>NC_045479.1:71251227-72643312 GCF_009650955.1 Corvus moneduloides
GACTTCTCCTTGTCTAAAAGGGGAAGGCACAAGTTGAAATTAGAGCACTCAGCTGAAGCCTGTACCTAGGACACATTCCCTTTCCAGGATCATATGAGAGGCATGAGTCACACGCTGTCCCCATCCCTACCTTGGAGGGATGAAGTGCAGCATCGCAGTTTGCAGTGCACTCGACTGGAAATGATCTCTTTGGGACAAAAGGCCTTGTTGGAAGCGGCTGCCATTTCCAAATGCCAGCATTTGGGAGCGTGCAAAGAATGACAGTCACAGGAACTGGGATTTGAACAGGAAAAGCAGTGCCAAGTGCTATATTTGGGCATGATTATTGCTGTGTTTGTTATTATTATTATCACCACTCAAATTGTAGTTCTGGTTGGAGACTGTGCTTGAGATCAGATCTCCTTTTAGCAAGGGCTGTCTGCAAATATTGTGAGAGATGGTCCCTTCTCCCAGGGCAAAAATAAACAAAAATGGTAAAAAATAGTCCTTTCCAGTAACAGCAAGGTTGCCCTGTGTGTACAAGGAGAGGGGACTTCAGGAAATGCAAGAAAGTTCTGATAAGTGCAGCCCAAATTATCTATCTGAGAGATAACTCCTCTTATCAAGGAGTTTTATCTCCTAGTAGATAAGAAAGAGTGAAGCATTGCCATCTCCTTCTGAGGCACAGGGAGATGAAGTAACTCACCCCAAAACCTACCAGAAGATCTCCCTAAGCTCAGCCTTCCTAGTTCAGAGGAGCAGAAACCTGGTTTCTTCTAAACTGGAGTTTGGGGATGGGAGGTTTTGATTACAGGTGTCACTGCCTGGACCACCTGACCCAGGAGAACCCACCTCTTAAAGTCAAGCTTCCAAGGAGACTCACTAAGGGAATCTGGTTGGGCTGGTCTCCTTGGGGATTCCATGCCAATCACAGCCCAGCTGGTGTTTTTAGGGATTACTTTAAAGCAGGCATTTGTTTTCTAAGGCACCAGAGTGTTGGGGTGTATGGGAGACCTACAGTGCCTAAGGTGACAAAGGGACAGGGCTCAACTGAGTAAAGATAAGCATGGTGTGTCATTCTTTCCACCCCACACTTTCCCAGAAGGTTCCAGTTGCTGCTCCCCAAGGCGTGGATATCTCGCAGACCTCTGTCATATCTGCCTGCCTCATGTGGGGACATCTCAAGTGACAAGAGACACCTCTGTTTAAGCAGCAGATCCTTCTCTATGTGCAGGCGTCCCCCAACGGGCCTGTGGCTCCACCAAGCACTTGGAGCTGCCAAGAGTCAGGTGAGATGTTCTGACGTACCTGAAGCATCAAAGCAGCACAAATACATAAGACATAAGACCTGTGGAAAATAATTCCCCTTCAGAGTGGCAGGTGGAAGGTGGGAGGTAGTGTAGAGCTTCACATATGGTACAGGACACCTCTGTTGGGAAGTGGAATCATGTCCCTAACCTCTGAGAGAAATCCCATCCATCCAGTGCATCCTATCTCTGTTGGGTCATAAAAATCCCTCATCATCTTTCTTATGAGCTCCTCTGTTCTTGTGACTGTCTTCCAGCAGCATCCCAAATGACTTTCCAAAGGAAAAGGATCTGTTCCACGGGTGAGGGAAGTGTGGCACAGGGAGGTGACCTGAGATGCTTGTGGTCGTCCAGAAGGCAGAGCTGGGAAAAAAGCCCAGTTCTCTTGGCCATCAATCCAGGCCCTCTAACCATGAGGCGTAGCTCTTTATCCTAGCCTCCGATCCTCAGATCCAGCACAGGAGTTAGTGCACTCCAGCTGCTGGCTGAGGGCTCCTTTTTTCCCATAACCAGAGGTTGCAAATAATGAAGTTTCCAACATTCAGTTTATCCAAGCCCCTAAGCCTCACTCCTGAAGTGACTGAGGACAGATGTCCATCTCATTTACATTTTGGGACCCTCAGAGGAAGGTTTGAAGCACGTGACTATAACCCACTGCTTTGATGCACCCGGAATTCCCACTCTCATTTGCTGCTGGGCACTGAAAACTTGAAAATTTCCTCTGCCCGTTCCCCCTCCTGGCTCTGTGCATTGATATTCTCCACCACCCCAGTGCACTGATGTGACTCTGTGCACTGAATTTCAATTAGTGGGTAGGGGGTACAGTCCTCATGCAGAAATCCATTAGAAGCTGCTTGCTATTGAAGGGCAGTGAGCAGATAAATGTGATTGTCTACGAGTCTGAAAACAAAGGGAATGTGCTGTGATTTTACTGGAAGAAAGGTCCTGTCAGTGGAAATGGTTCAATATAAAAACTACTCTCAGCTGCTGCACTGAAAAGTCTGGGAAAATTGAGATGAATAAGGAAAGCAATTTAGGTAGGAGAGGGAAAAATGGGAAAGGGGAGCTTTATTAAATTACAGCTGTAACTTTCCTTTTTTTTTTTTTAATTCATGGGATGGTTGAGACAAAGGTCAGGAGCCTCATTCTTCAAAGCTGATGTTCAAGCCCCACGCACAGCAGTTCAGAGCAGAGGCTGCTTTTTCACACTGTGTTCCTAATGTGCCAGACATCCCTGGGGCTTCCTGGGCAGCTTCCTAAGAATTTTCTGACTGCTTTTCTCAGCTTTAGCTGGAGCAGCCACTTCCCCTGGGTGCAGGTGAGTCAGATAAAGCCTCCATAAAGACCTTCGGGTGGCTGAGTGCTAAAAGAGGGACCACACCCCGTTATCCCTGTGGATCCAGCCCTTAGAATTCCATTCTTACCACCCTTATGGTGGGGAATTCCCTTGAAGGGGACACCCAGTGTCAACCAACACAATCTCCAGCTGTCAATCCCAAAGATAGCCTTGAGATTCCATAGATCCTGGGTTGTATCTGCCAGCTCCACATGGATGTCTCATACCTGGGGCAAGTTTGAGCTCATGAATCAAGGTCCTGAAGTGGGGTGAGATTACTGCCCCATCCCTAAACATCTTTTGCCAATTCACCTGGAGTTGGTGAGTGCAAAAGTAAAGCAGAAAGCCTTGCCAGCAGCAATCCCCACAAGCTGTGCTGGCATCTTCACCCACAGGTCCTCAAAAATGTGTGATATTCATTTAATTTTAACTCTGCATAATGCATCTCAGTGATGGAAAAGCCCAGTTCGCAGCCAGGGCAGGAATAAGCTATAAACTGACCCAGACTCATCTCTGCTTCACCTTCCTGTGCCCTCCAAATGTGAGATTTCAACTTTTCTGCCCTGCAGGCTCCATTTCCCAGCCTTCAAACAACAGCCATAGCACAACATATGGGTCTCTAAGTGTCACAGCTGTAATTTACACTTTAATGCAACCCTCAGGGTTTTACAGAGCCACTAAATAGCAGGGACGACTCTTTCAAGCAGGGAAGTTGTCCATTGCTGGTGTTTTCTGCACTGTGTCCTCCTTTGACTTTTTCACAGACTGGCAGGAGGGAAGTTTGTCATTCCAACACACTCTGTGCCCAAAACACACAGTTTTCTGCACGGTCCACCATGGTACCAGCACCAGTGCTTGAAACAGGAAACAAGTGAAATGAGGAAGGAATCACAGAACGAGTGTAGAGAACTGTTTTAACAAAGCACTTCCCTTCTGCCCTTTATTTCTGCTCTCACTCACAGCTGTGTGACCTCACTGCCTTGACACATCCAGATCCCACTAATCAGCTCTTCCAAGCAGATACAAAAATCCCACTTATGGTCCCTTCTGCCTTGTGGAGTTGGCTGGGACCAAATCCAGGAACCTGATGCAGTTGGTTGTTTCAATAGCACAGAGGAACCCAGCACCATTTGAGACACCCTTGGGTACCTGAAACATCTTCAAAGGACTTGCAGATGTGGTGCATCATCTCTGGGGGGTCAGGAGCAGATGAAGAAGGTGGGAAGTCCCACTTTGGAGCAAATATCTGTAAAAGTTCAGAATCCTACACTAAAATATGTAAATAGTTCTATAGTAGACACATAAGTCCTAGACATCAGAATGAAAATAGTGTGAATCCCTATTGCTCTTCCTGCAAGTTCTCCCCTATTTCTCCACCCAAAACACATCAGATGATATCCATTTTCTCCTGACTTTTAAGCTTCCATTCATCTTCTGCATCACATTCACATATTCCTTCCCATCAGGACAGGGTTACACATCTGCTCTCATTTCCTACCCTTTTCCATCCATGCAGCCTTTGCTTCAGGAATAAAGCCACTCTATGCCTCTGTCCTCACCCCAATTCCTCCTTCAGGACACCCTGTTCCCTGCCTGGCAGGCCTTCACTCAAACACCTCCTTAAAACAGACACTGGAGTGTCTGTTTTAGGATGACACATCCCATAATGGAAACAAACAAGAGGGAAAAGTTCAACAGAAACTAAATTTGGATCAGTGCACGTTGTGTCACCACTTAAAGACATGAAGACGTGGTGGGGCTGAAGGAGAACCCAGCCTTCAGTGGGGATTTTTTTCTCTGTTTTTGCAGAGAGCATGATTTTATGGGTGCTGATTTTACTTCAAAAATCACGTGGTAAGAAATATGTGTGTCCTGCAGGCTAAATAAAAGCACTGAGAAACCCCTTGTGTGTAACTGATCCTTTTAGAAGGGCAGATGAGCAGTTGTGATCAGTCAGGTCCTGGTTTCACCTTTCCACCACGTATCAATACATGGTGTCTCACATTTTTAGGCTCTTTATTAGAGATAGAACAACCAGAAATGCTGTTGCTGCCTCCCATGGCCCTTTTTTTCAACTGGGATATAGCAATGAGAGATAAAACTGGGATTGAAGGGTGGCCAAAATGTTGGAGCTACATGAAGTCATGTGGCATTAATGCACCAGAGAGCTTAATGCTAAACTTGTCCTTTAATCATTAAACATCTTGTAAATAGCATTAATCTGAGTCTCGAAGGAATTACTCTGCAAAAGGCTTTGATCCCAGCCTTTTGGGGAATAAAGCCCTTTGGGAGTGATTTTAAAATCACTTTCGTTGTATCAAATTTGGTGCATTGAAGAGAACCAGAATGTCCAGTTGTTTTCACTGTGCTTCGAAATAGGACAAAGATTTCTTCACAGTTAGCCAAAAAGGGGGAAATTGCAAACACCTGAATTCTCCTGATTTTATTCAAACTTTTTATTTCCAGACATACTTACGAGAGATTATGCCAACCTTCACTGCTTTATCCAGAGTCAGCTGTTCCAGCTTCCCAGAGCATATCACAAGTTGGCATGAGGCAGAGATAAGCCTCACAGGAGGTCAGCAGGAGTTCGAAAGAGCAGAACGAGGACAAAAAGCAAGAAGGATCCGTGATAAAAAAATGCAAATGCATGAGACTGAGCAGAAGGGCACATGAAGTGCAGCTGTATCCGCTCACTCTGAACCTTGTGGAAGGGCAGGTTGTCTAGACTGTGCAGCTGCAGGACTCAGTGAGGGATGGAGCCACATGTGATGGAGGGAGGGCAGCAGGAGAGCGGGGGAAGCACGGTCTGATAGCAGCCCCTGCAATTCCCATCTGCCTCAACCCACTTACATCCAGAGAGTTCCATTTAAAAGAGATGCAACCAAGGCACAGCATCAACTTTGGGATTTCTGAGAGGCTGGAGATTATAGAAAGCTTCTCTCAATAACTTTGAGGAACTGGAGAAAAGGTTCATGATTTCTGGTGCAGGCCCATCTCATTGAGATATCCCTCTTAAATTTGTTCACACACCACTCCATCACCTCTATATTGCACACACACATCCCTCAGAGGCAAGAGGTGCTCTTTGTGGCTAAAGAGTTTTTTATTTTAGACAAAAAAGGTGTTAGAAATTACATGGCAAAGATGGACACAAAATGAGTCATGCTGTAAAAGGACAGATCTGAAAGGAAACATAAACCAGCAGCTTCCTCCTTGTCGCAGGCTTGCAGTGTGCTGCCACATAAGAGGGGCTGAGAGGGAAGTGTGAACATGTCCTTTCTGCTCTGTGACCAGGCACATCCAGTGTTGGAACCAAAGTCCTGGGCTCTCCCTGTGCTTACACTCCATTTCCCCAGTCTGGGCTGCAGTTGCAGAGGTGAAATCAAATTAAACTCTGCCGTGCTTCAGCACAGGTGAACGAAAGCTTTGTATCAAAATCTACGTGATGCCGCAAGTGACGGCAAACTCAGACCACAGGCAAAGTTCCCACAGTGAAGTGAAACTCGAATTTCTTCACCAGATCAAGCAGAAACCCACCAGCTTGACCCGAAATCACCAGACAGACATTTTCTCTTCACTGATGCAGGAGAGGACAAATCTTCTCTGCTTCCCCAGTCCTGTGCTTGTCTGTACAAAGCCCTGCACCCCTGTAACTAAGAAGACCTCATGAGGGAAAACTGGAATTTAAAATAAGAGAAAAGTTTAAAAAAAAAATAGCCTTGGGGTTTTGTTCATGGTTTGGTTCTGTGGGTTTTCTTCAACCTTCTCAGAAGCCACAGTCTGCCTTAGTCCCGTGTGGTTTCAGACACCCCATCAAGCCACCTGGAACAGGGGCAGCTCAGTCTGAATTTATACTTAGTGCAGAGCATCAGGGTCTCATGGGTCATTGGTTTCTCTTCTACATATCTAGTGACAAAACACCTCCCACCAATACAGTGGGTAAGAATGAGGAAGAAAAATTAAAACTGCATGGATTTTAGCAGGCAGTGACTATAAAAAGATGTCTGCACCCCAGCTTTTAAGAAGGTTATGTTTCCAAATTCTTCTACATCTGTGATCATTTGCTGAATTCATGCAGAATCCACAGTGAGCTTCTGCCCATCTGAAGCTCTGCTTCATGCCAAGACCACCCTCTCAGCCCAAGTCCTGAGCCTTTAAAGTCGCTGGGAGACCAATGCCTTCAGCATCGTCCAGTCCTTACCCACGTATTGCAAGGCTGGGTCTGGTAGAAAAATGAAGAGAGAAGGAAATGGGTTCCCCATCACCTCACGGAGGCACTGATTGCTTTCTCAGTTATCTGAAGTGCTGAAGAGAAAGGACAGTTTGCAGTCCAGGACCTCAGGTTACATTCGAGCATGTTGCCTCCTTTTTCCTTTACATCCTTAGGGAATCATCACAGGGAAATATTCTACCTTAATTTGTCAACCAAGCTGAATATTGACATTTAACCCAAGGCCACGATTTGCTCCGAGCACTGACCAGCATCCCACAGCTTCCTACAGGAAGCTGCCACCAGCTTCTAACCTCTTTCATCTTAATATTTACTCCTTTTCCTTCTGCTGACATTTCCTGGCTCTGCACCTTCCACATGACTCAGAGACTTCCCGGACCCCAACTCGGCTGTGACATCAGCTCTGAGAGCTGAAGTTAATAAACACCACTTGTTATGTCAAACTGTAATTACGGGGGAGGAAGGGGGGGAGGTTGTTTGGCTTTTCTTTTGAGTGAGGATGTTGAGTTTCCTCTAAAACCATATTTAGACCTGAGCTGCAGCATGCCTGCTGTAAGGAATCATTGTGATTTTAATGACCAAGAGAGAGAAAGGGGATCACAGGGCTTTGTTTTGGGCTTTGTTTTTGGTTCTCAAGAGACAGAAGTATGTGTAAAGCAAACTGTGCTGCAGAACACCTGGTATAGACATAAGGCAAAAGTCCAACGGAGCTTCGAGGTGATTTCCGTGTCCTGAAGTCACCCTGAGAGTGACTTCAGCTCAGGAGACTCTGCAACTTAAAAAAAAAAAAAACAAAACAGTGAAGATATTTCAGACATGCCCAGCATCTGCCGGCTCAAGCAAACATTAGTAACTCTATAAATACATCTGCTTTCCCTGCTTGATGTTGTACATTCACTTTTTACTTTTAAAAGGAGCGAGTATCTCATCCCACACGGGCGAGGTGAAGCAGTGCTGGGGCAGCATGTGAATGTCAGAGAATCATAGGAAGGTTTGGGTTGGAAGGGACTCTAAAGATCATCCAGTTGCAAGCCCCTGCCACGGATATCACACACCAGATCAGCTTGCGGAGGGCCCTATCCCTCCTGGCCTTGAACAATTCCATGGAAAGTTGCAGTGTTGACACTGTTCATAGTGGGTTTCAGTACAGCAAATTTTGCACCAGCTTAAGCACAAGTCACCTAAAATCCTTCATCATTTTGCAGATTCTCAGTTTCCACTGATATTTACTTGAAATCACAACTTTTCTGTATTTTTTAATATTTTTTTTTTCTTTGCAGGTTTTTCAGGTAAAAAATCCCTGATATTTCAATTCTTCAGCCAGAGTGGAAATAGAGCCACTTGCAACCACATCACCTTTTCTTTCCAGGACAAGCTGACACACCTGCAAGCACTACCTGGGGCTGTGACTCAGCTCTGCCAGGAGTCACGAGCCCCAGGGACCTGCCAGGCCACAGGTAACACGTGTTCACACAGGGGGTGAGTTCTGAGCTGTCATGAGAATGAGGCATGAACCTCTTGGAAATGCGAGCCAGGCATCTCCTGTCAGCACAGGAACCAACAAGATTACAGAGCTGAGGAGGTTCTTGCAGCACTTCAAGGCTGCAACAGGTGACTTTTAATCTCATTTATCAGCAGGTCGTATGAATTTCAGCAAAGTAATTGGATCTACCTCACCCCATTAAAAAAAAAAAACAAAGTAAAAAAAAAAATCAGACTTCATAACATAAGCAAGATGTTATGAGAAACGCCCGGAGTTCTGGTAGAGATATTTGTTTTTTCAGCCTGGATTTCTTCTTTTTTTTTTTCTCTTCCTTTTTGGGTGTGTTTTTTAATCTTTTAATAACTCTGTCTGGAATTATTTCTCTGTGAAAACTGCCACCCTGCTCATAAAAGGTAGAAATAATGTTCTAAGCAAATGCAAACAGGCACTTTTTCAATGTCTAAACTATTTGGGGAATTTGGGGTTGAGGGATCAGAGCAGACATGTACAGGTGAGGAAATCTTGCCTAGTGTTTGAATGGGAGATTTTGGCTGATATTAAACTTTCAGGGCAGGGATTTTGGGCTGGCTTTTTCTCTAGGGTTGGTGGTTCATTGGCCAGGTATGGCAAAAAATGGGTCAGCAGCACCTCTGCCCCTCTGTCATGGATGCAGGTTGAAGCATCTCTCCCAGATGCTTCCCACATTTCTGGGACTGGGCTTGAAGGTGACAAAACACCTCTTCAGTGCTTGCAGAGGTGAACCTGTCCTCTGCCCTGAGCCCTCTCAGCTCTCCCAGTTTATCCTCTCCAGTGTCTAATGCAGACACAACCACCCCGACACCAGTTGCTCACGGTCCCACAGGTCCCCATGAATTTCTGCACAGTTTCCTTGTTGATTTTTAAGGTCAGTGCTTTACACTGAACAGCTGAGACCCAGTGTAGAAGAAACAGGATTAAGAACAGCCAGCAACTATGTCCACAGCTGATGAACCTCACTTTCCAAGCAGCTCAGACCAAGACTTTCCCTCCAACCTCAGCCCCTCCCATGAGTATTCTGTGACTCACTGCCGCAGATTACTGGAAGGCTCTCCTAAGAGAAGGCTCCCATATTCTGCTCAGTCACTGCTGGCAGTGGTTCACATGGACCATCAGTGTGATCCTGTACAGCTGCTTTCATGCTCGTCCTGTTCTTACAAGTTTGTTTCCTTTCATTTCAGGGACGACATTGGACTGATCCTCTCTCACCCCACTCTTGTGCTCATCCTGTGCACTGTGGGCTGGAACCAGAGTACAAACACAAGTGTTGTACTTATTTGTAGAAAACAATGTAAAAATGACTACTCAAGGGCCATCTAGCCCAGTATTTTGGTTGACAGCAGTGACCTAAGGGAAAATATGACAAGATAAACATATGGTCACATTTTTCCTGAATGCTGTCCCAGTGAATTTGTGCAAATAACTTTCAAAACCCTGAAAGCAGCAGGACTGTGTCCGTGGCATATTTGGTGATGGAAAATATGTCCCTGGCAATGAAGAACATCTGTGGATACACAGAGCTTTGCTTTTTCATCCCCTGTGCTTTAAAAAGACAGGTGAAGGTGCTGCAGCTCCAAGAGCAGCACCAGGATTGGGGTGAAGGTCCCAGAGAAAGACAAGAGCAGCACACAGCACAGAAAAGCCTCAGATGTTAACACTGTTCCTTTTCTATGGTCAGATTTGGGTTATTTGGGGATGTCTAATGGGACCACTACTATCAAATAAATAGGATTTTGCCTGAGCTGTGTTACTGGAATAACTCTGTGAAGAACAGTCCTGCTGCATGGGCAGCAGCAGGTGAATCCAGGTGTTTGGTGTGCTGGATAAGAAACTCTTTGCGTCCCCATGTCCTGGAGTGTCTAAAAGCAGTCACATCTGTGTTGTATGTCCTCGTGGGCAGACCTGAGATTTTGCTGCCAGGTATGTTGGTTGTTTTAGTGTTTGGCTGCAAGTATCCCAGAAGAGAGGCTACAACGTGGCTGTGACTCCTGGAAACAACAAAAAAAAAATCTGAGACTTTAAAGGCAATGGAATAATTTTGGAATTTAAACGGTGTGGGAAAAAATCTTGAGGAAGTGTAAAAAGGAATCTGGAACAGGCTCCCCAGGGAAGTGGTAGAGTCACCATCCCTGTCAATGTTCAAAAAACTTTGTAGATGTGGCACTTCTCAATATGTTTTAGTGGTCATGGTGGTATTTGTTTGAAGGTTGGACTTAATGTTGGAGGTCTTTTCTGACCTTAACTATGGTTCTATGATATCACAGGATCAAATAACTCTTCCTTAAACCTTAAAAATTACAGGAAAAAATACTTTAAATGACTGAAACTGTCAGGGCAATGTCAAGATTTGGTTCAGATCCTGTTGCAAGGGAAATATGAACTCCGCCAACCTGTGTGATGAATATCTGTTTCTCAGACAAGCTGCTACTTGAACAGAGCCTGTTGTAGCAAAATAGGTCCCCTCACACCACTTCACTGGAATAATCCTGCAGAGGAACCACTTTTGCCTGCCATGCAGCAGAGAAGCAAAAGATTCTGTGGGTATATGAAAAACATCACTTGGAAGACTTCAGTATGTTTAAAGTTTGATTTTTGGCACAGTCATGGAAGCAAAACTCCCTTGACAGCGACTTGGTCCCCGGAGCCTCATCTCTGTCCCTGTGGGTGCTTCCTTCTGTCTGTATCCAGCAACCTGGAAAGGTAAAGCTAATGACAGCAGGACTAATCTGACATAGAGGAGGAAGCCTTCAATGAGTCTGACCCATTAACCCTAATCCCGTAATTACCCCGCCATTGATCAGGAAGTGTGCGCTAATTAGCAGAGCATTAGAGCAGAAATTCGCACCCAAGGCATGAGTCACGAGCCTAATTATCAACACCTCCTCCCAGGCCTCACAAAGGCTTGGACTGCAGCAGGTGATGTTATTGTGTCCCTCTCCTTTTGGGTGGAAATATCCCACAAGTACATGAGAAAATGAGTCTTGTCACTTGTCTTGCACCATGTTGTCCTTGTCAGCTGCTGTAGTGCAACATGGCCCCAAAAGAATTTACATTTATATGTCACTTATAATGACAGAAATGTCATTACAGAACCACAGAATGGTTTTGTTGGAAAGGGACCTTACAGCTCATCTCAGTCCAACCCCCTGCCATGGGCAGGGACACCTTCCACTATCCCAGGTTGCTCCAAGCCCCATCCAGCCTGGCCTTGGAAACTTCCAGGGATGGGTCATGCACAACTTCTTTGGGCAACCTGTGCCCTCAAAGTGAACAATTTATTCCTAATATCCAATTCAAACCCATTCTATCACTTTAAAGCCATCCCTCCTTGTTCTATGACTATATGTCCTTGCAAAAAGTCCCTCTCCAGCCTTCAGGGTCAGCCAAGCAGAATCCAGCCTTACTTTTTGGGTGACACTAACCCAAAAGCAAAAGCTTGGGGACTAATTCTCATTCATGTTGTCTCATTTTCTTATGCAAAATAATTTTCAGCCCCTGCACAAACTAAAGCACCTGTGTAGCAATAACTCAAGACTACCAGGCTGCAGGATCCACTTTGGATCCATGTCTCTCTTTCTTTCTCCAGCCTTCCCCTTGTCCTGCAGGGCTGTAAGTCCTAAGACCCATCATGGTTGATCCTTGAAGAGATCTCCCACTGAATTTCTCTTGGTGACAGGTTTGCTCCTCCTCAGGAGGAACATGGGCTTCATCCAGCCACATGTTCACCTGGAGGGGTTCCTCTGGAGGTCTTGAGGAGGGGGATTGAAAGGTTTCACCAGGGAAAGACCAGCTCTATTCCCAGTGCTGTTCTCACCAAGACAATGGGAGCTTTTGGGAAGGAAAAGTCTCCCTCCTCAGCTCTGCTGGGCCCAAGGAAATGGCAGGTCCATGGGAAGATCACCCAGCTGTTGCTGTACAGTCACACCTGGGTTTTACCTCGGGAGTTCTTAGAAGACTCCTTTTGGCAGGCACATGGTCCAGGTAGAGGTGTCACCCTTTCACATGTTGGTTATCTCCAGGGGAGGAGCTGACTCTTCCCCCCATCCTGAACTTAGGCCAAGGAGGTCTCACAGAGCCTGGGGAGTTGGGCCAGCTCCAGAGATCCGAGGGGGGACAACACAGAGGAGAAAGGAACTTTGGGCTTTGCAAACTATCACTTCTCAGCTCAGGTTGTCAGTGCATTCACCACAGTGGTGCCTGGGACCAAATAACCTGATTTTCACCTGTAGGGTCTTGTGCAGTGCTCAAGAGGAAGAGCTGGTGACAAAAGCCATTCCATTTGACATCACCATTCCTGCTGAAGATAAAGCATTTCTGGTCAATGAGTCAAAATACGGCTTTTTTTATTGTTATTATTATTTTGTTAGTTAAGTTTGGAGCCAGAGGCAATTGCAGTGCCTGGAGCACTTCATGGCCAAGGGCATCCCTAAATCATTCCTCCAGCAGTCCTCAGCAATGAGCTCCACAATGCAGCCCATATCAAGCCCTTCCTTGCTCCATGACCAGGAGTGGGTACATGTAGCTCCTCATTTGCCAAATACAGTTTCACTTTTTGGTTTTATTTCTTCAAATTTCTGATGTGGAAGGAAAAGCAAAAGCAACAAACAGACACGACCACACACAAAATCCATTATTTTGCTAATAATGCCTGCAAGGTGAGACAAAATTTTCCCATATTCCAGGAGCTAAGTCCAGGTCAGCTCCCACACCAAGAGATTAATTTGCTAAGAACAGTGCTATTCTGCCTCGTGCCTTTGAGAACATCTCGGAATTAAATCTCAGGGGTTTTGTCCTGGGCTGACAAATTATTTACTTGCTTTAAAACTCCATTTTCAACTCTTGCAAGCAACCTGTGACTGGAAATGTTGTCTGAGGTGGTACAAAGTCCAAATAGCAGCTCAGCCTGCAGCAAGGATCAAGTTCCACTGCTGCATGTGGTGTGCAGCTCTCTTTTGCCCTGACCTTGGGATTTTGCTACTTCATGTGCCTGGAAAGCAGAATTTAAACTGATAATAATGAAATTCTTGCCCTTACAATTCTCTTCCAAGAATCTTCAGGTGCTTTTGAACTCCTGGGAAGCCCTGGCCAACTTCAACATCACTCCTCTCCCTGAATTGTTTTTGTTCACTATTGTTTCAAGCATCACCATGTTAGCAGGCTCTAAACATGAGGGAGTGGTGAGAATAATGGAAACTCTTTGGGTTGGATAACTGTTCCACACGTGTGACTCATCTTTATTCCCTATGATTTTGGTGGGATTTCCCACTGCAAGTTACCACTATTTCATTTGATCCATGTGTAAAATGGCACTGAAAAGACAATTCTGCCCCAAGTCATCCTTGAAGAGAGGTGAAAGACGTGGCAAACTGTGTCCTTCAGGATCTTTTGTTACTCTTACAGTTCTTCCACAGATAACTCAGAATAGACAAGAACGTGGAAAAACAAAATGAAAAGGAAATAAAGAAAAAAAATTGCTAAAGCACTACGGAGAGCAAAGGATGAAGAGCAGGTGTAAGAGATGATCCTCTGGTGGATAAGAACAGATCAAACATGTCCCTTTTCTTCCACAGAGGAAATCTGAGCTGCTTTTAACTCTTTGCTTGGAAATGTTTATCTCCGTAAGTCTGGAAATAGCCACATCTCTGGGAAGGTGGCCCGAAGTTATCATCAGACTAATTTAAGCTGTGCTGGAGTAAAAGAGAAGCAACTTCTCAGTGGAGAAATACACTGTAGAAACCACCCACGGGTAGAGTGAGCACAATAGGCAGCCTTAGCTCAGACCAGACACCACATCAGCAGAATTTGATTGCTGTGGGTACTGAGGAAGAGTCACTTTTTCATCAAGTTAGAGACTATTAATATAAAAATCTTTAAAAATCTCTGTTATTGTGTGTTTGGAACAAAATCACAAAATGGTTTGGGTTGGAAGGGACCTTAGAATGGTTACCTAGTCCAACCCTTCTGCCATGGGCAGGGACACCTTCCACTAGACCAGGTGGAAAGCCCCATCCAGCCTGGCCTTGAATAGGGCAGAGAAGTCCAAGCTTTCACTTTTTCCCCCTGATTTTGGAGCATTTTCTATCAAAAGTGTGGATCCCTTTGTTCCTGTTGGTTGTCATAAAACAAATCCAAACTTGTGATCACAGACCGCTCCAGAGCATGGCATGTATGCTGAGGTCACAAATTGAAGCCACAAACTGAAAATGATAAGGATCTTTGCATTCCCTGGCACCCAAGGCTTTTTCAGTCATGCTGCAGACAGCGAGGAATTCGTCCCTCCTGTGGAGTTCTCAGTGTTCCTCCTGTTTTACACACAGGTAACCGGAGCCACAGAGATGTTTCAACCTCCTGGCCAAGGTCTTGGAGGAGTCTCAGCCACAGATTCAGAAACAGAGCTCAGATGTCTCCTCCCTAAAACCTGCTGATGGGGCACTGACAAAAGCTCCTCATCCCATCACCTCAGGTAGATTCCTTTGTGCTGAATCACTGGTAGTAAAAAGAATATAATAATTAGAAGAATTAACTCCTACATAAGCAAGGCATGATGCAGTCTGCAGAGATCTCCAAGGATTCCTTGTAAGTAATTCACATCTACATCAATGGAAGCACTGGAAAGTCAAATCACTCAACCCCAAGCCTGTCCTTTTCAGTCACAGGCATGTCTGGGATCAGAGAGGTTGCTGTGAACTCCTGAAACCCAGCTCTCCTCATGCCAAGGTGCTGGAATGCCAAAGGGGGATGTACACCGGGACACCAAAGGTGGGTGAGAACACAAGTTAATCTTATCACATGCCCAAGAGCCATCCCAGAAAGGCTGCTTGCAACACCTCATCCCTGGAGCATTCAGCATGTGATCGAGGTCACATTTTGCATGTCAAATTTCCCAGCTGGAGACCTGGGCAATGCCCATGAGGAATTTGGGTGTGTTTGCATAAGTGCACCTTTATCCAGACGTTTAGCATGCCAGGAGGAGCAGCACAAGCATGTTAGTTAAAAGAGATGCTAATCAGGATTTGGTGAAAACCACGTTTTTTCAGGAGGTTATGCATGGTTGAGAGGAGTCTGCATTTCTCATCCTCTTTTAGCCTTGGTCTCCAGGACTGGTCTGCATAAGAGGGACAAAGCCAATGTTACAGCTGGAGTTTCATCCCTGCAGAAACCACACTGAGGTTTTTTGTTTGTTTTCCTTGGAAAAAGCCTACAGGTTGCTATGCACAGCCTTCCTAATTTACCCAACCATCTGCAGCAGAAGGCTGGTGGTGAATCAACACCAGCTGGAGCTCAGCAGAAGATTTTAGGTTGCAATTATGCCAGGCTATGTTCTGAACTTCATTAATGGGAGCTTCCCAACTGTTTCTAATATCTACTGATGTCCTGATTGATCACATCCTCACCAGAAGAGCAAGGAAGAGGTCCTGACATGGTATTTAACCCCCAGTCCACAAGCACTCCTAGATGATTGCTGGTGTTACTAAGCAAACTGGTTTTAATAATCTCAATCTCCAATTTTCAGTTCATCCTCCAAAATCTACCCTCCTTTTGGGCTACGAGCTCCTCTAAAGCTGCTTCCGTCAGTTTTCCAGGACTCAGAGAATCTGACAGCATATAAGACCCTGGGGAAAGCAAAGTGTTTGTGTGTTTGTTTGTTTGTTTGTGTGGCGTGAGAGCATGTTGAGATCAGTTCCCAACTCTCTCAACCAAGATGTTAGATGATCTCCAGGTCACCTGCAGGATTCCCTGCCCTGCTCATGGGTCACAGGAGAGGAATATAAAGTTGAATGTGCACATTTTGTCAAAATTGTGACTTGGAGCCATCCCACAGCCCCTCTCATTTGGTCAAACCAATCAAAGTTCCTAATAATGGTTTCACTAACCAGAAGAATTAAGAATTAAGTGATTAAGAATCAAAGTGGGACTTTGAGCTACCTGGTCTAGAGGAAAGTTCCCTGCCCATGGCAATGATTTGGAAATACCTGATCTTTAAGGTATTATAGGATTTTATATTTATATTTATATTTATATTATAGGTATTTAAGACATATAAGGAAGGATCTTTACCTTCCAACCTAAACCATCCTAGGATTCTTTGATCTTGGCTACTGGCAAACACAAGAGCATAAAATGTTACTGAGCTGGGATCAGTCATTTATGCATCTGGAAGGCTTTGTACTCTGTAAATAAGGGCAAGTTCAACTAAAAATGATTGATGTTTTTTCTGGAGCCCCAAACATCTTTGCTCACACCAGAGGAGACCTGAGTGCTGCTCATTTCCATTATGTTGAATTTTATACTTTTATATACTTTTAATACTCTCTGATGATGTTATAGATGATGTAAAACGCTCACAATTTGTGGTTCATCTTCCCCTTTGCCTCGAGTGTGGACTGCTGAGGAGTGGGAGATGCCAAACCTTCTGCATGGCTTTTGGCTTCATCTACAGGAGAAGAGTTGAACAGAATCAATTTTGAGACCTCATTTTATAAAATTAATAACCACATTCTTGAGCAGGTGGAGAGGAATGTGTGTATTTTGAACCCCTGCTGCACCTGAGAGTGAAGGGCAGGGACACGCCCACACAATGCCTTAGAACAACTCCAGCTCCTAAATGGCTGAAGAGATGGATTTTGGGGCTAGCCATCAAGGCTCTGCTCACAAGGAGGAAATCCTGGGACACATCAGAAATTTGATCTTTCCCAGGAACAGTTTTGAACCTCTAGGTTTTTTCTCGTGGGAAGAGCACAAACAATCAAGTTCTGTGCTTAATACAAGGGCTGGAAATTCAATATATCCTCACTGAGTTCAACTGATTTGCTTCAAGTTGGTTGGGATTGGAACATGACATAGAGACAGACCCATTGCTTCAGCCACACCTATCCTATCATGTGTCCCTCTAATATTTCTTCACTGTTTAATGGGAGGGATGTTTTGTATCTGCTCACAGGTAATTCAATGAACCCATATTTGATAACCTCCCTATTGCAGAATCACAGAAGGGTTTGGGTTGGAAGGGACTTTTAAGATGATCCAGTCCCAACCCCCTGCCATGGGCAGGGACACCTTCCACTATTCCAGGTTGCTCCAAGCCCTGTCCAGCCTGGCCTTGGACACTGCCAGGGATCCAGGGGCAGCCACAGCTTCTCTGGGAAACATCTCTTTGTTTCCCTCTGACCTTCACTGGATGATCAGCTCAATCTTCACTTCACAACTTTATGCTGACAGTGGAGAACATCCTATAGGCAGACACAGATCAGAAAGAACTGCACTGTAGCTCCCAGTCATTATCTTTTGCCTGGAGCTTGCTGCCTCTCAGATAACAGTCCTTGGGTATTTTCTTTCTCCTTTTCTAAGAATTTGTAAGGAAAATCGCACCAGGTTTTTATCTCCAGACACTGGTTTTTGTTTTGTTTTTAATTTGCAGTCAGCCCATAAAAACAGGGTCTAGCTACTAATTGTTCAATCCGATGATCCTGAAAGTATCCTATAAATCCACTCCTGGAGGGATCATAAGGGAGCCAAGACGTGGCGTGGCAGTAGATGGCGCTGAAGACCTTGGAGCCCATCAAGAAGCCCTGATAACCCACTCCCACCTTGTAGGGCTTCCCAAAAAACCTTCCCCCGCTCTGTTCCCCTCTTACAGCAGAGCACAGGGAGACATTGTCGCTGAAACCTGAGACATTTTGGGACCACATGCTGTGGATGATGGTTAGAGGGTCTAACTGGGAGTATGAAAATGGCAACAAGCCAGGAACCACAGAAGATCCCTGGTTTTGGACAGCAGCTCTGTGTAATGCCTTTTCCACTACCAGTCTATTTGGAGGGTTCCACATGGCCACAAAGAAGCTGATGGCTCCTTGCTCTGATCTCAGTAATCTCTCCAGAGGCAATTTACATTTATAGCTTCAGAAGTGTCTCCAATTATAGTAGTGCTGCAAGGCAGCTCCAAGGCTCTGTCTGCCACTGTCACCATGAGACCTCTGGGGGTTGTGAGAGCTCCCAGGTCAGAAGCCATCCTACTTCCTCTTATCTGATAGAACACACTGTACCTTAGGTGGAATGTGACACATCTGGCTGAAAAAAACTGTTGTGACCTTCTAGTCTTCCCTGCCTATCCTTCTGATGGTTTCAAGGAAAAAGCAGAGG
This sequence comes from Corvus moneduloides, assembly GCF_009650955.1. Classification (NCBI taxonomy): domain Eukaryota; kingdom Metazoa; phylum Chordata; class Aves; order Passeriformes; family Corvidae; genus Corvus; species Corvus moneduloides. The sequence goes on from NC_045479.1 coordinate 71,269,743, forward strand.
AAGATATTCCTTCTGCCTGCTCTGTAGGTGATATACACGTGGTGGTGTGGCTGGAGGAGGCTGTACCTTATGGTTACTCAGGTCTGGGACCACAAAGGTTTGAAAAAATGCAAGTTACTGTCTATTCCACTGCTGGGTGGAAGAAATGCACATTTCCAGGTGCCCCAAAGCAAGGAGCAGTGGAAGGATGACTTCAGGTGGAGCATGTGTCATATTGAAACACTTTCCGGCTTGACTCAGATGAGTTGTGCCTTCTGTACTTCAGAGAGAGCTGAGGAGATGCCCAGATCTGCCTGATCCTGGCTCCCTGTCCAATCAACTGAGTCAAAGGCACACGGGCATTTTGTCGCCTAAAATGGGCATCCCACTCACTGCTTTCTCTGGGAGCTGGGCATCACCCACCTTTCCCTTGAAGTTAAACTGCAATGTGGGCACTGCAGGTGCTGGGGCGCCTCAGTTAAGTACTGTGTGTTCCTGGCAAACTGGTGTCATAAAGGCTGTAAAAATGGATAAGGATAAAATATGTCCTAAATTGCCTGTGAGGACAGGAGCAGCCATGCCTGGGCCAGACAAGAATCTCCACCTTGCCCTTAATGCTTCTTCGAGTCACCTGATCAAATTCAGGCGTCTCACCAGGGCAGTGGAGAAATACCCCGAGGATCATATCAGGATAAACCCCAGCTCCATAAAGTACTCAGGATAGCTGAGAAATCCCCTCCCTTTCACACCCTTGTAGACATTGGGAAAAACCTTCCCCTGGGGCCAGTTCCCTGACCTCCAGCAGCCCACGGTTACCCATCACATCGCGGGTCATTGTGACCATTTTAGACAGGAAATTAAGTTTCTCAATAAACACCCCTTATCTAATCTCCATGGTCAATATTTCCACCTTGCTTGCCCTAAAGACATTTCCCTTAACATCAATAAAGCTGGGACAGATCAAAAGACAGCACACGTGGTTGCGTGTGCTCACAGTGAGGGGAAGCTTTGCTCACAGCTGCAACACCTCCACGTTTCACCTGCAGCCTCATTAAATCAGACCTTGGCTGGAGCTCTTCAGTGGTCATGGGGTCAAGCCAGGAACTTACCCTCTTTAGTCACATAAGGACATTTCATTCTCCTCATGGCAGTTACCTTGAGATGATCAGGACACTGATGCCCACACTGGATTCATATTGATTCTGTCAAATACAACAGGAGTATGATTTTTTTTATGGGCAGGAACAAGGGCACGTGGTGACAGGACAAGGGGGAATGGCTTTGAGCTGAGAGTAGGTTTAGATAATATATTATGAAAAAAATCTTCCCTGTGAGCATGGTGAGGCCCTGGCACAGGCTGCTCAGAGAAGCTGTGGGTGCCCCTGGATCCCTGGAAGTGTCCAAGACCAGGCTGGACAGGGTGTGGAGCAACCTGGAATAGTGGAAGGTGTCCCTGCCCATGGCAGGGGGCTGGAATGAGGTGGAATTTAAGGTCCCTTCCAGCCCAAACTATTCTGTGACTTTCAATTAATTGTTCCTGCTAAGGTTTACTCTGGCTGGGATAACTGGTGCTGTGTGCTAACTTAATTCATCCCAGAAACATCCTCATAAAAGCCCATGCTGGTGTTAAGCACACCTAAACGTTCATAACTAGACAGATGGAGAAAGATGCACATGTGTGTGTGCCAAGACTGAAATGGCATCATCTGTCATGCACTCCCTCCTGCAAACATCTGATTTATGCATTATTAATGCCAAGGCACCCAGATTATAATTTCCAGCACTGTGTATCGTACGTAGGTGAAGGTGGGTGGATCGATATGCGTGTGTGTTAAATACTTTGGCATACACACATGAATATGTAAAAATGTCTGAGTGCAAGATTAGAAATGGATAGAAAAATGTGTGGTGCAGAAGAGAAGATCAAATATTCAAAAAGAAATCTGCTTGCGCATCTAGATGTCAAATTGCTAGAAATCCCAGCATATTTATAACAAATCTTGCAGGCTCCTTTCCTCCCCTGCCTTAGCAGATGAAAGTGTGCCCAGGTTTGCTGGGATCAAAGGCATCCATCATCCATGAATGAGTGCGTGCCCTTGTGACACAGAGAAACAAATACTTGGATGCTGACTGGCAATAAATAAATACCTGCCAGTGTTTATTCCACACCCCAGGGTGGGGCTGGCACTCAGGCTGATTAAATGAGTCTCTTTTGTGTTTGTTTTGTCGGTCTCCGGGGGGGTTGCCCGTCCTTTCCCAGCCCTCCGGTGGGATTTGGTAGGCAGGGTCGGACAACGCTGCTCTGTGTAACAAGAAAACCTGCAGAGGTGGGCTGGGGACTGGCTCATCGGGGGAGCTTTAATGAGCAGTGTGGGGAAAGGAGAAGCATCTCCCTAAATACAGAGTGAGTCAAACTCACCTCTGGCGAAGGGGAAAGAAGACCTGGAGCAGAGGAGGCGTTGACAAGGCACCGTATGTGCTCTCAGTCACATCCTCTGCTGTTTACTCGGGCTGCAGGGATGTGAGCAGAAGTAAAACCTGATTTAGGTCACATATGCCTTTCTCTTTGCTCAGTGCCGGAGTCAAAACATCCCGTGGGCAAGAGGAGGAGGAGACGAGGAGCCGCTGCATTGTCTGGGAGATGAGATTGGACTTGATGCACAGTCCTGGATCTAGCAACCAGGCAATTTCTCCCAGCAGAGAGCTGGTTTTGCTTCTCTCTAAAACCTTTTTTTTTTTTTTTTTTTTTTTTTTTTGGTGTTGTTTTTTTTTTCGTTGTTATGGACTTCATGACAGGTAAGCTTGGCTTGTCTGAGATTTTATTTTCATAATCAAGCGGCTTTGCATACCTAACAAACTCTGTTCCCAGCTTGTTCTGTAAAGCAAACACTGGCTGGCAAGGAATTTGCTAGATTTATGCACCTAAACAATAGGTATGGTTTGTTTCCTCATCTCTTTCCCTCCCACCCACCCACAACTGCCTTTCCAGTGCAGCCCCTGGGCTCTGCACAAAAACCATGTGGATTGGTAATTCAGCATGGCAAAGGCCTCTCTGCAGCTCCACACCCACGGAAGTCCCCGTGCACCAAGGGTGGAATCTTGGTCAGCCTCTGGGTATTGCCCTCGTGACCTAATTGTCCTGGAATTTACTGGCTTGAGGACCTGAGTTTCCAAAGGCACCAGTGTCCTTGGAGTCAGGGAGCCAGTTTGGGACCTCTGACATCCACCTGCTGAGCAAAATCAGAAGGAGCTGAGCCAGGAGCCCCCCTCCAGGTAACCCAAAGCACCTGACCCCATCTCGTGCAATTTAGATGAGGGGCAGTGGTAGGGCCATCACTTCCAGGGATGGGGCAGCCACAACTTTTCTGGCCAGCCTGTGCCAGGTTTTCACCACCTTCAGAGTCAAGAATTTCTTCATTTTATCTAACTTAAATCTCCCCTCTTTTAGTTTAAAACCCTCTGCCTTGTCCTATCACCATCTGCCTGTGTGAAAAATCACCCTCCTTTTTATAAGCCCCCTTCAGGTACTGGGAGGTGTTTTAAGGTCTCCCTGGATCCTTCTTTTCTCCAGGTGATCATCCCCAGCTCTCCCAGCCTGGCTCCAGAGCAGAGGGGCTCCAGCCCTCCGAGCAGGTCCATGGTCTCCTCTGGACTCACTCCAGCAGCTCCACATCCTTCTGGTGTTGGGGACCCCAGATCTGGAGGCAGCTCTGCAGGTGGGGTCTCACCTGAGCAGAGCAGAGAGGGAGAATCCCCTCCCTTGACCTGCTGTCCACGCTTCTTGTGATGTAGCTCAGGATGCCCTTCAATCACAACTCCAGTGAATTAACTGGAAGAAACCCTCTCACCAGGAGGGCACACGTAGGGATGGATCACGAGATCGGTGCTGCTGGTTGTCTCTGTTGTGGCAACAGCAGAGAAGAAAAAGGAGACTTCAAGCCCTGTGACCAAGCAGAGGGAGAGCTCTCCACCATCTGCCTGGTGGTAAATTAAACATGAGCTTTGCCTAAGCACATACCAGTTACTGGAAAAGGCTGACTGTGACATGTGGTGACTTCCTCCCCCTCACTTCCCCTCTCTCCCCATGTGAATGCAGCCGTGACGCCGGTTTTGAGTGGCTGAGCCAGCGCCAGGCGAAGATGCAAATCTCAGTCACTTCTTCCACTCACCACGTGTGACAGACAGGGCTGCGTTTGCCGGAGGAATAACTACCCACAGCCTGAAATACCGCTGCACTCACAGCCCCTGGCTGCCTGCAGGATTCCTCCTTCCAGGGAGGACCCAAACCTGCCTGCCTTCTGAAGGCTTTGGAGAAATGGGTGGACAGAATGCACCTGAAGTCCAGCAGTTTTATGGCTTAGGCTGGTTGCTGTTAAGCTTTTCCAGCCTGGTGGAGAGTTAGGAATACAACAATTAAAGCCTGGTTGTCAACTGTAAAAGGAGCTGCAAATTTTGCCAGTGGCAGCACCTGCCAGGCAAGGCACAGGTTGTAAATCAAAGCATCAGCACTAATAAATGCAATGCCAAGAAGCTAAAGAAAGGGTAAATATCCAGTTTGGACATCAGTTGGAGGTTCTCCTGTGCTTTGTGACTCCACTGGTCCATCAGCAGATAGTGGTAGGACAAGGAGGAATGGTTTTAAACCAAAAGAGGAGAGATTTGGATTAGAGGTTATAAAGAAATTCTTTACTCAAAGAGTAGTAAGGTACTGGAATATGATGCCCGGAGAAACTGGGACTGCCCCATCCCTGGAAGTGTCCAAGGCCAGGTTGAACGAGTAATCTGGGTTAGTGGAAGGTGTCCCCGTCCATGGCAGGGGTTTGGAACCAGATGATCTTTAAGGTCCCTTCCAGCACCAAACCACCCTGTGATGCTGTCAGCATCTGCCCCATCAGACAACATCCCTTCTGCTGCAATCCCCCAAACCCAGCAGATCCTAAACTAGAAGGCAGTGACCAGAGTGAGGTGAGAGCACGAGGTTGACATGCCCTGTGGGAATACTGCTTGCTTGGGACTGCAGGTCTCAGGATTGCAGAAAATCCATAACTGGGACCATGGGGAGGAGGGGGATGTTGGCTCCTTGTTGTTTCCACCTTGTCTCTCTTTTGAGAGATGCTGCCCTGGCTATGTCTGAAAGCAGAATGGCCTCCACATCTGAGCCCTGGCTTTGATCTCTTCCCATACAAGTTCATTAATCACTCAAACTGCTGGAGATCCAGGTGGGTGTGTGACTCTTCCTAGAGGCTGTAACAGAAATTTATCCCTCCAGGAACCAGTGAAGTATCCCTGGGGATCACAGAGGGTGAGAAATGAGGCAATTCATCTCTTCTGTCAGACCCTTCCTGGACAAATAAACCAAACACGGGGTTTGAGCTCCAACAGATCTATCCTGAATCCACTCTCTGGATCCTTCTCTGACCTCCTGGCTCCCAAGATGCACAGATGAGCTCATGGCACTCCCAGACATAATAGCAGTGATAGTAACAAAGACAACAATGATACCAGTAATAACAAAAATACAACTTTTCTGCCCATCAAGGCCAGACATGCCTTGGGGTGATTTACACACACACATGCTCAGACACCAGCACAGCAGGCAGCTTTCAGTGGTTCAACAACCAGAGCTGGCAGCTGAGAGAGAAAATATTTCATGCATCTGCCCCAAAACTGTGTAGAACCAGGTGTTTTCCCACAGCTCTCCCCTTCCACGTGCAAGCGGTGGGGACAGAGCTGTGGGGATGGAGTTTCCCTCTGAGTGTTGGGACTTTCCTGGGGCTGTGCATGGTGTGGCCATGGTGTGCATCGTGCTCATGTGGCCCCAGCTGCTCCCAGTCCTACCCAGTTCATCCATCATGGTTATTGTCCTGCTGCCCTCAGCTGTGTTCACAGATCCTGTAATTACAATCCACACAATCCTGTGGTCCACAGGCTGCACCTGTGGTCAAGATCCTTCTCAGTGTGCTTCAAGTAAGGAGCTGATTGGAGCACTCTGATTTATTCTGGGAGTGTATCTTTGGACAATAGACCCCCACAGCAGATGCATGTACCCAGGCTGGGTGATGGGTACAGTGTGGCTGCATCCCTGATCTGTGGCCTCCCCTGCACTGCTCCTGGTTAGTCCAGGCCACACACCAGTGATATAACAAAACACCACTGATGACCCCTGCCCTGACCCTGTTGGTTTGCCAGTAAAAATACAGCCTGGCATGTTGATGCAGAGGGCTTCAATTTTTGACAAACCAACATTTTCAGCTAGGAAAAAAGCTCACCCAGAGGAATCCTGCGTGGCTCTGCCTGCGTTCCCAGCCTGACTTAAACACAGATGATTTCTCCCAGCAGCCACAGCCCTGCTATGATCCCTGCCTGCTCGAATGAGCTCCTACAGACAGTGGCTATAAATAATTCCAGCCAGCATCAGGAATGACCTCCATGGCAGATTTATTTACTGCAGGCATGACCAGTACACAGTGATTTAACTTGCTCTTTGCACATAGTTGCTTTGGTCCTTTGGTTAATTACCTAGGAGAGGATGCTACTGGATTTCCACCCTGGAATACATCAGTTTTTGATGGCTTCAGCGTCGTGCTGTGTCTCAGCAGAGGTGATGATAACCCAGAGAGGGTTGCAGCTAATGGGATCTGTCTGAAACATGTCCAGTTCACATGAGGACACCAAGCCTGATTCTGATGCAGCCATTAGATCCATTTCCTTGGGTGGATTTATTCCTAAGCCCTCCTAGTAAATGTTTTCTCATCCAGAGATATATTGATCTCTGGCATTTGCCTACTGAAGTGTGAGGTGATGGTGAGTGAGAGTGGAACTCCCATGCAGCCTGGCCTTGAACTGTACCCTTCAAAACTGGACACCCAGACCTCTTCCAGAGATGGGTTCTGCAGATGTTTATCTCAAATCAACTCTGCAAAACAATGCAGGAATTCGGCAGCTGCTCGATACTTCACTTTCCCTTTGCACAGGGGCAAGCACATCCCCTTTTGGAGCAGGAACAGTTTGCTTGTGCTCGTTAGCACTTCAACACTGATTTTCTGGACAGTTCATGTTTATTAGTTGTTGTTTGTGTTTCTTTTAGCATTGATGGTTTAGTTTTAGGAGGTTCTGTGAGGAGCAAGGAGTTGGATGTAATGATTCATGTGGGTGCCTTCCAGTCTGAGATGTTCTACACTTCCACAGCTTTGATCCATAACCTGCAAGAGGAGTACAGACATGAGAACTCCATCCACAGCCAGTGGATGGGCTGGACATTGGGACTGTGTGGGTTCCTGCAAGCTCTTGGCAAACATCATGCTTTCCAAAAATCCTGGCTGTGCCAAAGACAAGCCATGAAGCCAAATCCTCTCCCCCAGGCTAGCACAAAAACCCTCCAGGGCACCCAGAAAGAGAAATACTTTGCAACGCATTGCACTGCCATCAGGAAGTAGGTTTCATATTCCTCGGTTGCATTTGTGAAAAAAAAAAAAAAAAATTGAAGAGGCTCCTAAAGAAGCTGCAAAACCAAATTATGGTCTCAGACACACCACCTAGCCATGGCAATGGCAGCCCATCAATCAAACCCAACACGTGCATGGGCTCACCCCGTGGCAGCCCTGCAATTGCCTGGCTTAGCTTAACCTTCCCAGCTCTGCAGAGTCAGCCTTTCTGCAGGAAAATCAGATTCACAGTTGAGGCAAAAAGCCAACCCGGACTGGCTGACACCCTCACAGCCCTTAATCACCCCCCAGCCCGTCCTTCCTGGCCCGTGCAGGCACAGGGACAGCAGAGCTTTGCTAGGAGAGGCTTCGGGAGGAAGGTGCAGACAGGCTCAGATCAGCTTAGCAGATAGGAAGGTAATTAATAGCTGTGATAAAACCACCAAGGGCAGACGGGTGGGCTTTGTGCTTGAGCCTACCCCTCCCAGCTTCTCTGCCTGTCTGGGGCACTGCTGACAGAGCTGCCAGAAGCGTTTCCAGGGATAATAGTGAGGTGCCAGAGACACCACGCTGAGTTACATCTGCATTCCTGAGGTTGCTCCTCTCTGCTGGGTCTCCCAGGAGGTGCCTGGGAGTGACCTGGTGTGCAGACAAGGTGGATGTCCAGCCCTGTGCAAGATAAGGGCAATGAAAAGCCCATTTTATCTTTACTGAGTGATAAAGGGTCACCCCCATTCTCCCATCATTGGCTCTTCTTCCACCCGCATTAATCCCGTGCAATGTTTTCCAACAAAGGAATGTTTTGTCAAAAAAGGACTTCTTTAAAAACATCTTCAGAAAAACAGGGAAAATAATACGTCAATTCATGAGGTCAAAAGGAGCTTCAGAAATTTTGAAAAATATCAGTTTCCATCCCATTTGGACAGGAAGGTATTTTTATTTATGTTTAAAAAAGAAGATCTCTGATGAACCGAGATCCTTGGTTTTCAGCCAGCCGTAACCATGAGTCTTGAAAACCCTTTATTACAACTCTTCTGGCTTAATTTACTTTCTTCCTAGTCCCGTCTCTCTCTAGGGTTTGCTGACTCCTGCAAGTGGTTTTATTTAAGGGATGCAGGTGGTTTTCCTTCCCCTCTGCAACAGACCCCATCACAGGCAAAATTGTGCTAAAAGAAGAGGCTTAAATTATCTCTGTGCAGTGGCCATGCTCAGAAATATTCACTATAAACCAGTTAGCGAGTCTGGAATGGCATCCCAGTCATTATTACAAATTAATTATGGTGAGTATCAATGCTTTATTATTTTCTTATGCCTTGCTTATACAGCAGCCAGTCCTTGCTGGGTAATTTATGGCCAGATAATAAGCTCCCTGTCCCAAGTGACTTCAAAAAGGTGGGCTCATCCACACCAATGTGATGGTGTAAAAATGTCACTGAGAATGTGCCCAAAAGGATGATAGGAAAGACTGGGAGGAAATACTAAAACGATGCTGAAGGATGAGGCAGGCACAGACAGTAAGGTGGATGTGTGCCAGGAGAGCACATCTGAACTTGTCACAGGTGAATCGAGGCTGGCAGGAGGAGGAGTGAGTGAGTCAGGGCACCAGTATGGTGTCACCAATTGGAGCAGGTGACATTAATACTGTCTGAAAGGGAAAAGAGCAGCTCTGGACCGCCAGGGTAAGTCACAGTCCTTGCAGCACCACCAGGGGGATGGTCAGGAAGGAAATCAGCCATGAGCACTGGTGCCATCACCCTGACATGCAGGTGATGCCGTGAGTTGCCTGTAGACGCTCCCAAGAGCAGCGTGCCTGCACCACGGAGTGGATGGGCTGACCAGGTACCTGTGTGAGAGCCTCAGCCTCCTTCCCCCTCTGTCACTGATGGATCAGTGCCCTGGGGTGATGAGTGGGTAGAGAGGGACCAAGAGCCAGAGAAATGCAAGGTGACATTTTCTTCTCCATGCTGCTGCTTGGACAACATTGGTATTTTTAGGTGCCACCAACCTCTAAACCAACATATCCCCTGCTAGCCAGAAAGCCTTCTCCTCTCTTTGTCTCCAGCTCTGCCCACAGGTTGGCACCCAGATTTGATGGAGGCATCCAACACAGGCTCTCCAGTCTGGTTTGGATGACATTTATCGAAATGCTGGGTTTTCTTTCTGGTGATGCTCAGGCAGTCATTTGTGTGGATGAAGGCAGCAAATGGCAAGACTCAGCTCTGGAAATACCTCTTCATAATGACCAAAATCACAGTTTAATTGTGGGGTTTGAGCTGCAGCTAGAAATATCAGGATTTGCCCTCCCCCATGGTAATTATTCGTTAGGTCTTAATTACTGTTTCTCCTTGTAGCTCTAATTCAGCTGCATTTTTTGGTCACAACCTCTGCTGCCATCCACTTCTCTAACTTTCTCTGAGCCACCAACATCAACTTCAGTATAAAGAGGACTCAGACACCTCTTAAAATAAAGACAGTGTTTGCTGGTGCCTGGCCAGGAGTGGGTGCAATATCAGAGTCTGCACCTTCTGCTAGAGGGAGAAGCAATTCACAAAGTCTGGGGTATCCTGAATGTTGCCTTGTCACCATCCCTTCAGACCATGTTAGATCTGAGTCTTAGATCAGCAAGAAACACTTTTCTCACTGTGCAACAAGCTGGGCGGACAGATGCATCAGCTGGGTTTTATCTGGCTTGCCCTGAAGCTCACCAGACTCAGTAACACTGTCACAGTCTTATCATGTTGCAAATTAGATTTTCCTTGAGATTGTGGGAGATAACATCCAGAGAAGACCTCTCAAGGCATTTAGCCTCCCATCAGCTGAGCTGGAGCTGCTGGGTCCACCCATGGCCTCCCCAGAGCAGACACAGGTGCTGGTGGACCACAGGGCAGGGCTCGTCCAGGTGGAACACAAGAGATGAAGCTAACCTTGACGTGGGCACTGTAAATTAATTTCCTAGAACAGAATCATAGGATAGTTTGGGTTGGAAGGGACCTTTAAAGGTCATCTAGTCCAACTCCCCTGCAATGAGCAGGGACATCCTCAGCTAGATCAGGTATTTTGGGGTTGTGTCAACCCTTTTGGTATTGACTCTCACCACTACTCGTCCATCCACATGATGTAGTGTCTTCCAGCATTGCTGACAAATAAATTCAGTTTCGATGCACTTTTTCTATCCACAACAGCACTCAGCCTCAAAGAGGATACAGCTGGACACACGAACAAGGGAAATGTGAGGGACAAATATTCACACCTTTACAGCTTTCCCTTAACCATGAATGCAACACGGGCTCCCCTGGGGATGGGGAAGGGACCCTGACACTTGGCAGAGTCAGGCATGGAGCAGCAAGACTGTGATCTACGCAGAGCTACAAAATAAATTTTCCCTATTTTGGCCCATACATATTTCTTCCCAGAACGTCTTGGTGGCAGCAAAACTGCAAAAAAGGTATATAGACACCTGGAAATATCACAAATAATTCCTACTAGAGTCCTTTGCAAAGCAGTTTCCAAAAATAGCATTTTCTTTTTTTTTTTTTTTCTCACAGATGGATAAAAAAGAAGAAAAATCCTCTCCAATCCCATGACGTGAGGGCAGTCACTCCCCAGCCGGAGGCAGGTGAGCCGGTGCCGGCTGTGCTTCATCCAACGTGTTGCATTGTAAAGGTTTGCCCGTGGTTTAGTTAATCCCAGACACATTCCTGAGCCATCAATCAGAGCTGACTCAGCCAGCGTGACTGGTCTGCCCTTTTTATTTTTTTTAGCCATCACAAGTTCTCTCGCCTTGTTTGCCAGCAGTGAGCTGGGGGTTTATTCCTTTTTTTTTTCTTTCTTTCTTTTTTTTTTTTATTTTAATAGAAATGGGACTTGACTGGGAACAGGGAAATGTTCCTGCTGTCAAGCATAACCTTTAAAGTTGCACTGCCTCGAGGAACTTCTCTCTGGGATGCTGCTACAAAATGCATCACATGGAAGAAAAACAAAGGATGCTGCCTGGGATGGCATTGGCATCGATTCCCCTTCCCTTACTTGGGGATGGCGTGACACAAGCCCCATCGTGCACATGGGAAGAGGAGAACAGACTTTTTAGAGGATGGGATTTTCCTGCAGAGCAGCCTTGGAAGTGCTGCCCGGAGGCGTGCTCAGGGAGGCAAAACCTTCCCTCCGTGCTCCTCCCGCAAGGACAAGGTTTTATCACGGCTTCCAAACAGCCCCTGGCAGCCCCGGGGAGGGCAGGGGAGCTGCACTGATGTTGTGGCTTCGTGTGACCTCAGCCCACCCCGGCTGGAGGTGTTATCAGAGCCCCTGCACCCCTGCAGGACTCCCTGTGAGGTGGGTGCAAGGCTACTCTCTTTGCCCTAAAACAAGTGTTTTGTCTCTGCCTGGGTCAAGGAGATGGCCAAGTTGCTAGAGATAAAACGAATAGCTAAAAAAAATTAAAATCCTGTGGCTGCTGGATTTCCCAGAGAGCACAGGTCCTCCGTGCCATCAGGATGCACGGAGGGATGAGCATCGCCAAAATCTCACACCTCTGCATGTCCACCTAGAAAATATTACTGTAGATACCTCAATCACACTTAAAATGAGAGAATGTCCTCCCTGGTGAGAGGGCCTGGAGCACAGAGCAGTCAGGAGAAGGGAGATGATCCCTGTGCACCCCCAACAAACTCCGGCCCAAAGCAAGGCTGACAAGCTCTGCCAGCCATGGGGAAATCAGAGCAAGGGCTGCACATCAGCCAGCAGGAGCCAAAGCACGGAGCTGAGCTGGGATACACAGCACTCACCACCTTTTAGCCCCTTTTGCTCCTCACAAGTTTTTAGAGATACAACTGCTGGAGCAGGACAGGCCTCCAATCCCACTGAAAGCATCCACACAAGGTGCGCTCCAGAAAATCACATCAAATTACACCTTTCCCTGCCTTCTCCCACTTTTTCTCAGGAACAGTAAATTAATATTAAATTAATTAATTACCCCCCCAACTTTACAGGGAACTTTACTTGCAGGTGGCAGCTGCTGTTTCCCTGCCTTCAGGGCAAAGCCAGCCCTGATCTCAGGGGACAGCTCTTGTCCAGCCCTTCATTCAGCACCAAATCATTTTAGCAGGTATTTGATTTCAAGAACTAGACCAGGTTTGAATAAAGGCCTAGTCCTGCCTCAGTTGCAGCCTAGATTTAGATCTAGGCAGGACAAGTCACCTTTCTATTCAAGAGTGATGTAGCACTCTTGAGTTGATGTTGAGCTTGGGGGGCATTTTCTTGTCCTAAGTAGGTGTTAACACTTGTAGAATTCAGAGAATGGATTGAAAAACACCTTCCACTAGAGTCCAGGTTGCTCCAAGCACCCTCCAACTTAGCCTTGAACACTTCCAGGGATGGAGCATCCACACTTTCTCTTTTATGAGATTTTTCATTTATCAGGCACAGGAATGTGTGTGAGGCAGCACGGGCTGGCACATGGTGACCCTTAGGGCCTGAGAGCATAACTTCTAACACAAGGAAGAACCAGGTCACATCTGTATTTCAACAAGATAGTTTATTGGTCCAGCAACTGCAAAATATACAAATTTCTGAAAGGCATACCCTGTTTTTAAGCTGGCACAGCTTTACATCAGGCAGTTATTCCAGATGTATATACAGAACAGTTAACATCCCACAAATCAGAAACAAAGAAAAAGTAATCCCAAGTAACTACACCCTTCTCTCCAAGCTTTGCAGTGTACATTAAATAAATAAAGAGCGCTTTGCTATAAAAACAAAAAATTAAAAAAATAAATTCAAGTATCACAAAGGAAAACAAACTGGGAGGGAAAAAAAAAAAAAAAGAGGGGGGAAAATAAATCATTGGTGTGGTTTGATGTGTCCTCTCTCCCACCCTGCCTTGGCTGTAGCATTCCTGCCCAGTCTTTGGCTCTGTTAACCAGAAACAATGGACAGCAAGTTTTTGGGGCAGTGTGATGGCACACGGGTGACACCATCCCACCACCCCTCCAGCACGAGAGGAACGCAAGAGACTGGTAAAAACTGGTAAAAACACCATGTTCAAATTTCAGGTTTGTGTAGACCTACTGAGACCTCTATTACTAATAAAGGAAGAAAGTTTAGGGCCAGTATGGGTTTTTTTTTCTGTTTTATACATATGTATTTATATATATATACACACACACAAATACACACCAAAACATCCACGCAATTACACGTGTACAGGATTGATCTTGGGGCAGCCAGACGTCATGTTTGTATTTGCTGGCTTATCTTTTTGCAGCAGGAGGATGAGAGAGATAAAACTCCCCCTGAAGGAGGCTGAAAAGAGCCAAGTGAGTTGCCTCCCCAAAACATTCATTCATCTGAAAGGCAGAGAAACCAAAAGCACAAGGAGAAGTCCGCTTTTAATGAGGCTATTAAAAAAGAAACAAAGCCGGGGCGGGGGGAAGTGTTCTTTGTTTTATCTGTACAGGAATATGATACACATATGCACAAGCTCACACAGGCAGGGCACTGCCAGGACTGCCACCCCCGTGGGACACGGGCTGAGCGTGGCCCCGGCGCCCTCCCGCTGTCGGTGCCGCTCCGAGCACGAGGCCGAAGCGTGAGGCACTGTGGTTCGCCTTTTCCCAAAGGAAAAACAGACCAAACCCACCCCCCAAACATCCACACACTCACAAAAAAAAATAGTCATCATTTCTCCCCCAAACCTCTCCGCTCCCATCCCTGGGGATGGTGTTCCCTACACGGGACACTGGGGAAAGCCATGGGAAGGATGAATCCACCTCCAGTCCCCCAGCCCAGTGCTGGCTGCAAGGAGGGGTGGCTGCCTTCAGCTCCTGCCTCCCGCCAAAAAAATATGAGATGGGTATGGAGAAGATGCTGCACGTAGGTGGGGAAAAAAACTCAAAATCCAACACAAAAAAAAAAAAAATTTAAAAAAAATTATTCAAAATCCACAGACTTTTGCACAAAGCAATAGTGGTTAATTGCCATTTTTAACTGCTGTCTCCTAGCCCAGGACAGGCTGCCAAAAGGGATCTTATGGATCAAACACGGGGAGGTTGGCTGATGGAGTCAGTCAGGACCTCACCCTGTTCCCCCCACCTCAAACACTGTAACTACTATTTTTTTTGTAGTCCCAGCTTTTCAGCATGCAAAATACAACTAAAAACAAACAGAAAAAGCTGCCTGTATTCAGGCTTCCCCTGTGAAGGGGCACAACTTGGAAAAACTAAAGTAGTTATGCTTCTGCCACAAATAAAGTGCAAAAACCAAGCAGTTTCTACATATACACATACACACACATGTGTGTGTATATATAAAATTTAAAAAATACAGACAAAACTGTCCCTTCTTGTGGCTTTTTGCAGTCAGACAGGGACTCCTGCAACCTGGCCAGACCTGTGGCCACCTCCATGAGAACCTCTGTGGCTACAAAATGCATCTAACTCAGCCTGGGGATCCAAACCCTTCCCAATATCTCCACTTCCATCTAAAAAAGAGGAAAGGGAAGATGAAGTACCAGCACAGCACCTCAAACAGTGCTCAGCCTCCCCAAAATTCAACCCATGCCTGAACTCAGATCATCCCTGGGTGCTCCCCAAGATGAAAGGATCAGCCAAGCCCCTGCTGGCGTGGTTCCTCATGCACTGCAGGCAGCTTTCAACCAGTTTTAGCAGCAGATCTACATTCTCTGCAAACCCCTTTAAGGTATGTTGATTTTAAAAAAGTGAAAGAATGGGTTTGTTTCTTTTATTAAACCCAGAAGTTCTTGCAGTGAAGGAGCTCACAGAGCTGCTTTCCTGGTGCTCACAGATCTGCGTGAGCCAGGCTGGCGTGTGCGACAGGCTGTAGTGTGGGTGAGGGACTGCAGCACAGCATGTTAGGGGCTTGTTCAAAATTAATTAACAATAATAATAATTAAAAAAATGCAAAACCCCTTTACCCACCCCTCCCTTCCCCCTATTTCTCTGCTAACCCCGCACCATCCACATATATACACACCCCACCCAGAGACGGATGGGTACCAATCATCTATACAGAAGATCAAAACCACTGAAAGAGAGGAAAATTAAAACTCCTGTGCGCTACAGAAGCACTTTACAGCTCGCTACGACCTAACAGGATGCTGGAGAGGAGAGCAAACGCTGCAGCCTGAAGAGCTGGTGGTGACCCCAGGGGGAGCCGGGCTCCTCCTCTGCTCTCCTGCATCCCTCCCCCCTCAGCAGCGCAGGACTTTGCGGATGAACGGGCAGCGTGAGTGGAGCCAGCCGAGGGTCGGCCTCGCCGCAGCCAGAGGGGACCAGTTTGTAAGCAAGCTTCGGGAATGGCGATGGGATGAGAAGCTGGCGGCGCCGGCGGCAGCGCCGGTGGCCTCGCGACGGTGCCCACGGAGTCACGACGGCTTCTGGGAGTTGTTCATGTTCTGGAATGAGAGGGGAAGGAGAGGCGTTGGGGGCTGTGCTGGAGTCAGGCCCCAGCCCAGCAGCACCTTCTAGGAACACATGAACAAGGGGACAAGGAGGAACAAACCACACACAGGTCACTAAAATGCAACCACCACAGAGGGGAGGACACTGCCCACCTGAGCAGAGAGGCAGGTGACTGACTCACCATTCACCCCCTCAAGCATTGCCTGGCTTTAATTACAGGGTTAAAATTTAGATACCTCTAAAAACTGAGCTGAACCCAAGGCAACCCTCCCACCCCACCCTGTCTGCACTTGTGAAGCTGCTCTTTGGTCAAGGCAAGGTGACAGGGGACCACAGTGCTCATTCACGCAGCCCAATTAAACATCTCTCTCTTGCTCCCCTTGAGGGTGGGCAGTGTCCTCCCCACCTGCCAAGGACAAGGTCATTGTTTGTCCATCCTTGGCAATGCCAAGAACAGGCAGCTCCGACTGGCCATGCCAAGGATCAGCTACCACCAGTGGTTGAACAGCAGCACAACTCCCCTGATGACACCCCATGAGGTACCACGGGCCCGAGAGACGCTCTAGACACAGTCCTGGTGCAGGGTGACAACAACAGGTACCCACCAGCATGTGGTGAGGACCACAAAACCAGAGACAACCAGCTAAACACAAGCAGGACTAATGCAGAGGAGAGCATCTGCTCCAGGAGAAGCCCAGGGGACCACAAGGACATTTCCCAACTCACAGAACTACACAAAACAAGGTAGGGAAAAAAAGAACTAGGAAACAGCTAGGAAGGATTCTCTTTTTTTTTTTTTTTAAATGCTTTTACTACCTAAGCTGCCCCTTACAAGCACCAGGAATCCCAGCCAACTATGAGGCAGAGCAGGCTGAGCTGTTCTCTCTTATCTAAGGAGACAGGAGGAGGGTCAGGAAAAGCCACATGCACCACAGCCATTTACCTTGGAAATATTAGCAAAGAGAAAACTTTGAGAAAGTGACAAACGGGTCTTCTTTTTAAGCATGAAAAGTGAACGGGAAAAGAAGGGAGGGGATCAGGTGACTGTTCAAAAGTGCACTTTGGATCACAAACCAAGCAAAAGGAAAAGAAATCATCGCGCCAAGTAGTCCCATGACCCCCAGTCAGCTCAATCCCACAGCCAGGAGGACTCTGAGGTACTCAGCAATGTCCTGAGCCTCTCCAGGTGTTCCCTGGTCCTCCTGGGTGGGTGTCAAGACCCCAACAGTGAGAGCTGATGCAGTGAAGCTCCCACTACCAACCCAGGCCTACGGTGCAAGTTGTGAAGGAGGCACCTTCCACCTCCCCAACCCCCATTCAGGTGGGGACAGTGAGGGACCAAACAAGTGTGCAAGGCAGCAGCCTCCCAGAGCTAAAAGCAGTGTGAATGTCACCAAGCCTTGAGTTTGGCATGTCCTCATGGGTCCCACAAAGGCAACCTCCTCTAGGAGGTGGAGACAGGTTCCCAGCTGCTGCCAGCCTACACCTGGCATGGGTAACCATCACTGACTGCTCCAGCACAATCTGACACATCCATCTCCCAAACTCAACACCAGAGTGTGTTTTCAGTGTCCCAGCCAGCACTGAGGCATGCAGTGCCTTTTATTACAATACAGATGGGAAAAAAGTGGAGAGATGGATGGACAAAAACTAAAATGCTTTCAGAGCAACCCAAGAGGATCAGGCATTTCATCAGAGGCTTCAGTGGCCATGAACAGCAAGTGAAGGTGCACAGGCATGCAGGCCATGCTGGGCAACTCAACCTCTACACTCATGCAGGAGCACAGTGATCTCAACCAACCTGTCCACCAGCAAAGCCAAGTGGAACACTCCTAACTTCCCTTTTCTCTAAAAGGCTTACTCTAAAAGGTGAAGAAATATGAGGTTCAACAGCTGCTACAGACAGGCAGGGCTGAGGTCTGGCCTGGCCATGTTAAGAGCAGATCCCCCTGTCTTCAGCCCACAAAACAACCCCAGACAAGGGATGCTCACAGGCCAATTTGAACTGGCCCTCAGAGGGCAAGAGGATCCCTGGGCACTACCCCAGTATCAGCTCAGCCCCAAAGTCTTCCAAGTCTTTGAGAAGACATCTGAGCACTGCTCAACAACTGCTGCTCTCAACTCAATGATGTAGCATGAATTAGTCCAAAGGCTTCAAATTTATCCCAGAGCTGTCCTGTTCCTGTTACTCAGGGATCTAACAGCACTAAGCCAAACTGCCAGAGCCTTGACTACTCATAATTAGTGCATTAAATGCTCAAGATGTCTTGCATGCTCTACGTAGAGGAGGACAATTTGCAATTACTCTGCCCACGACATCTAGGCTGACTGTTTCCAAAATCCAGGTTTTGCAGAACTGCAGATGGCTGATCCCAGGATCATCCAGCTCCACAAAACACATTCCTGAGAAGGTCAGAAGCTTCTCAGATATCACTCTGGTGCCATCACTCAGACACAACTCAGAGACCTCAGGAAGGACAGAGAACCCAGGTCTCTCACCTACAGTACAGTGTGCTATCTCAGAGGAGACAACTCCAGGAAAACCCAGCAGCATCACCCATAGGCAACACCATCAGAGCACAAGCAAGAATTTGCTTAATTTCACAACAAATTTGGGATATTTCATCAAGCTAGGATACAAACAGCACCCACAGTCTCCTCTCTACTTTCCCTAAAACAAATCCTCCCCAAAACCAGCAAAACATCAACTCCAAGTTGTCCCCACCCCATCCAGATTTTGCAACAACAAAACACCCCAGCAGGATGGCAAGAGGCATGGAAAAAAGGGTTGGAAGGGCGAATAAGACGCAAGAAGGTACTTACAGGCATGCCTTCCCTAGTAAAGGCTGCAGAGAGACAGAGAACAGAGAGAGGTGTCAGTAACCCCGCGCCGCGCAGGGCAGAGGACAGTGGACAGCAGCGATGGGCAGCCAGAGCTGGCAGAAGGTTTGTTGTGAGGCTCAACCAGCCCAAGCAGAGCCCTGGGAGCTGAGACAGACTCAGCAGTCCTGGGAGGCTCATGCAAAGCAACCAAGCAGAGCAATGGGGGAGCACGGAGCCATTCCTAACCTGCTCGGGATCTGGGTGAGGAGGGGAGAAAGGACATCACACAACACAGACAACAGGGAGAGGGGCTGGGCAATACAGAGAGATCCAACAGGCAGCTGGTGGGAAGGGCAGCATGGCAAAGGCTCCTATAGATTATACAGGACTCCTTAGTGAGCTTAGGAGGGAGTTTGTGCCCGGAGAAGTGAGCAGCAAGCAAGGCCTCTCTTCCTATGTCCCTTCATGGGTGGGTGAAAGAGGAGAGGACACATGAGCACCATGGCAGCTACCCACACGGTTTCACCCACGTTCACCACACCGAGAGCCTTCTACTCAATTTTGCCTATGGCTCCAGGATGAAGGAGACCCCTCCAGCCAAAGGTGAGTCTTGGCAGCTCCTCCTTAAGAGGAGCACAAGAACATTTGATTTATTGCCATGCCCAGGTCTACACCAGAGCCAAGCACACCCAGAGGGAAGGCACGAGCCCTTTGTTCCTGCTCACGCCAGGGAGGAGACTCCTCAGAAGGTTGATGCTGAATGGTGAAGGCACTAAATTAATGCAGCCTAGAGCTCAGGTTCTCAAAACCCAAAGAGGATCAACAGTGACCCAAGGCAGGGAGAAACAGCAGCCGTGGGAGGAAGACGCATCTCAGACAGCGGCACAGGTCATGACAAGTGCAAGCAGGCTCCTCAGCTTCAGGAGTGACAGGAGGACAACAAACAATAAAACGAGAACAACAACAAAAAAAGAAAAAAAAAAAAAGAAAAGCAAAAAAAAAAAAGAAAAGAAGAGTTCAACTAACTTGTCCCGGCATCTGCGTGGGCACTTCCTGAGGAACACAGCCTGGCAGGGCAGAAGAAACAGCCACATGCTCCTCAAAGCTGTTGATGCGAGGTTTTTTGGTGGGCTCTGGGCTTGCTAGAGGGGTAACGCTATTACGTCTCATGAGCGGGTTAGGTCCCTTCTTTGCTTCCTAAATTAAAGTGAGACAAAGAAAATAAAAGTAAATATAAAAAAATAAAGCAAAATAAAAAAAAAGGAAGAAGGCGACAGTTATAAAGGAAAAAAAAAAAGAAGCAGGTTGCTTTGGTTTTCTTTTTTTTTTAAAGCAGCCTCTGCTTTTCCCCACAATCTGTCAATGAGCAAAGGATGCACTGAAAGGCTTTGGACACAAAAAAAAAAAAAAACCCCGATGCAAAATGTTCAAGAGCGCAGAAGGGGAGGGGAGAAAAAAAAAGGCTCTGCACTCAGATACGAGACAGATTTCCTCCACATCTGAGTCTCAGCTGACAAAAAAAGTAACTACAGGTAGCTAAATACACCCAGCAGCAATCAAGGCATGACTCTTCACAACACAGAGGTGCCCATCAGTCTCCTCCTCAAAGCTGGTCCCCCCACCCAGAGAGAGGAGTGAAAGCAAGAAAAGGGAAGATGAGCCAGCCCAGGCTGATTAGGAAGATTTGGGAAGTAGGAGCAGAGCAGCCAGCGAGGGTCGGCACCGTGCCAAGCTGCAACTCAAGCAAGGAGGGATGGAGACAAAGCCGAGCAGGGGCACCCAAGCACATGGCACGTGTCTCACCCCATCCTACCCGAGGCCTTCTTGCCATCCCCAGAGAGGGTGGCAAAGCAGGGTATCAATGGCCCAATGCAGGGAGAAGGACTGGCTTCCCCCCTACAGCTGTGGGAAGGGACAGGCTGCTCAGGTGCTGCCACCTGACAAGGCCAGGAAGCAAAGGAAAGGAGATGTGAGCCAAAAGGGGAGAGCTCCAACTGCTCAGCATCACTTTGGGCTCCACCACCGCTATGCACAAGCTGGAAGTGTCCCAGCATCTTGGGACATGGGTGCTACCAGGGTCCCTGTGGCCCACTCTGGGTGGGTGCCCAGCCCTGACACCAAGTTGGCATCCTCCTGTTCTGGCCTCTGACCTCCAGTGGAGCTCTTGGCAGACAGACACAACCTTACAAGAACTTTTCTCCACACGAGGGGTCTCCTCCACAAAGCATCCCCAGCGCAGCACTGCCACCTCCCACCCTGCAGAATGACAGCCATGGGCATACCAGGAAAAAGACCCTCAGAGGCAGATGTAGGGCAAGCATTGAGCCCAGGCTCTACCAGCCAACTGAGAGACCTGGGAGAAGGCACCTTCTCCATCCACAGTGCCATTCCCTGCTCAGGCAAGTGGATGACTGTGCAGGTGGAAGTCAAAGACCAGGGAGGAGTTTTCCCTGGGCAAACACACTGGGAAGTAGGAACAAGCAACAGCCCTTTTCCCTTGGAAAACCCTCAACTGGCCACGACTTTGCAGAGCAAAAACCCATCTGATGCTCCCAGTCTTCCAGCAGCACTTCCAAGCACCCAGCTAAGCAATCTCCCCATGCCCACCCTAGGCATTCCCACTGCCAGCTGACCTCAGGGGACAGGAGGGGGACACCAAAGGGCAGCTCCAGGGAAAAGCAACACTCACCTCTGGCCGATCTCTGTGGGTGTTGACTGCTTCAATGTTCAGTGAGATGGATTCCACACGGCAGCCTGCAGAAAGGAGCACAAAGACAGATGAGCAAACCCAGCAGGCACAGGATCTTACCAAGTGCCCCATCATAGATCCCTGCTTTTCTTCCAGAGGCAGGATGGATTCAGGAGGAGGTATAAGTCAAACCCCATGCATGTTGAGGAAAGTCTCACTCACCATAGGCTACCGGGGTCAGCTTCAACACCGTGTGGAGGGGACATTTCAGGTAGGGCATTTCATCTGCAGAGACAGCAAAGCAGGGGAGTTATCCCACCTCCTCTCCAAACGCAGGCTCACACACCTTCATCCCACACCAAAGAGATGCAGGCTCCAGGATGTGAACACAATCTCCCCAGAGCTGTATCCATCATCCCTCCTCCAGCAGGGCCAATCCTCTTCCCAGAGCCAGGGATCTCACCTGCACTCTTGTCCAGGAAGTACGCCAGGAGACAGCGCATGACAGCCTGGTGGCAGATGACAAGGACATTCTCTTGCCTCTCCAGCTCCATGATGACCGGCTCCAGGCGCTGCACCAGGTCTTGGTAGGACTGGGACAGAAGGGAAGAGAGATGAGGCATGGAATCACAGCAACGAGCACCCCAAAGAAACAACAGTCCTTGTCTTGGTACCCCTGCTGATTTCACACCTCTGAGTAAACCAACAAATGCTAAAAAAAAAAAAAAAAAAATCCTCATCTTCAGGCTACTCTAGAACTTCTTCTGTCAGAGAAGGAGCCATTCACATCTCAGCGAATCACAGCTCAGTCCTGGAGACTTTATTAAGGTAAGCAACAATAGCTTTGAAGACAGCACCTATCATCTTGAAATTTGATTTTATACAGGATTTCTAAGTTCTGAGAAGCCTGGAGCAAGCTAAGAAACCCCAGGGTTTTGAAGGGCCTCATAAAAAACCATGACAGGCAGCCAGAAGGAGCCCCAGACACCCAGAGTTGGTGGCTGATATCCCTACACATTCTTCTGTTAGAAACGCAGTCGTGAGGATGTCCCCCAAAATTTTTTTTGAAATATTTATGGGCATGACTTTCATTTGGGGGATAATTAGCTCAATTCACAGCCCAAAGTATCATCCAGAACTGATGCCAATTCCCAACTCATTGTGTCACACCCTGAAAGCAGACTACCAGGAACAGAGATATTACCATCAACCCTTAGGGAATGATGCTGAGAACAAGGTGAAAATTACTTTTTTTGGAAATGAAAGAAAATTGGGGCAGCACAACACCTCAAGTGGATATAATGATGGAGGTTGGACTATAAACCTCCAGGGACCTTTTCCTCCTAATTTGCTATAAAGTCAGTGGGACTCTTTGTTAAGTGACATATTTCTTAGTGAGATCTTCATATACCAAGGCTTCACAAGAGCTCAAGGTAGAGGTAAATATGAGCCCTGATCCCTTTTAAATCTAGTTTCTTGGAGCCCTCACTGCTCCCCTGCTCAAGAGTAGAGGACAGAATGAAGACAGAAAGGACACATTTAAAACAAAAGTGACATCTCTGAGGGCCTCCCTGCAGACCTACCTCCCCAGAAGGATAACGGTAGTAATATTTATCCTGGTCACGCAGAGCAAATTCCTCTGGATGTTGCTCCCTGATTTCTTCATAGGTCATTTCTTCACACACACCCTGCCAGGACAGGACATCCATGAGGTTACTGGACATGCTCAAGTCAAAAAGCATCAGTACAGACACCATGCAAAGCAATGCTTTCTTGCCAAGCAACAACCAGCTCCATCCAGCTGTTGTGGCTGCACAGATACTCACAGCATCAATTTCATTGAGTGCCTTCCACTGCTCGTAGGGCAGCTGAAGAGCTTCTGCTGTTTGGATTGTCCTCTTTAGCTGGCTGGTCCAAACTTTGAGGTCCTTCAGGTTCTGCTCTTCCACAAATTTGTTCAGTGCAACTGCAAACTGCGGGACATAAAAAAAGAGAGGTTGATTCCTGGTCCATAGCTTCCTAATGGGCCTTCTTCCCTGCGTCCCAGTAAGTGCTGTCTTCCATAGGCAGGCAGACCAGTCTTCTAAGGGGAAGGGCAGCCACATACTCATTGATCCCCAAGAGCTGCAGATGGATCCTCAGCAGCCCAGCTGTCATCAAACATGCACTTAACCCAAGGTACAGCATCTACCTACAGCCAAATCGCTCCTGGAAGCCACAGGGGAGCATTGTGGTTCTCCCTCACCTTCTTGCCCCTGTTGGAGAGGCCAGAGTCCCCTCCAATCCTGCCCTTGAGGTTGAACTCGCTCTCCCCGTGCCGACAGAGGTAAATGGTGCGGGGCTGGACGTGGATGTTCATCAGGTAATAAACAATCCTGCTCTGGATGTGATCCTGAACCCTGTTGACCAGGAACCGCCGGCCAACGTCGATGACTTTGATGAGAGAAAGTTCCCTAGGGACAGACAGAGACATCATTCTCAAAAGGCAGCCCTGTGAGTTCTCTGTCCACATGATCACCCAGCTCAAAGGATTTCCTGCAGGCTATTTTCAGCAGGGAGCCAACAGGTAACGGGGATTCATGGAGAGCTGAATAGCACCAGTGTAATCGGCACCCCTCCTCTTGCAGCAGTAAAGAGGATTAGACAGGACTGACAGGGAACATACTCCTCCCCAGGACAGGGATCAGGAGGACTGGGATAATCTGTGCAGGGCACACAAACGTGTTTGTGAGCAGTGGAAAGGCTGGGAGGTGCCTGCAGAGTCAGGGAGGACAGCAAAGCTCTTCCAAGGCACACAACAACCAGGCAGAAACCACAGGGCTTGCTCAATCCTGAGCTTTGAGCCAAGCAGTCCCTTCCTTTAACCGGGACAATGGCAAAAGCACCTCAACCACGCAAATTCAAGTGCTTTCCCAAAGCCTTTGTATTTAGGCCCACAGATCAAGGTTTAAAACAACTCATCCAAGCCCAGAAGAGCCTGGGAAGGCATCAGTGCCCATTTCCCTGGCACAGGACAAGGGGTAACCAAGATTTGCAAGAAAAAAGCCTGAATTCAAGGTGAGGCCTGGCCATAGATCATTCTAGAGCAGCCAGGTGTTTGAAGACAAAGCGAAATACAGCTCCACCCCTAACTGCTCCTCTCCTGGGAGAAGGCAGGTGTTCAAGGCAGCTCAGAAGTCAAGGTCTCTCACCTGTCATAGTCATCAGGGTCGAGGGGCTGGTAGCTGGCTTGGTAACAATTGATCCTCTTCATGAAATCCTCCATGGCATCGGTGGAATTACAGTCCCGGTAATCTGGGCTGGACAATTTGACTTCCTGCAACAGGAAAGACACCATGCCACAAGGAGAGGTTAGGAGGCTTTCCAAGCCAGACAATGCTAATCTGGAATTTCAAAGTCCTGCCAAGAACCGGTGATTAGCTGAAACTAAGTGATGACTTCTTTACAGTCATCACTCATCATAGGGCAGAAGAGAAGCAGACTAGGCCCAAAACCAAGCACAAAGTGGGACAACTTGGTATAAACCATTTGCATGATTAGTACAGATGCTCATCAGTCCACTCCCATTCTCCCAGGAGTTGGGGTAGCACCTCACCACCCAGCAGAGCAGGAAAACTGACCTTCCCTATGGCTAAAAAAACCCCATCAGGTTCAAAGTCAAGCTGAGAATGGAAAGTGCATGAGCTTAGACAAGATGCTTATCTCAGCTCAGCAGCAGGCTGATAGGATGGCAACATTCAACCCCTTTCCATGCATTATTTCCTGCAAGCTACTGGGCTGAAAAACACTAGAAATGGGCAATGTGAATATCTGCAAGCCTCATGGACTAAGTCCTGCCTGAACTAATCTAACAAGCTGCTTTTTCCTGAAGATTTGGGTTTGAACAGCAGCATTACACATTGGTAACTTCACAAGCAATCCTGAAACCAACAGGATAACACAATGGATCAACGCCTGTGGCAGCATCCCAGGCCTGGGCTGTATTTTCCACACTGATCCCAGCACTAAGAGCACCATTCATCTGCAGTTCCCCGTGGAGCAAAATCCCACACTCAGCTAGGAGCTCATTTTCTCGCCCTTCAAGCATTAGTTTCCAAATAAAGGGATTAAAATCCTCAAAAAAATCCAGCTTAGGGGAAAAAAAAAAAAAAAGCAAACTGAACATTTGGTTGTGGAAAAGGCTGTGTGCAACCTCCCAGAAAGTTGGTCACTGGAACAACATGGGACAACAGCTTTCAACAGGAGCAAAAGACACTCTTCAGCCCCAGGCCCTGGCTAGAGGATTTGCCTCCAGTGAAGCCATGTTGGCTGTCACCAATCACCTCCTTATTTTCCATCTGCCTTAGCTGAGTTTCCAGGATGATCTCCTCCATGATCTTCCCAAACTGAGGTGAGGCTGAGCCTGTAGTTCCCCAGTTCTGTCAGGGCTTTTTCTTTCCTAACCCACTCCCTGGCTGCTCAGGTGATCTCTGTATTCCTCCTGGGCTGCCTGTCCTTGCTTCCATCCTCTCTCTGTAGGTTTCCTTTTTGTGTTTGACTTTGCTCATCCACGCAGCCCTCCTGGCATTTTTGATGCCTGCTCCTTTGTTCGGAATGCATCACAGCTGAACTTGGAGAAGATGATCCATGAACACTAACCAGTTTTCTCAGGCCCCTCTTCCCTCCTGGGCTTTTTATCCCATAGTACTCCATGCCAAAATTAGCTCTCCTGACATCTCACTTCACAACCACTGAAGCCCAGGCTGCCCTGGAGCTTCACAGTCCTCACCAGCCCCTCCTTGTTGGTGACAACAAGGTGCAACACAGGAGAGCAAACAAGGAGAGGTGCTATCACTTGGAGAAGGCAGTCATCATCAACACATTCCAGGAACCTCCTGGACTGCCTGTGCCACACTGTGCTGTCCCTCCAGCAGATACCAGGGTGGTTGAAGTCCACGAGGAGGACCAGGGCTTGTGAAGGTGATGCCATTCATATCTCTCTATGGAGGGAAAGCAAAAGCAGGACACTTCCACAAGTTCCACACTTACCATAACGTTGGTGGCAACTACATTGGGATCATTGCAGACAGATTCGATGAAGAACACCTGGGAAGCAAAGCAAAGCTCAGCTGGAAGCCACCAACAAGGTTTGTAACATTCAACCAGCTCCTTGCACAACATAACCTCCTCCCTACTTGACCAAGGGAGCTCTCCCTCAGCCCCACTCCCACCAATTCCTTCTCCAGGGCTAAGTACAGAAAATGAGGGAAGAGTTTCATATTTTTAATCAAACCCAGCAGTGAAATCTCCCTCACACAGGAGCAGCACGAGGATAACACAAGAGTGAAAGAACTCTAACACCAACTCTACACTACACTGGACTTCACAATGCAGGCATCAGCCCCATGCACCAACCTTGAATCCGTTCTCTTTGGCAAAGTTTAGGATCATCCCTCTCCTCTCCCGTGTGGTATTAGTGGCATCAAAAACCTTTAAAAGCAAAATATCTCAATTAGCACCACAAAGGCCTGGTTTCCCAGTGAGCCCCTCCTCAGAGAAGGGACTGCAGAAGACCTTTGGGGCCAGCACAGCTGCCAAACCCCAGAGCACATCTCAGAGCTCACCGCAATCTGCCCTGCCTCCTCCGTCAGGTACAGCTTCACATCCCTCAGGGCAGCCATGGCACATTGCCTGCAAAAGAGGGGACAGACACGTGGCCCTGATGCCCTCTGGGTGCATTGGTCACCCTGAAGTTACCAATCCCATAGAGGTTCAGCTTTGAGCTCTCAAAACCCTCCTTGGGTAGGAAGGGGAAATTCAAACCAGAGCCCAGCTTCTCTGTTCATCACCCCCAAAGTGGGTAACTGTGATCCCAGCCACAGGCTTCAGCACCCCTGTGGGATCAGGGAGGCGGTGCCCACACTCACCTCCTGACTTTCATGGCTTCCTCATTGTCAGGACGGAAGAAGTCATAGGAGCTGTAATGCTTCACAGCCTCACGGCGATACTCCCCAACGTTGAAAACTGGGTGGGAAAGGAGGAAAAAAAAAAAATCAAAATGAGGAGCTTGACTCAGCTGTTCAGCTTCTGCAGTTAAAGAAAGCTAGGGGCCAAGAAATTACATCCTTAGAGCAAAAGGCTCATGGCATCCCTTGGTCTTCAAAGTGAAGGAGAACCTGGGCTGCTCAGGATGTGAAAATACAGATATTTGGCCTGTATCCCCCACCACCCCCCATCTCCCAAAGCACTGACCTCCCAGAGGAATTCCTGAGGACCACACCTCCTGCTCTTCCCTGGAAGCCAGTGAAAGCCTTACCTTTTGTGGGGACACCGATCCAGTTGAGGTAGCGAGTCAGCTTCTT
This sequence comes from Corvus moneduloides, assembly GCF_009650955.1. NCBI lineage: Eukaryota > Metazoa > Chordata > Aves > Passeriformes > Corvidae > Corvus > Corvus moneduloides. The sequence continues at coordinate 71,297,413 of NC_045479.1, forward strand.
GGAGATGTAGGTCTTGCCACGGGCTGGCAGGCCAACCATGACTATCACAGTGGGGGAATTGGCAAGCTGAGGCCCACAAGCTGCAAGGAAAAAGAACAGGAGCAGCTCTTAATTCTCCAGCTCATCATCCAGCATCAACCCTACAAGGCACCTGTTTTTATCCAGACTCCTTCCAAGTCCTTCCGCAGCTGGAGGACACCTGAAAGCCATGGCAAGAACATCCTGAAAGTAGGCAAGGGGCCAGCAGCTGGCCCAGGCTCCCTGGACAGCCTCTGTGCCTTGGTTTGCAACCAAAATAAAAAATTTTAAAAAATTATTTAAAAATCCAGGCAAGCACAGCTTTGCATTCCCGTGGCTTGGCCAATTCTATGAAAGGATAGCCAAGGACTTTGGACCCAGCCCTGCAGCAGTGCTGCTGAAATACCAGGTCTGCTCCAAGATCTTCATCCACAGAGAGCATCTTCCAAAAACCTTTGACTAGATTTTCAGCTAACAAACAACCAACTAACCGGATTTTCTGACGACAAACAAGGCAAGAGAGCAACAGAACTACCAACATTCAAAAGCAGATATCCAAGTGATTTATCCCTTTTTTCCTCATAAACCCAAGCTGGGTTGTTGGGTTGGTTTTTTTTTGTTGTGGTAAAGAGGGTCCATGTCAAACAGCTGGAAAGAAAATCCAGAGGCAGCATTTGCAGGACAGATGGGACCCTGCAGGGGATTTCTCACCCACCCCTCCATCTACCCAGGAGCCCAGAGACCTCATAGGAAAGGAATGCAGGGAGTGAGTGGCTGGTGGCAGAGCCATAAAACCCAGCTTAATTATGGCCTGGGTGGAGAGCTCTGCCTGCCTGTCACAGCTGCCTGAAGGTGGGACCAGGGGATGCCAGGAGCTACCGAGGATGGTGACAGGGCTGGGGTAGATTTTTCTCAGTGTGGATCTGGAAAAGGCAAACAAACTGAGAGGTATCCACAGAACATGCCCAAGTACGTGGGATTACCTTCCCCTTCAAAGAAGAGAAATAAATCCAACAGCTGAAGAAACCAAATTAAGGCTTCAAGGAAGAGTTATGGTACTTGGTACCCAGATGTCAGAGAAGAGCTACCCATCATCTTCACAAGTATCGGACCAAAGCAAACTCAGCAGGCAAGAGATTAAAAACTACCTAAAATATATTTTCTCTTTTTTTTCCCCCCTTTCATAGATTTCACATTCCTCAAGCTGGAGCTGCCCTCACGCTCCACGCCCTTTGTGCAACTCACCCTCCCCAGTCCTGCATTTAAAAATCCCAGGGCAGCTCCCAATAGTTTTGGCACTAGTGCCAATTTTCTGTGCTGAGGTACAAGGGAGCTGTGCAACATACCCAGAAAAATACTTCCCCCCACCCCCCAAGTCTCACATCCTCATCCAAGCTATGGGTGCAAGTCTGTTTTTACACAAAAGCCACACACTTATTAGATAAAGGGGGAAGGAGGAAGGAACAATATCTGAATAAGGAACCTCTCTCTACCTGCCAGTGGACAAAGGATCTCAAAGAGCAGAGCCAAGAGGATTTGGGGCCATTAAATAGCACTTCACGAGTAAAGGGACAATGCTGGGTACTGTTCATGTCCCTGTGGCTCCAGACAGCTGTGTCAGTCCCAGAGCTGGCACTGTGTGAGCATGCACATGTCACCTCCAAAGGGTGCTGCAAGAGTTAAGCATCCCTAATTCAGGAATCTTCCCCCAGTTTTTGCTGCCAGAGGAAGGATCCAGGTTCCCCTTGGACAGTGGAAAAGCACCTGGGAAGCACTTCCCAAAACACCATGGCATCAGTGAGCAACTTTTCATCAGGAATCTGAGCCCAAACCAGAAGTCTCCAGGAAACTTTGCATCAGGGATGAAACAGAACCCAGTGTTTTGCTCCCAGAGTTTCACAAAGGCCTCATTCATCATTTCCTTTTCAGCACTGCTGGGAAGCTATCAGGGATTTCAATACATATTCATTATGCCTTATCGACATCTAGCCAGGTAAGGCAAGGACAGGGATGACTTTCAGGCTCAATCAGAGGATATTTAGCAGGAGCTCGTCGCTTTTGCTATTTGCCAGAAAGTCAGCTTCACCAGCCGGTAAAAGGAAGAGAAGAAGAAAAAAAAAAAAAAAAAAAGAACAACCAAAAAAAAAACCAGCACAAAGGAAGGAAATTTGCTTCTGTAAAAAGTCGGATAAAACAGCCACCTCCCCACTTCAGGCATTTTTACAGTCTCCTCATAAGTATTCCCCAAGAGCCCCCTACAAACCCAAACCGCATGTTCCGTTAGTCCGATTGCCCTTTTCCCAGCTTCTTCCCGCTGCAATTCCAACACCTTCAGGGATGCCTGACCCTGCACTCTGCACCGCACGCACACGTGGAACCGCTACCGCCCCAAACCCTGCGCGCCGGGCATTAACGCGCCCATCCCCGGCGGGTGTTTCCACACCCACCGAGCCGGAGGGACGGGAAAAAGGATGGAAAAGAAGGAGAACGGCAGCGGCAGCCCCTTCCCTCCTGGAGCATCCCCCTCCCCTCGCCCGGCTCTGCCCAGCCAGCGCCTTCGACGGCTTGACTTTCCCAGCCCCTACGTGAGAGACGTGCAGCGTGACAGCAATTTAATGGATCGCCGTCAAAAGGCCAGCTGAAGGAATCACTGCAGCCGCCCCAGCCTCCCCTGGACGAGCAATCAGACAATCGCACTAATTATTTCACACCCAGGGAGCGTCCTTCCAGAGGATGCTCCCGCTCCCTCCAGGCATCGCGCTGGACGTGGTCTCCGTTATTCCTCCGTTCCCACCCAGCTTTGCAGCCCTTGCTCTTTGTTGCTGCTGAGGAATTAATAGCACCTCGCGTTTAAAATACCTTGAGTTAAAAAAGAATAAGCTAAAAAAAGGTCTAAATACCCGCTTTCCACGTTGCACAGCAAACGCTGCCCAGCATGGCTCGTTTCCGCCCCAAGAAAAAATAATTAGAAGCCACATTATGTTATTAATAAGCCCCTCGCTGCCTTAATATATGAAATATATTAGTTTTCTCCTCGGCCAAGAGGGAGGTGTCTCTGAAAAACCAGGTGAATGAAGTGGCAAAAAACCACTGCATGCACAAGGGATTTCTTTCAGAGGTGCCAGTCCTTGAGAAAAATCAAACCACACAGACACACGTGCAAAGCATTAAGCCCGGAGACGTTTTGTCCCACTCTAAGCAAAGCCCTTTGGCAACCCAGATGTGCAGCCTGTTGCTGAAATCCATTTCCTCGGCAGCTCCCGCTACAGAGCTGCCCTTGCCAGGCACAGGCTGCATATCCCAACATCTGCTCCAGGGTGCCTGACCCACAGCCACGGGCAACAGCATCTGGCAAGTTCATAGGATATCTATTTTTTAAAAAAAATTATTATTATTGTTTAGGAGGGGAAACTTTCCAGCCAAGGTAAATAAACATCAGAAGCGACTTTAAACGCCTGATGAAGACAAGCGTCGGAAAGACTGATTCACCCAAGCCACTTCCATCCCTCGCCAAGCTGCGAGTGCCACCCCCTCCATCCCGGCTCCGCACATTCCTGCGACGCTCATTTAGAGCTAAGAGTTGCACAACTGGCAGGCTGTCAGTGTAGCTGGTGGGCGAGTTAAAGGACCTGCCTCCTGAGCCTTCGGATTGGATCATGAATCAAGATTTGGTTTATAGTAACACCGGGATGACCCAAGCATTCGATTTATATATATATATATAAAACCACGGTTTCAACCACTCAAGGATCTTTCTGAGCTTCAGAGACAAGGGGAAGCCACTGCAGAAGTTACAGCATTAATTTCTGCCTCCCCCTCCACCTGCCTCCTATCTCGTCCCCACAGGGTTAAGTGGTAAAGTGCAAACGGCTGGTGTTCGGTTGGGTTTGGCTTTTTTTTTTTCCTAAATCCATTGCCCTAATCCTCCCTCCACGTCAAAAAAAAAAAGAAAAGAAAAAAAAAAAAGAAAAATTTAGCACACTAATTGTACGGGGTTTGAAGCAAGCTGGTCTCGTGTAAGGTGTCCTGTCACATGGCAGGAGGGGTGTGGAACGAGATTATCTTTACGGTCCCTTCCAACCCGAACCATTCATGATTCGGTCATTAACAAATCCCCAAGCGAGCTGCTTGACACCGCGAAAATCCCAGCTGAGCTGGAGCCCGGGTGCGAGGTGAACAACCTGCTCCCTCTCCTTTTAATCCCAAGGCTGGGAGCGGAGAGTGGAAACTGGGCCACGCGTGTCCCAGCACCTCCCCGCATCCTGCGCTCGGCGGGGCCATGTGACGGCTGCACCTTCCTCCCGCTGCCAAGGGCTGGGAGTGAGTCACGGGATGGCAGCGAGTGGGATGCGGGCACGGGAGGATGCTGGGGCACGGAGAGAAGGGAGGAGGGATGCTGCAGGGATGCTGAGAGGGCGCTGCAAAGAGCCCCGCCGGGGTGCGCAGAGAAAGGGGAGTGCTTCCCACCCATCCCATCCCTCCAGCCAAATCCCATCCCTCCGGGATGCTGCGGTGCCCGTACTCACAGCGGCGGGGCAGAGCCGGGCGGTTGTCATTGGGAAGCCAAATCTTCTGGATGCGGCTTTGCGTCAGCTCCATGGGCATTTTTAAAACAAAGGTCTTTTTGCGCTCCGCGTCCACCTTGATGCCTTTGCGGGAGGGAGGAGGAGGAAAAAAAAAAAAAATGGGGGGGGGGGGGAAGGAGGTGGCGGAAATATATAATAAAAAATAAATAAAAAGGGGGTTTTTTTGCAGTCAGTGGTTTGGGCGAGCGGCTGCGGCGCTTTCAGATGCTGCTCCGAGCCTCGTGAAGGTTTTACGGCAGGAGGGGGAGGAGGAGGAGGAAGAGGAGGGCCGGGGCTGCAGGGCACAAAGCCGGCAGGAGCGGCCCCAGCGCAGCCGCTGCGCGCTCGAGGGAACGAGGGCGAGCCCCGCCGCGAACCGCGATGGAAAAAAAAAAAATATATATATATATATATATTTAAAATTTTTTAAAAATGATCTTCCCTTTTTAATTGGGAAAAAAAAAAACAAAAACAAAAACAAACAATAATAAGAGAAGAAAAGCAGCAGAATCTCCACGCGAGGCGGCCGGGGAAGGAGCGGTGCTGCAGTCCGCACTGCTGCTCGGGCCGGCTCCGCTCACGATGTGCCGGCAGCCGCCGGGCCTCCTACTTCTATCCCGACAGGCCGGGACCGCCTCCGGGGCGGGGCCGGGGCCGGGGCCGGGGCCGGGCGGGCGCTGCGGCGCCGCGGAGGAGGAGGAGGAGGAGAAGGAGGAGGAGGATGGGCAGGAGGAGGAGGAGGATGAAGGGGTGGGAGGGGGATAGCGGTCCCTGCTGCCCCCTGCCGCCCGCCCCCCGCACTGCAGCGCGGACAAAGGACCCGCTTTGTTCCGAGGGGGGGACGCGGCACCGACCCCCCCCCCCGCCAAAGCGGGGAATTTGGGGTGCGCAGGGGACCCCCAAACTAAAATAGTTAAATAAATGTGCTATTTAATGTCTTACGTCTTTTTAATCAACGAGGGATAATGATGTAAAATGATGTAAAGTGAATATAAGAAAAAAAAAGGGGGAAATTAAAATCCAATAATAAATAACTTTTTTAAACTGTTAAAATAATTGAAAAGGAGTGAAAGATATGAAGAGAAAAACAATAAAATGAATCAAAAATTAATTAAGGAAATAAATAAGGAATAGAGGGGAAAATAAGGAGGGAAAAAAGGAAATGAACTAAAAAATTGGAAATAAAGTGGAATAAAGTGAAAAATAAAATTGAAAAAAAAATGAGAGACAAAAAATTAAAATTAAAATTATAAAAACAAAGAAAAATAAAAAAAGAAAAAAAAGAAACCCAAAGTACACAGCGGTGGGATGTGGGGGGGCTCCTCCGGCGCGCCCCTTGCGCCCCCCACTCCGCGCTCAGCGGGTTCGGGCCGGGGGGTCCCGCGGGGGGCCGGGGGATGCCGGGGGGTCCCGGGGGACCAGGGGATGCCGGCCCTGCGCTCCTGCACGTCGCTCACGTCGCACATGCGGTGCCGGGCCGCCTCCCCCGGAGGGGATGCCCGGGATGCGGCGGCTCCGCCTCCGCCCGCGGCCACCGCGGCTGCTCCGCCCCGCTCCGCGCCCGGGCGGGGCCGGGAGGCGGCGGGGCCCCCCCGCGTCCCTCCGCGAACAGCGGCTCGGGGGCGGCTGGAGCGGCCGCGGCGCTGGGGATGCTCCGCGGGGAGCCTTTGCTCTCAAACGGGCGCATAATGCTAATTTTTAATCAATACTTTTTAAATTTAATATTAATTTATTCATCTCTTTTAATTATTTATTATTTAATCGTTTCCTACTATTATTTTATTATTTTACTATTTTACTCTTAGTTCAATATTTTCCTAGTTATCACATTATATTCACGTACAATAAATATGTTGTTGCTATTATTAATTATATTCTATTAATATTAATATTAATATTAATATTAATAATTTTATTATAATAACAACTGTTATTCGTAATAATTATTTTTATTTTCATCATTTTATTAGTTTATTAAACGTCTTAGTGCACTCGCCAGGTTCCTACAAGTTACGTTTTCACCACAAATTAGGCTGCAAACAGCATCCCAGCAATGCTGACAGCCCCGAACAGCCCCTGTTTGCAGCACAGAGGGGTTGGGACCACCCTGAAAATTCCTGTGATGACGCCCAAATCCCTCATACACAGGTGCTCAAGCTCTTATCCCTTGGGAAGGATGCTGGGTGGGAATGTGCCACAGCAGGGAAATGTGGGAATGTGTCATAGGTGGGAAGAGCTGTAGAGGTGGGAGCATCTGCTTTGATGGTGTTTCATAAAGCAAATTTTGCTTCAGAATTCAAAGCCTGATAAGGAGCATTTTGGATACCTAAAATGTTCAATAACCTTTTTTTGTTACAGAGGGTATTTTACTCCTCTGGAAGCAAAGGCTTGTATTTTTATAACGCATCTAGAAAGAAGATATTTCTGGCTAATTCCTTACATGGAACCAAGATGGAGTAAAAAGTGCACAATCTTTCCCTCTCCTACACAGGGAAAAAATATTCACAGGCAAAAAAAAAAAAAATTAAAAATAAATTTAAAAAAAGCTACTATGAGCGAGCTGGAAAAGAACCAGAGATTTGGGATGTGGGAAGGGAGATGAGAGAGAGTTGTGAGTTCTCCATTTGGCAAGGATGGGATGGGAGTCAGGCACAACAGCACTCCCTGGACCCCTCTGCACAAAATCCCCAAATCCTTTTCACATGTAGGGCAACAGAAAGTCGGCTCCCAGCTAGAGCATGAGTCAGAAGGAGGACAAAAATTCACATGATATTACAGGACAAGGAATTTGGGCATCATCCCCCTTCCTCCAGCAGCTCTCTCCCCTCTCCGTGGCTCTTTTCCACTTCACAAATCACCACCCCCACGACATGAAAAGGAGCCTGAAAGCGAAACCCTGCCTGAATTAAAATCACAGTCGCTTCAAATTAGATCCACCTAGTAACTCTTGGCTTAGAAACTCCTAAATAACTGGAGCGGAAAGCTTCAACTCCTAAATAAGTGACCTGGATTTCAAAGGCACGAGCACCCAGCTGCTCCGAGGGAGGTCAGCTGGAAGAAGCACCATTACTATTTATAAGGCACTTTCATGCCGGGTGGAGGGTGGGGAGCAGGACAGCGCTAGGTGCACTCAGAGGATTATTTTTCGCCCTCTTAAATCGTGCTATGCCAAATCCCAGCTCTCTAAAAATAGCACCTGGACTGGTAAATAAGCTGTTGCTCACAGCTGCTGTGAAAGGAGCCCAAGGGGGTGCTTAGCTCAGCGATTTTTCAGGAAATTAAGTCACTGGTGCGGCCTGAATGTTGTCAGGAAGAGGTGCCAGCTCCTTGGGAGCCACCACAGGCACAGTGTGACATGGGACAGCCAGTGATGCTGTCCCACAGCCTCATTCTCTGTGTGGCAGAGTGTGGAGCGAGGAATCAACCAGTCAGTGTAGGCTGGAGGTGCTGCCATACATACCCCAACCAGAAAGTGGCAGATATTTAATAAATGAGAAGGGACAGGGTATAAATGTATAAATGTATAAATGTATAAATGTATAAATGTAATGCCAGGGCTCAAAATCTGAAAGTCCTGGTGGTAGATAGGGAAAAAATTGACCTTGAGCATCCAAGGGATGAATGCAGCAGGTCCAGAGAGGTGGGAGAGGGAAGGGCAGTGCAAAGAGGGGAAGTCTGGGAGAAAAAGGGGAAAATCCCATTTCTATGAGAATGGGACGCCCACCTATCATGGTGTTTACAGCCTTCAAACTTCTTCAAAACACCAAAACTAAACCCTCTCAATTCCCTCCTTTGTTCCACTGCTGCTCCAACGTCAAACTCACCTAGCAACCCATCCTGAACAGTGGCATTAGGCTCTGGACACATCCCAAAAGAACAACTCCAGACTTAATTCTCCATCCCCTTTGGAAGAACCTACTGGTTACCAGCCAGCCTTCCCTGACATCTTCCCCCTGGCATCAAAATGCCAGCACCAGCAGTGACTGCTCTGGCGAGCCCCAACTCTGACTAAGCCATGATTCATCCTCCTCTTTTCATGTCTTTATTTTCTGTATTTATTTGATTTCCCCTAAAGGAAACTTGGAAGGGAAGGACCTGTCACGTTCTTGCCTACGTCCAGTGCCACACGCATCGTCTCCTTTGGACGTGGCATGGGGTGCAGAGGGGGAGAGATGCCTGGTGGGATCCTGGTCACACATCCAGGAATTCTTTGCAGGGTTAGAATTTGGAGGGGGTGGCTGGGAGCTGTGTGTGCATCACTATATAGATGCAGCCACTCGTGTGCTCTGTTCATGTCAGGGCAGCTTCATCTGCAGCAGTTTCCAGTATGGCCTTGGTTTCTCGGCCTGGAATGTGGGCACAAAGTTCACAACCACAGAATGGTTTGGGTTTAAAGGGATTTTCAAGGTCATCCAGTTCCACCCCCTGCCATGGGCAGGGACACCTTCCACTGTCCCAGGTTGCTCCAAACCTCATCCAGCCTGGCCTTGAACGCTTCCAGGGATGGGACAGCCACAGCTTCTCTGGGCAACCTGTGCCAGGGCCTCACCACCCCCACAGGGAAGAATTTCTTCCTAATATCCCATCTAAATCTACTCTCATCCAGTTTAAAGCCATTCCAAAGTGCTCCCTACCCCGGGAGCTGCAAAAGTCAGGCAGCAGCTGTCCAGATTCTTGTTAGTGCATTAACGACATTTTCTTGCAGCAGAGAAATTTATTCCTCTGGGCTGACCAAGGCATATTTATGTGGTTTTCAAAAAACACAAAACAAACAAACAAAAAAAACCAAACAAAAGAAACCAAAACAAACAAACAAAAACCCCAAAGCAAAATGCTAAATTTTGCACTTGCAAAAAAAATTTTTTAAATAGTGGGATACTGAAGAAACCAAGAAAATTGTCTGCAATATTTTCGGGGAATTAAATGTTTTCAGAAAGGTCAGGAAGGAAACCAAGTGGTTGCCCCTCCTCTTGCCAGCTGGATGCTGAGTAGTTTTCACTGCTGATGGCGCTTTCTTTGGAAGGACTTGAAAAAAAGCTGCTAAGGGTCAGGCTCGTAGTGGGGAGGGTGATAAATGTCTGATTTTTATCAGGCTGATAAAAATGTTTGGATTTGGAGAGGCAGCTGGAGTTCACGGTCCTTTGTGCCTGCAGGTTTCAATCGCCTCCCTCGCCCCTCGCAGGTATCTCAGTTACAGGAATAAATAAACAAGGAGCAAAGTGTGAACTGTACCTGTATCACCAGGATATCACCGCTCCCTCTCCCTCATCCCGCCCAGGTCCTGATGCCCGGGGGGGAACACGAAGAGCTCCTGCATCTGTCCCTGTAATGGATCGGGGTGCTTCTGCCGTGGAAAGCAGCTTTTTCTTTCCTCTCCTCTAAACAAGTTGTGTTTCCTTCCTCATTCCTTGCCTCTCACCCCCTTGTTCTTGCAGTCTAACACTCCTTTTCCTCCTTCAGCCACATCGGGCAAAAAGGAACTGAAATCAGGCAAAATCATTTCTTCACGGTATAATTTGCAGACAGGGTTCCCTGCAGGGATTACGGGATGTTTCTCAGCATTGGGATTTACAGACCCCTACCCTGAAATCAGGGGAGAGCTCCTGGTCCCTCTGCAGCTGGGAGTGCTGGGCCCTGCCCGGGGTGCAGGATGCAGGCAGGGCAGGGAAAATCGCATGCCCCAGAGCTCTCCTTCCTTCCACCCACCAGAGCAGACACACGTTCTCCTGGCTGAGGACAAGCCGTACAGTTTTTCAGCCTATTGCACCCTCTGATTGCACCTGACGTGCTCATGAGACTCCTTCCTTGGCCGGGTGTAAGAAATTCAGCTCATTGCTGACAGCAGCTGGGCACTGCGACACCACTGGAGCAAGACCCGGGCTGCCACACGCCTGCCTGTGGGTGCAGCCTGGCTTAAAGACAGCCACAAGCAGAGAAAGGGGGGAAATTCAACGGGGTTCAGCTTCTGACATTGAGAAACCAGGGCTGAGCCCCGGAGGGGGAATCCCCACAGAGGCACAGGGCATTGCTCACCCCACAGTATCAGCCCCAGTCAAACATCGCACCCAGGGCTGACCTTTCCTGGCAGCCAAGGGACGGGAAAAGTCAGGAAGAGGTTGCAGAAATGCAGAATTCAGCCTTAATCAGCTGATTGCAGCTTAGGGAGCTCCCTGCTTTTGCCCAGCCCTCTGCTCTGAGCTCGCCGTGTGTTGTCACCATCACACTAGGAGCCAAGCAGGAATTCTTTCAAGAAGAGTAAATTCTTCCTGAAGTCAACCCTCTGCAATTTTTTTTAAAATTTATTTTAATGTATAACTCTTCAGGCAGGAGGACAAGGGTTCAAACCTTGTTCGAGTGGTCAGACTTGTGCCCTAACTAGAGGTGTTTGGTTATAATTGGCTGAGTTAAAGCATTACAGCAAAGGAAATGGGAGAGTTGGAAATGCAATGCCTGGCTTTGATGAATATGGGGAAGAAGAAAGGATGAGAGCCTGGATTCAATCTCAATTCACCAAATTAAAAGCAAACTATTTCAAGGTTCCCTCCACTGTTCTCAGAGAGTGGATGCCTCCAACTGTGCTCAGGTCTTGGATGGTCCCTGGGAAGACCCAGTAAATCCTAAGACCAAAGATAGGGAGATGTAAGATGGGTGTCCATCGGCCAGGACTGATGACCCCAAAGGAGCCTCCCAGACTGAGGTTCATATTTAAAATCCCAGGAAAGGAGGTTTATTTGTAATTTTAAAAAATAATTATATTCTGTATTTCTCAAAAAATATAATTTGGAAATACTGTTCTGAAGCTGCAAATATCCGTTGGAGCAGGGATATTTCTCAAAGCTGGCAGCTCTGCTCAGAAACAGGTCCAGGAGGATTGAGTAATGTCCTGTGAAAGTTCCCGACCTTATAAGACTAGTGCAAAACAAAACTCACCCCATAAATGGGCTAAATCATAAAGATAATTGACTCCATAGGTTACAGAGAGGGTAGATTTAGGATAGATATTAAAAAGAAATTCTTTACTGTGAGCGTGGTGAGGCCCTGGCACAGGTTGCTCAAAGAAGTTGTGCCATCCCTGGAAGTGTTCAAGGTTGGATGGGGCTTGAAGCAACCTATTTCTGTGGAAGGTGTCCCTGCCCATGGCAGGGGTTAGAATTGGATGATCTTAAATGTCACTTCCAAACCAGGCCATTCTGTGATTCTATGAAACACGGGGTCAGAGGGTAACTAAACAGCAAGAAGTTGGCATATTCCAGTCTCAGGAATTTATTACTGGTTCTCCTTGAAATAAAACCTGGCTGCAAAAGTTCAGGCTTGGTTCCAACAGCAAGGGTCAGAGGGTGCAGATCAGTCAGAGAGCCACAATTCAGGTTTTGGCATTTTTAGAGCTTCTGAAAAGACAATATTCACATGAATCTGACATTGGGTTGAGCCTTCTACTCCCAGGTACTTTTAGTTGTGTGAAAGGAACACCTCCCTGTTTGCCCTGTTATTTTAAGGTGTGAAATTTCCCACTGAAAGTCCTGGGATTGATTTAGAGTGTAAATCCACAGGACGTTGAACTTGACTTTAGGTTACCTCATCCCTAATCAAGAGGCCACAACCACCTGCAACAAGGCACTGATGCAGCACAAAAATCCTGCTGGTCTGAGAGAAAAGTGTGTTTACAGGGCTATTCTGTCCCAGCTGCCAGATCAGATATTCCCTGTCCTGCTGCTGCCAGCAGAACTTGGCATGTGTTACCACAGTGCCTTCTCGGGGAAAATCAGCAGAATCACAGCCTTTTTCTCACACCTGACCCAGACCTAATTTAGGATTGTTGTGGTTTAACCCCAGCTGGGAGCTCAGCCCCACTCGCTCACTCCCCCCACAGAGGGATGGGGGAGAGAACTGGCAGGAAAAAGTGAGAAAACTCAGGGGATGAGATACAAACAGTTCAATGGGTAAAGCAAAAGCCACGTGCACAAGCAAAGATAAACAAGGAATTAATTCCCCACTTCCCACAGGTGTCCAGTGATCCCCAGGAAAACAGGGCTCCATCGCATGTAGCGGTGGCTTGGGAAGGCAAACACCACCACCTCGAATGTCCCCCCCTTTCCTAAGCATGACAAAATGTGTTATGGAATATTTTTAGTCAGTTTGGGATCAGCTGCCCTTGCTCTGTCCCCTCCCAAATCCTTGTGCCCCCCCAGCCTCCTTACTGGTGGGGTGAGGAGCAGAAAAACATTGCCTCTGTGTAAGCCCTGCTCAGCAAAACCACAAACATCTCTATATTATCAACACTGTTTTGGTCACAAGTCTGAAACACAGCCGCAGAGCAGCTACTCTGAAGAAAATCAACCTGTCCCAGCCCAAACAGGCACAACGCTGGAAAGTGATGCAGCATTTTGGAGATCTGATGGGAAGAACACAGAATTCCAGCCCTCCTGCATGCACAGATTGTTATAGGATTTGTTTTTATGGAGGTTGAACCTCCCAACGACTGAAGTTGACTGTGTTCATGAAGAACTTAATTCCCAGCCCGGTGATGCACGTGGGTCTCTCCAGGTCTCCTGCCTGCAGGCGCCCAGTGCTGGATGTGAAACCCCCCGACGGACGATGAGTCTGTTCAGACCATTTACGGTGGAGGATGATCAGCCTCCATTCCCCTCCGGAAATCGCAGCCTGTCATTATCCCATGGACTTTGCTACTGAACTGTTTCCTAACTTCTCATTACCGCCCACCTTTCATTAAGAACCTGGATCGTTATCTCATCATTGCAGGTTATTAAGTCAAACAATGGCAAAGGCTGTGGCCTTTCTGGGGCTGACTCACCTTCATTATGTAACAAGCCCGGGCCAGTGACAACCTCAGCATTGTCATGGTGACACAGAAGCGTCTAAAAAAGTTGTAGGCAATGATGTGCTGAAGCCAGACACCGCAGAGATGCTGGGGAATCTCTTCAAAGTAATGCAAAAAACCTAAAACATTAAGCTCTGGGGAAGAAAATGTGGTGGTTTGTATTTGTGATGATCAAGGAGGACGTGCTTGTAGGCAGCAGCGGGCAGCAGATTAATCACAGTCTAGGAAAAAGAGTATTTTTTTTTCTCAGGTCTCAACCCCCCGCTGATAATCTGTTTGGCTCCTGGTACAGGGACTTTTGAAGCAGCATCCCAGAAGGATCTGCACTGCCTGGGAGGCTCAGATGGAAAGGTTCCCCTGAGGGATGCTGAGCAGGGAGGAGGCGTCAAAGCTCAGCTCCTGCTGTTCTTCCTCCATCCACAGAAAAGCTGTGGGTAGAGTTTGGGAAGAATTTATGTAATTTTGAGGTGTCTACAAGGAATTGGTCACCTCTGACCACTTCTACCACCTGTGGAGAGAAATGAGTACCCACTTGCACTCAGAACGGTTCAGCTGCCCTGCTGTGGGTGCTGACTGCAAACTGAGATGTGTCCTGGAGGAGTTTGTGTCCTCTGAGCACGGAGAGAACCTCAGAGCTATGCCCAAAACCATTCCATGCACATCTCAGTGCTCTCCAGCACGAGGCGACCCAAAACACAATTCCTTGTCCAATCCAGAGTCCCATGCAGGGAGGGAGAGAAGAGCTCTGGTGAGGAGCTGCATTTCAAAATCGTGTACGTGCCGAGGATCTTCCCACCCACACCTCACCTTTGTGAGCACGTCTGCCCTGTGGACAACCTGCTCATCCCTGCTTCCTCACAGGGCTGGGATGATCCAGACAATGGTTGCCCAACAGTGGCCCACACACCTCAGCTCTGGCCAAGAAGAACCACTTTTGGGACCAGCACCACTCCTGGGGTTGAGCTGCTCCCTGGATCAGCCTCCCCAAGGGCTCCCCTCTCCATTCAGCTGGTGGAAACCACAAGGCATCCAGAGGTGAAGCCTAAGTGCCCCACTTTTCAACAGTGTTGCCATGTGCTTTTAAACCTGAGACCTGCAGGCACTGCTTTTAGGAGGTCTGTGAAACACAAGTAAGAGGAAAAGTGTGTGGTCAACAAGCTGAAATTTAGAATGGTAAGGTTCAGTTTTGTTTTCATATCTTCTGCTGGAGCTCCCTACAGTCAAAACCTCTCTCAGGGAACCTCCAGTTTCCTAACACCTCTCCTAACCGAGTTTTGGACCCAAATCGCTGGAATCAGATCTCACAGATTGCTGGAATGCAGAAGTTAAATAACCAAACTTCTTTATCATGGTTTTCTTAAAATTCCTCCACTTACAATGATTTTAATGCATTTAAGTCCTAGCAGATGATTTTCATTTGTGCATTTCATTTATTTTTTTCTATGCCATGAAGACCTGGCTGGGAAAGGAAAAACAAAAACTAAAATTGTTTAAAAATATCTACAGAATTTGTTTCTTCTGTCCCCGATATTTTCCAATCAGACATGAAAAATATTAATGGAAAATGTCTCTGGAATTTTGGGGCAAGCTGAAACAATATGGGGAGCTTGCTGCCAACATATTTTCTCAAATACATTTATATTTTCCAACCCGCAATGACAAGCTGCTAACAGCTCCTTGAGGAAAAAAAAAAGAAAATTGAGCTGAATGTTTTGATTTCTGCCCTGGAGTTTAACAGGGAGTAGCGAAGCAGTGTCTGGGTGCCTGGCAGGGGTCACAAGGAAAGACGCTGTGCTTCAAAGCACTTGGGAGGGCCTCAGTTTTCTCCCAAACAACTGCTGTTACTTGAGCTGAGAGACAGAGCCAGGAGGGGATGGCATAGGTGGAAGCACATCTTGGCCATTGATTGTGACTCGTCCTCACTGACTAACGATGGAGATAGGGGAAAACCACTTTTATTGTGTCTGCTTCAGCATTTCCAGCAACACCACTCATTAGGGAATCACAGAATGGTTTGGGTTGGAAGGGGCCATATAGCTTATCCAGTTCCAACCTCCCTGCCACAGGCAAGGACAGCTTACACTAGCCCAGGTTGCTCCAAACCCCATCAAACCTGGCCGTGGACACTTCCAGAGATGGGGCAGCCACAGCTTCTCTGGGCACCCTGTGCCAGCACAAACTCTGTGCCACAAACAGGACACTTGTCAATCCTTGTAAACCAAACAAATGACCACAGGACAGGGGCTCACTCCACGTGTCCATCTCCCTGTGCCCCCTGCACGGCGCTGGTGGGTTCCTGCTCCCTGCACGTCCCCGGGCTGATGCCTGCAGTGACAGCACGGCCACAGCCAGGGTTTCACATTTCCCAGCTGTTTACCCAGAGCCCAGCCTGAATGAAAACAACTGCTAGACAGTCAACAAGAGATCTGAGGGCCACCTGACTCCTGGCCAGGCTTTCCTGCCAACTTCCCTATAAAGAGGGAGAGTCGGGCTTGGCAAGGAAGGCATGACCTTCCTTGGCTTCATGTTGTGTGTTTATTACCCAGGCTGGGACAGCCCCAGGCACCTGATTGACAGGCACCTTTCACCCACTGCTGGGTGAAGATGCTTGTGATGTCTCAGGGGTTCCATGGATGGTCACTGAGCCAGTGGGAGATACGGTTTGTACCCATGGAGCAGAGCCCAGAGCAGTTCCCAAACCTGCCAGCTACGTAAAAGCCAGGCCTTTCTGCAGCTGTGGCTAAGGGGGATCCCACTAGGATGGGTTTGGGATGAAGGTGGGGTAGCCAGAGGGTCACAGGAGCTGTAGTATCTGCAGGACATGCTTTGAGCATGGATGCGCCGTGTCCTCTCCCTGTCCTGCCCTAATCACTGGTGTTCATTCCAGACCTGACCAACTGAATATCCCTAAAAACCCATCTCATGCAGGCTCAAGCCCACCCAGAGACTGAGCAAGCACAGCTCCCTTGGACACGTGCAGGAGCACACGCAACCACCCCGTGCCTGGCAGCCGCCAGTGCCTTCAGACGCCACTCAGAAATCTGGTCCTCTTGCATTCAGACAGAGCCAGTCATCGATGACAGGGGTGACTAAAGCTCAGCCCTGGCACACGCCAGCCTCATCCCACACTGCCTTGTCCCATCTTGTCTGCAGCCGGGCCGTTACCACCAGGCCACCCAACCCCATGGCTGCCAGCGCAGTGTGACAGCACATCCCAAGCCAGGCTGGAAAAGGTAACCTCAGGTCGTCCAGAATTCGGGCTAGTAAAGTCACATCCATAAAAGAAAACTTCCCACCCTCACGCCTTCCACCTAACTGCTGCTGTTGCAACAGCCATACATGATTTAATGGTTTATTGCATTGTTCTTTTATTTACGGTGTAAATGTGTTGGACGTGATCAGTTTCTCAGCAGCTCAGCTGCACCCAAAAATTATGAAGACAAGAAAAAAAACCAGAAGTGATTTAAGGTTTAAGGGAAACAGGCTTTGCTGACTGTGTTCCTCCATGCACATGATCTTCACAGCTGACAGGAGGTGGAAATCCATTCCCTGCCTTTGGCAAAGCCACCTTGGAGAAAAAAATAAACACAAAAGTCACTGCTGGGAGGTGCCTCTTCTGTCTCAACTCCTACTGCTCAGCCTGGTTCAGCAACATGGAGATTTTGGTGGTGAAGGTACTGCTGAGTCCCTCTTCCCACCCCAAAGCCTTGTCCTCAGCCGTGAATGAGATCCAGCCCTCCAGCAAAAACCCTATTATTATTATTATTATTATTATTATTGATACTGTTTATTCCAGAAATTTATTTTTCTTTATTTTGTTCTGAATGGGAATGTTATTTTGTAAGCATGGATCCATCCCTGGAGCACCTGGTGTTGGCATAAAGCCATCCCACATTCCTTTTGTGGAGGGGCTTTATCAGGCTGCCAAAGCCCAAGTCATAGCCTCAGCTACGTCCTACTGTTCCTGTGAGAAATCCCTGGCTAATAAGGAGGATTTCTAAGAAAATCACTGAGAAGGAGAAAAAAACAAGTCAAATCCTCAAATTTCTGCTCCAGCCATGTTAAGAGTGTCCTATTGGCATTTAGGTGGGGTGCTTCCCTGGGTCATACCAGGGATGAAGGCAAGAAGGAGAAAAAAACAAGTCAAATCCTCAAATTTCTGCTCCAGCCATGTTCGAGTCTCCTATTGGCATTAACGTGGGGCGCTTCCCTAGGTCATACCTGGGATGAAGGCACGAGTTTCCTCCAAATAAATTTACATTGGTGACTGAGGAGCCTATATTTTGCAGTGCCCACCTGCATTTTTAGGGGTGGAAAAATTTGGTCCCCCAGGCAGAGAAATCAGCAGCTCCACCAGTTATTCCATCCCTCCCATCAGGACCCAGTGCAACCCATCCTCCTGTTTATCCCTCAGCAGAACCAGCCGGAACATCTCGGCTCGGGAGAGACCGAAACTGGGAAGCCACATCCCTCCTTGGGGCTCGTGGATTTGGGAGCAGGAGGCAAAACACCCCATTTTTCTCGCGGTACCACTGGGAGCAAAACACCCCCGATACCGGCGGGTCATCCTTGTTGTTTACCAGCCTCAGCTGCTCTCCGGCCATCCTGGAAATAGCTGGAAAGCCCAGCAGCAGCCGGCTCTCGCACGCTCCTTTCGCGTGTGTCCGGAGGAGGAGGCGCAGCTGCCGGCGGTCGGGCCAGCGGAGCCCGCAGCGTTTCCTCCCCGTGTCCATGTGGCCGGGGCGTGCACAGCCCGTGTGGCTTCCCGGGGCTGGCACGTGCTCCGGTGTCCCCGCTGTCCGCATGCCAGCAGGCCAATGAAATAATAAATGAACGGGTAAACAAGTTCAGCCCGCTGCCCTGGGAAAGGTTCTCCCCGCCTCAGGTCGGATAAACGAGCTCCAGAGGCGGCAGGGAGGGGGATAAATCAGGCTGGCTGAAGGGATTCAGCCGTGTAACAGCAGCCCTGCCTTGTGCCTGCCCAAAGAGAGCCCAAAGCGGGGCCGGGGCTGCACAAGGACACGGCAATACCTCCTTTTCCCCGTGGATTTACCATCACCGTCCCCATCACCCCTTCCCCAGCAGCATCGTTTCTCCCCAAACCATTTCACAAGGCGACATTGGTCGGTCTCAGCTTTCCCCTCTGTCCTCACATAATCTTTTCCAGGAGAAAACTTTCCTTGATTTCCAACCCAAATCAACATCTCTCCAGGTGCGGTTTTTACACCCTGCTCCTGCCCACAGGGGCTGGTTTGGAAGCTCTGCACTGCACTACAATGAGGTCTGGACCAGTAACACCCTCCCCAAATGTACCTACACAGGGAACACACCTCAGGGTGCTCCGGCACAGCCAGGATTGGTGCAGAGAGAGCTGGATCCATGGATAAGAGCAGCTAAAGGCACTGTCAGCGCAGCCTCCAGCCCATCTCTGCACCCTCCTGTGCCTCAGTTTCCCCTGCCTCAATTGATAAAGCTGGAAATCATCCAATGAGGAGTAAGACACTGGGGAGAGGGGGAACAAAGAGGTCCCAGCAGTCAGTTCTGAACGAACAGCATTAGGTCCCTGGGAAAATTATTATCATTATTATTATTAATATATAAAAAAGAAAGCCCAATTCCGTGATGTTTTAGCAAGAGGGTGGCATACAAAATGCAGGAGGTTGGGTTTTCTGGACTGGATGGTGCTGGTTCCTCAGCACCAAGGCAGGGCACATCTCACTCCAGGCCCTGTTCTTTTGGGAAGAAGTTTAATCTGGGATGGGACATGGTGGGCAATACCAAGGAGAAGTCTTCAGAATGGGGTATATGGGAGAGCACAAAATGAGAGTGATTTTGTTCTCCAGGAAGGAGAAGACTGTGGAATAGCTTTTGGCCTGGAAAAGGATGCCATGGAGAAGGTAATAGCTGTTCTTTACAGCAAGGAATATTTAAGGTTTATACAAGATATGCTGTCCCAGTATTAGTGGAATCCTAATACCTCTTGCCAGGACAAGGAATTCTCCAGGGGAAAACACAAAGGAAATCTAAATCTGTGTGGGTTTGATCTTGAGTCCCAGCTGGGGCCTGTGTCCCATCCCTTTTTTTTTTTCCCCAGCCTTAAAATGTAGTTATGATGGGGAATAGATCAGGTGCCCTGCAGAGTTGTGTGTGCCTGCACGCACGCACCAGGAAAACAGGGATCACACCTTGCCGGCTGCTGGTTTTGAAATCCTCCCACGTCCTCCATGAAAAACACCTGTGGTCATCTGATTTAAAGCCTTTGGAGCCGTTTTGTGCTGAGATCAATTTCTCCATCACAGAGGGTGTGTTAGGGAAAGCAGTTCTGCCAGCACAGACCCCCGCTGGCACAAGGATGGTCGGATGCTAGGTGGAAAAGGGGTCTGGGGGGTGTTGGTGGTGGGATTTGAGCACTGGGGTGAAGCCCAAGCCCAATCTGAGCTGCTTTCCTGTGTGACACTGCCACTGAGCCTGGGTTTCAGCTGGTGGCTGGAAATACAGCAATGGAGAGTCCTTCCCCATCCCTGCAGGAGGGAGGCAGGACACCAAAAGGAGGGGTTTTCCAGCATCCTGAGTTGCTTGGTGGGACGCTGACCCTGGCAGGGCAGGTTATAGGTGTGTCTGCCTGCTCCCAGGTTAGGACATGAGGATATACCTTCAATAGCTTCACGTGGTTTAATTCCCAGACTCGGGAAGTCTGAGAGGTGCTGATAACCCATATCTCTCCCCACCAGCTGGTTTCTGGGGAGTGATAAGAACACAGAGTAGGTCCCAAAAATCCCACTGGACCTCACAGAGCTGCACAGCCCTTAGGAACCTCCTACAAATGTTTCTAGTGGAGTGGTGGTTCCAACCTGCAGCTGGTGGCAGCCAAGGTTGTCCCACCTGCCCACCACAGCCTGGCATCTGCCCCCCTGCACCAGCACCAGGAGACGTGGTAGGCTCTGCTGCTCGGTTGTTCATGACCCTGTGAGCACCAATGGAAACAAGACCGGGCATGGTGACCCTGAAATCCATTAAAAACTCCCTGTGAGTGGCCATAAATGCTAAAGAAAGTGCAAGGGCCAACCAAGGGGCAGCGGAAAGGTCATGCTCACGGAGGGCTTTCTTGGAAGTGCAGGGAGGTGTTGGGAGGGGTGTGATGGGGGCACAGACACCTGTTCTTTTGGGTCCTTTGGCTCAAGAGGCTGGTGAGGTGAAAGGGGATGAAATGAAACTGAGAGCCAGAAGGAAAATACCACAGTGAGCAACATAGGCCAGGGGGCAAAGCAGGACAGGAGGGGATTTCCAGCCTTCCAGGAAAGGTGTTCAGTGAAAACAAGGCAATGATTTGACTCAGGCATGAGCCAGTGAGTCAGGAGAGCCAGGGCCAGTTCTGCCACACATTTCCTCCCTGCCCTTTGAGCAGACACCCACGGTGTTGCCGTCACCAGGACAGTCCCCACAGGGAGCTGCAGCAGGCAGGATCCCCCTCAAGCAGCTCCTGACTCCTCACATGGCTTCTCTGCATCATGTGTACAGCCCATCAGTGCTTAAAAATCCTGTCCAGTACCTCTGACAGGAAATGCTGGATAAAAACTTTTCCAGGGCTGCCAGGAAGACACGACATCGAGGAGCGACGAGTGACGTGACCGGCAAAGGCAGCAGCATGTGGGTTTGCATGGAATTGCCAGCAAGCCAGAAAGCCTCCAGAAGTGACAAGATTATCCCTTCCAAAGCCTGAAAAGAGCTGCAGAAAGGCAGTTCTCCACCTTTAGCTGTAACCATTCTGCAAAAGCAGTTTCCCATCAGGGGGTGTTGTAATCTGAGTCACTGCAGGAGCTGGGACAGCAAGGAAGTGCTCGGTGGAGCAGGGGACAGGCAGCAGAAATTGCAGTGCCGGGATGTGGCATAGTCTTGCCCTTTCCCTTCATGCTGACGGGCAAAAGGCACCTCTGCTCCTGCTAACAAGAGCCTCCTTGACCTCAGCAAGCAGAAATGAGACCAGGAAATGTCATAACTTCTGCTTACAGAACGTACAAAGCAGTGAGAACAGCAGGAGAGGGAGGGATTCTGCCCCACTCCGCTCTCGTGAGACCCCACCTGGAGCCCCGTGTCCAGCTCAGGGTCTCCAATATAAGAAGGATGTGAAGCTGCTGGAGCAAGTCCAGCGGAGGCCATGGAGGTGCTCCAAGACCTGGACAACCTCTGTCATGGAGACAGGCTGGGAGAGCTGGGGTTGCTCTGGAGAAGGCTCGTGGGAGACCTTAGAGCCCCTTCCAGTGCCTAAAGGGAACCTATAAGAAATATGGGAACAGTTTTTTTAGCAGGGTCTGTTGCAACAGGACATGGGGTGATGCTTTTGAGGTGAAGGAGGGTTGATTTATATCAGAAATAAGGAAGAAATTTTTTATGGTGAGGGTGGTGAGACCCTGGCACAGGTTGCCCAGAGAGGTGGTGGATGCCCCCTCCCTGGAAGTGTTCAAGGTGAGGTTAGAGTGGATTTTGAGTAACCTCCTCGAGTACAAGGTGTCCTTGCCCTGTCAGAGGGTTTGGAACTAGGTGATCTTTTACATCCTTTCCAACCTGAATTGTTCTGTGCTTCTATCATCATGTGTTCCATCTCTGCTCGCTGGCTTTCAGTCTTATCTCCAGCTCCTTCCCAGCCAGCAGCCCCAGGATTTCATTTGTCCTTTGACAGATGACAAATGTCCTGCTCGCTGGCAATGTCCTGCCAGCTTATCACCTGCACACTCCCAGGCTTCCTTGCGTCAGCTGCAGTAATTAAATCATATTTTTCAGGAAGGGTACTTTAGGTGAAAGCTCCCAACACGTCCTGCCAGCAGAGCTGCAGCCACAGACAGGCCCTTGCCAGGGTAATGGTACTGCTTGGGGAGCAGGGCTCTCTCCAGTGCTCCCAGCTGATGCAGCAATGCTGGAAGAAATTAATTCCTGTCCTAAGCTCATAACTCCTGGCTGTCCTTGAGCATCCCTGCTAGAAAGACCTTTCTTTAATATCTGAAACTGCCAAATGCCTTGCTAAATGGCAGCTGTTATACAAACATGAAGTGCAGATCCTGGGGCAATGCCACTGGCTGCGATGCCCAAGGAGAAAGGAGGCAGAACAGAGCCAAGACAACCAGGATTTCACACAGACCTCTCAGGGAGACACGGGAAAGTGATGCCAAAGCTGCAAGTAGTGAGAAACCGGCAAAGACAGGGTGGAGTTTGCATTTTCTCCACAGGATGCTCCATTTCCACATGCGGGGGTGTGCAAAGACAGCTGAGAGCCTCCAAAATGCTCATCTCAAAGCCTCCCTGTGCCTCAAGCTACCAGGGGTTTGCAGAGCAGCAGCCCTTGGGCAGAGCCTCCTCTTTGCACCCTGCATCAGGGTGGCTGTGAGGAAGCCCTGAGGTGAGATGCTGTTCCCAAAAGGCTTCCAAAGTAAAGGCTCAGCCTCCTTGCTGAGCTGCCTGGAGCCTCCATATTCTTCTGGGAGGGTCAGGAACACAGCCAGATTCCAACCCAGCTGAAGCCACCACCTTAAGCAAGGCTTTTTATGCACCAAGTTGAACTAGAAGGAAAATATCTTCATGCCCAACTCTCCTGTAAACTAAGGATGTACACAGCTTGCTGTGGGCAGCTTTTGAAGGGCAGCCACAAGGCCATGCTCTCCACAACCCTCCTGCCTGGTGGCTTATGGATGTGCTCCTGGGAAGCCCAGGCAGCCCAGCAGCAGCCACTGAGCAGTGCTCCAGGCAGGGCTGGTGATGTGGGGTCCCACCAGCCCAACGGGATGCTCTGAGCCGGGGTTAAAGTTTGCGGCCAGGTCACAGTACTGCTAAGCCACCACTAAACCATGTACCCAAGTGCCACATTTACATGCCTTTTAAATTCCTCCGGGGATGGTCACTCCACCACTTCCCCAGGCACCACTTTTGCAGTCCTTGACAACTGTTGTGGTGACAAAATTTCTCCTAAAATACACAAGCTGTGGACAAAACCCATCCCCACTGGCCTCTGCCATCTCGGACTCTGGAGCTGCAGGCTGATGCACGGAGCAGCTGAAAGCTGCTCTGGCACTTCAAGGTTGACCTCTAGAGGAAGTTTGTAGACAGACGAGCTGCGACGGTGGCACAATGGCTGCAGGACCGAATTGGCGAGGATTTGCAGGTCAGCTGTGGCCCACGTGTCTGGCAGCGATGACAAGCACAGCACGGTGTCCCAGCAAAAGGGTCCTCCCCAGTTTAGGTGTGCTGGGCAGGGCCGCATGGAAAAGCATCAACTGCTGCAAATCCACCATGTGTCCCCAAGTGCTGCAGACCTGCCCGTCATTTCTACCCCTGCTGGGGCTGCAGCTGGGCCACGGGAGCTGCCCTCCAACAGGGGAAATTCCCCCGGTCTCTCCCTGCTTCCCACTAAGGGCTCAGCGCTTTCAAAGCGTCATACTCTGCTTTCCTCCCACCGCCCACCCCCAGCACCTCTCCCTCTTCTCCAGATTAATCCGTTTATCACCTAAAATTAAATCGAGCCCTGCAGTCTGCTGCGCTGTCAAGATGCGAGGGTGTGAACCACATCACGCTCCTCTGAGCCTTAAAAGGCAACAGAAACCTCGGCGCCGGAGACACGGGTTCTGTGAGCATCACTGCGGGCGATGCCTCACCCCTGAAACACCCTCCCCAGAGCAGGGAGAGGGGACAAAAACAACTCCAGCCCTCTCCGCGCCAATTTCATTCCCTCCCTGCTGCCCTTCGATGCCATGCCAGTCCCAGCGGGTGATATCTCGGTCCCTGCCCCAGCACAGGACTGCTCGCTGGCCAAAGCACCTGTGTGCGATGCTGAGCAGCACCTTCTCCCCGTGTCCTTGCACGTCCCGACTTAACCCTGCCTCCCCTGGCTTTTTTGACTCACGGAGAAGACTTTTTACCTTCCATTTCCCCACTCAGTAGAGCTGGGAAAAGGGACCACCACAAGCATCCCACTCTGTGTCCCACCGTGCCCGCACTTCCCTCTGGAAAGAGGAGGAGGTGACATTTAAGAGTCTCTGCTTCACAGCGGCTCGGAGAGGATGGAAAACTCATCCACAGCAGCACAGGAGCACCCATCAGAGCTTTAGGTCCCATATTGGGTGCTTCTTGCCCACACCGGCAAGCCAGGGGGTGGCAAGTGGGGATTTCTGCCAGCTGCTGGGATGGAGCTCTATGGAAAAGAGATGGTTTGGGGCGCAGATCCGAGGGCACCACGGCACGAAAGGGGCTTGCGCAGGTGAGGTACCCTCCTCAAAAGCTGCTTTACCTCCCCAGTCTCTGCTCCCAGCCCCTCAGCCGAGCACCTCCCAAGGACACAAATGCTCGCAGGTCGCCAGTTCTCAGACTGCATCGCCCCAGCCAGCCCCCAGCAGCACCCCCTGCCCAGAAACATCCTGCTGCCTTCCGTCCTCAGCCCTTGCACCGCCCAGAGCAGCTCATTCCCCTCGCCCGGGAACAGACGAAGAACCCCCCAGGGAGGGCGGAGAGGGGACAGTTGCCCTTACCAGGCTGCACAGAAACACGCACACGCACCCCACACACAACCTCAGGGATGTCCCCCATCCTCCCCCTGAGCCGGCGGTACGGCAGAGCCGGGCACAGCTCGGTGCTCCCATCTCCCATCCCTGCAGCAGGCACAGCCCGGGGCACGGACCCATCCCTGGATCCCCAGGTCGGTCCCGGCGCTGCGAGGGAGCATCCCGGGATGCTGCCCACCCATCCAGCCCTACCTTTGCGGAACGGCATGGAGCGGGAGGAGGCAGGGCTGCGCTCGGACTCCTGGGTTCCGCGGACGCTTCCTCTTAGATATATAAATATAAAATATGTATTTCTTCTGTATCTCTGTTTCTTTCCTTCCTCCTCCTTCTTCTTTCAGAAGGAAACGGACATACTTGGGCAAAGCCCGGCAGAAACCAGCGTCATTCCGAGGGTGGCACTGCAGAAGGGAGGAAGTTCTTGCAGTTTCAGAGCTTTTAACCCTTCACTTCCCGGAGAGAGCAGAGCTGGGAGGGAGGTGACAGGAACAGGACAAGGAGCTGGTGGCCTTAGAAAGGGGTGGAAGGTACCGGGACAGGGTTCTTGAGTTTATTTGTGGTGGGGTTTTTTTTTGTAGGACCAGTACAGAACTGAGTGTAATGGATGTGGGTGTGAAAATGGAATTTTGGCCTCCTGCATCACTTATGCAATTTCTAAACTCATCAGAGCACCAACCCCATCTTCTTTGTGGTGGCACTGGGACAAGCTGGGAACACACACTTGCTTCAGAAACAAGGGTGTCAGAAATTCAGATCCCCCTGTTCAGCATCTCCTGCCCTTGCACAGGCAATTGGGAGTTCAGATCCTGCTGTGCTGGATCCTGAGGATGAGCAAATACCCTTCTCCTGGCATCACAGGGCTGGGATGAGCCATCAGCTTTGGAAAAGCATCAGGTCTGTGTGCGTGTCAGCCTGGGAGCTCTCTGGAGCTCGGGTTGCAGCAGGAGGTGAAGGTGGAGCATTTGAACCGGGGAGGGTTGTTTATTTTTACTGTGCTTCCTTCATGCCCTCCCTGCAAGTAGAAAGAGACATTGGCTTGGAGGTAGTTCAAGAGAAACTCTTTGAACTGTGCACGACTGGACCCCATCCTCTCCCCGTGGTGCTTGCCAGCGATACCATGAGCTCCACGCTGTGTCTCTGCTCCCTGCAAAACTGGACTCCTCCTGGAGTCAACAAGACTTTCCTCAAACCATCCCTTGTGTGGTCTAAAGCCTCCCCATCCATCTCCTGCAGGCTCCAGCCCCATCCAGACCACCTCAATGCTCCAGGTGAGTGTTCTTCATCCTCCCCAGGGTAAAGTCTGCCAGGTTTGGCTTAACCCCCACTGGAGAAACCTGTTTAAGCCAGTGGGTGAGGAGCACTCCAAAAAAACACCCCCCAGGCTGTTATGAGAGCTGTGGCTGCAGCAGGAATGGCAGGGACAGGGACATCAATGTCTTACATGGCTTTGCTGCCTCTGTCCTGCTCAGGGAGTGTTGGCTGATGCACGTGGAGATGTTCCTGAGCCCCAGCAGCATGTGAGGAACAGAAGTGCTCAAGATTTGATGGCACGGGCTGCTGGGCTTCTTCCAGTGACTGGAACCAGTTACAGCAGCTGGTTTATGCCCTGCCCCTGGGAAACACAGCAGGACAGGCTGGGGGTCTGCCCAAGCTAATTGAGCAGGCAACCATTTCCTTGGGGAAAAATCATCTAAAAATGGAATTTCCCAGGATGTTTAGTAACCTTAAAGGGCCAAAGGCTGGAAAAATTTAAGGCAGGTGGAAGGGAAGAACACCCCAGTCATGCCCAAGGCCAGGGCACCATGACCCAGGAGCTCTGTTGGTCCACCTCAGCTCTAACCCAGTCCTCTGCTCTGGCAAAAGAGTGAAATTCCTTGGAGTGATGAGCTTTCAGCTCTCTACAAAACACAAAACCAGATTTTTACAGTTTTATTTCCCAGGATAAATGCAGATTAGCAGTTCATCTCCAGAAGGGTATTTCCAGCTCATGATTCCAAGGCTTGGCAAAAGAAACTTAATCCAATATACTCAGGGTTAGACCCAAAATGAGTGTCTTACCGATCAAATCCATGTTTGGGTGCTCATGTCCAAGTTTGTTGTCCATAACATCCTGCTCAGTGCCTGCACACCTTGGAAGGGGCTTAACTCCTCGGATGTTTTTTTTCTGCAACACTGATCTTGCCTGGACAATGCAACTTCAGCTCCAAAAACTGCCCAGCTGGAGCATCCCAGAGTTTCATAGTTGCAACCAAGACGTGTATTAGAGGATGATGGTTCAGGTCCACATTAAGGTGCTTCTGTCACCTGGTCCTTGCCCTGGGATTTGCCAGTTATTCTGTGCATTGACCTAGAAAGATCTCAGATGGGACTGTCCTTGCTGTCCACACATCTGCTTTCCATTTTCCAGAAAATTCCAGAAACCAGCTTCCAAGGAGTCAGAGCATCATTCCCTAAATCAGATACTGTTGGGTCTCACCCACAGAAAGCACCTCAGGCATCTCAGTGGTGCCAGGCAGTTTAAAGAAGCAGAGAAGATTTCAAACATGATGTATGGGGATCTTCACCCCTTAGTCACAGTTCAACAGCATTTCTGTCTGGCATCTAAAAAGAACAACATAAAAGTAAAAATAGTCATAATTAAAAGAATTTCTGAGAATCCAGGTGGTCCCAAAATAAGATTCAGATGAAACTAAATGAACTGTGGTCCAGGACAGTGAAATCAGAGCATCTCTCCTCCTGGCAGAGCACAAATGCCAGGCTGCATGGCCAGAGAGGCTGGCAGTGGCTCAGCATCACTTGAGGTTTTCAGAACAGGTTGGGCAAACACGGTGGGAAGGGTTTCAGCCAGCACTGATTGTGCCCCAGGGGTGAGGGATGGTCCAGAAAGCTTCCTGGGATCTTCTCAAGTGCTGGTTTCTGTGGGAGTGGCACTTGGAGCCTCAATGGTTGCTACCAGCGCTCCCAGCCGTGTCCTGTAGGAAGCTGTCTCCAAAGGAAACAAAAGTATAATTTAATGGCTAATATTTCAGGGGGGTTGTTTGGTTGGAACTGACCCAGAAAAGGGTCCTTTTACTGCTCTCCCAGGTTTAAGCTGCATATTTCATAGAATCCTAGGATGGCTTGGGTTGGAATGGATCTTAAAGCTCATCCAGTTCCAACCCCCTGCCATGGGCAGGGACACTTTCCACTATCCCAGGTTGCTCCAAGTGCTGTCCAGCCTGGTCTTGGACACTTCCAGAGATCCAGGGGCAAGCACATATTCTCTGGACAACCTGTGTCAGGGCCTCAGCACCCTCTCAGGGAAGAATTTTTCCCTCAACTTCATCCTTAAGCCCAGAAAAACCTCTTTATCCAGGATGGAGATTTAATTTGCCTTCCCCACCTTGCACTGAATCCATCTGTGTGCGCAATCAGGCTTTGCATCAAGGGGCACAGGGATGAAATGAGCTGCCCTGCACATCCCCAGCCAGGAAATCAGTATTGAACTGATCTCCCTTTCCAGTTAGCGAGATAATGGGTGGGAGCAGTGTGAGACAGGAATGTCAGTGCTTTTAGCCTGAGAATCAGTCACAGGGATCTCCTTCACTGCAGGGCTAGTACTCTACAAGCAAATAAGAATGCAAACAACTCCTTTGAAATATTTATAATATTTGGAATGACTTGCATGGCACAAACCCAAGGAAGACGAGGGTGCTGGGAATTGCTGGGTACACCAGGGGATCTTCTTACATGATTGATCTGGCTTGCAAAGTTCTGTTTTGTCGTTTTGTAATACATCAGAGTGCTCAGGCAGGCTCTTCTCCTCCTCCCCTGGGTTACACATTGCCTGAAGGTGCTGCTTTCCCCATCAGCATCAGGCCCCTTTTCCCACTGCTCAGCTGTTCCCTGGCTGAGCTGCTGCAGTCACACCTAAGCCAATCTTCAAGGTGACCAGGCACTGACCATTACACTTCTGTTTTCAGCCCGTGCCCAGGTTTTCAAGGCTTTTGCTGATCTCCCCACACTCCAGCAGCCAGACACTGGTGCCCAGCTCCCTTTCTCACAATGAGCTCTCCCCACATGCTGACCACCAGCCTGATGCTTCAGCCTTGCAGATTTAGCAGGGGAAAGTTGCAGAGAGGCTCGTGGCCTGTTCCTGCTGGGAGAACAGAGAACACAGCCGGGTCATCAGGGCTTAAGATGCAGAAGGGACTGGGAACAGTGAGCTTTTGGAGAGTTTACAGCCAACCCCCCCTCGTACACTGTAGCCTGACCTAGGGAGATTACTTTTATTAACCTCTGGTATTAGTGCTGCCATCTTCATATCACAAAGATTAGGTGCTCTATAAAGGTGTGGAGACAAGATTGGATTAGAGAGATGCAGGTCAAAGACTTGGGACAAGGACAAATGGCTTTAAACTAACAGAAGGCAGGGTTAGATTAGAGATAAGGAAAAAATTCTTCCCTGTGAGGATGCTGAGGCCCTGGCACAGGTTGCCCAGAGAAGCTGTGGCTGCCCCATCCCTGGAAGTGTCCAAGGCCAGGCTGGACAGGGCTTGGAGCAACCTGGGATAGTGGAAGGTGTTGGAATGATCTTTAAGGTCCCTTCTAACCCAAACCATTTTGTGACCAGGTGCTCTTGGTGCCTTGCACAGCTCCAGATCCTGGTCTCCTGTTCTGCACAATTTTCAGCTTTTGGGTTTTGGAGAGAAAGAACTAGACAGTGTTTCCCAGGGGTGATCTGCAGGCAGTAGTTACTGCAGCTGCCAGGTACAAACCTTCCTGGCTTCTCTGCTGCTGCCAGCTCCAGCAGGCTTCTAAATTTGATTCTGCTCTTTCCATGCAGGAAACTCAGTTTCCCTTCTCCATTGATTTCTGTGGCTTTGAACTGCTACCACACACCCACCTGGCACTGAAGAGGAAATGTCACGTTTGGAGGAACATCTGCATCCTTCTTCTGATGCATCAAGAGTGACAGATAATCAATTCTATTTCACACAGTCCAGGATTGCTAAGGCAAATCCTTGCCATGCAGTTAACTCCCCCCTTTTTTTAAAAAACAGGAAAAAAAAGGATGTATTGATTTTATGATGCCAACACCATTATTTTTTAACATAAAAGCTGATAGCAGCCTCAAGTTTCCAGGCTTTTATGTTCCCCAACACTGCAGGAAAAGCAAAACCCATCAGGCTTTGCCCATGAATAAATCAGCCTGCTGGATAGAAATAAAACAAAGCAAAATACTTTTAAATGATCAGGTAGAAATCCAAGTGAAGAAAGGGGAGGAAATGCGTGACTAGTATGTCATAGCTGAAGATATTTTCAGAACTTAATTTCCTTGTTAGCCCTAAATTCCCGACTTCCTCAGAAGAGCTGAGTCCTTGCAGGTGAATGTGATGCTTCTGGGACAGTGTCTTTGGATGCAATGGAGTTGTGTCACATGGGATGATGGGCAGGGCTGTAACTGGTGCAGGGAGATGGATCTTCCTATGAAATTTGGGCTTGAAGCAAATCCCTGAACCCCAGTTTGAATACACTTCATTGCTGCAGGATTGATTGCCTGGAAAGGTCTTTAAATTTTGCTGTTCGAGTGCAACACCCCCTCCTACAAGGAGAGAAGATAAGACATCGGGAATTGCTCCAGCTCACATCCTCTCCTAGTGGTAACTCTGCGTCTCTGCAACTGCACAAACCCAGCACTTTCCCAGAGTGGAAAAACACAAAACCCCACCAGTTTTCACTTCCCATCCTCCCAAGAGGAGCTCGGTGTGTTGTGCCAGAGTATCATTTGAGCTTTGGTTCACAGTTGCTATACAAGTTTTACAAGTTCAAAGCAGAGAAGTCCAAAAGTGCTACCCAGCTTTGTGCCTGCGGCAGAAGGTGGAGAAACCCAAGATGAGCTGAAGACCTTTGTCTTGGCAGGACCATGTGGATTCCTGAGCTGTTGACTTGCTGCAAGCTCTCAAATGGAGGCCAGAGATCAACACCTCAGAGACTGGGAGAGGAAAAACAACTCAAGGACTGTGAAGTGGCAAGATGCTTGAAAGCTGCTTTGAAAAAAGCCCACATTCTTCCCAGAGAAGGAATAAGAAGCGGGAGAGAAGAAAGGAAAGGGTTAGGCATCTTCCTGGGAAAGATCTTGTTTTCCATAGAGCTGAGGGTGTCTTGGGCTTTAAGCATGTGCTACAGCTGCTGGGGCTGCCAAAGCAGGGCAGGGGGATGTCCTGCACAGGAGACAGGGCCTGGTGGGAGCAGGACATTTTTGCCCTGTCCCCTGGTGCCCACAGCTACAGGGCTGAAAGCTCGGGGTTTGGACACCAGACATTTGTTTGGACACAAGACATTAGGCTGTGTTCTTACATTTCTATACTAACAACCCTGTGCTCTGGGATTTCCCCATTTCCTGATGCTAAAAAGAAAAGAGGAAAAGCCATAAAGCCACAACCATGAGCTCAACGGGGATCAGGAATCGGGGGATGAGAGGAAACCTCTGCAGCAGCACGTACACTATGCTGTCTTCAGCTTACAGAGCTTCCTTTGGCTTTCACGCCTGTTCTTCCACTGCACCTTTTCCTCTTCAATACCCATTTCTCCCCCCATTCAAACAGGCTTTTTCTTAATGGCATGGAAAGCTGTGTTTGCACCTGTGGACAAAAAGCCACCTGCAAGACCCAACCCCACCTGACACAAACAGGGAGCAAGATCCCTAAAGGAGCACAGCTGACAACAGGACCACATTCGTATTTATTGTTAGCTACTGCACATTTCTGGTTAAATTACCAAACACAGGCACACAGGGAGTTTGTCATTCATTTTCTCTCTTCAGGAACAGAAGTGAAAGACTTTAGGTTTGCCCACCTTTTTGTCCAGCAGTTGAAAGTCCTGCAGATTTTACAGCAGTTTTTTTTCTCCTTGCCACTAACTTGCTGAGTTGCATCTCAAGTGACACAAAACATTTTTTTGCAGTAAATAGGAGGTAAAATCATGCTGGACATTCAAGGCAAGCAGCACTTCTAACCCACTGACCTGCAGAAATAAAAAAGCACTCATTTAGAAGAAGTTTCAGAGTTAAAAAATCCTTCAGTGAGGGGGAAAAAGGAGCAGCTACTCCTTTATTGCTCCTGACACAAGGCATGGGTAACTGTGATTACATCCAGGGCTGCCCAGGGGTTAAGGCTTGTCAGCTCTGGCTGATGTTATGAGCAACTCATATAATTACCAGGTTTTGCATCCTTAAAAAATCCTGTCATCCTCTGTGAAGCAGGAAATGTCACTAAAGTCTTTTCAGAAAAATGTTCATTTTTGAGCAACCTGGTCTAGTGGAAAGTATCCCTGCCCAGGGCAGGGGTTTGGAACTAGATGGTCTTTGAGGTCCCTTCCAATCCAAACCATTCTTTGATTTTATGATTCAAAACAAGGCAAAGCAGGTGAATTTGTCCACTAAACTACATCACAGGTAAAAACCATCTGTGTTCACATATTAAACACAAAAGGGCCATGTGTCCTGCCAGGAGCTGCCTGACCATCTCCAGCTGGACTCCAGAAGTCCCTTCTACAGCCACAACCAGAAGTCAGTGGTGGTGTGTGAGGATAAACCAGACTGATGGATGATAAAGGCACTGGGATTGCTCTTTAACTGCTCTACACCTTGAATAAAATCACAGGGCAAGAGGGAAGTCTTTTATTGGAAGTCCTGTCTATAGGACACACCAAAAAAATTCCAAAGCCCAGGTGCTACTTTCAAACCCATCTATGAAGAACCTACATCTCCACAGAGCAGCACAGCAGAAATCCAAATCTGGCTGTGTCCTCTCATTGCTCAGCGACAGCAAATTAGCAGAGCACACACTGCTAATCACAATCAATCCCTGTTTGTCTTTAAGGACAACTGCCTGATCACCTGAAGGGAGGAATTTCCCTAAGGACTCAATCATTACAGTGCTGAACTTAGTGCTACAGAAAGTGCTTGTAAGCAACACTAAGTCCTCCATGATCACAAGCAGCTCCTGCTTTTTTGGGGAAAGGAATAGGGTTAATCTTGCACCCAGCTAGGAACACATTACCAGTGCCAAATGCATCCATACATGGCCCCCAGCTGTGTGGATGTTCTTGCTCTCTTCCAATTTTTAGAGAATTTAAAATAATTTCTGCAATTCTGTGAGTAGCTAATCCTGGACACTGTTTTTATGAAGGACAAGAAAATCATCAGTAGCAGTCAGCTTGGATTCACCAAGGGGGAAGTCATGTTTGACCAACTTGATAACCTTGAAATGAAATGACTGGCCTGGCAGAGGAGAGCTGTGGGTACTGTCTACCTGGACTCATGTAAGACTTCCAAACATTATGTCCTGTAAGAACCTCCTCACAAAGAAGCTCTTGAAGCTGCAGGAGCAGACACCAAAAACTGTCTGAATGCCTGGTCCCAGTGGTCAGTGGCTCAGGGTCTGGCTGGAGGCCAGGAGCTGCTGGTGAACTACAGGTGTCAATGCTGGGTCCAGTCCTCTTTAACACCTTAATTAAAGCAAACTTGCAGATCACATAAACTGGGAGGAGTGGCAGCTACCTCAGAGGGTCATGCTGCCACCCAGAGGGACCTGGGCAGGTTGGGAAGAGGCTGGCAGGAACATCATGGAGCTCAAAAAGGAGTGCCAGGTCCTGTACCTAGGGAGAGGCAATCCCAGGCACGAACATGGGATTTAATTCAATGAAACACAGGGTGAATCTTAGTCTTGCTCAGGGCCTCTTGCACCAAGTGCTGTAAGGACTGGAAGTTCTCACTCCCTCATTGGACTTCTGCTTGCGGAGCAAGAAGGATCTCAGAGTTTAAGATCCTCTTTGAAACCTTCCATATTTGTCTATCTTTAAGAAAACTGTATGAGGTTACAACACGTATTTTCTCTTGCACAGAAGGGTAAAATCCCCTGAAACACTCAAATCTCCCACAGGAGCTTGATTTCAGATAAACCCCTCCTAAGGCAACCACTTACACAGACCGCAGCACATGAATTACATCTCCTTCTGAACTTGCTTCAGAATCCAAAGCTCAAGGCTAAGAGAATTGACCATTTTCTGTTGCCAAAATAAAAAGCAGCTCCACGAGGAATGTGGGTTTTGGTTGCACAGTTGCAAGTACAGAGGAATAGGGTGTAATCCCAACTCTCCAAACCACCTTCTGCATGTCCTTGGGCAAGATATTTCTTGTACCTGCCTCCCTCCCTCCCTGGCTATTCAGACAGAAAGTTCTGTGGGGCAACAACTCTCACCTTTCATGTAACAACAGCAAAGCAAACTTAAATTTTGACAATAGTAATGTTAAAAATGTTCCCTGCGAGCTCCATCTCACTTCAGATGGCAGTCTGACACCAAGTAGGCAAAGTGATAAACTGACAGGTGAAATTCAACACAGGTTAAGTGCAGAACAGTGCAGGTGAGAAAACAAAT
The DNA here is from genome assembly GCF_009650955.1 of Corvus moneduloides. Classification (NCBI taxonomy): domain Eukaryota; kingdom Metazoa; phylum Chordata; class Aves; order Passeriformes; family Corvidae; genus Corvus; species Corvus moneduloides. The sequence goes on from NC_045479.1 coordinate 71,331,795, forward strand.
CATAACCTATGTGCTTCATGATGGGCTCTGAAATAGCTGCTCCTGCTCAGCGACACCACGTTGGGGTTGTAACAATTAGGAAAGTAATCAAGTCACTAAATCCCCACTGTTAAAATAGTAGCCAGTGTTCCCAATTAGGAAGAGAACAAGGCAGCAAACGGTGATGCCACTGCACAAATCCCTGTCCTTAAGACCTCAGGGTTGTTAATGCACCGGGCACCTCATTCAGCTCCGGGCTGACACGTCCTACACGTCCCTCTCAGCTTGCTGGTTGCTTCAGGACACTCAAATCTCTCTAAGCAGGCATGTAATCTGAATTCCCAGAAGCAATGAACAGTTCATACGCAGCCCATGAGGAAATGCAGTTGTTCAATACATTACAGAATCACACAGTGTTTACACAGGTGCTTAAACCAAGGAATTAAAGCTTAAATTTAGGAAATCATACCTGAAAAATACCCGGTGCTTCACCTGAAGCACTATAACCAATCCTGCACTGCCAGTAAAGCAATTGTTCGTAACAGCCCATCATCCTCTTCATTTTCTGTAAAATCAGAACCTTTTAGGGCACCACACAAAAAGAGAAACCAAAGTATTATTGCTTCAGACCAGTCACCATGTACGTACATGAGAGAATGAGGTGGCTGCAGAGTTTCGAGGGTGTAAAGACAAACCACCAAATAAAACTTGGTAGCTGCAAAGAGCTCCAAATTAAGTGCTGCTGAGCCTTTGGAAAGGGCACTGATGAATCAGAGGAGAAAAAGGGATGTGTAAGCAGGAAGAGCTGGAGGTGTTAGATAAAAAGTCATTTGAGAAACTACTAGAAATGGAGGTCAGTGGCAAGATTCCAGAGGAGGCCAATTCTCCAGTAGAGAAGTAAATTCAGAACCAAATTTTTCAATGCTTGCAAGATACAAACGTGCCTGAGGAAGTCTGAGCCAACACACTGAGAGTGTTGAAGAACAGGGAGAAGGTGCATTTGCAAAAAAATGCTTCCTGCTAAGGAGACAAACGAGGTCTGACCACCTCAGAGCCCAGTGAGTGTCCGAAGCTCTGCAGGTTTCCACACCTGGGCAGGTGTTTGCTTGCATCAGCTGTGGCCACCTGCTTACACACCTGGCTCCACTGTCACGTGTTTGTACAGCACCCACCAGAGATGGAACTCAGGGGATGTAGGTCTCCTCCACTTCAGGTGTGCTTTCTTTAGAGTCCCCTTGGTACATAAAAACACCTCATTTATAGCATCAATCTCCTACACAAAATACAAAATGAATAAACTATCTCCCCTACATTTTCATGGATAAACTTTACGCCTGTCTTCAACCACAATAAGGATTCTCAGAACGAAATCGTTCAAAAGTTGCCAATAAAGCCATTCTCAGCAAATGGAAAACCTTCAAGTTATCAGACTGGAAGCTCAGAAGCTGGTGCTAAAAAGCAAAACAGCTGCTTAAAGGCACAAAAACCAGTCTGTGTACCTCAGGAAATGTTTACAGCCTAGTCACTCAAGAGGTATTTGCTGAAATAAGAGCCATAAATAAATCACATTGCTTTAAGGTAAGTCATATTTCAAGCTCAGATCACACTAAATCTGTTACCAGTGGTTAAACTTTCTACAGCAGCCACTCAAATTATTTGAGTATTACAAGCAAGCCTATGCTAATTCATACCAGGCTCATCTCTGTTTTACTACACGGCACCAAAGGCCTTGAAGTGTTGCTCGAAGTCAAAGAGAAAACGAAGAGCAGAGGCAGGAACAGAATCTAGATTCTGTTTTTGCCCCAAGTCCTGTGGTTTTGGAGTCAGGCCTGTTCCTCAGCTCTGCTGCAGTGAGGGTGCATTAGAGAAAGAGCCAACTCATGGTGCAGAAGTGGCCAGCTCTGAGGGAGGGCCTTGCACAACACAAGAGCAGAGTAAGGAAGCCAACACACAGCAGGTAAAATACCAGGTTTTTTTTAAAAATTCCGTTTTACAAGCAAATGTTTGTACAGAGGTTGGCGGAACACAAGTGGACAAAATAAGCAAAACACAAGACCCAAGGGTTTTGTCATAGAAATCTGTGGCCAAAACTCAACAAAAGGGCAATAACTGGAGATACTCACAGCGTTGAACTACAGGTCTATCCCCCCTCCCCCCAGTCCTTGTGTGTAACAGGAAGAAGACATCCAGCATCAGCTTTCAAACAGCTAAAATGCCCTCAGGGCTCCCAGGCATTTCAGTATCTGCACAATTCTGGGTGTAATGGGGCACAGAGACAACTGCCACCATTGCAGAGTCACCCCCTGCCACCTCTTTGTCACATACGGTTCCCAAACGAAAAGCAAACATAAAACCAGGAGCAGAGAGCTGTGTACTATTTTACATCAAGTTAAAAGTAAGAGTAGTAGTGTTTAGTAGTTTAGTTTGTCAACTCTTCAGATTTTCATAGAAGAACTTCCCTCCATGGCCACCTACTTTGAAAACTTCCACAGGCACTCCTTCCCAAAAGGAAAAAAAAGCATAACCCTGATGGTATTTGACCTCAGATATAGAAATATACACAGAAAGAGCAAATGCCAGGTTTGAAATGATTAAACAAAGTTAGTTGCCCATGTGTGAATTAGAGGAAGTGAGATTGTGACAGCTGGCCAGATACATGAAGGAGTTTCCCATCTCCCTGCCTAATAATCTGTATTCAGTTATCCCTGGATATTCCCAGCACAGACTGCCTGACAGCACAGAGCTCCTGCTAAGAGCCCATTAAACTCCTTTCTCTTTCTATTTCCCTGGATTAGACATGGATTTTCTTTTGATCTGAAGACAGACTCAATCCTTATTATTTTAGTCTCCATTCTGGCACAGAAGGCATTGTCCTGGAGTCAGGAGAACAAACCAGCTGCAACTGTCCAATTACCCAAATCACTGGTGTGCAGAGATGAGGACTCAGGAGAGCAAGGCTCTAACTCTAAGGGAGACCATCAGGGAAGAGAAGATCATAGCACACAGTCCTTGTCCAAAGCTTCACACTTATCGTGGATCCAGCACAGGGACTCCATGATGAAGCACCAGAACAAAGAAAGCAGGAATACAGACAAAGCATCTCCTCAGCAGTGGGTTTTTGACAAAGTCATCTGAAAGCTCAAAAAAACCAGGATCCCCAGAGCAGTAAGCAGAAATGTGCAATTCAAAACCACACAGATGTGAATCTTACTTTCAAAGGGCTTTATATTACAAAAAAACGTAAGTCACAACGAATGTGTAAAATCCATTCAAAGAGGCCTGTTTCCAGTTTGCTAGGAAAGCTACTTTTCTCTTCTTTATTCCCAGCCTACTGCTGAAAACGTGATTGCCAAAACAATGACACCTTGAGCTAGATTTCTAAAATCAAACTTGTTCCGCCAGATCCAGCACTCTGAACTTGTCCAGGTTGTAGAAACAAGCCTTCACCACTCTGCCTCCAAAATATCTTCCATTTAGATCCACAACAGCTGGAATTGAAACGAAGAGCAGATCAGCAAGCAGCAATTCAATAAAATAAACATCTCTAACTCAACAGCCTGACCACTGACACTGTTTAATCTCTCTACAGAAGTTAACTCTGAGGTTCACAGGACACAATTTAGGATCCTACCTTTGATGGCAGATTCAACCCGTTCAAACTCTAAAAATATTCTTACAGCTTCATCATCAGGGGCACCAGGGATCTGAAACAAACCAAAAACCCTAAGCCACAAGTAATTAGAACAGTAGCAAAAATACTCTTTTACACTGTTCTTCACAAAGGCAATGAAAAGAACAAAATAAAAAGATTCCAAAAGCACAATGCTCAGAGATTTTTGCCCAGTTCCTATTATTAGAAATTTGTATCTTACAGAAAATCCAGAATCCCAACACAGTAAAGGACCCTGAGAGATCTTCTATGTATGCAGCTTTAGGCAGTAACACACCAGTCATGAGGGACAAGTGCCCAGTTTACTTTCAGAGCAGCCAAAAAGAGAGACAGATTATTTCTTACCTCAAAGATGACGCATTTCCCAACCTTGCCATATTTCTCACATTCCTCCTTAGTTTCGACTTCAAGGTCTTCATCCACCTCCCCAGCACCAACCATGTTCTGAAAGTCAAAGAATAAACCCAGCTCACTGGATGGAGTCTGTGTAGGTGACTGTGTACATGAATCACAGATGCTCTGTGAACTGTGACTACCAATACTTTAAGAGCTACAGAAGGAAACAGTTCCCTGTCCCTAGGACAAGAGAACTGTACAATTTAAAGCAGTGCTGATTTAAAGTCACAGCTTGTACCCCAGGAAGTCACATCACTTCCCCAGAACACAAAACACCACGTGGGTGCAGGCCAGAACCATTTGAACTGTGTAGAGTCTTGTATCAGGAACAGAGGTTTAAACATTCCAACACCAAGACATGTTCCCTTACTCCCAACTCACCCTCAGTAAGACCACTTTAGTTGGGCATTTCAGTATCTCAGTCAAGGGGTTGGAATCCGCCTTCTTGCCTGTTTCTGTTTGAAGACAGAACAGCGAATCAGGGAATAATTTATGATTAAAGCTCAATTAGGGACTTTTATCAGAATCTTATTGATCAAACAATGGAATAAAAGCCACAAAATGTCATTTCATATTGGTGAGGAACAGTTATTCACAGCTTGTAGCTACTGAGAATGACAGTAAGCAGAAAAATCAATTCCAGTGATGTGAATTAAGCAAGAACATTGACAAGGTACTATTTCTTTGAGGAGAATAATTCATAAGTTCAGAATAATTCATAAGAACTAGAAGACTAAAAGTCTTCTGACTTCCATCACTTGTACTCAGAAGCCTGGATGTAGTCTCTAGATCAGACAAGAGCAGGGAAATGAGAGCAATGTCTATAGGACGTGAGAGGGAGGAAGCCATTGGGGCAGAGCAGGATCAGCCCTGGAAGTGAAGATGCTTCCTGACACTAAAGGAGGACAGCTGATGGAGGAAGGGGAGGATGAGCTAAAAAAAAAAGCATATGGGATCACTTTGCAAAAAGATAAATTTCCACAAGAACAAATAGAAGTCATTTTTCCAACTCCCATGTTTTCAACAAGGACAGATGGTAAACAAAAACCCAGGAGCTTCATTTCTCACAGACTTGGTGTAGAACACAATTACCTTTCTCTGTAGATTCACCAACAATGATCTTGCCACCCCTCTTGCTCGTTTTCTCTACTGACAGTGCTGTGCTGAGCCCCTGTTCATGTTTGCCCAGCCCCTGGCCCTCTCTGAAACCATACTTCTGCATGATTTTGTGAGCTACTGTCCCCCTGCAAAGAGAGAAAAAACATCAGTTAGTAAAGGTTTCTTCCAGAAAACATTAACACTGCATTTCTGCTGAGCGCTCAAATATTCTACCTCCTAAAATCTCCTTACGCAGGGGCAAAAAGCACAAGAGCTACTACAAGTTACATGATTTTTTTCTAAGCAAAAGGCTAAAAAGTATGGCTATGTAATGCTGAAAGGTTAAAACACTAAGGGACAGAATAAACAGCCAATTGTGTGGTCAAAGTGAGGCAGGTTAGGTCAGATTTTTAGCCCTTTCTTCAATGAAGTGAAGGTTCCATGGTACTGCTAACTAGAGGTGGCAACAATGCACAAGCTGGTCCAACAGTACCAAGTTTGATTATCTTTTTCTGGACAATTAAAAAACCCCCACGAAATCCAAAAATTAGGTCTCTGAGCTGTTTTTAGCTATAGACTCATCTTCACTTTGTTTCCACAGTAGTAACACAAGCATCACATACAAGGCAGGACAGTAAATGGGCAGATTTGCAGCCACAGCTGCTACATTCATGCAAATACACTCCTGAATTTTTGAACAAAGCAGAGCTGAAATGATTTGAAATATCAGTTTGCTGGTATGCAGCAAATTTAAGACAAAGCTGGAAAAGAAACCTAGAAGAACCAATGTGCCACCTGTGTTTTCAAGTATACTGCATTGTTTGGCTTGGCCAAATACAGGCCATAAACACTATACTGGAGTCTGGCTTAAAAACCAAGCCTTGAATGCAACCACCTCAGATGTGTTTCCCTCAATCCAGTCAATCCTGGATTTTTCCAGGATACACATTTTTTCTGTATCCTGCCAGTTTGGACTCTCTGAACTCAGACTAACCACATACATGCAATGGGTTGTGCTCTTCTCTCCTGACAAACTGTTTCAGCTTTTGGTTTCCACCACCTTCCAATGCCTTTTCCCACAAAATGTGCAGAGGTCACTCATTTACCCCATGTTGGCGAGGAAGGAGTTGCTGGGTCCTGTGGGGGAACGAGGTCTCTCTGGCTCATCATACACTGGAGGAGGAATTGCTGCTTTGGAAGAAGGTGCCCGAGGTCTCGACTCCTCCTCATATGGGAATGATGCTACAGCTGCAGAAAACAAACACACTTGGGTTTTTTTCAATAAAATTTTAACAAACTATGAAAAAAGTCTTCCATATAAATCTAAATCAGAAGTATGTTTCCTTTGCATGTGCTGTTTTAACATCTCCTCACTTCTCTCTCTCAGAAACAAGATCTGAGTTATTCTGGATTTTCCTCATTGGATATAGATTCCCACAGCTCTATAATGCACTTCTTAACCTCTTACTAAATGGATAAAATAAACATTAAGAGGCCACCTGCACTACAATGAGATTATCCAGAGGACAAACTCCCATTCATCAGGAACAGAATTATGACAAAAAAAGGATCAATGCACAGAACTCAAGGCCCAAGGACTGTAAGAAAAATACACTGCACATTTGCAGAGAAGAGAAACCAGTCTATTAAAAAAAAATGAATGCAACTCATCTCACTGGGAATTTCTGAACTGCAACTCTTCCTGGGGATGGAGATGGATCTGGATATCTCAATTATACTGGATGGATTATTAAACCACCTTTCACTGACAAGTCAAATGGCAAAATTAAAAAAAAAAAACCAAACCTATAGAAACCCTAAAAAAAATAAGTAAATCACTTTTGAAAAGACTTATGGACTTTGACGAGACTGACTTAATTTCAGAGTATTTTCTTCTACACTAGCTTTTGTATCTTATCAAATAAAAGGTCAGATGTGAAGTCTGGGGATGTCATATGAGGAAAACCAATCCCTATTTAAACAGCAAATGGACTGGACTATGGGACCAATATTTTCTTGTTTTCTTACAGCCTGGATTTGAGCATCAAGTAAGAAGCCACATAAAGGTTTCTTTAAAATATGACTATGTCACATTTTAAAAGCTCTCCCCATAAGGATATTTCTACTATTTCCAGCCTATATTTACTTTTCCTTGACACCACTCAATTGCTCTTAATTATTTACTCAAAACAATGTCTTTCTGTTTTGAATGTTTACTTACATCACACGCTTTCACTGCTGTTTCATTCACTTAAGCTGTGGGGGTTTTTTTATTTTTCAATATTCTCATAAATACAATGAGGACTCCCAAAGGAACGTTTGTGTGCATAAGAATCTTCTTACTATTTTTTAAAGTAGACAATATACAGCTAATTATTCCAATTTTAAAATTTAAAACAGGTAGGCACGGAAAAAAAAAGGGAAGCAAGATGATGCCATCTCGTGGACAACTAAGATCCTCACACCACCACTGCACACAAATCTCTTCAGCTACACTGTACCCCTGAAAAACGCATAAAATTCTGCCTGTAGTGCATAACTCCTTCAGAAAAGACATTCACTAAGTACCTCCTAAAGGAAAGAGCAATGGAAAAATTCCCCCTCCACACTGTGGAGGTTTCTAGTCTATCCAGAGAAACCTGCCTGTGACATTTATTCTTTCACATCAGAAGTGAGTAGCTGCACATGGTGGTAAGAGCCCAGTTTGCCAAACCACTTGTCCAGCAATACAGAAAGAATCCTTCAGAACAGAGATGTGAAGCAAAGCAGCATCACAGGTCCCCCACAGCCTCCCCACAACAACAAAGAACTTGTTCATGTACTGCTGCTACAAAAAACTCCAATGGGAAAAGCAGGAGGACTTAACCAAACAGAAAGTTGAGTGAGAAATTAACACTGCTGGGTTTAGAGAAGTGGTTTTTGGAGCACTCACGTTCTTTGTCCTTCTCAACGAGAGAAGTGGGTGGTGCAATGGCAGCTCCTCCCATACCTATGAGCAAAATGGAACACAACACATTTGGAGGATATCACAACAAGCCTGATTTATTTACTGTAACTTTGTTGCTGAAAGAGAGTAAAGCTTAATTTTGCTTATGCAATGATGTATTTCTGATCACATCACCTGACAAGCTCTAAGGGGACTGAAGTAACAAATGCAGGAATGAAAGCCTGCAATAGTGAAAACTTGACAGTGCTTCTCACAGCCTGATTTTATGTCATGCCTCACCCCTTCTTTGGAACCTGCACCATGCAGAAACTTACAACAAGTATCTACAAACTAAGGCAAATAGAGGTATTTTCACAAATAACTTGGTTGCCATCTATCTCCATGGAAAAATAGCAGTCTTCTGGATTATATGATGTTGTAATAAAATGCCAGATTAATTCTAAAGGCTCAGAATTAACAGTGTACTCATGTGAGGACAGAGAAATACAGAATCCATGAAACAGGACTGTGAATCCCCCTCCCTCTTCTTCTCCTCTTTCCACACCAAAACCATAAGCAGTTCCCTTACTTCTTTTCCGTCTCTCCCTTTCATAATCTTCATCTTCATCAGAATCTGGATCTGGTCTTCTTGAAAACCCACTGGCTTCGTGTCTGTCTTTACGCCTTCTAGGAGACACAGCAAGTTAGGATGAGAAACCATGGAAATCAACTCTTTGCTTTTATTTGTGATCCCACCTGTGCAAGGTGAATTATTCTGCTCCATCCAGCTGACATTTAACACATTTCCCATGAAAGTGCAAGTAAACACCTTCACCGTTTGTTTTTTTGTTTTTATCCTCATGGGGCATTTTTGGTAAAACAGAAGATGAATCTAAACCAAGATCATTTTCCACTTGCAAGTCAGCCAAGAAGAATGTATGGAAAGGAGGAAGCACCCGAATAAATCTTGTCCAAAGAGGCCAGAGTGACTGAATGACTGCAGTGGAACAGGTGTTGGATGGAGCGGAGAGCAGGGTCACAGACATTAATTGATCACCCTGCTTTGCACAGAATCCTTTTTACATTTCCCATCACAGGCAATACAGAGTAATATGATTTACTCAATTAAAAAAAAATCCTCATGCTTAAACATCAGATTTTTGAGAAGTTTAATTAAAATAAGATTCAGGCATAACTTTCAACGTGAAGTAAGGAATGCTTCAAGATTTGTTTGCGCTTCAGCTGTTATCTAATGTGATCAGGAAATTACTCATTTTAATACTTTACAACAAAAAGGAAAAGCACTTTTCCTCAAAAGTTAAGAGCACAAAGTGCATAAATCAGATCTCATTCCTAGCACAGCCACCAAAACTGTGCTACAGGATGCTAAAAACAGCTCTACTGTGGAACCACACAGAACTTCTGAATCTCTACACTCTGAAATCAAAACAAATGTACAGCCTGATATCCCAAAGCACACATCTGATGCAGGTTTGGCTGAGATTATTTCCCCCAGTTTGAAATCAGAATGTACTATTTGTTTTTCACTTCTTTTCTCTAATGTTTGTATGTATAAAGACTCTTGGCCCACACACAAGTACAAATATGACTAAAGAGCAATCAATGCTGAAACTGTAGGAATGACATCCCAGATTCCTGAGGTCTTGCATGCCAGTAGGACAGAGGCTCAGGCATTCCTTCTCCAGCGAAACAACAAAGATATATCCAAGAGAAGAGAGAAGTCCCAATGACTAGAAATATTAATTTCCACAATCTAAACAGGGCAGCAGAACTGTAATTCCAGACTTCAGATGATTCATACTGCGATGAAGACAACTTATTCACTTCACTTAAAACGAGTGAATGTAATCTTCTGCCTGGCTGGCAGACCTTTTACCACTTACAACAATCAGATACTGAGTCTGCATTCAACTTCCTTAATGTGATTACAGAGATTTCTTATTTCAGGGAAAGGGCATTAAAAATAAAGTAGTATTTTCTTTTCTCCAAAGACAACAGAGTATTAAACACATAATTAACTTATTAAATTACTGACTGCAGAGTATTAAAAAAGGAAATGCAACTATGCCTCTCAAAGGCTCTGCTAGCCACATGTAAAACTGAATGCATTCATGGATCAGTTTGTAGTTTTTAGAAGCAAAAAGGACGGTTCATCACTGAGTGTTGAAAAGGTTTTTCTGTAGTCAGGTGGCACTGACAACAAATACTCTAAAACACCTGCAAGGTGGAAGTCTGATAATGATGCATGAAGTACCTAAATATTGCAGCTATTATTGAAACAAAGTAAATTCAGAATAATTTTGACAAAGGTCTTTCAGCCAAAGAGGCTGCAAAACTGATAGTTCTTATTGGTTTTGCACTGTTAGGTGATTTTTACCAGGGGCATTAAAACATATTAATTAAAACACTGCACTTGTTTCTACAAGCACGCAGTATTCACAAAACCTCTACGAATTTCCCTGAAAGTAGAGAGATAAAATGAAACAAATTGACATGTCTATTCTTTACATAAGAGTCAATATGTCAGGAGTTTAAACAAAAGCCTTACTTTTCTCTCTCTTCAATCTCCTTTTGTCTCTCCAGCTCCCGCTGCCGCTGTCGTTCCTCTCTCTGACGTTTCACCACTTTTTCGTAGTCATTTGGGAACATGGGATCATACTCATCTGCCAGGGGAATCAACACATCTCCTGCAGAAAAACCACTGGGGACAGGATCCTGGGGGAAAAAAAAAAAAAAAAAAAAAAAGGAGTTTTTTCAGCTGAGAGCTGAAAACAACACTCAGTTGGAAAGCAAAAATGTAACACTTCTGATTCCTGACTTCTGTAATGTCAGGTAATATCCTAATCCCACTGGTACTACAAGAAAACTTGGCTTTACTTAAAACTAGCATTTCATCCAGTCTCTCATTATCTCAAATTTTCCCATGAAGAAAGAACCACCCCCTCCCCTTGTCAAATGCAAAGCAGCAGCAAATCAGCACGGACAAGAATTTTCAAACCCCATTAATGCATTATTATAAGCTTTATGGCATCTTGCTGCTGCAACCATCTGCCAGGGTCCTCCCACACAATCTCATCAGGCTTTTTATCAGCTGCTATTAATACAGTACCAACAGAGACACACAGACTGTTCTTCTCTAATCTGAAAGAACCATTTCAGAACTTTTTCTTCGAAAAAGCTGCAGGGACAAACCTTCTCTTGATTCCTTACCATGAGAAATTAATTTAAAAGGTTAGGTGGCTTTCATTTATTTTTCAGTTGATTGTTATACAGGTCCAGTTCCAACACTGGTGCAATCACAGTTATAGTCATTACTTAGCTGCCCAAATTGCTATCTTGCTAGGTAGTTTGAAGCTGTCTGGGATTCTAAGAATACTGTTTTATAACTGCACATTAACCGTGGTAATTCCATGCTGTACCACATGGAAGTCTGTATAAAGTTGAAATGTTACTTAAAAACTCTAAGCAGAGGAAAACATTCTCAGAAAACAATCACTTTTTTGACCACTAGGAAACATTTAATTTCCAAAACATTTGTTAACAGCTGGACTTTTAGCCCCCCTGGTCTTACCTTTAGCCCAGCTGCTACATGAGGGGGTGTGTCCACTATCTGTCTCTCATCGGAGGAGCTGCCTCGTTTCAGGTCAATCACTGGAGCAAGGACCGTAGTTTGTTTTGTTCTCTGACTCTGCAAAAATCACCAAAACACACAATGTCTAAAAAAGATAATACAGTTTTCTAAAAATGAGCTTGCTTGATATACTCATTGCAGTGGTAGGTGAATGGTTCTTGGTTTTCACTGGGACCAGGAACACCCATTAGAAATCCATACAACCTCTTCAGGTGAGTTTGAACTGAGTTAGTTTTTAAGAAGTTCAGACTTATCCCAAAGATCGACTGTTCTTCCCATTTATCATCAGATAAAATATTTTAATCTATTCTGAACTTGAGTTTTCTAATCCTATCCTATTCTTCTGTTAGGCTATGGATACACTGCACATCAGTTACACGGACAAAGAATATAACTAATATAGCAATCAGTAAGTTTCATCCATGCAGTTTGTTCCAAGGATCAACTAAATCCAGCCCCCAATTTCAGCAGCACAAATCAGGAGTAATTCCAGGGGAAAAAATGCTGTGCCTACTTAAGTATTTGGCATCAGTGCTACTGCTTCTTTTTTAATTAATCTCTCTACAGAACCTACACACCCCACAGAGCACTCCTGTCCTGCCGGAACCAAAATATCAACACTGCTCAAAGAAAAAGGGTGACATAAAAAGCAGCAGCAATAAAAAGATAAAATAGCTCTGTCACAGTCTAAAAAGAATTAGCTTGTACTCCTCCCTTTCATCTACTCTGAGAACACTTGCTGTAAAAATTTCTAATACATAATGATTTGCAGGTTAGCACCAAGAGCCTTTTAAATAACAACCATAAAATGATGCAAACGTGTAAATAACCAGTCACAGTGTGACCCCTACTTACATTAAAAAAAAAACCCTAAAGAGCTGAATTTCATTATCTTTAAAGCTAAACTTGAAGATCAGCTTTTGGCTCTGCTTGTTAAAAGCTCTGAAGTTTGCAGCACATACATCAGTGCTTCCTTCAGTTTTAATTTTGCAACACTCCCTCTAAGACACATCAAGAAAAATGCATCTTCCCTTTCCCCCCCTCCACTTTGCCAGGTTCTTTGCTACAAACTCATAGGCAAATCCCAGCAAATTACCCCAAACTGGTATTCTGAGGTCACAAACACAATGCACTGAACACAAAAGAAGTCTGAAAAACAGAAAGCAAAACCACAAAGGGACTGTACCTTTGCTTGTGTGAGAGCTGCTTTCTTCACCTGCAACTGAGACTGCAGCAGTTTGAAATTCTTGGACCAGCCTTCTGTTTTGGAATCACTGGTCTCAACCCCCAAGTCATCGTAAAGTGACATTTTCTCTTCAATTTAAAACTGAAAGACAAAAGGAAAAAAAACCTCCAGATGACACAACAAACCTATTTCCAGGTTATTTGCTAATAGCTTGCATGTATAGGTACACCATATTTTATTTTACTTTTCCTAAAGGCATAGAAAGTTGACCTTTTTCTGGCTAGTGGCAAATACATATAACCAGAGCAAAGCTGTATAAAAGTAACAGTTTGAAAGGTAATGAAAACTGTTCAAGAACTAATTTCTTCCCGCAGTGGAATATGAACAATTAGGGCTCAACAGAATGGAGTTTACTGCAACAAAGAACTAGGAGATTTTGAAGATTATTAAACATCTGGCCTCGGGATGAAACACAGCAGGGGTTATAAAGGCACAGATTCACAGGATGAGGACAGAGCACTGTAGGAATTCCCACCTACCACAGAGCAGTTGGATTTAGGAAGCAGGAGTGATGCTGTCCAGAGGGAGACAGGATGCACTGGGGGATCACAGAATCAATCAAGTTGGAAAAGACCTCTGAGATAACCGAGTCCAACCTTTGGCTGAAGACAACCTTGTCACCCAGACCAGAGCACTCAGTGCCACATCCAATGGTTCCTTGGATACCTCCAGGGACGGGGACTTCACCACCTCCCTGGGCAGCCTGTTCTAACGCTTAACCACCCTTTCCATTAAGAAATTCTACCTAATGGCCAGCCTGAACCTCCCCGGGCGCAGCTTTATGCCATTTCATATTGTCCTGTCGTTTGTTACCCGTAAGCAGACCCGACCCCCCAGCCGGCTGCCCCCTCCTGCCAGGCAGTTGTGGAGAACGACAAGATCCCCCCTGAGCCTCCTTTTCTCCAGGCTGAGCCCCCCCAGCCACTCCTCCTCAGACTTCTGCTCCAGACCCTTCCCCGGCTCCGTTGCCCTTCCGCGGACAATGTATGGATGTACGGATGAATGCAGGAAGGGCGCTGTCACCGCGAGGAAGGGACAAGGGAGCGAGGCACAGGGGCTGTCCCCACGATAAAAGAAAGGACGGGCTGCGACCTCCGTCGATCTGGGGACAGAAGGGGCGAAGCAGGCCCTGACGTCCCCCCCCCCACCTTCCACACAGGCCCAAACACCACCGAGAAGCCGTTGAGCGTGGGACACCCGCCCCGCCCGGCCCTCCCACACGCCGCGGGACCCGGAGCCGCCTCCCCACACGTTCGGGGCCGGGCCCGGGCCCGCAGCCGCCGCTCACCCGTCCCGGCGCCGCCGCCGCCGCCATGAGCCGGCGCTGAGGACGCCGGGAAGGGCCGCGCCTGCGCACTGCGCCCCGCGCCGCCGCCGCGCCAGCGCCCCCCTGCGGCGGGAGGGGGGAGCGGCACCCCCGCCATTCCCACCCCTCACGGCCTCCCCAGTACGCGCCAGTACGGGACTGGGAGCGCGGCACAGCGACTCCCGGAGACTGGGAGATGCGGGAGGGGGCGGAGCAGGCGGTTGGAATGCTGCCCCCGCCTCAGCTGCCCTCCCAGTCGCGAAGAAGCTGCCTGCCCGAAGAATACGAAGCCCCGTTTCCTTCGGGCTCGCACAGCGCACGTCGAGTGTAATCGGCGCTCTGAGCTTTTATGGAATCAGAGAATCACTGAGCCACGGAGAGCGTCCGAAGGAGGCCACGGGGATGGGGAAGGGTGTGGAGGGGAAGCCCTGAGGGGCACTTGGGTTGTGCAGCGGGAGGAGGCTGAGGGGGGACCTCAGGGGGGTCTTCAGCATGGCCCCGAGAGCAGGAGGGCAGGCACGCATCTCCGTGGTGACAGTGACAGACACCGAGGGCAGGGCTGTATTTGTGCCCAACACTGTTTTCCCTGTACTATACTGTGTTCCCTGTTTTCTATACCATGTTTCCAACTCCTTAAGAAATTTCTGGTAGCTTATTCAATCAATGCCCATGGGCATTCAGCGTTCCCAGTTACATACCAAGAGCGCCTGTGATTTTGGGGAAAAAAATGGACACAATATGATTCTGAGTTTGACAACACACATGTACTGAGGAAGTTGGAAAGAAAGAAAACTTTTTTCTCATCAAGTGTATATTAAACATCCCTGTCTAATACTCTAACATGTTTGCTGCCGTTTTACTGTGCCATCACTGCCACTGAGGTCACTGGTTAATTGTTATTGCAAAATATTGGGCTATTAGGAGGACTTACTGAATTATGTCACTTGGGCTTGAAGTGGACTGGTTAGGTCTGCAGAAATAGATTTCTTTTCTAAAGCAAACCTTAAAATTCTGTATCTGTCTGAGCCTGGATTTTACCCAACCATACCAGTTTTCCAGCCCACTATCTTGCACTAATTATTTAATATTTTCTTTTCGACAGTGGCAAAAATGGATTTTCCTTTGTATTTATACTGTGCTGGTATATCTCCAGCTCATACCAAGCAAGTGAAATAGATGAGCTGAGTTTTCTAAGAATCATGGCTTCTTGCACCACATGATGAAGCAAATAAACATGCAAGACTGTCTGCAAAGCCAAACACAACCTCCAGCCCTGAAGCAGATAGATCTGGCACCTCAGCCTCAAAATATTAGAAGTACTATCTCTGTATTAATCAGAAAGCCTTTATCTCCAGCACTGCTTCCGACTGTGCTACTATGCAGTTTATTTCTCCATGGTTAGCTGAAAAAATAAATAAAATAAAGCTACTACTTCCCCTCCTACTTATGCTGCTTTCTATTAACCCAATCTTTCTAAACACGTTTACAGATATGTCTATTTTCATAGTAACAGTGAAAGTTTCTTAAATACAAGAAGAAATTATCTTCACTTTATTTATAGGGGATCTCCCAAGTATCTTCCTGCGGTTCCTTGCCTTAGCAATGCCTGCATTTTTTAAAGGAAGGATTGATATAATTAATGTATTTGTAACCTTATGGAAGCAAAAAAATCAGCCAGGCACTACTTTTCCGGTGTCAGAATCCCACTGAGAAAAGAACTGGTATCCTATGTTAAAGGAAGGAATCAAATAATTAATTGCATCAAAAGGTACTGAGAGAAATCCCTGTGAGTTGAAATGTCACAGAGCAATATCACAGCATGACAGTCACTGGGAGAAACTAAAAGGAGATTAGAGTCTGCAAAGGTGGAAAACACGATAGCAAGGGGAGATTTCAGTTCCTCCTCAGAACAAGTCATAGCAGGGAGGGTAAAGGCTAAATTGTCAGACCTGTAAATAAGTACCTATTAAAGCCATGAATCACATAACTCACAAGGAGAGAAGCAGCTCTTGGTTAAGTCTGAAAAATGCATTAGGCATGGATCAAAACTGATCCATCACTGTTTGTGATAATAGCCACAATGTATTTGTACACACCCATTTAGGAGCAAAGGAGCCGAAAAAATCCTTCTCATTAAATTCAGGGAGGCTTCAGGCAGATACAGAAACCTCACCCGGCTGCCAAGGTCCCAGACAGACTGGAAATGGAGGGGAAATTTGTGAAGTCATCCCCAGCATTACACATCTTGAAGGTGGGTAATTGTGGCTGAAATCTCCTTTTCAGCTACATCTGCAAAGGTGGGGGAGCATTGGCCAGCTCCATGCCTCCAACAGACCCTCACAGTTGCTGAAGTCTGATCTTCCAGTTATCTTTATTTTTTTTTCCATTCAGATTTCAAACCTTTCCATGGTGGTGCTTTTCCTCTTGAATCCCACTCATGATTGCTGTGTCAGCAGTTCTACCTCTGTACCTGCCTTTCTTATCTCAAATGGCTCTGTCTGTACCTTGCAGCTCTTTTCTCCCAATTTCACAATTTTCTCATCATTTTGAAGTGGGTTCGATGCAGCTGGGTCTCCTGAACTCTGGGAAGGGGAGGAGAGGAGAGGAGAGGAGAGGAGAGGAGAGGAGAGGAGAGGAGAGGAGAGGAGAGGAGAGGAGAGGAGAGGAGAGGAGAGGAGAGGAGAGGAGAGGAGAGGAGAGGAGAGGAGAGGAGAGGAGAGGAGAGGAGAGGAGAGGAGAGGAGAGGAGAGGAGAGGAGAGGAGAGGAGAGGAGAGGAGAGGAGAGGAGAGGAGAGGAGAGGAGAGGAGAGGAGAGGAGAGGAGAGGGATTATGGATTCATTACAGGGAGGTCCAAAAAGCTGTGAATAAACTGATTTTTCCACTGTGAGAAGAGCAACCAGCCTTGATTAGTACCCCTCATTCTACCAACAAGCCACCTGGAAAAAGTGAACAGCCAAGGTGATGAAATCTGCTGCAAATCCCAATTTATTCAGAGTAATC
The DNA here is from genome assembly GCF_009650955.1 of Corvus moneduloides. Lineage (NCBI taxonomy): Eukaryota > Metazoa > Chordata > Aves > Passeriformes > Corvidae > Corvus > Corvus moneduloides. The sequence goes on from NC_045479.1 coordinate 71,349,069, forward strand.
AGCCAAAAGCTGGAAGCAAGAAGTTGCAGAAGGATGGCATAGCACTGGCTGGGTGATGAGATGGCAGATGGGACCCAGTGTTAATGAATGCAAAGCAGTGCACACAAGAGAAAATAGCACTAACAAAACACACACAGCGGCAGCTCTAAATCAGCTGCTTCCATTAAGGAAAGAGATGCTGCATTCATTGTGGATAATTTCCCAGAAATGCCTACTTAGTGCTTTGAAGGAAGCAGGAAAGCAAACAGGCTGCTGGGAAGCATAAAAAATTAAAAAAATGAGAAAATATCCTCATAAATCCAACATGCACATGCACCTTTGAGTGGCCACCTGCATTCCTGGGCATCTTATCGCCTCCAAGAACCAGCAGTGCAATACAAAAACTTAAAGAAATCAGATATGTTGGGTGAAAAGAGACAGCTGAAGGGGACCCTGGAAGCATCAAGCACCCAAAATGGTCCAAAAAAGGTAAATAGGGAGTTCTCATTTTTCTCCCTGATGGTGATCTCTACGAATGTGTAAAATAAAGCAGTGCTGGGGGAAAAAAAGAGTAGCCTATAAATGTCTCCTTTATGTCTCATTTCTGTAAAGCATTGATAGCAGTTTTTGGTGGATGTGAATCGTTTGTATTACATTACAGATCTCCTCTGAGGGTGAGGGTTGCTAATATCCCAAAATGGCATTAGAGGGCAGTGCATGGCAACCTAACCTGAATTTTTAGGGTGGCAATCCTGAGTGTGGGAAGCCACCTCTCAAAACCTCTGAGGATCAGAAGAGAGGGGCTCCCACTCACACAGGTGGGAAATGGTGGGGGACCAGCACATGGCACAAAAGCAAAACACTAGGGCTGATCAGAGCAGTGTCAACCTGCTCAAAAAGTAGTTAAATCTCATTAAATGGTGGTTTACAGCCAAGGGTGGAGATCCCAAGCAGAGAACCAACCCTTCTACCTCTTTTGTGGTTGCCCTAGCAGCACCTTCAAACCTTTCTGGATTTGATTTTCTTTAACTTTTTTCCCCCAGAAAATAATTGCTTGCTGTTGTCTTCCCAACGATCTTCAGCTTTACCCACATGGCAAAATGAAATATGAAGAGGAAAGTCCCAGTGGAAAACTTGTCCTGGCTTGGGAAGATTGGCTTAGGTTTGCTGGCTCAGAAAAAACCAAATCCAAACTTCGAGGAGTAGCAACCTGAAGGAATTGAAAATGGTTAGAAAGGCGTTTGAAATATTCTTTCTTCTGCTAAGGGAACAGCTGAAAATGTGACTGTGAAAGCATGAAGGAAACAGTGCCTTTTTGCCATATATAGAATAACCCAAACCCCCAGAAAATTGTGGGGGTTTTTCACCTACTTTTTACTTGCTTCACATTTTCACCTCATTTCATACTTTGGCTGAGTTGCAAAACTAAAATGAGTAAGAAATGTCTCAGAACAGAAACATTTCATCACAGATGAAGTTTCCGACACACATACTTCGATATTTTTTGATGACAACTAAAGAAAACTCCTTTGCTTTTGACACTGCCCAGGAAGTGTTTTTGTTTGGCCAGCCATGGGAAAAATAACATGCTTTAAATGAGGAAATGACCATTTTGTCTTACCACCACTGTCTGAAGCTTGCTTGAAAAAGTGAGAAAATGTCAAAAACATAACAGTGAAAATATTACACATGACTAGACTCAGTACAGATGGGATGTCTGCCATCACTGAGGGAAAAAAGGGTTGTGCTGTTCTGCTAGAGGAAGGATTTGGATAAGAAATTATTCAGAACTCCCCTGTGTTAGCCATACAGTGGGCCTCTGTGCCAAAAATGCAGGTTTCTTACATGCTGAAAATCCTACTGCCTGAGAAATTGGAGGGATTTCAGGAGGTTTGTCTTTCTAGAATCCTAGAAGGTTGTGAGTTGAAAGGGACCTACAAAGATCTGGGTTAAGAACCTTTGCTGGGAGTTGGACTCAATGATCCCTGTGTGCCCCTTCCAGCTTAAAATATTCTGTGATTTTATGAAAATGAGGGGGACGGGGGAGTTAAACGTCCATTGCATTGGTCACCAGTTTTAAAACTAATAACTGAGAAAGATACTGGAAGCCAAGGCAAACAGTGAGGAAGGGTTTGGAAGAGAAGGAAAAAATCAGCTTTACAAACATCTAAATGAAATCTCTGTCCAAATTTACAGGCACACTTTTTGGACTGAAATAAAATTCTGGATATGAGATTAGATTCTAAGAACTGTGGGTTGTTACTGAGCGGAGCAACATCACTCTGGAAATGCCTCTGCTCTGATGATTCACTGATAGGTGAGGTTACCCTTCCACTTGCTCAAGATTCATATCAAGTTCTCATGAACAACTGTTTTCAGTCCAAAACAGCTGAGTCCAAGAACATGAAGTTCAAAGAGAATTCTCTGACATCCTGTCATGGTGGCTGTCACGACATTCTGGGTATAAACAGAACTATTTGGTGTTAACAGCACATTGATGGGCACTGAGATGTTCATGGACAGTAACAGGTTGCCCAGAGAGGTTGCACAGTCTCCATCCTTGGAGGTTTGCAAGCTCCAACAGAGTAAAAATCCGGGTGGGATCTCATAACCAGCCTTTTCTTTCCAATCTGAACCGTTCGATGAGTCAGTGATTATTTCTGTGGCTTTGTTGCTTGCTGTACTTCTCCAGAGAGATGAAGGAGAAGATTTAGCATCCAGACTTGCTCTGGATTTACTCTCCCAGTGCTCTGACTACTGAGAAAATGTCAAAAGGAGTTTGCTCCTCCATTAGGGATTGCCAGCTTTTAAACAGAAATTCAGCTTATTTTCCATGCAGAATTTTGTACTGGGACATGGTCTCATCTCTGTCTTTTTGTGTGGATTTCTCCCCATGTGGGTCATGCGCAGCATCCTGGGCCCTGAAGTATGTCCAGTGGCATTGATATTCCAGGTGAATTTTTGAAGCTAAGACAGATGTTCAGAATCTGTTGAATGTAGGAATTCTGGTTTAGGGCAGTCCTGGAGGACTTAAACGTCAACCCTTCAAGATTGTCTCTGCTACAGAGGTGTGTGATGCAAACAGCGACAGGAGCACTGGAACACACTCATCCCTGACCAATCTGGTCTAAGTGATATGACTCTGGTTTAGGATTCAGAGCTTCCTCAAGCCCCAAGCAGCATTTTCCAGCTGTTTAGAAGTTACACATTCCATCTCACCAATGGACCATGTATATTGGATATATGGACTCAAGGATGTTGTCTTATACAATTATAATTAATCTCATCCAGGTTTAGCTTTCTAAAACTGAGATGCCCAATACGTTTGCAAGCATGGACTGAGGCCAGGTGGTCAATCATTTCTAGAACAGAATCCATGGAACAGCAGTTTCCTTACTTACTGGGACATTTTCCATATTCCACTTTATATCCTAGGACTTATTTTTGGTCATAGTTTTAATTTTATGAAAATAAATAATTGTTTGCCATGAAGTTTTGGTAACTCTACAATTCACAAGATGTTGCTCGAGTAAGAAACAAAGAGTTGTGTGTTTATTCTGAGTGTACATCTCTTACAAGACAGAAAAACTTTTATATGTTACAAAACAACAATATGTTAAAACAAGATTAGGAACAAAAGCTGATTATTCTGCATTTGTCTAGGTAGGATTTCTTGCCTCTTCCTTCAGAAATATTATATGATTATTGAAAAGGACCTGATACTGAACTACCCCGACAGGTAATGTAGCCCAGCCTGTCAACTCTTACATTTCTTAAAAAAAAAAAAAGCGGTGTAGCCAGAGATAGAGTCCCCTAAAGTCCTTGATGATCTGATCCTACTATGGATCAGATCATTGTATCATGGAAGGCAAATGATGAAAATTGAACACTGAGCTGTCATCTTTTTCAGCCTGACAATGTTCACCATGTGCCTTGTTTTTCCTTCTACACTCATTCCAATACCTTAACCATAAATGAGCAATCGCCAGGTGTGAGCGCTATCCATCCTTCTGTTCCTGAAAAACAAGGAAGACATTAAAAAAACCCACCCCAAACCTACTCTTCAGGTAAACAGCATTATCTCCACCATCAGACCAGACCACATGTGCGTAAAAGGATGTGTTATCAAAAATATCTATAATGGTGACCTTAAAAAAGTACAAGAAGTGCTAATGAATTTCTTGTTATTTTAGAAAGGGACTTTCTTCTCCGTTGGTGCAGAGAGCTTCCTGAAGCAAAAACAAACGAAGCTTTTCTCTCTTTCTTTTTAGATGTAAGGTAGAAACATTTTGACTGAGCTTCTGCTCTGTTGTTTTCTAGTTATTCAGAATTAGGAGGAGATGTTTTTAGTGATCCTTCAGCCTGGAGAAGAGAAGGGTCTGGGAAGAACTTCAGGTACCTTCCAGTACCTAAGCAGTCTCCAAGAGACCTAGAAAGGGACTTTGTGTGAGGGCATGGAGTGACAGCACAAAGGGGGATGGCTTTAAACTGACAGAGGGCAGGTTTAGATCAGATATCAGGGAAAAATTCTTTACTGTGAGCGTAGTGAGCCCTGGCACAGATTGCCCAGAGAAGCTGTGGCTGCCCCACCCCTGGAAGTGTCCAAGGCCAGGTTGGACAGGACTTGGAGCAACCTGGTCTAGTTGAAGGTGTCCCTGCCCATGGCAGGGGGGGTTGTTGGAACAAGGTGATGTTTAAGGTCCCTCCAAACCCAAATGATTCTGTGATTCTAAGACAAAGTCCTGTCTTAACTCAAAGACTGAACATGGCATCAAGCAGAACATAGAGACATCTCTGCAGTTAACATGAAGGTTTTTATCAAGAATGTATTGTACTCAAGAGTTTACAGGTGTTGGGCAAGGGGAAAGGCAAGGAGGTGACTTCCCAATCCACATTTGGAGTTAGTGGAGGAGCCAAAATTATGATGAGGTGCTCTTAGCTGTCTCCTCTGGGCTCCTCCTTATGATGCTTGCTGCCTTTGGCAGCAGGTCCTTCTCATGAAGCTCTCCCTCTCTCAGCTCCTCTGGTTTCCCATTTATCAGAAATCCCCATTTGTTGGTTATGATTTCTCATTTCAGAGCTCCACACTGGAGCTGGATGTTTCCGGGATGGAGCATTCCAAGGGCAGAGCCAGGCTGTGCCACCATGGGGAGCTCACAGCAATGCCTGTGACAATCAGTGAGTGCCAGCAGCTCTGCTCAGACAATGTCACTTTTTGGGGAGCATGAGAAGCTGAGGTTTGGCTGTGCATAGACGTTTGGGATGCCACAGCAACCAGGATTCAAATCCAGTTGCATTAAAATGGGTGCAGTTACTGCCTTTGTGCAAATATTTAATTTTTGAATTTTCTTGATCGCACTAAAGAGAGATGATACAGATGTAATCATCTTGATGAGTACTGAACAGCCAAGCAGGTAGATACTAACATTTTATTATGATTTATTTTTTCATATTGTCTTTTATCTATTCTTTTATAGCATCTGAGCTGCACATATCTGGCACAGCATCTGGAGTACTTTCCACTTCTAGCTTTAAATGACCTGACAAAAACACTCCAAATTGAGGAGGCTCAGTGTCTGGCTTTTATTAGTCACATCACGTATTTCAGGTTTTCCACTTGCTCACCATGAAAACGGCTAATGAGATGTTTTTTGAGTACTACTCTTTGTATCATGCAGGTGACAGATATAATGAAGATGGTCATGAGGGCATCTGAGTGAGGGGCAGTCTGGCTGATAGGAAGTAAATCAGCACTGGAAATTGTCCTCTCTTTGTTCCTTCAACACAAGTGACATCAGCGTCTGTGTGACATGAGGACATGTGAAACTCTTTGCCCAAAATATTCTTACTTTCAGAGACTTATTTAATAATTCCCTATATTAAAAGTAAGTTGCAAGTCAGACTCTCAAGATGAGGGAATGTTGATGTCTGGTAATTAGAAATAAAGAAATTTAGGCATTGGAACTATCCACCTTAGGACAGAGCCTGAAATTATAAGATTGTTTAATGCTTTCTTCAGAGGACCATATAGCGCTGTCCTTGGTGATCACCATGCAGTGATCAAAATAGACAGGGCTTCAGAAGGGCAGAACTGTGATAGTCAGAGGTATCAGTAGAGAAGAGGGTGAGTGTACATCCAGAAGAGATATAAAAGATCCCACATGTTGTTTTTTTGTCTGATTTCCTGCCTGCAGTGTCACTGTACCCTTTCAAAGCACAAGACCATCCCACACATGATGGAATTCTGCTGGATAAAGGTGACCGCCAGCAAAATTTGCACATTTTTGTGCAGTTGGTAAATACAATCAGATTCAAAGCCAATTGCACTCACTGTCTGAGCTCAGCATTTCAGGACCCCTTTTCAGCACTGAATCTTCTTATGTTACAAAGAGCTTTGTCCTGATCTCTGGGAGAAAGTTTGAGGCCATTTGCCCCACATGAATGATTCCTCTGCAACCTCCAAAGCCAACCACCAGGCAGTTCCCTCAGTTGGATGAATGGAGATCATGAAATAAAGACTGGCTGTGAAGTGTGGACAGTTTAATTCCTTAGGATCAGAGGAGAACTTCCTCAGGGTACGAGTACTTGTGTTGAACAGCCTGATAAATAGCTGCTGTTTTCTTGGAAGAACAGCTACAGGGCATGAAATATGAACTGCTTTATGGAAATAACTCCTGCATTTCATTAACATGCTTTACAGTCAGCTTGATCCTGTCTAGGTCACCTTCCTCTTTCCTTCTCCTCCCAAGCACTAGAGAGGCACTGACCATCAGAAGTCCTGAAGTGTGAGCATCAGGGCTGGTGTGAGCATCGTGGACCTTTCCCTACTACAGATTTGCCAGCTGCAATCCATTGCTTTCACCTCTAATTGCATTACCCTTCAAGAGTGAATATTGCCGCTGTCCTAGGCCCTATCACCGTGTCCCACAGCCGTAGGGAGGAGGAGAGAAGATCCAGCAGGCAGGAATTGTGCAGCAAGATTGATTTATTTAATTATTTTACAAACTCTTTTATAGACTTTTTTCTTCATAGGCTAATTGGACAAAGAATCAGCCACCCCTTGGGGGTGATTGGCTAAAATCCTAAAACATCCATTGTCAAAATATTTTCCTACTGTACTATAAATGAAACTTTTCAAGGCTGCAGGTGTTTGGTTGTTTATATAACTCTGCTACCGCTTCTGTGAGAGAGAAAAGTCTCTCATGGGCTTAGAAAATAGCAAGAAATCCTTGGTAGCAGCATTTTTGTATCTACAAGTGAAGTTGTCCAGAATTCAGCCCCAAACTTGCTGTGCTCCAGCATTTATAACCTGTGCACAAGAGTCAGAGAGATGGTGGGGTTGGTGACAAGGTCTGTATCCAGGATAATTGACAAATTTCTAGCTCATCTGATTGAAGAGATTAAACCTGGTGGTGCAGAGGTTGTTTTTGCTGAGGTCTCTAAGCACTGGGAGACTGTCACGGACACCAAGGCAACGCAGGGCAATGTTTGGTGCTAATTATAGCAGACGGAGTTTGTTTGTGGGAGATGAATGCCAGGTGGGAGGTTTGGTGGGTGCCCTCAAACCAGATGTGATATGTACTGCATTTGGGTGTTCACAGTCAGTGCAGAGAAGCAGCCACCTCACAGTAGAGCTCATTTCACCCCAAAGCAGACATCAGAAATAGGTCATCTGAGCTGCTGCTTCTCCTCTGCTTTCACAGTGACAGCAGACAGGTGACTAACTCAGAAGTCTGTGTCTACACCAACATCTCATTAACCGAGAAAAGGTGAAAATCACCTTATTGATCCAAAATTCTTTTCTCATCTTGTCTTAGCAGTCGAGCTCCCTCAGGAGAAAGATACGAAGTGCTCTGAAATCCTCCACAGGCCTGTCAGGTTACTCAGAGCTTTGGACCCCAAACATCTGTCACCTCATGGTTGGGGAGACCTTAGAGCAGACTCTGGTATCTAAAGGAGGCTCACAAGAAGGCTGGAGAGGGACTTTTCATAAGGGCAGGGAGTGATAGGACAAGGGGAAATGGCTTTAAGCCAAAGGAGGGTAGAGTTGGATTAGATATTAGGAAGAATTTCTTTACTATGAAGGTGGTGAGGCACTGGAACAGGTTTCCCAGAGAGACTGTTGACTCCCCATCCCTGGAAGTGTTCAAGGCCAGGTTGGACAGGACTTGGAGCAACCTGGGACAGTGGAAGGTGTCCCTACCCATGGCAGAGGGGTTGGAACTGGATGATCTTTAAGGCTCCTTTCAATCCAAACCAGTCTGTGACTCTAAAATTCTCTGATTTGGTAATCCCAAGATTCCATCCCAATCCCACCCTTCACAAATAATGCTCAGTCAGTGAAAATGGTGTTAGGTTAACTGCAACAAAACGGCCCATGGAGATCTGACCCAATGGAAAGGGTACCCATCAGTGAGCTATTTATTTAATATCTCATCCATAATTTTCTGTCTTCAAACGTCCAGCTCTGTTGACCATCAGTGCTCCCTCATTAATGCTTAATTATCCCATTTTAGTCTGCCTCATCTACAGCCAGGTGTACTGGGGTCACTGCAGTATTTGAGAATCACAGAATGTGCGTTAGAAAAATGCCCTACAGAGAAAACCTTAGAGCAGCCACAGGAAATCATGGTTTCAAAATTCTGTCCCAAATCATCAGGTCTGACTTTTGTAACAAATCTTAGCCTGAGTTACTCTGGCAGTAATTGGAAGGATTGCACTTGATTCTGTAAGAAGAGGATTTGGGGCTCATCACAAAGATGTTGGACAAAGTCCTGAGCCTCATTAGAAGCAAAGAAACAAGGCATGAACCCTTATTGTGCACGGAATAAAAGGGTTAGCTTTAGTAATTTCTGCTCAAGAAGGAAAAACTCCTATTATTTTCTGTTTCTTTAGCCTGGCTGAAGCAAAATGCATCCTGACCTTTCCACTCAGCTTTTCATTTTCTCACTCTGTACTTGCTTCCTGATTACCACACAAATTTTCACACCTGAACACCAACTTTTCTTGGTTAGTGGTTAGATCTAGAAATTTCCAAGTTACTCAAGCTGAAGAACTTCTTGTCTTGGTTTGAAAGAACAGGTGTCTGCCAAGGAAGGCAGGAGCCTCCCTTGAAATGAAAAATGCGAACTCCTTCCCTCCAAATGATGAGAATTTTGAAATTGAGGGGCTTTCAGGCAAAGATATGAGGAACAGAAATAACAGCTCTTTCCTATTATATATCTAAATGTGTATAACCAGTCAAACAAACAGCAATAACTCTGGCAGTAACAGCGAACAATCCCAAACCCAGTGCCAGCCTTCTCGGCTGTCGGGCCCTTTCCCCTCGGGTGCAGTTCCGCTCGCAGCCGGCAGGGGCGCTGGCGGCTCCCGGTGAGCAGGGCAGGTGCGATGGTTCCCCCGCGGCTGCAGGGGGCGCTCCGGAGCGAGCTCGGGGAGCACGCGGCACTGGTGCCCTGGGATCCCGGGAAGGGATGGGACAAAGGCTTCACAAACCCCTGGGCAGCCGATCCCGGTGTCCGGCCGGACCCTCGGGAACAGCAGGCTGGAACGGCAGGGACGAGCACAAACCCAGGTGGCAGACGAGATGTATCGAACTCCGGAGCTGCAGTGGGAACCCCCGGAGGTCTCAGCAGGCAGGGCAAGCAGGGCTACAGGAGAGCGAAGGCTCGAAGCAGTGACAGGGGCAGAGCGGCTGAAGCCCGGCTCCCAGCAGGGCAGGGAAAGGCGGGCTTGGGAACCCCGGGGTTTCTCCCTGAGGCACCCGAGCAGATGGTGAACAGGTCCCTCTTTTACTAACGTGGGGTGTTAGGGTCCCGGTGCAACAGCCGCTCCAGTGAGCAGGCTCCACTCACTGCAGAAGGAAGGCAGCTGAAAGCAGAAGCCTGCAGCAGTGACAAAATCCCTCCACAACGATGGCAGCCTCTCTCTGTCCCAAAGCCGAGAACACCAGCCTGCCCGGGGTGTACCCAACCCCCAGGTGAAAGAGAGTAGCCAGTTGAACCCCTCCTTCTGTGGCCACATCTTTTGTTTTTCTTAAGCATACAGTAATTTGTTGCCCTGGCAACATATATGGGAAAAATTCTTTAAGAGAAAAAGAAAACAGGAGAACTCCTAAAAACCCCAACACTTCTCTAAATAGTTCCTACTACTATTTGCATTTCAAAGTTCTAATTTTTTGCATTTCTATAAGAAATCCTCAAAATCCATCCAGTTCAGAAGGTTTTTTTCACTCCCAGGGTAGTGATTAAGTGATTTCACTCCCAGGTAGATTAAGGTCTAAGAACTGAAAGGCAACTGTTTGCTTTTAATTTCTGTGGCAGAGAATTCAGCCCAGCTTCTTGGAACATCTACATCAGCTTCCTATGAGGTGGTAAATTCAGAGCTGACTCAACAAAATTCATACAGCCAAGATTAACTGTGCTTTTACCAAGCTAAAGGAAGGCACTGAGCTATGCCTTCCTAAACAGAAGCACCTACGCAGCCTGTGAAGCTAAAGATGTAGGAAAGTGCCTTCTGAGTGCAGCAGAAAGATTTCTAATGGTGATCTTCAACCATGGGAAGTTCACTTGGCAATTTAAGGGCCAAAGGTGGGATGGGAATAGTGTGAGGTGCCAAAGTGAGCATTGAAACTTGCTCACATTCATCTCTCCTGATTTTAGATGCCTCTAATAAGGGGGATCTGTCCTATTTCAGATAGTCCCTAGACTAGTGCTGGAAGGAGACTTGAGGGCTCATCTAGTCCATGCCTAGAGCAGCTCCATCACTACCACTGCTAAGGCTCTTATTTTGTTCCCTTCTCCATCATCATTGCTCAGACAGTTTCAAGTTATTTGGTTCTTTCTTTTAGAAAAGGTTTTCGAGGCCCTTTTGTCATTCCCATTGCTGCTCCATGGTTTCTCAGTGTGCGATGCCCACGAGTAGGGGCAGGATCCTATCCACGGCTTCACCATCACAGCACAAAACAAGGGATTAACAAGGGATTTCTTTGCATGTGCTGTACATTTCAGAGTTAGATTTAATTTTTTCACGTGTGATATTGCCAATTGGTCTGCATTGTCCAGGGAACTGCTGAAAATACTGAATAACCAAAGGATCACCTGGGCACCACCTTTCAGTGCATCCTTCTCTTCTGAGAGTTTATCAGTGCCTATCAATATGCTCTTCCATTTGACAGAGTTTTGAACTCTCTTTTCAGGGATTTTCCAATAAATTTTGTACTCACCTCATGATTCATCTAGATTATATTTCCATAACTTCACAGATAATACAAAAATTCTTACTGAAATCAAGCAAAGAAATGGTATCTTGGGTAAGGAGCTCATTGCAGAGGCTGTCTTAAGACTTGTGCACTTTACAGGATTAAATATATTTGATTCACTATAACCTCATGGTAATAAAAAGAGGAGAAGGAGCAAATATTACCATGCAATAATACACTTCATTTACCAGTTCCTCAATTTTTTTTGCTCAGGCCAAGGGAATGATGATTGCAAATAAGAATAGGAAGGAAGTTATCTGTACTATTCAGCTGTATTTGCATGTGGAAGTATTAAAGAAACCAGTCTAGGAACTGGTATGTTAAGAACATTGTGGCAGAACTCACTACATGGAAACTAAATATATCCAAGGGTTTTTCATGTTCCTCATGTATTTCTCTTACAACTCATCACCAGTGAAAGGAATAGTTAATAGGAGCATAATGAACCATATCCAGGATGTTTGACAGGAAAGACTGTTCTCAGTCACTAAACAATCAATTTAAATTCTCTTTTCAAACTCAGGATGGATTTTCAGGATGGATTTGTCTCATCCAGCTGGGGCTACCTAAAAGACTTGTTGTGCTGGTTTAACAGTTGTCTGCAGATGGGAGGGAGAGAGGGAGAGAAGATGAGAATAGTGATTCAAGTGGTGGAGGTAGATGTCCAGAAGAGGAGGTGAATCACTCTCTAGATGCCCTTATTGACTCTCCACTGACTCAAGGGGGAACTTTGACAACTGTATTGACCATACAACTCTCTCTTGAGTTGAGCCCTGTGGACCTTGTAAAGATGCTCCATTTAAGGCTTGAAATTTGTGTGCCTCGTGTCAGCTCTGTCTCACTTTGATGGGAAATAAAAAGTGATTAAAACCAGTTTGACCTTTATGGATTGGATGGAAATTTTCTGATGATAATTTCTAGGACATGGTATAACTCGGGATTCCCCAAACCTCTGCTCTGCAGCAGAGCTGGATGCTGCTGTGGAGGTTGGGAAGAGCCCTTGTGGGTGCATAATGTGAGTTCACAACCACCATTACCATCATTTTAAGGATGCAAAAACAATATGCTGATTAATAGAGTTTAGGTAGCTGTTAGAGCCACCCTCACACCCTCCCTGGGAAGGTCCATATGAAATGTTATTCCCTTGAATGGAGGACTTGTGTAAGAGTGATTCACAGCAGAAAAGTTGAACAAAACACAACGCTTGCTTATTTCAGTGAGTTACATGGATGTTTACAACTGCTTTGAACTGGGAAGAGCTGCAATAAGATCACACTGTTGTCCTTTCTGCAAGCTGGCTGAGAGATCAGTTTAAGGAAAGGACAGTCCTCCAGAGCAAATGAGTTTGTGTAGAGTTTTAAAAGCACTTAGAGCGTTTCAAAAGGCCCTTGTTAAACCTACACCTAAAAAGGCTGTAGCTGTGTTTGTGGTTTACTCCCTGGCAACTCCATTTCTGAATTTGTTGTGGTCTTGTGACACTGAATAAAAATAATCTTTATAATCTTATCTGTGGTGGCCTGAGCTACGTGACAGGCTCTTTTCCTCCCAGCTCTATGCTGAAACAGAGAACTTCCCTGAGCAGCAAAACTCTGCTCATCGATGGAGGAAAGTCAAGGAGCAACAGAGACCCAAGCACCTTCTTGTTCTCCTACACCTTCCTTGATTCTCAAGATGCCTTTTTTAATATCCCTCCACCAGTTCCCAGATATCCATGGATTTTTCACAGCACTCCCCTTCCTTTATTGCCACACCTAATTCTGTTGCTAACATCTCATGTTAATCACGTAAATTATAGTGCCAGTTATGGGTTTTTTTCTCATAAACCCCTGTTTTCATCTGTGCCTGGACACCTTTCCCCCTTGTTGGCTCTCTCTGTCCTCACTCTCCCCTTCCCTTCCTCACTCTGCCTTGGGGCAGTTGCTTGCAGAATCAGCACTGTTTTTTTCCTAGAATCATTCAGCAAACAGACCTATTTCCCAAAGCTGATCTGGCTAATTCCTCTCACAAACCGTAACTGTTTTTTCTGACCTTTAAAAGGTGTAAAGGTCTTTTTCATGCAACCTGGTTTTGTAGCAATGAGCCACCCAAAGTCACCATTCTTTCCACTACCACTAACTGTACTTTCCATGTTCATTCCTGGATAAAATCTCTAAATTTCTAATAAAATCTTAGTAGCTGTTACCCACCTGTGCTGAGGTTTGCTACCTGAAAGCAAATGGCTACATGAAAGATTGAGCTGGAGGACTGCAGAAAACACCCCCCATCTCTGTCTCCATCATTAAAATAGCTATGGAATTAGATAGTTAGACCAAACAAGAAATTGAAGCAGATGTTGGCCAGTAAATCCCTTCACCTCAAAAGAACAGATCCAATGTTTAGTAGGGAAAGGATAAAAAGGTTGGGATTTCTTTCCAGGCAATGTAATAAATGTTTTACCAGCCCAGATGGCTGCAGGGTTCAGGCAGTTACATATCTCCAGGCATCTTGGAAAAAGGTGAAGGACTGGGGGTCTAAGGCTTTCAGACAGATTTTTCAGGAGCAAAACTTTCTTAAGTCCTTCAGAGGGCTTTGGCATGAGCTTTTCCTATTACACTGTTAAAGACAGAAGATGACTTGATACTAAAGTGAAGGCAGTAAATACCTGTGGAGCATGAAGCAGCCCAGGGTGAGCAGAGCATTTTACCCACAGCAGCTGCTTCAGAAGTCTTACTTGTTTCCCACACCCTGTTGCATTTAGATTTGGGAAGTAATCTCCTGGCAAAGCCTCGCAGCTGGCAAACCCTGCAGGAGGATTTGTCACCTGCATCACAAAGCTGCACAAAATCTTTCATGGAAGGAGCAAAGGGAGCTTTATCAGGAGAAAGGTGGCAGGCTGATGGATGCAGCCATAGCAGCAGTTAAAAATGTGTGACATCTATTCCTTAGCTTGCCTGTTAAGAGGGTTTAATTCACTGAGAATTTATAAAGGAGAAATAAGTGCCCAGCATGTAATAATCATGATAGAATACTACAGATGGTTTAAATCTGTTTTTTCTATAGTCTATCACAATTAATTCTCTAGTTACTAACAGGAAATAATTTCTGTGGAAATGGCTGAAGCAAAACTACATAAAGTGTGATACTTCCTTGATAATTTCCAGTTTTCTACTGGCATTTGGAAGAATGTCACTGAAGCATGTCACACTCAGACAATTTAGAAACAAGGGAACCTTTTCCAAACCTGACAGCCTCACCCTCATGGTTTTGGTTTGTTTTTTTTTTAAATCAAGCTGTCCATTCTTCACAAGATCAGCTGGGATTCAGAGAAACTGCAAACACGCTTCCATCAAAACCAAATACAGTGTGGCTTTATCATCACTGACAGAAGACCCCTGAAAAGCCAAAAGGATAAGCTGTGGAACCTTTTTTTTTTTGCAGGTAGAGCCCACAGATGTTGCCTGAGATCCATTGTCATGCATCAGACATTTATTCCACAGCCATGGTCCCTCTCTAATACCTGTCCAGCCACAGATTTTGGGGTGAGCACCTGCACAAACCTGTTAAAGTCTCCCCACTTCTACTGACCTCAGCTGTAGTGAAACGGGAAAGAGCTCTGGAGCCAGGAGCTCTGATGTGTCAAACCACTTCCTACACACGAAGGCACGCTCTGCCACACCGAGCATTGAGTTTGGTTTCCTGGATAAAAGACTAATACCTGAACAGAAAGCAGCCTTTCTTCTTTCCTGTGGAGCCAGCAAAACGATGATTTGCTGACCAAAGCCCTCGCTGCACACGTAGGTGGCGCTCCCAGACAGACTCATCAGGCAGTAACCAGCTCTTTGGCTTGGTTGGCAACAGCTCATCACTTCTGAGAAACTTCATCCTCAGACTTGCGGAGAAAAGATGTGGACAAGTCCCATGGAACTCAAGTGGCTTTTGATGTGGCTCTTGTTTGGATTCATCAAGGCGCTCAAGCCAGGTAAAGGACTCTTTTTGCCTTTTGGGAAGGGAAAATATGATTTGGGGTTTTTTGTGGCTGTTAGAGGGTGTTCACAACATCCTGACTCCTTTCAGCAAAGGAAAAATGTTAAGGAGCTTAAGGAATTTACTATTCTAAGGAAATGAGAGAAATGGGTTTTGTGCCCACAAACTGTCAACTGCAGAAAATCCAGAGCTTTAGAGGATATTTTTTGTCTTACTAATATATGTATCCTCCAACCCATCACTGGAACAGTGGGAAGATCAAAGCAGCCTGAGGCAGCCCTTTGAATTTGCTTTTTCCATTTTGCTTGTAACTTTAGGAAACATAAAAATAGACACCGAAATGCCAGTACCCCTGTAGGTAAAATTGATGGCAATGCTATTAGCTAAAAGATACCATCCAAATTTGCTGTGGGTACTATAGACATGAAATATTTTTTCAGCCATGGCTCTCAATCAGCAGTGCCTATAAACTGTGAATGGAGACAGCTAATCCAATTCAGCATAATTTGACACATTTATAAATGGTGACACTGCTTAGATTTGGCTTATTTGTTGTGACAAGTGTGTGCACTGAGAAATGGTCTGGTGATACATTAGTGTATTTAAATTTAAACTGCCTTGTTCGAAGGGGGGGAAAAATATCTTCTATTTTCCGTGCTCCATAAATGTGATATTTCCTTCTGTGTCTGATGATGATGTCCAGGCTGAGAGGTATGAACAGACACAGCCTAAGGCAGGCTCTCAGATATGCTGGTTGTGTAACTGCTGATGGATCATCTTGAGCAGGGCTGGGAATTTTCCTTGGGGCTGGCCATCTCAAGGGAAGAGTGTGTTGCTAATGACCAAACTCATTAATGCAGGAAGGACCTTCACAAATGTTGAAGCCCCAGGTGATTTTATTCTTGTTATTTTGCCAGTAAATGCTGCACCTTCTCCTGCATGGGGCCTTTTCACTGCCAGATGAGGTGCCAGAGCCCACAGGAAGCGCTTGGTGCTGTGTGCAGGAGCAGCACCGTGAGATGCTCAGCCAGAGATGTGTCAGTGGGATCAGTTCTGGGATGAGTCAGGTCCCCCAGATCACACTTTCTGTATTACTGTGCCTGGAACATGTTGTGAAATTTCTTGCAGGCAGATCTCGTTTATCAGAAATCTTTCTGGTTTTTTGGAAAAAAAATCGAGCCGTGTCAGAGCAGTTGCATTTTATGGTATTCGATGTGATTTTATTCACCACTGAATGAATAAATGCCTAGTATTGCATTCTCTACTGTATTTCTAAGCTCTTCGTTCCTCAGCTTCCTGTACTTATTTTCAAGGTCTCTCTCAAAGTTTAAAGATAATATTTATATATATATTTGCAATTTCTTCCTGCAAATAATATGCTAAAATAGAAACACCACCTTTGACCAATTTAGGGGTTTTTAATCATAGACACACCCAAGGTGTTGTGGCTGTAAGACCCGTTGGTTTTAATTCCTTAAGGGAGGATCAACAAGGAGACCTAGGAATAGACATAAGCAAAGCAAAGGGAAAGAGGCTGGGTCAAACTGGTCAAAAACCAACCAGGCCTCAGCACATACAGTGCTTTTTTTATTATTTTGCCTCAGTCTTTTCAGCTCATCCCAGCACTGCAAGTTTAGGTTTGTAAATAGATCCAGCCCCAGATGGTGTTTGGCAAAATGCACTATCAGGAATAAATGTAATTAGAGGAAAAAGAAAATAAAAAGCCTTTGTTTTCCAGAACAGTTTCACTGATGGTTCTCAAAGTGTTTTGAGAGGGCAAAGTCCTGGGGGACTGGGGAAGTTAAGGCATGGGATGATCATTTATTAATTTACTAAAAATTAAACCACACCTTAGTACTAAAAATAAGAGAAATGCTGATTTTCCTGTGAGGAGCATCTCATTTATCTCCTTTATTCTGCACAGCTGCCTAGAAGCTGTAGGCATGGGTGAAGCCTGAAGTGAGGGTCAAACACAAGGTAAAAGCTGTGCTCCTACAACCTTTCCATCTTGCTGTTCATCATACAGGGATACACTGAGTAGATTTGCAAGTTAAACCTGGAAAGGATTAAAACTCACAAAAGAAGGAATTTCATTCAAGTGAATCTCATTCACACAAGATGGGTACCAGATCTCAGTCATGTAAATGAGAGGAATTTCTTTCCCATTATACTTGCATATTAGTGCTGGCTCCCATGGATTTGAAATGCAATGCAGAATACATTAAAGTTGTCAAACATGGACAAGTGATTCTTTTAAGGTCAACTAGAGAGCAAATACCTTTATAAACCTTTCAGCTACAGTGGCCCTCAGCACCAAAGGGCTCAATATACAGCTGAAATTTAAAAAATGTTAAAAAATGTTTTAAAAGTGTGATCCTGCTGAGGAAAAGCAGATATTACAGACAGAGATCCTGCAGTACCTGCATCTTCAGCTGGACGAATTGTTTTCCCACCTCATCAGAGGTGAGATGTTATATCCTTTCTCCTTCTATTGCAGAAAAAAATCCACTCTGTATCTACTTCTAGAAAGCCACTGCTTCTGCCTTTGTTCCCTGTTGCCTTCAGAGCGTTGTTATTTTGGTTCCCCTACATCCTCGATGTTCAGCTATGTCTGCCCTGTTTTCCCTGTTGCATTAATGCTGTCTTCACAGTCCAGCTTCCGGGTACTTTCTACTCACGGATTCCATTCCCTGACCTTGGTCCTGAATTTTGGAACAACGTCGCTCACTGAGGCTTTGCTCCATCTCCTCCAACACTTCCCCAAAACTCACATTTCCAAAGTCCTTCCATGGCTTTCCTCACTTGGCTCCCTATTCCTCAGCCCTGCCAGGGGAGCAGCACTCTGTCACCTGCTGCTTTTTCTTGATGTTCTTGATTTGTAAAGTGTGAGCCCTCACACGAAGAATATATAACCCTCTCTATGTGGAAAAATATTTCATGCATGACGAGGTCAGAAAAATTCTTGCCATGTGTAGAAAATTTCCATCACACTTTTGGGGGAAAAGTTCCATGACCATGCTAAGTCCCTAAGTCAGGTGTGATGAGTCCTTAGGCCACATTTGAAATAGAAATTTCCCCACTAGACCTTTTTTTTTTTTTTTCACTTTCCCAAGACTGGGACACACACTTGTTAGACCATTCAATTAATTTCAGAGAGGATATTCTCTACTGCCCTTTCAGCCCTACAAAAGGCAAGGCTGAGAAAGTTCCAGACAAAGGAAAGAATCTGAACCCTCTGATGCTGTTTAAAAAGACAATTTTTTGTTTCCTTTTAGATGAGAATACCAAAGACATGTGTGTTACTGAGGTTATCTCTTTAAGCAAAAATGTCACACACCAAAACAAGGCTTTCACGTATGATATTCTCAAGACTTGGCTCTGTTCTGCTACAAAACCATGTGCCGTGGTTGCATGTAGAGAATCTGAGCTCTGCGGCTTTACCGCGGAACCAAGGATGTTATGAACACCCAGAAACAAAAACAAACGTTCCCCATTCTTCACTTAGTGCACTTTCTATGCAGTGCACTGTGCCCAGGCTAGTTTTCCTCCCTCTCCCTCTTTCCTAATGTTCCCACTTCCGATTCCACATTTTGAGTCCAAGTCCCCAACCCAGCGTCCCTGCTAGGGCAGGTGTGAGATCCATCAATGCATCAGGTAAACCACTCTGATTATCAACGTGAGCATGGAAGAACGTTCTCCCACCCCTGCAGCTGATAAAAAGAAAGAAGCACATTTAAGCTTTGCTTTGGAGAAGGTAAATTAGGTGTCTGCTGTGCTCTAGAGAGGTTTGCCCAGTTCCAATTCTCACAGAAGGAGCTAAGAAGGCACATGCCAGAGGCTAAATTATGCTTAGCATGAGAAAGCTTAGTCCACTGTCCAACCAAGTTTAGCCTTGCTGTATATGGAATTTTTTTGCATTAGATTCTACTGCCTTGGTCAATGGCAAATAGCTGGTCAGCAGGATTAAGCCAAGAGATAAGAGAAGTGCATTTCTCCCAAACCCAGTTTTCTATGGTCCTAGAGTTCCTGCCAGTTCATATTCCAGATTATTTTACATTGTCTTTCCAACAGAGACATTTTCTGGTACAGAAAACTCAGCAGGCACTGAACTGCCAAATCCTTAGAACAGGACATTCCTCTTCTCCACTGCTGGGAATATTCAAACCCACCTCCTGCCCTGTAAGGCTGATCTCTCCTTCATTGCTGTTCGTATTAAAACTTGTGCCTGGTCATTTCATCTCCACTGTATTTCTGTCACTTACTCTGCAGACTCACTACTACTCAAAATATATTTTAAGATAATCTCTCTATAATCTAAGGTACAGCTAAATTAAAAATCTCATCGGCAAATTACAGTAAAGTTGGGGTCTGTACCCCAACTCCACAGCTGGGATCTCTTCCCATCTTGCAAATCCACATAAGCAATAAATGATGATTTTAATAGGAGGGGAAAAAATCCTGCAGAGCTGAGGCTTGCTTGTTAAATGATCCTTTGGGAATAAGTTTTAAAGTTAGAAAAAGTTCATTACCATTTCAGTCCTGTTGTTGGTATCAACTCCTTCGCTTTGCCTGTATCAGTTTCATCTTCAGGAGACTGCACCATTCAGAGAGCACAGTTTCACACAGCACATAAATCCCCAGGGCTGATTTAGCTTTTCAGGCACAGCTGGGGAAATATCTTCATTTTGGCCTGGTTTGATTTGTTGGTGTCTCTGGGGAGAGGTGCTCTTCATCTCTGAACTGGGCAGGTGTGTGCAGTGCCTGGTTTCTTCCACTGCTTCTGCCCAAGTCTTCAGAACATCCAGCTTCTACCAATCCCATTTTACTGCCTTTGTAGTAAGGGGAAAATCGTCCTATTTTTGCACCTTGCTGTTTTAACTCGACATAAGAATAATGTCAGCACTGGTGACACATGGCCATGTGATAGAGGAAGTTCTGAGTTTAGGTTATTGTGGTGTGACTCACCGTCTGTGTTTTACCTAGCACTAAAAATACCTGTTACAAATTTTCCCCACTCACTTCTTGTGGACTAAAGGTGTTGTTCTGATGCCTCATCTAACACTGCTCTGCCAACTCAGACATGGAAGAGAAACAGGCAGGAGGGTTTCATGAAGCCTTGTACTGCCAGCACACCCACTAAGAGCAGTTTTGTGGTTGGGTGAGTGACGTATTTGAATGGGAAGCGTGAGGGAAGAAACCTAAAAGAACTGCTGCTGATTTATCTGCTGGGTTTCTTTCCCTCAATATCTCCTGTGTGGTATCTGACAGCTCATGTGGAAATCCCAGAGGCCCTGAGACATCTTAAATGGCATCAGACACCCTAGCTCACACATATCTGTTGGCTCAGATGACAGAGCTTGAAGGTCTCAAAAAACTTATCAAACTTAATTTGGGGAGCACTCCAGCAGAAACAATACTACTTTTAAATTCTTATGTTTCATGGTTATTGTCTGAATTCACAAGTCTCCTTCTAATTCCAAGGGTTTGTCTCCATCCACTCCATCATAATAATTGAAACCACCTCCAGAATTTCCACAAATGCTATAGGCACCAAAAATCCATTGATATGGGGAGAAACAGAAATTCACATCTGCCTTAGGAGAGCTATGTGTTCTCATAATTCTGCAGCTGACAGAAGGGCAAAATCCCCATGAACACAATTACACCAACCTCTCTGGCCCCTCTAAGTGCAGAGAAATGGAGTCCCAGGACACTTTTGGGGTGTGGGAAGTGAGAATGGTAGGTAGGAGCTGATGAATTTTGTGAATGAAGGAAAGAGAGAACAGTGGACATCAGGATAGAAAGAGAAGGAAATAGTGGCACACAACACCTTGTCATGGGGATGAAAAATTGGAATATGTGGGAAGGGAAAATGAAGAGGCAAACAAAACCTCGAGATCTCAAGGCAGTGTGAGGGCAATATCTTCAACAAATAATAGCAGGAGTGCAACCCTGGAGCAGCTATGGAGGGATGCAGAATCCAGGGAAATCTGGGCTGTGCAAAATTGAGCCACCACAGGCTGTGAGGCAGCCTGTGTTATGCCCAGATGTGCTGGCCTTTTTAAAGATTATTATTTTCATGTCAGGTGAACTCAAATTGATTGACCAATTCCCAACAAAACAGCAAAACAGCAAAAAAAAACCCCAGACCAAACCAAAAAACAAACAAACAAAAACCCACCAAAAAAAGAAACAAAACAAAAAAGCAAAATTTAAAAGAAAAAAAAGCAAAGCTATTCTTTGCTAAAAATGTAAAAAGTCAGAAATCTAATGAAGGAGCATACCTACCCTGCCACTCCCTATTCCCTGGCTTCTTCCCATCCCTTGGCTCTTTTACCACTCATGCAACAATGATGTTGATTTTTTAGGGGCAAACCATGCAGTTTCCTTGGGCACAGAGATGGAATGAAGTTTTAGGCACGATTCACTCCCGAGGTCAGTACTGTCCAGACCTTGCCAGGTCTGCATCCTCTCTGCAGTCTTCCCACATTATTCCAGGAGGTCCCATGACATGAAACTGAAGAAAGACATGGAGGTGCTGGAACATGTCCAGAGAAGGGCAGTGGAGCTGGGGAAGGGTCTGGAGCACAAGTCTGATGGGATCTGGGGGGGCTCAGCCTGGAGAAAAGCAGGCTCAGGAAGGACCTTTTCACTCCCTACAACTCCCTGGCAGGACGATGCATGGGTTACATGCCGAGTGCCTACTTTTTCTAGAAAGATGAGTAAAAACCAAATAAAGAGAAGCACCTCTGAAGGTATATAAGATATTTTGAGACAATTAAGAGTAATCATAGTGAAGGGTATCTTGCAATATCCATATTCATGCACGGCTCCTCACCAGTATGAGGACTGGTACAATAAACCCAAAAGCCAATGACTTTGATATCAAACACATTGGTGAGGAGCTCTAGTGTGGGAGGAGAAGCCAGTGTTTTGAAGGGTTATGAATGGTTACTAAGGAGAAAGTTCTTGAAAATGGAAGCAAAATATTTGATGTGACAATGAAGCCATTAAAAGTTAAAGGGAGGCAGGCAGAAGGTCACAACAAGACCTGGGAAAGTCATCTTTCAAAATTCTTTGTGGATCAGGGAAAGGAATATGGTTGTAAAGGCCAAAGAAGATACTGCAGTTATTTAGATGTGAGAAGACAAGAATTTGAGCAATGTGGATGAAAATAAAAGGCTGGATCCGAGGAAGGTTGTGTGTGATCCAGCTGCAATGTGGATGTTCACCATGTCCCAAGTGCACCATTTCTGCACAATCTCTGTCTGATGTGTGCAGGTTCAGAAGAACCCAACATTTAATCATCAATTAAAAGAATGCTTCCCCTTTATGATGAGTAGGTTAAATGTTGTGGGTTTTCTTAAGAAGAGACTAATGAGTTGTAGGTTTGAGTGCCTTGTGCTGAGATTCGGATCTGCAATCTGCTTCAAAGAGGCTTTTGAAGTCTTGAGGGAAACAAGCTTTTAGCTTTCAGGGAAAGTGAGAGTACATGATCTCAGCTTGCTGCTGATCTGATAACTTTTTAATTTTAATCACCCTGACAGTCTGTGGTAAAACATGTGGTTAACTATTTCGGGTGCAGTCACTTCTCTCAAAGCCACAGTCTGATGTAGTTTACAAGGCAAATCCTTTGATAACACAAAGGTACAAGGGGATTAAAACAACCCTTATGCAGATTAGCTGTTAAGCTATGCTCACATACTTTTTCATTGTTGCCTTCTTCAAACTTTGTGACTTTTACTAAACAGCACGACAATGTAAAGTAAAAAGGGCAGAAAATAGCAAAGTGAGGAAATGAAAGAAAAGGGCATTGCAGGGCTGGGGCTGGGAGTCACTGGTTGAGTCGCTGTTGGTCTTTCAAGGAGAAGGCACTTTGGGAGTCAAGGGCAGACTCCAAATGATGAACAGCTGTCAGGGACCCAAGGGCCTTTCGCAGTCATTCCTGCTGGTTGCTAAGGCTGCATTAATTATGGCTGCAGAAAATGTGAGGATATGGTGACTAAGAAATTTCAATCCTAAAAGCTGTTACTGTTGTGCATAAGCATAAAGGACCATGGTCATGCACCCAAAGATCCAGAATGCCAGCCCTGGTGCAACCAGACTGATCTTTTAATTTCACAGCCTTTAGGCCTTAAATAATCATTAAGTCGTGCCTTTATCAACTTCTAGGTCTCCAGCTCAGCTTGATCAGGCTTTTCAAGTGCACTGAAATGATCTAACTTAATTCATTCCAACTGATTGAGAAGTATATTTAGATATGATTTGCTGATGACACGACACTTCACGTCCTTGTTTTGGAACAAGATATATTTAGGTTTACAAACTTATTTCACAGTAAGCTGCTCTTTGGTGTCCTCAGACAGAACTGAGTCTACGCCCATTCCAAATCTTTGCTTGTAGATGATTGCAACTTTTAATTGCTTGCTTTTGCCTATTGTGCCTCATTCCATAGACTCAGGGCAGCACACTCTGGTGCAGGCGGCTGCTCTCCAAAATGAGTGTGCACAGCTTCATTAAGAAAATATTGATAGTGTTTCATGTTGCCCATCTGCTGGACATGTCTGGTATTGAGAATGGGGAAGTTCTTGATGCATAAAGTAGAATTCCAGGCTGTCCTGATTCTCAGGCTTTCTATTTGCAGAGATGTGCCCACGTCTTCCAACAACTGAATTTGTTGATGTTACTGCTGAAATGTATCCACTACAGACCAAACTGTACTATGAGTGTCACCCTGGCTATTACAGAGAACGTGGTTCATACCCAGGAATTCAGTGTAAGAGTGAACAGCAGGGTGCTGTTTGGAAATACGGGGAATTTAAATGCCTTGGTGAGTGAGCATTGTCTTTTTTCTATACATAGAGGTGTTTTTCCAATGTGTTACTTGGTATAAAACACAACTGGGCATTAACAAAAGATCTTTCATGCTTATCTCTCTAAGTTAAAACTTGAAACAGTTCTATCCCACCTCCAAAAGTTTGAGTGTTCTGGCTTTGTTCTGATATTTGTCTTGCTGTAACTCAGCAATTGTAACTTCTCCACAGTTAAGAAAAATTTTTCATCAATGGCTCCCATGACGGAGTTAGAACTTACACAGAAGCCAGAAAGAGAACCAAGGAGCCCTGCACCCCAGAAGCAAGAAGAACTTTCAGAGTTCAAGCAAAAAGGTAAATAAGAACTCATTCAATACTGTAACACTTCTCCTGCTGATTTCCATGGTGTGGTGTGAAAATGGTGAGTAATATTTAATTGTTTTGCAGACAGAGGGAAAGAAACAATTGCTGTAATATCTTGGCTGAACAAGTGATATGGTGTAAGCAGATGAGTATTTTATGTCCTGACCAAGAATTAGAAAGGCTTGGTATATCCTGCTTGTCTGTATTTTCTAAGAGCACAAGATTTTCAAGAACAAAAGCAGTATGCAAAATCTGTCTGCTTTAACTGTGTGCTGCCTTGTGCTCCCACAGATTTCTGTGGTCCTCCCAAGACGGTTCCACATGCCTCCATAAGGCTGCCTCCACAGCATTACGTGGGACAAGTCTTACATTTCAGATGCCAAGCAGGTTATGATAAGAGACCCCCCACCTTTGGCAACAGGACGTGCAAGAAGGTGAATGGCAAAATCATCTGGACACCTCTTGATATGAGATGCACCAATGACAGCAACCAGTGGCCACCACAGACCATTGGGCCAGGTAAGATGGTTGTGATTACGCCACATCAGTGTCATTACCTGCTCATCGGGGGGTCCAGACCCCACAACTGTTGTGGGGAGAGTGGGAGCTTCAAAAAAGTTTACTAAAGAAGCCCTGCTGCTGACTCTGAGGGGAAGAAAGAACTCCCTTGTGTATTTAAATGCCTTCACAGAAAGGGGTTTAAATGATGATAAATCTTTCCTTAGCCTCAGATTTTGGCAACAGTTTAAGGAATCACTTTGTTCTGCAAGTTTTATTGATGACAAATCAGATGTATTTATATAAAAATGAATATTTATTAAGACAAATGAACAGACAGGAGATAACAGATGAAAGATCTTAATCAGATTTACTCACTACGGAGTATAAAACTTAAAGAACTACTAGTAGATTATAGCATAACATAAAACAGTGCACTGGATCAAGGTACCTATATTAAAGCCAGCAAAAGAAATAGTATTGATTAGGAGTCAAATGTAATTTACCACTAAAATGACAATAATCTACACAGACTCCTTCACTTAATCCCTTAGGAAGTAACTGTGAAATAGATATCCCTACTCACAGGAGAAACTCCACACGTTTCCAGGAGCATGTACAGATTTCTGCCTTGTGAAATTTTGCTGTGGCTTTTATAGCTGTAAAATGAATGGCTGTCAGAAATTCAGCATTTCTTGTCAGATCTTCAAAAGTAGGATGTTTATTGGCAGCTGGGGGATGCCAGACCAGTGTTAACTCCATGTGGCCAAAATAACTCACTACAAGACAGCTTGTCCTGTTTATCTGACAGGCTAACAAACAGGGGTAAGATGCCCTGCTACAAGGTGGACAGACCCAGCTATCCACACCCTTTGCAGTCCTCAGGCTTCCAGTACTCCCCCAACCTCCTCTGAGGCAGTGAAGTGCAATGGGATGAAATTTAAAGAGGTGGAAGCCAATGCAAGGACAGTATGAGAGGATTTTTCCTACCAACAGACTGGAAAAAAAAGGCTTTTCACCAGTACTTCCTTTAAGAGGAAATTAATCATGCAGAAGTGTAGATGTCTACTGCACAGATGGCCACATCTGAGCTGGGCTGGCTCTAAAACCAACAGAGGGAATAGGTGTTGATGGTGCTCTGTCAGCTGCTCTATTTTACACCTATTTGAGATGAAATGAGCCCTGTGAAGCCTTGTTTCTGCCCAGTGCCTACAGCTCAGCCTCGGTGACTACCTCAGAGGCCACATCTGTGTAACAGTGGGTGAGGAGCATTCTGGCCCTTGTGACCTTACCAGACCACTGCACACCCTGTTTCAGCATCAACCCAGGACTTTCTCTCCTATTTCATAGATCTGTTTCCCTGTGGTGCCTGGTTCAGAGTGTTCCAGGTACGGTAATCACAATTTGTTGTCTGGTCTTTCCTCTTCCATCACAACACCAGACTTTTTTCCATTGAAAATATCACTTGGAGCTATCAGGATGAAGGAACTTCTTGCTGTGATGGAAATAACTCACCAACAAACCAGCCCCAGAAAATAACACGGCCTTTTGAAATTACAAGTATTTTAAAATTACAAATATCTTAAAATTTTTAAACTAGGATTGTGAAAAACATGAGACTGGGCAATGAAAAAAACCCCTTGGCCTTTAATTCAGCAGAACAATAATTCCAGTTTCCTGCAAAATGCTCTCAAACCTGAGCAAGATCATGTCCTGGCAATTAGAGCACCAAATATTTATTCCCCTAAAGTGTTGCCTTTGTCTTGGTTATGATGTGATGTCTATAATGAGGTTGAATAAGGAATATACTCCCCTTTCTCAGTTCTCCTTCAGCATTCAGCACAAAGAAATTTATCAAGAAACTTCTATTACAGGACATCTTGTGAAAAATCTGTCCATATCTCATACTGGGGCAAGTTCAGAGCTTCCTTTTCAGGATAAGAGAGAACTTCAATTAATTTCTTGCACCAGGGAAGTTTTGGCTTATATTTCTGGGCAAAAACAGGTCCTGGCTGAAACCATGTTTCCAAATCCTAACTTGGCACCTTGAAAGTCATCCTTCCAGTCTCATATGAAGTAAAGATCTTGATGGATCCCATTCCAGTTCGCTTCATGCCCACCATTAACAGGTATCAGATCAGCACATGTGTTGATATCTAGGCTGGAAAGATCTACTGATGGCCAAGAAACAAACATGGCAATTTTTAAGCATTCTGTGCAGAGGGAGAGCTGTCAGACTCTACCCTTGGCACTGCCTTGGTGCTGGAACAAGCTGACTCTTTGCCTGCCTCTGTCCTCATCACTGCTCTGGTGTTCTTCATCTGAAGAGAGAATTGATACAAAAATCAAGAATTTCTCTCTCTTCATAGGTTTCACTCTTCTGTCCACTTTCTCTTCCTCATCGAGGACACTGCCAGTGACAGGTATGCCATTTTCTTAAAAACTTCACTCCATCACCCAGAGCACTTACTTGGTCTTTCAGTTTGTTGTTCTATTCCAAAGAGATCCATTTCTGTCAGAAGAGCTACTAAATATGCTGCAAGACACATCTATATCCATGTATTGTGTGAGAAGTTAGTGAAGACAGTATAAACTGATTGTTTAAGCACTTAAGCTTTTATAAAGAAACTTTCAAAGACTCATGTAAATGTAATGTAAATGTAAAAGAAAACGGATCAACCAAAAGCCTGTTTTTTAAATGGAGCCATTTTCAGATTCTTCTCTGAGACTTTCTGTGAATTCATTGAACCACTTCAACTGGAAAAAAGCAGGGGGAAAAAAAGTAAATATTTAAATGCTGTTTTTTTCTCATTTTCAAATGAATAAAAAAAGATGGGCAAATAGAACATTACTTCCCAGCTAAAGCAGTGCATTTAGATCAGTCTGAAGTGATTTTCTTCTCTCCCTTCCCCATCTTCCACTCAGCCATTAGCTGATGAAATAGAAATTGTGTCTTACTGTGCATATGCTCAAGCCTTTGCACAAGGGCTCTTGATTCCAGCTGGAGTCTGTCGAAAACTGTAGTGCACATTATGATGAGGAGGAATAATGGAGTGAGATGAAGGAAGGAAAGGAGGAGTTTTGCAAACCAGAGACCACAACATCAGTAGTCCCTGGTTATTTGGCTGTGGTCAATCTCTCTCCATTGCCCAAGTCCCCTCTGTCTGGGTCCTGGAAGCAATGGGGAAACATGGAAAAATTCCTGCCTCTGGGCACAGGGGCAAGATGAGGCCCTATCCCTGATCTTGCGTGTTTCTCCCAGCTGGCGTAAATGCAATAAATAAGATAACTCCAAGTGCTAACCATATTGATTTTCTGGTTTTACAGCTATCTGGTTTGTTCTGCTTATCATTCCCACTGTCTTGGTGTGACTCACCAAGCAGACAATAAGGTAAGTGGGACACAACGAGGAAAATGGGAAATTTAACCAAAAAATCCCTAGAGGTGGAAGAGTTATCAGCTGGATCAGCCTCTCCCTATTGCACTGCTTAGATTTCTGGACAGCTTCTTTGGTGTTAAATATGACCCAGGATTTTGGGATTGTCTGATTCAGCTGTTAAATACTGGCACAAGAAAAGGAGGAATCAGAGCTTATGAAATTAAAAAATCTCAGAACACGTTGCCCAGAGAGGTTATGAATTCCTCATCCCTGGAGGTGCCCAGGGCCAGGTTGGATGGGGCTTGGAGCAACCTGGGGTCTAGTGAAACGTGTCCCTTCCCATGGCAGGGGGGTGGAACAAGATGGGCTTTAAGGTGCCTTCCAACCCAAATCATTCTGTGATTCTATAATTCTAAAAAGCTGGACAAATTCTTTGTCCCAGCCATTGTGGAACTGAGAATGGCAGTTCAAATAATGAGTGGGAGGTTAATTCTGTGGGAAATTTAAGGTTAATTATGCAAATATGTTGTTTCAGATAGATTATGCAATCAGTCTTTTTCTCTCTGGTCAAACTGTGGGAAGTCTGGGGGAGCATCTGCCACCACAACCACGTAATTCTGTTTCCTTCATCCCCCTGATTTCAGAACTGTGTCATAACAACTTTGTACTTCAGATTTATTTCAGTCTGGCCTCCTCCCTGTTTCTGTTACTACACTGAGGTGCACCAAGGCTATTCCTGTTCACAGGATCCCCAGCCTAGTTAAGCCAGGATGTCCCTATCTGACATTTGGGAATTCTCCTCTTCTCCTCTCTCTTTGCTAATCTTTGTCCTCATTTCTCTTCATGTTCCTTACTAATTACTGATACTTCTTAGCTGAATGGGGTTTTTTCTTGAAAAGTGAGAAGGGAGGACCTCATGAAATCACATCGGAAGTGGATTTTTGTCAATTCATGACTAGACAAAGCCATATAAAATGTAAACAGTACTTTGAAATATGCTTTACTGAAGATGGTCAACTATGGTTCAGATTGCCTGGGCCATTGTAGGATTTCTGAAAATGGTTGGGTGAAAAAGTGTCAAGAATGATCTACATTTTACTGGCTCTGTGCTGGAACAAATGGTGAAATAGCCAATCCCAGATGAAATAGTAACTGACAAATAAAAGTAACTGAGATCCTAAATGGTGTCTTCTGCAAAAAATACTCTGTTGTTTCTCATAGTAAATATAGAAGAAGCCATAGAACACCAGCTTCTTCCCACCTGTAGTAAAGTCTTTTTCCCATTGTAGGGAAGACTTCTCAGGGAATCGTGGCATTCAGATGCAAACTCATGGAATTAATGACTTGCCACAGAAGAAACCAGATTGTACCAGCGACTCCAAGAGCAGCAGTGCCAAATGAGGAGAAAGCCTGGACACTCAAATCCAAAATGTGAAGGAGGCAGAAGATGTTATGGCTTAATTGTTACGAGGACAGTGTGACTTTCCACCTACAGAGTGCTGGGAGGAGGAGGGCATCCTATCACTGACAGATGGGGAAAGAGCCCTGCCTGAAACTGCTTCCCAAACCCAATTCTCCTCCTCCTACCATGCAGCAGGTGTATTTCTAATACAACTGCAGCCCCTCCCAAGCGACCAGGAGTACATATGGACCCCTGTCCCAAGCACATTAGATGGTGCCACCATCATTTCAGCCCACACCCCACCCTCCCCACAAACAAAGCTGCTTTGCTGGACACCTGATGTCCCCCTGCCTCTTCCCCACCCAGGTGGGTCAAGTGTAGGCCTACTTTTCCCCTTCTCAAAGTGTTCCCTTTCAAAATTAAACCTGTTCACCCCCTGCACTGCAGCTGAAAATGTGACTGGACTCCCTTAGGGTTCACTATATACATGCATTCCTCATCACTCCCCTCTTCCCAGTTATTTTGGATTACTCCTTTCCACAACAGTTCGTGCATCATTCCTCCAGCTCAGACAAGGATGCTGCAGATCATGGCAGCTGATTAATTTGACAGGTCCTTTTGTAGCTGCAGAGCATGAGACAACCCAGCACAAAGGCAGCTGAGGACAGGCTCAAGCACACACAATACTTGACGTGTCCTTACATTATTGGGAATCTGTGAGGTCTGGATATTCTTCTGCCTCTTTTTAGCCACGCTCAGCCCAGTAAGATGGGTTTCACCTGGCTGAATGCAAGTATCTGTGTCTGAGGCAGGCAGTGGGGAGGAACAAGAGCCTTTAGAGAGCAGTTCATCTCACCCTGTTGCCTAAGTAGATATAATAAATATATACTATATATAGTAATAAATGTTTTATTGTGATGTAATATATGTAGATGAATATGTATTTATTTATACACACACAGAGATACATAGTTACTGATGTGTATATACAGGTCAAATGTCTCAGGGTCATGACCTATTTCTCTGCATTGAGTTTAACAATGCCCAGATTGACCAGATTGACTGCAGATGCTTACATGGCATATGACAAAAGCCAAATAGGATGGATCCCTTCCTTATAACTCAGAAGACATGAGGAGGTCTTGGTCTAGTTTTCTGGTTTGAGATAGAATGTATGTGTCATTGCTTTACTGGTTAGTATTCCTGTTGAGTTATTCTCACTCTGTAGCCTTGATATTTATATTTCTCATGGCCTTTTTTATTCCTGTTGGAATAGGACTTATTTGTACTACGTATCTTATCACGTGAACGTTCAGTAAGTTCATGGATAACATCAAGTATGCTGGGAATGTCAATCTGCTGGAAGGTAGGAAGGATCTGCAGAAGGATCTGGACAGGCTGGATCAATGGTACAAGGCCAACAGAATGAGGTTCAACAAGCCCAAGTGCTGGGTCCTACTCTTCAGCCACAATAACCCCAGGCAGTGCTACAGGCTGGGGCAAAGTGGCTGGAAAGTGTCCCAGTGGGAAAGGGCCAGGGGATGCTGGTGACAGCAGCTGAACATGAGCTGGCTGTGCCCAGGTGGTCAAGAAGGCCAGTGGCATCATGGCTTGTAACAACAGTAGTGTGGCCAGCAGGACCAGGGCAGTGATTTTCTCCTTGTACTCAGCTCTGGTGAGGTCACACCTCAAGTCCTGTGTCCAGTTTTGGGTCCTCCAGTTCAGGAAAGACATTGAGGTGCTGGAGTGAGTCCAGAGAAGGGAACAGAGCTGGGGACGGGTGTGGAGGCTAAATTCTATGAGGAGTGGTTGAGAGAGCTGGAGTTGTTTATCCTGGAAAAAAGGAGGCTCAGGAGAGACTTTATTGCTCTCTGCAACTCCCTGACAGGAGGGTGCAGCCAGATGAGGGTCTGTCACTTCTCCCAGGCAACCAGCAACTGGATGAGAGGACATAGTCTCAAGCTGCACCAGGGGAGGTTCAAATTGGACCTCAGGAAGAATTTCTTCATAGAAAAGGTTGTTAAGCATTGGAATGGGATGCCCAGGGAGTGCGTGGAATCACCATCCCTGGAGGTGCTCATGAAATGACTCAACGGGACACTTGGTGCCACAAGGTGGTCAAAGATTGGACTCGATCATCTTGGAGGTCTTTTCCAACCTAATTGATCCTCTGAGTGACAAGGAGGGTTTGAAGAGAAAACTAAAGGCAGCAAAGGTAAATAGGAAGCTATTTCCCTCTTCGGGTGTCCCTTTTTTTCTGAGAAGGTCCACAGGCTTGGATGGCAGTAAGGGAGACAAACCCTGAAGAGGTCAGTGTTGTTGGAAGTGAGGGGAGTAGCCATTCAGTGGGTATTCAAAGAGAAACTCTCCATTTGACAGTGCTGTCTTCTAGAAGACTTAGAAACATAAAAACACAACTTGGTTTTGAAAGAGGGCTTTTAATTTATGTCAGATGTGAAAGTACCTGTAAGTTTAATGTGTACCCTGGAAACAGATGTGTTCTAGGACTAGTTCTCAGATTTCCATTTTATGAGCTTACCTGCCAGATTATGCTTTCATACAGAAAATTCTAGCACCACCACTGGCACTGAGAAATTTTTATGTTCATTATGTAGGAGTGCTCCTCTTGTGCCACATGTGCAGGAGCTGTGTGCTGGAGTGATCTGTGTCACTCACTGCACTTCATGGGGCTAAAGGATGGGCAGGTTTGGATTCTCTGTCTGCAGCCATATTCCAGGGTACAGACTGAGAGAGCTGGGGGTGTTCAGCCTGGAGAACAGATGACTCCAGGGAGACCTTAGAGCCCCTTCCAGTGCCTAAAGGTGCTCCAGGAGAGCTGGAGAGGTGCTTTGGACATGAGCGTGAAGTGACAGGGTAAGGTGGAATGGCTTCCCACTGACAGAGGGCAGGGTTAGATTAGATATTAGGGATACATTCTTAACTGTGAGTGTGGTGAGGCCTGGCACAGGGTGCCCAGAGAAGCTGTGGCTGCTCCTGGATCCCTGGAAGTGTCCAAGGCCAGGCTGGACACGGCTTGGAGCAACCTGGGATAGTGGGAGGTGTCCCTGCCTTGGGAGGGGGTTGGAACAAGATGATCTTTAAGGTCCCTTCCAGCCCAAACCATTCAATAATTCAATGAAGCCCCAGGGAGTGGGACTCTTGAGTCTTGTTTTTCCCCTTTTCCCATAGTAGTTCAGCTGTTAAAAAAAAAAAAGATGTGATGTGTTAATCTGGAATATCTGTGTCTGTATTCACAAGAGCTGGTTTATACGTTCCCAAGCTATGTGCTCAATAGCTCATTTTGACCATCCTCACCTGTGCTCTCTGATAATCACCATCTGTCTGATACTCTTAAACTGCAGTTTTCTGAAGACTTCTCATGCTTGAAACTGGAAGACACTTAGCAGCAAAACCTTCTCCTCATTTTTTTTCTTTCCTTTTTTTTCTCAAAAAGCAAGATAAAAACACTTGCTTTAAAATCTTTTTTGATATCTAAGATCCAAAGTTTATCTGGACACCAAGTGTAGTCATTCAATTCCACCTGCATATAAACCAGCATGGGATGAACAGAGATAAATCACTGCTCCTAGCACTTACTCTCTGATGGATGGAGGCAGTGCAACGTGTTTGCTTCCAGCTCAGAAATCACTGGTTCAGCCTTCTTGAGCTTGCAGGTTTTTCTGGCATGTTTATATCATACGGTTTCTTTTGCTTTGGGCTTTGAATCTTGTGTGAAGGTAGTAACTTCATATGAAAAGAAAAACAAAAGGATGCCAACTTGCATTCCCAAGGTACCGCTGTGGAATGATGTTGGCATTTTCTGGACTTCTTCAGCATCTGCTGTAAAACCCCTCAAACCCATTGGCACAGCAGAACATCCATCCAGCACTTGAGACAGATCAGGCTGATCGTGAGTGTATTTTCTCTCTTGGTTCTCTTCAATAAATGAATCTGCCTCAATGGAAGGTTCTTTAGATTATGAAGCATTTTGAGCCTCTGAGTTTACAGTGAATCACAAATTAGCAGTTCTCTGAAAATAATGTCAAGTAAAACTGGTCTTTGCTTAAGTTGTTGCTGCTTTCAGAGGAAACATGAATGTGACCTGGATTCTCAGAAACAGCTCATGTTGTTGTGGCCTTTGAGTATTCCTTAGAATGGATCTGATGTTTACACAGACATAAATAATCATCTGTACAATTTTGCTGAGCCTCTCTTAAATGAAATGCCATCCACCAGGGAAGGATATATTTGAAAGTACAAAAGACTTAATATGTTTGGATTTTGTTGTTGGCTGTTGGAGCTCTGGTATTTGTACAGTCGCTGTGTGAAAGGTGAGTGTGTAAATCCCATTGGAGGAGAACCCAGATGAAAACCAAGAGCAACAGTAAAACCAAAATGAATAGGAAAACTCTCCTGTTGTGTGATTAGTTTGAATAGGTTTGGTGGTTCTTGTGTACATGGAGTGTAACTTCACAGGATCCCATCCAGGGACACAACACATAAGTAGTTCCTCAGAAATCAAAGGGGGTTTAATCTTACAAAATTTTCATAATAGGAAAGTGTGGCCTTTGTATTCAGAGGCTAAGCTGGTTAAGCAAACATCTAATATTGACTCAATTTCTTAGTCTGACTTTGGATGTGAAAGTAACACATGAGAATAGACATTTGGGTTTTGATAAACTTAACTTTCCACTCCGCTAATAGCTCCCAGCAAGGTAAAGCACTTAGAAAGTGTTTTCCTTTTTCTAGATTACCATTTACCTGAAGACAGGAAACTCCCAGTGGGCCCTCATGTGAGACTCAGGAAGGACCCTCATGTCTTTGATTATCATTTCCCAAGAAAAACCTGTCCCTGCAGGTTGACATGAAGAAATGTGCATTTTCTCTGGGCAAGCAGCTGGAGATTGGCCTGGCACTGCCACAAACAGAACGTGTTTCATGCAGAAGCACACACAGTACATTTGCTGCGTACATGAGGGACATCCAGCAGCTTCCATGTGTCCAACCCAGCAGATGGGAATGGCATCTCCTTTGCCCAGGGGTTGGCAAAGTGCCAGTAAGCAGTTCCCAAGCTGTCTTCCCAATGGACAGCCAAAGATACTCCTGGATGGACCAGAGGAGCTTTGCCCAGCTGCTTTCTCAAGGTCAGATTATGTCTTGATTTTTTTGTTTCCGTCTCCTCCGGAATGGCATGTGACAACTGGTTCATTTCATGGAATCCCAGCCCTTGGTGTTACTGGAAAAGGACTGAGCAAGCTGCATGATCCAACACTTGGCAGTGAAGTGAGTTTAGCTCCCAGCATCTCCTCACAGCTCCCAGCAAAAATCATTTTTCCCTAGTGTCTAAAATCCCAGTGACACACTGGAGCCCAGAGCTCTCCCCAAAGATGGACAGACACAGAGCAAACTGCAAAATCACCCTCCCATGTCAGTGCAGCTGCATCTTCCCAGGGGACAGAGGTGCTTCCCACCCCACTGTGGGCATGGACCAGCTCTGGGCCCAGCAAAGGGCTGTATCCCTATTCCCCATTCACAGCAGGGCCAACAGAAAGCAGAGGCAATCGCAGATGAAAGGTGCCTGGCAGGATGCTTGAGGAGCTGGGGCAGCCCTCTGCTCTGCTCCAAGCTGGGCTGCTCTGAGAAACACAGAATCATTTATGTTGGAAAAGGCCTCTGAGCTCATCGAGTCCAACCTTTGACCAACTGGACCATGGCACTGAGTGCCACATCCAGTCTCCAGGGATGGGGATTCCACCACCTCCCCATACCGTGCATTCCAATGTGGAATCACCCTTTCTGTGATAAAATTCCTCCTGATGTCCCACCGGAACCTCCCCTGCTGCAGGTTGATGCCTTGTCCTCTCATCCTCTCGCTTGTTGCCTGGGAGAAAATGCCAGCTGCCATCTGGCTACACCCCCTTTTCAGGGAGCTATAGAGAGAAATAATCTCTCAGAGCCCCCTGTTCTCCAGGCTAACGACCCCAGCAGCCTCAGCTGCTCCTCACAGGCCTTGCCCTCCAGGGCCTTCGCCAGCCTCGTGGCCTTTCTCTGCAGTGCCGGCAGAGGTGGCCTTGGCCCGTCGATCCAGCCTGCCCAGGTCCCTCTGCAGAGCCTTCCTACCCTCCGGCAGGTTGAGACTCCCACTAAACTTGGCATCATCCATGATCTTACTGAGGGTTCACGCCATCCCCTCATCCAGATCATCAGTGAAGATATTAAATGGGACTAGGCCCAACACTGATCCCCGGGGGACACCGCTTGTGGCCGGATGCCAGCTGGATGTGGCACCGTTCACCAACGCTCTCTTGGCCTGGACATTCAGACAGTTCTTCACCCAGCTGAGAGTGCACCCGTGCAAGCCCTGGGCTGACAGCATTTTCAGGAGAATGCTGTGGGAGACCGTTCAAAAGGCTTTGTTGAAGTCCAGGTAGACACTTCCCCAGCCTCCCCCTCATGCACTGGGCCAGTCATCTGGCCATCAAAGGAGATCAGGTTGGTTAGGCAGGACCTGCCTTTCCTAAACTCCTCCCAGCTGGGTCTGATGCTTTGGTTATCCTGTGTGTGCCGTGTGATCACACTCAGGACAATCTGCTCCATAACCCTTCTGTGAAACAAGGTCAGGTGGACACACCTGTAGTTCCCCATATTCTCCTTCCAGCACTTCTTGTGAATGGATGTCACAGTGCCTGGCCAAGCTCCAGGCATATGGGACCTCCCCAGTTACCCGGCCCTGATCAGGACTGATGGAAAGCAGCACTCCTCCTACATGAAACAAGGCAGAATCCAAGCTGATCCTTTTCTCTATTGGGCTTCCCATGTATTTCACAAGCTTGCTGTGGATGGCAGGGCATTTCTGATTACTGCCAGGGGTAAAGGTCCTGGGAAGAGCCTGTGAAGTTGACAGAGGTAGGACTGATGGGGTTGGTGTGTTGGTTTTGCACAGCCTGGTTTTTGATAGTGGGGAGGCCACAGAGGTGTCTTCTGGGAGAAGCTGCTGGAAGCTTCCACTGTGTCCGACAGCCAATCCCTGGTGGCTCTGAAGATGGACATGCTGCCATGGCCTGAAGCTGGGCCAATTAGAGAAGTTGGTAATGCCTCTGTGATAACATTTTTAAGACAAAAATCAAAACAAAGTGGGCCATGTAGTTTTAATTCCAGCCAGAGAAGAGGAGGAGGAGGTGAGAACATGAGGGAAAACAACACGGCAACACCAAGGTCAGTAGGGAAGGAGGGGGAGGAGGTGCTCCAAGCACAAGAGCCAGGATTCCTCTGCAGGCCGTGGTGAGGACCATGTGAAGCAGCGGTGCCCCTGCAGCCGATGGGGATCCACGGGGGATGCAGAGATCCACCCACAGCCCGTGGGGGAGGTGCCTGTGCCAGAGCAGGAGGATGCCAGGAGGAAGCAGTGATCCAGTGGGAGACCTGGTGGAGAGAGGGGGCTCCTGCTGCCAGGCTGGAGCAGCCTGGCCTTGGGGGACTGCACCCCATGGAAGAGTGACCCACGGCACAGCAGTTTTGGGAGGGCTGTGTGCCCGTGGGAGGGGCTCACGCTGCAGCAGGTTTGGCAGAACTGCTGCTAGTGAGAGTGGAGCCCCGCTGGAGAAGTTCACAGAGAACTGTCTCCTGTGGGAGGGACCCCACAGTCTCACAGGGAAGGACTCCTGTCCCTGAGCAGTGGAAGAAAATCTTGGGTGATGAACTGACCAAACCCCCACACCTCTGTCCCCCTGAGCTGTCGATGGGAAGAAGGGAGGGGTTGGGGGAAGAAAAGGTGTGTTTAAGGGCTTACTTTACTTCTCATTATCATCCTCTGATTTTGTTAGTAATAAACTCACTTTCTTTCTCTTAGGTGGGCCTGTTTTGCCCTTGGAGTGTTTTCTCCTTGTCCTTATCTTAACTCATGAACCCTTTGTTAATTTTTCTCTCCTCTGTCCAGCTGTGGCAGGGGACAGTGAGTGAGCGGCTTTCATGGGTGCCTGGCATTTGGCCAGTGTCAAACCACGACAGTTGGTCAAGCAGCCCGTGGTTCCAGAGCCTGGAAAGCAGGGGCAGTGGGCATGGGATGAGCAGTGGTGAGGATGAGTGTGGTCTGAAGCCCCAGCAGGTGTGCAGAGGTGGGTGAGCGAGTCAGAGGGAGCCCCTGAAGTACAGCAGAGGTATTTGCTGAGAAGAAGTAACTGGAGTCTGATGCTGACACTTGTGTGGATGTTATGGCATCCTCTGATGGCCCTTAAACAGCCAATGTCCTGCAAGGATGCTCTGGGCATTGTGCCACCAGAACCAATGTTTTAGTGCAGCCCCCAAAGAGGTTGCTCCTGGCTGAGCAATGAGACCCAGTAGGACGATGAACAACAGCTCCTGAGCTGAGAATGCCGGCTCAAGCTGGCAGCTCTGGAAGTGACCCAGCTTGTATGAGCTCTTGGCACCATGGCCCACTTTGTTCATGCCCATTCACAGGAGAATAACTGGTGTCTGATGCTGACACTTGTGTGGGTGTTATGGCATCCTCAGATTGCATTTGGACACCCAGTGTCCTGCAAGGATGCTCTGGGCATTGTGACATCAGTGCTGGTGGTGGAAATTTCAGCAAGAAGCAATTTGTGGTTTATATATGAGGTAACCCTGGAATCCAGCAATGCAGCAAATAACTTTTATTGTAAGCTCTTGCAAACTAAATGACCTGGCACACACTGATCTTTTACAACCATTGAATACATTTCCCCAAAGCAGTTTCCCATAAATCTGCAGATAAGCTCCAGAAGCAGAGCAGAGAATGAAGGTATCCAAGGAGTGCGTCACAGGAATTTAGCTTTGGCTGCTCAAAGCATCCTGTATATCTGATGGCAAAGCCTGCCTGTCTGATACCTCAGCTGCTGCTCTCAAGGTGCAGTTTCAAAAACACGCAAACAAAACCATGTCCCAGAATCACATAATCACATGATCTCATAAACACATAAACACTGCCCCCACCTCTTTGTGCCTTTGAACAGAGGAGGAGGTGCCGTGAGGGGCAGAGATGGAAACACACCAGAGAAGGAAGCAGCACAGATACTGCACAGGACATTTGTCCCTCTCTACTCTGCTCTGGTGAGACCCCACCGGCAGCTGAGCCTCCAGCTCTGGGGCCCAGAACACAAGAAGAATACAAAGCTGTTGGAGTGGAGTCCAGTGGAGGCCATGAGGATGCTCGGAGGGCTGAAGCACCTCTGCTCTGGAGAGAGCTGTAGGTGTTCATCCTGGAGAAGACTCCTGGGAGTCCAGTACCTAAAGGATCTCTGAGAGAGCTTGAGAGGGACTTGGGACAAGGGTAAAAACTTACAGGACAAGAGGGAATAGTTTCACACTGATGGAGGGCAGGGTTAGATGGGATATTATAAAGAAGTAAATTACCATGAGCAGGCTATGCTATGAGCAAAAGTTACCCAGAGACATTTTGGCTGCCCCGTGCCTGGAAGCATTCAAGGCCAGGCTGGAAAGGGCTTGGAACAACCTGGTCTAGTGGAAGGTGTCCCTGGCCATGGCAGGCAGGTCAGAACAAGATGATCTTTAAGGTCTCATCAAACCCAACCCATTCTGTGATTCTGTGATTCTGTGATTCTGTGATTCTGTG
This sequence comes from Corvus moneduloides, assembly GCF_009650955.1. Taxonomy (NCBI): domain Eukaryota; kingdom Metazoa; phylum Chordata; class Aves; order Passeriformes; family Corvidae; genus Corvus; species Corvus moneduloides. Next base: position 71,388,336 of record NC_045479.1, read on the forward strand.
ATTCTATGACATGTGGAAAAAGACACTGAGCCTTTTCCATCAAGGATGTGAGGTTTGTTAGCGGGGACAGGCACTGTGGAACAGAGTAACCTGATTCCCTCCATAGAGCTTGGTCAAATCAGACTCCAGCTGCCCCAGCGTGAGGAGCGGGAACTTGTAGTTCCTGTTGTTTTCAGCAATGACCCCCCACGCCTTCCCTGGCGTTGTGCCCACCAGGCAGCAGGCAGCTGACCAGATGTGGCTGGGTACATTAACCCTGTTTTTGGCCGTGGTGTTCCCAGGCACAGCACCCGTGATGACGTAGGTGGTATTACAGCCCTGGCTCTCTGTGGCCATTGTTCTAAACTCGTAGATGTTCCAGGCACCCTTGTTAAGACTGGTATCCTGAGGCACTATGTTGGTGAGGGTGAAAGTAGCCGCCTTGTTGCTATAACTGTTTTGATGGCCACTGGGGCTCAAATGGCCATGGTCCAAACCAATCAGGTTGTCGTAGTCTCCGAGGACAGCCTGGTTCTGTTCTATATCCTTCATGGTGAACCCTTTTTGAAGGAGGGTTTGCTCTGTTTCCATCTCCTTGAGATTATTATTCCCTATCAGCTTGACAGGGAAAGAGAAAGAGGTGTTAGAATGGGGAATGGGAGTAATGCAGCAGATTACCCCAGAGCAGAAGCCTCTGATGGTCAAGATCCCATTTTCTGTGACCTCAGTGTATGAAAATGAATGAATCTGAGAGAAATCATGGACATGCCCCTCCTGCATGAGCACAAAAGCTTTAAAGAGAAAGAAGCTCAGAATCTGACTGCTCTCATTTTGACTTGTGACCTTTGGGATCCAGCCTGCAGCCTGTGCTGGGAGAATGGGTGGGTGCATGAGACAAGGAGCACTTTCCACTCCTAGGTTTGAAAGGTGCCGATGGTGAGACACCTTCCCTGGCACATCTGCTTCCCTTTCCTCCTGTCTCCACAGCCCAAATCTGCCCAGGGCTCTCCCTGGAGTCCCTCAGGCCATTCTGTGATTCTGTGATGCTTTGTGTTGTTGCTACAAGTGTTCCCCACTCCTGGAACACCAGAGGTTGCCTCCTCTAACCACATACACAGGGAAATGTGTTGGGAAATCAGTTCTGGAGCTGAGGTTTTCTTGGGAGGGCTACAGTTCATTCAGGGATGAACATTTTTGCTCAGTAAGCAAAAAGATCTCAACATAAATGGAATCTGCAACTGTGGTGCTAAGAATGTGTCTCAGAGCTGATCTGGGCCAGGGAGCATCTTCTGCAGCATCACTGGAAAGAAGTTACAAATGATCAGCCTCTGAGAGGAGCCTGTAATCCCAAAAGAGTCCTGGGCATGCTAACTACTCCAAAAAGGCCTCTGGAGAAAGTGACTGCAATCAAAGCTTTTTCTGGTGTCCTGTGTCCAGGCTTGAGTTGCTATGTGTAATAAGGTTCAATCATTATTTTTTTTCATAAGTTCAAGATCTTTTTGTTCATCTTTAGGGAAACATATTCAGCCTTCCTCTGGAACAGGGCATATGGCTTCCTTCTCTGGCTCATTTTCACCCAAATTGCCTCCTGCTACCCTGTCCTTAGCAATGACAGGAATTTCCTCTTTTTCTCTTCTGCATTTGGCCTGGCCTGTTCTACTGAAGTTTGTCTGCAGGATGCTTGGGAGAGCTGTGTACCTCCTGGAGTTCTGGCTGTCTGCTGGATCCTTCTGGACCAAGCCTGAGCCAAAGGGGCTCAGGGGTCACTGCCCATGGATGGAGATCACACCCTTCTGACTGGACTGACACTGATGCTCCTCACTTTCCACTGCCTGAAACGTCGCTCCAGAGATCCCCCCAGTGTTAACCTGACCCTCTCATCTCCAGTGCCTGTGCCTGCCGAGGCTTTGTCCCTGGGCCATCTCACCCCATTCTGAGTTTCTCCTCCCTCTTCTCACACCACTCACAAAGCCCGTTTGACTCTGCACTGGGAGCAGATCAGCTCTGCCAGGGATGCCAAACAGACCAGGGCAAAGTGGGGATCAGAGCCCAGCAGGACTCTTGGTCCCTCAAGTTTAGGCTCTCTTGGAAGCCTTTTCCCCATCACTTGGTCATCCACCACAGCAGGGCACTGGGAGGGGAATCATTTGACTTTGTAATGCAATGCAATTTGATGTTTTTGTCAGGTCAATGCTAAAAACTGGGCATCTTTGGGATATGATTCATCTCATCCTCCTGCTGATGTCTCAGATGCATCAGAGGAACCATGTGGTGCAGGTATTTGAAGTTAAATGAGAAGAATCCCATCCAGTGTGTCCATTTGCATGTGTGTGGGTGTGGGAGGGAATAGAAATGTTGGGTCAAATGCTGTAGTTTTTCAATTAGCTATTGGAGAGTGATGTGCTGTAAGAGAAACACTTACCTGGGGCTCAACAAACCACAATTTAGGTCTTGGGGAAGATCCAGGCTGGTAGATATAAGCAGAGTACACGGGAATGCGCCGTGTTTTGTCGTACAGGGTGGCAAAACGATACTGGTTTTTGTAGCGCTGGCAGATCCAGGCTGGGTTTGCTGGCTGCAGGGCATTATTTGGGGTGAACCCTTCATAGAAAAACGTAGGACAACTTGCAAAGTCATTGAAGACCTCGCTGTGTCCCAGCCAGAGGCAGCTGGCCAACACCTGCAGCAGCAGCAGCAGGCGCAGCATCGTGGGAGGATTTCAAGTGAAGGGCTCTTGCTCCCCTGGAAGGCAAATGCAGAGGGACACTCAGCTTGGAGAGAGCTGGTCATGGCCTGGAGCCTTTTTGTGCAGGGGGACAGAGCTGGCAGAAGAGGAGACTGTGAGAGACCAGGAAAGGAGTAACTTCTGTCCTCCTGGCTATGGGGAATCACCAGGGCAATAAGGGTGAAATATAAACCAGGGTTAAGGAGCCCAGAGGAGGCAGCAGTGGGAGAGCTCAGCCTGTATGAGAAAGGATCCAAACCCACCACGAGTGTAATCAGCTCTCACAGCAAAGTTATCTTGGAACTGAGGCACAGCTTTGGGACAAGGTCACCTTTTCCCACCTCCCTCCTTTAGCCCTCCCAAGGAAACCTCAGCTCTGAGGACCTTTGCACAGCAGACACCTGCAGCTGGGCACGGATTCTGCTCAGCCCTCTGCAATGCTGAGCTGGGCTTTAGTCTCATGGGGCATTGGGCAGGAAAAGAACAGCCATGCTGCACTTCCTACATGTCTCTGGCCCCACCCAGGTTCACACAGATGTGCAGCTCTTCCACTCAGCCCCAATCTTGAGCCCCAAATGGTCCACCTGGGGTCCTGCCTCTCAGCTGACATTGGCCAGTGGGTGTCCTGCTGCTCAACTTGCATTTCCACATTATCCAACCCCAGACTCTGAACTTGCAGACGCATGGAGAGACAAAAGGAAGGTGCCAAGCAGATGGTAGCAGCAGGCACGAGGGATAACTCTTCTTATCTTATCAGCACAATGGCTGCTGCAATGCAAGCACGGAGGGACACCTCTTCCCGTGGCTGCATGGGATTCCTGCTGATGCCCATCTAGAGCTTTGCCGATTGATTTTCCTGTACAGTCAAAGGCACCGTTGCAGGAATTTCTATTTCTTGGACAGCCACCTCTCCTGTCTTGTCTTTCTCACTGCTGACATGATTTTCAGCAGTCAGTAAGATCATTCCTTTAGGAGAAAACTTCTGAAAAGCTCCCTGTGATGCTGGCAGCCAAGCAAGGGGCTTTGTCTCCTTTCAGAGGCAGCACAGGCTTTGGGATAGCAGGGATGCTCCCACTTGCATTGCCAGACACTCAGTGGAATGATTTAACATCAGCAGCATTTGGAACAAGGCAGGCAGGACAGGCAGCTAAGAGGGTTCCTGGGAGAGAAATCTGCCACAGCCTCTAAAACACAAAGCCCACCTTTGGCTGGGAGGGGTCTGAGCTGAGGACTGCTGAAGTCCTTACAAGTCACCTTGCACATTTGCTCTTATCCTTCTCCCTGGCCCTCATCTCTCCATTTCCATTGGATTCAGGATGTTAAGCTACACACAGCCCTGCTCTGACCCAAGACATCTGGTCCTTTTCTCTTTACCAGCCCTGGATCAGGAACGTGCTGACCAATGAGCTGGAAACTGAGAACTGGAACCACAGGTGGTGACTTTTTACAGTACTGTGCAGAGCACAGCCACATCTGCCCCAGATTAAGCAGAGAAGTGTCTGAAAAGTCCTTTTGCATGACCCCCTGCACAAGATTAAAATATACCAAACTAATGTAAGATCTAGCTTAATAGATACATAGCAACCGACCTACCTCTGTGGGAAAGAGTGGCACAGGACTCTGCTCACAACCCCAAAGTGGCAGTGGACTCTCAAATGCCTCTGCTGCAGTCTGAGGCTGTTTGGGTTTATAGGATCTCCAGGAAAAGAGATTGTTAGATTTCCCAAACAGGGCTTAGAATGAATTTTTCCAGGAGTTCAGATACCACCTCTGTTTATCCAGAGGTTTTTTGCAAGGTCATGGATGGGGTTTTGGTACTCAATAATCTCCCCCCCAGCCTTCTTCTTCAACACCTTGATATTAATTTTCAGGTGATCTGGCTTGAGTTTCTTTCCCAGATCATTCCTTCTGTCCTTGCCCTCCTGACTGACAGAAAATACTAAAATGCTGCAAAATTCAGTGTATGCAGAAACTCTGATTGCTCCTTAGAGCTCAGCAACTGCAGCCTAGGCTTTGTCTATATATTTACTCCAAAGCTCAGGAAAGACTTTGAATATTGGAGTCGATGGTGAGGAAGGAGCAAGAGCTTACCTTGAAGCAGAGTCTCAGAGCAGGCAGCTGAACTGTTCTTTCCCTCTTCTCCCTGGAGAAAGGACTCTTTGAATCCTCAGGAGTGCCACTGCAATATATACACCCAGTCATAAATGTGCCCCTTCTTATAAACAGGGAATTTTACAGAATAGGGAAGCTTTGTATTTTTATTGAGGAAGTTTGTTCATGCTCACCCTGATATGGGTTGACCGTTGTTTGTTACGGTTTCCTCAGAATTTCTCTGAAATTTTCTGACTTGCAGCATGGTATATTAGGATCACTGAAATATATCTGCTCAGTTATAAATTTGCCCCTTCTTACTAAGATCACTTAAATATATCTGCTCAGTTATAAATTTGCCCCTTCTTACTAACAGGGTATTCCAGAAAAGCGAAGTTTTCTATTTTGATTCAGGGGAGTTTGTTCATGCCCACCCTGAAATGGGTTGACCATTGTTTGTTATAGACTTCTCAGAATTTCTCCCAAATTTGCTCACCTGCAGCATGATCTGTCAGGACCAGTTAACAGGGTCTGGTGACTTCCTTGTTCACTTCATCAATCCCACCAGCTGCAGCTGCTGCTGCTGCAGCACCTACACATGTTTCTGTTCCCAAAAGAACACCTCTGGTGACATTGGGTCGACTGGCCTAAGTACACTCAGATATTCACAGCCTGCTCTTGTGCAGCCTCACATAACATCATTCATATGGCCAGGCTATGTATATCCTCTTGCCTGATTGCCATGGCTTTGTAACAGCTTCATACCAGCAGCCTGGGAAAGAGAAGGCTCTGGGGATACCTAAGAGCACCTGCCAGTACTTTAAGAGTCTACAGGAGAGCTGGAGAGAGACTTGGGACAAGGGCATGGAGCTGATAGGTGTGCTGGTTTCAGTTGAGGTAGAGTTGATTTTCTTGACAGTGGCAGACGTGGGGCTGTGTTTTGGAGTTGTGCTGAACCCAGAGTTGATAATACAGAGATGATTTTGTTATTGCTGAGCAGAGCTTTCACAGCACTTTCTGCTTTTGGTACTGCCACACTGGCAAGGAGGATGGGGGTACTTGGGAGCTTGGGAGGAGACACAGCCACGAGAGGTGACCCCAACTGACCAGAGGGATATTCCAGACCATGTGACATCATGCTGACTATATAAAGTGAGGAGAAGGAGGAGGAAGGAGGGGACATTTGGAGTGATGGTTTTTGTCTTCCCAGGTAACTGTTAAGTGGGATGGCGCCCTGCTCTCCTAGAGATGGCTGAACACCTTTCTACCCGTGGGAAATGGTGAAAGAATCCCTTGTTGTGCTTTGCTTGTGTGCACGGCTTTTGCTTTCCCTGTTAAACTGTCTTTATCTTCACCCCTGAGTTTTCCAGCTTTAACCCTTCCAATACTCTCCCTGATCCCGGTGGTCAGAGAGTGAGCGAGCGGCTGCGTGGGGCGTGGCTGCTGGCTGGGGTTAAACCACAACATTGGGACAAGGTGAAACAGCTTGAAACGGAAGGAGTGTAGGTTTAGATTGGATATGAGGAAGATATTTGTTACTGTGAGGGTGGTGAAGCTCCAGCACAGGGTGCCCACAGAAGCTGTGGCTGCCCCTGGATCCCTGGAAGTGTCCAAGGCCAGGTTGGACAGAGCTTGGAGCAACCTGGGATAGTGGAAGGTGTCCCTGCCTGTGGCAATACATGGAACTAGCTGGTCATTAAGGTCCTTTCCAACCCAAAATGTTCTGTGATTGGATGATCATTCATTCACTCAAAACTAAACTGGACTCATTTTCTTCCATTTCCAAAAGTCCGGGAATGATAGAATGCTGACTTGGTTGTTACAACCAGAAATATCCAGAAGAAGTGTCTTAGACCAAAGTTTGTTTAAACAAGCTGGTTGAGACCTGCAGTTTCTTTTGTCTCTGTTAACCTGGGACTGATGTCTTAAACAACGTGGGCTTTAGCCAGAATAAGGGAGAAGGCCTGTAAGAAGCAGATCTGGCAGAGGTGGGACAAATTCCTCCTTTCTGATGAGGCCCAGCTGACACTGATTTACCAAAATATGAATATCGAACTAATATCGATATCCAACGGAGACGGACGAAAACCCTCTGACAGTTTAGAGTTAGAAAGTGCATGTTTTATTTGGCGCCAGGCACTGCGTGGGACAGCTCCCGAAGATGCAGGGCCCTGACACGAGGCAAACACAAAAGTTTTTATTTACAAAAATTATGAATATCCAAAATACAAATGCATATTCATAACATTAACACCTCCCATTCTCCGCTTCGTATGGAAATGAGCTTACATGTCATTAAGCGTGCGTAGTGTGTGTCCTGAATGCAGTTGGTGGTCTTGAATTGGGTCAGTGGTCCTAAAAAAAGATGAAGTAACTCATCTTCCTCATTTTGACCTTTTTGCCTTTCTGAGCTTTAACAACCCTAATTACTTTAGTGACCTCTAAGTTTCTTCTTGCATGACATTTGAACGGGTTCCAACGAAGGAGGAAATTGGTAATTGTCCTTGTTCCCTACACCAACTTATCAGTGTTTGTCTTCCTCATTCTAAGAACAGCTAAGCAAACATGCAAATGACAGATCATCAGTTATTTGGTAATCAGTTACTAACATCCTAAAACCCATTTCAGGTCCAGCTCTCCTAACTATCTTAATTAACTCTCACTGAGCCCAAGTTCTTTCCTATTCCAACTAATCTCAACACAGCTAGCCTATAACTAAAATCTTTATGTTTCTTCTAAGTCTATGTTTCAACACAACAAAGCAGGGCCCAGCAGTGGTCACATAATCAGAAGGGGCCATAAACCATCAAAGACCCCCAAAGTGTCCCCCAGCTCCACAGTGCTGCATGACACAGTGTAAAACCCATCCCAGGGGAAAAGTGAGGCAATCCCACATGAGCCTGAACACACAGAACCCGTTGAACTCTTTGTTGCGCAGGCCTCCAACCCCAAAGGATCAAGAGTGAGGAGATCAAAATTGCGAGTCTCATTGCTGGAGCCATGGGGGTATCTTGTATGAGCTGTTGGCACCCCAGCCTCTTTGTTCGTGCCCATTCATAGGAGAAGTAAGTGGAGTCTGATGCTGACACTTGTGTGGGTGTTATGACATCCTCTGACAGCACCTGGACACCCAACCTCCTGCAAGGATGCTCTGGGCACCGTGACATTACTGCTGCTGCTGGTGGAAATTGCAGTGGGAATCAGCTTGGGGTTTATATATAACGTGACCCTGCAATTCAGCACTGGGGAAAATAAACTTTATTGTGAGCTACTCAGGAACTGAATGATCTGTCCTATGTTGATCTTTTGATTGTGACATTGAATTCATTGATACATTGAATATATTGAATACATTTCCCCAAAGCAGTTTCCCATAAATCTTCAGATAAACTTCAGAAGCAGAGCAGAGAATCAAGGTATCCAAGGAGTGCATCATAGCAATTTACTTTGGCTGCTCAAAGCATCCTGTATATCTGATGCCTGATCCTGCCTGTCTGATACCTCAGCTGCTGCTCTCAAGGTGCAGTTTCAAAGCAAGCAAACAAAACCATGTCCCACAATCACATAAGCACTGAGTAGTTGGGTTTTGGAAGGACCTCTCAAGATCTTCTATTCCAGACCCCTGGTCAAGCAGGATCGGCTAGAGCAGGTTGTCCAGGATCATAAATTGTCGGAGTTTGAGTATCTGCAGACATGGAGATCTCCAGACAAGGTCTCTGGGCAACCTGAGATGCCCTGGTCCCACAGCCTTCCTAAGGAGGTGAGGGACAAGTCAGCTGCACACGCTTAGGGACAGCTAAGGAGGAGAGGACTTGTCCCTAAGAGCTCTCTCCTGAGATGGGCAGCAAAGCAAAGCAGCTGGAGGCTCTGCCCACGTCTTGTGCCTTTGATCAGAGGAGAAGGTGCCCACCAGGCAGCAGGCAGCCGACCAGAGGGGGTTGGGTACATTAACCCTCCCATCAGTGATGTGGGGGTTCCCAGGCACAGCCCCCATGATGACATAGGTGGTTGTACAGCCCTTGCTGGTTTTGGCCATCGTTTTAAACTTGTAGATGTTCTGGGGGCCAAAGATGAGACTGCTATCCTGGGGCACGGTGTTGGTGAGGGTGAAAGTAGCCAACTTGTTGTTAAAACTGTTTTGATGGCCACTGGGGCTCAAATGGCCACCGTCCAAACCAATCAGGTTGTCGTAGTCTTGGAGGACAGGCTGGCTCTCTTTGATTTGCTCTGAGCTGAACTTGCATTGTTCTAGAGGATCGTCTCTGTTTCCATCTCCTTGAAATTATTATTCCCTATCAGCTTCACAGGGAAAGAGGAAGAGGTGTTAGAATGGGGAATGGGAGTAATGCAGCAGATTACCCCAGAGCAGAAGCCTCTGATGGTCAAGATCCCATTTTTTGTGACCTCAGTGTATGAAAATGAATGAATCTGAGAGAAATCATAGACATGCCCCTCCTGCATGAACACAAAAGCTTTAAAGAGAAAGAAGCTCAGAATCTGACTGCTCTCATTTTGACTTGTGACCTTTGGGATCCAGCCTGCAGCCTGTGCTGGGAGAATGGGTGGGTGCATGAGACAAGGAGCACTTTCCACTCCTAGGTTTGAAAGGTGATGTTGGTGAGACACCTTCCCTGGCACATCTGCTTCCCTTTCCTCCTGTCTCCACAGCCCAAATCTGCCCAGGGCTCTCCCTGCAGACCCTCAGGCCATTCTGTGATTCTGTGATGCTTTGTGTTGTTGCTACAAGTGTTCCCCACTCCTGGAACACCAGAGGTTGCCTCCTCTAACCGCATACACAGGGAAAGGTGTTGGGAAATCAGTTCTGGAGCTGGGGTATTCCTTGGGAGGGCTACAGTTCATTCAAGGATGAAGATTTTTGCTCAGTAAGTAAAAGAAAAATAAAGTGAATAAAAAGAAAAAATGTGAATGGAATCTGCAACTGTGGTGCTAAGAATGTGTCTCAGAGCTGATCTGGGCCAGGGAGCATCTTCTGCAGCATCACTGGAAAGAAGTTACAAATGATCAGCCTCTGAGAGGAGCCTGTAATCCCAAAAGAGTCCTGGGCACGCTAACTACTCCAAAAAGGCCTCTGGAGAAAGTGACTGCAATCAAAGCTTTTTCTGGTGTCCTGTGTCCAGGCTCTAGGAGGACAAGGCCCATGCTGGATGGGGCTTGCAGCATGCTGGTCAAGTGGCAGCTGGCCTGGCCCATGCAGGGGAGTTGGAGACTGAGATGATCTTTAGGGTTCCTTCCAACACAAACCCCTCTATGATTCTATGATTCTACAAAAAGACAGAAGTTTTACCCCTTGCTAAACGTGGAAGCTGCCACATGTGGTGGTGCAGGACCAGATTATTTGCTCGAGTTGCTACATGTAATAAGCTTCGATGATTATTTTTTTCATAAGTTCAAGATCTTTTTGTTCATCTTTAGGGAAACATATTCAGCCTTCCTCTGGAACAGGGCATATGGCTTCCTTCTCTGGCTCACTCCACTAGGACTTCAGAAACCCCACCCTACATGGTACCAAGTATCTGGCACTGTGATACTCTGGCAATGCCTGAATCAGGAAGTGCAGGTGCCACATAGAGCGAGCACACTGCAGAGTCTGGATTTCTTTTAGGGTTACTGTTGACATTTGGACCAAGGCACCACACACAGCCATCCAGCAGGTGCCAGATTCAATCACTCAGAACATCAAAACCCCAAAGCTTTTCATTGTGATCTTTAACTTCAAAGACAGCTGACACCAGCTTCCCACCCAGGAGCCATGAATCAGCCTTATCAGCTTGACAGGTGACAGTTGCTCCATTTATTGCAATGGTTTTAACTCTTTTCCATCTGGGTCATAAACCGAACTTCACGGCATCTCACCGCTGCTGTGATATTGAATTTGTGCTCCCTTATCTATTAGAAATTTTATTAATTGTTGACAATGACTAGTAGATTTGGGGGAAGTTGAAGGAGATAAAGAATCATCTTGACCTGGTTCTCCGTCACCAGAATCACCCCATACATTTTCATCCCATGTATCTCTGCTGTATCTTTCCTGGGACTCTGACATCTCAGTCATCATATACGGCACCATTTTAGTAGAAATTTGCTGTCCTCGAAAATCATCTCTGGTTTTACTTTCAATTACTGGTCTTAATGTTACTTGCTCATCACCAGATGACAATGCAAATGTTATACTCTCAATTTTTCCAAAACTGGGGAGCACTCAAGCACTGATATTTCCTGGGGAGTCTTGGCTTGCAGCTGCTTGAATGCCATCCAGCTGTTAACAGCCAATGGATAACCTCCTAGCCCTCCCTGTCCAGAATTTATCATGGATAAAGCAATGATATCCTTGGGGGGTATGGGCCCCCTCAACCATGGCATCCTATACATGATGCCAAAAATGTGTCATCCCACCTGTAGCAGGATGCTCTGCCTGGAATGGGGTAAAACAACTTGAGCAATGGCCTATTTGCCAAGCTCCCAGTGGTGAATGGAGAAGGGCCCATCATGCTGCTTTTGCTGTTGAATAATGCTGGAACCAGCCAGACTCATCAATCCCAAAGTTAAACATCCTGAGGGTGAGATAAGGATACAGTAGACCTGGAAAAGTAGCCAATAAAGGAACAAACAAGTTATACTACTAATAGCTTATCTAAAGCTGCTGAGCTGACACAGATGGTCTGGAGACATCTGACTGACAATCCATCACTTTATACTGAAAAAGCCCAGTCCCACTTTTTAGTGGCAGGGTCTTCTAACAAACACCTTCCTGGAGTGTGTGTGTGAAGATTCCTCCTTGGAGTGGAGATGACTCTCCAGGTCACTTCTTGAGGCTGAGCCAAAGAGATTTGACCATGGTCATTGGTATGGGTGAGTAACATCAATCTCTACTTAATTGTTTTTGCAAGTTTTAATATAACTGCTTTAATGTATTCACTTCAATACTGCTTCATAGTGCACAGTATTACACTGGTAGTTACAGCTTCCATACTGTGAACTAAATAATTCTGATTAAGATATTTTTGCCTAATCATTATCATCATAAGTCATATATATTTATGTAAATATATCTGCTTTGCAATCCTCAAACCTGTGGGACAAGTTGTATAAAGTTTCAATTACATCTACATAATCCTTTAGACCTAAACCATTGACAAAGTCCAGGGCTAAGATCAGATTCAGCTGAACCCAGACACCTCTCTGAGAAGGATTTTACCAGGCAAGAGGGTCCTTTCTGCACCTCATGACTCAGTGGGAAGGTTTCTCTATTAACCTTTGCCTGAAGCTCCCATTCTGCCCACAAAACCACCTTTAAGGGAAAGGGACCCCCCAGGATCCCTAAATGTTCATGGTCGAAAGGAACGACAAAAGTCAGAAGATCCATAAAATTTCACAAAGTTTTATTAGTAAATTAGACACTTGGTAGGGAAATTGGTATGTTAGTCCCTGAACTACTCTCTAAGTACATGGCAGCGGGTACCCTTTCATGGATAAATTTCCCTGCCCTCAAGACAGGTTTCTCACTTCATATCATATGAAGTCTGTTCTGTCAGACCTTTCTGGAAATGAGTCAGAGACCTTTGGAAGTCTTGGGTTGTCTTGTTCCCCCCCTACAGTCCATTACCCCCTCTACTCTGCTCTGTTGGGACCCCACTTGCAGTGCTGCCTCCAGCTCTGGGACCCACAACAGAAGAAGGACACAAAGCTGTTGGAGTGGAGTCCAGAGGAGGCCACAAAGATGCTCTGAAAGCTGGAGCACATCTGCTCTGGAGAGAGGGTGAGAGAGCTGAGGGTGAGAGAACCTGGAGAAAAGAAGGCTCTTGGGAGAACTTGGATCCCCTTCCAGTGTCTAAAGGGTTTTAAAAGAGAAGGGGACTTTGGACAAGGAATGACAGGACAACAGGGAACGGCTTTAAACTGAAAGCAGGTGGGGTTAGATTAGATTCTAAGAAGAAATTCTTCCCTGTGAGGGTGGTGAGGCCCTGGCACAGGGTGCCCAGAGAAGCTGTGGCTGCCCCTGGATCCCTGGAAGTGTCCAAGGCCAGGCTGGACAGGGCTTGGAGCAACCTGGGATAGTGGAAGGTGTCCCTGCCCACGGCATGGGAGTTGAGACTACATGGATGGTCTTTGAAATTCCTTCCAACCCAAACCATTCTATGATTCTATGACATGTGGGAAAAGCTCCTGAGCCTTTTCCACCCAGGATGGGAAGCTTACTCCCGGGGACAGTCACTATCAAACAGGGAAACCTGTCCCCTCCCATAGAGTTCGGTCAACATGTCCTCCAGCTCCCCCAGTGTGAGGAGCTCGACCTGGTTCTTGTCGTTTTCAGCAATGACTGCCCAAGCCTTTATGTAGTTGTTGTCCACCACGCAGCAGGCAGCTGACCAGAGGTGGCTGGGTTTATTAACCCTCCCCCTGGCGATGTAGTTGTTCCCAGGCACAGCACCCACAATGGCGTAGGTGGTTGTACAGCCCTGGGTCCTCCTGATCATTGTTTGCTGCTCGTAGTTGTTCCAGGCGCCGCCGTTGAGTTCCGCATCCTGGGGCACTATGTTGGTGAGGGTGAAGGTAGCCATCCTGCTGCTGTAGTCATCATGGTGGCCATTGGGGTTCAAATGGCCCCGGTTCAAACCTGTCAGGTTCTTGTAGTCATGAAGGATAGCCTGGCTCTGGCTGATTTTCTCTAAGCTGACATTGTATTGATTTAAGAGTGTCCACTCTTTTTCCATAGTTTTGGGATAAGTTGGGCCAATCAGCTTGACAGGAAAAGAAGAGGAAAAGGGGTTAGTATTGGAGATGGGAATAATGGAACAGATTTCCCTGGAGCAGAGGTCTCTGAGTGTCAACATCCTGGCTTTTGTCTGGTCCTGATGTGGTACAATACCAGACTAGTTGCTCAAGTTCCTATGAGAAACAAATGCAAATATTTTTTTATTTCAGAAATTTATTTCACATTTACTGCATTATATTTAGCCTTCCTTTGAAACAGTGCATATGGGTTTCTTCTGTGGTTCATTTTCACCTAAATCAACCCTGCCACTCTGTCCTTAGCAATGACAGGAATTTCCTCTTTTTGTGTCCGTTACTTCCTTGGCCTGTTTTCCTAAAGGTCTGAAGTTTGTCTGAAAGATGTTTGGGAGAGCTCTGTAGTTTGTGAAGTTCTGTCTGTCTGCTGGATCCTTCTGGACCAAGTGCCTCCACACAAGCTTGAGCCAAAGGGGCTTAGGGACAACTTCCTGTGGATGGAGATCACGCCCTTCTGACTGGACTGACACTGATGCTCCTCACTTTTCACTGCCTGAAACATCACTCCAGAGATCCCCCCAGTGTTAACCTGACCCTCTCATCTCCAGTGTTGGGGTCTCCTCTCCCCACTGTGTAGCCCTGGGAGAGGGGCCCTGAGGGCACAGACACGGGGTTTCCCTGCCCCTGCTCAGCCTCGTTCCCATGGGTTGGTTTGTGTTCCCTGTGCGGGCAGAAGGACCCTTGGTCCCGTGACTGGAACAGTTCCTCGGCAGAGCCCCGGCCATGCGGCTGGAGAAATAAACATCTCTGAAACATCTACCAAGAATCTGTCTGTCCGTATATATTTCCTTTCCACGGGACTCCTGGTTTGGTATATGTATGTTGCAGGATCCCCACTGCAACACTCCAGTGCCTGTGCCTGCTGAGGCTTTGTCCCTGGGCCATCTCACCCCATTCTGAGTTTCTCCTCCCTCTTCTCACACCACTCACAAAGCCCGTTTGACTCTGCACTGGGAGCAGATCAGCTCTGCCAGGGATGCCAAACAGACCAGGGCAAAGTGGGGATCAGAGCCCAGCAGGACTCTTGGTCCCTCAAGTTTAGGCTCTCTTGGATGCCTTTTCCCCATCACTTGGTCACCCACCACAGCAGGGCACTGGGAGGGGAATCATTTGACTTTGTAATGCAATGCAATTTGATGTTTTTGTCAGGTCAATGCTAAAAACTGGGCATCTTTGGGATATGATTCATCTCATCCTCCTGCTGATGTCTCAGATGCATCAGAGGAACCATGTGGTGCAGGTATTTGAAGTTAAATGAGGAGAATCCCATCCAGTGTGTCCATTTGCATGTGTGTGGGTGTGGGAGGAAATGGAAATGGTTATTTGAATACTGCTTTTAATGACTGGAGGGTGATGTGCTGTAAGAGACACTCACCTGGGGCTCAACCAGCCATGTTTTAGGTCTCTTGCCAGGTCCAGGCTGGTAGATGTAGGCAGAGTACACAGGAATACGCATCTTCCTGTCGTACAGAGTGGCAAAGTAATACTGGCTCTTGAAGCGCTGGCAGATCCAGGCTGGGTTCTGTGGCTCCAGGCCTTCATTTGGGGGGGTCTCCCGGAAAAAAAACTGAGGACATGAAGTTTCAAAGGAGTTCACCACCTCGCTGTGTCCCAGCCAGAGGCAGCTTGCCAACACCTGCAGCAGCAGCAGCCACAGCATTGCGGGAGGATTTCAAGTGAAGGGCTCTTGCTCCCCTGGAAGGCAAATGCAGAGCAGAGGACTATGAGAGACCAAGGAGGGGGTAAGTTTGTCCTCCTGGATTTGGAAAAATCATCAGCGCTATAGGGTTGTGTAGGGAGATGACTGGGGAGAAAAGGATAATGGTACAGAAGTTACAGGGGAAAATATGGTTGCTTCTCCCTGGATGAAGCACAGTCAACACATGTGGCCTCCCACACACAAGGAGGTCCAAATCTAAGAGGAGGGCTAAACAGCGGGTGGAGTGGCGTGGAGTGGAGTGGAGTGAAGACACCACGGCCAGGCTCTGTCAAAACCCTTGCAGAGGAGACACCTCGGTGGTATTTTCTAGCTGACAATCTGCCTGGCAGCTGAAGACCATGGGAGATAAATGAAGATGTCCTGCTGCTGAATCAACAACCATGGCAAAATTCCTCTCCTTGAACTGACGCACATCCCCATCCCAAGGTTATTGCAGGTACGTCACTGAGATATCCACCCCCAAGGCATGAGAACCCCTCACTGAGAAAGATGTATGACTACATGCAAATGCCACCTAAATGTAAAGAAATAGCATAAAAGTGAGTTTAAAATGGACAGAAGTGGTGGTAGACTCCATTGTAACTTCTGGGATCAGTCAATGGGCTGAACCTGCCTTCTCTCACTTAGGGACGCCTATTGGGTACGAATCCTACTTTATGCATCCTGAATGATTACCTCAAGCCAGCTTTTGTTGGGGATTAAAGCTTATTAGTGTGTTGTTCTGAATTATCTGAATATTGCTTTGAATATCTTTCTTGCAGTCAGATACTTTCACTGTCAAGCCTCAAACCTTAACCAGTCACAGTTTTATTAATAAAGAGTTTTATTGTTACAGTTAAACAGTTAAAGTGAGTCCTTCAAGGATGCTGGCAGTCTCTGGCAGTGGATAAAGGTGTAGAGACCCAGGAGGGGTTTCTCTGGTTGGTGTGTGACCCTGAACAAGCCAGTCAAACCCTCCAACCCAGAGAGCTACTCAGTGAAGCGTCCCCACAACAGGACACCAACAGACTGATAAGGCAGAAGGATTTTGGCTTTCATGTGGCACTAACAGACTAAACACACACTAAGGGTTTGAGCAAATCTCCCTTTTTCACATGAGAGGGTGAAATCTAAAATAGGTTTTAAGTGCCTAGAGGAGGCAGCATTGGGGAACTCAGTCTGTCTGAGGTGGGTTCCAAACACACCCCATGCCTAAACAGTTCTCACAGCACAGTTATCATGGAACTGAGGTATGACACTGGGACAAGGTCACCTTTTGCAACCTACTTGAGTTGGTCAAGAGCTCAGCTTTTGCACTGGCACTGGAGAAAAAATCCTGCAACAAACCAGGGCCTGGAAGCCCCTACTTCCAAACATGATCTCACAGAATCACAGAGGATGCTGAGTGGGAAGGGACCCATCACGACCATCGAGTCCAACTTTGGGCCCTGCCCAGGACAGCCCCAGAAATCCCACCATATGCCTGAGAGTATTGTACAAACACATCTTGTACTCAGGCAGGTGTGATGATGTGACCACTTCCCTGGAAAGCCTGTTCAGGGCTCAGCCACCCTCTGGGTGAAAAACCTCTTCCTGATATTCAGCTTAAATCTCCCCTGACAGCTTCAGGCCATTCTCACTCCCTTATGCTCTGAGGACCTTGCACAGCAGAGATCTGCAGCTGGGCAGGGACTCTGCTCAGCCACCTTCAGTGCTGAGTTGGGCTTTAGTCTCATGGGGCATTGGGCAGGGAAATAACAGTGATGCTGCACTTCCTACATGTCTCTGGCCCCATCCAGGTTCACACAGACACACAGCTCTTCCAGTCACGTCCAATACTGAACCCAAAGTAATCCAGCTTCGGGTCCTGCCTCTCAGCTGACACTGGGATATTAAGCTACGTATACCCTTGGCTCTGACCCAAGACATCTGGTCCTTTTTCTCTTTAGCAACCCCAGATCAGGAACATGGTGACCAGTAAGCTGGAAATTAAGAACAGGAACAAGTATTGACTTTTTGCAGTACTGTGCAGAGCATGCCCATAGCTGCCCCAAATCAAGCAGAGAAGTTCCTGAAAAGTCCTTTTGCATGACCCCCTCCACGAGCTGAAAAAATGTATTTAACTAACGTAATATATAACTTAATATCAGATCTAGAGAAACCAACCTACCGTGGGAAAGAGCAGCACCAGACTCTGCTCACAGCCCCAAAGTGGCAGAGGACTCTCAAATACCTCTCTGCAGTCTGAGACTGGCTGTTTTTATATGATCTCCAGGAAGGAAGAGTTGTTAGATTTCCCAAACAAAGTTGAAAATTAATTTGTTCGGGAGTTCAGCCACCTGTGTTTGCCCAGAGGCTTTTTGCAAGGTCATGGGTGGAGTTTTGGTGCTCAATAAACTCACTCCTCCTTCTTATTCAACAGTTTGATGTTAATTTTCCAGGTGGCTTGGCTTGAAATTCTTTCCCAAATCATTCCTTCTGTCCTTGCCCTCCTTTACAGAAAGTGTTAAAGAGATGCAAAATTCAGTGCATGCATAAACACTGATTGCTCCTTGGAGGGCAGATGTTGGAACTCAGCAACTCCAGCCTAGGCTTTGTCTATATATATTTACTCCAAAGCTCAGGAAAGACTTTGAATATTGGAGTAAATGGTGAGAAAGGAGCAAGAGCTTACCTTGAAACAGAGTCTCAGAACAGGCAACCTTTCTTCTTCTGCCTGGAGAAGCGCTTGGCTGATCCCTCAGGAGTCCCAGTGCAATATATATACCTGGTCATAAATCTGCCTGTTGTGATAAACAGGGAATTTCACTGAAAGAAAGATTTTCTGTTATTCAAGGAGATTTGTTCATGCCTGCCCTGAAGTGGGGTGATGGTTGCTATTTGCAATTTCCTCAGGATTTCTCCCAGGTTCTTGCAGCATCACATGTCAGGAGAAAATAACCGGGTCTGGTGACTTCTCTGTTCATTTCCTCATTCCCCATGAATGGGGACCTATGTGTGTTTCCGTTCCTGGCAGAACATCTCTTGTGGCATTAGACTGACTGCTCTGTCTCTGAGTACACCCAGATGTTCACAGTCTGCTCTTCTGCAGCCTCTCAGAATACAATTAGCATGGTCAGGCTGCATATTTTCGCTTGCCTTATTGCAAAGGCTTGTAAGAGCCCTTATTCATGCCACAGCCTGGTGCTGAGAAGGCTCTGGGAGACCTCAGAGCCTCTTCCAGTACCTGAAAGTGGTTCAGCTGGAGAGGAGCTTTTGACAAGGGTTTGGAGTAACAGGACAACAGGGAGCAGCTTCAAACTGCCAGAAGGCAGGGTTAGATTAGATGTTAGGATTTTAGTTTCGAGAAGAGCAGGCTCAGGGCACTCTACAACTACCTGAAAGGAGATTGTAACAAGGTTGAGGTTGGTCTCTTTTACCATGACAGTAGTGAGAGGACTAGAGGAAAAGACCTTAGGATGAGACAGGTGAGATTCGGATTAGATATTAGAAAAAAAGCTTTCAACTGCCACGTGGTCAGGCAACGGAACAGATTGCCCAGGGAGGTGCTGGAGTCACCACCCCTGGAGGTGTTTCAGAGGTATCTGGATTTGGCACTGGGTGATATGGATTAGTGGTTTAAGGGTTACAGTGATAGTGCTGGGAGGATGGTGGGACTGGATGACCTTGGAGGTCGATTCCAACCTCTCGGATTCTATCATTCAGTGATTCTGTGAAACTGATTCCTTTCTGGTTTTGGCTTCCCAAGTGTTTCACAAGCTTGCTGTTGAGGGCAGGGCATTTCTGGGTACTGTCAGGGGTAAAGGTCCTCAGGACCTCAGGGAGCTGATGGAGCTGGGATTCACAGGGGTGGTCAATCACCCATGGTTCCAGAGCCTGGGATGAGCAGTGGTGAGGATGAGTGTGGTCTCAAGGCCCAGCAGGTGTGTAGAGGTGGGTGAGCGAGTTCAGAGGGAGCCCCTGAGGTACAGCAGAGGTGTCTGCAGAGGTGCCTCAGCCTGAAATTGCACTGATGTTCTGGGGACTGTGACGTTAGTGGTAGTAGAAATTTCAGCAAGAGGAAATTTGTGGCTTATACATGAGGTGACCCTGCAAACCAGCACTGCAGCAAATAATTTTTATTGTGAACTACTCAGGAAGTAAATGACCTGTCCTATGTTGATCTTTCGATTATGACATTGATTAAATTGAATACATTGAATATATTGAATACATTTCCCCAAAGCAGTTTTCCATAAATCTGCAGATAAGCTTCAGAAGCAGAGCAGAGAATGAAGGTATCCAAGGAGTGCGTCACAGGAATTCAGCTTTGGCTGCTCAAAGCATCCTGTATATCTGATGGCAAAGCCTGCCTGTCTGATACCTCAGCTGCTGCTCTCAAGGTGCAGTTTCAAAAGCACGCAAACAAAACCATGTCCCACAATCACATAATCACTGAGTAGTTGGGTTTTGGAGGGACCTCTCAAGATCTTCTATTCCAGACCCCTGGTCAAGCAGGATCAGCTCGAGCAGGTTGCCCAGAATCTTGTCCTTGCATATGGAATGCTGCCTCCAGCTTTTGGGCTCACAACATGAGAAGGACACAAACCTATTGCAGTGGAATCCAGAGGAGGCCACAAAGATGTTCCAAGGTCTGGAACACCTCTGCCATGGAGACAGGCTGAGACAGTTGAGGGTGTTCAGCCTTGACAAGAAAGGGCTCTGGGGGAAGTTGGATCCCCTTCCACTACCTTGAAGTTCACCAATAGATGTGGAGAGGGACTTTGGACAAAGGCATGGAGTGACAGAACAAGAGGGAATAGTTTCACACTGACAGAGAGCAGGGTTAGATGAGGTGTTAGGGAGAAATTCTGTACTAAGGGGGTGGTGAGGCCCTGTCATGGGGTGATCAAAGAAGCTGTGGCTGCCCCATGCCAGGAAGTGTTTGAGGCCAGGTTGGATGAGGCTTGGAGCAACCTGGTGTAGTGGAAGGTGTCACTGCACCAGGGAAGGGGGTGGAACAAGATGATCTTTAAGGTCCCATCAAACCAACCCATTCTGTGATTCTGTGATTCTGTGATTCTGTGATTCTATGACATGTGGAAAAAGATGCCGAGCCTCTTCCACCCAGAATATGAGGTTTGGTAGCGGGGGCAGGCACTGTGGAACAGAGAAACATTTTTCCTCCCACAGAGCTGGGACAAGTTGGCCTCCAGCTGCGCCAGTGTGAGGTTCTGGACCTGGTTCTTGTTGTTCTCAGCAATGACCGCCCAAGTCTTCATGTTGGTGTTGGTCCGACAGCAGGCAGCTGACCAGATGTGGCTGGGTCTGTTAACCCTATTATTGGCAATGGAGGTGTTCCCAGGCACAGCACCCATGATGACATAGGTGGTTTTACAGCCCTGGGTTCTCTGGGCCATCGTTTGGTTCTCGTAGTCCTTCCAGGCACCTCTGTTGAGAGAGCTGTTCTGGGGCACTATGTTGGTGAGGGTGAAGGTAGCCAACTTGCTGTTGTTGCCACTTTGATGGCCACTGGGGCTCAAATGGCCACGGTCCAAACCCTGCAGCTTCTTGTAGTCTTGGGTGATAGCCTGACTCTGGCCAATTTGCTGTGGACTGATCTTGTATTGCTTTCTGAGGAACTTCTCTGTTTTCATGTCCCTGGGATAAGTTGGCTTGATCAGCTTGAAAGGGAAAGAAGATGAAACAGTGTCAGCACTGAGGATGCGTGTAATGAAACAGATTACCCCAGAGCAGAAGCCTCTGACGGTCAAGATCCCATTTTTTGTGACCTCAGTGTATGAAAATGAATGAATCTGAGAGAAATCATAGATATGCCCCTCCTGCATGAACACAAAAGCTTTAAAGAGAAAGAAGCTCAGAATCTGACTGCTCTCATTTTGACTTGTGACCTTTGGGATCCAGCCTGCAGCCTGTGCTGGGAGAATGGGTGGGTGCATGAGACAAGGAGCACTTTCCACTCCTAGGTTTGAAAGGTGACGTTGGTGAGACACCTTCCCTGGCACATCTGCTTCCCTTTCCTCCTGTCTCCACAGCCCAAATCTGCCCAGGGCTCTCCCTGCAGACCCTCAGGCCATTCTGTGATTCTGTGATGCTTTGTGTTGTTGCTACAAGTGTTCCCCACTCCTGGAACACCAGAGGTTGCCTCCTCTAACCACATACACAGGGAAAGGTGTTGGGAAATCAGTTCTGGAGCTGAGGCTTCCTTGGGAGGGCTACAGTTCATTCAAGGATGAAGATTTTTGCTCAGTAAGTAAAAGAAAAATAAAGTGAATAAAAAGAAAAAATGTGAATGGAATCTGCAACTGTGGTGCTAAGAATGTGTCTCAGAGCTGATCTGGGCCAGGGAGCATCTTCTGCAGCATCACTGGAAAGAAGTTACAAATGATCAGCCTCTGAGAGGAGCCTGCAATCCCAAAAGAGTCCTGGGCACGCTAACTACTCCAAAAAGGCCTCTGGAGAAAGTGACTGGAATCAAAGCTTTTTCTGGTGTCCTGTGTCCAGGCTCTAGGAGGACAAGGCCCATGCTGGATGGGGCTTGCAGAATGCTGGTCTAGTGGCAGCTGGCCTGGCCCATGCCGGGGAGTTGGAGACTGAGATGATCTTTAGGGTTCCTTCCAACACAAACCACTCTATGATTCTATGATTCTACAAAAAGACAGAAGTTTTTATCCCTCCCTAATATGGAGGCTGCAGTGGTGCAAGATCAGATTAGTTGCTCAAGTTCATGTGAGTAACAAGTGCAAATGATTATTTTTTTCGTAACTTAAAGATCTTTTTGTTCCTCTTTAGGGAAACATATTCAGCCTTCCTCTGGAACTGGGCATAATGCTCTGGCACATTTTCACTGAAAAATCTCCAGCTAATCTGCCCCTAGAAAGGTCCTGAATTTCCTGCTTTTCTGTTCCTTAATTTGCTTGGCCTGTTTTACTGAAAGTCTGATGGACATTTGTGAGGGCTCTGTAGCTCCTGGAGTTCTGGCTGTCTGCTGGATCCTTCTGGACCAAGCCTGAGCCAAAGGGGCTCAGGGGTCACTGCCCATGGATGGAGATCACACCCTTCTGACTGGACTGACACTGATGCTCCTCACTTTCCACTGCCTGAAATGTCACTCCAGAGATCCCCCCAGTGTTAACCTGACCCTCTCATCTCCAGTGCCTGTGCCTGCTGAGGCTTTGTCCCTGGGCTATCTCACCCCATTCTGAGTTTCTCCTCCCTCTTCTCACACCACTCACAAAGCCTGTTTGATTCTGCACTGGGAGCAGATCAGCTCTGCCAGGGATGCCAAACAGATCAGGGCAAAGTGGGGATCAGAGCCCAGCAGGACTCTTGGTCCCTCTAGTTTAGGCTCTCTTGGAAGCCTTTTCCCCATCACTTGGTCACCCACCACAGCAGGGCACTGGGAGGGGAATCATTTGACTTTGTAATGCAATGCAATTTGATGTTTTTGTCAGGTCAATGCTAAAAACTGGGCACCTTTGGGATATGATTCATCTCATCCTCCTGCTGATGTCTCAGATGCATCAGAGGAACCATGTGATGCAGGTGTTTGAAGTTAAATGAGGAGAATCCCATCCAGTGTGTCCATTTGCATGTGTGTGTAGGGAAGCAGGACGAAATAGAAAAGTTGGGTTAAATGCTGCAGTTCATCTTTTAATGACTGGAGGGTGATGTACTGTAAGAGAGACACTCACCTGAGGCTCAACAAACTGTGATTTAGATCTGTTGCCTGGTCCAGGCTGGTAGATGTAAGCAGAGTACACGGGAATGCGCAATGTTTTGTCGTACAGGCTGGCAAAGTGATACGAGCTGTTGTAGCGCTGGCAGATCCAGGCTGGGTTTGCTGGCTCCAGGCCATTATCTGGAGCAGTATTCCTGTAGGAAAACTTAGGATAGCTTGCAAAGGAGTTCACCACCTCGCTGTGTCCCAGCCAGAGGCAGCTGGCCAACACCTGCAGCAGCAGCAGCAGGCGCAGCATCGTGGGAGGATTTCAAGTGAAGGGCTCTTGCTCCCCTAGAAGGCAAATGCAGAGGGACACTCAGCTTGCAGAGAGCTGGTCATGGCCTGTGCAGGTGGGACACAGCTGGCAGAGGAGCAGTCTTTTCCCACTGCTCATTCATTGACAACTAAACCGGACTCATTTTCCTCCACTTCCAGAAGTCCGGGAGTACTGTAACAACATGTTGGTTTTTATAATCATATACAAGCATAAGAAGTAATTAATCTCTCCACCTACTCCTGAGGTCTACAAGCTCATGCTTCTGCATTTCACTCTTTTTAATAAAAATTTGTGCTCTAATACTTCATAACTGGATCTTCTCTGCCTTTCAAGTCAGTGGAGGCAGTGCCTATGCATTGTCTTGAGCTGTGCACTTTCTGGATGGAAAGTTGTGAGAGACACTCAATGAGCTCTACTCCCATTGTTCCAACTCCCCTGTGGTCTGTTCCATAAGACAAACCTCCATTTCTTCAACTTGTAAAAAATTCTATTGGATCTTCCAGCCTTATTCCAGTTGGGAGCTCAGAGATTCCTACATGAAGTACTTTTGGTAAGTTTTCCATATCATGGTAGAAAAAAAACAGGACTTGTAACACCTCTCTAGGGAAATTGTACTGAAGTCCAGATTTGGCTTCTCCCTGTGGATGTTCTCCTGATTTCTCCCTCAGTTTTCTTTCTATCAGATGCTAAATGCAACAGTCCAATCTCATGCTCAAAGCAGGGCAAGCTGTGAAGTAGCTGAGCAAATGCAGGGAAATGGAAACAGCTCTTATGAAGGCAGTACTGGAAAAAGGGGATTTTGAACCAGAGGGCAGTACTGTTTCTACTTTAATGTCTGGATGTGGCACTCAGTGCCATGGTCTGGTTGACAAGGTGGTGGTTGATTAAAGGTGTGACTCGATGATCTTGGACATCTTTTCCAACCTAAATGATGCTGTGATTCTACTGACAAAAAATGAGGTGTCACCAAAGCCTTTTCCTGAGTCTTCATTCCCCATGGAAAAAGGAAGTGAATCGCCAAAGAGATGCTAAGTAGATGGAAGGCTGTAGGTCTTCAGGGCAAAGTCAATCACAGCAGCAGAAGCCAAATGCACATGACAAAACAAAATTCGAGAAAGAAATGTTGTTTGGACTTGTGGATTGAAGAGATTTCTGTTCTTCTGGACTGTTCGCCTTCAAGGGCAGCAAAGATCCCACAGCCACAGGCAGGATCTGGAGGTGTCTGGATGGTGGACATTCCACTCTCATTGACCCGTGTGACACCTCTGTTTCTGGGAGGTGCTCTGCTGCTGTGAGCAAGGACAGAGAGGGAGTGTAGACACCTCGAGGCCAGCACACTCTTTGCATCAACCAGGATGGTGATACATGCATGTCTCTCCTTACAAAGTATGTTCATAGAATCACAGAAAGAATCACGGAATGATTTGGATTGGAAGGGACCTTGGGGGTCATCCAGTTCCAACCCCCCTGTTATGACACCAAGCAAGGACACCTTCCACTAGACCAGGTTGCTCTAAGTCCCATCCAACCTGGCCTTGAACACTTCCAGGGATGGGGCATTCACATATTTGCCTCTGCCAGGTGTTCAAACAAGTGTGAGCTTCAAGTGACAGGTAAAACACTGACCCAATCAGACCAAAGATTAGAGGTTCCCAGAAAAGGCAACAGCTGCTTCTTCTATTCTTCCCCTGTCCCAGAAGTGATCCTAAAGCACCTCTGCTGTGCAACTGTCCCTCAAGGAACATTTTCCCTGTGAAAAATAGACCTTTTTCCAGAGCCATATGAAAAGTATCAATTTTATGGAGAAAAATTCAAGGAAAAGGTAAGGATATAGAAGATTGACTATGTTACCAAATCCCCCCCAAGGGCAGCAGCTATACGTTATCCATTTTAAACTCTTTTCCTCAAGCATTTCTATGCAACACTCCAAATGCTGGCTCCTGGCAATCCCTGAATTTTGGAGATAAATATGTTCAATCCATTCTTTCCTCACAAGGATCAACAGCTTTTTTAGTATCATACAGTTCAGCTGAAAAAGCTGGTGTGAGATTTGGATACCTTTGGTTATTTAAACTCCACCAGACCAAGTGCCACAGTCCCTGTGCATGCAGAGCAGGTAACACTCAGGTGACAGAGGGGTCACCTCCTTGCCACCAATGAAGCACCACCCTGCTACACACACTCACAGCTGAGAGCTGTCAGGTTCCCTGTGGTTACTGTCACTCTTTCAGTTTCTTTCAGCTTTGGAGACCAAAAATCAGTACGTTATTTTCACTTTCTGATTCTCATGTGGCAAAACCTCTGAACTGTATAAGACAGAGGGGGTGAGCAACCATCACTGGAGGCTACAAGCCAGGTTTTGAGCCAGATAAGGGAGAAGGATGATGAGAAGCAGACCTTGTGGAGGCGGGATGGTGCTTTTATCATGGCAATTGTCCTCCCTTACACAACTGGCTCAACCGTAAAACTCCCGCCCCTCGCCCTCAGAGAAGGTCACATTCACACCTGAGGGTTTTCATCCCTTCTGATGGGCTGTAATGGGCTCAACTGCACTGATGTGAGAGGCAGCTGTGATGTCTTAGAAGGGGTCATAAACCATCAAAGACCCCTTGAAGTGCCCCCAGATTCATTTCTGAGGCCTTCCACCAAAGGACTGGAAGCTCTCTCCTCTGGAGGAGGTACCCGGGTATTCTTACTGAGCCTGAGCATATTTTAACTCACTGGACTTTTTGTTTGGGGGCTTTTCCCCCCACCTCCCATGGATCAAGACTGTGATCAACACTTCAACCAACAGACATCAAAATAGCAACAATCAAGTTTTGTCCCTTGATCCATGGGTGGTGAGGTCTTTCTACTCTTACCCTTTCTTTCTCTTTCTTTTTTTCCTTTATATATTTTCTTAAGTGATATTTTAATGGAGATATATGGAGATATATATATATATATAATATGGGTATATATATTATATGGATATATAATATGGATATTATTGAAGATAATACTAACCAAAATGACTACATATCTCCTTTCCATTGCAACCAAATTGTTCTAAAATAAACCCATATACATATATACTCCTATAAACACTGGTCATTCAGTGTTGTTCCATTCTAATCCACCCCAAGGGATCTATTAACAAGAACCTGGGTTACCCTTCCCTTACACTCTGCAGCTGTTCCTCAGGTAAAATGGAAGCCCCAGGGTATTAAAGCAGCTCTGGAGCCTGAATTCTGAATTTGTGGAATTTTCTTTCCACCACACAGTGATAATGACATACTTCCTCATAAGCTATACCAACACTTATAACTGCACTTCAATTTCATGAACATTTTGGTCTGTATAGAAATTAATCCATGCTATGGTTTCGTACAGATACATTTTTAAGAGGATGAAATATCTTTACTTATTAGTACAACCTGCTTATTAAGCCTCCTTCGATTTCTCTTCTTGGAAGATGTTTGTATATGGGCCAGGATTTTACCACATATGTGACTCCCAAATGCTGTTGAGATTTGGCTGGTTGGAAGCTGCTCCCAGATATGCTGCCAAGGTGGTCTGAGGCATGGAGCACATACCTTCAGAAAACAGGGATTCAGGCTTGTTGAGTCTGGCCAGAGAGAGGCCAAAGGGCAGCCCAACAGCTGCCTACAGCTACTCAAAAGGTCAAGGACAACAAAGTCGAGCTCTTTGTGGCAGAGCCAAGCACTGTAATAAAGGGCAGCACTCACAGACTGGCTTGGGAGGTGCAGGCTGCACAGCAGGATAAAAAATGCCTCTAGGCAGGTACTGCAGCACTGGGACAGGTTGTTGGGAAATAACAAATGATGAATTGCAGAGGTGACTCAAGGCTTAGCCGGATGAAAACATTGCTGAATTAAGAGTCCTGCGGCTGATGTTGCCAAACAGGATTTCTTTGATCCTATGGTAGATACATCTCCCATCTTCTCTCCACCCCATCCTGGCCTGCCACACTCAGATATTGCCTGGAAAATTATGACAACACAGTAAGTGGCCAAATCCTCTGGTCCCGAGAGTTGTACTTTTAAGCCTCTCTATAGCCCAAAGCCATAGAAAACAAACCACATACCTCAGAGAGCCAAGAGGAAGACACACTTCCAGAATCCTGGTTCAGACTCCTCCAGGGAAAAGACAGCAACTAGATGAGACCACAGCAGCCCATCTCTCTCCCTGAGGAGAGACTGATCTTTTTCAACAGTGTCTGGACCAGTTTGGTTCCTCTGCTAGCCATCCCCATGCGTCAATAAATACAAGCTTTGCTAGTGCACATTAGTTATGCCAAGGGTAATTAGCAGTTACGTCAACATGATTTCCAGTTTGACTGCTGGCTGACTCCATATGGAAATGAGGCTGTTGATTGCAAGAGGAAATATGTCAGACCAGACTTCAGACAAGAGCCTGGTTGCTCATGAGGAAGAGCAGCCCTTGTGCTCAGGGGCTGTGCCTTTGGTCAGCTCTGCTGGGCTTGGCATCCCCTGGAGTCTGTGGATGTGGCACGGAAAGGGAGGGCCAGCTGTGTGCAGTGGGCAACGCTGACCTTCACCTCTGAAGGTGTCACTCAGAGCTCACTGCCTCCAGCCAGAAAAGATGTGATAATGCTGTGTTGTAGGAGGTGGCAGACTCAAATCCTGGCCTAATTAAGAACATGTCCTAATTACAATGAGTTCACAAGAAACTGGCCCTTGAGGACAGACTAACACAAACAAACAGCCATAGGAATTCCCTCCTGGCTCACCCCATCTAAATGACTTGTAGTCCCAGGAGCTCTGGTTTTGGCTAGGAAGGATTTGCCCTGTTTAAGGGCTGGTTCTCAGCACTCCCTGTAGGGTCAATACAAGAGGAATATCCACATTTCCAGGGCACAGCTCACATGTGGAAGATGATGGGAATTACACTACAAAAGTGCTTATTCCTCTCTGATGCCATAAGAATTCACAGACGGACAAGTTTTGATTTACACCTCCAACATTAAACGAGCTGAGTCCCACTTTATGTTGCCATGTCTAAATCCATGATGTCTGTATCACATTACTTAGCCAAAGCACAACAGAAAAATACAAAAGCCATCCTTTTCCAAAGCTCTTTCCTTCTGGACAGACCTCCAATGCAAAGAGCCTCTCCTTATTCATTCTCATGGGCTTGATGTGCTAATCCAGTAGGAATTCCAGGGGAGTTTTGTAACCTGTGTGGGAGGATGTTTCATTGAGAGCACAACAAACAAATAATCAGCATAGCAAGGAACAGGAGGGAAGGATGCAATTCATGCAATTCAGTCTGAGTGTTCTCAGACCAAGATGTTTGGTGTGATTGCAGAAGACAACAGAGGGTAAGGAACAGAGCTTCTTTTTCCTTACTTCCTGGCAGGCTTGGCTGTGTGTTCTAGGTCTTACTCAGGCCCAAAAGAGCTGATAGCACTACAAGATCACCTGGTTTGAAGATGAGCTCATGCTGAACTGGCCATGGACTAGATGTAGGTTTGGGTTCTTGAGAAGTGAAGTCAAAAGTTCTTTGTGCAGGTGACTTGCTCTGAGTCAGACCTCCTGCTGGACCAAGAGCCAGCTCATGGATGCAATAAAGCAAGTCAAAAGTCACCTTAGGCCTCCTCTGGGCTCTCCTTGTGATCCAGCCTTAACCTGCAACACCCCCCTTCCATCCCTAACAGGTGACCTCAGAGGAGACCAGTGATGCTTCCTCTGTGGCTTGGTTTTCTGCTGTAGATACCATTTCATGGGACATGGCCATTGCCAATGGGATGTGTGAGAAAATCCTGAGTCTGGATGCTATGGATGCACAATTTGATGCTCCTTTTCACTCAGAAAGATCCAGAGAACAAAATTATGGTAAAAATGTACCTCTGCCCATAACAAGCCTCTGTGGAAATTTTAGATGGGTATTTCCAGCATTAGGTCAACAAGATGTGATGAGTCACAAAATACGGTAAGCAAACTCAGCATTTCCTTTGTTTTCTGGGATTCTGCACTGATGTGGTTCTGAAAGTGTACACGGGCAGCATCTCACTTCCCAAGTAGGAGAGAGAGGAATGGGAACATGGAGGGTGGATGGGTTTGCAGGGGTAACTCGGAACAGGATGAGAAAATCTGCCATAACAATGGGCAAATGCTTCAGTGATGAGCCAAGATTTCCCTCAAACTAAATCAGACAGGAACCCTCCAGGGAAAAGCAGAAACCCACGTGTAGCCAGCTCAGACCTCACCTCAGCCGGCTCTTGGACAATGAAGGCACTTCCCTAGAACACAACCTTCACACCAGGGACTGATTGCCAGGACCCAGCCCTCAGTGAGGGATATTTTCAGGGGCAGAGAAAGCAGCTGTTGAGGTTAGGGAAGTGCTGGGCAGCAGTACCCACAGCCCAACTATGGGCCTAAGGAGAAGCTGTTTCATTCTTGTGAAGCAAAAGCAAAAGCATCTGCTGTCACAAGTGAGGAAACCAGCTCAGCAAAACTCTTACAGGAGATGAATTTGAAATCCAGGCTGGCTTACAAGGGGCAGATCCCATAACAGTGAAATTTTTAGGGCTTTTGAGGTCTTTGTACCTGTTCAACTTCTGGGGTTAGACCACATCTGGTTGA
The DNA here is from genome assembly GCF_009650955.1 of Corvus moneduloides. NCBI lineage: Eukaryota > Metazoa > Chordata > Aves > Passeriformes > Corvidae > Corvus > Corvus moneduloides. Next base: position 71,418,246 of record NC_045479.1, read on the forward strand.
CCTCATTGGAGCTCTTGGCTGCCTCGGTAGAAAAAGTCAGATTCACTAGTTCTGTTACAGGCTGTTGTGCCTGGACAAAGCAAGATCAAACAGCACCAGCTTAATTTGGGTGTGGGGAACCCCAAACCAGAAGCACATCAACATCAAGGTGGAGGTACTGAATGCAAAGAGATGCACTTGATCCAACTGTCCAGTGGGAACCCTTGGAGACACCATGAAGCTCAGGACGGAGCCAATCTTGAGCAGTCTGATCCAGCACTGATGGCAGATCTGCTGCAAGGATCTCAATGATCTTAGAGGTCTTTTCCAACCTAAATGATTCTGTAATTCTAAAAAAATACCTTTCTATGATTACAGAGCTTGATGCAGAGGTTTCACCTCTGAGAGTGGTGGGGAGAAGGAGTCAGTGTGAGTCAAGTCCAACCTCAAATGTCAAAAGGCAAATCTTTATCCAACCATGGGCATTTGGAAAAAAATGTGCAGACTTATTCAAAAAAATACCAAAATACAGGTCAGTGTGGGCAAGGCTGGAGCAATAAGAAGATTGAAAGTGCCAGGTTTAGCACTCGGTTTCTATGTCCTCGTTCTTGTTTTTCAGTCAGCTGCAGATCAAAATCACAGAAATCAGCACAAAATGCAATGGTTGATACTTTTACGGTTTTTTGGTGGTAACAACTGTTTCTTATAAATACAGAGCTGTTATCATCAGCCCCAGCAGGGTGTCCTGGGAGTCTGTACTACAGGAAACACAGTGCTGAGAACATGACCATTTCTGTGCATACACTTGTTCCTGAGTATTATAATCACAGAATAACAGAAGGGTTTGGATTGAAAGGGACCTTAGAGATCACCTCATTCCAACCCCCTGCCATGGGCAGGGACACCTTCCTCTATCCCAGGTTGCTCCAAGCCCCATCCAACCTGGCCTTGGACACTTCCAGGGATCCAGGGGCAGCCACAGCTTCTCTGGGCACCCTGTGCCAGGGCCTCACCACCCTCACAGAAAAGAATTATTCCCAATATCCCACCTAACCCTGCCCTCTGGCAGGCGGAAGCCATTCCCACTTGTCTTGTCCCTCCAGGTCCTTGTCCCCAGTCCCTCTCCAGCTCTCCTGAAGCCCCTTTAAGCCCTGGAAGGGGCTCTAAGGTCTTCTTCAGGTTCTCTTCTCCAGGCTGAACACTCCCAACTCTCTCAGCCTGGCTCCAGAGCTGAGGTGTTCCAGCCCTCCATCCATTCCCCGTGGATGCATTATTTGGAAGGCATGTTGGGGTTAGTGGCACAAACCTGCCATTAAAATCCATGCAATTATTTAATAACAAGCTTTCAAAACATCGTTTTTCTGCAGGATTAAAACAGGGAACACACCTCTTTATTGTAACCTAGGGCAACTGCTCAGACAGATTATTCCATTACAGAGCTCTTCTCTCCTAAAGATCACAGGTGCCCTGCAGCTATTTGGGCATTATTTGTCAGTGCTTTTATTGTGAAGTCTTCTGCTCATCTGAGATTCTTTCTCTGCGTGTCATATTATGTATTGAACTTTGGTTTTTACTCTTGGAAATCACTCAAATGTTCAGAAAACAGAGGAACAGACTTAAAGATATTATTTACTCTCAAATACTCCTTCATTCTCCAAATTATTTTCATTTAGCATCCATTCAGGCAGCTCATCTTTAAAAGGCTGCATGTTTTTTATCCAAATAAATTAACCTGAAGAAACAACCTGTCCCCAAAGATAAGCAAATAGTATTTACTAAGGGCAGGTAAAAACTCACAGCTTTTATTGGTTTGTCTGCCAGAGACTGACTTTGCTGTAGAAGACAAATTTCTGTGTGTTACAAACACTGCAATTAATATTTTTCAATTTCAATTTTGAAATTAGTTGTAACAAAGCTAGATAATTTTACTGATAAGCTGTGAGAAAAAATAATATGCCAGTATGGAGAATTTCTTTGTCTATTTTCTGCTCAGTGATGTTCAAGGGCAAAACACACAAAGGTATTAAAAACTCCAGACTTTTTATGGCCTGACTATGTTCTTTGAAGAAACCCTATCATGCAAGTCCCATCTTCCCAACCCCAAAGCTGCGAGGCTCGTAGGAACCTACACCAGCAATAAAACACAAGGCAATGAAGTTTTACTTTCAAAAAGCCCCAACTATTTTTAGCACATACATTTCACTCCATCCTACCCAGAGAGATGCAAAGACGTCACATGGAGAAGGAAAAGAGCCAGGCCGCCACATCATGTTCTGCACCGTGCTGAGATGGGGAAGAGGCTGGGGAAAAGGCTGTCCTGGAACTAGGGATGGGTTTTGGCCATTTTTTTTTTAAGGAGAAGCAGAACAGTGTCAACAACCCTGGCACAGGAAGGAGGTTGCCTGTGCTAGGTCACGCTCAGCGATTGTGTGCAGGAAGTGGTGTAACTCTTCCCCGTTCTCAGTGGCTGCTGAGACCGCAGCACCCTGGTTTCAGCTGGGGACTGACAGAAGCCCCATAAGGCAGCCATATGGGATCCTTCCCTTGGAGCAGAAAAGCTTCTTTATCTTTGCCCTGAGCCACTCCAACAGCGAGAGTTTCACTGGCAAAGCACGATGGTGTGCACTCAACTTGTGAACACAGGTGAAATTCTTTATGAGAAATGTCAGCCTTGGTCTTCCTTTGGCTTGTCTCTGCTGTTATGAACAACACCCCGCCGGCTGCAGGATGGGAGCCAGGATTTCCTGAGCTCTGACCTCAGCTTTCACATGGATTTGCCAAAGGACCATTGCAAACTCCTAAATCCTCTGCCTCAGCCTCCCTACCTCGATATGACTGACATGAAACACTTGGGAGCTTGTGAGTGTCCCAAACGGCACAGCAGATTATCCTGGAAGAGACATTTAGTCCATCACCAACTACCAGAAAGGTTCAATCCAGAGTACACCATTCTTGGCAGCTGCTCGTCCCTTCTACTCACAAAAAATTATTTATTGTAGACTCCACCACATGCCTGGGCAGCACATCCTTACCTGCATTACCTAACTGCATTGGCTGCCCTTCCTGCTGGATTATTGTTTTATTCCTATGGTAAATCCTAAATTGTTATTGAAATTGCTGAAACGTTGATTTAACGTTCTGTCCATCAGCACATCAAGGAGGAGGAGGTCAGCATTATTATAAAATTATTATAAAAGCCTTCTAAGATCACCGAGTCCAAACACTAACCCAGCACTGCCAAGGCCACCATTAAACCACATCCCCAAGTGCCACATTTTTATGTCTTTCAAATCCCTCCACCACTGCCCTGGACAGCCTGTTCCAACACTTGACAACCCTTTCAGTGAACAAATTTTTGCTAATATCCAATCTAAACCTCCCCAGGCACAAATTGAGGCCATTTGGTGTACTACAGTTGGTCATTCAGGACAACTTTCAATAATTGATAAGATTTTTTACATGAGTCAGGCCAAAGGGGAAATAACCCATAAATTCACTCTGTATTTTAGGTCCCGAAATCTGCTCTTTCCCTTAGTCAATAATTCTATGACTAACCATCATTTTTTTTTTTCTTTAAAGGTGTTTTGGAAGAGTTTTGAAATTCAGATTTGCAAATGCTTGCAGCTGAACATGTATGCCTATCCACTTGACTCATTCCTAATTTAAAATAAATGATAATGAGATCTCAAGGTCAGAGTTCTCTAAAGTGAAGGAAAGAAGCACCACTACAGGTCAGATAAATCTCAAGCTCTTCCTTGACCTCAACTTCAGGAGGTGGCATAAAGTAGAAACCAGGTCAGCTTCAAAGAGATGAGCCTCCTGGTGTTGAACATGCTGGGACTAAATGAGAAAGGCCAAACACAGCTCAGACCTGATCTGGGGCAATGGAAAATCCTGTTTTACGTGCTCAGACCATCATCATATGACCAGGAGGATCTCTGATGTGCTTCTCAGTGCATGGGGTGGTTATTGATGGGGACATCTACAAAGCTGAGAGTACCCAGGGGCAGGAGATGCCTTCACCTGCCTGTCTCAGGGACTCCTTTGCAATGCTTAAAAACAGCTTCTAGAAATTGACTTGAGGAACTTGAGCAGGGTAAGAAAATGCTTTCACAGGAAGAAAGAAGGGAAGCCGTGCTTATCTTTAGAAATAAGGGGTTGGAAGGAAAAGATGGACCCAGACCTATAAACCTGGGAGGAAGAGCTTCTTTTAATTCCAGAACAACTGCTGAGGCCACCTTTCTGCAAGCACCTGTAAAGCAGCAGGGGAGAGGGGCTTTGAAAAGGCCAAATTTTCTCAGACCAGTCTGATTTCCTCTTGTGAGCTGGTAGCAGACCTTGTGGGTAAGGGAGAGAAAGATGATTTCAGAACCCTTCTTTTTACAAAAACTTTGGATGACATCTCCCATGGCAGTATTTGAGAGACCAGAGGCTGACACAATGCATTGGGATACCTGTGGGAAGTGATGGGAAGTGCTCCCAGGAAACTGCCTTTAATGGTCCACCCCAGAGTGGAAGAACATGGGTTTCCACACAGTCCCTCAAGGTCCTGTTCAATGCCTTCATTGGTAGCTCAGCTGATGGAGGAGACCACATCCTTGTTAAATTCACATTCTGTTCCAAGCAGGAAAAGAGTTCAAGGACATGGGGGAGCGGGATTAATACTTAACAGGATAAAAACAAGTTAGAGAGATATTCTAGGTGGAAAAACAACACTCTGAAATTCATAGGCATAGTAGGAGATACAGTTGTTCCACTGCATCCCCGCTCCACTTCCACCACGAGAGTTAACAAAGATCTGAGACATGGAATGGACTGGATTGGGACAGAGGTACCGTGGGGTCAGACCAGCCTGGGCAGACACTGGAGGGCAGAGCACAAGACCAGTATTGGCGATATCAGAACTAATCTGGAAGTTACGGTGCCTTGAAGATGTGGGTGTCTGGTGGTGACGTGACAGTGCTGAATCCTGCAGTCCACCATGGCACAGAGCACAATGGCACCAGGATATGGCATTTGGCATGAGATTCCTCAAAGATTCAAACACCATCCCCAATATCCAGCAAAGGCCCAGCTGGAGTGGCAGACTGAGTTAATACAGTTTGGGTCGGACATTAGGAAGGTTTCCCCAGCTTTCTGTCTGCTGGAACAGGCTCTCTGGGAAGGTAGGAGGTGACGCCATCATGGGACGCCTTCCACATAAACCACAAGCACGATTACTTCTGGACCTTCATTGGGAAGTGCATGGGATGACCTTTGAGGGCAGCCACAAGCCACAGAATCAGAATCACAAATAACAGAACCACAGAATGGTTTGGGTTCGAAGGCGCCTTAAAGATCATCCAGTCCCACCCCTTCCATAGGCAGGGAGCTAGACCACATTGCTCCAAGCCCTGTCCAACCTGGCCTTGAACACTTCCAAGGATGGGGCAGCTTCTCTGGGAAAACATTTCTCTTATCTCTAATCTTATGACTCTGTTTGAGCTTGCTGCTGATTTACTGTGTGCCTGAGATCAAATGACTCAGATTTTTGGAGTTGTTTTCCTCCCAGTACTAAGTCATAAAACCAAAGCTTGCTCAGTTACCCTGAAAATTTCTGACTGGTGATGAAAATGTGCCCTCAAGGTGTGAAGGACTCCAACAACTGCCTGATTGAACATTTGATTTGCTTCTGACCAACATCCTTCCAAAATGTTAGAAAGAGCATGATTAATCCAGGCCAGATTCTTTCATCTTAATGCCTTTGCAGCTGCCATCACATCCCTGAAGAGCTGATCTTCAGCTGAGGGAAGGCAAGTCCTCCCTGAAGTCCTTCAGCTCAGTTGCATCTCTCCCAACAGTGGGGATGGAGACATTTTTTGCTGTCCCTGAACCCTCTGGGGAATGCTCAGCAATGAAGGACCATTCTGAGTCAGAACTTTCTTCTTTCATTCTATCCAATCTTTTAAGTGTCTGGATCTGCCAGAAACACCAATCCCTGGAGCCACTTTCACATCTCTTTCCTTTGAACACCGAAGACTGGTGGTGTTCAACCCATGGTGGGTGAGTGTGACACTCCACTTGTGGGTAGGTGCCCCTATTCAACTCCTCCTCCCTTTAAATCACCAATTCAGGAGTCATCAAAGTTTGACTAGGACACATAAAAAAAGAGGGATCCATAACTGGAGGGAGCAGAGGCCTCAGCTGGACACAGTTTTTGGAAATACTATTCTTATATGCCAGAGGCCTCCAGTACATTCCTCTTGTTGCAGAGGGCAAGACAAAAATAAATGGGAGCCAGTGATTCAGCATTTATTTCTAATCCCTTCACAGATGCTTGTTTCAAATTAAATCCATTTAAATGAGAAGGGGAAATGAAATAGAAAGAGCAGAATTTCAGGAAGGGCAAGGAGGGGGAAGAACAGTTTTGGGGAAACAATAAGAAACAAGATCAGGAAGTAGTTGCACTTCGTCAGTGTTCTGAGGATACAAGGAAGAAACATAGGTCATATAAAAACCACAGGGAAGACCTTCAGGAAGGAGGTTTTGGAGGTGGAAACAAGGGTGGATGCCATGATCAAAAGCAGAGTCAGAGTAACTCAGCCATTGGGAAAGAAAGCTTTCCATGAACACACAGGATGGGATCACTCAGGAGATAACGTGTGGGCCACGCTTATTTCCCTCTCTACCCTTGAAAATACTGAACAATGGCAATTGTGAAATGTGGTAGCCTGTTAACCCCCTGATTCTGTGATGCCATCTTCCCCCTGTTCCCTGCCCTAGCCCTGGCCACTCCCTCGGTTTCTCCCTATTTGTTCCTGTACCCCAACCCTGCCCAGGGATCGCCCCTGGGCCCCTGACAAAACCACCCCACACCCAGACCTCGTTCTCTCTCTCTGCCTCCGAGGGTGCCAGGACAAGATGTGAATAAAGCCATCTTACCACCCTCATGGGAGACCCTTCTCTGCCTCCTTCATCACCACTGCATTGTAACGCTGCTGGCTGCCAGAGGCAAATCACGGGGCTGTCCGAAATGGACTCTGGGATGAGACTGATCACACGGCCCTGGGAAACCCTCACTGAGCTCTCAGGGAGCTGCAGCCTGCTAGGCAGAGTCTAGCAGTTACAACAGTGAAAGGAATGGATTAGAATGAAGGCAAGGTCACAGCTTGGGTGTCCAGGCAGGAGGGCATAGACTCCTGTATTCCCTGAATTATCCATGATCCCACTTGGGTAAGGGACAGCATTGCAGGACACACTGTACAGAAGTTGAGTGTAACACACTTGTGCATTCCTGCTAATAGCTGGCACTCAGACTCGGAGAGGTTGCAAGAATTGGCAGTCCCTGGACAGCAGCCCTTGTTGGATACCTCCAGTCCTGGGTGGCCCATGGTGATTAAAGTTCCCCAGGGCAGGGATGAGCACATCCATGAGAGAGGGGAGGTTCGGAAGATGCTGAAATTTGAAAAGCAGAGACTCACGGAGGAGCAGAAGGGAGGGAACCAGAAAGCTCTGCAGGGGCTGGAGTGACTGAGAGGAAATCACTGCGTCTGTGTTAGGTGGTTTCTCAGGACAGGGGGAAGGGGATGGTTGCAAAGCACTTGTAGGGCAGAGTGTGTAAATCATCTTATTGCAGAGACCTTAGAGCCCCTTCCAGTACCTGAAGTGGGCTCATAAGAAGGCTGGAGAGGGACCTTTTGCATTAAAAAGCAGTGACAGGACAAGGATTTAAGCTGAAGGAGGGTAGATTTAGATTAGATACAAGCAAGGAGCTCTTCCCTGTGGGGTGGTGAGGCCCTGGCACAGGGTGCCCAGAGAAGCTGTGGCTGCCCCTGGATCCCTGGAACTGTCCAAGGCCAGGTTGGACGGGGCTTGGAGCAACCTGGGAGAGTGGAAGGTGTCCCTGACCATGGCAGGGGTTGAAATGAGATGGGCTTTAAGGTCCCTTCCAACCCAAACCAGTTTATGATTCTATGACCTTCAGAGAGCATGGCCCAGAGTTCCTGATGTGTTACTGGTGTTACTGGTGTGAATAGGGCTGATCTGCTGCTGCTGGGAGGATTTTTGCAGCTGCCCCAATAATGGAGATTCAGGGTGCTGATCCCACACTTCTGTGGTGGGGGTTGAAGAAAGGGACTGATTTCTTTTTCAGTTCCTGGAAAGGGTGAAGGGCATGGAAGGGCTATTTTCTTTTCAGAAGAGAGACATTGCTCATGCATGTCTTTTTGAGGAATTATGGAACCACAGAATGGTTTGGGTTGGAAGGGACCTTAAAGATCACCTGGTTACAACTCCTCTGCCATGGGCAGGGACACCTTCCACTAGATCAGGTTGCTCCAAGCCCTGTCCAACCTGGCCTTGGATGGGGCAGCCACAACTTCTCTGGGCAACTTGTGCCTCACTACCTTCACAGTAAAGAATTTTTTTCGAATACCTGATCTAACCCTGTCCTCTGTTGTTTTCCCCCTTGTCCTGTCACTCCATGCTCTTGTAAAAGGCTCCTCTCCACATGTTGCCCAGGGAGGAGGAGCAGGAGGAGGAGGAGGAAAATGGCATCACAGCCATCCATTTTCTGCAGACACTCCTAGGAATTGTCCTCAAATCACCACCAGCAGCACCAAGTGCCATTTCACAGCAGGAGCCCTCACACACAGGGAAGAGGAGAAGGGGTTTGCAATTCAACCTCCTAAATGTCCCTCACCCCAGTGATTCCCAAAGCAGGCCTCAAAGCCAGGTCCAGGTATTACAGCCCCGTAATGGAGATGAGCCTCGGACTGACTGACAGGACACCACGGAGCAGCTTGTGCATGGGGGAAGAGGGGGACTTTGACAATATTTGTCAAACCCACTGTCCCTGCAGCCTCACCTCAGGAGGGTTCTGACTCTGAAACCTGAATTCCTGTTGATGGTCAATAGGCAACACGACTCCCCAGAGCAGATACCGGCCAAGGATGGGAAGGAGAGGGAAGTTTTCTTTCTTGTGTTTTCTGCGCTGGAAGGAGCTTTTGTCATGAACGGGAAACTTGGTGACTGGGAGCATGTGAGGTCACCAGCACAGATGCTTACCAGGCAAAAGTGAAAAGCAGAAGTTCAGAAGGTCAGATTTCTTACACTTGAGTCCAAAAGAATGGGAATTTCTCATTTCAGAAAGATGCCTGGGTGCAGCCAGGGGCTGGGAGCAGGGTAGTTCCTCAGTCAGGTGTTCTCCAGCAGCTCACTGGGCATCATTTCCAGTCACCTCCTACAAGGCAGAGCCCTTCTTGGTGGGATGAGGTCATGAGGGGGCTTTGCCAGGCTGCTTCAAATCCCTAACCTGTCTTGGGAGCAATCATCAGTGCAATTCTGTCCCCTTGAGAGGAAACCACCACTGGGAGAGCACAGCAATTTTATGTGGGCACTGTGGGGTGGATGAAGCCCTGTGGGATCAGATAAAAAGCCATCATTCCTGTAGATGGGAGATGACCTGGCAGGCAAGCATTAGCCCTGCAGCCCTCCTGGCATGCCAGGTGTTGTTTTCCATCATTCCCTGCTATCAGCTTTCTCCTGCAGCAGTGCCAGTGATAGGCAAACCCATGCAACACCTACAACAACTCCCCAGCCGGGCCCACTGGCCAGCCCCAAAGAGACATCTCCCCTCCAAACACCTCTCTGGCCAGAAATTTGCTTCCTTTCATGAGACCTGTCACAGAAGAAGGGCTGGCTGGATACCTGCCCTCGGGTTTTGCCCCAGTGAGCTCAGCACTGCATCCTCTGGACCCCATGGTGGTCTCTGGAGGTAACAGGGGATGCCTGGGGTTCCTGCGGCCAGGGCAGGATCTGGGGCTGGTTGTCCATGATCATCCATGTCTATATCCTGAGTCTATAGGTTTTTGTCTTGCTACATGGTGTGTGTTTAAATCCAAAGGACCGTAACTGCAGCTACCAACACAAACCAGCACTTGTGCGTGGAAGAGCCTCAACTGCAGCTCTTCACCTGGAAAATGACCCACTGGACTAATTTTCCTTGCTCTTTCCCCCATGTGAAAATGATGTTGGAGCAGACTTGCTGTCCCAGTGGAGCTACTTTGCACTATATCCATCAGCACAGTCCTGGCGGAATTTCCACATTTTCTTACAGAGTCACAGAATCTTTAATGATGCAAGGGAGCTCTTGAGATGAACCCCCCTGCCTGCCTAGAGCAGGTTACACAGGAACACATCCAGGTGAGTTTGGAATGTCTCCAGAGAGGAGACATGCCCTCCCTGGGCAGCCTTTTCCAGTGCCACCCTCACTGTAAAGAAGTTCTTCCTCATGTTGAGGCGGAAGTTCTTGTGTTTTAGTTTATAGCCATTGCTTCTTGTCCTGTCACTGGGCACCACTGAGAAGAGTCTGGCACCATCCCCTTGATACCCACCTTTACATTTCTATGTACTGATGAGATCTTACTCTTGCAAGGTCCTCATGATCCCCTCTGGTTAACAGGAGACAAGGATAGGAGGAGAATCCAGGTGTCCTGACAAAGAGCACAGAATAAAAATCCCCCATTCCTAAGTCCAGCCTGTGAAACCAATTTCCTTTACATTTCACTGATTGGATTAAAGTGTGTTCCCTTCAATTTAGAGCTACTGCTGCAGGTTGGGGTCCCAGCAATGAAACAAAACAGTGGAGCTGAACATGTGAAGGCAAATGTTTAGTCCTGCTGCTCATGGCAGCCCAGAAACCTTGGTAAAAAAGAGGAAAACAGCCAACAAAACAAGTTACTGCATCAGACGAGTGGCAAACCCAGTGAGTTGATGTCAGAAGTGAACCTGTGTGCTTTAAACTCACTGAATGGTTCCATACCTGGGGTAATGCCATATAGGACCAGATCCAGAGGCACCATAAAAATAGAGAAAATGTCCCAGGTGGGATACTGTGGGTGCACACTGTGGGTGCGGAGGATGTGTTATCATCCAGATGCTGAGCTCTGTCCCTAGGCTGAACTCAACCCAACGCAGAAGTTGTCCCTACCAACTCTGCTGGGCTGCCCCGTGGTCCATAGCCTTGGAAGGAACAGGTGACCACAGACACAGCCAGTGTACAGGCTGGTCTCCCTGGCTTTCAGGGGCAGTTACAGGTTGATTTAACCTTTAGTGAGAGCTCCAGCTACAGGGGAACACAAAGCCAGCAGGGGTGCTGGAGGTATCCATAGACATGGCATTCCATGGCATTGATTTTCACTGTGTGGGACTTTGAGGTTTGCTAGGAACCTTAAGAACTGATTTGCTCTTTCTAGGCATCAATTTAGACTTCAAGTGTTTGGTTTAGCTGGTGACTGGGGCCACTTAGCCAGGCTGAAGCAGCCCTTGCCACGTGCCTGTCTGTCCAGGAGTCTGTCAGCTCGTAGGGTGCCGCTGAACCAGTTTTCAACCAGCTCCTTCTCAAACAGCAAATCTGAAAGAAATAAATTTAAAAAAAAAAATTTAAAAAAAGAAGAAAAAAAGGGAGCAGCTGCACTTGGTTTTGCTGCAGGAAGTTCTCTGATGGGGAGAAAACTTCCTTTTAAAAACAAGGCATTCATTAGCACTTCTTGTTCTTCGCTTCGCAGTTGCCTTTGGGTCATTGCAGTATCACAGCCTTTTTGCACCCATCATCCAGCCTGCTGTTGCCCCAGTGGACAATAATCCCCCCAGGAGTTCCAGGGGCCTCCACTTCTCAGGAACAAAATGCAACACTATTTCTTTCCTTGCAGTATTTTTTTTTTTGCTTTTTTGCCCCGTGCTCCTAGGTGAGCCATTTTGCCTATGTGTCTCTCCCTCCCCACCTAAATCACTCCTGCTGGCAGTAATTTTTAGCTGTTGAGCTCAAGATCTAATACCAGCTAATATTTTATCTCCTGTTTCCAAACCAGCACTTCATAGCAGACAAACCTATTTCCTCATTGCAATGATTTTTCATGTACCCTAAACCTGCTATCACCCCCAATTTGCTGAGGATATTCCTTCCCCTCCCCAATCTTGGCTGAGCTCTCTTTTTGGTCTCTACTTTGGCCACACATTTAAAAGTGCCACCAGAAAGGATCAGTTTGGGTGTCTCTGATGCAAATTTATCACCTTGGGCTAAAATGCCTGGGCTGTTTTCCAGCTATCCCCACCTGTGGCATCACCACTGTCAGCTCAAGAATAATACAAATCCAGCACTGAACATTCTTTGCAACTAATAACGAGCTGAGCAAACACCAGCTCTGAAAGTGACCTGTAAGAGAATGATCTGGATGTGTAAAACCCCAAAGCACAATTATTTATGGGCAGCCTGGTCTAGTGGAAGGTGTCCTTGATCATGCTGAGAGGTTGGAACTAGAGGATCTTTAAGGTCCCTTCCAACACAGACCATTCTATGGCTCTGTGATTTCACAGCAAGGCAGAATGAAGGTTTCTGTTGTTGTAAGGTTTCTGTCAAGTGTCTAACCTCGCAGCATGGGAATGGTGCATGGGAATGACCTGCTGGTGGCTCCCCATGGAAATTCCTTAAGTTGCATCCATGGCTGCACCTGCCCCATGGTTTACACAAAAGCTGCTTTGCTGGGACCAGAGGAAGTGTCCTTCATCCATTACCTGAGAAACATCACTTCTGATCATCCAGGCTGACATTGTCAGCTTGTGTCTTCTCCTGACACCCTGCCTTCCCCCAGAAACCCAGAGGCACCACACAGATCCTCCTGCCCTGTCTCCTGCCAAGGCATCAATGCAGCTTTCCATGAATGGCATGGCCGAGCTACCAAAATGCCCTGAAATTTCTCTGCAGGAGAGACAGCACTGAGAAAAACAGCAAGTTAACCTGTATTCTGTGAAGTTGGCAGAGAGAAACAGCCCTGTGCTGGCCAAAGCAGCAAGCCCTGGCATTTCCCAGCTCCATGACCTGCACTGGTAGAACCACAATGACTGAGGCTTGTACTGACACGGGCAGAGCTCCGGCAGCAAGAGTTGTTATTGAACTAAACTCCTGGCAGTTGCTGGTGAATAGGTTGACTTTGTGTCAAAAATCTCTCAGGAGCAGTAGAAAATGGAAGAAATTTACGGGATGCATTTGTTTCCAAATATGCCGGGAAATTATCCTGCTCTGCAGCTGGCAAATGCCTGGGGGAAGTTTTCCCCAGAGATGTGGATGGGCTGAAGGTGGGTTGTGGCCAAGGCAGCCCCATGGGAGAGTTCAGGGTGTAAATGGAGACAAGCTCAGTGTGCAAGGAGAGGAGGGGAATCATCCACATCTCCAGGGGTGAAGGGGGAAATGACTATTTTGGCTGCTTATCTTCATAAAGGAGAAAATTTCCAGGTCCCAGAGCAGCTGGTTTGGAGACCAGCCTTGTCTGTGGGTGGTGTGGCTTCCATGAGTGTGTGCTGCACATTCCCTGGGGTGCACAGACCAGCAGGACCGCCAACACTGAGTACAGACAGCGTGGTCATCCCTCCATGCTCATCCCTCCATGCTAATCCCCCCATGGTCATCCCTCCAGGGTCATCCCTCCAGGGTCATCCCTCCATGCTCATCCCCCCATGCTCATCCCTCCAGGGTCATTCCCCCATGGTCATCCCTCCATGCTCATCTCTCCATGCTCATCTCCTCCATGGTCATCCCCTCCATGGTCATCCCTCCAGGGTCATCCTTACCTGGTCATCCTTCCATGGTCATCCCTCCAGGGGGAGTCTGGAGCCCTGTCCCCTTCCTTCCACCTCGTGCCTCTCCTACCCTTGCCCCCAGATCCCTTGTCCCTCCTGTTAACCCATCCCAGGAGGCTCATGCTCCCGGCAGGGTGGTGGCAGAGGGATGCCCCGCCCCATGAGCTGTCCCCACTGTCCCCAGGAGCAGTGCCACATCCTCGGCAGAGCCAACGGTGCTCGAAGTCCCCAGCCAGCCCTGCTGGCCACGACCCTGCATTATGGGGTGCCCCTGAACCTCGTTTCAGCCCCCATGTCAGGTCCTCAGCAGTGAGAGGCACTGCAGAGAGGAGACACGGCCCAGGTGTGTTCCTGGAGAGCCCAGCATCACTTCAGCTGCTCCTTTCCCTGTGGCTTCCACCCACCGCCCTTCGCTGGCGCCCTGCCCAGCCCGAGGTGACGAAGCTGTCCCCTTTCTTCAGCTCAAAGCCACTCTGGGTGTCTCTGCACACTGTCCCCTCGCTGCCACAGCAGCTCTGGCGGTGCCAGCAGTGCCAGCCCAGCCCCGTGCACATGGTTCTGCTTCCCTCTAGTGACAGTACGGACTCACATCAGCAGGATGACTGCTCTTCCCTGGCGCCTGGGGAACAGGACCATTGGGATTGGAGCCCTCGCTGCAAGCTCCATGGATGGGGGGGTGGGATCATCTCCATCCCCACTCAGTTGTGTAGAGCTTGACATGAAAGATTTTGTGCCCACATGAATAATCTTCATTTCTCAGTCCATGTCCTCTGCCTGCACCTGTTCAGTGTCGGGATGCTTGAGACCCTTGGGAAGGTGAACTGGGAAAGGCTGATTTGGAGAGGAGCTGCACAGGGAGGGGTCACTTGGTGGGAGACGTGACCCCTTCCCACAGAGACAAGCCCGGCTCCAGAGTCCTTCCAGCATTCATGCCCATCATCCTCACAGGGCAGCAATGAGGGGACGGGTGAGGATGGAACAGGGACAGAGCTGGACTCCAGTCTAGTGGCTGGAGCACTCAGCTGGGGAAAAAGCAGGCTCAAATCCCTTCGTTTTCTGATAAAACACCCAAAACTCATGGACAAATAATGGTTCCTTGCTCTTCTGACTCCTCTACACAGGAACCCTCCTACAGTGGCCAGAGGCAGACATGTCCTAATAACAAATCCATGCTTTTTGCAAGATGTGATCTCTGATGTCTCCCTACAGATTTTTTTTTTAATCCCGAAGCTTCTGTACACAAAGCATTTTCTTCAAGAAACCTGTTTCTCTCCACAATTTTTCCAGGCTCTCCTCATCACAATTGTAACAGCTGGACTGCTCCTCGAGGAGCTCTGAATGTACTTTCCATTAAATTTCAGCCAATGTTGTTCCATGACCCAAACCACAATCCCAACGTCTACTGTCTGTGATGCTCCAAGTGCCTCATCCCATGCCCCAAAAATGTGATTTGGAGCTTAGAGGGCTTTGCATCCTGGTCCCTGAGACCCACCACCCATCCCACGGCAGTGCCCAACATCACCTCCTCTGCCCAGCTTAACACTTGCAGCCCATTTCCTCTTGCTCCTTTTCCTCCCATCACTCGGGGGCTGGCAGCCAGCTCTGGAGGAGCATCTCCAGGTGCTCCATGTCCCCACGGCAGCCCTGAAGCCCCTTTGCTGGGTGGACATGTTGAGGGATCATCGCTTCAGGTGCCTCTGGCAGCCAGGCCCCCCCACCATGTTTGCTCCAATTTATCCACTCACTGATTGACTCCCTGACTTCTGGTCAGCCAGTCCTGCAGGTTTATTCACCGGGGGAAACTCCCCTTTGCCTCATAATTGATTGTTTCTGCTGTTCTCGGCTTTATCACAGCCTTGTTTCGGGAACAGGGGCTTTTTGGGGAGATGATTCACTGCTCTGTGGATTTTCCTGCATACTCAGTTCTTCAGCTGCCCCATCCTCTCCCCCTTGCTGCTGCTTCCCCCGATTTACCCAGTCCCCAGAGCAAATTGATTCACCGTTGAAGTTTATTTTTGGCTTCCAGCTGTCGGGCTCGTCGCAGCTGCCTCGAGCTGCTGTGTTCCTCTCTGCTCCCCCAGAGTCTCTCCTCCTCCTCATTTTCCTCCTGCTGCTACTCCTGGCTATATTCCTCCATCCTATTCCCCTGCTGCCTTTTCCATGCAATGTTTGGATATTTTTAATAGTCTGAGTCTGCCTCACTGATGACAAACAGAAGCTGGAGGGCAGCAGGAGTGTGGGGTAGGTTTTGCACAGCACAGATCTGGAAGCAGGACATGTGGGGTGAGCAGGGCTTCAGGGTAAGGTGCCACCAGCCTCTGGACACCAGGCTGAAGGGCAGCCACTCATTCCCTGATCCAGGCTGAGCACACAAGACAGCAGGATCAAGCCTATCCCTTCATTCCTCCATGTTCAGAAGGAATAAAATTCAGTAGCTGTGATTTACCTGAGGTGACACCACAAGCACAAGGTGTCCTGGGTGCCCGGGTGGCTTTAACCACTGGTCCCCACCAGATCCAAAGGAGCTGCTGTCTGTGAGTCTGTGAAGCCACAGAGACGTGGAGGGGGGGATTTAGGCAGCTTGATGCCAGCTGCAGCACCTAAAGCCAAGCCCTGGGTCTGTAAATCCCCCAGCTCAGCTGTTATTTAATCCCAGAGGCGTCTCAGTTCTGCAACACCCGCGGCATAATGGGGATGCTGGCCAAGCAGAGGCTGCATCCCAGGGAGCTTCCCCTGACCCTTCTGTTGTGTCAAACCCTCCTGGATGTACAAAATCCTGTGGGATCTCAGCAGACGGGTTTAGTCCCTGGGTGCTCTCCAGGCCACCCACCACAGGAACCAAGGACTGGGGTCCCTTGGAAAAAGGTCATGGCAGTGGCAGGCAGAGATCCACCCTCGTCATTTGGGTAACACACTGAGCTCAGCTTCACCCTCTGAGAGTTTTTTTTTCCAACTTTTCCTCACTCCTGAGGCTCTCCTTTGAAATCCTTCCCATTTTTCAGCTCTCTTTTTGCAGCATGGACCCCAAGCCTGGGCACAGCATCCCTGTGCCGTTCCCCACACACTCTCCCTGCCCTGGTCTGGTATTCACTCACAGTAGTCCTTAGCTCGGGTGGTGTTTGTGTCTCCCATTTGGATGATTACTGACCCAAAACATGTGTTTTAGGGATTTTCCACTTCCCAAGTCCAGGTGCTCTGGCCTTGGATCTCATCCCAGACCGTACCAGGCTCAGGTTTACACAGCTGCAGGTGCCAGGCAATTCATCTCACCAATGACTTGTTTCCCCCCCCCCCAGTTTTGCCCAGCAAACAGTTTCTGCTCCAATTCCAGTTCCTTCTGGGGCTGGATGGAATAGCTGGGAGCACAGATCCAAGCCCAAGTGGACACTGCCGGGAGCAGACCTTTATCCACCCCGTTTGCAGTCACATTGGTGCTGTGCTGGGTTTAACATGGGCCACGGGGGTGTTTGCAGCCTTCTCATGAGAATATAAAAACAGAATCACAGAATGGTTCGGGGTGGAAGACATCTTAGCAACCATCTAATTCCAACCCCCAGATCATTTAGGGCTAAACTGAACAACTTCTGGAAACCTGAACAGGTTACAAACCACGTTCTCAGGTGTGAAATCCTATAAAAATAAGTTGCACTATCACAGCCTCAACCAGGCACAAATTCCACAGGCTTCTGCCTTCCCCTCGCCTGAGACTCTGCACGTCTGGTTTTTCCCCACTAGGTCGCAGCATTAACTTCTATTTCCTCTCCTTACCAAACCAAGAAACTGGGGACTTTTTTTTCAGCAGGCAGCTCTGCCTTGTCACCCCTCCGTCCCCTCCTGGCTCCTGCTCGGGGTTCCCGGGGACTGTGGTGACTCAGTGTGGGGTGGCCGGAGCGTCCCCTGGGGCCCCCACAGAGGGCCCTCGGCTCCTATTTGCATCTGGGCTCACCTTGCTCATATTCATTGTGAAATTAAAAGTGAAAATATAGTAATCACTAATTACATCGCCAGCACGAAGCCCTGAGGAAGGGGACAATGAAGGACCACCAACGCACTCCCTTATCTCTCCTCCCAGACAGCTCTTTCCCCCGGTGTTGATGGTGATGACTGAGAAGTTGTTCCTGCTGATTTACAGCTTCATCCTCATGAACTGGCACGTAGGAATGTTTCTAGCATGGAAAACATGAATGGTGTGTCCAACTCTTTCCCCTGGCCGAACCCTGCTGCCACCCCCTCCAAGGGCAGGACAGGATGCTCTGGAAGTTCTCACCTGGATGGGGCTGGGTCTAGCAGGGAACCTGGACCTATTGCCCCCTTCCAGGGCTTCACATCTCCCCAGTTCAGCAGTCTGGAGGTGTCTGGTGTGGGGAGAGTTATAAGCGGCTGTCTGGACCCCTGCACATGGACAGAAAGCCCCCAGCGTGGGAGACAGGGCTGGATCCCGTGGGAGATGCTGTGCTGGTGACTCATCCCCCACAGGTGTGCCCACGGACGCTCTGGCTGCTGCCCTGGTTTTGGGGGAGCACAGCGGGGTTTGAAGGAGGGTTTCTGTGCTTTCACTATGAGCAAATGGTGCCAACAGTGGGGAGAAAGCTCTGCACAGCCCCGAGGAGCTGATGGTCAGCTAAGAACCGGCCACAAACACATGAAAGGTGGGTGTAGAGACACTCCTCCCCGCCGTGCTGGTCTGCGACAGAAGGCACTACTGGCAAACTGGGACATGGGAGGCTCAGGCTGGATGCAAAAAATCCCTCACTGGGAAAGAGTGCTGCCCTGGGCCAGAGACGCCCGGAGCTGTACCCCCATACTGAGGGGTTTTAGGGCTTGGCCAGACCTTGGCTGACAGCCTGGCTGCAGTCCTGCTCAGAGTGGGAGGCTGGGATGTTCCTCGGACCCAACATTTCTATGCAAGTTTGATTTAAAATAATTGGTTTTCCTGCTTCTGTGTGTCCTCGAGCTGCTTTTGAGCTGTCTCTGCAGCCCTGAGCTCTCCAGCTTATGAAATATCGGTGTTTCCAACAGCAACAGTGATGCAGAGCTCCAGAGGTGGAGGAAGCAGCGAGGAGGAGCACAGGAATCCCCTGCGGCAGCAGGAAATGCCTGGACAGATGGGTGCCAGGTCCCCTTCGGAGCCATCCAGGCATTGTTCCATGGTTAATTACTATTCCTCCTGCTCCCAAGTCCTTCTCAGCTCCCTCCTACTCAAACCCACACCCCAGGGGCCTTATGAGGTCTCAGCTCACTGGTGCTGTGCTCATCTCCCCATCTCCTGTCCTACATTTGGGATAGATCCTTTGCAAATTCACCAGCCATTAGCTAATGCAGCCTCACAAATCCTCCCCTCACTGCCCCACTGCTTCCCTCTGCCAAAGCCAACTGCAAGGTGCTGAGGCTGGAGGGTGTTTCCAGATGTGGGACACGGTCACTCAAAACCTGCCTGGCCAGAGGACTCTGCAGCAGAAATAAAAGGTGGATGTGCTGAAAGCTCCAGCTTGGAGGGAGCCCAGGACACGTGTCCTTGTGCGAATGGATCCGGCTGTGCCTGGGGCAGCTGAGAGCACACAGTGTTCAGCACGGCAGTTCCCAAGGGCTCCAGGGGCTGGAACATCTCAAGAGGAGCGCTGCAGCCTCACCCTCAGGGTTTTCCTGGCATTTAACCAAGTCCCACAAGTACAAGCTATTCCCAACACAACAAACACACGCTCGGTACCGCTGGCTTTCCTCTGCCCTCCCACTCCGCCCGTGGTCTGCTCTGCTTCCCCAAACACCATTCCTCCATAGCTGCCTCTGCTAAAGCAACGATGGACCCAAACCCTGAGCACCTGAGGTAACCCCCAGGTTTTTCTATCCCAGATCCAGCTTCTTTGTGCTGCCTGTGGTCTGTGATGGGGTTCATGGGAGCTGCAGAGGGTAGGAGAGGTGAAGAGATCTCCACATTGCTCATGAATACTTCGGCTTGAACGATGTCCTGTTCTTTTCTTCCAGACCTGTGGCTTTTTACCTGCAG
This sequence comes from Corvus moneduloides, assembly GCF_009650955.1. Taxonomy (NCBI): domain Eukaryota; kingdom Metazoa; phylum Chordata; class Aves; order Passeriformes; family Corvidae; genus Corvus; species Corvus moneduloides. Next base: position 71,437,843 of record NC_045479.1, read on the forward strand.
TGACCTTCCCTGACTCGGTGTTTACCTTCAGAGAAAGGGAACATTTGCTGCCTAGTGGAGCTCAGCTACAGCTTTTCAGTCAGCGATCAAAACACTCGAAAGCTAAGAGCAGCATTTGAATTTAAAAATCATAATTACAGTGCCCAAGAGGGAGAAGTTGGAAGAGGGCAATGAACAAAGCAGGGGGTTGGAAGAAAACAAAGAAAGGCATGAGAGGAATCTGCGCTTTGAACAGAGAGTCCTGAATATCTTGTACTGGCTACTTCAAATTGGGCACCTGAAATTAATAGATTCTTTGACCTTCATTTCTCTGTACTCTTGTTCTTTGTTTGTAAAGCAGAAACCACAGTAGAGCCTCACCAAGAAAAAAAAAAAGATGCCATCACAGCAACTGCTCCAGCCAAAGCACTCAGATGCTGCAGAGATGAGGATGAAGAAGGGAATAAAAAAACCCAACCCTCTATGGCTTTTCAGCAAGTGAGTACCAGCATCGCCTGTGGGGAGCAGGGCAGTGTCCTCTGGAATAAAAAATACCTCCCAGTCATGCAATTAAGGACGAACCACACATGCCCACAGGGGTTCTGTGGGCAGCCTGAAGGCAGGCATCTCTTAACTTCTAAATGCTTTCTCAGCCTTGTCACTTCTGGTGTTATTTTGATGGGTTTTATGCATAGGACTCTGCTATATTAAGAGCATGTCTACGTATCTCACAAGTAACTCTGCCTGCAGAGGAAAGCCTGGCACAAACAAACAGAGCCTCGAGGCTTCTCCTCTGGTCTACAGAGATGGATATTGTGCTTGGGCAATTCCAAGAACAGGCACAGAGAATGGATGGGGAACAGCCCTGGGGAGCAGGACTTGGGAGTGCTGGTGGATGAGAAGCTCAACATGACCCAGCAGTGGCTGATGGCAGCCCAGACACCCCCCCAGTCCTGGGCTGCATCACAAGTGTGGGCAGCAGGTTAGGGAGGGGATTTTGCCCCTCTGCTACGTTCAGGTGAGCTCTCCCCTGCAGAGCTGCCTCCAGCCCTGGAGCTCACAACAAAGGAAAAACAGGGATGCATTGGAGTAAGTCAGGAGGAGGCCACAAATATGCTCGTAGGGATGCAGCCCCTCTGCTCTGGAGCCAGGCTGGGACAGCTGGGGGAAAAAAAACCTGAGAGCCCCTTCCAGTGCCTAAAGGGGCTCTAAGAGAGCTGGAGAGGGACTTGGGACAATGGCATGGAGTGACAAGACAAGTGGGAATGGCTTCCCATTGCCAGCGGGCAGGGTTAGATGGGATACTGGGAAGGAATTGTTCCCTGTGAGGGTGGTGAGGCCCTGGCACAGGTTGCCCAGAGAAGCTGTGGCTGCCCTTGGATCCCTGGAAGTGTCCAAGGCTGGACAGGGCTTGGAGCACTCTGGGATAGTGGAAGCTGTTCCTGCAGTTGGCAGAGAATTGAAACTAAGGGCTCTTCAAGGTCCCTTCCAACCCAAACCATTCTGTGATTCTGCTTTGGTGATCATCATCGACCACACCATCACGTTATCTCACTGGACCTTACTGCTGGATCCCACTGGCTTTATTACACTTGGGTCTCTGCAATGGCTGCTCTTGCTGCTATGCAGGATGCAGGACGAAGGATAAAATCCACGTGCCCTGATTCTGGAGTCTTGCTCCTTTAAACAGATGTGGGAGGGAGGGTTGGTAAATCCTTGGACAGTTTTTCATCTTGCCTCGACTGGGCTGGGCTTTGGGCTAGTCTGTTGTCTGGTCCCCTGTCATAGCTGCTGCTGTAATGATTCATCCATCTGGTTTTCTGGGAAAAGAAAATGAGCTAGGGAAATGTTTTTTCTTTTTTTTTTTTTTTTTTTTTTGGCTGTATCTTTCCTGAAACAGTTACAACTTTGCACCCACTGGAGTTGATGGGGCGGGCGGGGGGGGGGGGGGTGGGGGGTGGAGAGGAGTTTTACACATCGCTTTTGACTTGCTAAAGTAGAGACAGAAGTGCTGAGAATCCCATTCCTCAAAGTCAGACCGTGACGGTTTTGTCCTGAACTGTGTTTCCAAGGAGCAAAAAGGATCCAGCAAAACCCAGCAGAAGATCCAGGCTGTCCTCAGCGGGTGCACTGGACAAAACCTCGTGCTGATCACTCCAGGGACACCCACTCCTTCCGCTGGCTCCTCACCTACCTGAGCTCTCCAGAAATGATGCAGGATGAGCTGCAAGGCGGCAGCTTGGACAGAAATCCAGGTGCAGAACAAGGACACTGAAGATCGTCTCAGTGGATTGAAACAGCTACTCTCATGAGTGGTGTAATTTATCACAAATCAGGTAATATGGAGGGGGAAAAATCCAAGGAGTTCACACTGGGTGACGTTCAGTCTGAGAGTGCAGCAGGAAGCCACACTGGATGTTTTCCTTGTTGGTTTGCACAGGGGAGGGATGAGACAATCTGCCCATCCAGCTGGGAACACCAAGGCAACCACTTCTTGGGTTAAGGAAAGTGGCACTGTGAAGTCTCTGCCAGCAGCCCTTAAAAACACTGTTATAAACCAGCCAGCTCCAGAGATCTCCTCCTTCTCCTCGCTCTAGGAATGCATCTTCCTTGGTCCAAGCTTAGTTAGAGGTTAGACTGGGAAAGCAGCAGCCTGTCTGGGAGCAATCACTCCTCCATTCAAACACGTTAATGAATTTCCACCAAAGGGATTAGCTATCAAAGTTCTTTTTTACGCTGCTGGAGCAAACCTTCCTGTGACAAATTCCTGCCCTTATTCGGGCTCCAGAGCTATTACAAGTGACTCCTGTGAGAATCAGATCCTCCTTGGACCCACCAGCACAGGAACTGCCCTCCTCACTGGTCCAGCATCCTTCCTCTCCCATCCCACTCTTTCTTTAGGTTTCTTTCTCCTCACTAGCCTTCCCTAGCGCTTGCCCGTTCCATGATTTCATCTGAGGTGGGTGGTGAGCTCGCTCTCCCCCGCGCAGCCTCTTCCCAGCGGCTCCCGGGATCCCTGCCAGCTCCTCTCCACCCACGGCCTCTCCCGACGAGCCGAACCGCGCAGCTCCCGCTGCTGCCCGCTCCAAGGCAGCATCCCACATCTGCTGCGCTGGCTCGGCCAGGGGCAGGCCAGCCAAGGAGCACCTCACCTATCCCCCTGCACCAGTGCCTTCCAGGGGGTGGCATCTCCACCCCTGCATCCCAGGGGATCCCCAGCTTCCCTGCCAGGACACGGCGATGGGGCACTGAAGTGACTCTTGAATGCTCAAGAAGTGCAGACCCAAGTTTGAGTTTAGAAAACAGCTTTGCGGGTTGAAAACCAAATGAGAACTGCCTTCCCCCCCAACCCCCCTTTTTTTTTTCTGAGTTACTCTTAGACATAAAACCTCTGTGTGGATTTAAGCATTCCCAGCCTGGCTAAATGCAGGAGCACCAAGGAGTGAAGTCAACTGGTCCCACGGCTTCAGAGATTGAGGAGCTGAACATGGCAAAGCAGATTTCAATCAGATTTTGAATTTGTTAAACCAAAGTGTTAAAATTGAAAACAGAGCACAGGACAGCTTCTCAAACCTCTTGGGTTATTCCCTCTGCTCTTTTGCCATGATTTTAGAAAATTATTCTTTTGACTATTCCTCCTGATGCCATTTCTGTGAGTCCATAAAACCATTTTCTCCTTGTCAGAGAATTCCAACGCCGGTGATTTATAGGCTTTGCTTGGAACGCAGCACACAAGTACTTCACTTTTTCATTCGCCCTTTCTAAACGTTTTTAATGATCCGCTTCCTCGGATCTGTTTACATTTGGGACATTAAAAGCTAAGCAACAACTCCATTATGAGCAAGAACACCATAAAAATTCCACCATTGCCAGGAAACATCTCAATACAGTGACAAACGTAGCCACTCTCTCGTCCTGCTGCTCATCCGTGGGAAGACTGGTTTATAAATTATTCATGAGTGCCTTAAAATTTCCAGGCTAATCTCAACTAAAAAGTGGGGGTTTTTACACCATTGTTTCGCTCCCAAGTTCTCCAACTGGAATTTTGATTTGCATAGCGAAATCTGAAAATTTACTTGCACTGAATTTCTTTCCTTCAAGTTGTGATTTCAGTTCTCACTCTGGAAACATAGTGGAGAATCTTTGCATGACAACTTATTTGGAAGCCTGGAAATCCTTCATAATTCCCATGAATTTCCTGAGAAATTTAAGTTTTCCCAGATGTGTTTTTTGAGCAGGTTTGGATCTATAAGGTTTGTGGCACCTTTCAGCAGGCAATCCCACCACCCCAAGGCATTTTTAGTAATGATGAACTATCTGGGGGACTATCAAGCCATTCTCTTCCCAGTCTGTTCCACAGTAAGGACAAGCAAGACTGAAGATTAAATCATGGCAAAATTTAACAGAGAAAATCACTTTGTGGTCCTCTGGAGGCTATTAACAGACCAACTCACTCACCTGTGCTCGTGGATTTTACAGCTGTCAGTCTGTTCTGGGATTTAATCCGCATGGTGGCACTGGAGTATATTCCATGTAAAATCATCAATCATAAATAAATCCCGCTGGGTTTTTATGCAGTAATGTTACAGAAGAACAAACAGTCACGATATTTGAAGCCACGAAGCTAGAAGAGTTGCCTTATATTCCTCTTCATGTCTGTACTCTGCCATGCATTGCTTGGCAAACTGTACCACTGCCGGCTCCTCCACGCAGCGCTTTGATGACCCTTCCCAGCCACTTCATCCCAGGCTGTGCTGCTCCAAATGAGGGTCAGTGTCAGGCTTTCCAGGCTGGAATCCAGCCAGATATGTGCAGGGCTTGACATGCTGATTGCTTTGGGAAAGTAGAGACCAAAAAAACCTTTCCTTTGTAGCAATATGTGAATAGTTCTTCCCGGTGACGGAGGTGAGGCCCCGGCACAGGTTGATCAGAGAAGCTGTGGCTGCCCCTGGATCCCTGGAAGTGTCCAAGGCCAGGCTGGATGGGGCTTGGAGCAGCCTGGGATAGTGGAAGGTCCCTGCCCATGCAGAGAGATGGAACTGGATGGTCTTTAAGGTCCCTTCCAACCCAGACCATTCTGTGACTGAATTTCACTGGCACCAAAATACTCAAATCCTTGTGATCCCAAGGCTCACCTCTCCTTTTAATGACAAGAGGCCATTAAAAAAACTTCTCTGACAAGGAAAAAATGTTTTTATGGACCTGCCCCATGACTGAAGACAGATCATCTGCAGGTTTCACGGCAGGTTCTCCAGAGAGGAATCCTCTGGGAGAGGCAGATGTGATGCTGAGAAGGCAGCACAGACAGAAACTGCATATAAGGTAATTTAAATACTCAGCAATCCACGCAGCAGAGCAGGCAGCCACTCATCTCTCCATGGACTGTTCTTGGAAAGTTGCTGGAAATCAAGTAGAGTGAGAATGACACCAGGAAAAACATTTTTTGCCTCCAATTTCAAGGAGCTGAATGAGAGTATCTTCCAACCCAGGGTCTGTAACCATTACACTGACCAGTACACACTGAACATCCTCTTGTCTGCTCAACAGCAGAGGTGGGAGCAGCCAGCTGCTTCAGCTTTTCTGCTTGGAGCCCTGAAGTTCTGCATGTTCCCAGAGGAAACGCACCTGGCAGCGCCTGGAGAAGAGAACCCAGCAGTTTGATGAACTGTTGTCAGGAACCAGGAGAGAAGAGCTGTCTTAGTGACACCTGGAAAGTGAGAACCTCCCGTTGCAGGCAGCTTAACCCAGGTTGTCTCACTGGAGTTTGCATCACTGCCCTCACTGGATCCGATTCACCAGATAGAAATTCTGACACTATTTTCATTAAGATTACCCAAACAAGGAAGAATTTGCTCTCCTGGCACCTTTACACTGCTGTGAGCTCTAACAGCCTGTTTTACTGCACAGCAAAGCTCTGCCAGCACAAGCCTCTGCTGTTTCATACATAGTAAAGGTCCCAGCAGGACTTGACCAGCCCACAGTGAAAGCCACAATACCCGAATTTATCCTCCTCGTACCTCTGCTGCCCATTCTGGCACTGGAAATGTGTGCTAGGGACACAGCAGATCCCACACAAACAGGTTATTTTTGGTTAGCAAGTCTCAAACTGGCCTGGAATAAATAAATCAGGGAGCATCTTGTAGAATATCACAATTTTGTCTTGTTCACTGTTCCACTCCATGAGCATCTTATGCCTGGATGTTTCATCAATTAATGTTGAAAATTTTATCAATTATAATGAAAATTATACTTCTGACCGTCAATTTATTTGCTGTGAAAACAAAGTCGTTTTTCACCATCACCCCAAGCCCCTACTCAACATGATCAGGATGTTTTCCCCCCAGATTCCCAATATATGATGGATTTCACAGAACATACTTATGTAGAAGGCTAACATTTTGAGATTGTGATGCAAGATCACAAAAATTTCAGACAAATTAATTGCAGCAATTGAAGTTTAGGCTTTATGTAGTAGAATGAAGTGGTTTCATGACTCACTAATAAAAATTATGTACACTGTAAGACACTTCTGAAATATTTTTCCTTTAAAAATTTCCCAATAGACATCATCTTTCACTCCCTCTCATCCCACCATCCAGCACATTTTTTATTAATCCAGAAGTGAAAGGATTTTTTGGGAGAAGCAGTTGACTTCTAGTGCTGCTTTCGGCTTAGTCCAAGCATTGATTTCATTTTAACATCTTTCCAGAACACTGGCAACAGGACAAACTTTTCTGGCCATGGAAACAATCCCCCTGCACACTGCATTTTGTGATTGCTGCAGGGTCTGTTAACAGGATGGAGCAGACTTGCAAACTAATAGTTTAAGTTATGCACTGTGGTACCTGATCGACACTTTGAGACTGGTGCAGGTTTTCTAGGCACCATTTTCCATCCAAATTTGTGTGACAGGGAAGACTGTCTTCCAGTAGCTTCACTTCTTTAAAAGGCCAAGGGTTGAGAGCAAAGAGGATAAATTAAAAAAACCCCAAAAACTCATTACATACACTTCTCTCTTCCTCAGATATATTTTACACTGAAATGCTTCTGTTTTCATCAAGCATTTTTCTTCCTTTTTTCATCCTTTCTTTCCCTGTTGCTGTAAGGAAGATCCAGCATGACCAGGACACAATCCTCTGTGTGGGCACACAGGCACACCAGCAGCAGTGCTCAGATTTGAAAATACTGCCACGAGATCCAAGCACTAGGCAGCTCCATTTTCCTATGTGGTGCAAACAGAAGAAATCATTACATCTTAAGAACTTAAGACAGAATTAAAATGTTATTAACCTTCTTCACTTATTTCTGCATCACCTTGTAACTGGTTCTAACCTTAAGATTAGTTTTTGTAGTTTCCTGTAAGTCCAGACATTTCGATCCTACACACACACCACAAGCAGCAAATCTCCAAACAGATACATCTGCTCCTTCAGGGACTTCCCACAAGAAAACATTTATGCAACTGTCTGCATGGGAGCTACTTAGGCAGTGGATGCACTTAAAACACAGAGATTACTTGCAAGTCACACTTCCAACACCACTTCATTCTGCACAGCTTTTAACCTCCACAAGAACATCTGTCAAACCCCTTAAAACATGCAGCTCTCTGCACTGTACTGCAAACTCCCCCTGGTGCTAGCCAGTCTATATTTTCCGTATTTTAGTAATTTGTTGCATTAATTTAGGGGCTTAACCTACAGTCTTTTGTACTAAACACAGTACTTGCCACTTCTCAAAGCTCCATCTAAAAAGAGACAGAGCATGAAGGTGGATTTTATGAATGGGTGGAAGCAAGAGACTTGAAAGAGATCACAAAGTCCCTTTTGGTTTGTGATTATCTTAATTAGAAATAAAGACTACCTCATTCCAACCCCCTGCTATGGTCAGGGACTCCTTCCACTAGACCAGGGTGCTCCAAGCCCTGTCCAACCTTGGACACTTCCAGGGATGGGGCAGCCACAACTACTCTGGGCAGCCCGCGCCAGGGCCTCACCACCCTCACAGGGAAGAATTTCCTCCTATCATCTAATCTAATCCTGCTCACTGTTTGAAGCCATTCCCCCTTGTCCTGTCACTCCATGCCCTTGCCAAAATTCTTTCTCCAGCTTTCAGTATCTTTTCATACACCTAAAAGATTTGGAGGAGATAGAAGAAAGGTAAATTTGCTTCCAACAACCAGCCACAACCTTAGAAATTCCTCTGAATATTCAAAAGCTGCTCCACTTGTTCACAAAACCCCTCTCTTACCGTTTCCCCATATGAATAGTGGGAAAAGCAGTACATTGCTGAATTCACCAGGACATCCTGGAAAACATTCCCCGCTACAGCGATGCCTTGCTGCAGCTTGGTGTGTGCTGTGCTGCTGTAGGTTGGCTGGTGTTACTAACTCCCAAAAAGCTGGATGTAGAATGACCAGCTGATTGAAGGATGATTTTCAGAGATTATCTTCATGGATAACGAGATCCTGCTGGAACTGGGGACACGACCCACCTTTGACTCTGCCTCCCGTCAGTTGTGCCTCTGAAGAACTGAAATTTCAGAGAAATTCTTATATATTAAACATCCTTGGAGAGATGACTCAGGCTTTTTTATGGCTTACACTGCAAGGAGTGTAGGAGAGAAAAATGCAAGAAGCTCTCAGGCTGGCAGGAAAAACCTCCGTGAGATCTTGCTTTCAGTACGTCTGGAGTACGGGAACTGCAGATCGGGAGGTTTTCTGCTGCTCCTTTTATTTCCTCATACCTCACAGATGGATCATTAAACCAACAGGGAGCGGTTCTTCTTCTTTGATCCCAAGTCCACACTGGTTATTCTCATTGGGAAAACCACCTCCCTTGATCTTCCCTCTCAGCACTGTAAAGCTTTCCAAACCATTTCAAGGATCATCTTCACACAAAGAACCTAAACCAGGACCTTGGGTTATACACTTTACAATTCTCCCCCTCCCACAAGTTCAAACTTGCAGCATTTCTGAATTCAGCAACTCTATTCACTAAAGTAACACACTTCCCTGTTTTCAGTCCTGGATAATACCATTAAAGTTTCTCTCTGGAGCCTCTTGTGTAAAAATTCATGAGGTGCAATTCCCCAATCACTATAACCGATTTCAAATGGTGCTAGAATTATTATTGACTCTGAACACCAAAAGAAATCAGTCATCCTCTAAAGGGGTTACGGAGATCTGCAAGGATGAAGAGTTAAGTGCTGGACAGTATTTTACATCGGAGAATCCCCAGATATTTGATATTCTTATTAAAGCATTGGTGAGAAAACAAAGATTTAGACAGTGAAAATTTTCAAAATCAACCATCAGCTACATACATTTTTTAATACAGTAAAATACTTCAAAAAATATAATCTTGAAACACTTCTCCAGATTTCAGTAGAGTTGGACAATGTGACCAACCACCTGTGGTCCAATCCTCCCAGTCGCTGGCTATTTCCATGAGCACATCCGGCCACCAACCTGCACGCTGGCAAAGCCTTGTCACAGAAAATAAATAACATATTCTGACCTGCCAAACATGCCACAACAGAATGCCAGACACGCAGGAGGGATGCAAACAGCATCCAGAACTCCCAGGGCTCCAATGCAGAATTACCTGTTTCGAATTCTGTAGTGTGTCTTGTATGATATATGTACCAAGTATTTACAAGCATGATGAAGTGGTAAGAAAAATGGATCTAGGTAAGGCTGAAAACAGGCTTTGAGTTAAAAATTTAGAGCACGTGTAGTTCCCTACCTTATCCCTCACCATGCTGTATGACTAGTTGTATAGCTTTTACTAGTTGGGGCATTAAAATCAACATCTTCAATATTGAGTTGCAATTCTGCATTTTACTCTTTTGCCTTGTTTCTGCCTCAAAACCTTCTTGGGTTCTGAAGTTGCTGCTCACCACTTAAAAATATTACAAATATGCTGACAGCAGAACTTCTGCCTTTGAAATCCCTCTTTACATTGCTCTCCCAGGGATCACCTGGGTCACAGACCCCCAGAGTCCCACCGAGGGATTTTGTTTGGTGGTGGAGCTTAATTGGAATGGCACAACCACACAAGGAAGATCTTTCTCTTCTTTTCCTCTGAGGCTCCCGAGGGTCCATTTCCCTGACGAAGGCCGGCATTCTTCCTCCAAGAACACTGATTTCAAATGGTGCTAGACAATGAATAGTTAAATCTAAACCACCACATGAAACCAGCTTCCTGAGGGAGCTTGTGTCTAGCTGAGAGGATATTCCTGTAACAATAAATTGGAAATGCCACAGAAGAATACCTAGCCACGTTGGGTTTTTATTTTTCCTGTTAAACAGTTGATGCTTTTTTCTTATTCTTACCCTTGATTTTGGTTTGAGTCACTCAAATGTTCACTTCTGTTTTCTATTACGGCGCTACCAACAGCAAGAGAATTGCTTGCAGCAGTGTCACTCCGAGGAATTTTGTTAGTCAAGCTTGAACAACATGTACAAGGCTTTAACAAGGAATGAAGGACCTTCATCCTACTTGTGCTGCTGTCTCCTATTAACACAGTCTGTCTGCTGAGCTCTGCCCACAGCACGACTACATCCAGACACACCAGCACGGGCAGCACTGCTGCAAAACTCCCTCTTGTGACAGCAGAACATGTAAGGTGTTACCAAATCTTCCTTTCAACAGCAGCAGCACAAGGACCAGTGTGTGACACGCTACATATCAGTGCCTAAAAGCTGAATATTCATCCCAAAGGCCACGCAGAAAGCCTGGAAACCTGCCCACCTGTCAGCTAGCTCTGGCTGAGGTGGGATTTGCAAACTGGGGGAAAAGTTTGTCTCCAAATCTAACGTTAAGGACTGCATTGATTACGGGCTATTCAGACCTGGCACTTGGCACCTGGAGACAGCACTGCTTCTTAGAAGTCTGACACAGGGTTCTTTCCTGGAAATCTGCTACTGAAGTGCGTTCTAGACAATTTACTCCCTTTCAAACAGATTTTTTTTTTTCATTTCATAACCTCTCTGCAGCTCCTCATCTCAGCTGGCAGAACAAACATCAGACCTGAAGCCCATCTGCAGAGCGATGTCGAGCAAGTCCTGAGTGTTTGCACAGGCACAGCCCCACTCTCGCTGACATGTTCTGGGAAGCACTCAGGTACACCACAGTCTCTTGGAAAGAGCAAATCACCCCGGGCAGTGGCACAGAAGGCACCACAAAGTGCCTGCATGGCAGAGAAGGCACAAAGACACCGCGTGCCCCATCCGGTGTAGAACAACAGAGTTTTAAGGGAAACAACCCATCGGAGCAGGCTGGGCCTCCGCAAGCGGGCAGTTCCTGCAGTTACTGGAAGAGCTGTCACCATGCCAGGCCACATCAGCACTGGATTTATTGTGCAGCTTTTCTGTCCAGAAAGTGCCTGTGTGGAGCAGAGCAGGCAGGAAGCAGCAGGACGGAGCTGTGCCCGTGTCCCCGGGCTCTACCCCGAGCACGCAGCTGCCTGGGAATCTTCCACACAGGCTCACAAAACACTAATGGGTGAAATAAAGCTGCTTTGAAGTGCAGGCAGAACCAAACTCTTTTTCCTTCAGCCATGCAGAAGTCCAAAATTTTGCCTTGCTGCACTGTTTTCAAGAAGACTGCAGTATCTTTATTGTTTCCCTCCTGCAGTTTATTACTCCTGGGTGTGCTCTGTTCCTGCCTCTGGAAGTCCTGTGAAAGCTGATTTTAGTTGATTAGAACCACAGAACCACTGAGGTTGGAGAAGACCTCCAAGATCACTGAGTCCAACCTTTGATTTAATACCACCATGCCCACTAAACCGTATCATGAAGTGCCAGATCCAGCTGTTTTCTGAACACTTCCAGGCATGGTGACTCCACCACTGCCCTCAGCCTGTTCCAGCGCTTAAACCACTCTTTCAGTGAAGAAATTTTTCCTAATATCCAACCTGAACCTCTGCCGAGACTCGAGGCTATTTGCCATTGTCCTGTCACTTGTTATCTGGGAGAAAAGGCTCCCCACCTCATCACAACCTTCTCTCAGGTAAATGTAGGTCTTCAGGTAAATAAGGTCTTCCCTGAGTCTCCTTTTCAACCCTCAGCCAGTCCTTAGTAGAACTGACATTCCAGATCCTAAACCACCATGAAAGATGAACCCATCTGTGGAGTCCTGATGACAGGCAAATCTCTCAATCTCCTTCTCTTCAGGGGGCAGAAAACCACGTAAAAAAAAACCCCCAACTAATTACATCTGTTCCTCAAGTTTCATCACCTGCCAAGATGCAGCTCTCTCTTCATTTACCGCAAGGACAACAAATCCAACCAGCTCAGACTAGGAATCCAACTCCTAGATGGCTGAAGGAGGGAAATCAAACCAGTGTGGACAGTTCTCACATGGGAATCTGTCAGCAGCACAGCTAACGTAATCCTCTCCAAGAAAATCTTCTTGAGAAAAGCCCAAGAAACCTGAGATCCATCTGTGAGACAAGGAAAGCAGTGGCAAGTGTCTCCCCTGGACAAGGCTAATTCCTGCTGCAGCATCTCTTCCATGCAGTTGTATCCATGACATCCACGGATTTGAAGCCAAGGTCCAGCTGCGTGGCTCTGCCTTTACCACCAGCCTCAGGACGGCTGTAGACCACAGCATCTCCATCTGGCTATCCAGAGAGCAAATTCTGCCATTTAATATCATTTGCACTTTTGAAGAAAGCATCTTTCAAAACTTGTAATAACTCTGTGTGTTTCTAGAACAGGCTAATGAGAAACACGCTCGCACCAGGGCTGTAAACTGTCATTTCTAAATTGGAAAACCAAATGAACTGCAGATAGAGAGCTATTGTGCTGCTCCAAGATGCCTCCTTCTAATTAGGTGCTCGAAGTTTTAAAACATTTTCAAATCTTGGACTGCTCCATCCTTCCCAGATTTAAAGATCGGAAGAGCTGAGGGCAATTTCCTCGCTGAACTGGGAAGAAGAACAACAGAGTTGTTAATGTCTATACATTTCCAAGTAAGAACCTGGGAAACAGGGAAGAACAAACCCAGAATTCAATGACTTAGATAAAAATTGTACATGGAAGAGCATCTGATTACACTTAGGTTTCTCCAGTTACAAATTAAGTGTTCTGTAATCCTCCAGAGAAAATTACGGGAATGACATGTCAGTGACTTCAAGCTCTAATCTTACAAGCTTCGTAATTCATGTTTTTATTTGACACTGATGGGATCACTTGAATGAGTAAAGTTTTGTCTGCAATTAAAGCACGGCAAGAATGAAGTTTACAAAGGCTTTGTTTTGCTTTTGAATAATTTTAGGGATTTACAGGTGGTTTAGGAGCATTGAAACACTTACCAGGGAGCCCTTTCTCTTCCACTGATGAATTCCTGCAGAATTCCTGCAATTGGAGTAACACGAGAACTTTCTGTGACTGCAAGAGACAACTGTGGGGGCACTTTATCCCATTAATCAGGGATCATCAGACAGAACAAGCACTGGGTGCGACTTGGAAAGACTTCCATGGTGGACTAATGATCCTGTACAGGAAATTCATTAAAAAATCAGTCCCACTGCTTCCTTTCCATGCCCTGCCATAACAGAAGCCGTGTAAATGGATTTTGTTAGAGCTGTACTTAGGACAGCTTTACAATCCATCTGAAAGACAGAGCCAGCCTGCAATCTGCAGACAATGGCCTGTGAGAACATCACATCTGACAAACTGCTCAACTTACTGTAACTTTTTTAATCCCTTTTTTAATAAAATGTGGAGCCGAGATGACAGAGTGACAAGTCTGCAGAAAGGCTCTGTCTGTACCATGGGAAGGGACTGTGTGAACTTCCTACTTAACGCCTGGCCATGGATCTCATTTATGAGCTGCTGCAGACATCCCATGGCATGGCCGAGATGGAGGAGCCACTGAGAAATTATGTGTCAACTGAAAAACCAACTAATACTAACTGCAGTGAGAAAGAACTGTCTACCCAGATAGAAACTGGGATTGTGAAGTCAGTTACAGATGTCTTTAAGGGATTTCTTTTTTTTCGGTCATTTTCAACTTGAACTTAAACCACAGCTATTGGGGAAAAGCTGCTTCATCTTTTCTTTTTCTGCACCATCAATCCCCCAGCGTTTTCACCACCAGCTTAATGAATTCCAACTATCAAGAGAGCTCATCCGCTCTGTAATTTGTCTTTTTTTGTTCCCTTCACTAAACAAGCAGGAAAAATGTTTTTAATTTGCAAGGCTGAATAAATACCTACTGTGTTTGCCAAGGCTTTATTGACATTCATGGCTGTCCACAAAGCTGACTGACTTCTCACAGAGATGGTTTATCTCCTCAAGTAAAGAAAATAAACCTGCCCTAACAAGAAGATGTTAATCTTTCTTAATAAAATAAATGAAAAGCAGCAGTTCAATAAATAATCCTGTGGCTAGTGAAAGCCCTTCACTCAGGATACAGTCCCAGAGCAGATTTTTGTTGACAGCAAGATCACACAGCACTGGGACACCCTCCAATGCTCACTGCTGCCTCTGATGCTGCACTTCTTGTCACCTTCAGCAGTACCAATACAACTGCCTGTGGGCCATGAAATTCATTCAAATGATTCTAATTCAAAGAAAAAAATGAAGCGTTTCTTTTCTTGACTGAGTTATTTTCAGTCATCTGGTTTTCCACACAGTCAGGGGAGAGGTGGCACTGCATTGCTGCTGAGCTGGAAATGAATGGCTGGGAGTGGGCAGAAACTGATTAAGCTGGCACTAGCAAAAGACATGAACTGTGGAATTACACCTTGGATAGCACCAAATCCCATCTCTCTTGCTCAGCTGGTCACGAGGAGTTGAGATGAGTTTCAGCTTACAAGGAAACACAGTTCTTCAACTTTCACAAGAAAATCAATACACTGAACTCTGAGGTTCTTACTCAAGTTTTACTGGATTTTTACACAAGGTTCAACTTTTCCCACAGGCCTCTTTGGCTGGATTTTTCCATTTGAATTTCTCTCATTGAACAATTCTGTCATCTTAAAATGAGCAAGGAACAATCAAAGCCTCCACAGCTGGAATTTAGTATCATCAGAAGGTCTGTGGTGGCTTGATATAAACACTAAGAAAAAAAAAGCATTTGAGTCGTTTGGGAGGAAAATAATGACAAACCATTACTGAAAAGATTCCTACACCGATGACAGTATTTCACATCCCTTCCTGTGCTTTGTTTAGCTGCACTGAGAAGTGCTATGAAGTAAAGAGATCTGGGGAACATTCCTCTGGAACACGCAAACCAGCCTTCAAATAAAGACAATTATTTCCCACTAGTGAAACATCCAATTTACCCATTATGCAGGCACAGCATGCATTTATCTTTTTAATTTCAGAGGTCCTCAAAGCTTTGAGCAGGAAAGGTCTGATGGCTACAAGGTATTTACAACAACTGATACTAAGGAAGGACACAGATCTGCTGTACCTGAGAAAAAACAGTCTCCACCATTTACAGCTTTATCCGTGGAACAATTCATTACTGACAGGTTTGTCCTCAGAATCTGGAAGAAAAAAAACACCAGAAGCTGTTTGAATTAGTCCCCTCTGTGTTGTTCTGCAAAGAGATGAATTAAAACACAACTTGAGACTAAATTTTCTCTTTCTCCAGGTTTTACACTTTTAACCATGTTATGACTCCTCACAATCTGTACTTGTGTGACGGCATTTACAGTCAGAACAGGCAATCGAGGTGTGCCACTTTAGTGTCTAAGTCCATCATGAAGTCCAGGCATCATGGTCCCTATGGAAAGAGTAATTTCGGATTAGAGCTCTCAAATTCACCAAAAAAACCCTGCTGTCTTTGTTTCATAACAAAGTGTACGTGTAAGCACTCCTTATGAGATGTATCCTAAGGTATCTCCAAACCTGGTAAAATGCCTCAAGCTGCAGTCCACTTCTGCACTGACTGTGGCAATGGTGCCACAGGGAAATAATTCTTTGTGGAGGCAGAATCCATAAATAGCAGGTGCCAGAGAATCACCTGCTGCACAGAACAACATCCTTGACGTAAAAGTTGTCTCAGATTTACTCTGAACTCTGTTTTGAAATCTCTTCAGGCTGATTTTGGGGATTAGCAGGGAAGGAAATCCTAAAAATACAAAAGCAGGCTTATCAAGCTGGGGGAAAGGCAGTAAGATGTTTTTGTGACAAAGGCTTCAGGATATGAATTATGCATTACCAAAAACTGACTTCAGTCTGGATGGGAGGAGGGAGATTTCTGTGCATCCAAATCCCAGCACAACGGGCACAAGCTGCTCTGCAGGGAATTACATGCATCCTGTACAAACATTATCCATTTGAGAATCTCACTCTCCTTTTTGCCCGAGTATTATTTTGTGCTAATTGTGAGAATCTGAGGCAGAAAACCACAAATAACCTGCGAAATCCTTGGAATCAGTTACTATCCAATTCGGAGAGGGCTACTGAGACCGTAAGGAAGCAGGAACAGTCTGGCTTCAGCCTCCCTCTATTTCTGTCCACATTTCCACCCTGCGCCCATCACCATAGCAGCTGACTGCTCCTTCTGCAAAACACCAACCTTTGGGGCAGCAGAGGCAGGAAAATAGTGGGGTTTTTTTCCCAAATGCACCACCATTTGCTGGAAAAAAGCAGCTGATGTTTTCTTTTAGGAACTGGACAGAACAGCTGTAATAAAAAAACGTGATTCCTGTTGATTGCTGAGGTACATTAATGAGGGTGTGATAATGAAGCAGCCACCCACAACAAAACTCACTGTTGATTGTCCATGTCTTACATTACAAAAACACTTATTTTCATTCCCACTGCTGCCTTACACATTTAAAATCATCTCATTGGGGTCTGGGAAAAAAACCAATGACCATTAAGAATAAAACCCAAAATATTTCCTCAGCTTAAAATAGTTCTTCTGACTTACAGCTTTTGGGACATAAGAGAGATGAGCATCATTTTTAGCAACCACCCTGGCACCATGGCTGTTATACAACTTTCAATAGCAGCTCTAATCCCACCCCTGAGCAGAAATGCCCCCGTCATCAAGCACTCCAAAGCTACACCTGCTGTTTGTATCCTCGTGCCATGAGCTGGATCACAGCCACTTCTGTCCCTACAAAGTGAGCTCTCAAAACCAGGCACCGGCTCATGCCACTGCTGCTCTGCTTATCTCCACACTGGATTAATTTGTGCTGCTCCACACATCATCATGGCACTTCGTCTGTCAAAGCATGAAAAGTAGCCTGAAAAGAACTGCTCCTAAGTATCTTTAAAAAATAACGATAAATGCACAAAAACATTTATTAGTCTGTGTTTTCGTTGCCTGATATAACACGGACTTCTTCACAATTACCCAAGAGGAAGTGAAATTAAAATTATCACACAGAAAGACGATAACAATTAAGAAAGATAGGAAGTTCAATCAGACCACTTCAAGTTTTAACCCCAGCTCAATTCCCACGCCTCACAAACACACTGCAGAGGACCTTTCAGTCAAAGACAGATAGTCCGTACTCCTCCCATCCCGTATGACACTGCAAAAAAAACCCGAAACCCAAGCCAGAAATATTTTCAGAGTGAAACAAAACACTTTAGAACCTTTCCTTGTTATGCTGAAGAAGCAAAGAAGCTGGATGGGGCATCGAGCAACCTGGGATCGTGGAAGGTGTCCCATCACACGGCAGAGGGTTGGAGCAAGATGGTCTTGAAGGTCCCTTCCAGCCCAAACCATTCTGTGATTCTATGGTTCTCTGAAGCAGAAATCAGTATTTTTTAAAGATATTCACTTCCTACATTCTGCTGCTGCACAGTGACAAATACGTATGCCAGATACATTTATATACTACATACTTCACAGCAGGAAAAATAACCAGTGCAGAGATCTCATTCCATCAATGTACTGGAAACAGAAATTATTTACCTTTCAATTTGCACAGATTTGTAAGCAGGTTTTTCCCTCACACAACGTGTTCTTCCTCTGGCATATGCAAGATACCCTCATGAGATCAGCACCTGGAATTTACAAAATGGTTTATTTAAATGCATGTTTGCATTTCCCCTTCAGCTTCTCATGAAATGCAGAGAAGTCACATGGTTATGGTAAAAATAAAGATTTTGGGGATTAATTAATGCCCTTTTAGCTGTGCTAGGGACTGGAAGAGCCAGGAGATGAGAGAGATCTTCACTGTATGCTGAGCAAGGATCATCTGGATCAACTGGTGAGCATCTGGCAGTGCTGGAATCAATTACATCTGCACAACCATGCATGGCTTGGAGTATTTACTGATCCTTACTCCTGAACCCTTTTTACTACTCAGTTTGTGTACGTGACTTCTGTGACAGGACAGTCACATCGTGAGGATAAAAGCAGACACTGTGCTTCAGTAACAAACACTGATGCTGGCACACGCCATGGAAATTACAGAGCTAATTAGAGGACAACATAATGCTTCGTGTATTGAACACAGCCAGGAAGGGATGGGAAAAGGGGATGTTGGAGTCTGAAAAAAAATTTGTTTTACAGACTAATTTTTGCTTTGATCTGCAACAGCTATTAAACAACTTCAGTTGCATCGGAAAAATATGTCCCTGTCCATCAGAAAACATAATGTACATAAACCCAAACTACTCATGATCCTTTTAGTCTCCTCCCCACAACTGCTCCACCTTTTGAAGCTACAAACAAAGTCAGCATCTCATAATTGGGAGTGTTAAAGGATGGATGAAATTCTGATTTTCTTTGGGACCTGAGAAACTCTGTTTGTGCAGTAGGTATTTAGCTTCCCAGTAATTTCCAAGGCAGGCAACTACTGCAGCAGGGCAGAGTCCCTCTCATGGATCAAGACACACTGATCTAGAAGCTTCATATAAAACAGAATAAAATGAGCTTGGTTTCTAGTTTACTGCCCGAGGCAAGAAAGAGAGAAGAGACACAAAAAAGAAGAGAAAGTATAAGGAATAATAAGGCAATAAAATCTGATATAAAGGCTGATTAACGCCCTTTCTACTCTAGATAGAGCAGGAATCATAGGAAGATATAGTTTTAAAACAGAGGCTTAAATACAAAGGTGTTTTTGTGGCATTTAGAGAGGGTTGGCATGGGAGAAAGCTCCTTTCTGTTGACACAGAACTGAGCTGCAGCAGATTGCTATCAATCCACGTGTACAAGCCACACAAACATCCTGGAAGGAAAACAAAATGATGCACACAGGTGCAGGTCTGGAACTTGACTACAGAGAAAGAGAGAGAGAGACTGAGTAATCAAATCCATTATTGCAATGGAAATCTGGGAAGAGAGAAGATGCAGAATGTGCAGAGAACATCCCTGCGTACATTAAAAATATGATTAAGAAAAACCACAAAATCCCCCAGAATCATGGACATCCAGTCAGGATGGAATCTCAAGTGGAAACATAATTGATGCTGTTTAAAGTTTGACCAGTGTAAAAAAGGAAGGATGTAGAACAAGTGTTAATATTTGGTTTAAAAAAAGCAACTAGACGCTTCAAAGCTTCCAACAAATTCAAGAGGCAGATGTCAGTCTGGAAGTGGTGTAAGATGGAATTACAGAGGTGAACCCTAAATTGCAAATGACTGGCGCAACTTCCTACTTCTAAAGATGTGGCCATTACTAAACTAAGGAAAAATAAACCTAAAAAAACCCTAGTGATTCAGTCAGTGAGAGCTTTCACTGTTTATTCTGCCAGCATTCAAGTTCTCCTGTTTGTAACAGACATATTAAGTTAATTCATCAATTACTAAATGAGTTCAGTTAGTTCACAGCGTGTAATTAATTTATTCTCCTCTGTTAACAGGCACATCCTAATGTCACTTTGCACTATTTTGGAAATTCAATTTAATTTACTAGACACAATGAGAAAAAGGGAATTCTGAAAGCAGAAAATAAAACTGCAGCAAAGACAGATGCAAAACCTATGGAGATAATGTCCAACATAAATAGCATCTGGCAGCAAGGTCCCCTCCCTGCCCAGCAGGGCTGACTGTTTTGAATTAACTGTTTTGTGGTTGGAACAGGTCTGGGATGTTGGGTGCAGGAATGTGGCAGCTGCCAGCCCATGGTGGTGTCCCCACAGCCATTTCCCTGCAGCTGGACTGACTTCTCATTTCTCTCACCCCTTTCAGTCCTTTGCGAACAGTTTCATCAAGAGATCCCTTTTTTAATGGAACTGCTCTGGATTTCTTTGTGGTTTTAACAGTGGCCAAGGAAATTCACTCAAGATACTCACTCAAGAGGAAATTCACTCCCCATAATTCCTGTAGCCACTGTGAAGGTTAAAAGGATTAAACGGTTGAAGCGATGACTGGGATAATAAAGTATGTGCTGTGTAATGCCAGCTGCACAGGCCTTGACAGAGCAAAGCTTAAGAAAAAAATAGAAGAGGAAAGCCTTTAAATATAAAACCTGACAGTCCCTTAACATATCTGTACTCCAAAGTCCACGTGTAAAGCAGGAGCTGGGAGGAGAGCTCGGGATGGGTGCGGGATGGAGGTTTCTGCAGCAGTGCCGAAGTGGGAGCAACCCCAGCTAGGTCAGATCTGCCTCTCACACTCACCAACCCTTCCAGCACAGATGAAAAATAGCGGCGGACGCACCCTCAGCCAGGGAGGGAAATCAGCTGAACCATGATAACAGTAATGGACTGCAATTACAGCTTCATTAACAGGAAAATTAAGTTAGGCTTCCGTCAGGAACAAGCCATAAAATTTTTCTTGTGTTGGAGCAACACACACATGGCTGGAGCTCCTGGAAGGCCAGTCCTGTTTCATGGGTGATGCAGCACCAGGCAGGGAGACATGGCAGTCTACAGTGTCCCCTGCCACGAGACTGGGAGTCTGCAGGCATCAGCCACATGGCCTGTCTTGGTTCTGCCTGGATTTTGGCAGCATTTAGGTGCTTAGACTCCAGAGTGATAGAACTTTCTATTCAGTAGCTGCTGGGACATCAGCATGTGCTGTATCACAGTCAAAGGTGGAGTGAGGGAACCTGCTTCTCACCTAGACTTTTCTGCAATCAAAAAGGAAGCCTAAACACCACTAAGTCCCCTGGAAGAGCCTGAAATCCAGCAAACTCCATGCCACCACCAGAACCCTTTCCAGAACAAGGCTGCACAGGAGCCGTGGTGGTCACTACCTTCCACTGGACACTGAAGCACCGCTCAAAAAGCAGGAGAGACTCTTTCTGTGCCTGTTCAGCCTTAAGCTTCACACTACCCTGGGAAACTGGAGCAGTACAGCTCCCACATGTGAGGCTGAACACATCTCTGCATCATCTGTGTGGCTCCTGGTACCCAACAGGCTGTTCAGAGCCAACCTGAACTTCCCTGCCAGGCAAACACACCCTTAGAGCAACCGATGCCCAAATCCTGGTCTAATGCATCACAAAACAAGGTCCCTCTGGAGTGTTTCCCTCTATACTGGTTATTCTGATACCAAAATTTCATGACATCCATACCCTTGTCACCTTCTCAACACCTCAAGGGTCCCCCTCAGCCTTTTCAGTCTCATTCTGTCCCATTCTGGTGGAAGCTCAGCTCTGCCCTGTGATCCAGGACTTTTTCACATCACATGTAGGAAACATTTCCTAATTCTGGCCCAGGCAGTTGAGTTCCACACCCAAGGGCAAAAATCCAGCATGGATACACAAACTGGGCATCTATGTCCTTTAAAGTGATTTAAAACTAGCTCAGTACTGGATATTTCTGAAGAGGGTGTATGTTGAATGTACAAGGGGACACACCTAAGCATCATTTTGAGCTGAAGCTTAAAATACACAACCTTTCCTGAACTCTTTCTGTATTTGCATGGAAAACTGGTAATATTCTTGATGAAAAATGAATAATTAAAAGGATTTTCAAAGTGCTTAAAATGATAGCAACAGAGAGAAAACAAAACTGATTCAGAGTACAGCACAGCACTGCAGTGAGACAAGGAATGACTATGATTATGTTTGAGGTACTGTAATTTAAGACAAACTGTAGCAGAACTGCTACAGCAGCTTGCTAATTCTATTACTAATCCTTACATCACACTTTCCAGACTCCTTACGGATTTCCCTCCTAACAGCCTCTGCTTTATCAGCATTTTTTTGGCAAAAGAAATTACAGTAACTTCTGCTATGAGGGAGTAACTGTGTCAGGGGGTTGGTGAGGAATATTCCCTTGCATTTCCAGACTGGAGCAGCACTCTGCTTACTGTGCTCTCTACAAGACTGAACTCTAACAACCCTCATCCTGCCCTCAGGGCCATGAAAGGTAAATCAGGTTTCCAGTTAAGGTGAGGATGATGTGTATCCTGTGTGGATGTGACAAGATAGGCTAAACCAGTTAAAATAATTGAAGTAAACATGCAAACTGCACTGCACACATCTGTAAAACACTGTACAGATCTATAAAATAATGCAGACCCAAAGCAAGAAGTCAGAAGTCTGACAAACCATAGGAATACAGACCATGAAACTGAAAATTCATTTAAAGCTGTATAATTAAGCCCATGCGACAAATACTTCTTTTTCTTCTTCTTCTTAAATACAACATCCTTCACTTCATGTGTCAATATTATTAATATATTGTCTTGTATTACTGCCCATGGGTACAAACCTCATTCTTTAAACACTCCAGTCCCAGATATTTTCAGATGCAAAGGAATGGAGGATTGGCTACAATGCCCCAATCAAACTTGTAATTTTTTTTTCTGCCCAAATCCATAGTTCTGTATTCTAAAAGACAGATGCTAAGCATATCTGCTGCATCATTTCCCTGAATCCCTGCCAGCTCTATCTGCTCTCTGAAATCCCCTGTGGAGATTTCCACCACACTGTGAGCCCTGCACAGCTCCGCCTCCGACCCTTCCTGTTAGGGACTCCTGAGCAATGGGTTTTATCTCATTAATTCAGTGTTTTTTAGGAAACTACTTTTCCCTGCCAGTTTTTAAACCCAGAGGAATTTTCTAGATGTGCAGTGACAGCGCATGAGTAATAGCTCCCTCATTAAACTACCAGGGAGTCATAAAACAAAACAAATTGTTCAGCTTCCCAGTGTTTTTCCGATTTGCTTTCCCTTTCCAAGTCCTGTAGTGCTCACAAACATCCAAACTATCTAAGTGACGTCACTTCTAGTCAGAATTCTTAAAGGAAACAACATGCCCTTTGCCCGTTGCTCAATCCTCTGGTATTCTTACAGTCATATATTTGTGTCCTAGAGTAGTTTCAAGCAATTTTATTTTTTAAGTCAAGAGCTAGTTGTGTCCATGTGAAACATGTACTTCCAAAACACACCATGAAAAGCTTGTCTGGCATGGGAGAAGAGCTGTGTTGTGTTTGCTCCTGCTGGGAACAGGTCCTTTATCCCATTTTGAAACCTGGGAGTCACAACTATACGACTGTGAGGAGCCAATTCAGTTTTAATGCGCCTCAACAAGGCCTGTCGAAGGCATGTAGAGGAGGGGGGCACACATGCAGGAGGCAGCCAGAAGCAGCCTAGTCTCGGGGAGGACTTCGCCTGGCAACACCCAACACGAGGCCGGCAGCAGGAGACGCTGTGGGGGAGCTTCTCCCATCAGGTCGTGAAAAGGTCTCCACCAATGGACGGCAAAGAAAGGTTGGACTGGACCGATGGTTCCCTGTTAGCGAGCAGACTTTGGAAAACTGACTGCGTAGCTGCTCGCTGGGGGGGCCCCGGCCCCGGCCCGCCCTCTGGCTCTCCCGCCCTCGCTCCTGCCTTCCTGTGCCCCTGACCGCCGCCTTGCCACTTCACCCCGTGTCCTTGTCCGGACTGCCTGCTTCCTTCCCTGCCGCCCCTATCCAGCCGTCACTGCCCGCCGTGCCCCGGTCCAGCCCCTCGCCGTGACCCTGTCCCGGCTCCTGCTCCGCCCATCCCAGCCCCCTCTCACCGCGTGCCCGGGGCCGTCGCCGCGGCAGCCGCGCCCGCCGGGAGCTGCGCGGGCTCGGTCGGAGCCGGCCCGGCCGCGGGCAGGCAGCGAGCACAGCCCCGGACACCGACAGCACTGCCCTGCCTCGCTGCTGGCAACGCCCTCTTTCTCTCTCTGTCCCCTCTCTCTCTTCTCCCCCATTCCTCTTCTATTCTCCTTTCTTCTCTTCTGTCTCCTCTAGCCGTCTTTCGCTCGGGCAACTCCTTTCCCGTCTCCTTTTTGTTGTCAATAAACGGTTCTCTGATACAATGTTTGCCTCGTTTGGCTTCGTTTTGTTCCCGACCACCCATTTTTGAAAGGACTCTCCGCAGTTTCTCACAGTGGAACGCGACAACAACATAGAGAGCAGTGATTCAAGGAGCACTTTGAAAGGCCACAATTTCTGCACTGGTTTGTGAGAATGAGACAAGATCTCAGTCTTGCGTGTTGCTGTTCAGGATGAAGAACAAGATACCAGAACAAGATACCAAACAACCCTGGGAGGTAAAAAGGCTTAAAAATATTTGCATTCAGTATGTATTTTGACAGCTTGCAGAAGTGCTAACTACCATCGTTTTCACAACAATCCTTTGAGGCGCTCTTGCAATCCTCACCTTAAGACAGCAAAGGAAGGACTGAGTAGACTCAGTCTAGGGTGACCTGAATCCATTGTTCAGTGTTTTTACTGAAAAAATGCTTCAGGAAAACTTCTGCTCCTTCTGCCTGAACAAAATCTGGGAGATGCAGAATGAAAACCATTTCAGACAGCCCGAACATCTCACACCACTGGGATTTTAATTCTTTTTTAATCTTTTAATGAGCAGCAGAAAGTAAAGGAATGAGATAAACTGGGAGCTCCAGACCACAGTCCCTAAAACATTCTGGCAGCTGCGAGGAGACCCATTACACACACCAAGCTCACCGACCTTGCAGATTTCTCTAGGATAAGCTGAAGGCTTATTCCCTTTTACAGGGAACTGTGCTGTCTGTATCTACAAGTCAATGTTTTGATGCTAAAGAATAATCAGCAGCTTTAAATACACACCCGAGTCAGGCAAAGAAGTGATGGAAGTCAGGGAAAGACTACTTGAGCAAAAGGTGAGCAGAGACCCCAGCCCAGAGCCTCAGGGATGCTCAAGAGCCTCACTGCTGATGATTTCACTATGAGTTAGGTATTCAAACACCTCTAAGGACACAGGCTGTCAGAATTTGCCTCTTTACACTGCTCTATAGTTGGGAACAGAGGTGGGAACAACTTGCCAGCTTTGCTTGTCACATCATCCTTACGACAGCGTGCGGAGGTACCGCTGAGGAAGGGGGATTTAGTCAGGACTGAAATACATCGCAGACACTCTGGCAGATGGCACTGGGTGAACTGAAATGGAATTGAAAAGTTCAGGGTATTTCAGAGAAGGTTCATTTAAGATGAAATGAGGTAACAGCTTCAGAAATACAGAGCAGTGAAGGGAGATAAAAACGTATCCTCTTCATCCTTCTCCTGACATACGGAGACGCTCAATGAACTAAAATGATTGTAAATATTTTGGCATTTACATCATGGCCACAACTGAATGCTGACTTGTCCTGATACACTGGAAACTCCCCAGACACACAGCCCTCACTGCCCTGCACATTCTGCAGTCCAAAGGGTGAGGAAATCTCTCTTGGCATCTGTTTAAATGCAAAGCACAGGTGAAGTGGGGACCTCACAAAAATATGCCAAGAACAGAGAAGGGTTAAGAAATCAAGTTTCTGGACAGATAATGGAAACACCCAAGATTATTAGACTAGTATGAAACAGCAGAAATAACCCATTGAATCTTTAGTAATTGCCCTCTATAAGGACTCCATCACCTCTCCCTGATGTCTTTGGTACTGGCTGCTGTTAGAGACCTTACTAGAATGGGCACATCACAGGTCTGAGACTGCTGATGCCCTAAGATACAACTGAGTTTGACATTTCAGAAACAAGCCTGCTACTGAAGCAGAGTTTGGACAGCATTCCTAAAGCCACAGAGCCCATCAGGCCTGTGGATAGCTCCTCAATTAAAGAAGCAACAAGGAACAAAACCCCAACCTCTTTTCCAGGCAGTGAATGACACCAGCATGAGACTGACAACTTTCAGGATGAGGTCACCTCCGTTTCCCTTCAGAAATGAAGCTGGCAAGTAAATTAACAATAATTAAAAACTCCTTTCACAAAGGGACACTACACTTTTATTATCTCTGTTGAAGCCTAATCAAAAGCATCACAATGGGCTTGTTGATTTTTTTTGAACCAAGACACGATAAAAGACAGAAAGAAACTGGCAATTAAGAACAGAAACCCTATTTTCTTGGGTGCTGTAGTATTTACACTCAAAATACGTATTGTCCCCTGCTTCCCTAAAAGAAATGCAGTACTTACTAGATAGCCACGGGAAAACATATCCAAAAATTTTAATTTACCAAAAAGAGAAGCTTAATGGATAAATAAAAGCGCTTATGACCCTGAAAGTTATATGGGAAGTGCAAGCAACAAGCTGTAATCACAGTCATAAAAAGTTCCTGGCGTTGGATCTAATGATTTTCTTCAGCACAGAGCTCCAGCTGCATTAAGTTCCTTTGCATCCCAATTTACTATTAAAAAAATAATTGTATGAGAGCCAAACCCCATCCATGTATTCTGCTGCACATCTACAGGGCAATAATAACTTTATTAACCCTTTAAAATGTTTTTATTTTTGCTGTGGACACTGAAGCTCCCACTGCTCTTTATCAGGGAAGGTGTTTTGCTGTCGGTGTCTCCCCCCATATGCAGGAAGAACTGCCAGATCAGATTTATCAGCAGAGCTTTAGGCTGCAGATTAAACCTTGGCAATTTCACTCAGAAACTTGAGTGCTTAAATCACACTTCCAGAACTGTGCTTACTTTTGGAAGATTTAGTGTTACAACCCCAAAATGACCCTGCTGCTGTGCAGAACACGCTGCGCTCCCAAGCGATCCGAGCGGCATCGCACACATGGGTCCCCCTCTCCCAGGAGCGTGGGTGGACAATTTTCCCAAGATTGAGCCAATATTAGGACAGAAGGGAAAGCCTAGGAACTGAGGAATGAGAGGGTTAAGTGGGAAGCAGGCAGAGTGGAGGGTGAGCCAGCAGCAGGAAGCCCACCTGCCCCCAGGAGCGATGCCCGCCGGACGAGGAGCGGTGCCAGCCCACAGCCCAGAATAGCAGCGGGGCTGGCAGAAGGGAAGGAAATGTACAGTCTTAGGCAAGAGGTCACCCCAGTCTGAACACATCAGCACTTGAAGTACGGTTTTTCAAGGGCCTGACTCCACAAATCCCCGCTGGTACCATGGGTTGTGACTCAAGAGGCCGAGGACCAAGGACACTGTGACACGATCCGGTCACTCTGTCACTTCATAGACAGGGGCTGAGTGTAAACAGGGAAGTCACGTGGCACCCACAGTGTCATGTAGTGACTTCCTGAGTGCCACCCGGGCTCAGAACATCGCCTGCAACATCTCTTAGCCCACACAGCGTCTGCAAAAATGGGAACCTTTAAGCACCTCCTATTACCGACACCCCTGCCCGCCCGCCATCCTCCGTGACTCAGGAATCCGTTTCTGGATGCTAGCGTGCATTTCCCACTTCCTTTCCCTGCAGTGCACAGAACAGAAACGGAGCTGAATGCTGACACAGTAAGTAGATTGATTGCAGTATTTTGCTTTTTGGACCGAGTCCCAATTTCAGTCTGATCTGGTTCTCAGATAGGAGGCTGTACATTGTCACAGCGTTTGTAAGAGCGGTTGCTACACTGATTCCACAAGATAGGCGAGGCTGTGCATCTGCATATCAGAAAACCAGATCGTGCAGGCTGCAGATGCATCGAATTTTCTCAGAATAATAAAGTGGAGAGACACTGAAAACAGCATGGAAATCATTTGATGGGCTTCTTCCAAAGACGCTGATATAAATACAGGTCAAATTTGCAGAGAGTGTTCAAATTTGCATTGTTATGTTTTTAAAGCCTTTTGAAAAGCAAAGATTTTCCAACAGTTCAGACAACAAGCCTGGGAGACAGCAGATTTGGACTGGTCTCTCCTATTACTACAACACTGACCATAGATCTTGCCAAGGAAAAACTCAACTTTCAGTCAACTGCTCAAATAACAGGTGAAATTTTCCCAGTGCTCAGCATCCAGAAGATGTCACCACAAGCTGGAATTAAGCACACAGGTGCTTCCTCCTGCCTGGGAAGTTGAAAATCACATCTTAAAAGGATGGTTATACTCTTAAAATGGAGCTGTATTAACCAGTCCATATCACCAAATATATCTGAAGTACACAAGCAGCTCAGAAGCTCCTTTCCTACATACTATAATCCCAACAGATCCCTGTCCTTTTCTTTTGACACTGTTTTATTAAGTTTACTCAATAAAGAATGCAGCCTTGCTAATCCATGGCACTGCAATGATTATCTTTTAACAGTTCTACCATTTTGAGACAATTTTTGACAGGAATTCACATGCTGTACCACTAGGATTTGATCTACACATATTTTAGACCAAAACCTTAAAGCTTCCAGGCATCTCCTGAAGGACTGGAGGAAGGAAGGTCTTCAGACACCTCACTTTGTGTTAGTTGCTCAGCATTTCTTCTGGTAAATGAACCATAACCTTCTCAGGCAGACAAATTGCCTCTCACAAATGTACTGGTTCTACCAGACTAAGTAAGACAGACAAATAGTGAAAACTTATTTCTGGCAATAAATAAATAACAAGCTGCTTTGAACTATTTTTCAGCCCAGAATTGCAAAGTAACAAGTCCACGCACAGTCTCCATCAGAAAGTACTGTAATATGTAAAAGAGTGCTATGAATTTTAATACAAAGGTGTGTGACATTATCTTCCAGATGGGAAGCATTAGAAGAAATGTTATTACACACACATATTTTTAATATTAGGCAAATGAGACATCTTACATTCAGCCACGTTCTTGGGGCAGCAATCACAACTGGTTGATTGTAGGGAATTAAAAAAAAAATATTCAGACAAAACCACAGAATCACAAGGGATGGGTGATGTATTTTTTACCACCCTCATTGCCCTACCCCTTTGCAGCAATTTAAATGGTTTCAGCATGTTAAAAAAAAAAAAAGAAAAAAACAAATTAAAAAAAAAATCTTACTTCTTGAAGCTGTCTGGTTGTTTTCCTACAGACACTATCTCAGCATTATGCAGCCACTACAGCCATGAACTGCTGCTTTCTGGTTTGCTGAGATCAAGTGAGTGGTTCCCTTCACTTTCTCTTGAGCAACAAACAGAAAAACTCTGGGTAATGAAAGCATTAGAAGATAGAATCTCCAGTAATAAAATCTATTTTACAACAGCAGGAAACAAATTTAAGGTAATATGTAGGGACTTCAGGGAGACCTTGTAACAGCTTTCTCCCACCTAAAGGAGCTCTATGAGAGCTGGAGAGGGACTTTGGACAAGGACATGGAGCGACAGGACACAGGGAATGGCTTCCCAATGACAGAGGACAG
Organism: Corvus moneduloides; assembly: GCF_009650955.1. NCBI lineage: Eukaryota > Metazoa > Chordata > Aves > Passeriformes > Corvidae > Corvus > Corvus moneduloides. Next base: position 71,467,247 of record NC_045479.1, read on the forward strand.
TGTTAGATGGGATATCAGAAGAAGTTCTTCACTCTAAGGGCAGTAAGGCAGAGGCACTTGAACAGTTGCCCAGAGAAGCTGCCCCATCCCTGGAAGTGTTCAAGGCCAGGTTGGATGGGGCTTGGAGCACCCTGGTCTAGTGGAAGGTGTCCCCTGCCCATGGCAGGGGTTGCAACAAGAGGATCTTTGAAGTTCCTTCCAACCCAAACCATTCTGTGATCCTGTAACTTCATGTCATTGTGGTGTTTCAAACAGGAGCTGAAAGGCTCAGAACTCTCTGGGGCAGAATGAAGTGAAACAAGCCAAGACAAAGGGGTTTATTTCTCATCAATGCACCTTTCAATTGTGCTGTTCCCAACTTTCTCTGTACTGTCTGAAATATACTGATCCCTTTCGTAATCCAAGCCTTGGAAAAGTCAGTAACCTCTACTCCTGTAGTAGCTTCCTGCACCTGCCCCTACAGGTAATAAAGGATTACACGGATGAGAACTGCAGTGTTTATGAAACTTTGTTTTTTCTGCTCAGCAAGCAGCTCATTTATTCTTAAAATGAAAGGAGTGGCTGTGTTAGGGGGGAAAAAAAAAAAAGGGAAGAAAAACAACATAATGAAAAGGAAGAACACACCCATATGGAAAAAAATGGCCAAAGACAAAGCAGGCTTATTGCAAATGCTGTGCAAATGCTGTCAATGACAAAAACAAACTACTAATTAACCAGAAGAAAAACTTCAAGGTTCTCATTCCTGTGTACACTCAGAATCTGTCCACACTTCCACAGAAGTCTCATGCTGCTCTTATGATTGTTGTGGTAAGTTTTCATATCAAGCAGAACAATAAACATACTTCTAGTTAGGCCTGCCACTGTAAATATTTTAACTGTGTCTGTGCAGACCCACAGGTGGCAATTGGGAGCAGTGTTTTTTGACAAAGCAGTTCAATTCCTGCAGTTCCTAAAGCACGTGTAAACACCACCCAGGATCCCTGCTTATGTAAGGAATGCAAATTTGGGGCTTTGACAGATCTACAACCCAACAGGCTTGTATTAAACATACCCCCACGTTCCTCTGGATTTTATTCTGCGCAGTTACTACAGCACTTGAACATCAGCAAGAGATTTGGGCTTTTTTAATGGTAAGAAACATCTGCTTAAGTACAGCAAATTGTTTCTGGATTTGTCTAGGATTAAAAAATTGAGTAAACACTGACTACTGTACAAGCTGTCTTGGCTGCAGTTCCAAGCTTTATAGGAAACTTACTTCGCAACAGGTGACCCTGTTCAAGATGAGGAAGATTTCACTAAAATGCTCCCAAGTCTGGAGCACATCTGATACAAGGAAAGGCCAAGGGAGTTGGGGTTGATCAGCCTGGAGAAGGCTCCAGGGAGACCACAGAGCCCCTTCCAGGGCCTAAAGGGGCTCCAAGAGAACTGGAGAGGGACCTTGGACAAGGGCCTGGGGTGACAGGACAAGGGGGAACGGCTTCACACTGCAGAGGGCAGGGTTAGATTTGGTATTAGGGAGAAATTCTTTCTAGGGAGGGTGGTAAGGCATCTCATCTGGCTACTGATGAAAACCTGCGGGGACTGATGTTTTCAGAACACAGCATATGAAGTTATTCCTTAGTAAATACCTTTCTGCCAGCTAAGACCAGTCACTTCCTGCAATCACTCACCTCTATTTGGGCTTCAAAAAGGATTTGCTCTAATACATTAAATATTGAGAATGTACTGTGTACAATTTAATATAACTTAACAGGACAGCAGACACCTTACCTTGGACAACAGCCTGACTGCACCTGACTAAAGAGTGGTCACAGCTGGGACAGTAACTCTGCCATAGTAATTAAGAACAGGTACAGATTAGTCACAGTGAACTACATCCAACCTTACAGCACTTATAGGAAAAGATCCTAATATAAAAACCTTGTCAGGCAGGGTCTGATAATGATTTAAAGTTACTTTACTTTCCCATCTCATTCATTAATATTAAAGGCAGTTCAAGTTAGGGAGGTGTCTTTATGCTGAGGCATTGCAGATTTGTAATTCCAGCATATCCCTCATCTTCACACCTTTTATTAGTCAGGTAACTCCTTCCCCCTGCAGCTCCCCAGTCATTTCAGCTCCTGGGAATGTCCACTACAAACTACAATGATCCAGACAGACTAAAAGTCTCTGTCTGTGACTTTGTTAGAGCCAAAAAAACCTGCAAATGCGTAATTATGGTCCTACACCTTTCTGCAGGAACAGCAGCAGCATGCAACCAGCTGACCAAGGTGAGGATTACTGTTTACTGCATGCCCAGACACAGTGAGGTTCAGGCAGAGTAAATCACAGAGTGCCACCCAAACCAGCTGGGAAGCAGCAGGAGGGTCTGTGGAGCTCTCCATCTTCTCTGTCTGTCTCGAGGAGCGTGGTTGTTCCCAAAATTTCAGGTATCCTCACAGAGCCAGCCCATAACGCTACTCCAACTTTTTGCTACCTCCCTCCCCAGGCACTCACCCCCTCTCCCACCTCCTCTCTCACTTGCCAGTCTCGTTCCCTGCCCACTCACACTTTCCCTTACTCACTCCATAACCCACCCATTTACACATTCCTCATTCATCTCCCCGTTCACTCACACAACCTGCGCCTCAAACACCTCCAATCCACTCAGGGAGAGGAACTTTGCCTCCCAAGACCCACCTGTCCACATCTCTCTCATCAACATTCCCACGCCCTGCATCCAGCTTCCCAGAGTTTGAGGGAAGATGGCTTACTGCTCCGTGCTTCGCGTGTCCATGAAGCTCCATAAATCAATCCCTCCACTCACATCACTGCTAACCTTCTCCTGCCATCCTTTCTGGATGAGCCAAACGCTTTCTTTGGACAGAGTGGGGATGGATGGTGGGATAAGGACTGGGCACTGCTGGCCCTGCCTCTGCCATGTCCATGCACGCTGTGCCTCCACAGCAGGCACCCAGCACACCCCCACCCTGCAAAAACCCCATTCCTGGAGGCTTCCAAGCCAACCCTCTCAACCTCTGGGATACTCTGGAAAGAAAAACAGAGGTAATGCTTCAGGAACGAGTCGAGGACTGGGGTAAAGGTGCTGGATCATGACCAGAGGGCAGCTCTGAAGGGACTGGCTGAAGCCAGCGTGGCCGTGTGCCAGCTCACACCAACCACCCTGTCTTTCTCTCATGGGGTTGACTGCAAAAAAAAGTCCATCTGTCCTTTTTATAGACACTGAATGTTTTTCTTTAAGGAAGGGATACTGATCTAGCTCTTAGTGGTCAAGAACAAAGGAAAACTTTTGAGACAACCCTCGTCAGGCACCCGAAGCTTCTGGTAGCGAAGAGCAAGCCCTGAGGAAGAAACAGCAAGTAAGCAAACCCCAAATTCCACAGAAACAAGTACAACTATAAAAAGAAACAATAGTTATGAAGAACTTGAATGGAAAGCTGGGATGGGGGGTTGGGGAAGACTCCAGTAACTACACTGCAACTTCCACTAATTCTGTCACTAACAGAAAACTAATTTTTTTGGTTTCCCTGCAATGCCCTCTGCAGACTTGCCTGCACACATAGCTTTCCCAGATTAAATGCCACAATGGAGTTAAAAATCACTTAAATTTTATCTCCTCCATACAAAAACATTTTCATTTCCAATTCAAATTGGCCTTTTCAGGTAATTTTCAACAATTTCTCAAATGACTCCAGAACAGACCACTCTTATACTGTAATAAAATATGTGTCTGATAAATTATACTATTAGCAGTTAAATTTAAAACCTATCTTCAATCAGTAGAATTTTCCCAAATCCTGAAAAACTGAACATGCAGCACTTAAGGTAAGTGATACATTTAATATTCAAGAGCACATAATATTATTCCACTCATATTTATGGGCTGTTAACACCAGAGAGAATTACTGAAAGATGAGAACGTAGACTTGAAATAATACGAAATATTACAAAAGAAACGGAAAAATTTAGGGCACATATTAGGCAAAGAAAAATCCTGCCATCAAACTTCGTGGGAAAGATTCCAGAGGATCAAAGTGGAAGGCTAAGTTCTTAGAGTATCTCTATCCATAAAGTGCAGGGAGATAAAAAAAAAAAGCAAAACCCAACAAAACAACCACCCAAAACCACGCAGCAGGAAACATGTACTGGCAAGACGACGGCCTGGATGATCTAATGCACCTTCCATCTCTAACATCTCTGATTCTGTAATTCCATAGAAGCTCTTAGCACAGGGCTGGCCAACTTCTGCAGCAATTCAATCATCTGATTGGTGTGTGATAATCACAGTGCTCCGTTAAAAGGAGGCCCTTGTAGCTGGATGTTGTAGCTACTCCCCATCAAAGCCGTGCCAGTAGGGATGTGACTGGCAGGGGCTCAGTAATGACAGGGTTGTGGGGAGCTCTCCTAAACAGGCACAACAGAATTTATGTCATTAAAGAGAAAATCATCATCTTCCTTGCAAAACGCCTGGGGTCAGCTTTTGACAGTGGATTTGATAATGCCGAGTTCAACTGTGTCAACATTTATGTATGCAAATAACTCCGCTCCTACGTGCGAGCGAGCCTTAGTGTGGCTGGATCTATATTAAACAGCATTTTTAACTATTTACTCTTGATTTGTGCACTGAGAAAATCTTCCCTTAGGGTAAAATACCAGCTTGTTTCTCAGATCATGTGCTTTGTTTGCTATTTTCAAGTTGTTAGGTAAGCACACATGCAGGAAGAAGACAGCGCAGAAGGACATACGGTACGAGCTCACCTCTGGTGTTTTAAAGAAGGTAGTAGGAGAAAAATGGATTATAGCAACAGCACTAAGATTCAATCAGGAGAATTGAGAGAAAAATGCAGAAGAAGAGAAAAAACTCCAAAGCAGAAGAGCAGAAAGCAGAGGCATGTAGAAAGATAATCCCTCCCGACACGCAGAACTGTGCTGTGCCTGCTGGAAGCTGACTGCCCCAACTATTGCTGCCCCAAAACCTCCTGCAGAGAGATGAGCCCAGGGGTATTTTGCCTTTTTTTTTTTTTTTTTTTTTACCCTGGCCAGTAGAAATTCTACCCCAGCTCTGATTACAACAGGATGTGATTTGTGGAGTAACAGACGATGGGAAGTTTTGAGAAAAGTGTGAACAGAAGAACAATTTGTGACACTGTTTGAAAAAATGCCAGTTTGATAAACGCCATGAGCCTATCAAGGCTATCTATAAAGTTTATTTCTATATATTTATTTATAACAGTAAGATTTAAGGTTGAGATTGGATATTGGGAAGAAATTCTTCCCTGTGAGGGTGAGGATCCTGGCACAGGTTGCCCAGAGAAGCTGTGGCTGCTCCTGGATCCCTGGAAGTGTCCAAGGCCAGGCTGGACAAGGCTTGGAGCAACCTGGGAGAGGGGGAGGTGTCCCTGCCCATGGCAGGGGTGTTGGAATTCGGTATCTTTAAGGTTCCTTTCAATCCAAACCATCTTTTGATTCTATGATCAATAACCAGAAATTTTAGCAAGGGATGGACTCCTCTCTGTCACTATACAGTATTATTATCCCTTTTCTTAGGTACTTCTGCTCTGAACAGATGCTTAAGCTAAAGGCAGACACCTAAAATCCAGACGCCAAAGGAACACAGGAAACAGTGTTCAACAGATTGCTTGTTTTGGAGAACAAGGTTAAATCAGCTCTACTTCGAGCTCCAGTGTGATGAACAGACAAGAGAGGTGAGGTTTCCTGAACACTCTGATAAACTTCATGCAGGTGCCACTGTAAGGGACAGTGTCACCTCTTCCTTTGCTTCTGCCCATGAATTCCTCCCACCTCCCCATCAGCACCAGCAGCCCTGCAGCCACGCCATGGCACGGAGCAGCTCGAACTTCCCTAGAGAAAAGAAACGCAGAAGAAAAATCTCTTTATCAACTCAGCAAATGGAGCTGTTCAGGTTGGTGCACTCCGAGGCCACGTGGCCATCAGGGATGGCCATGGAAAGGAGATGAGCTTGAAACCACATGTGAAACCTGCAGAGCAGGTACCCTCTGCTCACACTGACACACCAACAGCAGAACAACATCCAACCACCACTGCAACCCAAAGCCATGTCCACAGAGGACAATACTGTCCCCTTTAAACAGTATCCCGGCGGTCAAGAGCTCACCTGGGAGGCTGGGCACTTCTCCCAGGGCTGAGCATTTTGCCCCCTGCAGATCCCACCTCCTGCAAAGTCCCTGAACCAGCAGGCTTCAAGCAGAGCTTGGGCTGAGGCTGCCTTCTGCCCTCCCACTGGAGCCGGGCCAGCTCACAGAGGAATTCAAAACTCACAAAGCCATAAAGAGAAAGCCCTGCAGGGCAAGTATGACTCCATGAGAAAGAGACTCCCAGGAGTAGGGGCAGAGCCCTAGATTCTGGTCCCTTCTCCAGGAATTGCTCATGCCTACTGCACTGAAGATTAGATAAAATGTATACATAGCTCCTTTTATGCTAAAGCTTCAAAAATACATCCTATGAGCTATGTAAACACACCTAAGAGCCAGTGAGAGCTCTGCCCTAACAGGAGAATGGCATATTCCTACCTGTATTTTTGGAAATATTTTTATACTTGGTGGATAAAAGTAAATCAAAGAGCAAAGCTGAGATCTTCCCAGTTATGACTCACTTCTGCCAACCTCATGTTTTGGCAATAAAACTGCATATACAGTCTCACCTGAGCCTGTAATAACAGGTCATATAGGGAATTTCTGTAGCCACTTGGGTTCTTAAAGGTAAAATTCAGGAGCCCCAACTTTGGTGAGAAGTGAAAACTGCCTGTCAGTGTCCGTTTGCTGCACCAGGGAATGCCCAAAGTCCCAGCAGGGCATGGCAGCACTGCCTGGAGGTGGCCCAGTTTGGCAGCAGACACAAATCCAGTTCTGGATGCCCCATCCCTGGTAATGTTCCAGGGCAGACTGGACAGGGCTTCAAGCAACCTGGTCCAGTGGAAATTTTCCCTGCCCATGGCAGGGGGTTGGAATTGGATGGTTTTTAAGGTCTCTTCCAACCCAAACCATCCTGTGATTTTATGATGCGGGAAGGAAGTGAGGGGATGAGACACCAGAGATCATCACACACAACTCTACTCTGAAAATGCACCCATAGAAGTGGCTTCCATTCATACCTCATGCTTCTGGAAAACATGCACTTTTATTTGCCTCAATTACCTATTTTGGTTTAGATGTTGGTGTTACCATTCCAGTGGAGTGATGGAATAGGAAGACTCCTCACTCCTCTTTTCCAGGTCCAATTTTGAGCTCACTGTTTCCTATGCAAACTTTAGCTGCAAACTAAAGCTAAACGTAGCTGCCACGGGCCATAAAAAACCCTTGAAAATTTACAAAACAAACAACAGCCTGTGAACTTCCACATGGGAATCCCTCAGATATCAGTACAAATCAACACTATCAAAACACTACCCAGACCTAAAACATCAAGCACTGTGTTGGTACAAGACATCACACTACACACCTGTGCATCCAAGTTTGGACTCTGTTAAAGTGTTTTCCTTACATGCAATTTATGGCTTGTGTTTCAAAAGCTACTATTTATGATGAAGGCTTTTTTTTTGGTTAATTTTTGTTAGTTTGCCTGGTATTTTAAAAAATCCAGACTTTCATTAACTACTGCAATAAGCAATACTTTGCTTCTGAGACAAAGTGCTGTTCCACCCGCCTCCACGTGCTGCTTTTTGGCTCAAGGTAATAACCAAAGGCATGGAAAAACATCACCTTTGCAACATATAATTTAGATTCTTTCAATCATATTAGGTGACATTTTAAAAGCTGCCAATAAAAGTAGATACTGCTTGCATGACCAACTCTGCAAATTCTGTGATTCTATGACACTATGTAAAAAAATCACGTTTAAAATATTTTTTTTCCAATTATTCTGGGTGCAAACCATCCCTGTGCACCGCATCAGAGGTAAAAGCCAGTTTCCCAAAACAGGTGATTTTCAAGAGCAGTTTTGCTGTCCCACAGGTGGGTACACAGCAGTGAGCTCAAGATCTAAGACTCCTTCTCCTCAAACAGGGCCTGCTTGGGATTTTTAAGTAAATGGAACTGCTCCACTGTGATCCTGGGGAAATTCGATCCACTGCTTCAATACAGGTTTAACAGTTAACAATTCAGTGGCAATAAAAATCTGCAACTTCCTTTCTTTTCATCTGAAGTGATAAGAAAACAATGATTTTTTTTTTTTTCTTTTGGAAAAAAAAAAATCCCTCCTGAGAACATTCTGATAAGGTTACAGTTAAATAAATGATTTTCAGGAGATACGCAATTAATCCACAAAAATATTTGGCAAAAATCTATCTTTGAATATCTAATTCATGTAACGTTCTCATTTATTTGTTTAATTCAAGTAAAATATTTTCCTCCACCCTTTCCTTTTCATAGGCTTTTCACACCCACATAACAACCAAGTGACTCTTCCCTGACCCGGCCTCCCACGCCTTTTGGTACAACTGCTCCCCGCTCTTGAGCTCTTCTCCCAAGATCCAGAAGAAGCACTTAAGGAAGGGAGAGGAAACCCAGCACAATGCTGAACCTTCCTTTTTCTTTTCTTTCTTTCTTTTTTTTTTTATTAAACCACTGGGTTTATTTGCTGTTCCGCAGGGATGTGTGGTGCACGGACTGCCTCCTCTGTAGCTGTTTTGGAAAAAAGGGAAAAAAAATCCCTGAGTGCCTTCTACAAGTGCCAACATAAGTGGGTTTGGGAAAGCAAGGTGTCTTGGTGTCCCCATCCAGGGAAATAACAGCAGCAGTGAATCTCTCCCTTCGTGGAGAACCTGCAATTCCTACAGCTGCTGTTCGGAGAAGACATGTCACAGAGCAAGATAAATTCAATAATCACTATTCTGCTTTTCCCATTTTCTAATAATCTCAGCATTCCCAACAGTGCTCTGGAAATCCAAGAGCTCCAGTATCCCGTATCAGCATCCTCTCTAAATGGAAAACACAGCGATAATGCTGGTAAAGCAACGAAGGAAAGTTAAATATCACTGCCCTCATTTCAGCGACAACTAAAAAAAAACAACTTGCCCAAAAAGCTCCCCCCTCCAAAGAATTCCTCCCAAATACAGTGACAGTCGACAGCAGATTCATGGAGCACAACTTCCAGACCCAGCTCTGTCAGCCAATGTGATTCCTTTCAGCCAATAGTATGTTAATGATTTGGGGTTTTTTGAGAAACCACTAATTGATATCTTTTTTTCTTGGCATTTTTCAGAGCCACTTGAAAATAACATCGTTTCTATTCTAGGCATATTTTAGGGAAAGTATCATTAGATTTAATTCCAGGGATGAACATCTGATTTTCATGTGAAATTCTGGAAGACCAGAGCCTTGTTCATTAGTGTAACAGGGAAATTACAGCTTAGCCATGACTCTGGGATGATGTGATCCCAAAGCTGGAGCTCTGGCCCATTCCCTTTGCTCAGTACCAATGTCAGCAGAGGTTTGTAGGTGAAAGGTGGGAGGGAAAAGCAGTTTCAAACTGTTTCTGTCACCCTGATCAAAAAAGTTTCCCCCTCATTCACAGACTCCTAACCTGTGGCAGGGCAGACAGTGCTTTCTGTAAAAGCTCCAGCAAAAAAAAAAAAAATGAAAGCACCTCTTCAAAGAGCTGCTGACTTTCTCTCAATCACTTTTAGCAAGATACCATCTCAGCACTGAAAATAAGCACATAAACTTACCAATGCACTATCGGGAGAAGCATCAGAAATAAAGTTCAGGTGTTACTCAGCCCGTCAGCACCTCAGCTCCTCCCTGGCACCAAGTAAATCCCACAGCAGCAGGTACCAGAACTGCCTCTCCTCTGCTGCTCACACCCGAATGCTCACAGCTGGGCTCTGAATCTGCCACCAACAAAAGAAACCACAGGAAGACTGCTTCCCTAATGCTTCAGAACTGAGTCAGTGGGTCAACAATTCCTTCGGTTTAGGAGCCAGACCAATTCCCTTAAACACCCCCTTTTTTTTTCTGACGGAGAAGCCAACTGTCTCCTGCCAGTGGCAGCCCATTTGCTTCCAGAACAGAACCAAACCACTCCAAACCACCACCTCGTTTTGGCACAGGCATCCGTCCTGACGCAACTCCATTTTGTCTCCCACGTCTGGGAAAAGCCATGAGAAAATACTTACAATTAAAAAGGCAGCCGGGAGGGAAACTGCTCCGTGTGCACCTTGCACAGGCTGTGCCGGCTCGCAGCCCACGCTCCCATCTCCCATGCCTGGGATGGAGTGGCACGAAGGAGAGCACTCCACGTGACCCCAGACCTGTTGCCTGCGTGCCTCGTTCCGTGCAAGCACAGAATATCCCGGGTGTGCATTTCAGGAGCACTGCTTGAACAAAGAGAAAGCTCCGGAGCTGCTATCCCTCTTCCCCATCCATGACTCAAAACGTCTGGTTGAAAACTGGTTTCGTAATAACCCTTTAGTACCACCTACTCACATCACAGAGCGATTCTTGCAGCAAATGTACAGGAAATCACTAACGAGTGCCAATGGAGCTACTATTCCAAGAACCAGCTCTTTCGGTTATTCCTTCATCACTTGGAAACCAAGATGCTTTTACTTTCCCTATTGCACAGAGTGCAATTTTTTTTTAAGATGAGCCTTTAACTATGATCCTGTAAAATACTTTGTTGATAAATCACCAGCTGAAAACTTGCCCACTGTATTTAAAAAAAAAAAAAAGAAGAAGAAAAAAGAGAGACAGTAAGAATTTCACAATAGTCATTCCAGAAAATACAGTAACTCCTTTCTGGAAATAACTCACTGGACGAATCAAGCGGAGAGAATTAATTTTTGGACACAGTTTGCATCCTGCAGAGAACACAAAGGTGGTGTCGTCAGCCACGTGCCTTTGTGACCACCAACAGCAGACCCCTGACTCACCCAACCACAAGATGAGTCGCTATGAATGGTTTCCTCTTCTTCCACGCTCCCCCGGAGTGCTCTGTGCCACCGGCATATCCTGCGCCTAATCCCGATTTTGATGGAAATTCCAAAACTCATCTGGGAAGGCTGTGGCCACGAGCTAACGACGTGGCCATCTGCTCCCTCCTGCTTTGAGTCACCTGTCAGCAATACAAAAGGAAATTACTCAGCAGCAAGCACGTGGAAGCCTCTGCTACAGCCTCTGGCGTGCCCCTTACGGGAATACAACATTCTGGAGCACTCGGATCACCCTGAAAGGAAAGTGTTACGTCCTGTAGCACTCCCATTCAAAAAAGTGAAATTTGGTTTAAAATAAAGATAGAGATGAATGCCAGGAGTGCAGGGAGAGCACGTTTCAGCTGGGTTCTCAGTGCCAGCATCACTGAGGCTGCCATGGAAGGGGGGACAAAAATAAAAGAAGACATTTCACAAACACGAGACCTTCACTGTGCGTGACAAGAAAAATAATTAAAACAACTGAGAGAACTAATCTATGGCTGCTTAGGAAGTTAACTCTTCGAAGGAAGTGATTAAGAGAACAAAAGCAAAGTGTTATGTTTATCAAACAAGTGAACTTAACCCATGGAGAGGGCTTACTCCTGCGAGTAAAGGCGGAGTACTCCCACAGCCCTCCCTGCAGGCATCAGTTCACACCAGGCTGGGATCTTAGTGAATATTAAAAAATAATTATTTCAAAGAAATAAATCTTATTAGAAATACGAAGCACAGCTTTGCCAAAACACCAAATACTAGCAGAAAGGCAGCCACAATGTCCTGTGGCTCTCTACAAAATTCCCTTGATCTAATGCCTATTCAGGACAAAATTCACAAGTATTTTCCTGGGAAGACCTGATTAACCACTTACAACATTCACAAATTCAGTCCCAGCCACAGACATTTTTTGTTTCATCACACATTACGCAGCACACGAATTCAGCCCTCTGAAACGAGGCTCCCAACTTCTCCCCAAAAGAACAACCCACAAATACAAGACAGTTACTACAAACGCTGCTTTGAATCTTCAGGAATTTCACAAAAATTAATTAAGACTAAAGATCTAATTGTCTAACCTGCTTCTGCATGCAGAAAGAGCCAGACCTGGTGCCTCTATAGGGGGGGAGGGAAGCGTTTCTTGTTCCTGTTTCGTACTTGACTTTTTTCCTGCGCAGGAGATGATCTAATTATCCAACGTGTCAGTATATTGCTTCACCCTTCCTCGTGTGTCTCCTTACATTAACATATTTTAACAATTCAGCTCATTAGGAAGGAGGCGAGGAACAAAATGGCAAATTATCCTTAAAAATCAATCACAAAGGCAGAAGCCTTTCCATGTTTTGTCCTGTATCTCTCCAAAACTCTACCGGAGCACACAACCAACAATGCTGAATGTAAACAGGTCACAAATCTCCCCCAAATCCCACATCCTCACGCTGCTCAGATGGAAGCGTACCTGTTGAAGACAGGAGCCTGATGGGTGAGCTGTGCAAGGGAGTAATTTTGGGTCCTGCCCAATTAGAAGGGAAAGAAACTCCCAAATGCCAGCCCCTTATTGTTCCCAACCGTGCTGATGCTCAGCTGCAGGCACTGTGGCTGCGAGGGGGCTGGTGGATCTCATGTATAATAATTGGGGATGGGTGATGAAAGCGAGCCATCAAACCACATAAGGCTGCTACCCATCGCCTTGAAATGGATCTGAAAAACCCTGAAATCCAAATATAACATGGACAGCACCTGCATTTGCATATGTAGGATGCCAGCCGAAGTTTCCGAGCCTTTTTATCGAATGCCTTTTTTTACAGCCAAGAGCCATTCAACACCCAGCCCTGTCTGCAGACGTGGATTTGAGACATGATCTTGTGTTTTAAACCTTCCCCTGAGCTCCTACAAGAGGTTTAGCCTGAGCAGAGTCCCCATGGCACACAGTAAAACCACGGGATCTCAGGAAACATTTCTTCAGCAAGTTTTGTGTATAATAGCAGTGTCTATATATAAACGTGTTTACGGCTATTCCCGAAGAAGAGCCTGTTCTGAAGCAGCTCCTTTATTGTGATCGAACACGCTGGATTCATTCCCAGTTTTAAGCCTTATATAAGGCCTTCAAGGAAACAGAAACTTATTTTGTACAAAATCATGCCAGTATAGTAGTAGGTGCAACGGAATTATTCTGTTACACATTAAGTTTTACTAATAAAAGACCTGCCTTGCCGTCATAAAGTCAAATGCTGCTTCCCACTAGTACAAACAAATATTTCCTGCCAGGTACGTCCACTCTGACTAATAAATAACACAGCTTTCTGAACCGTGGGCTGCAGCATAAACCTGTTAGATTATCCCTGTGGCCTGTTACGAGGGAGCACAGCTCAGCATGCTTACAGGGATGGCTCACTCCAAAAACCCTCAAGGATGCAGCGCAGGTCAGGCCATCCCAGGTTTCATTCCCACATCACCATGCAGGCTTCTGGCACTGCTCCAGCAGAGTCTACAGTTCCCAGGACCACCAGGGAGTCAAATCACTCCAAATTCAAATTGTCATTAGGACCAAAAAGCTGGGTATGTGACCAGGTCTTAAAACTCAAGCTCTTGTACTCATAATAAAACCACTAAATTGGTAATTAGCATCAGAAGCTTTAAAATGAAAAATACCACCAAAACCCAACAAACCAACAAAAAAAAACCCACTTGACAGAAATGACAGGTTATGATTAACATCTTATGGTGGTCTCCATGCTGTGTTGCTGCAGAGGAATCTGCCTGGGCAGAACACAGCCATGCCTTACGTGGCCTGGGAGGACAGCGCAGCTCCGAGTGGTACAGGCAGCACAGACACAGCCAGTGAGACAAAACCACCCACCTCAGTGTCATTTAGGTGTCTACATCCAAATAAATGAATCAGTCTACACTGGATTAGCACATGCACTTTGCACAGCACTTCATCGATAGCACCAAGGCTTTTTTCCCTGCGGCCATGTCCCATTTTGTGTTATCACGCAGAGGCAGCTCAAGGACTAAACCAGATCAAAACTAAACCTCCTCTTGCTTAAGATTAAATTATTACAGGACTGACCTTGCAGATACCTTGGCTCAGCCTTTCAGAGGGGTTCACAAGCCAGCACTAAGGTTCAGCACAAAGCACAACACTAACATTTTCTTTGGGAAGGAGACGCTACTCACTCTTCTGCATCCTCCCATTGCAAAGTCTCTTCCCCGGGACGTGGGAGACTCGTAGTCTGTTTTTCCCTCCTATGCCCACAGCCTGGCACTGTGCTGTAATTCCGATACTACACATTTATGAGCTCAGTAGTGACCTCTCACCCCTCCTTCTGAAACACACCACTGCTCCCAAATCACATAAAAGATTTAGAAAGAGACAATATGCAAGCACAGCTTGACCCTTACCCTACAGAGAAAAGGACTGCTCTGGACATTTGGAAGTCTACATTTTGATTTCTCTTCTTAATTCTCTTTCTGTTTAAGCAGACCCCAAGTCAGGACACCATTTAATATTGCCACACCCTTTTCTTCCCACTTCACTTGCTGGCAAGTCTTAGATGCTTAACTCTTCTTATTCACTCTACAGGCATCTGCTGTATTATTTTATGTCTGCAATTCCAGGGTTGGCTGTTTATTAGATTTCATTTCATGGGCCTGCACACAACCCATGTTCACAAATACATTCTGGAGCTGTAGAAGCTGACAGGAATGGCTGAATTCTGACCCTGGCATGGAAAGGATGACGTGAGGGGTAGGCGAGGCAGGACGGAATTGCTCTCCTGACTTACTCTGGTAGCTACAACAGATGGATCACATAACCCAATGCAAACAGCGAGCAAGTTTCTTGGTAATGAGAGAAAAGGACACGATGACCTCTAGGTAAAAATCCTGGGAACAGCAAGCACATATAAACATCAACCTGAGCAACTTTAATTCTGTGCCAGAGCCTGAACTGAAGATAACAGCAAAGACAAACACCCAAGACAGATTTAATTCAGGCTGTAATTCACTGCATGAACATGCCAAATTGTGGTACAAACCTCATGCCTTTTAACACTCCTCATTGTAAGGCCTATTCTTATCTTGGTGATGAATGTAGGATTTTAGAAAGATTTTTTTTTTTTTTTGAGCCGTTTGCAATTTTGGTGCTCCCTGCTTTAGCTGGGAGGAAGCTGGAAGTACTTCAGGTTATGAGCTGGGGTGCAATATGTCCTAGTACTGATCTACAAACACAGGGCATCTCATGACAGAGCGCTGATAATGAATTGTTGCATGGATACAGACAAGCGCATTACTGTTACCCCCCTCTCCCCTCCTCCCCAGAAAAGCGTGTTTTAATTTAAGATTTATTTTGTTTTGCAAAGTTGATTCAGCTCCTCCAATGGGAGACAACAGCAGCATGAACTGTTTTCTTGGTATGAAGGTACAGATCTCTTAGCATATGCTTTAAATAACAGACTAAAAACTCCCTGTTCCTTCTTCTGATTAAGAAATCCTTGAACAGCTCAGTTCCCCAACATGCAGAAAACCCAACAGGGCAGCAAGGGCCATGAACACTCATTTTCTGCCCCAAACACGGGAACACTTCAGAAATAACGAGCATTTGGAGGAGGGTGGATTTTTGGGGGGGATTTCCTTTATTTTGAGTGCTCCAAGCTCATACCACTAGATGGCACGTTTGAAACTCCTGGCATCTCAGTGAAATCACAAGTCTCTGCTCGGCATCGCACCATGTTTATCCTCTCCTGGGATGGAAAAGTACAGGTAAAATGATACCTCAGGAGCCAAAGAACCGGGACAGGCGGACAATGGCACGGAAAAATGCGCCTGCATGCAAAGGCAGCGTCTGCCAGCGAGCTGAGGGAGGGACTGCTGTGCAGAGCTGAGCTCCAGCACTTCCAGCTCTCATCTTGCTGTGGCCTTGGTAAATCTCTTCATGTCTTGGGAGAGTATCTGAATGTGTGTGCCAGAGGGAGCTGAGACAAGCGGAATATGGCAAAGGAAGGTGAGAGTTGAGCCTTTGGATTCACAACACCACGTTCCACTGTGAGCTGAGCAATGCTCTGCTCTCTGCATGTCCCTGAGAGCTCAACAGACCAAAAACCATCCACAGCCTCTCCAACACATCACTAGCCTGAACTGACAGGAGAGAGACATTCAGGGCACCACCAAACAACAGGGGAAGATGTAGCCAACTCACAGCATCCCATGCAAGACGTGACTTTTCCAGAAGTGTCAAGCACTTCCCGCCCCACAGACCACCACAACAGATAAGCAAACACACGGCAGCCCACGACACTGAGTCACAGCCTCATGGGCAAGTCACCTCTTGTGCAGGACACGTTTTGGAGTGTACCTGGATGTGCCCCAGTGTACTGGCCTTGGCAGGGATGCTAGAGCCTGGCAGCACCACTTCCTTAAGGCTTCTGGCTCGTTCTTGCTGCCAGTTCCTTAATTTAACTCAACCCACTTAGAAAGTGCATTAGCACAAGCATGTACCAACATTCCAACCAAGCAAGTAACATTCCCTCAAAGAAGAACAAGTCGGTTCAGCGCCACTGTAACGATCGCGGGCACTCGGAGCTGGTACTTGTCATGGCATTGCACCCCACATTCCCTCCATGGGCAACTTCAATAGACGGGGATTAACAATCTACTATGAGCACTTCAACATCTGACTCAGTCCTTGGAATGGGCACTCGTGTCAATGGAAAAAAAAAACCTGTCAATTTGAGCTGGAGAAGGAGAGAGATGTTGTTGATAGACCCCCAAGGGCACTGGCAGAGAGTGCTTCTTCTCTGGGTGGAAGAAGAAATACCATCTTCCTTCTTCCAAGAAAGAACAGCTCAGGCCCAGAACTGCAGCAAAAAAAAAAAAAAAATTCCTTATGTAGGATTTAGCTCTGCCCTCACCATCATCATCCTCAATGAAGGACTAAAATACACTCCCGAGGCAGCACAAGAAAGCTCTGCTGTAGCACCATCCATCCTACCCGGGTCTTTGGGAATTCTGCTCTTTCCTGATCCATCAGTTTGGCACTATTTTGTGTATTTACATGCTCCTGTTTACACAGTATGGACCCGCTGGGAAAATACTCCTCAAAACACACCAGAGTACATTTTTGTGCTGATGTCTGCAGGCTCTGCCAGCAAGTCTGTAGACATCAACATGTGGCTGTAGCATCCTGCTGAAATATTCCAGCAGTGCCTCTAATTTCAATGGACAAACAACTCGAGAGAATTCAATTTCAAACATAATGATGCAGTAATCTCATCTTAATCTTTCCAGTCCCCTTGGGCCTGCACTTTGGATGCAGCTCTGTCCCTCTAATCATCCCTCTCTCTCTAATGGTGGATGATGCTGAACCTCTTCCAAACAGGAATATACCATGATGTGTCTTGACTGCTTTTAAATGAAAACCACAAGTACTCCAACAGACAGGTAAATTCCTCAGTGTAACTACAAACCCCACTGCAAACTTTTGTGGGGGAAAAAAATGGTGGATCATCTATAAATGAAAAACCTTGGAATGCTGGTTCAGATTTTCCTCCTAAGGCAATGAAACACTCAGTACACTGCATCCCAACTGAAAGTGAGGAAAATACTTCAGGAGTGGGATTATTCTCACTTCTATTTAAATACCTGCAGCACAGATGTTGATATCTGGGTTAGTCACAGGGAACTCCTTTAAAGTCAGCGCAAAGAAACTGTCACTTGCATGACATTATTCAGCTGACTTATTCCAAGCAGTTACTTGGGATGTTTTCCCTCTCAGAAGGGAAGCCAGGAACGTCACAGCCCTGTCAGATGAGTTACAGTGACACCAATTCTCAAATGCTGCTTTAAGCTACTGTAAAAAAATGGGAACTTTTAGATAATGACTTGTGGCATAAACTTTTATGTACTTATTTAAGTGGAAAACCACAAGGAAGAATGGTGCCCCTTACGAGTTTTTATTCCAAGAATCTTCTTCCTCAAATTTGCAAACTAAATTTTGCAGTGCTGGCGCAGTGCACAGAGATGGACAAAGAACTTTGGGCAATGTGAAAGTAACTGATCCATTTCCCTCTTCAAAGAATTAATTTGAAAGCAAACACAGTAACCTAAAGAGCAGACAGTGGATTTCATCACGCAATACCCTTTTACGTTAATAAAAGGATGTTTATGAGGAAGGAGGAGTAATCTTATGGTTAAGGGCAAGATGTTCAAAGTGCACTGCTAGCCCTGGACTGCATTTTTCACCACTCAGTCTCCACCTCAGTGTCACACACATTATGTTTATTGCCTCAGATTTACATTTTTGGAGAGGACACAGTCAGGGAAGGAGGTCTTGGGAGGAAGATGAGGCTGTTTTTTCTCTAGCACAGTATCAAGAGCTGAGCCCCCCTTGTATGGAAAAGCTGACTGAGAAGAGGATGGGTCTCACGGACAGTCACAAGGACATGGCTATTAATGAGCAGAGCTGAAACTCATGACTTTGCTCTGACCTCTGCAGCATGGCTGCATTTGATATATCTTATCTGGAAACTCCCTGGCCACTCAGCCTTGTTCTCAGCGTAAGGAGAATGAGCACCAGCATTTCCTTAGCCTCTCTGCCCTTGCTGCTCTCCTCCTCAGCAGACAACCACATGTATATAAACAGCTTTCTGAAGAAACTGGAGAGACCGCAGGGGTCACTTCTGCGGAAGCGACGCGAGCTCGCAGCGCTTGAGCGCGTGTCCCGGGGAGGTGGCACCGGCCTGGCCATGCCCTCTGCGCTCTGTCCGAGCTCCCCGTGCCAGGACTGACCTCTGAGGCACCCCACTCACTGGGAACGCAGCAGACAGTTGTGTCATTTCTGAGCTCTCTCCTGCTGGTGCAGAATCAGAAATTCTGCATTCTGTGTAAGTAACTGAGACAATCACAGAATGGTTTGGGTTGGAAGGGACCTTAAAGCTCACCTCATTCAAACCCCCTGCCACGGGCAGGGACACCTTCCACTATCCCAGGTTGATCCAATCCTTGTCCAACCTTACTTTGAACATTTCCAGGGATGGGGCAGCCACAGCTTCTCTGGGCAACCTGTGCCAGGGCCTCACCAGCCTAATAGTAAAGAATTTCTTCCTAATATCTAATTTAACCCTGCCCTCTTGTCAGTTTAAAGCCAACCCCCCTTTCAATACCTGCCCTTGTCAGAAGTCTCTCTCCAGCTTTTCAGTTCTCTTTTTACTTATCTCCTATCCAGAAAAACAGACCCACTCCACTCTCACCAACCCTCGTAACTGAACTACTGTATTACGGTAGATTACCAGCTTCTTCTGGAAAACCTGCCTGCCTGCCAGGGAGAGTCAACATCCTCGGTCAAAGAGCATCCAACAATTAATAAACTTCATTTAGCTGCTACCAAATGATGTCACCAAGAGCAAAGTACAACAACAGAAGTGACAGCCAGGCGGGACATGAGCTTTTCCCAAGTATTGTTCAGGCATCAGCCGAACAAACCCCTCATTGTTGGTGTGCCTGTGGAAGCGGATGGCACACACACAGCTACCTACGTGTCTCCCAACACATACTGGGAGATGCTTGGGCAAATTTATCACTGGGAGAGAACATCACCTCCAACAGACTGCAAGCTGAATCATGTAAATTTGGGTAAAGAGAATCCCATTAAAGAAGCAAAATTAACACTAAGTGTATCAGATGAAAGACTTCACTTCTAAAGCCAGCGCCTGAGCGCAAATTCAAGCTACTTCGAAGATATTCAGGTCATTCAGACAATTATTTTAAAATGGCAGAGAAAGACAGCCTGATGATCCATGTATGGCAACAGGAGCCAGAAGCTCTGAATCATTCATAACAACACTTAGCAGCTCTATCATCTGCAGATCTCAAAGCCACTCCACAAAATGGATATGAATCGCTGGCACCCAGCTGTGGCTCCTCTGCAGTGGGTTGGCATCGCAGGGCTGCACTGGGAGGCCTGGAGAGCACCAGGGTGCTTTCCAAACAGCAGGCAGTAATTACAGCTCTGTCCCTGTTTATCCACCTACCTACCTGCAATTCTCATTTAGCATTCTGACAGCTGACAGCTATGGCTATACCCAATCTCTTTCCACAGGAACCCCAGAGAAAGAGAAGTCGTCATTTAATTCTGTGAAATTTCTGACAATCTCCCTTTAGGATTAAAAAAAAAACAAACCACACTTGTTTTTTGTTCCCACCCTAAACAGCTGCATGGATTCAGTGGATTCCTCAGCACCTGTTCTATCTGAGAATGATCTTTCATGCTATCTTTGTATTGATGAGCAACAAAGAGCTGAGCCAAACCCGCCTCTCCCATCCCTACCACGTGTTACCACATGTTTTTCCTCAATTACATTGATAGCCTGAAACCTTTCCATTTACTTTGCAAAAATCAGGAGGCTAATGCATGGAGAAAGTAAGTGGAGTGCTGAAATAACAGGATGACTCTCCAAGATAAAAGCAGGCTCCACATCACCTGAGTCCTGGCCTCCCACCTGATCCAGTCAGGGCTGCTACACCCAGTTTGAACATTTACTTTGAGGTTGTGTAAGACTCCTATAAACTGTGCCCCAACATCCCTCTGTTAATGGCAACAGCTGTTTCCCTGGGCAGAAGTGGAGGTCTGAAAGGGTACTTGCCTTTTAACTGAAGAACATTTCGTTAACAACACTGCACTGCCATTACCCATCACAATTTCAGTGGCTCTGTTACAGGTTAGAAACAGGTTCCTGCTTCCACACTGCCTTTATCCACCCTGTTCCTGCTCCATCTGTGTGCCAAATAACAGGGCCATCAGCTGCTGCAATCTCCTGTCCATGGAAGATCTGAAATACAGCACGCTGGAACCTTAAGCAGATGTAAAGCACACCGTCCTGCAGATGAAACTCTATGATAGGACACATTTCCAAGAGCAAGAGATGCAATTAAATGGAAAAAAGAAAGAAAAAAGCTGCTACCAAAACCCTGTGAATTTCTGCTGGCTATGAAAGACTCAAGACACCACAAGTCTCTTCTGCACTGTTCGTCCCTCAATCAGTTTTCCTACACATTAGAGGCCCAACTTAAACCAACAGCTGAGAATATTATTTAATGAAACCTTCATTCTACAGCCCAATTTTACTCACTACTACTACAATTAGTGTAGGATTAAAACTTACATTCTCTCAGATGCTCCCTTTTACCTCTAAAACCCTGGCAACTAAGTCATAATTCAGTTTTAGATACTCTCTTTCTTTCCTTTCCAGTGATGGGTTGATGGGAAGAGAAGCAAAATTCCTCTGCAGGTTGAGCCTGAATTAGGAGAGACAAAGATTTTACTAGAATTGGGAAATGACTGAGGTTGCACAGGAAAACATGGACTAAACCCACTGGGATGAGATTTTTATCATGTAAATCCGCTTTGGGGAGCAGGGTCCTGATTTTTATATAAAGCTTTGTGTCACACCTTCTGGGAGCTTTCTGTAACATAGAAGTTGCCTCGTAAATGTGTTTGAGGTACTTCTCCCACCACTGCAAACATCATATAATGGAACTACAGGAACTTCAAAGGAAGTGGCTGCTCAGGGCAAAGCTGAAAACATTTATTGTCACCCAGACACGTTTTTATCAACTTGCTCAGGCACAGTCACTTGTGATACACCTTCCCCAGACGTGCCTTCAAAGAGAAGCGAAGCTGCTTCCCCTCAACACTAAGCTCCAGAGAAAGTAATTTCCTGGTCAAGCCCAGCTCGTGCCAAAATATGCCTTGGACGAGCTATAGTGCCAAGCAGTGCCAAGACCTGCAGCTCACAGCAAGGACTGATTTTAACAAGCACAGCTTCCTGCTTTTCAAAGGGGCTTATCTGAACTCCTCTTCTTCCAAATGTGCTGGATATTTCTAAGATTTGTCATATAATTCCTTCCCTCAGTACATGTACCCATGTCCCTCCACTGGCCTCAGCTGGTACCCAGGAATTAACTCTCTCCTTAGCTCCATCAGTTACCAAAAAAACCCAGCCTTCCACTTCTTTCCAGGTCCAACATTTGTGTCACATTATTTCCACTTCAAGCATCATTTAAAATCAGCAATGGTCACTGGTCTTCACTGGGAATACTCAAGACTCTGAAGTCAATCCCCTATGTCTAATTATGAAGTCAGGAAATCCCATTTTTTAAAAGACCTATCAAATTTTGATAATTATTTTATTGTTGTTCTTTCAGCTCACAGAGGAATTTCAGAAGTAACTGTTATTAAAAATAAAGGCCTCGGTGCACAAGATCCTAATTTCATGTGGATTACTGATAGGCATAAAGCACTTTGCTAGATAAGGACCTATCAGGAGATCTCCAGTTCTTCTAGAAATTCCAGTGCAGCTCAGTATGAAACACAGCTCTGCTGAAACAGGGGAACTCACGTGTCCTGCTGCCATTCACACTCTCCCAATTCTGCACCAACTCCACCTCTGTTTGCAGCCATCCCACTGCACAAATCCTGCACCAGAGCAGGGTCCAAGCCTGGATTAAAGATAAAGACAGGGCAATGGGTCCCAATACTGACATCACTTACAGGTTAGTTAAACACATATTTGGTAATTGTTGAAAATCAGTACAGGGATGATCAGTTAGAGTAAGTTCGTTATTGCTATGTCTGATCTTCTCTTTATCCTCTTTGCCTGCATCTCCCAAAACCACCTGCTTTTTGGAAATTATTTTTTTCCACAGCATTGACCAGTGGCCTTTATTCTGCCAGGTATTTTTTCACTACAAAGACTAAATAATCACAACTACTTCTAAAATTTCATTTGCAGCAACATTACCAGGTAAATTCCAGAGAAAGCTTATCCTACTCTGAGTAGGAGGTTGGACTGGAGACCTCATGAAGTCCCTTCCAACTTAAATTATTCTGTGATCCCATGATGTGAGTATCATGTTATAAAAATCCATGCAGGCTTGTTCATGTTTTTTGAGTCTCGTGGAGAAAAAAACAAAATAAAACAAAACCCATCTCCGCTGCCAAAAGGTAGGGAATTGGGTGGCAGCAAAAAAAAAAAAAAAGGACCTACCAACTTTCACTTCTACTGGTAATGCTTCAAACTTGTCTATACTTCTCCAAAATTATTTTCATCCTGGGATTCGAAAATTCCCTACGCCCGACTTCCATTTCGTAACACCATGCTCACATGTCTATAAGCAAATTCACTCTGGCACAGTCAGTGATACCTTATTTATTTCCCTGTGAGTTCCTCTTTGGAAAAAGCAAGGATATGGAGCAACCAGACGAGTACGACTGAAGAAAGGTCACCAAAAGAGACAGTATGTCCTCATTTACTATCCACAGTTGAGGGTCTGAGGGAAAATTTGACTGTGTACTTCCACCCAACCATGCTGCCCTCAGGACATCGTTCTATTCCCCAGAGTTTGAGGGCAGACTTTGGGTCAGCCCTAATTCTGTTCTCACCCAACTTCAGCTCAGCCTCCCTTGAGCCTCCCCCAGCCCACGCACGTACACGTAACACGTTAAAGGTCACAGCATTGCACACGTGAACAAATCTGCTTTATGTCTTCTAAAACCTTGAGAACTTAATCCTTTGACAACCAGTCCCCTTTCACGTCTTCCTCTGCAAGAAATGACATGGATCTGGAGCTCTGGGGCTAAATTTTAGTCGAGCCCAGGGATTTCACTCCCAGTACAGCGAGCGTGCATTGGCCATCGCATCCCGAACTCTCCACCAGTGCTTTGGTAGGTGTTGGCTGCTCTCCATGGCAAGTAAAGGTTAAGGTTACAGAAGGTCTCTCCCAGGTTTCAACATGCAAGCAGCCAAGAACGAAGATTTAGGACTTGGTGTGCAAGTGAAAAGGAAAGGATCATCAGCAGAATTTAGGGGACAAAGGTACTGCGCTCTGCAAGAAGGATGAAATTTCACTCTGGAAAGACTGACAACAAAATGCATTTTGTGTAATCTCTTTCCTTTGCAGAGTCAGTGTAATCCAGATTATTCTACAGCTATAACAGGACCTTTGAGCAGTATTCCACACGAGAAACTTCCAACTGGGCTCAGGTAGGAGCTTCAAATTTAAAAATTGTCAATACATTTGTCAGCCAAACTGTGGAAGTCAAATGCATGAGTAACTACAAGATTATACAAATTCCCCATACTAAAAGCCCCCTGGATGCTCTTTTCATCATAAAAAAGGATTAGTAGCATATAAACAATTTATGTAAGCAGACTTGAACGATTTTATTATGATGTGCTATTTAGCATTTGCAGAGGCTCCAATTATAAAACTTTTACTTAATTTTCCACAAGTCACCCAGTGAAATAGCATGTTTTGATTTACTTAACAGCAAGAACTCTTGGTACGAGACTGTTTTACTAAATGTGGTCATGCAGCCCTATCATCACATTGCTGCTGGATGCAAGTTCTGTACAGAAAAAGGAAATTTTGCTCACTGAACATTAAGCAATTGTTCAATCTCACCCAGCTCTGAAGAAGCTCATACAGTGACCGCAGTGATACTGAAGATCTGTCTCTCAAAACAATCCAGCCATGTTTGGATCACAAGTGATACTGAATAAACAGCTTAATGCTATCTCAAAAGAAAAGGCGAACTTCTGGACCATGAAGCAGGAGAAAGGAACTCTGATACAATACAGCACAGTCAACTCTCAAATATGCCTGATAACAGGAAGCTGGAGTAACCTAGTTAATGAAAAACCATCAATAACAATACTATTCTTTGCAAAGGCAGCTCCTGGCATCTTTGGGCGGTTTTATTGCCTTGGCCATGGCATTTCCGAGAGGCACAGATCCAGCCTGGATCCCAGAGCTACGTGGCCCTGTCACTCTAACGCAGCACCTGAGCCTCGAGGGCTTGCACGCAGCAGTTGGTGTCTTTGCACAAAGCCTGCACCACCAGAGTCCAGAGTCAACACGGCTGCTCTGGTGTTTGGCCACCCCAAGGTCTGCACACAAGACATCACCGACCTGACTGCGCACCCCAGAGCGTTCCAGCTCTAACAGCAGAGAACTATGGGCATCCTGGGGGCTGGGGTTGTTCCTGCAGTCCATCAGCTTTAGATCTTCTTCAGAGAGACAAGCAAGAAGCCACCTTCATCCTTGGGAGAGCGATGTCCTCCCCAGAGTGCAGGTCCCAGCACACAGCTCCATCAGGACAAAATATGTAACCACACGTGCCCCAGGCAAACTGCAGCCCCAAAACAACCAAAGCACTCATGCCCATTCTCCTGAAGGGGCAACACAGGTGGAATTTACACCAATTTCCATTTTTTCCATGACCAACAACTTGCACAACACGAGCAGCAAATCCCAGGCTGTTGACAAAGGTGGACTATACAACAACACAGTGATACTCTGGAGGGTGGAAAGTCAGTAAACAAAACAAAAATAAAATGCAGATGGTATGTAGCTAAAACAAACTGTATGGTTCGCTGCATACCTAGCAGGCCAAGAAGGAAGGGAAATTCCTTCTCAGCGTTTATGTGAACAATGAGTTTCCCTGAAAACTCCAGGAGGTCGTTCCCAGCATCTCCACTGGCACCATTACTAGGAAAAGCAAATGCTGGAAAGGTTGTTTCAGTTCATTACTGACCTCAGCTGAAGTCTGAGGACCAGTGAACTCCAGTGTGAATCAATGTGACCTCTTGCTTCAGAGTGTTATTGTTGTTACAGCGTGTACAGCACACAGTGCTGCTTTTTAAAGAAAATACAGCCGTGGCTGTGCCACCACACTCAAATCCACATTCCAGCAGTCACATAGGTCTGATCAAACCCTGTTCCATGTGCTGCTGCCCAGTCCCATGCTTAGGATACAGCCAAATTCTCCTCCATTTTAAGACAAATCATGAAAACAACGTAACGGGTGACTGTAGGTAAGGGGTAAACCCTTGAAAGGAGCAACCCAGATATTCCACATAAAATCAGCAAGATCTGTAGCCATCCTTATCAGACTTGTGTATAAAATCCACATTTTGGGCTATGTCTGTCTCTCTATTTGTTAGCAAGCTTTGGACAACTGAGCATGGAAATACAAATGAATGGGCCTCTGAAATTCTTCAGTAAAATATGCTCAAAAATCCATCAAGATACCCTTTAAATCTTCTCCAAGCAGTAAGATGGCACCAATGTATCTGATGGCTATTTTCAAAAGAACTGCGGCTCCTCTGCTGCATTGTTTCTATTGCATGAAAATGTCAGAAATGGTTGAAATGTGAAAAATAGGAAAGCCTCATCAATTCAGACCAAACCGCAAACCACTTTGTAAGATCATGGAATTCTACAAGTGAAGAGACAAATGAACAAACATGCACACCAATAAAACTGCACAAGAAGAAACATGCCAGCTTCTATTTATTTTCATTTGCTCTGTTCTGCAGATTAGGAAAAAAAGGGCTGTAGCAGTGAAGTGTTGCTGAAGCTGGAGGTAAATTTTGGAAGTTTTCGTTAGAGAATGCAAAATCATTTTCTTTTTCAACATGGCTTCAATTCAAGGCAGGGATGTGAATGGAAAAAGTTACGAAAGCGTTTCAGAACCTCAAAATAAGGAAGACTGGAACAAGCACAAAGTCATCTATGGATAATGCTCTACAAATATGAATTCCTACGCTCAGTTTTTTTGGTCACATATTGATGTGTGCTGTGGTTAAGCAGAGGGTTGAAAGAAAGGACAAAGAAGAGGCAGGTTCTTCAGTTGCCATGTAGGTGCAAACTCATTGCAAAGTTTTGGTTCTAAAAGCCAGTTAAAAACACTGGCACAAATTATTATGGAAGTTTCCATCTCTTGTTTTCATAGGGGCTTAGAATCACTGAAGAATTTCTGAACCTGTGAACAACTCCATCTATTACCCTCATTTTACTGACAACAGGAACACCAAGTCCGTGTCCCAGGCATGACCCAGCAAGCCAGGGAGTGGAAAACTCTGCTCCTCTCATGTCCATTTTTCAGCATAAATGAGGAAAACCTTTCCTCCCTTAACAACTTGGGAATCAATGGCAAAAATACAAATATGTTAAAACCAATTCATTGATTTACCACTTTAAACCCCAGCTGAAATAGAGCAAGAAGAAACAGTATCACCTTGCTTACCTCCTGTACACTGCATTTCTACTTAGTCAGCTTCTTACATGCAGTAAATGTATGTTAGCACATTCACAGCTTTTGAGCAAAGAGGCTGAAATCCAAACTTCCAATAGCTGAGTTATTTTTTAAGTCTGGAGAAATACATATTAAAAAGAATTTTTAAAGAACTACATGCAGTTAATCATTGAACACAACTGCCACAACAGCAAATCCATTTGTGAGAATTTTGTTATCTTGGCTTGGTCACTGAAGGTGTCAGGATGGAAGGGACTTCAAGATCATCTAGTTCCAACCTCCCTGCCATGTATTACTGCACAATTTTAATTTAAATAAAATCTTATTTAGCTGATGGTAATGACTACCCTTCATGTAAACTCTTCTTGCTCCTCAACAAACCTAATTTTAGGCTCTAATCAGCTTGCAACTCAACAGAAGCAATCAGAGTACTAGCATGAGCTGCTACAGGAATAGAGTTTAACCATCAATTGTAACTTATCGTGTCTTCTTTGTCAAACCTTTACCGTCACTTGGAAGAGCTCCTGACTGTAGCAATTCTTGATTCTTACAGATTATACTGAGACAACAACAATAATGGATTCATTCAGTTTCCTTCATATAAGGAAAGAGAATGATTAAGGTTGGAAAAGCCCTCTAAGATCATTAAGTCAACCATTAACCCAGCACTGCCAGGTCCACCAGTAAACCATGTCCCTAAGCACCACATCTACCAGTAGGTATTATTAATCCTAATTTTCCAGATAGGAAACTGCAACACAGAAGAATGCAATCACATGCCCAAGATCTCAGGCAGAGAACTCTAATTTTAACCTTTAACTTAAGGGTCCTGATGTACATTTTCCCTGCTCAATACAGTTGGCTGCTGTTCTTCCAACTCCTTGGACTGACAAACACAGATTTCACCGAGCACTTCAGAAAATCTACATTTTCAGAGACAAACTGACCTGTACTGCAACCGTGAAAATTAACGCAAACATCAGAAGCCACGCTTACACATATCATTAAGCACTTGGCAATATTTTTTTAAAACGAGGGCACATAACCAGAGGGTCCTTCTCTTTTTGAACTTGTCGTCTTGCCCTTTCCCATACAGCCACCACTTCCCCTCGCACACACGCTCACAATCATCATGTTTGTTGGTGCTACACAAGCAAGAAGACCCAAGACTTTCCAGGATTAATGTTCAGGGAAATGTTTCATGTGAAGAACACAGAAATACACCCAGTAATATATCTGGAATAGCTCCAGAAGTGGCTATCTGAGGTAATATTAGCAGAATTGAAAGGATTTCCGTTTGTCCTTCCTTCCTTCCCCCATTAAAAAACCTTGCAAAGGCGTTAAGGAGCACAAAATTACCCGGCGATATTTAAGAGGCTTTTCTGCCAGTGCTGCTTCAGCCACCAGCCAAACCAAACTTTTCTTTGGTCGTTAACATACCTCTGGTCTCATAACTCTAACAACCTGCACTTGCAGCCAGGGACCAGGAACACTTCCCTTGCCTCGGGAGAGCGATCCTCTAGGAATTTAAACGCTGCCAGTCCCGCGTTTTCAGTTCGAAGCGAATTCACAAGAAAGTATCAGGAAGTTCTACACTTCTGAAACGACTTTCTAAAAATATCCTACCCCGCCAGAGCAAACAGCAACGAGAACTTGCTCATCAGTTTACAGTAATGTATTTTCCCTAACACGAAAGTGCTGGCAACACCAACAGCACAGAGAGATGTTCACCGTGGTAGATGTGGATGAATAAAACAAAAACCCACTACAGACTAAATTTTGGCTGTTGATGTCTGCTGGAAGCTGCTTTGCAACCTCCAGTGGAGAGAGCTGGGATTTCCACCTGTAAAACATGGATCTGAGTCTAAACCCTCCCGTTTCTTTACTCAAAAAAGCCATAAAACTTACTGGAAAAGGAGCTCGCTGAGATTGACAGAATATGCCCAGGCAGCTGTATCCACATATTTAAAGCAGTTAAAATAACAGATAATCATAAAGATATAAATAACTTTTCTGGTAAAATTAAAGCACTATTAAAAGGAAAGAGACACACGAAGAATTACCTCTGCTCTTGCTGACAGACAAGCAGTCAGAACAAGACAGGCTGCACGCTTCGAGCCGCTAATAAAAAGAGGAGCAAGCGAATGAACAGCTTTCGGATGAATCCAAATAGTTTTTGTTTCTCTGCTGCAGTTTCACCACTCCCACAGGGTAATTTCTACGTTTGCTTTATAACGAAAGCACAGTACAGGTCAGAATAAGAAAGGGAGGAGACCAAAAAACTCCGCTTTATTAGTCAAAGTTTGTCATTCTTGCTGTCTTCTTTTCAAATGGGGGGAAAGCAGGGCTGGTGTGACCAAAGGGGATTTAGAGGGGGTGTTCTGCTTATGCTTAATAAACCAGAAGCTGGGCTCGTCTGCATTTTACATGATCTGATTTGTAAAAGCAGGAAGTAAGAAAACCTTTCAAGTACATGATTTATGGAAAGATTATCACATGACTAAAAAGCACAGAACAAGAAGGACCAAATTCGGCTTTCACTTACAGAAATGTGGGTCTGTTCTAACTCTGTCGCCTTTGGCAGATTTATCACGTTCAAAACGAGATAAAATATTTGGTCTCTGTGAGAACATAAAGCCATTCTAAAATCAGATTTCAAACAGCATAATTGTTTCAGGTCTGCTCGGTGAGGAACTTCTGTCTGCACAAAAACCACATGAACTATTCGGAGGGTATTTTCAAATATATTTCTGCCATCTCTACCACTCTGCCTCCAAATAATCCAACTCATACTGGTGTGCTACACACTCTTGCACACCCCATGAATGTTTCAAAATCTACTCGAAAATATTAAAAGGCAGGACAGCCCACAAGTGCACTGGAAATTCTCTCTTGCATTTCATAAAGGAAGTTAAAGGGTTCACTCACTTTATTATCTGGGGACAAAATATTAGGATGATTTTATGATGTAGCATCCAGCAAGGTATGGAAATTTTTGTACCAATGACAATTAAGAAACAGTAACGATCTGGTTTTTTGCTCTGCTGCCAGCAATTAAGTCTACATTTCCACGAAAAGCTGGTAAATTATACAAGCTACAAACCCCTTTCTTTTCCTCTATCTCACACACGGATTTCTATACTAAAAGGGGAAAGTGTTAGAGGTGAAAGAATAAGTAAAGAGGAATGTTTACCAGGATGCCACTTGAGTGCTGAGGAAAAACAGAGAGTAACAAAGGGCTAAGAACTAAAAGCAAACACTGTGAGACAGTGAAACAGAGCTCTCCCAGCAGAGGCATTTTTTTTCAGTGATGGCCTCACAGCTCTGCTGTCCCCTGAGCAGCTCACTCAGATGGCAAAAGGTTAAAAGCACTGAGGAAAACCTGAATCATCTGACCCAAAAGTGGAAAAAAAGGAGAGAGAAAAAAGACACTGTGGTACGAGCTCAGTTTTAATGCGATGCCCTCTTTTAAATACTGAAGGACTCTACTCCCTTTTGACAAACAATTGGTGAAACACAGACTTTATGTGTGCAGACAACAAAACCATAATGGCAATTCATCTTCTTAGGGGTCAGAAACCTCAACTCTATTTCACACACTGTAGCAACAAAATATGAATCAACTGGGTGAATTTTATACATGGGGTTAGTGATACAGTCCAGTGTTTCAGTACAATGTGATTTTATTGCTGTGTTTAAAAATGACACACAGATTCACTGAAGACAGATTTTTCTGTGCTGTCTGAAGAGACATGGCACATGTCTCATGTAAAGAGCTGAGCAATAATGTAGGTGGTTGAAAATACAACTGGTACTCCCTAAAGTGTTTTTTCATAGTCTTTAAACACCAGATCCTCAGGTATTTTCCTGTACATCACAACAGCCAGATCTGTCTCCAGCATGTGGGGCAGCAACCCCAAGAAAGATTCCAAACAAGATAGGAAGATTTCCTTTTTTTGAAGTAACTGTTTATCATCCTGTCCAGGAAGTGGTTCTTTTTCAGAAATCCTGAATAAAAATGAGTGCTGATGATAAACCTGTCTTCTCTGGAGTCACTCCAGCACCCCTAACCATCTGCAGTGAATAGGATACAGCACTCATGTACACAAAACACCTTCTGGGAGACTCTACACCCATACAACAGTGACTAGATTACTGGTGTGGATCAAGATTGGGTTTATCTTACTCAGCTACAGGTGCCAAAAAATTACAGGCTTACTTTAAACTACATCCTTGAGCAGCTGTCAGAGAGAGGCAACTGCCGGTGGTGAATCTTGTTAAATTCCTTAGAAATAAAAATTTACATGAGCATCAGAGAGAGAAACAGCTTTGCAGGTCAGCATGACAGGGAAGCAGACTTCTGAATTCCCTCAGGCAAAAGATACTTTCTCCAATTGGAACATAGAGTTTCCCAAAAAGAAATCTTAGCATGACAAAATCTCAAACCTGTTGCTCTCAGCTTCTTGCTAATTAACTCAGAAATTACTGGCAGATTGGAGATGAAGGAAGGTAATGGAATCACAAACTCACAGAGATGGAACAAGTCAGGAACTAGACAGAAAAGGAGTAAAAAAAGTACAGAACACCTTTTAAACACTGTGTTTCACAAAACTTTGCCAGAATTAAACTAGAGAAAAAAAAACAAAACCAAAAAAGTGACAGGATTGCTGCTGGAATCCTGAATTCCACTCTTCTACAATCATCATCTTATAAATCAAAACCTTTTAGAAAAGATAATGAAGATCTGAATGATCTAAACCCAATAAATTTCAAAAACATGACGTTCTTCATTGAGAGTGAAGACAACTCTGTGCTGGTTTGAGTTATACAAGAATTAGAACCATCCAGGGACCTACAAAGGATTGTGAATATCATGTATCTGATGCTGCCAACCCATCTTTGTATCACAAGTAAGTAATGGCAGAAATCTTTCAACTGCTACATTTGAATTCCATCACTCATTTCCTCTGGGTCCCCACCAAAAACTGCGGAAAAAAAAGCAAGTTTCAAAAATTCCTTCTAGATTGATAGCACACAGGAATAGGAAAAATAAATGCATGCCTGTCTACCAGTTCATTCAACACAGGAGGGATTAGTCACTTTTCTGAGCACAATATTAGGATGTTTGTTGACTCGGCCAGTCAAAGAGCAGCACTTCAGAATGGAGCCATCGAACTCATTTCCTGGTGAAAAAGTCAGAATCCAATGAGAGATTTCTCAGAGTGAGGGTTAAACACCGGAACAGAGGAGAAGAAACTGGGACTTGGAAAGTGCCTGTGGCTCGAGGTTTAATGGTCATGTAGTTCCTTCCGAGGAAAGGGAGGGTTCCTGCATGACACAGCCAGCAAACCATGCGGGAGTCACATCCTGCTGCAGGGTGGCAGCTCCAGACACTTGACCTGGGAGGACAGCTTTATGCACACAAATGTTGGCATAAGGAATGCAAAGCGTGGGGAAAGGCATTCATTTCAGGAAGGCATTAGGAGAATATTGCTCTTGCTGTGAGAGTTGTGTCTGGAAGCCCAACACGGCTCCCAAGGGATGAGCAGAGTGGGGTTTTGCCACCTTTTCAATCCCAGGGACACTGCTCATCCTCGTATCCCTGGGGCTGTCCAGGAGGAAGGCAGAGCTGAGCAGCATCACCCAGGATGAGCACACTCACACGAACCCTCTCTCAGGCCCTGGATGACTCCCACAGGAGCAATGAACTAAAGGGAACCTGTGTCCACTCTCCATGCTGAGGATGATTCCCTGCCCCTCCTGGGCACCCAGGCAAACCTGAGCTGCCACACTGCCCCATCACCTCTGTCCACCCTGTCCCCCCTGGCACTCAAAGGGACACTGCAAACTAAATCAGCTTCAGAAGCCTTTTCTGTGCACAGTAATAATACTGGTCTAATTTATACATCCATTAGACTGTCTTCAAACGAATCCGAGGACAGGTTTGACTCATTTAGCAAAATCTGACTCACGCTTCTTGGGTATGGAAAAAAACAGTTTGCAGAGTTGACTCCTGCAGGCTCTGAACTCCTGAATCTCAGTGTAGTTTTACTTAACAACAGCCACATTATGAGACCTCAATTTCCCAGTGCACCTTGAGCACTGGAGCAGAGTACAGGGAGAACACAGAAAGCACAAAGGGAGTTAAAAGAGTCACTGTTTGCTAAGGCAGGAGCTCATGGCACACACACTTTTTTGGGGAAGAAGATGAATATATTTTTTTTACAAGAGGCATGTTTCATTTCAGTAGATACTTTTCAAACCCAAAGCCAGACTAAGAAATCAAGTCAATATCCGATGTTTGCTTAACCAGCTTAGCCTCTGAATACAAAGGCCACACTTTCCTACTACGAAAGTTTTCTAAGATTAAACCTCCTTTGATTTCTGAGGAACTACTTATGTGTTGTGTCCCTGGATGGGATCCTATGAAGTTAACACTCCATGTACACAAGAACCACCAAACCTATTCAAACTGATCACACAACAGGAGAGTTTTCCTATTCATTTTGGTTTTACTGTTGCTCTTGGTTATCATCTGGGTTCTCCTCCAATGGGATTTACACACTCACCTTTCACACAGCGACTGTACAAATACCGGAGCTCCAACAGCCAACAACAAAATCCAAACATATTAAGTCTTTTGTACTTTCAAATATATCCTTCCCTGGTGGATGGCATTTCATTTAAGAGAGGCTCAGCAAAATTGTACAGATGATTATTTATGTCTGTGTAAACATCAGATCCATTCTAAGGAATACTCAAAGGCCACAACAACATGAGCTGTTTCGGAGAATCCAGGTCACATTCATGTTTCCTCTGAAAGCAGCAACAACTTAAGCAAAGACCAGTTTTACTTGACATTATTTTCAGAGAACTGCTAATTTGTGATTCACTGTAAACTCAGAGGCTCAAAATGCTTCATAATCTAAAGAACCTTCCATTGAGGCAGATTCATTTATTGAAGAGAACCAAGAGAGAAAATACACTCACGATCAGCCTGATCTGTCTCAAGTGCTGGATGGATGTTCTGCTGTGCCAATGGGTTTGCGGGGTTTTACAGCAGATGCTGAAGAAGTCCAGAAAATGCCAACATCATTCAACATTCAACTTCGGGAATGCAAGTTGGCTTCCTCCCAGCACTTCCATGACCCAAAGGCCAGAGTCCCATGACTCCTGACAGAGCACCAGGCATGGCTGTGCAGATGGAGTGCAGCCACACACTGTCCTCCAGACCCAAAGGCTTCTGCTGCTTCTCCCAGGTTGTGTTTCCCCACTGATTGCTCTTACTCTGCCCTACCAAAAGAGGTGGGAGGAAGATCCAGGTCCTACATGGTGTGGATTTCCATTCTAAGAAAGAACAGTGGCCAGCAGTTTGATCAGAAATAGTTGTCATGCAAGAGTTGTGGATGGGGAGTGTAAGGTCGCTGCCAGCCAACTCACCTACCTGAATGTGTCATGCATCAGGCAATCCCTCTACCAGCTAAACAACATCCTTCCAAGAGGATTTTCTTCCATAGAAACACCTCCTCTCTTCTCCCAGAATCATCTCTAGTAATTATTAAAATTAGTCAACCATTTCCCAAAGTCACAAGCTGCAGTCTAAAACCAGAGCTGCCCAAAAACCTCCCAAACACAACAAATTTGCACTGCAAAGCACCGATTGCGTGGAAATGTGCTGATTTCACCAAAAAGCTCTATAAAAGGCAACAAGATTGGCCGGCAGGCCAGTCTGTCCAGCTTCCTGCCAGGCTGCCTGCCAGCCCCAGGGTGGGTACTCCCAGCTCCCTAATTCAAAAAATATACATCAGCCATGAGAAGGCTTCCAAGGGATGCGGATTTTGCTTCCTGTAGTTCTCTGATTAAAATAAATGTTGCACAGGTATGTGTGTGTCAGGAAGGCAGGGATAGCTCTGCTACACACGGTAAGAATGGCTTCTCAACAACAGAAAAATTTAAGAAAAATTGTATTTTGAAAGACAGATGCCATTGCTAACAGCACAGGAGGGAAAGGATGAGACATCCCTGCATAAATCTGTGAGTGGGAAGACAATGGCAAAGAAATCCAAACAGCAAGACGATAAATCAGAGGTGGGGAATCCCTGTCTTATCCCTTCTGCAGCGTGCATGCAGCTATTGTATTTAATTAAAATAAATTACAGCTCGCTTGTGTACAGCCTGCAGGGCTTTTAACACCCCTGAACGGAAGCACAGGGATGAGCAGCCATCCTTCAGGAGTTCACTCTCCGTGTCTCCAGACGCAGAATGCAGATGCTCTGTCACAGCACAGTCGCAGCAAGGCTGACGGATCAAGGCAGAACAAAAAGCCCAAAGAGTTCTGCTTTTATACCATCCACTTCCTCAGCTCCGTCCCTGGGATCCTTGCCAGGATGCTGGTAATGTTTTAATGGAGAATGCAAAGCTGCCCAGCAGTGTGGCAGCTGCTTCTGAGCACACAGATTTCACTGGAGAGGGGTTTCTTCTAATGGCAGTGATTGAACTCCATAAACTAAATTTCTAGAACACTTGGCTGAGCAGGATCGATGCATTTTCCTGGTTAGCCACTGCATCCACACCCTCTAATTCCTGCTTGAATTCACTTCACGTATTTGCAGCAGCAGCAGCAGCACCTGAGGTCAAGAATGTCTCCCTGCACTGAGGTTCACACTCACTCTGCCCCAGTTTGGCACAGGAACATCAGTCCTGCACCTCTGAGGACCAGGAGGTAAGGAGAAGCACAGGTGCTGAAGCGCTGTGCCACACACCCAAGGATGCTGCAGAGAACACTGATACCCTGGCAGTGCTTTTGGGAGATGCAAACTGAGTTTCCAGCATCACCCAGGACAGCCACCCACACACGATGCTCCAGGCTCTGGCTGATTTCTGTGGAAGATCAGCCTGTGAAGGTCTCTTACACCAGGATGTTGGGAAACTCCAGGCTGCTGATTACAATGAGGAAGGAAACACCTCTTGGCAGACCATGGCCCTAAGAGAATTAGAGACACTATGTACCCAACAGGGCTCTGGATTTGGAGCTGCTCAGTGGATGCTCAGACATCAGGAAGGACCAGTTAAATCCTGCCATGAGCAGCTGCAGAATATCAGTCAACCCATAGCATTTAGAAAAAAAAAAGAAAAAGAAATTTCCATTTATTCTTGTCTTTAGGAGGGCATAAGTGAGGAGGAAATGGATTTAAAGTAAGCTTAGAGAAGTCCATGATAATACTAACTCAAGATTTTGAAGTGCTTTGCCATCAGCAAGTGAAACACACAGATCTCTGAGAGGAGAAACGAAGCAGGAAAATGCAAAGCAGCTTGTCCAAGCTTATGCAACAGATGAGAAGCACAAACAACACACAGATCTCCAGGCTCCATCTCTGTGTCCTACCATTCTTTCATTTTAAAAACCTAAATCCATTTTGCACTCCAACACTCCAACAAGGTCTTCCACATACATTTAAGTGTTAATTCTGGTCTGCGTAGATTTTTTTTTTTTCCTTGATGTGGTATCTCACCCATTATCTCCTCCTCTCTACACATACTATATAAAAGGATTTAGTATTTCAGAACCAAGGAAACAGGAAAAAAAAGAAAGTCCTAAATTTTTATCTAAAGGCAAATTCTTTTTCATATGGGCACAGTGAATTGAACTAGCACTCCTTCATCTTATGACGAGAGAAAACATTGCTTGGAAACTATGAAAATTGAAATTGCTAAGATGCTACTAAATAGATATATTTATGATGCCTCTATTTCCTGCATTAATGTAATGTATAATGCATTTTAAGTATTCTCTGTTCAGATGCAGATTTACTTCACTGCAGGCAGAGATGAGGCAATTACCCAAAACACTGACAAACCATCCTTTAGCCCCATGAAGTGCAGTGGGTAACACAGATCACTCCAGCACACAGCTCATGTGGCACAAGGACTACCCCTACAAAAGGCACATAAAAGGTTCTCAGTGACCACTGGTGGTGCCAGGGTTTTCTGTGTGAAGCCACCTCACCACAGAGGCAAGGCACAAAAAGGAAATCTAAGAACTCATCTTAGCAAGCTCCTCACTTTTTGCAGAGCACACATTAAACCCACAGGTACTTTCACATCTGACATAAATTAAAAGCCCTCTTTCAAAACCAAGTTGTGTTTTTATGTTTCTAAGTCTTCTAGAAGACAGCACTGTCAAATGGAGAGTTTCTCTTTGAATACCCACTGCCTGTGTGAATGGCTACTCCCCTCACTTCCAACAACACTGACCTCTTCAGGGTTTGTCTCCCTTACTGCCATCCAAGCCTGTGGACCTTCTCAGAAAAAAAGGGACACCTGAAGAGGGAAATAGCTTCCTCTTTACCCTTGCTGTCTGTAATTTTCTTTTCATACCCTCCTTCTCATTCAGAATAAAGGGGAATATGCTCCAAGACACCAACTTGCTCACAGATGAGCCAGGAGTGAGCTCCTCCTGAGGTCAGATATTGGGCTTTTACTGCTAAAGAGTACTGCTAAAATATTAATATTTATTGTTGTGCCTGAGATCTGAAGCAGTCCTGGTGCCCTCACTTCACAAGTGACAAACACGACTGACAAAGCCACTCTGTGGAAGGTACATGAGTTAGCAGAACGCTCCCTCAGCCAATAAAGGGCTTCTTATCATCTGGCCCTTTCTTAAGACCAGCCTCACACAACCAACCAACCATTTGAACAGGGCTATGACAGAAAACACTTCTACCAACCCTAGATGTGTCTGTGTGCATGGTACTACCAGTTTTTCTGTAAGACATAAACTGGAGTGAATACACTGACATGACACAACATATTCTTGCCTAGATCCTGCAGGGCAGATGGAATTTTGGAGTCCATCTTTTAAATGCAGAGGTTGTTCTCTATCGTGACTGTAACAGAAGTTATTTTGGATCATTTTAAAGGACATCTTTGAAAAAACTAAGGTTTATGCCTTGCAGTAAAAGCACCTGATTAAAATGCACAGCTTAAATGGAATTATCTCTGTTTGGCAGGTGAGGCCTGTAGGAATACAAGGTTCCCTTTTCCAAAACAAATGTAAGAGATTTAATCTAATTTAATACATTAATCTGCTCTAAACCTTGGGGTAACTGCAAAGCTTTACTTCCTGTTCTGAGGTAGGAAAGAGAATCAAGAATCCCAGATCCTAAAGCCTGATTATTTTAAGGAAATGCTCATGTGAAGAACTAACCCCAGAACTTACTGCTTCCCTCAGCATGAAACCTGAAGGACGATTCAAGCATCATAAAAAGGCTTGGATTTGAAAGGACTTTAAAGATCATCTCATTCCAACCTCCTGCCATGGGCTGGGACACGTTCCACTATCCCAGTTTGCTCCAAGCCCTGTCCAACCTGGCCTGGAACACTTCCAGACAGAGCAGCCACAGCTTCTCTGGGCAATCCTAGAGGTTGTAACCATATCTGATGTTCAACTTGGAAAACATCACAGGAAGAAAACAGCAGAAATGCACAAAGATACAAATTTTAAAATCAAGGGATGCCATTTCTCCTTGAATCCCTCTCTAACCTGCTCGTTTTTCACCTGGAACTCCAGATGTGCAGAGTTTTCACCAAAAACCCATCTCCTTTTTTCTTTGCTCGCATCATGTTCTAGATGAGCTACTTACTACACAGAACTCCTCATGGGCTCTTGGTTGAATTCCTTCCCTGCCTGCCCCCAGTAACTAAAGACCAATTTAAACAGCCTTTTCCAGGTGTCAGAAAGCCACAAGGGGTTACATAATGCATGACCACCCT
Organism: Corvus moneduloides; assembly: GCF_009650955.1. Classification (NCBI taxonomy): domain Eukaryota; kingdom Metazoa; phylum Chordata; class Aves; order Passeriformes; family Corvidae; genus Corvus; species Corvus moneduloides. The sequence continues at coordinate 71,506,057 of NC_045479.1, forward strand.
CCAGAGATTGACAGATCAGGTATGAGAAGTCAACCACCCTCACACGCCTGGTAATTTATTAAATCAACCTCTACCCCAAGGACTGCACCATCCCCACCCTCATGTGCAAAGGGATGAGGAAATTAAGGAAGTCTTGGGTAATTTCATTGGTACTTTCATATGAATTTTGAGACAGACCTTTTCTAAAATGAGAAGTTGCATCACACCATGACAAATCTTTTATTCTGCATCTGGATCAGCATTTCTCAGTGTAATTTAGCACCTCTTAACAGAAAACTCATTGTGAATCCGCAAGGGATGAGCAGGGAGCACTGGACAAGTGAAGTTCACCAGAACAAATGTTGGCAAAATCATTATCACTTCCAGCACTGACCACATGTATTGCAGGGAAAAAAGTGACCAGGTTAAGGACTTTTCCATTTCTGTCTATGATCTCTCAGGGAATGTGCTAAGGAAACAATTGTCCTACTGAATCATTTCAAGAATTTTACAGCAAAGAGGATTTATTACCATAAAATAGGTCTTGGAAGCAAAGATACTTGAGGAGACTCATTAGCTATTAAATCATCGTGGAAAACATGATGCTGAAGGAATTGCAGATGCCTGACACATGTTCTACCACTTTTTTTTTTTTTTTAATATTGAGCATCTATAAAAAGCAGCTCTGCAGAATTACTTAGAACTTTTCCAACAGAAAAAATTTAAAAAGAGAGACATGGGTATAAATTAAAATGGCATTCATATAAGTAAAAAAAAAAATTACAACTATAACACCCTGCAAACACTGTTGGAAAAACTGGAGTCACCAATAATTTCAAAACCTATGCATTAAGAATATACTTCTCGCTTAGTAAACAAGCTGAGACACATTCTGCAGAGTTATAGAAATTTTAGAGTTGAGTCAACAATACATAGAAAACCTCACATCATCTTATAATGAGTCCACTTGTTAGCTGGTGTGAAACCAGATTCAGAATCACCTTAGGTTTTGTTATTACAATTGCAATGTAGATGTTGTTATCACACAGAACATGCTCTGTTCAAGACAGCTGGAAGCATCTCTCTTTAAAATTTGCCATTGTCTACTACAAGTGAATCAAAGAGATGGTCTATCAGGCTTGCTATGCAAAATACCACTGAAGAACATGCTGCTCTCTTGACCAAAATGGAAAAACTCTTGTGCTAAACCTTCCACTAGACCAGGCTGCTCCAAACCATGGAGCCACATCAAACCATGAACACTTACGGTACTCAAGTAAATGTTTTAAGTATATTCCAAAATACTCAGCCAATATACAGCAGCCTTAAAGTAAGGTCCAAGCTTTTCTTACACCAGCTGGTATTACAAACAATACTAACAAGTTTTGGAGGCCAAAATCTCTTTCCAGCCCTTCTTTCCTTCCAACCTCTCTTCTCTACATCCCTGGACCACCACAGCTGCAACAGCAATAATTAAGACACAACCCAACCTTGAATTCCTTTGTGCCTTGACACAGTGATGACAAAGGGAGAGAGAAGATCCACCTCGTGCCACTCACCCTGAGCCATGTGGCTCCAAACCAGGGAACCCAGGCAGTTCCACAAACTGCACTGACGGTCCAGGAAATGAGGAAAACTAATGGCCTTTTTAATTAAATGGATGTCTTATAGAACAGCTGACCAATAGTCTTATAAAATAGGAAAACAAGTATTCCTTTTGACTTACATTTTGTGTCATCCTGGTTCACTTGTGCAACTCAGCCACCGCTTCTTTTTCTGCAACACAACAAAGAAAACAAATTCTGTTTAAAAAAAAAAAGTATTTGCTTGAACTGACATTTCTCATCACATTGTTAAGTAATGCTTCAAGTTTACTGCTTGCTTTTAGTCAACACTGGAAAATATTTCCATCCTTCTTGTCTCTCTGATTTTGATTGCCAGAGTATTCCTGTTACATGAAACTGCTCTATAAAAATGAACCTTGGAGACTGCCAGGTGACTTGAGCATAACACTGAAGAACTAGAAATAAATTCCAAGACCTACTGCAGAGTTGACCAAAGAAATTCCTCGCATCCACAGAGAAAGTGAATAAACATTTTTAAAAATCATCTAATTGCTCAAAAATATCTTTTTAGATATGTCTTCTTAGATCTGTGAGTGTTCCTTGTTGGCCTCCAGCACCTAACTGAGAGAGGTGATGACCTGCCCTTGGTGTGGGATCATACCTGGGCAGCCCTGTGTTTCAGGCACTCTAAGTAACTTCTGCAGGAATTGAATATTGAAAGGGTTGTCCCTTATGTCCTGCTGTGTGCTTTGGATTCAAATACGTAGAAAAGGAGAAAGTATATCCATACCTTACTGGGAACTGAAGCAAAAGAAAAGCAAGCAACCAGAAAAACAAACAGAAAAATCTACTAAGCAGAGTTATGAGAGTATTGTCCTGAAAAAGAATGCTCTGATGCTACATTCTCTATTTAACCACATAATTAGTAAACTTCCAGAAGAAGTAGCAAAAAAAATTCCTCATTCCCTTACTAGGCTAAGTAGCGACCTGGAAGAACTTCTCAAACCTCCATGAAGAAAAACTGGTATGCTCCAGATAATGGAATAACTAAATAACTGGGGACAGAGTGGAAAATGAAGCACAGAGACATCTCATCGCTCAAGGTCAGGGCTGCTCTTGCTCTGCTGAAAATGGTAATTTGCAAGGAAAAAAAAGAAAAAAAAGAGTATTAAAAAAAAAAAAAAAAGAGAGAGATGGAAGGAGGAGGACACCAGCCAGAAAGAATCCTGACTCTGGCTATGGTTTGCAGCCAGGAAGGGATAACAAAGCAACAAGTAAATGCCGGCGTGGATTTGTCCAACAGCTTCCCTTCCCCTTCCAACAAGTTGGAAAGCCCCAGGATGCAGGAACAGTGCAGTGATCACCAGAGTCACCTGAGCATGGCGTTTTTCATGCCATGTCATTCTCCCAAATCAATAAAGGATCAGGGATTTGGATAGAAAGACACATCCAAAGAATAAACTTAACTGCTCACAAGTGATCACCCAAGTCTTAAGACATGGCATCCAACCTTCAGCACCAGCAGAACCCCAAAACATTCAGAAAGAAGCTGAGTATCTCATTAATTCATCAGACAACTACGCAGGAGAAGTGTTTTCTTAATCCTAAATTCTAAAATCACAACATGAAATAAATACATGTATCATTAGGGGGTATGAAATCATCAAACTCCTTTATAAGGGGCAGAGTTAAACTTCAAGCTATTTAATTTAGCAGAACAATACAGCTTTATGAAGTGTGTTTCTCACTAATGACCTGGACACTATTTTTGTTATTTCAGCCTCTAAAATGCACAGCCAATATTTGTGGCTTTTTAAAAAAATGGCATTTCTTTCTCAAAATGTTGTTGTGCAGGAAAAAAAAAACAATCAAGAAAAAAATTACACTCGGAATACAATCAAATATACAAAGGAAAACCACACAAGTACAGATTTCATCATACTCCTCCAGATTTTAAATAGATCAACATATTTTGGAGATGGGTGTGATTTTACACGAGCTGTGCCCCTTTAAAATTGGCAACTACATTTAATTCAGTGCTGCCTTATTCCAAGTCCCAAACTCCAGTTGAAAATAGATCTCACAATGGAATCCTACAGCTGAATATACTCTGGGAGAAAATTAATACTTTAATTTATTCCAAATTCATTTGCATGACAGTATATCATTAGTATATACAAAAAAAAAATGTATTATACCAACAGAGGAAAAATTCTGTGCAAACAGTGAAAGAAACTCACATCCCACCAGTGAGATGAGCTTGGAACTTAAAGCACAAAGCTGTTTTATTTCTCTGAGAAACAAACACACAAAAAAAAAAAAAAACCAGAAAGAGCTGTTAATAGTCCAGATTGTCATTTTTTAAAATACCATGTGACCTTAAAAAAAACCTATGAAGCTAAAATGATTTCTTGCATGCCAGGTATCTCCTAAATAGCTAAAAAGAGCCACATGGACAATCAAGTGCAGACTAAAAATAACTGATGTAACACAGCTCACGTACAAAGCAAAGTTTTCCTACCTCACTGATTAATAAGCTGAAGAGGAAAGAAAACTCTCACTTTGTAATTCCATCAACCTTGTCGTCCTGGAAACAATCCCTCTAACAAGAGAAGTCTTTAACTGCCAAAACATCTTCTGCTACTACTTTTCAGTTTTTTTCTTCCCTCACTTCCCTCTCTGCAGTGCTCTCAGTGTTTGATAAGCAGCCAGTACCAAACCTATCCCATCAAATGGCACAGAAATTGGATCTCCTGCTCTTAAAAGGAAATATGTAATTCCATTTGAGTATGCAGCACTTAGGGAACCCCAGGTGTGCACAAAGGCTATGGAACGGACCCTGTAATTTTGTTGTTGCTGTTGTTGTTAAAATATCTTACTAACTGAACCTTTCATTTTAGGAAATGGCCTCAAGTTGTGCCAGGGGAGGTTCAGATTAGATATTAGAAAGAATTTGTTCATGGAAAGGGTGGTCAAGCACTGGAACAGGCTGCCCAAGGCAGTGGTGGAGACACCATCCCTGGAAATGTTAAAAAAAAATATGGATAGAGCACTTGAGGACATGGTTTTGGTGGTGAACATGACGGTGCTGGTAAGTTGATGGTTGGATTTAAGTGACCTTTAAAGGTCTTCTCCAACCCAAACAACTCCATGATTCCATATAAATCAGCAAACCTACAGGGTGAACTCAGCCTTCCTTATTCACATGCCCAAGTACCTGGGGCAAGAATCCTTTCTCGACACTCAGTAGCTCTGTGGGAGTGCAACAAGGTCATAAACCACAAAAAAAAATTATCTTTTTTGGGTTTTATGGTTACTGTAAGTGTTTGGAAGGGAACAGAGCTTTCAAACCCAGGTCTTGGCAATTTGCGCCACATTGCTGCCCACAAACAAATTAAAAAAAACACTTCCATGTCCCAGTCCTGGAAACACTTGTGCCCTCCCTTTCTTAGTTTAGAATAGTTTTTGAAACAGGTCTGTGCTTTTACTAGAAATCTGAATTTTAACCTTTATATGAAATAAAAACTGGTTTTAGAAACCAGATTTGTCTAGGAAACACCAGGTTTGTTTTAGACCACAACTTCACTCTGCACATCTCTCCATACATTGCTCTTTTTGCCACACAGCCTGTTTGGGCACATACAGCAATTTGGCCTTACCTAAATCAGTCCAATCCACTGCAACAAATATACTTATTTAAACACCTGTAAATTCCTAATTTCTAAACTAACAGTGTTCAGAAAAATTTGGCATCTGAGTCTCTCAGTCAGCCTGCCTATACACACTGCCCACACCTGTTTTCTGGTAAAATGCCAGAGTCTGCACCGGTCTCAGATGGGAAAAATCACAATACACTGTCTTCAAATGAGACCTGTTAATTACCAAAATTATTCCCACAGCAAGTCCAAAGGGATTTTAGTTCCTTCAGAAGATCCATGATTTAACACAGTTACGCTCAGCAGTTTTACTCAGTGTAGTATCTCTGATTTATTATCTTCACTCTGGTAAGGAGACCTGCATTATCCCTTGACTTCCTCCAGTTTCCAGTGTATTTACAAGGTTTTTTACATGTTACTTGTCAATGCTGGTTATCCATCTTTCTGTCCCTTAGATTTTTATACAAACCCTATCTAACTGTTGTCCAGAGAGGCTGTGGCTGCCCCTGGATCCCTGGAGGTATCCAAGGCCAGGCTGGGTTGGGCTTGGAGCAACCTGAGATAGTGGAAGGCATCCCAGCCCATGGTAAGGAGGTGGATCAACATGGTCTTTAAAGTCTTTTCCAACCTAAACCATTCTGTGCTTCTAATGAGCTTTTACATTGATTTTAAATTGTATCCTTGTATTTACTTTTCAAATGACTTAAATTTAATATATCAACATGACACACACAACTTTGTTTTCCCTTTTCTCTTGCGATTTTATTCTAGACACTGTTAACCTTCGCCTCTGTATTTCTTTAAGTATTTTCTGGAGAGACCACAGATTCATGAAATGTTTGGGGTAGGAAGGGACGTTCAAGATCCTCTACCTCCTACCCCTGCCATGGGCAGGGACACTTTCCACTAGACGAGGACCTTCCCCTAGACCAGGTTATATGTTTAGCTGGCAAAATTAGCTGCAATGCCAATTAATCAGGATCTGGAGTAGCTACCAATAAACTACCACTAAGAGATCCAAAATCTCAACCTCACAGTCTTGAGCTGCCTCTGCAAAATGCCTCAGTCGGGGATTAAAATTTCTCATCTCCTCCACTACGGATCCAGTTCCCTCGGCAGCATTTTACTGCACAGGCTCAATAAACATTCCATGTGTCATCAAGCAGGCAGTGAACATCCACACAAGTCTGTCTTAAGACGTCAAAAAATCCAGGGATTTTCAGCATCCCATCCCTCACACCATGCATGAGAAAATTCAACGGCAGAGACAGAGAGGAGGAAGGTATTTGGAAACTTGGTACATATGAGCACATTAAGATTATGAAAACTGTGGTGCCTTACAGTAGCAGCACTGTTGCACATGTTACAAACATCGAATTTTGTCAAACTATTTCCAGTAAATGCATTTTTTTTTTCCCCACCTCAGCACTAGAAATTCCCAACGCATAGTATAAATCATTATATTCTGCACTTTCTAGCTCAAAAGAGGACCACGTTTTACCAGCCAGCCTTTAGGAGTGTTTAGACCCTCCCTCTCTGGTACAGAAGCACACTAATCTCAGGCTGGAAAAACATTTCTTATGCTGATTTTTTCCTTCTTATTTCAGGCAAAAATTCCAAACCATAGCGAAGCTTTTGCCTTCTGCTGCTGCTGAATACCAGTTGCTGCAAAAGTAAAACAGAAAAAGGCTGAAGTTATTTTAAAACAGCTACTTTTCTCTATTTAAGTGTTTAGTTTTCAGAAGTTGAGTATGTTATGGGTGGGAAATTAATGCCCAAAGTAATGCAACCACCAACACCCTTGAGTAGGGAAGGGGCAACAACTGAAGGAAAAAAACTTGCAGGATAATGTAAAAACATAATATGGAGGATAGAACAGCATTGTTAACTGGGGAATAAAACCCATAAAACAAACAGAACAAAACAACACCCTCTGACGATTCATTTTAGACTCAGGCAGTATTACTACAAAATACCTAATAAAGGTGACACAAAGAACTTCTAAACCGTTTATTAATTACTTGAGGCTGTTTTTCATTTTACTGCTTCACTGCAATTTCCATTAGCATGTGAAATGGTATCATTTTTTTCCAGAGAGATATTTCCAGTGAAGTCAGCACGGATTCAACAAGGCCAGGACCACCATATAAATAGAAATCAGAAAATAGTATTTCCATAAGAAACCGCTCAGATTTATTGGATTAACAGGCACTTACAAGTGACTCACGCTGACACAGCCTATAGTAATCCAATCTATGTGAGATAAGAATAAATTCAAAGGAAACCTTAAATTTAGAAAATCACCTCTGTGGCTGCTCACATAGTTGGCTTTATTACATGAAATCACATTAAGTGTTCTCTCCAAATGGGAGGACAAATAAATTAAAAGCTGAATTCTAGCAATTTTTTATTCCGTGAGTGCAGCATGCCCTTAACAGCAGCAGCTGCCACACCGATCATAATTAGAGCGGGATAAGAGAGTCCTGTGTGGAAGTGCCTTGTGGAACACAGCAGCTTTCCTGTCCTACAATCCCACAGGAATATGCTGGGCTAAAAGGAGTGGGAAGAAGAAAAGCTAGCAAGCCACCTCACCACCCTTGTCTCAGAAGAATTAAGGTAGATTGTTACATCCGCAGTGGCAACCACCATTTCCCTGCTGTACACTGGTTTTGGTTTCCATCTGGGATTTCTTGGGGAACTCTGACTTATCTCTGGGGGATGTTATCATGAACTAAATCCTAACAAACACTGAGGTGCTCTGGCTCAGCACACTGAAACATCAATGCTTTCCTGAAACCCTGAAGGATGCATTCACAGCTCTCACACCTCCTCTAAAACATGGCAGCAAGCAGGGAGCTGGGATGGAGCTTTATTTCTATAAATACTCCTCTGCGGCAATAAAAGAATTTTTACCTCTTGATATTGCCATGAATAGCAACAGTCTGAAAAAATGTATTATTAAGTATTACAGAGTCATAGAATGGCTTGGGTTGGAAGGGACTTTAAAGATTATCTAGTTCAGACCCCCTGCCATGGGCAGGGACACCTTCCACTATCCCAGGTTGCTCCAAGCCCTGTCCAACCTGGCCTTGGACACTTCCAGGGATCCAGGGGCAGCCACAGCTTCTCTGGGCACCCTGTGCCAGGGCCTCACCACCCTCACAGGGAAGAATTTCTTCCTAATATCCCATCTAAACCTGCCCTCTTTTCATATGAAAAGGAAAAAGCCAGCGTAAGGAAAGGTGACACTGGCTAGAGCAAGGGGTCATGCACTGAGGACCTGGACTTTTATCTTTATCACCAATTACTGTTAAGACAGAATTAAATACCACCTGTGTGTAAAGGTATTTGAAAGCCACGTATCTTCTGCCATCCATAAAGCAAAGACACTTCACTGTGTGCAGGGCTGTAAATCACTGAGTACACAAATTAAAACTCATTTTTAAGAACCAGCTGCACACTACTGAGGCCAACAAAATCTTATCAAATGCAGATTTCAAGGCTAAAGTAACTTATTTAGAGAACTGCTGTGCTGCTCTCACCTGTAGTACCCAGTTAAGTTAGATCAAGGACAACAGCACACACCAACTACACCATAAGCATGAGGCTTTTAATTTTTTATGCGCACTCTCCTTCAGGCATACACACCCACTCTCAGCAAATTCCCATTAATGGCCATTCTACAATCCTGAAAAGCAGTATGTTATAGCCTTGAGCTAACTAAATTAGAGTGAGCTATGCTGAAGCTGCAATCAGAGTGAAAACCTGAAGTATGACTTTCACCACAATAAAGATACTCCCTCAGAGAGCCACTTCACAGTGTAATATTTTCAAAAAACCTCACCATAGCCTGCACCTCCTGCGAACTTGGTCATGACACCCTGGGGCCTTGGCCAAGGACACTCAGAATAAAGATCAAAAATTAACCAGCAGTCAAAAAATGTTGATTATACACAAGATTTTTAATGTACTTCAACTGGGGATGCAGATTTTGGCTTGAAGGAGTGAAGAACAGATGAGAACTCAAATGGCAAAGTGCAAGGGGACAAGGCACAATTTGTTCTGACTGAAAGACAAGGTTAGAAATCTCATTTTCTGTCACAATTAATTGGGTTTTCAAAGCGAGACCTCCCAGCCCTTGTGCATTTTTCAGGTTTGATTTTCAGAGAAATTCTAGCCTTTACATTACAGTAAAACGCTGTAAAATTTTCAAATAGCTAGATTTTGTGCTAACCCTAATTCATAATCATTCTGGCCTTGCAACCGTGGTGTGAAATTCACTGAGCTAGACAGCTGGGAAGGGGGGGGTGTGAAGAGTGGGGGTGGTGTTGTGGTTTTTTATTATTATTGCACTTCTGGTGTTCAACCCTTCTACTCTATACGAAATCCATATTCAGAAGTCTGTAAGGATGAAGATGCTTTTACGTACAAGGATTTGGTCAGACTCTAAAAGCATCTGCACCTTCATTTGCAATGAATGAATCTCCCTTCAAGTTTACTTTGGTGACCAAAATGTGTGTTTCTAGCCTGTAGCCCTGACTTATGTAAAAAGTGGTGCTGCTCAAAAAATTGTTTTGTCCATGTAATGCTCTCCAAAATAATTTTTATCCCTTCAAAACCCTCTAGAAGACACCTACTGAGAAGTGCTTTCCAGTGAGACCTAAAGAAAACTGCCTGAGCTCACAGTACTGGAACAAAACTAAACCTCAAATAAAATTCTAGGAAAGAACCACCAGCTTTTCACGTAAACTTGTGGTGAGTTTTCACTGAAGCCCTCAACTCTGCCTACCCATGGCTAAATGTCATACTTCATTTCCTATCCTAAATCAGCCATAACAGCAAGATGGTTTTGCTCCGTCATTTTCAGACCTCATTAAAATCCAAAACTAAGCATAATTCTGGATAGTGGAACTTGGCTGTGGACTGGATAAAAAAATCCCCAACATTGAGACAATCTAAGAAATTTAGCCTCTTTTTTTCTTCCTAAATGGGCCTTGGGCGCAGCTCTTCACCAAAAACATGGTTTTATTTTTTCACATGCTCTTGATCTATGCTGGATCAACATCATGAGGTGTGCAAATTTTAAACAGAATTATTTAGGTTGGAAAACCCCTCTAAAATCACCAAGTCCAACCATTAACCCAGCACTGCCAAGGCCACCATTAACCCATGTCCCCAAGTGCCACATCTTTTAAATCCCTCCAGGGATAGCGACTCCACCACTGCCACTGGCAGCCTGTGCCAGGGCCTGGCAATCCTTTTGGTGAACAAGTTTTTACTAAAATCCAAATTGAACCTCTGCTGATGAAACTTGAGGCCACTTCCTCCTGTCCTATCACCGGGAAAAGACAAACACAACCCACCTACAACTGCTTTGTAAGACAAGTACATCAGAAAGTCAAACTCTGGATCAGTTTCTTATGCAACTATCAGTCAACTTTTAATTATTTCCCCCCACCAAAATCTTCTATTCTTAACAATTCTTTAAAGGCCACTACCCCCCACGCACGCCATGAACTATGAAAAGCAACACTGGGCTGTTTCATGGATCACCTCCCAAGGTATCATGCTCCAAAGCACACGACGTCATTGTATTTCTGCCTCTGTAATATTGTCTTTAGGCAGCTACAAGTTGTCTCAGTGAGAAAACACTATCTTGTGCATGTCCTATTAAGAGGGATTAATCTGTTCAACACCTGATGATTCACTCACCCACACATTAGAAGTCCACACAAAAATGACTCATTCTGTCTGTAAGAATATTCACCTGGGATACCCAAGTCCCCTCATCTTTTCCAGAGCTGGTAACAGCTTTTTCATGCAAAGGTGGTAGATGGCAGCTTCCCTATTAAAGCACAGGTGACATGAGGAGCAACAGACGTGGGACTGGGCCCTAGAAATTTTATAAACAATCCACATAATAAAAATACTTGAGAGTTAAGTTTTTAGATAACTGAAGCATTGGCAGAGGAAACAGTAACACTCCATAGCGAGACAGTGGTTGAAGGCAACAACTGATTTTAATCCTAACAAATCAACGTCACCCAGATGTGAAGGAATTCAGGCTACTCCTCCATGACTTGGACACTTTCTCCCAGAACAGGGCTCGGGAGCAGCCGTACTGAATCACCCTGGTAGGGATGGCCAGTGCAGGGCAAAACCACATGAAGGGCTTGGCTGATGACATCAGCTCAGTGTTCGTGCAACAAATCAAGCTGAGTTCTAGGCTAGAACTTCATGTCCAGTTCTGATACCCATGCTGCGGAGACGCCAAAGGACTGGCAAGTGTTCAGGGAAGAGCTCGGAAAACAGTGGGTCTGGCTGGGATACAGACTCCGTGATGCCAGGCCAAACCTCTCCTTCATTAGGGAGATGAGTCCCTGACCTTGTTTTCATAGGTACTTTGTGAATACAACAAATAACAAACAGCCCTGTGATCCTTGCAGAGAACGGCACAGCAAGATATTACAGCTGGAAGCCAAACAAGCTCGACGTTGAACTAACGTGTCACTTTCTAGCAACAGCACTGCTAAATATTTATCAGGACTTGGTGCTTTAGGATGGCAGAGCTTCTAACAGCACTCCTAGATGCTCTTCTGAGGAAGAATTCTCATCTTCTTTCACAGCAAACCAGAGAGGCTTGATAGAGAGACATGAATCTAGAAGTTCCATGGAATCACAGAATAGTTTGGGATGGACGGGACCTTAAAGACCATCCAGTTCCAACCCCCTGCCACAGGCAGGCACACCTTCCACTAGACCAGGTTGCTCTAAGCCCCACCCAACGTGATCCTGAAAAACTCCAGGGATGGGGCAGCCACAGCTTCTCTGGGCAACCTGCTCCAGTGCCTCACTACCCTCACAGCCAAGAATTTCTGCCTAATATCCAAACTAAATCTACTCTCTTTCAGCTTTAATCCGTTCCTCTTCTCCTAACGCTGCCTGCCTTTTATTAAAAACCAGATATGAAATCCCTGAGTTAGTACTGAAGTTAATTTTCATGTTTAATTTTGTTACTGCTATGTAATGCCTACTGCTTTATATTTGTCTCAAGATCAAATTGTGTTCCTTTGTCTGGAAATAAGCATTTCTAAGATAGTTTCTCCTTGGTAAAATTATCTGCAAAAATACAGGCATGGAAAATACCTGATTTACTATTTTTCTTGCACCTCATTACTTCAAGAAATAACACGGAAAACCAAGAGAGAAAAGCAAGAGAATATAGGACCTTAATTTAGAGGAGAAGTAAATGGTAACTCTGATTGTGTATTATTAGAATATGATGAGAATTTATGCAAGAGGACACTAGTTTAGCCAGAAAAGCACTTAACAGAAGTGACTAAAGACATGCTTGCTGCTTGCATGACACAGCTCCCACTTTCCAGCCCTTATATCATCCAAACACATTTTATTGCCACCCCTCCTGCAACTCCTGAACCTGAATTTTTGACTGAAGTTTAGACAGTACTTGGAGGCACCAAAGTGCACAGCACACCCAGTTCAGTAACCCAGGAGAAGATAAGACTTTTAAATGTACTTGTTCTTCCAACACCTTGAATTTTGAGAGGAAAGGGGAACGAAGAGAACAAACTGGCCAACACCACAAATGAGCCCTGAGAAATGAGAAACACAAAAATAAAGGAAGGAATATTGTTTCCTGACACAAGAAATGAAGTACACATATTCTGTACTCTTACTTACTTCTAATTCTGTATTAAAAAAAAAAAAAAAAAATTAAACCGAATAAGGAATAATTGACTCATTTTTAATCCTGAAAATTCCCAAATCAGTGGATTCCTGTGTCAGACTATCTGTGTCCTCAAGAAGATAATGGAATATGCCAATTTCTAACCCACTTAAGAATCAGGAAATTCACACAGCAGGTAACACTAACAAGCCACCATTTTCACTTTATACTGGGGGGGGGGGGGTGGAAATCAATCAAGCCCTCTCTATTGAATATAGTTAAGAGTTCTGAAAAGAGTGGATAAGATAAGCCACACTGCTCTAAAAGAAAAAAGCAGGTCAAGTCCTTCCCTGGCTTGCCCCACTAGAATTACAGACCTTGAACGTGGAGAAAACAAATAATAAACCTCTTGACAGCAGTAAGAAATCAGGGCAACCTCCTCCACACCGCCCTGTGCTGGGGGCTGCACACACAAACCACATCCTAAACAGCACCAGCTCTGCTCCTGATGCCACGAGGCAACAGCTCCTCACCTTCTCCTCACACTTCCACTGTATTGCAATTTAATATTCTGCAAAAGCAAATACACTGCGTTTGTGTAATAATTGCCATTCACTCCATGGGATGTGGAGTTTTAACTCCTTAAGGACGGAATCCTAGCAAAATCAACGTATTCCAGGAGCTTGGAACACTAGTATTTCTGGGGAATTTATCACTGAAGTATTTAGCACAGTGGTTTTAAATCTTCTAATTTTACGAGGAGATTCGAACTGCTCAGCATTTTTCTTAAAATTCTTGTTCCCAGAATTACCAAGTTACATAAGAATCTCAGATGCCAATAATGAAACTTTTTCTAGTCTCCAAGGTAGCACAGAAACGCCAGAAATTTGTCTGACATTCCTCCCTCTTCCAAAAAAAACCCAGCAAGCACGTAAAAAGAACTCAAAGTGTTATTTATGAAGTCTCATTAATTATCAATTATTGAAATACTAGTAGCCCAATTGTTCCTGAATACTTGGTCAGGAATGTTGTTGATAATTTCCATGATTTCCTGTCCGGTCTTCTTTATCCAGGGAAAGAAAGAGAAGAAAGAAAAAGAGAAGAAGAAGAAAGAAAAAGAAGAAAAAAGAAAAAGAAGAAGAAAAAAGAAAAAGAACTGGTTTGCATCACAGTTTTCCAGCCTTTTTTAGATTACAAGTACCTGATGTTTTTATTAAAATAAATATCTATGGCTTTAATAAAACACATGAATTAAACTAAGTTGTTTCCTCCCAGTATCACGGCATCAACCACTATGGGATCAGCATTTGGAATAAAATCAGCAGGAGCACTTCCCCATCAATGACAGCAACATACAGCTCTCTTAATTTATTTCTCATTATTATTCATCATTACTCTGGCTCAAAACAACTTTCAGGAGAGGAGTAGCTGGGAAACTTTGCATTTTTCCTTAGCAAATATCTATGTAAAACATAAAAATGCATCTAAACTATCTGTTCCCAATTAGGAAGCCTGTTTATATGGTCCACAAATTCTCCTAAAATACACAAGTAGATTTTAGAAGATTAACACACACATTAAGAAGTCCAAATCCTAGCTAACACTTAAATATCAGTGCCTTAAAGCTATTTTAAGTAAAGAGCAGCAGTAGAGACAAGTGTGAAACTATTGCTACAGGTCTGGAAGCTACCAAATATCTGGATTAGTCCCACGGAGCAGGGTAGCTGGATGTCCAATGCAGTATCCAAGCTTCTTGAGCTGCTTACAAAATTTCCCTTATGTCTTTATTTGCTACAGGTGGAGCACTGGCACCAAGTCACCTGTGCCTGCCCCTAGATCAGGACAAGAAATTGGAAAAATTTATTTTCTCTCCCTCTCAAACTCTTCATCCCTGTTTCAGACCCAAAGCCTCCAAAATGTTTTGCACAGGCATGTTGTAAAACTAACTTTAGGTGTTTAATAGAGTGAAAAAGGGAACCATTTTGGATCCCTCTGCAGAACGAAAGCCTCAAACTGCAGCTCTGTTCATTTGTATTTTAATCCAGTCCGTGTGCTGGTATTCCAGCAGCATATGGCAGTGTGTATTTCAGTTGGAAGAGCTTCAAGGAGGAGAAGCAGCATCATTCTAAAAAACTGCTTATATACCAAATCAAGTCTTTTTTTTTTTTCAAGTGAGTTTCACTTCAATCTTTAGGATGCTCATCCTCTTCTACCAACACAAAAACCCTCCACATCCAGCACCAAGTTTCCTTTGCCCAATTATCTTTAGACCGTTCTCTGCTTTTTATGGCAGAACACCAAGAAATAACAACTATGAAGGAAGCTTAAGTTCCCTCTTTAGAACCACGATGATAGAAAGAAGATAAGATCTTACTACTTGCTGTTTGGAATTATTCCAGCAATTAGGAGACTCTGGATAAATCTCATCTCACTTTAAAAAAAAGCAGACACCCAGGTGAGATTAATCTTAATCCAACAGGATTACATGGTGAAACCCTCAGTTCCAGGGGAACCAGGGCTCTGAAAACCTGCAGAAGAGATGGTATTTGCATTACAAATCTGAGCAGGAGTTACCGTAAACCAGTCACATGTTGTACCACTGCCAACACCTCAGCAGAGTTTGAAATCCCACATCAAGTGTCTAAAATAGACAACACCAGAAACATCATGCCTGAAGTAGCCTTAGGACCTTACAGAAGGTGAAAATAGACAACTTGAAGGAAACAAACGCTCTGAAGAAACACCAACCTGATTATTCACTGATTCCTGAGGAGTCCTGCCCACCCTTAAGGCAGTGCAGAGGTTTCTTCAGGCCTTGCTACCAACAAATCAGTGATTTCATCAAGATTTCTGCCTGTTCAAGGACTGTGGGGTCCTTTCCTTTAGAAGTGCTCAGCAACTGAACTACAAGGTACTATATCCCAAAGAAGCTGAATCATCCCCCTGCAAACTGGATGTGAACCCTTGTTTCAAACCAGTTATCCCAAGTACTCCGTACAGCCCCCATCTGTGGAGCAGACAACTCCTCCAGTGAGTATTCTCCCAAACCACAAGAATTTTGTGTTAATTTTCCTTAATTCTTGGCAGACATTAACCGAAAACACCCCTCATCCTCTCCGTCCTGACACCATTCCTGAACATTTGCATTCAATCCACACTTATTTGATGGGAAAAAACAAACACCAAGCTCTTGAAGCATCCTTCTGTCCTCCAAAAAAATATTGTCTTTACCCAAATTAACATAACAAGGGATCAGCAAATGCCACTGGTGAAGCAAGCACCTGCTCCAAGGTTTGGTGGGCAGAAGAGCTTTTCAAACCTGCTAGAAACTGAGATCAGCTACCACTCAGCTGGAAGAAACCCCAGCCCTACATTATGTAATCTACATAGTTTTTAGACCAGTCTGCATTCTTGCAGAGCCCAAAACTGAGGAAGCTACAGACAGAACAAAAGAGAACAGAAAAAGTTCATTAACCTCAGCCCAGAGGCTGCTGAAGAGTCTGTATTTGCACACTGAGGCAGGACTGCCCACTCACCCACACAAACCTTAGCACTGCAATCTCATAATATCAAGGGTAAAGCACCACAAAATTTCCAGCGAGTCAGATCAGTCCTTTATTTGGATGAACAGCCACTAACAACTAATATGCTAAAAGATCCTCTTCAGGGCTGGCTTTGGGTTTTTCTTTTCTTGGTAGTGTGTGAATAAGTGCAGACACAAACTCATCTTAAAAATTCAAAAACAGCTCAACTGGTGCTGCCACTGACCATATGGAACGAACAGAAAGTGGTAACACCCAAATACAATCTGACCTTTAAAGACAGATTCATCTCACCCAGTTTCTTCTGTTGAGTATGTTGGGGTTTTCCTCATTTCACAGAATCACAGAATGGTTTCAGTTGGAAGGGACCTTAAAGCCCATCCAGTTCCAACCCTCTGCCATGGGCAGGGACACCTTCCACTATCCCAGGTTCCATCCAACCAGGGATCCAGGAGTAGCCACAACTTCTCTGGGCAACCTGTGCCAGGGCCTCCTCACTCTCACAGGGAAGAATTTCTTCCCAATATCTAATCTAAACCTGCTCTCTTTCAGTTTGAAGCCATTCCCCCTTTTCCTGTCACCGTATGCTTTTGTAAATAGTCTCTGAAATGGAATTTATACTGCTGGAAATACAGTCTCTGAGTACATCTCCAAGTTGCAAACTTTTCACTTATTTATCTAAGAATGAGGAGAAACAGGTGAAATTATCAAGCTCCCAAGTCAAACCAAGCTGTTCCTTGCAATCAGCATAATTTTATTACATCCTTGTATTTGATTTAAAATTCCACTCTCATTTCATCCCTTTAGGTCACCCACCAAACTGTAACTTCTTTTCACCCAGAGAGACTCTGCAAGCCTTCTCCTTGCTTTTAATCAAGCATCAAATTGCTCTTTCTTAACCATCATAGTGACAGAAAAAACTTTCTAAATGGGAAAACATTCACCAGTTCAAAACACTGAAATAACAGGGTGGGATTTTATTCACTGAATTTCAAATGCCTGCACTCACTAGAGCTCAGGGAACGCGGACAGCAGCTCATCTGACCACACAGAGATGCTGGCAGGATAAATCAAACTGCTCATTCCACTTCACTGGCTGGGGCAGCATCCTCCAATTATTCCAGCAGGATGAGAACCACAACAAGGACAAATTTTCTGGTAAAAACTTTCTCATGTTGTTTTGTCTGACATGAGTATCTCAAAGTGCATGGACGCCCATGAAGCTCAAAACTTCTTCCTTCCAAAAAGAGCACATTAAGGGAGAAAAGACACAAACCCAAGTTCAGCAGGATAGAGAGACTTCCCAGTTCCAGACAATGCCCCATGCCTGGAAGTGTCCAAGGCCAGGCTTGGAGCAACCAGGTCTAGTGGAAAGTGGCCCCGCCTATGTCGGGCCTGGAACTGGATGGGCTTTAAGGTCCCTTCCAACCAAAACCACTCTGTGGGTCTGAAACTTCCCAGCCCCATGAAGGTACCCGACAGTTGTCAGCATCAAACATCACCTCTTGAAATTAAAGTGGCCAAACTGTAGGATTTTGGAGACAGATGAATTCTAGGTATAGTCACTGTGATGCAAACACTGCCTTTTTAAGACACCATTAATTAGCACTCCTTCAAACAACTCTGAAAACACAGCAGAGGCAAGACTTGACCCAGTCCTGACCTGTGTACAGGATCTTCACTGCTGAAGAGTGGCTGCATTACTGATTACAAAGCACTCAAGTTCAGTACTTGAAACAGTAGTTTTCTCTATTTTTAGCTGTGCAACTAAAAAAAAAAATCCCCACTTGAGCATGAGGGTTGGACCAGATGACCTTAGTCAGGTCCTCAATAACCTCAAGCATTCTGTCATGAAAAAACACGGAAACTACTTTAAAGAAAACTAAAATGAACAGGCAAAAAGGTGAAGCTATTAAGGAGGTGACAGCTTGCTAAAGACCCCATACTGCATACGGAAGAACAGAGTAAGTGCAACTTAAAACAAAACAAAGAACAAGATTAAGAAAGTGTTCAAAAGCATGTCCTTCAGAAAGAGAAGTCATACTGTGATTCCAGGAAAGAAATGAACACTTTAACAAACTAAATGCAAAATTCTAAGATTAAAAAAAAAAAAAAAGCCACTGAGAACTGATGTGCTAAGAGGAAATTTTATCAAATAGACCAGAAGGGTGAAGCTTATAAGAAAGTCTGCTCGGCCAGTAGGCGACAAAAGACAAAAGGCTCAACAGGACAAAGCTGTGGGGAAGGGGAAAAAACCTCAGAAATACTTGTTTGCCACACGAAAACCCAAATGAACTCACTGTTCAGTATGTAACAGTTATGGGAACTTCCACCTCTGGCGCCTGCCTGCAGAGAGAACCAGGAAAGAGAATCCTCTCCGGGAAGCTGAGCATTGCTCACTGCCAAAGCCTACCAGGAATTACACAGCCAGGAGCACGTGGACGCAGCCAGATTTCTAAGGAAACCAAATTATTAAAAATACCAACTGATGGACTGCAATCTGCAGGTCACAGACAGCAGGGCTCTGAAAGAGCTCCGTGGATATTGGGAGCCCCTAAAAATTACCAACTTCTCCAGAAGATCCTGAAGAAAACTCTGGTGTAGGAAGGAGGAAGGTCTCATTAATCAACAGTTAATTTACATGCAGAGAACATACCCCTTACACACGCACATAAAATCCTACACAGGTCTGGAGTTAGACCTCTCTCATTTAACTGAACAATAAATTATGCTGAAAAGGACACACTGTGAGGTCACAGGTCTAATACAGATAAACCAGTAAGTGCATCAAAGCAGTTATCCTCAATCTTTTCTTCCAGCTAGTTATTATACAGTGTGACTGGGAGAGAAAACAGAAGATGAAATTCAAGTAGATTAATTCCAAGGCCCTGTATATAGAAAAAGCAGCCAACTACACACAGAAAATGAGGGGTTCTAAATTAGTTTTTTTCCTGATTAGGAGAGACCTTGAAGTCACTGTAGATAGCTTCGTGAAAATACAGTTTTCACAGGGGTTGGTAACAGGAGCAGTGAAAAGCAAACAGAATTTCAGGAATAATTAGGAAGAAACAGAGGTGGTAAGAGGAAGCAGCAGTGGGACACTGGGACACTGCACTCATGGGCAACACATTCATGTCCTCAACTCTCCACTTCCCTAAGCTGCAGCTGCAGGACACCACTGGAAAAATTAGACGTCCTTTAGATCTGGCCCAGTTTTATATTAGATGTTTGCTATGTTAATGTCAGAAAACAAGAGCAAGTAACAGTTCTACTGCTCAGGCAACTTCCTACACTTAATCATCTACCACAAGCATGTATTTATGATTGTGGAGATCTATTCTGTAGCCTAATTTCCCTTACTTAATCGAATTTTCTGTTTACTGGTAATGCAGAGAGTGAAAAACCAGCACGTTCCAACCAAGCTGGTTTTCAGACTGAAAACTCAGAAGATGAAAAAAGTTGTGAACAAAGCAGGTGTGGACCTTTTAAACATTAAACATCATCCTCAGTCATCCAGAAAGGTGAATCCCTTGCCCACCCTATCTTTCGAAGGTGAAATTACAAACAGGCAGCACTGGAACACGCTGCCCAGGGAAGTGGTGGAGTCAAAAAATGCGTGGATATGGCACGTGAGGATATGGTTTAGTGGTGAACATGGTGGTGGTTGAGGGCAGAACTTGGTGACCTTAGAGGTCTTTTCCAAACGGTTCTGTGATGAAGAATGACATTGTATCTTACCTATTATTATCCATTCCTATAAAGTATTTTACAGTGACTCCACATTTGCAAGTGTACCAAAACAGCACAGTGATTTTACCACAAATTCAGCTGTGCCACGTGCAGAAGCGGGCAAACCCACTCTGCTTTTGGCAGGACTTGGTGCCATTTCAGCTCTTCTTTCCACAGGGATCTGAGCTGGGATCTGTTCCCAGCACTGTTCAATGAATTCATAAATGACATTAAAGGGGCTCAACAGTGAGATGACAACATCTGCTGATGATAGTAAAGTTATTCACAGTAGCAAAGGCAGTAAATAAGTAGGAAAAACCAAAAAGAAATGTGTGCAGATTACTCACTGGACATTAAAATGCATAAATGAAATTCAGGAGTGAAATTCATGAGGAATCTCAATCAAATTAAGTGTGAAGTAGGATGACTGGAGGTGGGGAAAGCGGCCCTACTTCACGTGCAGGTCAGCAGGCTTTGAACTGACTCAACACCTGTAGCAGGCTGAGCTCTAGCTGAATTATGATTGTAATGAAAATAGTTACGTATGAATTATTTAAGTCTTTTCCAGTGCAAGAAGTGGATTTTAAATGAAGCTCAGGCTCAACAGTTAACAATAGAATATGGTTCCTCACTGAACAGGCTGACGTGTTAGTTAAGCTGGAGAACCACAGAGCTTTAGACTTCCGAGTACTTCTCATTAATGAATTCCAAAAGCCAAGTCCAGTAAACACTGCAAAAAAAAAGACATCCAGCTCAGTCAATCCACATACTACAGACGTCTGGAGAATGAACAGTGTGCAGAAGGAGGATCCTATGCTCATTCTGTTGCTGTGCTCCTCAATAACCCACCTGGGGCCACTGCTGAAGACAAATCACTGCTCTAGATGAGTGTGTTACAAGAGCTCCTTTTCTACCCTAACCCTCACTGCCTCTCTGCAAGCTGTCAGACCTTCTTATTCTATTCTGGACTTTTTGTGTTGTCTATCAGGGAAAATCATCTGAACTATGCTGGAAAAGCATATCCAAAATGCCCAGCAGGAGCAGGTGGAGGGGAGAAAGGCATCTGGTGCCTAAGCATAAGGTCTGTCACCTTGTAGATAATTCTGTTTGCATTAAAGTTGTGATGCAGCTTTGCTCCCCATAAAGCATCCATCCATCGAAGTGCAGCAGAACAGTTCCCTCCTTCTGAAAGCAAAAGCAAGCCTAGGCAAAAGGGTCCATTCATTATTTGAGTTCCCTTTTCCACAAAAGTGACTTGAGCTTATTGCTCTTATCCTGAATTTCCCCTGTATTTCCACTGTAAGCACTTCTTTCTAGAAGGAAAAACTCCCTTTGAAAAATCCCAACCTGAAAAATCACCTGAATTTCCAAGCAACAAGATGAAAGTCCTACCTATTCTAGGAAACAGTCCCAATTCATTTAACAAAATTAATGGGTATTTTAATGACACTTTTAGACTACCACACAGTAACTGACTCTTGATACAGTTGTTCTGACGGTATAAAAACAGGAGAATATTAACCACTGTATCAAAATAATCTTTGAAACAATTACCATATCACTATTTCCCATTTTTTTCCTCTCAAAAAGACATCAAGTTACCCCAACATGGAGCATAACATCAATCTTCTGCCACAGAAAGAGAATTAGAAAGATAATTTTACTCTTCTGGGTGCATATAGCACTAATACTAATTAGCCAAGGCTAATTCTAATAGCCAAGGCTACAGGAACAACTTGTATGTCGACAGGTACTGAATCACTTTAAGAGATTAAAATTACTGAACCAATCAATACTTCTAGCCTTTTACTCCCTTCAGTTCTGTAAAACTTCCCAGAGATAAAGATTATTAAAACATAACCTATATTCAGAACATCAAAAATCAATTCTGCCTGTATTTTCTTTCACACAGCCCAGCTGCCTAAATTTAGCATGGATGTTTTTATTTCTACTACAAACTATGTTAACAAACTCCATGGGGCTCTTCACTACCCTGGATACTGAACCACAGGCTTGCAGATGAAGGTTGGAAAAACTGACAGGGCCAAATGTACAAGTTGGGAAGAGGAGGATGAGCAAGGGGGTTGTACCAGTAATCAAATGCAACTCCACTTAGCTCTGGAAGGTCTGGAGTAGGAATGGAATACAGAGAAACAAGCACGGATGAATGAATTTGATATACAAATGTATCTAACTGCACACTTGAAGTTCCTGAAAGGTCTGCCACCTAGGCTAAATCAGCTGTCCAGGCTGAACTCTCCATGGAAAAGATGGATTCCTTTCTAGAGGCACCTTTTTAGAGACAAGTCATCCCCTTCAAGGGGGTGTGGAATAGGAACTTACAGGAAGTTGTTCATCCTACCTGCTGTTCACCACCAGCTTCAGCACTACCTGGACATGTAAGCTTCATGAGAAAAACCTCACCCACAGCATTTGAGATAGAACAGAAAAATGGAGGTATTTGTATGTATTTGGGATGTTTTGTAGGAGCATCCAAGCTGACGCTTCTCTGTGTACACTCCTGGGAATCCTGAGTTACTGTACCTGATTGCTATTATATTAGGTTTCCACAAATACACCCATACACTCATTTACAAGCATCCAATTCCATCTCTGAGAGTTATTTATGCTGCTTGGAAAGATCAAGGATCTGGATCCCCACACACCAACTACCTTCACTCTACTTGCAGAGTGTCTCAATTCCATATCCCCCTCACTGTGCCTGGCGCAGACACTTTGCCAGCACACCCCTTCCACATGTGAAAACAGCATTTGCCTGAAAACCCCACTTTCCTCAGCTCCACACTGAAAGGAATGAACAGGCTGAAGAATTACTTCACAAAGAAAACCACTTTGGCATTTAAGATGTGGTGACAACAAACCAATGAACAGGAAATCAAGTATTAGGGTGAAAAACTGCAGCTGTGCTCAGTTGGTACCTGCAAGTATTTGCTGCTGAAATGAGGTAACATCTGTAACAGGTGACAGCAGTTACAGGATAGATTCTATTTGTATTCCCTCAGATCACAGAGCTGCCACCACACAATTCTTATTTCTCCTTGGACCCACCGTATCTAAAAAATAATGATCCTCTTGTGCTGTGGAAGGGATGGAATGTGAAATCCCATCCACATCCCAACAGAATCCCACAAACATTTTGGCAGGAAAAATTTATTATGTAAAGCCCAGATGGCATCCCAAATATTTCTACTTCAAAATTTAGAACTCCTTTTTTTTTTTTTTCCTTAAAATAAATTACACAAAAGCATCACGCCTAAAATTAACTGTACAAGAGCATCAGGCAAGGTAACCAGACTTAACTGAGCAGTTATTTGGACTATGGGAAGAATGGGAATGTGGTTTTTCTCCATTTAACTCCATTGTCAGAAATGAATAATATTTCTCTATTCAACTATATTTGAATGACTGGCAGAGAAGGAAGATATAATAAGCAGATACATCCAGTAACATATAATACTTGGAGAAGAATTTTTCCAGTTATCCGAAGCCTAACACCTTTGCCCTCAACTTCTGCAGCGACATTTCAAACTTTCAGAATGAAAGTTGCCACTTTTTGTTATTCTAACAGGGCTATTTTGCTTAATATTTGTTTTCTTCCACCATGCAATTTCAGCTCTGAATCTGGGAATATGTGACTTCAAAATGGTTTTAGCTGCTGCTTCACCGAAGCAGCTAAACCTGATTATCAGTTTGGTTCAGCATGGACCTAGTCACTGCCCACCCTTTAAGCTCTGGGATAAAGATCAATCCTTGATTCCGACTGTCATTTTGCAGTGAGCCCACTCCTACATTCCTTTTATATCTATCACTTCACTGAACGCCAAAGAAATCTCAGTGTACTTGGCATGAAGGCTGCACTTCCTATATTTATGCTCTAACTAATGTATGCTCCATTTTAGTCCTTCCCAGCTTAAAATCATCCGAGGGAAGACGGCATAAAGTACAAAACAGTCCATGCAACTGTTTTACTAATACAAAATACTGATCACCCACACTGCCGTTCCATCACCACTTTTCTCGTGCATTTTCTGTTTAAATATATCCAAAATATTAACCCAGAAGGAACCATGGTCACTTCTGTATAGCATACAGTCATATCAGGTTTGTTGCTCCACCTCAAACTTCCAGAAAATAAACCATTGCTTTTTAATTGTACTACCTTAACTTTGCTGGCAGAAGCACGTTTGATTCTTCAAGACAGATGAAAGTGAAACGCTCTCTCGAGGCAGGAATCCCTTATATCTGGCACGCTAGCACTTCATCCTTTTTAATTATTCCACAGGTGGTTGCCTTGGAAACTGCCAAGTAGCTCTTGGATTTGAGGGACCCAGCATGAGACAGTAACAAGCCTTTGTAGCCACGGCATTTGGACCCACGTTGGCTGCAGCAGCAGGACATGAAACAGTCACAGAAAACCTGGAAGAGATGGTTAAAATTAACAGGCATTAATTATATTGCTCCGTTCTTCAAATATAAAATACAAGGAATGCTGATAGCCCCTGAACTGTGGATAAAAACTACATTTTAAAGGCATCTGCTCCTGCAACTCCCCAGCACAGCCCCGGATTTCACCTTCAGAGGACGGCACTGAAACGGAGATGCCGGCAGAGCTCACGAGCTCAGCTCTCAAGACCCAGCAAGATGATATTTTTTTCCCTCAGCTTCAAGAGGGACCTTCCTGAGCGTCTGGTCCAACTGCCTGAAATTCAGTGCTATTGTTTTGCTTTGAATAAAAATAGAGTAACTATAAATAGCTGCCATCGAGAATGCTGATTCACTGTATTCCGTATCATACAGCAAATTGCTCCCAACTTCACTCAGCCTGAAAAATTGGGAAAATTCTCCTTGCTTAAAACACAGCTAGAAGCCCAGCAAAGCACCCAATTCTGCATTCGTGTCGCTAGTCTAAAAGTACAAAACATTTTCCTTTCTCTCTCTGATTTCTCGTCATTTCAAAAGCTGATGATTTGCACATAAATATATAAATAAAACCATCACAAAACCAAACCAAAGCAAAACCTTATTACGCTTTCTGTCACTGGTCAAAACTATAAATTTCTATTATTCAAGAATCTTTTTTTGTTTCCTCGTTTTCACTTTTTTAAACAAAAAGACAGGTTAACATAAGCCTTAAAAACATCATTTTCATTAAAACTATCCATGATGCAAATGGTCACTCCTGCACTCAGAGGTCTCCCTGTCTTTGATGATAAGATTAATATGTCCAAGTCAGTGATCTCAAGATATCACAACATATAAGTGCTTGGATTTGTGGTATTACAAACTGCCTGGCAGGACCTCAAAAGTGAGAGGTGGATTTACTTTCACCCTTCCATGATGAGACACCCAAAAGAGCCAAGAGTGTATTTGTTAATTCTACAGCTGAGTTTTACTAGAACCAACTAGATTAAATATACATTTATTGCACAGAAAAAAATCACAGTGAAATAAGAGAAATGAAACTGTTTCTAAACTATCTCCTCAGTGCTCACTTTGCCCTTCCAGGGCAGGTCCTTCTCTCTTTCTTGTCTTCTTCTATCACTTGCTTGATTAAAAATTAGAACGTGAAACCAGTTTTTTTCTCTCTGTCACCGAATCCCACCAAAGACAAAGCACATCTGAGCAGTCCTTCACAGGCTGCCTCCTTCCTGGTGGGTTCCACAGTTTTTCATTCCTTGCTTCCCCCTGCACATCCCTTTCAGTCACCTAATTTTCCCATTTATGAACAAGGTTTCTGAAAGATGATGTGACAAAACCAACCATTTCCTTTCCTTCATTCCCAGCATTTTCAGAAGTGAGACCTGTTTAATCCTCTCTGGATTCAGTTTAGGATGAACTAGAGTTTTGCCAATTCCCTCATCCCACCAGCCCAGGGCACACTTGCCATCCAGCTATCCACCTCCATACTCTGGGAGGTAAAACATGCCTCCTTTTCAGCCCATGGGGTTTAGTTTGTTAAGCTTCTTTCGGGGATTTTCCCCTGCAGAAGTGGCATTCTAAAATACTGTGGAAAATCCAGAGCATTTTCTCTGTTCCTCCTCTTCCCAATTACAGCTATAACCTCCTGCATGTCCTGCTAATGCAGGAGAAAACCTCTTCTCTGCCCCAGTTACCTCTAGTGTCTCTGACAAACCAAGTCTCCAAAGCCTCAAAATGACCCTTTTATCACAGATGATTCTTTCCTCTGAGGAAAGGTGGATTTTTCATCCCTGCCTCAGGCATCTTAACACTACTCCCAAGCACGTCCTCACTCTGCACTCATGATCCCAATTTTGTTGCTTCTCACAGGGCAGACAGGTGAACTTGATCTGCAGCGTTCACTCAGATCAATATGGTGCTTGACCAATTTCTCAGTCTAAGTCCTTTTAACCCACTGAGATGTTTTCAAAACCAGGGCACCCAGTTCTCAACAGGCACTAAACGCCTCCCATTTTCATTTGCCTTATTCTCAGAGCACCCTGAGATTAATTCCAAAGTTGTGTTGCAAGTCATCTTCTAACCTGACTTAAATCCTACACTGTTCCAAAGGAATGTCTCAACAAGCTGATTTCTGAAGTCTACACCTACAGGAGGTGATGAAACTACTGCATCTTTTCCCTATCCTCACCATCTCAGAGTAAGTAAATAACTTTAAAGACTGTAAGACAGTTCTTGCTAGCTTTTCTCCTTTTTTTTAATATGCATTTTGGAACCCCCTGTACGATGTATTTATGTTAAATATGCTCATTTTAACATATACTCTTCAGATACTCTGTTTCTGTGAGTGGCCCCACCTGGGCAGCGGTTTATCTCTGCCATGTTCCTCCTGCTCAAGCTTCTTAATCCCAGTTTAATCTCTGCCTATCTTGTGATCTGACTGGATTATTGGGCTCTTATACTTCATCTCTTCTTCATATGAAGGTCATGCATGGGAGCCATGGGATGAACTCAATAAATCACTTTGATTTCTTTTGTTTTCTGTAACATTCATTTGTATCAGGTGCTACAAACACACCTGGATCAACACAGAGCTCCACCAGCTGAGTTTCTGAACAAGGCTTTGAAGAAAGGGATGTCACACACTGCAATTCCTTCCCTGACTTGGAAGAGTGCTACTGACTCTTTAAAATACAAATAAAACCTTCTGTCTCAGCCTTCAGAGCACACAGGTCTTTGCTCATTTCCAGCCCTCAAGCCCAAGGCTGCCTCAAGGTTCACATTTTGCCTCTGCCAGCCCTGCTCTGGGACCCTGAGTCACTGAGTGATGGAGGAGCTCTGCTTCCTCCTTCGGAATGAGCATCATGAAACACTAAAAGCACTGTAAACTGCAGAGCTCCATGTTATTAGTAAAATACATAAAACATGGCACTCGTGAATAGTAAAACTAAAAGCAAGATGAATAAAAGACTTTTAAGTAACTGGTCCATTGTGGTTTCTTTTTTTTTTTTTTCAGGCTTGTTCTCAATCCATTAACAACCTAATTTCCCAAATCCCTATGCATCCCTGAAGTAAGTCTTTGTTTCCCTGTTTGAACATTTCCAGAGACTGCTGGTTTTCCCCTCCTCAGTCTGCATTCCTATCAAAGGCTCCTTTCTGACCAGTCTCTATCCCACCCTCCAAAAAGCTGCTTCCTAAAAATACGCTCAGATACTCTCAGGGAATGCTCCATCTCCCTCCTATCAGAGACCTGCACCTGATGACAAACACAGCACAACAAGGAACTTTTCCCCCCCACCATGGTCAGCAGAGACACAAGAAATTCAAACACCAGACACGACGAAAAACAGGGTTTTCAAAAAGGCCCAAAAGGTCAGCTTGCCAAAACCTTCATTAACAAGATCCGAGTTCTTACTTCCCTTTTTTCTCTGCAGAATTTCCTGTTTGGTTCATGGAAGGTACACTGAAGCCATGATCAGGCTTCTTAGTGGAAAGTTCTTTGTCCTGTTGTTGGTTTCAGCCACAGTTCAATGAATAGATGACCATCATTGTTAAAATTTTGGTTTCTCTAGTTACAATTTTTTTTAAAAAAGAAGCTCTTCAGAACTCTCTATGCATAGAAGTGATAAACAACCACCTTCTTTAGCCAACCAGAAAACTGATGTTTCCTTGATAACTGTACTTCTAGCATCTGCAGGAGGCACACAGACAGCTTGAACCAAGTACAAAACTTCGTTTTATTTAATGTTTTGAACATTTTACATACATACATATATATAGATATAGATATATAAAGTAAGTACATAGGGAAAGAGAGAGAAAGTCATAGATACAATAGCAGATTGGGACTCTATTGAGACTGAGCCCCACTGCCCTCCTTGAAAAATTCCAAAGCCACTGGATTATTAAGGTTCCAGAAGCAATTAATCATTTGAGATTCTTTCTAAAAAAACCAAAACAAAAAACCTCCGACTTCCATTTCAGCACTGTTTACTAATTTTCTCTTCTAATATCCATTATTTTCCACCTGAAAAGAAGTTAAATGGTATTTTATAAAAGGTGTCAAACCTGGACACCATTTTTTTTTGAAAAAGCTTGTCAACAATTTTTTATCTTTTACTATTTGACACATATTAAGAAGAAAATAGGAGAAATCTTTTGAAAACTTTGATGGCTGGCAAGAATCCCATCTCTTCACAGAAAAAAAGAAAATACCCTGTGTTGTAAAGAAAATTATTTACTATTTGCTGTGATGGGTTTTTAAGGTTTACTTGCAAATGCCTGGTAAACAAAAAGGCACCTTTTTCTTAAATTATTTTCAAGTATAAACAACTAAAGCAGACCACAAAACCTTCTTTAAACTATTCCACCTCCACTGAAGATCATCACAACTTGGCTACTTTACAGCTTTACCAGGGTAATACACATCTGCACAATGAATACTGAAACAAAGACAAAAAATAGAAGCAGAAAAGACACCCTTTTCTGTCTTCAATAAAAACCTAAAGTAAGAATTTTAAATGAGAAATATGGGAATTTCCCCTATAAAAACTGCAGGTGGCCAGAAAAATTTTAGACAAGCAAGCTTACCCACAGATTCAATGACAAGATTTTACAAAATAGATGTAAAAAGAATAATCAGGACACAAGGCACTGCCTCAGACAGGACTACTCAAGATCAGATGCCAACCAGAAACGAAGTACAAAGGGAAGTAAAAAATGTAAGAAAGGTATCAAAGTTTGGAGGCTCAGTCAGTAGAAACAAAGACACCTGAGGAAGAGAACATCAAAATTATTTAGGTTGGAAAAAGACCTCCAGGATCATTTTAGTCCAACCATGAACCCAATGCTGCCAAGGTGCAGCAGTAGAAGATCCTTGGGCCAAGTGTGGCCAGGCAACTTTGAGAAGCTTCAATTGAGGCAGCCCAAATCAGATGGTCACTTTAAAGATGTTTATGAGTTGAACGAACACTCAGTCAGATCTCAAGGGAAAGAGGGTTTCCACCTAAGTGGTGGCAACAGCTCTGATGACCTGGGCTGTCAGGAGCCCCTAAACAAAAACGAAGGAGAAAGAAGATTCCTCTTGCAAAACAAGCCTGTACAGCTGAGTTCATCAGTTCCCATGCTTAAAAATGAGATCTGTACCAGCTAACACTTGTGAAGGTGAACTCTTGCTGAAGTAATTCACAATCAGATTATCCAAACCCAAATCCATCTCAAAAGAACATGGAGTATTTTTCAGTCTGAAATACAAGAAGGTTTTGCTCTGTGCTGCCAGAAGAGACGTGAAATCAGGGTGCTGAACAGTGACTTTTTGCTTCAACTGTTCAGCACCATTGTTTGAACAGTACTGGAGTCTTTTGGTAAGAAAAGACAGGCCAATTTTATGTAACAACTTTCACTACATTAAGAGTTACTGGTAAACTGAAATGCAAACAACAAAAATTATTTTGACAGTAGTAAAAAAACAATCAGTCAACACTTTCAGCAGTATCTGGAAAAAGTCATCTCCCATCTATGGAGAACAACATCAGCATGTGATGCTCCAGGAGATGGGTATATCCTGAATTTCTAGCTCCTAACTCCACAGGGACAAACTCCACAGTGCTTTGTGGTGATAGAGCCATTCCTTTGCCCAGACTGCACAATCCTTTGGTGCCAGGGTTGACTTGTCCTTGGATCTTGCTCTTTACAGCTTCAGCTCCTTCTTCCTCTATCTCAGAAAACCTCGCCCTTCCTCAGACTACAGAGGAAGCACATTAAACTAATACAATGTTAGTATGATGTACATCTCAGACTTTTACAGGCTGAAGATGCTCTCCTCTTACTACAAAGCACGATAAAGTATTAAAAACACGAGAGCTGGCACAGGGACTTCTTACCGAATGCTCTCCTAAGAGAAATAAACGTTCAGTTGAGAGAAAAAAATTATTTAGTGTGAAGTTCACCTGGTCTAGCACTAAATATTGTTCAACAGCTGGTCTTAAGATAAATACCAATTTGTGTCTTTAAAGTAGAGTTTATTTTTTGAAAAAATGTTTACTGAAAACAGTCATCACATACTGAGAATTTCCACATTCAACCTAATACTCAGACTAATTTGCCTCATATAAGCCCTCCAGTAAATCCAAAGCCCTTTTCCCTTGTGTATTAGCTACCAATTACTACAACACAGATACTAAGATCTCAGAAACAAAATAAATGCTAATACCTAGATAACACTTCCATCTGAACAGCTTTTGCTACATCAAACGACTGTATTTTTTTCATTCCAGGGTTCTGATGCACACCTGGCTGTGAAGTTTTCGTGTTTAACACCATGAGGATGAACCCATAGACTCACAGACACTGCTGGCTGCACAGCAACCCAAACCACCACTATTCCTATCAGAAAAGGGCCAAGAACCAACATCAATCCCACCAGGAAAATGCCAAGAACGAAGAGCTGAAAGCAACTCTATGGTTTTACCACCTGCTGCTAAAACCACCTTTACCCATTTCTCATCCCTGACTGTTCATTCCCCCTTCATACAGCTGTGCCATGAACTAGATCTTGGTACTGACCCTGGACAAATCTGATTTTGCTGCTTTTGTTGCTGGTTCTGCAGTGGGTTCACCCACAGCTTTAGGAGCACCAGGCCAGGACCAGGGGCCAGCTGGCATCCAGGAAGTAACTGGGGGATGCTGACTGCTTCTTTCAGCAGTTCTGCCAGTTTATGCCAGCTTAAAATTCCCAAGAAACTACGTAGAATTAGGCATATTCAAGCTAGAAATGCAGCAAAACACAGCAACAACAAAAAAAAAAATAAGAAGCAAGCACAGACTGTTTGTCCCATAGAACAAATTACTAGGAGAGATGTTGAAATCCTCATTTCTAAGTAGCTCCCAACTAAGCCAGCCTGCCCTTCTGAGAAACATTTTCAGCAGATGCCTGTTAATTTTTCAAATTTTCAGTCAAACATAAGCTACTGAGCTCCAAACAGAGAGTAACAGTTACACATAATGACCTGCAACACCCTAAATGTCAGACTAAATTACCCAACAGCTCCTTCTGCCTCCCATCTTTGAAACGCAGATATATTTTAGTTCCATCCCTGGCTGCGTCAGATCAGCAGGCTTTAACAGTTCGAAACACAAGAGTCAAATTTAATGATATCCCTGCCTGGAACAAGTCCAGGGGTTGAATCTGATTTCTGCACGTAGAAACAAGCAGCTCTTAACATTTGATCTGGAACTCGTACCTCATTAGGAGGGAAGCAGAAGTCTCACCCATTCCCGGTTTCAAGCTGGCGATGAGGGAGAAGGAGAGGTAGAAGGAAAATGAGAAGGAGCTGTGCTGTGCTAGAGCTGGTCACCAACCCCGTCAAAACCCTCAGCTGTGAGTGCAAGGAATAATAATTTTGCCTGCCACGAGCAGACAGCTTCTGTGAGTCGGGAATCTTCACGTTCAGAAGCACTAAGGAGGAGGGTCAAATCAGAAACCTTGGCTTTCAGCATCGTTCTTCGTGCCTCAGTATGTCAGGGTGAAGGAAGATGTCTTCTCTCTGCTTCAGTGACTGTGTAGTATTTCATCCTTTGCAAAAAAGAAAAAAAAAGAAAAACAAAACTCTAAATTTACAAGACGTGTAGCACTTGGCAGGATTTTGTAACTGCTGAGTGACTGAGATGAGCTCATTTAACACAATTTTGAAATAAATGTATTATTTTATATAGCTGAGCCTATAAAATTCTGCAAGGCAATGAGAGACGGGAGGGATGATACAGAGCATGGCCTGAAGAGTGTGGCCTGTTGCCAGTGCCCACACACACTTATCCCTCTCTTTTCCAGCCTTTGTCACATACACACACTTCCTGGAAAGAAACAATCCGCTCAGGGCAAGTAGGAGCATTTTTCCAGTGCTGCCAACTTCTGCCAAAATTCTATTTTCACTTTAAAATAAAGACCGTGTTCGTTTAACTACAAGATCCTTGACTTACATAGCAACACCTGTCAGAGAAGTAGAAATAAAACAAGCAGGGCAGGGAATGAGGATTTTTCCCAATTCTCTTCTGCTTTCTGTGTGACCAGGGAAAGTGCAATTCATCACCACCACGGGCAAACTGCACTTTTAAATCCATCATGCAGAGACAGACTGTGGACTGGAGAAGAGTGGTCAGGAACAGTCACGGATACACAGGATGGGAACCAAGTGCTGGGAGAGCCAAGCCCACCACTTCTCACACCTGATGCTTCTGGCTTTACACACCTTAAAAACCAACTGTAAAGGAGCACACTACACAGAAATATCTTCAGCAACACGAGGCTTTAAAGTCCTTTTATACTTTCTGCAAATTCACAGCCTCTGTTTAGACCTGCTGCTTTAAGTAGCGCAGGTGTGGGATTTAAGACAAGCGCCTCAGCTGAATGAGCTGCATGTAGCTGACACTGACAGAGTCAGCATCAAAATCCATTGCTAGAGATTCTTTATCCTGTTATTTACATTAGTCAATAATATTCAGTAGGTTTTACAAAAACAAAACAACTTTCAGTGTTGTTTCTAATAACCCAAAACAAAAAAAAAAAGCATTTCAATCTTTCAGAAAATTAATACCTGAGATTATCATCCTCCAAGTACATGTACAAAAACACCCAGTTAAGAGATACCAGCAACCTAAGGATGACTGAGAAATAATATTTTCTGCACTTTCATTCCAACACCGACTGCCAGACTGTCTAAGAACAAGATTGAGCAAGCCAGGGGGACAAGCGGCAGCCTACTCATGTACCAGGCAATGCAGCAAGGACTGGAAACAGGACAAATTAACCCATTTTCAGCTTGGGCTGATCTGGTTATATCACCAACGTGAGCTAAAACCAGCTTGGGAATCAGAGCAGAGACACTGCTGTCGCTGAGTAAGCACATAAAGGAGGCCAGAGGCATCAATCAAATTCAGGAGGGAACTGCGTAAGTAATAATCACATAAATATGTATGTTTAGGGGTAAACTAAATGGACATGTTTTTAAAAACCCAAGAAAATTCCTTCTCTTTTTTTAAAAGCCAGATCTGAGCTGTTCACTGTGGAAGGATCCCTGTTTGACCAATGCTGACAACATACAGGGAGCACTGGAATTCTCTCCCTGCACTATCATGTTTATGGTCCAAGTAATGCAAAGGTCAAGAATGAACACACCCAGAACACAAAAGACACCCACTCTTATGTATTAGAGAAATATTTACTCAATTAGTCATAAAGAAGTTAATTTACCCCTTGAATGACTGAAAATACCTTAAAAGTGCATCAGTTTTCCCTTTGCTATAAAATAATTAAAGGCCTGAATCAGTTCCACAAGAGAAACTCATTCCTAACCACAACTAAGGCATGAGCACTCCAAGATCTCCTCATGGAAAAATAATTATATTGATTTAAATAAAACAATGAAATTACTGTTAGTAGCTGAAAGCTTGCAGAAATTTACTAGTTCAAGCAAAAATTACCAGCATTTTAAAAAATGTCTCGAGAAATTCTACATAAAACCACTCGATTTGAAACAATCATGCTCTTTTGTGAGCACCACAGTAAGTTATACTCAACTATTACATGAGTATTAAACTAACCCAGTTCTCCTTTATGTAAGTTGCCAAGAGAATGCTCCTTCTTTTTACCCTTTTCTGATTTCCAGAAAAAATGTCGTGAAAAACTGCTTCTGCTAGAATTACTGGAGTCTGAAGTATGACCAGTAATTTACAATCAGCAAAGGACATTTCTTATCCCTAAAAAATTTAGAGATAAAAATATTTTTAAATCGAAGTACAAAAATTAAAAAAAAAAAAAAAAATCACAGTAGTCATGACAACCCCATTCCCTTTCCTTCTGCTCACCCATGTCATCAATATGATACCTAAAATAATCCACGGTAATTAAACTATCTGCAAGAGACATCAACTTGTGCAGAAAATAATTCTAGAAGAACTTACACCAAAAACTGTCAGGGTTTAATGCCAGCCAGGAACCAAGTTCGACGCAGCCCCTCGCTCCCAGCACAGGGGGATGGGGAGAACTGGGAAAACTTAAAACCCATGGGTTGAGATAAGGGCAGTTTAGTAATTTAAATTAAGTAAAATATCACTGTAATAACAGTAACGAGAAGAGAGATGATAAAAAGAGAGAAAACAAGTGATGTGCAAGTCACCAGTCACTGACTGATGCCCAGCCCATCCCAAAATACCACTGACTCCTTCTGGGTAACATCTCCCAGTTTACATACTGGGCATAATGTCCCATGGTATGGACTATCCCTCTGGCCAGTTCAGGGCTGTTGTCCCAGCCACGTCTTCATCAGCAGAGCCTGGGAAATTGAAGTCCTTGACTAGGAATAACCACTCCTTAGCAGCAACCAAAACATCAGTGTGTTATCAACGCTATTCTCACACTGAATCCAAAACACAGCATTGCACCAGCTACTAGGGAAAATTAACTCTATCCCAGCTAAAAACACGACAGACTTGTTAGCCTGACCTCAGCTCCTGAAAAAAATACGGAGAGCATTATACTGGGTGCTGCTCAGAGTCTTTCGAAGACGACAACCATCAGGCACAGTCAACACACGGTTAATTAATTTGATATGCAGCTATGATAAGGTCAGCTGCCCAGGGGAGGAAGGGGATTTAGTTCTTCTGGATTTTAGTAAGGCTTTTGGTACTGCCAGCATCCTTCTGGACAAGTTGTCCCACTGTGGGAAGAGCAGGTTCACAGTGCTCTGGGTGAAGAACTAGCTGAAGAGCAGAGCTCACAGAGGCTCCCCAGCAGCCTGGGAACTGTCCCCAGCGGTGCTCCTCAGAGATCAGCCCTAGGGCAGTCCTGTTCAATGGCTTTATCAATGACCTGGATGTTTTAATCCTTTAGCAAGCCCTGAATTGCTCAGGTAGATGGACTAGATGATCACTGTAGGTCCCTTCCAACTGAAATATTCTATTCTATGCTAACATCTACCATCTACACCTGGGTGTAAAGCAAGCACCAAGTGGGAAAGATTGCACCTAATCATTTCAGCAGGGTACTTAGTGCCCACCTAAACCTTCCAATAAAATCTCTCATTTCACCAATATGATTCAATTTTTACTTTTCCTCCCATTATTTCAACGGCAGGTGACACGTCCAGAGATGGTGAAATCATTTGGGAACATTAGAGCAGAGCCCTGTAATTCTGCACCTCTTTAATCAATCCATACAGGTATTTTAAGACTACAGTTAACTGCACTGCAGAGTCTGATTACAAGAACAGAATAAAACTCATCAGGACTATTTCTGGGAATTTAATGACAGAGTGGCCAAGGTAGCACCATGGTGTCTATTATGTATCTACATTTGACAGACTAATTTTATTCTAAGCCAGTACATTCCCCTCCAACTGCCTGACTCAATTCTTACAACTCAAGAAAGATTCTACACATCAACACATATGTTAAAAAAAAGGAAAGTGCAACGCTAATAATTCCCCATTGTGCCTTCAAAAGCCTATTTTGGCATATATTGAAGACAAAAGACCTGGATTCTACAGATTTCCACAGAAAAACAGCACATCTGTAATAAAACCGTATTTCTTACAAAGCACAGTAATCAAATCATGGATTATTGGGATTTATCTCAGTTGTCCACACCACATACCAGCCATCCAGGTATGCCTGTAGGTAAAGGAGATCTACTTAAACTACCAGAGCTTTTAGTATGGTTCATTTCACTAAATCCAGTCTCTCCATGAGAAAATGAGGAATCACATCCTAAACTTCTTAAGGTAGCCCTCCACTGACTGTAAAGTCCAGAGTAACCTGCTCAGATCAGTCATTCCCTGACACCGCTGGTTCCTGGAGCCTGGAGGGATTAATCTTGTTGGCAATTTTAAGTTTCTCCTAGGTGGTTTCAAGGCCACGCTCCTGTCCAAAAAAATTAAACACTTGGCAAAAGGAAGATTTGTACTTCTGGTATCAAAAATTACATACGCAAGCCCAGAATATTAATTAAAGACACAGTGACCCTGTGGTCACCAGCCAAGGAAATGACGCTGAGGACAAAGACATTCTGCCCTCCTGCTCTGACCACAACTCCCCCTGTTGACATGATGATATTTCATCTTTCTATGAGAGAAATGAACCATCACATCTATTTCCTGAAACTGCTGAGTCTTTTGTACCTAGAGAGGATACAACAGATAGACAAGACCTTCAGACAGAAGAAAACAGAAATTAAATGGAGGTAGCAAAGCACAATTTCTCTTCTGCACAATACAGAGCAGCTCCCCTCATCTGATCTTTACATCAGTCAGTGACCTATGCCTTATAATTAGACAATATTGTTACCCACCTAACACAACATGCAAGATTGAAATACCTAATACTACTAATTTACTTAGCATTTGGTTATAAAAACAAAACACAACACAAAAAAAAAAAAAAAAAACCCAAAACCAAACCAATCATAAAAAAAACCCAACCCCAAAACCAGAAAAAACCAAACAAACTCAGTGTTTTCTATTAAAAAAAAAAAAAAAATTAATCAACTCTGAAGTTTTCTAACCAAAAAAGAAAATTACCTATTACTGAGTATTCGTCCCACTGAGATCCAGAAAAGCTCCTGGGCTGTCTTAACATGCACTTCACTGACTTGGACCTGGTTTCAGCAAGGGTTTTGACTCCTTAAGCAAGCACTATCAGGTCTGATCACTGCAATCCCTTCCAAACTTCCCAGTTTGTCATTCCTGTTCATGATTCAACTGTATTCCACAGAAGAGAAAAACACCCTGAGCAATACCAAGAATAACATGCTTCCTTTCCTGTTCGGATACATTTATGTCAGTCATCTTCCTCTCCCAATAAATTTCAAGGCATCCTTTGAAACACAGAGCCATAATTCCATTGGAACTTATCAGTCCTGTGGTTGAAGCAAGCTGAGCAAGCTTCACCCTTAGTGGCCCACAGATCTGAGATAACTGAGAATAAATGGACTTGGGAAACTCTCTCTGGATATGAATTTCCACTGTTTCTGCTGGAAAAAAAACCCACTGGACCAGCCTTCATGCACCAAGCAGACTCCCGCCCATTTGTACACAAGAACTGATTTATTTCTTTACTTCTATTCTGTTCACATCATACAGGGTGAATCCTCTGGGCCTTTCCTTCATTCTCCTTCTTTGTTGAGCCACTCTCTGTTTCAATTCAAACTTGAAGAACATGCTATCAAATAACATCAAATAATGTTATCAATTTTAACAAACTGACTAAAGCAAATGAAGGGAACAACCGAAGGCCCTGGAAATGGTGTCTGGAGAAACCGACTGCCAAATGGCCACGGACACACTCTGTACTTTTCCACTGTTTGGTTAAAAGCTGTTAAGACGGGTCACATGGAGAGATGGAAAAGCCTTATTTAATCCCATGTTGGTTCAATTACCTTTCATCTTCAAAAAGCCAACTCCACTGGGCTGCAGCATCTATTTCCCGTAAGACAGTTAAAAAAAACAAGTGTAAAAACACTCCTCTGCCACCCAAGGCACTCCGTGCGACTGCTGCAGCCTGGATCTCCCCTCCTGCACCCTGGATCTACTTAAAAACTGCACAACAGATGGATTCAGGTAAAGCCTCTGAACATGAACTTCTCTGCTCCAGCTCCCAGAACTATTTACAACATGACAATACAGACACGAAAGACACAGAAATTGCTTTCCTGTTAAAACAGATCTTTCAGGTCAAAACAAAAGATTATATTCTAACACTGACACCTACACAATGTATACTTCTTTTTCATTCCCAGACTAACCCAGTACCCCAATACTGCTCCCACCTGTGGCACTTTAAATCAGAAAATCCACTTAGCAACTAAAACCATTTTTAGTTTAAAAAAAAGTCTAAAGGGTGCAAACAAAAAAGAGGACAAAAAGATTTTAATGTAAAGCAGGAGAAAAAAATTATCAAATATTGAGTACAGAAAAATGAAGATACATTTACTACTGGAAAATAGTTGATATAACCCTTTGGTTGTTTGCTATGATGGTAAAATCAATTCCAGAATTTCTGCTTTATCCTTAGAATTTCCAAAAAGCCAAATGCAGATGATTCTTTGAAAGTTTTGTTAGTTATGCAAAACTGGTTTCTTACTTTTAGGCTTACACTGAGAAATTATTAGAGAAAAAATTGACAATTACTAGAGAAACTACACCGAAACCTACATCACTCTACAATAACAAGATCCTATTCTGTCCACCTTTACCGTGTAAAAGATGCCAATTTTGGCAATACAGTGTTACAATGACAGAGTTTTCCACCAGTGCTAATGCAGTTCTACACCGGGGAAACAAGTACCAAATCTGATTATTCACTGAAACGACAGCATAAAAATCCTGAAGAGTCATGGAGATAAGGAAAGCCTTCTCCCTTGCTGTTTTTTTTTTTTTTTAATTTGGTCTTCTGATTAGAGCAAAACAATCCTGGGAATATTCTGGAAGTAAACCTACAGCTTCTTGGGAGAAGCACTGCAGTTCTGGCAACCAGCTGAGAAAAGCTGATCTATAACAACCTCCTATTTCAGCACGTCTGAACTTCCTCAGCCCTTGCCTCTGTTCAGCAATTCCTTTTTCCCACCTCAAATTATCCACCTGGGAAGCTGAAGGCAGAAAGCTGCTTCGTCCCTGATCGGCTCTTTGCAACACCTCATAGGGCTGCAAAACGCCAAGTCTGGCAAATCTGTCGTAACAGAGCCTAAACGCTGCAGAAATTAGGACTTCACGTGTGAGTACACTCCTAGTGGTAAATGCACACAGGATCCTCATGTGCTACGTTACAAATACCACTACTCACAGTAGTGCTGGCATCTGCACTGCTCCTTTTGAAGTGTCTGCCCATCAGAGGGTCCGCCTGCTGTAACCTCCTGCCTCCCTCCGTCCTGCCCTGACCCGCTCCTGCTTCCGAGTGTGTCCCAGCTGTCCATCCCTGAGTCTCACAGCTGAGTTTATGAGGCATTATTTAATTTGATATTATTCACAGAACAAGAACCCAGTATTGATCAGTTTTCACTGCTCTCAAAATCTGAATGATTATCTCAATGCGCCGCCTTGAACGACTTCCAGAGGACTCGCTTTTAGTAGGTTAAAAATCTCTGTTGTAAAACAAAAACCTGATCAAATTAATGTGTGTAATTGAATATAACTTACAAAGCAATTTTTAATTTAAAGGGTCTGAAAAATCAAAAATCTACTTCCCTACAACACTGCAAATATTCCATGGTATTATAGTTAGTCTATGTGTTAACACCCTGACAGTAGCATCAACTATTCCCTAGTATGAACAAGAAATGTACTTCAATATTTATTCATGCTGAGAGCAACTTCTCTTATTCCAGTAATCCAGCGTAACTCCTCAGCACGCAGCAGTTCACCCAGCTTCTGGGGAAAAAAAACCAAAACAAACCAGCAAACCCCCCCCCCCAACAAAACCCAACCCTTATTTTTAGCATTCTACAATTCAGTGTTGCAGCCCCACCCTCATTTTCCCCATTAAATTAAAAAAGATCCTCATCTTTCCTCTGGGTAGTAATACGAGGTCTCATCTCTCCCTTCCACGCTCACAATTTTCCAAAATTCAAATCAGATCATTCACAAAACCAGTGCAGACCTCTAGTGACATTATACAGCGTTTCTGCTCATACATCAATCACTGCTTAGCGTATTCCAGGCTATTTTTAGGACGAGTGATTAAAAGGTCTTTTTAAAAATCATAAAGACAGACTGAGAAGCCTCAGTCATTAAAACTTATGCAGTAATTAAAAAGAACTTGAAGTACTTTGCTGAGTCAGGTCCTACTCCAGACTTCTAGAAAGTTCTGCAAAATACAGAAAATCTCTGCAGGGTCAGAAAATAAAATGTTGCCCTGACAAACCTTGACAGTTTAGCCCAAATGATGAAGAATTAATTGGCCCAAGAGACTGAAGCCCAAGATCTGAAGAGTGCCCAGTCTTGTCCACAGAGTCAGCACAGATACTCAACTCAAGAGTTTGGAACCAGGCTGGATCCTTGTTTTCCAACCACTGAGGGCCTCACACAGAACACCAAGTTTCTGTTACAAAGCAGAGACTGATTCTCACTAAAAATAATGATAAAGTCAACAGAACTAATGGGAATACAAATGGATGGACAGGAACTCTAGTCTGCGGGAAAATTAAAACGCAGGATTTGCTGCAAAGATGAAAGAAATGTGCGAACAATTAAATTGTGTTAGACACAGACACTGAGGGGAAGGTGAACAAGCGTGTTCCAACACAGAAATTTTGACAAAGCAACTATGCAACAGTTCCAGACCACGGGTTTTATCAAAGGGAGATTCAGTGGTTTGTTTTTTAGTCTGACAAAATGAACTACAGAAACAAGTTTCAGTACTGAGGAAAATGTCTCCCAATGAAGTAAATTTATGAAGCCAGAGATGTAAAATCACATTGATCCCACAAGTATTATTTTTCATAAAGATAGAGTTCAATCTTGACCACATCTACCACGGCAAAACAGTTAGTATGTTTTCAAAACTATGTTTTCAAAAGTGACTTAGAACTGGGTTGTGCTCCTTTTTGTATCCTCAGGGACTATTACTTTGGAGGAGTGAAATGATGCATTTTCACTTTTACAGATGACAGGGACTATTACCAAAGTAACAACATTTATACACTGAAAGCCTGCAGGATTCTATTCTATACAACAGCAACGCATCACGCTTATTAATAATCTCTGTCTTAGTTTCTCTTTCTCTCCATCTGGTGTTATTTCTGTGCATCCTTCAGTAACTTCAAATTTGAAACCATTTTTCATTTTCTTGTGTCATTTTATTTGAAACATATGCTTCAGTTATCATCTTTG
This sequence comes from Corvus moneduloides, assembly GCF_009650955.1. Classification (NCBI taxonomy): domain Eukaryota; kingdom Metazoa; phylum Chordata; class Aves; order Passeriformes; family Corvidae; genus Corvus; species Corvus moneduloides. The sequence goes on from NC_045479.1 coordinate 71,547,526, forward strand.
TCTGCATGTGTGATATCAATAATGATTCTATACAGAAAGAGTCAGATTCCAAAGTCTTTATTAGGTAACAGCTTGCCTGAGCAACATGGGCAGTCTACAAACTATTTAAATCAATTAGACTAATTTCCATATTACTCAACCTGACACAGACACTGTACATCAGAATCTAAGTAAACACATATAGACAAGTAAAAGAAAAGCTATTTGCAAACACTGTGAAAGATCACAAACAGATTAAATCAAGATTACAGTGAACGCCGCATCAAACTCCAGCCGCTGATCCACCTCACGTGGTGTCCTGCCCAGCAGGAAACTCCACAAACATTTCACAGAAAGGTGTAAAGAATTCCTGCAACACAAAGCTGTAAAGTAAATGGTAAAAAAAGGGATCACTTCTACCTAAATGTCACCTATTTCTGGCAGGCAAACACCCCTGAGAATCTATGTTCTGCTTCACCAACAAATAATTGCCGGGAGATTTCCTCAAATCATCACACTCTGGGTTTTGTCCATTACACAACTCTTTCCTTTAATTCCTAGTAAAATAAAGTATCTTAATTAACACATTACTATATGGCACCCACTCAAGACAAAATTTTCCAGTACCAAACCAGTTAATAGGAGAAGGTAAACAATTAGTTCCTTAATATCACGGTCTGTGTGTCCTCCTAGTGATAACTATCTGAAACTGCACTGATCCGCTGCTACGAGCTCGGTCCTTGCTTTAACTCTTCATTTCCTTCATTCCACTTTGATTTTGGGAAATTCCAGCTGTCAAGCCACATACTGCTCACGGTTACTCACCCAAATAAAGCCCCCACAAGCTCAGCACTAGGTATTTGCTGGGAATAAAATCAAGATGCAAAGATAACTATTAACTACTGCACAGCAAATGTAAAACCAATAAAGCAATTTAAGGTTTCAGAAGAACAAACAAAGTGCAAAGTACTTCAAGGCTTAGGTTTTTAAGCAACACAGAAAACTAAGTGACTTCAACATGATTTTCAGCCAAGTCTACGTGCCAGTTTCACCCAAAGACAAAACACTTTAAATCCGAATAAACATGAATGCTCCTCCAATGTGATCATTACTGAAGATTCAATTTCATTTCTACAAAGCAGCTGGACCACAGCTCTGCAGGCCAAAGGCTTTAGGTCACTTTATCTGAACCCTTTTCTATCACAGGTTATTGCATTTTGTCCAAAACAGAACAAAGAAGAATCTGACTTTTTTTTCCACCTGTCAGGTGACCACGCACTGACCAGAGAACTGACAAAAAAACAAATCAAGAGATATTCCCAGATTATCTCAGATGAATGACAACACCAACCTATAGAGGAATGCAAAAATCATCGACAGCTCTACCAGACTGAACTGAAAGTTCACCTGGCCCTCAAACAAGTACAACTTTTTGGGATTACCTGCAATTCTTATGACCACACTGCATTCTCCCCAATACCCAGGATAAAAGGAAATACACGCCAGAAGACGAGGATACTGGTGCCACAGCTACGAGTTTAAAACCCAGACAATGAGAGGTAAAAACGAAAGTAGTATCAACAGAACACAGGAACCTCAAGGGGTTTATACCCCTGGTTCTTCCTACGGGGTGACAAAAGCCACAAAGTTGAGTTTTAGGAATCTCATTGCTATACAGGCAGAAGAGGTTTGAGATATGTAAGGGTTATGACAGACAAGCTATTGACAAATGCTAATTACCAATAAAATTACCATGGAAATTCACAGGAATGTTGCCAACTTTAGGTTGACAGGCAGCATGTCTTTCTGGAAATAGAGTTTTTAGCTGTTATAAAACAGCACGATGACTGGCTAAACCCACAGTATTATTAGAAGTGCTTGTAAATTTAAGAACTACTTATACTTAAGAATTTCCCATTGTTATTACTTCTGTGAAGCCTGGCAAGTTTCAGTATATTGTGAATGGTCATCAAACAAAGTAAGACCTGATTTGAAATGAATGAGTATATTACTAACCCCAAAAATTCACATTTATCTTCGACCTTCAAACTGACACATGATGTTCAAACACTCATTTTCACAGCAGAATCTCTGTATTTTCATATCCTGCAATACTTAGATCATTTATAAATCAAAGCACTCTTTTAAAGGTGTTCTAGCTAGTCTTTACTCTGCTAGGTTAGGTATTAGCCTTAAGTCGTATTTTAGCCAATTAATACGAAGAAAAAAAACCCCACAAAGAAAAAATATTCAACTCAAACATGTCATCCAGGCATTTTTGGATTATACTGTTATTTTAGAAATATGCATGCACTTTTGAATTATTTCAGTTCATCTAATCTGGTTAAAAAAATTTTAAAAACCCAGACATAACTCTATTAAAACTGCTTTAGAATTCTAACTTTTCCTTCAGACATGCTTTTCATCTTTCCTGGTTCCCACACAAGCTGACCTGCCACAGTTTAGTTAATTTATGTTTCTCTATGAGGACCATATTTCACTTCAAATAACACGTTTTGGTTGGAATCATCTCTTTTACATTATAAATGTCATACAATCCAAAACTATGTTCTCCGTGATGAGTAATAAAGCTTGGCTGCCTGTTTCCTTTATCACACACACACATATATATGCTTGGGGTTCTTTTATTATTGCCAAATCCTTCATGTCTTACAAAAATTTGATGGCTACTTCCATCTCCTGAGCAACAAGAGACAGGACAAGAGGAAACTACCTCAAGTGGCACCAGGGGAGGTTTAGGTTGGATAATAGGGAGAATTTCTTTACCAAAAGAGTTGTTAAGCATTAGAACAGGCTGCCCAGGGTAGGGTTAGAGTTCCCATGCTTGCAGGGATTTAAAGAACACAAAGATGTCATCTTTGGGAACCCAATTTTTGCCAGTGCTGTGGGAATGGTTGGGCTCCATGATCTTAGAGGTCCTTTCCAAGTCTCATGATTCCATGATTCCAAAACCTACGAGTTCAGAAGCCACTGACAGCATGAGAACTTTGCACTAAAAAAAAAAAATTATTTCATTTCAACACGTTTTGCAAGTAACTGTTTTTTACACACTTGAAACTCAGCAGGAAAATAAGAACATGGAGCAATTTTGCTGATGCTGGTTTTACCTTGTTATTTCAAACCTAACTGCATCACTTGTCAAAGTATGACTCAGAGTTTGCTAAAGCCTGAGACTATCAATACTTTCTACGTGTCAGACTATGTGTTTAAGTTGTTCCCATGCTCCCACTGCCTGCTTTGGGTTTTGTGTATTCCTCCAGTACATCCAGTGCCCCCTGCAGCATCACCCTCCATCCCAAGGATCATTATACTGCAGTGCTATACAAGCTCTGGAGTAGAAACAAACGTCAGGTGGTCCAGCAGCAGCACGAGAAGGAAAAACAAAAATCAGCTGAGTTTTTCTAAGAAGTACATTTTTAGACATACCATGTAGAACAAGGTTTTAAGGAAGTGGCTCATACCGGAAGCCAGTGACCTCACAGCTTCATGTAAACACCACACAATTACAACATGAAAAAGAGCAATATTCTCTCACTGCCCTTTCTTTTAGCGTGTTCACTGTTCACTCAACGCTTCTCAATTACGAAAACTGCAGATCAAAGGAATCGGGTTTTTACAGGTCTAAAAATACAGATTAATGTGTGCTTGTGGCTTGTGCCATATCCAATATGAAACACCATTAAATCTCTCTAATATCACCACCTTTCAATGATTTCCTTGTATTTTGACTATTAACTTCATTGTGCCAAGCCCCAACAGGCAGAGGATGGGACCCCTCACAGCCATGCCAACCACCAAAAATCCCTATATTCTCTACTCCTTCCTTCCACTTCCAAAACTACCTGTCCCTACCTCTTATCCACCTTCTAAACCATCACGTCCATTAATTATCTGGCCTTTCCTCATCCTTACAAAGAAAGGACTGAACCAACTGTTAAATGCCATCACCTGCAATGAGAGCTGTGCTTCCCCATTCTATTTCTGATTTGAATTGACTGAAGACTCTGATATTTATTTATCGTTGTTTGACATGTGTTAGAGTGGCTTTCAGGTTCTACTTATCTTCTCATTTTTTAAGGCAGGTTTAATCCTTTCTCCATTCTTTATGTTGTTTCTTCTTTAATGAACTTAGCCAAGTATTTGGATTTGAAGCATTCATTATCTCTATCCAAATAACACAAGAATGGAACCACTCTCTTACGAGCTCTTACACCACTGACTGGAAGAAATTCCCACGTTTCTCCATTCTCAAATCTCCAGGATCTCTGTCTGGTTTACCTCACTGAGCAGAGTATTTCCAAGTGAGCTGCAACACCTCCAAGAAGAACTGGACCTCACCATCTGCTTTTTAAATCCACTCATATATCCTGGGACATGTTTAAAACCTTAGTAAAAGGGAACATGCAAAAATCCAACTCTTTTCAGTGCCTGGACTGCACTAAGTTCTCCACTGGTAACTAGTCATGGTCTTGGCTGATGGATACATAGAAGCTTAGAATTACAAATTTGTCAGGTTTGGAGATAAGTTTTTGGGGTTTTTTTTCCACTAGTAATCCTGACTTTTGCTTATGGTTTTTGATGAAACTGAGTTAGGAAAGGAGAACTAGGAGAATGTACAAAAAGAACTTAGATAATAAACTTAAATAATAGAAGTGGGATGAATTTCAACAGCAGCAGATGTGCAGTCATATATCTGGGTAAAATGCATATTCCCACCAGGTAAACACCTCCTTAATTTGGAAACTATGAAGGAGGAAAAATCCTAGCCCATTACTAAGTGACGGTCGGCCATCAGAGTGACACACCTGCTAAATAAAGCAACTGTGAGCCTAATTTATGACTGCCTGGAAAATTCACCTAATTACTGTGCATGCCCTGCTTAAGGGAGCAGGATTCACCCTGGAACATGGAAAGAAAGGTGGATTTAGGTAGCAGGAATGGCAGCAGATGGTTAAGCTTTGCCTTGCAACTGCGAGTTCTGCACTTGGCAGATTGACCTGGCCCACTTCACTGCAAGTTTAAAATGACAAAAAAGCAAAGAAAAAAGGACATTGACCACTAGCCATGGCCTTAGACCTGAAATTCTGATTTCTCAGCCAAGATCAGTGTCAGCAGTCACAGGACAGTGGTTGCTGGTTCTCGCTGCCTCCCAGAACCGATGAATCCTTGCCTGGACAAGCTCCTGCTCTGCCGTCCTCTGCTCCATCAGTGGTTTGTGTCCAACTGCAGGCATCAGCTGAGGGCAGCGATCAGAAGCAGCACCTGCAGCCTCCACCCCGGGAAACAACACGGGAGCCCCAGCTCCAAAATGAAAGGCAGGACCATGAGGTTTGTGAGGCAGGAAATGGAGGGCGAGCCGAGCACTCATTTTGTGCAGCCTCAGCTGCAGCAAACAACAGCAACATGATTAAGAATAGTTCCTTGAATCATGTTTGTGCTTTGATGAACGATTCCAACTGCACGTCAGAGCCCAGCACAGCGAGCTAAACTCACCACAGACGTTCTAGAGGAATACAGAGATCCTCAGGGACACAGTGTCCCATGCTGGTTTAACTGTGCTGGCTGCAGGCAAACCAAGGTGCAACGCCAGCTCCAAGCTGAGCCAAGAATGCAGAGCAGGCACAGTCTGGGGCAGTCAGGAAAACGGAAAATTCAATACTGAGCACAGACTACAGGCCTTGTTTGCTTACCTGACTGAAGAGGTAGTAACTGATATAATTCCTGGTCATAAAAGCATTAGAGTAATAAACACAAGCTAAGAGGTATAAGGCAAACTCTACAATTATCATTAACAAGTGAGCATGAAATGGCTCTTCAAGATGTTAGGCTGGCAATTTGAAGACTTGCAAGATCCTGGATGCTCTGAAAGTTGGAATCTTTCTTCTAATTCCAATAATGGAAAGAAAAAAACCTGTCCTTAAGATGGAGTTTGATTATTTTAAAGAACAAATTGTATAGCAATTATACAACATCAGGCTTCCTATATCAAGTGACAAGACTTGGAATCCTAGGAAACCATTTCCAGTTCAACATTCTTACTAGCAGTTAGCATTAATTCTGCAGGAATATCACAAACACCATCAGCAATAAGTATATTAGACAGGAAACGAAGGTAAGAAAGAGAATTACCCAATACTGAAGAAATAAAGAAGAAAACTGACCCAATCCAAAGTTCTGCTATCTAAAATAACCCCTTCAGGAATAAAAATAACGAATAGAAACTGCAAAATCATCTTCCAGAAAGCAAACAAAAACAATACTCTAAATCTCTGACTGTAAAAAAAAGATCTTCGAGAAACCAGAAGAACATACCTAGTAATGCAAGGAGAAAGGGAAATGGTCACTAGCTATTAATGGAATACCTCAGTGAGAATAGAAATACATGGACAATGTTTCTTCATGATTTTTTCAAGTCCAAATGATCAGTAATAACATCTGCCATGATAGCTCACTCGCTATTTCATCAGTACAAACACACACCACTGCTACTGAGCAAGTGAGAGCACCTCTAGCAGCTAAACTCCCCCAAACACATCAAAAGCAACACTTTTGACACCCTAAGTAAGTTGTAAGATTCACACATGCACCAGGGCAACATAACTGAAGCGCTAATTTTGACTAACGGAGAAGTAATAAGACGACTGCTAATTTTATGGGCAAGCAGCCTAAAACATTTTTTTGGAAGCTAGCAGTCGCTGGAGGAATTTCTACATTGGTAGTAAGTCAAACCTGAATGCCCCAAAACATGATAATTAAAGGGAAGAACAAATCCTTTAAGAGAAAATAACCATAGTTACAAATGCATGGTAATGAGTCATGTTAAAAGAAAAACAAAATATTTCCAGTATGTGAGCCAGATGACTGCTGGACCACATCAGTTTATGGTAAAACACAAGAACAGATTTTTAAACATCTGAAGATAAGCTCTTCAAAAGCCAGCATTATCCTGGGCCAACACATTAATCTAGCAGTAACACAAAGACGTATCTTTCCATGAAATCTAAATTTAAGATCCCTGCATTATTCCTGAACTAACTTCTGCGCCACAGCTCCAGGCACTTGACAACCCTGAAGTTAATTCCTCCATAAATTCCAAGTTTCTTTCAATAAAAGGCACCAAACCCTTCTGTGTTTACACAACCAGGTCGAACACCAGCACTCATTAGGAAGAGCAATAAGCATATCAACAGGAAGCACAGCCAGTTGGAAGGATTATGGAAGATCCCAGCAAAAATCTGACATGTGGCAACATGGGACAGCAAAGTTGGGAGCCTTTGAACTGCTGCCTTGGAGCCGAGCACAGGATAACATCTTCCCAGCTGAATACATGGCTGTCTTCCCCACCAAAAAGTAAGTAATATAATATAATATAACAAACAGTTTATGAAAGTCAATAATTGACAGGCCCCTAAAGTTAGCCAAAATGCCTAATAATAGGTACTAGGAACATGAATTAGTAATAAGCAGATGTAATATAGAGAAGTTCAATGAACTCTTCAAATTTGATTTTTGTGTACAGAGGAAACAGTTTTGTTTGACTTTTACATTAAGCTGTGGACTTGGCAGTGCTGGATTAATGGCTGAACTCAATCTTAAAGGTCTTTTCCAATCTGAATGATTTTACGATTCTATTCTGGTCTCCCTATGTTAGCCATTTGTCTTTTCTTCACAGTCTCTGATTTTTAAATCTTACCCAGTCTGGATTTCTGTGCTTCTACACTTTCAGAACTGATGCTCACAGACAGAATCCCCTCCCCAGCTCCTCTGATCTGCCCTCAGTGCTGGTGATGCTGACCCACATGCACCAGATTCCACAGGAGGAAAGGTGGCTGTGCATGCATCTCAGGACATCCCCTTTCCCTGCAGGGCTGGGGAATCCCAGCCCCTGCTGCCCAGGCCTCCTTCTCTGCAGCTCCAAATCTTATTTACAACACTCACAGGAGATGAGGGACTTTGCAGCAGAACTGCAAATACAAACAGCTCGAATTTTGAGCTACCAGTGAAGCTGGTTAACATAATGTAATACTTAAATATGCTCTTATAAACCACAGGAGGGATTCAGCAGTAGATGGTACTATTAATATAAATATTATTTAACAGAACCCTTGAGAGACACAGAATGTAGAAGGGTCAGCTGAATAAGATTAGTTGAAAAAACATGTATTTATGATCTTCATCCATTTTAAACTAAATGCTAGCAGGGAATTCATTCTGAAGTCAGTTATGCAAGAAAGGCTGCTACAAAATCAGTCTTAAAAGCGAGCATCCTGAAAACCTTCATCCATCTAGTACACACAGTGAAGATGCCAAGAAAATATACCTTACAACCACAGCATGCAAAGTCAGTTACCTACAGGCCCTGGTCTAGAAAAAAAAAACTGGCTGGAATGATTCTTTTATAGGAAGAAATTACTCCCTGTGAGGGTGGGGAGGCCCTGGCACAGGTTGCCCAGAGAAGTTGTGGCTGCCCTTGGATCCCTGGAAGTGTCCAAGGCCAGGCTGGACAGGGCTTGGAGCAACCTGGGGTAGTGGAAGGCGTCCCTGCCCATGGCAGGGGGTGGCACTGGATGTTTGAGGTCCCTTCCAACCAAAACCATTCCATGATCCCATTCCTCACTCCAGAAACCTCTAAGCTATGAACTGCTACAATCCACGGGAACATTGCCTCGAGCCCTGGTAAGAGCCTAAGATGGATTTTGCCCATCCCCATGCTTTAGGTGCCTGGTGGCAGTGATGGGCAGAAGGGAACAAAACACACGTCAGGATGGAAGGCTGATCTGAGGAGTCTGACTGTGACTGGATGAAGAGAACCTCCCTACCGCTGCCCTTCCCTGCTGGAATTTCTGCTCTTGCAGATTCTTTCTTTGCATTTCCAGAAACAACAAATCACAAAGATAACCCGGCACTCAGCAAAGAGGCAAAGTCTCCTTTTGCTGCAGGAAAAAGCAGAAAAACAACTCAAGAAAACAGACAAGTCATGAATGCCATTCACAAGAGGAGGATAGATTTAGACACCTTATTTTAGTTTCCAGCAGCAGCCTGAAGACAAGACCGAGGACGGACACTTACTGCAGGCACAACCATGAGGGAGCATTTCAGTGGAAAAGTCGTGAAGTGGGAAAGAATCACTGCAATGTCTTTCAAAAACATGATGCATTTCTGTCCATGTTACCAGAAAGAACAACGAACAGCTGAACAACGTTGTTTAAGATCTTTGCAAAGATTTAAGGATCAAGTATGAAAATTAAATAAGCCAAGCATAGTTTACCCAGGAGAAACGTCGAAAGCCAGAAGAGGTGTCACTTTATACAGTAACATTAGAGCTATACAATAATTAATGTTGACACAGCTACTAAAGAGACTGCATCCGAAAGTCTCAGAGCTGACTTCCAGGTTTCATCTAGCCAGGGAGATTTTTCTAAAGTAGCAGAATTAGAAAAAAATAAATTACATTCCTTGTCTACCAGGAATTGTATGCACATCACAAGCCTGTGCTTCAAAGCAGACTTTACTTTGGGTAAATACAATTTTTTCATGGTAACTGATCTCACAAGAAACTGCCAGAAAATGCATTAGCACTTTATCAGCCCACAGCATCTGGAACAGAATTAAACCTGTTCATGATATAGGAGCACTTTGTAATTGCAAAAGCGAACATCAACAAAAGGGATAAATACAACCAGATACATCCTACAGAGAACTTGATCAGGAAAACATTAGACATGACAAACTGTGTTTATAGTATTTACCTGATCCAAGCAACCAGGAGAATAATCTTACCTAAACCTTCTCAGAGTAACTTTACCCACAGGAATACAACGTTTACTTTACAGGAAAAGGCTACCAGGGCTTGTTTTTGAAACCAGTGGTCTTTAAACGACCAGGGACTGCAATATATCCTGGAAAGGGGGAAGGGCATGAAAAAGCTGAAAAACGGAGCAGTGAGGGTTCCAATTTGGAGCCTGAAATCTGTTGCAGGAATCATACTGCACATTTACTTGCAGTAGTGAAGGGCTGGATCTTGCCATCCAGGCTGCACCATGAGGATCTGTTTTCCATGTTTCTGTAATTGGAAGAGTGCTCTGACAAATGCTGCTCTCCCATCACAATGCTGGAGGCCTGAGTTAACCTATCAAACGTCCCTACCAGCATTTTTCGCCCACTGTATTACAGAGTTTTGGTCTCCAGTACAAATTATTGCTGCTTATAGATGTGACTCATTCACTGCTGAAGTAATACTGCTTTTGAGGAATTCAGTTTTATTCAATAAATAACATTTCAGCTCACAATTCCTGCTTACTTCTACACAGTCACCATCTCTGACTTTTTTCTCTCCAATATTCAGCAAGGACTTCCCTGTGAATGCCAGCAATTCCATTAATAAGGACTGGGAGCACAGAGGTCGCCACTCAACTCCCACTGAAATAGTACAGCTGAGCTCTGCCCTGCTTAACTCCTTTTAACATCAACAGCAATACATGAAACCTGCAGTTTCTTGAAAACCAAAAAGGCAGCCGTTTCCTAAGTCACAAAAACACAAGGAAAATAAAATTTCACACCCCTCCCCCCAAAACAATAATTATTTTATTTTTAGTAAAATAATAATAATCCAAATAAAAAAAACCCCAAGAACAACAAAAAAAAAACAACACAAAACAACACAAAACCACAAAAAACCCACACAAATAACAAAAACTAAACAGAAAAAAACCCAACAAACCTCAAAACAAAGAAAACCCACAACATATAGCTGTGCTATAGTACAGGCTGATCAGAACAGCAGATACAGTCACTGTTAGTGAAATCTTGTACATTTAATTGCTCCAATCTTATTCTTGTTTCACATTGTGTCAACACCAAACAAATTTAAACCAAATTTCAATGCATTTACATTCAAAATACTGATTTTTACATCAATATTGTTTTAAAACCATCTGGATTACCAAAGCCATACAGGGCTAATAATCCAAAGACTAAAGTTGTTTTATGGGAAAGGTGCAGAACCCCCTGCCAGAATTAGTCGTGGTTCCAGGACAATAACCTTTGGAGAAGCAGCTGATCCCATAATGCTGGATCCCCTGTTTGGCTTTCAGTTTATCCAAACAACCACCGGCTTCCCTGAACAGATGCCCATGGACACAGAGAAGAAGGGAAGAGCAGGAATCAGACGCTCTGGCTGGAACAGGGGCCCCTGCTGCAGCTCCGGGAAGAAGGTGGGCTCTTGGAACAAGAGCTGCCAAGGACGTGCCAAGTGACAGGGACTCCATCCAGGAGCCCACACAGCAATCCCTGGCGCTGCTGGTCTCCTCCGGCAGAGGGCAACGCTGGAAAAACCGCCTGGAAAGGAGCGGAGTATTCCATGGAACCGAGACACCGCCGACATCTGCCTCGGAGCACACGCAGCACTGCACGCTGCGGGGCTTGAACGCTGCTGCTCCGCCGAGCCTTCTCCTCCAGATGTATTTCCTGCACTTGCGTTTTACAGAGCGGAAAAATATACCTGCTGCTTTCCAGATTTGGAATCCTGTTCTCTATCAATGGGATAAACGTAATCCTGATTGCTCCAGGGTCCTGGAGCACTGCCACGAAGCCAGAGAAATTAGGATGTAAGGATCTCCCAAGAGCTACAGATGATCCATCAATACCCAGCAGATGTTGACAGATGAACACTGAAGTTACACTAAAATAAGAAAAAGCGGTGGAGAACGACACTGCAGAATGATACAGCAACTACACCCTGCTCGGGAACATGAACGGTGCTTTCAGTTTACAAAACACATCCAGATAATAGCCAGAAATGTCCTTTTCCTCCTCCTGCGGGAAGTAAACACGGTGGCTGGAGGCTTCGTCTCCCTCCCAGGAGACCTGACAGCTGCTCACATGAGCTGCTGCGTAGCAAGAAACCTCCCAAGTTCCAATAATCCAAACACAAGGATCCCTCCTGCTTCAGACACGTCTCACCAGCATCTGATCTCTGGCAAACACCTTCCTGTGTTGATGTAAATAATCATCAGGATAAAACCCAGGCAAATGCTTGTTTTCTATCCGAACCTCTGTTTGATTTTTCTTGTTTCTTCAGCACACTGGAATTTATTCAAGGCCAGTACCTGCCTTCATTTTACAACTCTTATTTTTGCAGAAGCTCCTGGAGAAGCTACTACAGTTGTGTTAAAATTCAGCAACCTGAGCATAATGCAGGTATTATTCAAAACAGCACATTTTGGGGGCATTCCACATACAATGCTATTAAATGACCACAAAAATCATCTTGCTTTTCTGAAAATCTGAAAGCTACCAAAAAAAATATACGTGATGACAACACAGATGAAAAAGAATTAGCCCAGATGCAAGGTATATTTTCCAGAGAGATACAAACTTGCTCCACCTGTAACAGAAGAAGTTCCATGGATGATGTCCAACACAAGTTAATAATCACTACAAAAAAACCCAAGGATTACTTCAGGCTCAGCACTGAAATTGGTACATTTTAGTGTAGCACACAGGTAAACTGGGGCAGAAATAGCTATATTTTGTAACAACAGAGAATGATGTTTACCGGTTTCTCTCTCCCCATTCTGCTCACCTCATCTTCCCCCCCCCCCCCAACAATTAATTGCTGCTTCTGATAACTGGCAAGAGAACACAAATGAAAAAAAAAAAATAAAATAAAGGAAAATAAATAATATCATGCCACTATTACTGGCAGGCTGACTTTGTAAGATTTTGTTTAGATGAGACTAATGTTCAGCACTATGCACATATAAGCACACCATGGGCTTGGCTGCAGAGAGCAAGGATCCGAAATATAGGACAGAAAAAACAGGATGACTGCTTCAGAATTTACCAACTCTGCTGATTTTCTACACAATTGCACAATTTACGTTCCCTAATAGGACCTGCTGCTTACACAAGACACATTCAGAGGAGTGTTTGTAAAATCACGGCTTACAAATGGTGTTATAAACGCCCTTTAAACCATTTGTTTCTCAATTTCTTTTGCTTGTGTTTTAGTAAGACATTTCTAGCCTAGTAAGAATTTTTAAAAAATCCCTCACCATCAGCTCACTAATACTTCATAATTATGAAAAAATAATTCTCAGGTAACAGTACACTGAAACTCAGCCCACTGAAACAGAGTAGGACCATCTCCCCTAATTCAAATTACTTCCCACAAGTCATAAACCACTGTCAAAAGCAAAACTTCAATGCCCATATTGACCAAAACTATTTAAAACAAGAATATTATTACAATTATTGCTTTTTTTTGTCCTGCCAATTAAATCAGTTCTATGTAAGAAATAAGATTTTCAGCTTGACTGTTTTATTACCATCATGAGTATTTCTGCCACACAGATGTCACGATTTCAGGCATTTCCAAACGTACGTTTGGAAAGAAGCACAACACGGGGGCATTTAAATTCATTCCAGAGCTCAAGGTATCTCATGAAAATTCCTAAATCAGGACCCACTGCAAGTGTTAAATTCCCAGATCAGGAATCTATGGCAGGATGAAATCTCTGACCTTGGTAAGGGTAAAACTCAGCACAAACAACTCCCATTTCCAGCCTCGCTGTTAGACAACAATGCTACGTCTGCTGGCTGAGGTGCAGCATCCTGAGGGACTGGGAAAGGACGGGGGATTTTTCACTGCATTTGCATGAAATTCAAAGCCGAAAGAAAAATACTGTTTATGCTGAAATTCATGACAAGGAGCTGCAGCCCCATTAATTCCATCTCCAGCCATTTAGAAAACCACGAGTCAGGATCCAAAATTATCATCAAACTGACTTGAAAGAACTGCTGGGGAGAGGTTTTTTGGTTTTTAACTTTGTATTTCAGCGTTCCTGTTTGCAAGAGCTCTAAGCCTTTATGTGACAGTATTTTTGAGCTCATATTCTGGTGCTACCAATAACTTCAGAAGCAAGATATTTATGGAAAAACACCGTGCAAATATGGCATGAACTACAGCCAGTCATGCTATACACGAGGTCAAAAACCATGACTCTGTGTTTTCATTTATAAATACAAAAGAAATATAGTAAATGCATGATCACAGCAATTAAAATCTAGCCTGGATTGAAGAAATCCTCTTAATTTTAACAATATAACAGACTAATAGAGCACAATCAAACATGTTTTTAAAGTAAGTTCACAATTTCCCTATTCGTTAAAACTGAAAAAAGGTTTTACTACTTCCTACTGCAAAATCAATACAAACACTAATTTAAATATTTGGTTTTCAGCTGCTTTTCGAATACTTACGAAGACTAAAACAGCAACCTTTTTCCCACCAAAATTTGGCAAGGCATAAGACCCTAATATGACACTTTTTGAGTACTTCAGAGCAAAATGGGGATTGTTTATATAAAAAGTGGAGACAACTGGCACAATACCTATTTTTCATAGCCCTTTTTTCATATACATTTTATTCGTCACCAAAACAGCTCAGTGGAACACAGTGTGCAGCACACATTGTGCCTTGTCATGAGCTGACAGCAAATGAAGAGAAGGTGAACCAAGTTACAAAACAAAGTATTTTTTTTTTTTTTTCCTTCTTGCTGCCTGAGAAGATAAATGATCTTAGTTATATTAAAGAGAAATGGGATACGGGATCCAAAGGGCTCGTTTTACGTTAACTGCATCTCACCAACAAAAATAGAGAAAGCAATTTCCTGGTGCATCAATTCCACGCCAGCACCTCCACGTACGCTCCGAATTCCGAGGCGCTGGTGCGCTGTGCCACTGCGCAGCTCCGGGTATCCTCACATCTCCAGCACGTCATCTGCTCCCCAGCAATTTCCTCTATTAAGGCAGGGTTCTTTTTTCCCCCCCAAAATACAAAGATAACACGGATATGCCTGCGCGAACCAAGTGCACCACCCCGGCTGAATAAACATCTTTCTGTAGGTAACACCGTGTCAAATTACTCCTGTAACCAACACAAAGCACCAGCTCTCTCCCAGGATGTGTATCATCGCCCCAGTTCTCTCACCACTACAGTGCCACTCACTCCTTTCTATAATTTCTTGTTATTTTAATGCCAGCTTTCCTTCCTCAACCACAGTGGTCAATATCTGGAAATTCCCATAATTTCTGATTGCAAAAAACTCTACTGAAAAAGTCAAGATGGAAGAGAAGCTGAAGAATGTGAAATATCATAAAGTATTCCTGATCCATTTACCGGACTAGACCAGTATAAAACTGCAAACTTCATCTCCCCATCCTCCTTCTCATGTTCTGTATTTATAAGGTATTAAAATCCTCCTCCTCCTAAGCAAAGACTCCTTTCTAGTGCAACACCAAAGCAGTTTTAAATATCTACGTACAGTCCTCACCATTATAAAACCCTCTCCTCCTCTTCTCGACCCAGTCTCGTTGATCTGCTGTTATTTAACTCTTGAAGGCTACTTGAAACACATCACGTTACTAAAGGTTATGTAACTCTTAAAAATACACTGAATTTTAAATTTTTAAGCTGTATAATAGAAACACACCCAACAAAACACACAGCTGAGGATTTTTCTCCCCACCCCTCCTCTACTTATTCTAAACCAAAACATTTCAGTGATCTAGAATAGTGGACTTCCATATTTTTTTTCAGCTTGTCGGCCACAAAATCTTTAGCAGTGCAGAAAACAGTATAATGAGCATAAGCCTACAGAAAACACGATGTCCTTTCCTCTGTGGCTTCCCACTGACCCTGCCTGAGTTGTCCACTGCCTGCAAAGCTGAAAGCTGCTGATCTAGAACCGAGTATCCCCTTACTGTTTGCTCTGCCACCCGAGAAGTCGCATTAAAATGGCATCACGTTCCTTAACTCCAAACTGACTCGCCTTTCTCCATATAACCTACTAACAACCCATGCTCCAGAGCATTTCATAAAACCCTATCCCCAGGAACAACCACCGAAAACAAAACACCATCATTTAAGACGCCTCTCTTTGCCACGGATTCGGACGTGGCATGAGTCCTTCACACTGAACACTGCCCAACCCACCTATAAATAGGCTCAAAGCTCCAGGCTCAGGAGACTGATAGCTCCACACAATCCTTGCAGTGTTCCCTGGCTTCACCTACATAAGAGCCATGCCGTAACACTGTCGGGCTGGGCAGACACCGAGCTGCTGCTGTGGCTTACGCAGGAGAGCACGGAGGGAGGGGAAAGAAATAAAAAAAATAGAAGAAAAAAAAAAAAAAAATCACTGGGCATAAACAGCTCTCCTCGGGAGAGAAACACCTCCCTCTCCGGAGGCCAGAGCCAGCCACGGACAGGCTGTCATGGCTCGGCCATGACAGGAACAACAGCCATGGACAGGCCCTTGAGGGGAGGTTTAATGGGGCTGGGGCTGAGTGGACACTCATGGTGAGCAAGGGCCTGGGGACAATGGCAAGAGGGTCCTGGCCACATTCCCTGGACAGGGGGGCTTCAGGTTCCCTGGGCCTGCTCAGGTTCCCTGGGCTGGTAGCCACACCCAGGCCCGGTCAGACACCCTTGGCCAGGGGGGCTTCAGGCTCCTCCCAATCTGGCAGGCAGTTCTGTTCCCCATCAGACCCCATAGATAGGACAGCTCCAGACACCCCTGTTTCCCACCAGAAACACCCTGGACAGGAGGGCTCCAAGACCCCCAGTGTCACCCTATCAGATCCCATAGGCAGGACGTCTCCAGGCCCCCATGGTCCCATCAGACCCCCACGAACAAGAGAGCTCCAGACCCCCATGGTTCCCGTCAGACCCCACGGACAGGAGGGCTCCAGACCCCCGTGGTCCCAGTCAGACCCCACGGACGGAAGGGCTCCAGACCCCCGTGGTCCCAGTCAGACCCCACGGACGGGAGGGCTCCAGACCCCCGTGGTCCCAGCCAGGCCCCACGGACGGGAGGGCTCCAGACCCCCGTGGTCCCAGCCAGGCCCCACGGACGGGAGGGCTCCAGACCCCCGTGGTCCCAGCCAGGCCCCACGGACGGGAGGGCTCCAGACCCCCGTGGTCCCAGTCAGGCCCCACGGACGGGAGGGCTCCAGACCCCCGTGGTCCCAGTCAGGCCCCACGGACGGGAGGGCTCCAGACCCCCGTGGTCCCAGTCAGGCCCCACGGACGGGAGGGCTCCAGACCCCCGTGGTCCCAGTCAGGCCCCACGGACGGGAGGGCTCCAGACCCCCGTGGTCCCAGTCAGGCCCCACGGACGGGAGGGCTCCAGACCCCCGTGGTCCCAGTCAGGCCCCACGGACGGGAGGGCTCCAGACCCCCGTGGTCCCAGTCAGAACCCCCGGCCCCGGGGGCCACGTGACCGGCCCGAGGCGCCGGCACGTGGCCCAGACCGTAACAAACAGGCGGGTGGGCGAAGGGGGGCGATGCAGGGGGGGCCGGGGTGCGCTGCGATTGGTCGGGAGGGCGCGCCGCGCGCCGGGGGGGCGTGTCCCCGCCGCACCGCCCCCGGCGATTGGCCGGCGGGGGGGCGCGGTGGGCGTGGCCGCCACCTCCCCCCCCTGCGACCCCCCCCCCCCCCCCGCCCCGCTGCCTTGGTGCAGTGCTGAGGAGGCGCCAGGCGGGGGCCGCGCGCGCTTTTCCCGCCCTCAGCGGAGCCGCCGGGACCCCCCTGAGGGCGCCGCTCCCTCGCACCCGCCATGGCGGCACCGCCGTCACCCCCGCACCGCTCGCGGCACCCGGAGCTGCGCCACTCAGCAACCCGCGGCTGCCAGGTCCTGCTCCCGCACCCCGCTTCACTCTCAGCCCCGGCAGCGCCTCCCGCCGCGAGTCCGCAGAGTGCGGGACCGCTCTGACGCTCCCCACACGACCAGCGCTTCGGCCCCCTCTCCCCGCACGCACCCACCTGTGGGGCTCCCCCGGCCGCCTCCATCATCAGCCCGCAGGCAAATGCTTAAATAACCCCGCGGAGGCAGCGCCTGTGTCACGGACCAGGGCTGCGAGCGGCAGTGCGGCCCTCCCCGCCTCCCCCCCCGGCCCGCCCCGCTCCGCATCTTGTTTTCTCCATACGCACTTGGAAATGCGTACTGGAGAAAAGCGGGACTGGGGTGGGGGGGGGTACCGCTGTTATTCCCGCTGTTATTCCCGCTCTGTACAGGATACCCACGCAGCACCGAGGAAAACAACGCGGCGCAGCCCCGTCCTTTCACCCCCCCCCCCACCACTCCGCGCTGTCACTTGGTTGCTTCCCCCATGTCGCGACGCGCACACACACTCCCCCCCCGCCATGTCGCGACAGCGCTCCGCGCACCTGCCGCGCCGCGTTCCCCCCCCAGCCCCCGACCCGCCGTGTCCTACCGGGGGTGCGGCGAAACGGACGCTCGGTTCTCCCTCGCCGGGGAAAGCAGCGCGGTGCCGGCGCTCCCCCAGGTGCGCGGGGGCTCCGCGGGTGCGGAGCGGGGGGAGCGGCGGGGAGGGGGCGGCAGGAGCCTGGATGGAACCGGGATGGAACCGGGATGGAGCGAGCCTCCCTCCCCCCCAGTTCTCCGTCCGCCCCCCCCCCGCCGCTTGTGTTTACCTCAAGTTTGAATTTTATCTGCGCAACATGAGCTGGAATGCGGACATGGAGGGCGGGAGGGCGCGCACACGCCCGGCGCTCCGCGGGGACACCGCGGACACCCCGCACACACACACCCCGCATCCTTTCCCCGCACACACCGCGCCCGCGCCCCGCGCCCCCCGCCCCGGTCCCGCCGGTAACTTACCTCCGCCACTGGCTCGCCTCCTTCTCCTCCTCCTCCTCCTTCTCCTCCTCCCCCGGGGAAGGTGCCGCCCGCAAGTCCCATCAGCGGGGCGGACACCGCGCTCCCGGCGCGCCGAGACAGGTGCAGCCGGGGCGGGCGGGTCGGGGGGCGCCGCCACCTCCCCGGGTTCCCCCACTGCTTCCCTCCGTCCCTCCCCACGATGTTGTTTCGTTATATCATGTCCATCATGTGACACCCGGAGGCCTCTCTATGGAAACTTAAAGGGGACTTTCACGTCCGCCGCCGCCGGACCCGCCGGTACCCCCGGGGGGCTGCGAGCCCCGCCGGTGCCCGCCTGCCTTCCCTCCGCTCCCTCCCTTCCTTCCCCGGGGGGCTGCGCTCTCGCCTTCTACCGCCCTCTGCTTAAAGCAAGTTGCTGCGCTTGCTTCTTCTTCCATTATTATTATTATTATTATTATTATTTATTGTTT
The DNA here is from genome assembly GCF_009650955.1 of Corvus moneduloides. NCBI lineage: Eukaryota > Metazoa > Chordata > Aves > Passeriformes > Corvidae > Corvus > Corvus moneduloides. The sequence continues at coordinate 71,566,683 of NC_045479.1, forward strand.
ATTAGGGTTGCTTTGGTGTTTGGGTTTGGCTTTTTTTTTTCCTTTTTCCCCTTCTCTTTCCGCAGAAGGGAATAACCGGGGAATAACCGGCCGGGCGGGCACCGTGCGGGAGGATGGACCCCGCTCCTGGAGGCTTAGGGATCCGGTGCTCGTCTGCGGCCGCGGTGGGTCTCGGGTGCTGGAAGCGGCAGAAAAAACAAACAAAAAAAAAAAAAAATCCAAAACAACCAAAAGAAAAAAAAAAAGAAAAACGGGGGGAAAACCCTTGTTTGTGTCGGACTGAGGAGGAGCAGCTGTGAGCGGTGCTGCCCGTGCGGGGTCGATGCGGTGGTCGCGACCAGTTTAACTCTGCCAGTCGGTAGCGAAGCGATTTCACCGTCCCGACCCGTCGCACCGTCGGCTCCCGACAGCCGGCTCTGTGCCGAGCTGCTGGAAGGAGCCGCTCCAAGGGATGTGTGCTGGCCACTGCAACACTACCAGCAAGCAGCCAGCCTTTACAGAAGGGAAAGGGGAAGATGCCGACAATTCCCCGTGGTTCGGGCAGCCCCCGGTTCCCCGCGCATCCCGCCGCCCGGCCGCAGCCGCCGGGGGTGCGGGGCCGGCCAGCGGCAGCGCCGCGCTCCTCCGGCTGCTGTTCCGCCTGCGGTGCTGAAGTGGGTTTTATTCCCTGCTCTCCACCAGCCCCCAGGATTTGAGATCAGGGAGCTGAAGCCTACCCGCTCCACGGTCCCACCACCGGGCTGACAGTGCGCTGGAGGCTCTCGGGGTTTTCCCCCTGGAAGGTTCATGCGAAGGCCCCCAAATTCTGCTCCCGATCCGGTGGCATCACGTCGGTGTTGGTGGTCAAGTGCAAGGCTTTAGGGGCTAGATTGAGAGGGGCAATGAATTTGGTGTTAAAAACTGAAGGAGGAAAAGCAATCCCACATTCACTCCTTCTTTACAGCTTCCAGCAGCCCTTCAGCAGATTAAAAAAACATGACCCACAGATGCAGTAAATTTTAAATTGGGGATTTAATTTCTTTGGTGTCCCACCAAGTTTTCTTGAAAGGAGTCATGTAAACGACTTTTTTTTCTGATTCCCGGGTTGGTGCTGATGCCTGTCGGCCACAGGAGGGGACCAGAGCCTCCCGGCCACCCCGGCACAGGCCCAATCCTGCAGTGACAGTGGATCGTGTCCCTCCGCTCTCCCATTTGTGCTTTGCACTTGAAGTACCTGTTCTCTGCCCCGCTCATTTCTAGGTGCCCATGCAATGAGCTGTATATCTAACAGATCAGTATTCCAGATACCTCTACTATTTTTTTTAAAATTTTTTTTTTAGTTTTGTAAAAATTACTAATGATTTTAGCTGGAAAGAGTTAACAGAGTGAGGAGCAGTTCATCCTCCTTTCCTTCCTTCTCATATTCTTCCCTCCATCCCCCCTACACCCTGTTTATGTTTCTCTCTCCTTCTCATCTAATTTTGGGGGAATTTCCTCTCTGGGCTCCTTTCTGCTGTTTATCCAGGCTCTCCCACTGCTGTGGAGCCTAACTACAACATGCCTTGCTTCCCATATCTCTGGGCCTCATTTCCCTGCCTCACTAAGCTTCTTTTTAGTCCGTATTCCCTTCTTCAGATCATCCTTAAAGGAGGAAGAGAGTGGAGCTGCGATTTGAAGTAGTCTTTTAGGAGTACTGCCAGAACCGATCTGTTTTACTCTGCTGCTGCTGCTGCTGCTGCTGTTGCTGTTCTGCTGTGTCATAGGAAGAGTTTCCTCTCCACACCAACCCTTGGAAGCGGCACCTCGGGCAGAGCCACTCGCTGCAAACCCCAGCCGTGTTTTACAAAGCCCTGGGTAAGTTTGTCTGGTGCAGGATTGAGCCTGGAAGGAGAAGGCACCGCTCCCTTCCCAGGCTCTGACCTGGAGAGCTGTGCACGATTTTGGGAGATTTGCAGGAGGCAGAGTGGCGGCAGCAGCAGTGACAGCGCATCATCGCTCAGCTTTATTTCATTTTCTCGAGCCAAGACGCTTTAGGTTATAGCCCAGCAGAAAAGGAAAATGAAGCATTTCTGTCAAAAGGGAGCTTTTTTCCAAATTTGCTTTAAATTATTGCAAGATCTTGCACTAAAAAAGAGCAGAGATTCTGCCTCCTCTTAAAAAATGTTGTTAGTTATAAAATCTTTACGATCTTGGCTCCCTCCACCTCAGCCTGTCTCCTTCAAAAACTTTCAAAAATGTGAGGTTTAAAGATGACTCTTTGCTCTCTCTGTCCCTCCCCCCAAATTTATGTTCCTTGGAAAGACCTGAAGAAGCCTGAGGCTTTGTCTGCCCACGAATAAACACTGATGTGCACGTACACGTACATATCCACACAAACACAGAGGATTTAAAGCGTCCCATTGAAGTCCACATAGAGGAAAATCCTTCATCATGTGATAGGCTTTAATATCTGCCTTAAAATTAATCCCTAACTGATGGACTCTGTCTTCGTGTGGTGGCAGATCACAGGAGGCTCAGTAGCCGAGGCTTCTGTGCAGGTTTTTAAAAACTGCCAAATAAAATCCCCTGTTTGCTGTTGGATTAATTTGTTTTTTCACAGCCGCTAGCTGGGAAATGCTCGTCTTGTGAAACCAAGTAAGAAAACTTTATAGGGCTCTGATCTTGTTTTTCCACAGTTAAAAAAAAAATGACCTTGTCATGGGGTCAGGACAAGATCTGATGTTATTGCACAAAGAAATGGCTAAAGGGCCCTGCAGAGTTCTTCAGGTGCTCTGTTGGCGATAACACTCCTGGATTTTACTGGAGCTTGAGTTTTGGAGATGGTCCTGCTTAATTGTCAAAGTTGTCTTTGCTTCTTTTTGATTCATTTTTGTTGTTGACACTAAATTTTCTTGTTTCACTTCTCTTTAGAATTCATTTCAGTCTTTAGTTCCCATATGTTAGAAAGTGCAGTTTCATTTAGACTCGTGAGAAGAGAAGAAAATCTGATTCCAGAGAGCAATTTGCTGCAATATATTTTCCTTGCCACTCACACAAAACATCACTACTCCAACAGATCTGGGTATAAACAATGCTGACAGGCCCTCAAAACCAAAATCAAATTGTGAAATTGAGGCAAATAGCCCAGAGAACCCAAAATGTTCTGGTTTCTAGAACGCTGGCTGCTGTCAAAAATAGGGTAAAATAAAGCTTTGTTTACGTGTAGAGCAGAGTGTTTGTTGATAGAGTTTCTAAGGTGATGTAGCAGGAAATACTGTTCTTGGGGAAAATGACATGAACAAAGCATGAAACTAATTCAGCAGCTATTTGTCAACTGATAACAGAAGAAAAGAAGGGTATTTATAAAGCAGTGAGAGGTTTTCATTGAACTTTTTCTCTCCCTTGCTGGCATATATGAAGGCAGCTTCTCACCTGCTCTGCTCCTGTGTATAACTACTCGCAAGAGCAGAGCTAAATCATTTATCAGAAGGAAGGTTTCCATCAAATCCAAATATCTACACTGGCTGCTGTTTCTACGTCACGTCACGGATGAGATTGATGCTCAAGCAAGGTTATAATATACCTGCATTTTCTCCAGATCGGTGCCAAGCTTGCTGAGTCATTTTCCCTGTTCCCATTCTGCAGCCGGCTGCTCGCTTGCTATTCCGTTATTTGTGTGGGTCGTAAGCTCAGCAACAGATGAGAATAAATGCTAATATTTCTTTAGGCTGCCTCCCTAAGGAAATAAAGGTTCTGCTGCGCTGCTTTTCTGTACATGTATGTGTCCATCCCCCTCTCCCAAAAGCTTCTGAACCCATTAATGACTTTCAGATGAATTTGGGAGGAAGCAGATATTTCAAACTCAGTTATATTCCTGTGAGGTGCACACGGGCAGGAGGGAGAGACTCAGATCAGGAACTGAAGCAGAACTCGGCCCTAACGCCTCTGGGTTGGCATCCACCTTCCAGCCAACCAACCCACCCGTAGCAGGCAATTAATCTCTGTGCAGTGACTGAGCCACAGTGCTGCCCTATCCTGCCTAGTACAGTTTTCTCTGGCTGGCAAGGGTTATCATGGAGAAGCAGAGGAACTGGACTAACTCAGGGAATGAGCTGTTTTCAAAGCAAAACAGTAGAGGAACTTAAGGAGTATCACTAAAAGCAACGAAAAGTTAATACCTGGGAATGGCTGTACATTGTTTTGGGGAATGATTTAGCTTTTGTGTCAGTCCCAAAACAAACCATGGCAGAGGAGCCAGGTCGGGCTGTTCCTAGAGCCAGCACGACTGTCAGTCTGGTGCCATGTTGTTCTTGGCATAAAGCTAAAGGCCAAGATCCCCCAGCTGCACCTCTTCCAGACACAGATGCATTTCGTCTGCAATGGCAACATCAGGTGAAGAGTAGCCTCAACCACGGGCTTCAGGCTGCTGCATCTGACAGCCCCACTCTCCCATCCTCCTTTCTGGCATCGCCTCGCTGTAGCTGAGGCTCAGAATTGGTTTGTGTTTGAGAAGAGCCAAGCCCGGGGTGTCTCCTCATGGATAGTGCTGGGTCTCTACCTTGGCTGGAGCCCTCCTGGCTGCCTAACGGAGATGGGAGAGCTCCAGCCTTGCATCTCCGCCTCAGGGAATGCTGGTCAGGTCAGGACTGTGGACAGGATCAGATCTATTCTCACCTGAGAGCAAAGAATTAATTTATGTGTCCTTTCTCTACCAGCTGCACCTCGCAGGGAGCAGCCACCGGAGGGGGGACACCCTGACGCTGCGCGTACCATACGCGCTCATCTCCATTGCAATTAGTTTGATGCAACAGCTCCAGCATGACAAACTCCAGGCTAAAAAAAGCCAGGACTTCATCTGCATAAACTGGGTGCACAAAATATGTATTGTGTGTCACCTCCCTTATGTCCCCCATTTGTTCCTGCAGCAAATGGCATATGCTCCAGCAGTACCACATGGTCTGAACGGACTCCTGGAAACACAGCAGGGATCTGATGCTGATAGTCTTTGAAAATAAGACATTAGTTGTGATCCTGCTTATGGACCTCTTCTGGAAGGAAGGTTTTTGCATATAAATTTAAGATTTGTTAACCTCTGATGCATAATCTATCAAATCAGAGCCAGCCTCTCCATCAATGAGCAAGTTATTATTTCTGGTTTAGCTGTTAGACGCCAACTGAGACCAGGGGCCTCATTCTCCTGGCCACTGTGTAGTCACACCCAAGGAGATAACTTCTGCCTTGAAGGGCTTACAAAGCAGAACAACAAAAGAGTGAGCAATATAACACTCAGGCAGAGCAAACACGGTGACCTTTTGCAAATGTCAAGTTAATACCATGATCTGGAAGTGGAAGGGGCTTATCAGACGGTGGGTGGGTCAACGAGGATGGGACACACTTCAGGGTGGGAGGATGAGATGAAGGAAAAGCCACAGCAGAAGCTGCGTGCTGTGAGATGCAGAGGAAGAGCATGCAGAGCATTCTGTGGTCAATTGGCGCATCCAGGTTAAAAAACTGGGGGGAAGAGTCTGATGACCCTGGCCATAGCTCACAGAATAACCACCTCCCCAAAGTCTCACAGCCTGGAGAGGGGAGGTGGAGAGGGCAGGGGTGAACGGAGTAGTTCCTCCTACACGCTGGTTCCGCACAGGCGGCTGGAGGTGTCATAACCCTGTTTTGGGGCTGTTTCTCTCCGTGGCTCAGCCTCCTGCAGCTGTGTTTGCTGCAGCTGAGCCTCGAGGCTGGAGTGAGACGTAGTTCAGCTCTAAGCTGCTCTAAGTCCAGGGCAGCACATAATTGAATATTAACAGGAACAGCTCCAGGAGCTACTGGGACTCGGGAAGTCACAATTCCTTCTCTGCTGCTCCTTCGCCTTCGTGGGAGGTGATTGCTGGAGGCCTTAATGGATGTGAGACATAATATGCTTCCCTCACATTAGCCCCAGTTAGCAAACCGAGGCTTTAACCACATCCTACCCTCTCTGATCATTTCCTCATCCACCTCTTCAGCAACATGAGAAATGCAGTAGCTGCAGCCGCCCCAGCGACCAAGCAGAGAGGTACAGAGACCGTATGAACATTGATTTCACACCTCATCTCTCCAGGGAACGAAGGGATCTCACTTTCAAGGTGTATAAAAATTTGCCAAATATACATTTTTGAATTCCTGGTCTCTGTATCATCCTCCTGGGAACAGGAATTATTTAGTTGCTGGACGGGGATGCCATGAGCATCATACGAGATCCGTAAAGTGATTTTTAAGTTAAAAACCTTGGGTACCATGCCTTTGTTAAATATTCGAGGTAAAATACAGCAGCAAATTCATAGGCACTAGGGTCTCTCCATGCTGCCTGACCAGCTGAACTGACCAGTTGCCCTCTGCTCAGTTGCCCTCTCCAAAAATATGGATGGACATCGTTCCCTCCTCAAATCCATGCTGCACATCTACACTGAGAAGTTCAGTCTGCAGTCATGCTACTTGTATGGAATAAGCAAAGTGCTTTGCAAGAAAAAAGATGCCCACAGAAACCCATCCCTGCCATCTGATCATTCAGAACTTGGTGTTAGTCTACGAAGGAAGAAGGCAACATGTTCAGAGTACCAAAAAATTCCCAAAGACCCTGAGGGCTGTGCTGAACAGCAGTCAAAATCTGAAATTCCTCCTCTTGTCTTTTTAGTCTCTTTTCCTTTTTTTCCCTCTCTTTTTTCTCACTTTAACATTCACAATATCTTTGATGTATCATTTTCTTTCAGGTCCACCAGCACTTGTTCATTACATAATTGCTTTCTTTTTCAAAAAACATGCTCCTCTAGCTCCTTTTTTTCCATTAGTTGAAGTACAATGGACTCTACCATGAGACTGCTCCTGGGTTTTTTTTATTTCTCTTTTCCTTTATCACTACCCAGAGACATCCAGCAGATTGTTTCATAATCTTCCTAGAGTTCAGAGAAAGTATATTTCTTCCAGATAGGAATATAGCCTGCAAACGTCCTCCTCCTTTTTCCTCACCACCTGCTCCTCTTGAACAACACTTCTGGCAAACTTTATCTGTGTATTATTCCTTTATTCACAAATTAGATGTTCCTTGTTAGGGAAAAGTGAGGAACACTGTTTCCCTGGCATGCAATACGTGTTTTTGCATGGCTACTTTGCCCTCCAGCATGCTCCCTAATTTTTGGAGCCATCAGGAGCGAGGACCTCAGCACCACATTCATCCCCAGCAGCCACACGCTGTCTGTGGGAGGTCTGCAGAAGGGGAGGCTCTTCATTCTGCTTGTGGTGCATTAGGGAAGAGAATTGGTGGAGCTCTGCAATGCACAGGAGGAAGGAGTGCTTGTGTTATTGGTCAGGGAAGCTCTGTGCTTCGTTCGGTGTCACTGGCTTCCTGCTGTTTTTGGATAATTAACACCAACAGAGTGTTTGAAGCTCTGCTAAAGTGCAAACACAGGATTTGCATCGATATTTCACATTCTGGCCAGGCATGGGGAAGATGGCATTGGCACACCTTGAGGAGACAGTCATGGAACAGGCGAGATGAAGAAAGACCACGAATCCTCCTCAGTGCCCTGAGCAAGATCCAAACATCCCTGAGAGAAACTAATCAACTTCCAGGGCGGAATACTTACAAATTAATTTAGAAATTTTAATTCAAAGATATTTGCTTTGAATTAGAAAGCTTTTGGGTTTAATTTTTGGAGTTTTCTTCTTTCCCAGATACCTACTAACAACGATCTTTGCCAATTTATTTCTGTGGGACCCTGAACAACTGTCAATATCCTTTTTGTAAGTCTCCTCTGCCTTAGAAGGCACTTTTCATCTTCTCACACCTTTTGTTCCTTCTGGAAAAAGCAAAGAAAATCCTCCAAATTTTTTTAACCACTCATAATTCCCATTGCTTTCCTCCATCCCCTCTACAATTTGTCTATGACATTCTTCTGCTTTCTTCTAGCACAGCATCCAAACCCACACCTGGTATTTCAACGGAGCCCTCGTTAGAGCCGAATCATTGCTTCTGATGTTTCACTCTTGTTCATATGCCCCAGAATAAGATTTGCCTTATTTTGCAGCAGCTGTGTCCTCTCCAGTGCCTCTTTCACAGCTCTTTTTCCACTGAACGCCTGCTTGACCAGTGTTTTGCCACTTTGTATTGATATATTTGTTGCTTATGACCTTACTGAACCAAATCTGGTTGATTTTATACTGTTACTCTGATTTCCCAGGCCACATTTTGGAACACATCCTCTGGAGTATTTATATAGTTTTTATTTTGTCATCCAAATAACTAATGAAAATATTAGAATCAGGTCCAGGAGCAAACCCTGAGGGAGCCCTTTTGGAAAACCCTCTAAATCCAAAGGAAAGGAATTAGTAATTCTTATGTGAATACATTTTTTTTCTGTCGAGTATGTCTTAAGATGATTTCACAGAGATCATAGTTCCTGGTCAGCTTATGGAAATGTCATGTGAAATGGTGTTAAAAACCCTGCTTATTTCAAGATACATGACATATGCTCCCGCTTCCTTATTCTACAACACAGTTGTTGGGCTCAAAGATGGAAACTGGATGGTTTTAACATCACTCCTCTGTGACAAATCCAGTGTGACTGACTGTGTGGTTTTTTTATTGTCAGTCAAATGCTCATAAAGAGACCGTTGCACACTTTATTGTATTACAGTTTTTGCATTACATGCTGAACTGGCTGCTGTGTAATTCCCTAAGTTCTTCTTGCCCTTCTTTAAAGACAGGCACTGTGTTTGCCCTTCTCCCCTCCTCAGGGATTTCCTCCCTTCTCCATGAGCTCTCCCGGATAATTACTAATGAGTCAGATTGCTCTGGCCAGTGCCTGAAGTGCTCTAGGGGGAACTTCATCCAGTCCTGCTGACTTGAATTTGTCCAACTTCTCTGAATGATTTAAACTCTGTTTATTTGCTAGTTTGGATTGTCTTGCCCTCTGCAGTAAAAGTGATCCCGATAAATACCAGTTCATAATTTTTTTAAAAATATTTTATTTCCCTCCATGGCTAAAGTGTAAAAACTAATGAATGTTCCAGTCTTTTCTCTGTTGTTATTTCTTTTCTCTCTATTACCATTAATTCAGTTATGTACAATTTCCATTGCCTTCTTCTTATTTCAATACCTTTGCAGAGCATCCTTTTATCGCCCTTTATATCCCTTCCTAATTGAAACTCATTTTGCCCCTGGTCTTTCACATTTTAGTCCTTCATAGTAACACTATTCCTTTACAGACATAATTTTCCTAGTCTTGTTTCCCATCTTTGTACATCTTGATGTCCATCCTCCTTTTTCTGCTTTCCTCTCACTTTCCTCTCCTTGGAGGAAGATGCTCCATCATTTTGTTATCTCTTTCAACTTAATTAACCCCCACCTTCCCATCCTCAGCAGTCTCCTCCCCGTTAGTCAGTCCAATCCCAGAGAGCTCCAGTGTTTCTGTCCCACAGGAACTTTGCTCCATCATTTGCACTTCTGTTCCCTCCAGACACAGTTTCACACCCTCCTGCTGGGCTTGCAAGGCAGTTTTTGTACAGTCCCTCTTTCCAGAGCACCTTTGGCTCATTTGCCAGATAGGAAACCATTATTCATTTTACTCTATTATTGCAGATATAATTAACAATGAGTTTGTCTCTTAAACCCATGCTCACCTCCGCAATACGCCAGTCCTTGCCCTGTCTTTTTTCTCCATCTAGAAGGATGGAAGAGGACATTTCCCACCCCCTCATCTCTTTCCCTCTTCTTCCCAGGGCCTGGATTTAGAGCTAGGAGGCTTCATTAAAACTCTTGTTAGGGTGGTGGGTTAAGATGATGCTCCCATAAGCACTACAGAGATCACCTGCCTGCTGAGGCTCCCCTCTTCAGCCTGGTGTGAGAGCAAGTAGGCTTCTAGGAAAGGCAATTAAGGGGTCTGAGTGTACCATGCACTGAAACATCCCTTTACCAATTCAGATTTATACTGTCCAGCACACAGGTGGCTTTTTTTTCCACCAAAAATTGTGCTGCTATCTTTTAATAAATCAGAAAACAAACCCAGGCCTATATGAGATGTATTAAATTAAGTCCCCAGCTCTCTGGGTCACTGTTCCTCATAAAATGATTACATCTCTGAACAAGGAAGAACACAAACCTGCAAGGTCACGGAGACCTGCAGTTCCACGTACATCCACCTGCCTCTTCTTTCTCATTAACTGCACTCAGATGACTCTTGCTCAAGGCTTTCTTTAGGCTCTCCAGGCTCATGGGCACTCTCCACTGAGCAGGTCCAAGAACTGAGGTTGCATTTAAGCTGGTTCAATATATCTGCCCACTTTTATTTTGGTGGAGCGCATTAAACAAGCAGCTCTCAGTATCTGAGCAGTCTGTTCCCCATCAGTGGGGCTGCTGGTGAAGCTGGATATTTCTCCACCCTGGAGGCAGCCCTGGGCCCACAGAGAACACATGGTGGGACCCAGAAGGCTGGAGGTAATTGAGATAACAAGGCTTATTGCTGTCATTAACTACCTATAGGAGATTAATGAAAAGAAAACACCAGATTTTTCTTGAAGGTGCACAGTGATAGGACGAGAGAAAATCAGCCCAAGTTGGAGCAAATGATGTTAAAACTAGATATTAGGAGGGAAAAAAAGTACAACTAAAGTAGTTAACTGCTGGAACACCAGTCCAGAGAGCTTTGGGGGTCTCCATCCTTGCAAAACTCCCCTGAAAGGCTCTGGGAAATCTGATGAAAGGGTGTGAGAGAGGAGCCTGGAGATCCCTGAAGGTCTTTCCCTCCCCAAATCTCTGTGATGCTGAAATCCTGTATGGGTGGGTCTGGGGCAGGCCTATTGCTGTCCTGCTCATTGCAGCTGAGTGCCAACAAAATTACAAAGCTGCCCAAGCATGTTGGTTCTGTTTTGCATAAATTTGTGAGGATACTCTGTGCAGAATCCAAAGACTGTATAATAGGAAAATCCCAGGTAATTACAAATTCATTGGTTTAAACCTGATCCCAAACAGTATCAAAGAAAATCTGATATAGGCTGTGATTAGTAATGAATTAAAGGATGCTAACCTGATTGATATGCCTGAGCAGTTTTATGGGAAGTCTGTCATGTCAAACAAATGAATGTTTTTTTAATGAGAATGTAAGTTTGGTTAATAAAGATAAGCCTGTTATGAATTACTTAGATTTCTGCAAGTTATTGAACAGTTCCTGAACACAGTCCCAATTAAAGGAAAACGGTACAAAACCTAATCTGGGATACTAAATGGATTAAAAACTATTTCAGCAAGAGATCTTATAATGCAATTTGAAATTCAATTAGACTAGAGATATTGAAGTCTTCCATTTATTTATTTTGGACCCTGGGTTGTTCAGTGTCTTTGGGATTGACCCAGAGGAAATGATAATAATCATCACTGATAAACTTGAAGATGACGTGGAAGTTCCAGACTCATGGTAGGAGAAAGGCAAGGAAATAAGGTGAATTTAAATACAACAAAGTGCAGCATCACTGTTGTTAAATGTATGGATCATGTTGGCAAGAAGAAATACAATGGCCCGGAGTGTGGGAACAATGAAACAGCCCAAATAATCCACTAAATGGGAACATGCTGAGAAAATTTTACAGCAACCCCAATTCAACTAACAGCAATGAAAGCTTTTTCTTTTTCCCCCAGGAAAAAGACTTCAGGATGTTCTTGAAGCTGAAGAAGAGATTGATTTGCCACCCAGGATGGCATTTGAAGAGCTGTTGCAAGGAGGTACATTCACCACCATGCAGGGATTTATATCAAGACACAAGGAGGATATTGCTGCTACCCACCTACTCTGCACCTTGCAGGCTCTTGGGACACCACGGCAGGGATCCAGGGTGCCAGCCAGCAGCTCCAGAAGGGAGCAAACCTCCATGGCACCCTCCAGATTTCTCTTCATCCTCCCCTTTCCTCACTCGCCAGCGCTGGGCACCAACTGGTTTGTTGGTACAAGGAAGGCTGCAGCCTCCTTCAGCTGTCACATCCTGAATCCCTGCCAGATTTGTGTTGCAAGAACTGATGCCAGTGTTTTTAACCCAGAGTGTATTTGGCCCCTAGTGTTCTCCATGACATAGAATAAACATTAGGGAGGAGATTCAGGCTTCAATGAGAAATGCTTTCCCATGATACGTTTTCATTTTGGCATGCACACTGTTTATGATGAAAGGATCCTAAAATAATTGTATTAGATGAACCGTCTGTTCTTCTTGCTTTGAGGCCAGTACAGCATGACATTTCAGAGATAAAATGTTGTGGAACAGCCTCTGACTTTCAGCCCAATGGAACTTTTCTGAAGCCATCCTTCTCTCTCTTTTTATTTGCTTGAAGTTTATAACCTGAAAACGTCAAGCTTGCATCACACTGTTGCCAAAAGATAGTCCTGTGCATTAGCTAAATCTTAAATTATCACCAAATTAAATTTTTCTTCAGAAGTTTGATTCACAAGCAGTCAGTTTCCCTGTGGAAAAAACCCCACCCTTCCAATTCAAAGGAATTCCAGGATTCACAAGAAGTACTAGGTTTCCAAGAGGAGACTGTCTGTCCTTAGAAGAACTTATTTCTACCTGCAAGTTCAAGTGAGTCTACGGGACCTTAAATCAAAGGAGCCCAATGCCAGGTCATTTGCTGAGTAACTGATACTGACCATCACATTTTGACCAGCTGGATGAATGACAGCAACAATTTCTTGGGATTGTGTCTGGAGCCTTCTGCATTTTCTTTCCTGCAATTAACTCATGACTGCAACCTTAACGAGGGGAAATTATTTTGAGTTGCAGATAGGCGGGTTTGTGCCATGTCCTTTCCACAAAGGTATGTAATGATAAAACCTCTGAATCATTATGTGCATTGCTGAAATTACTGCAATTACAGGAAAGTGAGGGGAGCCCCTTGCCAAATGTTTTGAGATCCACAGGTGAAAAGGGATAGCCAAAAGCCACATCATTCATGCTGGGCCAGATCCTGCCTGGCTTCTTTGGAAAGTGCTCTGTAGCTGGAAACCAAAGGGGAAAAGGTTTAGCAGGTCCTTGCTGCTCTTTTCTTTTATAGAATGGTTTGGATTGGAAGGAACTTTAAAGATCACCCAGTTCCAACCCCCTGCCACGGGCAGGGACAGCTTCCACTATTCAAGGTTGATCCAAGCCCTCTCCAGCTGGCCTTGGACCCTTCCAGGGATATGGCAACCACAACCTATTGTAGACTGTACTTTGTGGTCAGAGGTGGTATTCCCATCACACTGTTCTTGGCGGATGGACATGGTGCTCCTTGAAGGAATTCAAGGCCACCTCATTACCTTCACCAGGCCACTCAATAGCAGTGCTGGGGGACACAAGCTGTCCCCAACATGTGCTGTGGCCTTTGATCCACCAGGGAGAAGTCTCCCCTGCACGTCTGCAGCTCTTTGGCTGTAGACAGTGACGACGCAGGGCACAAGCTGAGCCTTTACCAGCACAACTATTTCTGTTGCATTCACTTGGGATAGTTGCTTCATAGCTGAGATTTTTGAAAACCACCAGGGACAGTGATGAATGGAGGATGTTGGATGTCTCAGCCTAAAACATGACAACTCCTGGCCCTAAGAGCTTGGGACTGGCACTCCTGCTTGCACCTTAGCGAGGAAACGGGACACGCCGAGCAAGGCATTTTTGTTGGATCATTTATTTATTGTTCTGTGCAAAGCACAGGGTGTAACTATCACCAGTCATTTTTGGCTATTGAGCTAGCACCAGACAGTGTTACTATTAGAGCAAAACATATTAGCTAATCATGAATTTACTTTTAGCCACGGTGACTGCACGGCTTTCCTGTTTTTGCGCAATGCTGCAAGACGTGAGACAGATCCTACAGTCACAAATTCCTCCTGGGTGGAGACTTGCTAATTGCAAACAGCCCCACGGGTGTGGGGGCATCGCAGGAGGTCGTCTGTTGGACTGCTTGTTCCTTGGTCTGATCCCACAGTGACATGGATACCAGTGGGATCAGGGCACAGGGGCAAGCGTTGCCCACATTGTTAAATTTTTTGTGTGGTCCCTGGTCTAGTTTTTGCCAAGGCTGATGAATGCTCTCCCAGATCATGTTGGGGCATGAGTCTGAGTTCTCCTGATGGGTGGTTGGACTATAAGGTCCCTGTTTTGGGGGGTGAAAGAGTTTATCCTGGTGGCCAGGTGCTGCCAGTTGGGCTCAGGGCCAGGGATCATGGCCAGTATCCCTGTTACTCCTCTGTTCTTTCATAGTAGAGTACACCATTACCCAGGTGTGCTCCAGGCCTTTGGTTTGTCACAGGCTTTTAATGCAATTAACACATCTATTTCCTAATGGTTTAATACTTCATAGCTAATTTTCCCCAAAACACATGGAAGTGCATTAAATAGTCCTAAAAACCTCTTGCTCTTCACTTCATCCTATTTTCCTAGCATCCCTTTTTCTGCTCTCATATGACTTCTCTAGATAAACACCTCAGAGAGAGGTGCTAGGAAATACTCAGTAGTTGGGGTTGTCCCAAAGCAGAGCACCTGGCAGCACAGCCAGCATGTACAAACCACGGCTGGGACACAGCCCTGGGCACTTGCCTGCTCTTTCTTGGGGATTTTTGATGTGATTTGCATGAGAACATCCAAAACTGTCCTCTGCATACCAGGAGTAGGCTTTACAGGTGTATGTTCTGAACTGATCCCTCTATCTCTCCATCCACCGTATGGGATGAGGCTCAGCCTGGCATACTCTGGTGCCTAAAAGGGACATTAGCAGTGCCCATACTGAGAAAACAGCTCCCTGGTTCCTGGGCCTGGGCCTTCTTTGTGTGTCCAGAGCTGAGCAACAGAGCTGGGGTAGGGTCTGGAGCACCAGGAGTGGCTGAGGGAGCTGGGGGGGCTCAGCCTGGAGAAAAGGAGGCTCAGAGGGGACCTTCTGGCTCTGCACAACTCCCTGACAGGAGGGGCCAAGCAGGGATTGGGTTGTGCTCCTGGAGAACAGGGACAGGATGAGAGGGAACAGCCTCAAGCTGTGCCAGGGGAGATTTAGATTGGCTATTAGGAAAAATTTGTTCATGGAAAGGGTGGTCAAGCATTGGAACAGGCTGTCCAGGGGACTGGTGAAGTCACCATCCCTGAAGAGATTTAAAAGATGTGTGGATGTGGCAGTTGAGGACATGGATTAGTGATGGGCTTGGCAGTGTTGGGTTAATGACTGGACTGGATGACCTTAAAGGTGTTTTCCAACCTTAATGATTCTGTGATTCTATGGCCATGTCCTACATCTGTATCCAAGAAAGACCAACGTGCACCAGCCTGTTCTCTGTGCAAAGGACACCCAAGCCCCCAGGAGAGCACTGGGTCCATACCACAAGCCCTGGAACAAGAGGACCAGGGCTACCACAGGAAGCCCCCTGAGGCAGCACCCATGGGACCCTACCCATGCTCTCCTACCTGGCTCTTCCTGTGACTCCCAGGCTGGCTCCTTGCTCTTGAAGCCACTAATCACAGAATCACAGAATGGTTTGCATGGGAAGGGACCTTCCAGATCATCCCATTCCACCCCCTGCCATGGGCAGGGACACCTTCCACTATCCCAGGTTGTTCCAAGTCCTGTCCAACCTGGCTTTGAACACTTCCATGGGGAAGGAGCTACTCAACCCTGCAGATCTTTCCTGACCCATCCTGGAAGTCATGGGACTGTGCAGCCTCAATGGGGATATTACACATGCTTATCTTCTGTTGACACTTCAATTTTCATGAATTTTGGGTAAACAAGCTCCCTCCAGCAGAATAAGCTGTCTTTTGCATTATGCTGACTTTTTGCTGCTATAATATAAAAAGCACATGGGCTTCTGCTGACGCAGTTATTCCAGCAAAATGTTTAAGTACGGGTTTAGCCTAATTCTTTGACAATATTCCCAGATTTATTACATGCAATGAGCAAGCACAGAACAAGTATTTCACTGACAACCTCTGGATTGGAAACAGACACAAAGAAATCGTTTCTCTTCTCTGCAACATCCTAATTGCCCCTTTTACTCTCTGATGGACTGAAAGATTGCCAGTTTCCTTCCAGGTTTCCTTATTCTGTCTCATGCATTTAAAAAATTCTATTTTTTCTAATGCCCTTTCTTGTTTGCAGTTTGATTGTCCCTTAGTCTTTTCAATATCCAGGTGATACCAGACCTTCCAAGGTTTAAAGCCCACAATTTCAATATGTTCTAAGTGATTTTAACATCACTTTGCTTTCCATATGTATCCGTGAATATTTTATGCAATTTTTCTGCCATGCTACCGTTTTTTTAGTACTATCGAGTAGTACATTTTAATAAATACTAAAATAGCTGAAAGACAGTCCACTTGCAAATGAAAATCAACTGCAATTTTAATGTTACATAATATATCTTTATGGGGAAAAAATCTTGTAGAACTGGGTAAGGAAAGAAAGCAGTGTGAGTCAATAGAAATGTAACTCAGTTTTATGGAAGTTATTTTAAAAATCTGTAGAGTTAAACAGAGAATAATTTAATTTTTACAGAGTTTTTAATAATCTCTAAAATTCTATTGCACTGATTTAATATCAGCTAAGAGCTCAACAGAAAGGTATAATTTCCTGCTAAATTCTATAGGGTCGTAACGTAGGTTTGTAACCTAAAAATAATTTTGTGCCCAAGAGAGCATCATCTCTAGCAGGAGACTGCCTCCCCCCAGCTGCATCTCTGTAAGATGTTTTAGCTCCAGAACCCTTGCTTGCATTTTGTTTCTAATATTTCATCTCTACGCTGTTGGGAGGAAAAGAAGAAAAAGGCTGCCTATTTCTTGTCTGCTTAATAAACTCAATGTCTTCCCCCGTTTGCGCAAATCTCTGCTTCTGGAAGCTCCATATCATGTCATAAATGTTACTTGTTTGAACAAACAGGATTTATTTACGGCGCTGAAAGAACTTTTTGTGCTCCCTGCATCATTTGCAACATTATTCCCAATTGATTTCTGCCATACCTATTATTGACTTGCCAGCAATATTCCAGAGTAAGGTTGGGTCTATGTCAGAAAAATTTGTTGCCTCACACTGAGCCTTTTTCAGCACCTTTTACTCAATATTGTTCCTCTACCCAGCTACTGCTCCAATAAACCAAAACAGCTCGCTGTTGCCTGAAATGAAGAATAATTGGAAACACCATGCCTGCTTCTTTCAGCACGAGTAACAATTCAGCCATTTAGGGCTCCTCTAACACTCCTGAGCACTGAACAACTCAAACCTTGGCTTCCTGCTAGTCAGGAATATTCAAACTCACAAACTCCTGGCAGCGTTTGCCTCCGCACCGCACAAGGATAGAGTGGTCGGGATAAAGCCACACAAGGGATCTGAATCACCATGTGAAAAAGCTGATGGGCAGAGCTGCAGCATCTTACCTGAGCACTTCCCAGCCCAGGGCTTGCCTGGCATGTGGGAAGTAAGGAAGTCTTGAAAATGTTCTCCAGGAAATAGTTGCAGAGGGTCTGCTGGTGAGATCTCCAGGGTTCTCTTTGGTTCGCTGGGTTCAGGCAGATCCCTGTGGGTCTTCTGGGCTCTCAGTGTGAGAATGGAGAAAACCACCCATGTTTCACCTGGGATGCTGAAGCTCTCAGTGGATTGGATGTGGGACCCTGGAGGATACACAGGGTAGCAGAGGTAAGACTGGGACAAATCCCACCAGGGCTGGATGGCAGCCTCCTGCTCCAAGTACTCAAGTCCATCCCCCAGAGGGAATATTCCAGGACCTCACTGGGTGATTATGCTGAGCTATAAACCCGAGCAAGGCAATCCTCTGCCTGAGACAGCAAAGGAGATGTAGACCCAGCACAAAGCACACCAGTGTTGTCTCCTTCCCAGCAGCTGGCTCTGACTCATCCCTTGGTTTCCCCTCCTACCCATGACTTGTATCTGCAGAGTGATGCACCTGTGATGTCACCTTCTTCTTGGCTTTGACCCCCCCATGACACATCCAGTGGCAAAAGTGCCTCCCCCCACTTCTCCCTCTTTCAAGCCCTCTCCCGTTGTCTCGGGATCACAGGGATGCTGTGTCAGGAGTTCTCTTTTCCTAAGGAAAAGAAATTTCAGTTTTAAAAACAAATATCTCCTGCCTTCTCAGGAAGACATGGGCATGACACGCTGACCAGGAACTGGGTCACCCTTCCTCATCCAATGAGAAGGGGCAGGACAACCCACCATGCTTTGATCCTTTCAGTCAAAGGTTGGACTCAATGATCTTGAGGTCTTTTCCAACCTTATGATTCTATGATTCTGTGACTTGAAGGGATTTTCAACCGCCACGAGTTTCACTCAGGAACTCAATCATCTGGCAATGGTTCTTTCCATCTAAGTTCACCTTAACCCATTGGCAATGAAGATCTGTGAAGCTTTCCCTGAGGAACTCCTCCCACCCCCTCCCAGCACAGTCTAAGCTCTGGTTTTGTTGCTTTTTTTAGGGATATAAACGCAGGGTCCAGGAGGAACATAGAGCAATAGGGACTTGTACGGTGAAAGTATCTAGAAAAACACATGGAGCTTGTGCTTTACTTTTGGACCAGAAAATGTAGAGCAGAAGAATCCATGAGTTGTCCAGAGGGATGGACGGATGGACAGATGGATCCCTATGTGACAGTGGCATAATGTTGGTCCAGCTTCCAGCCCAAGCATCCCACTGGGCTGGACTTCACCTGTGCCCCAGGGAGGAAAGAGGAAACGCCAGGAAAACACACCTTTGATCCCATTATTGATATTAATTGGCTGTAGCTTAAAGCCTGTAATGAGAGATGAAACAAAAAGATGGGGACAGGGATCAGAACTCCGTCAACAAACTTCGCATCTGAAGGCACAGCACAGACTGCGAGCATGAATCTGCTCCTACCCTTCAGCACAGGCAGAAATTCAGGCAATAAAGACAATAATGAGGTCATTTTGACCCTTCCAAAAGGTAATTCCCACCCACCATGCAAAACTAGGTGAGTTAAATTGCCCAACAGCCCCGTGAGTAAAATGGGCTCCTGTGTCCTTTGTACTGGTAACAGCAAAGAAAAAGTTGGAGATGGACACACAGCCCAGCAGAGCCAGCAGGGATTCTCAGGGGAGATGTCCTGGCTCTGCTGAAATGGATGGAAATCCTGCCACCAGATTTTCTGGGATTTCAGCCCAGGACTTTTGGATACTTTCTGCACACTTCTCTTGCTGTCTCTGCATGATATAGTGAAGCTGCAAGAAGCATCAGATTGCATCATTGCTTGGGCATCCCATGAAAAAAGCCTTGGCAATGCATCTTTTGGGCTACTGGAGTAATTTTTGCCATCTCATGTGGCACATCTCTGACTCTCTTTTAAAAGTATAACTGGCTGTCACAAAGGCATCCTATATTATATCATATTTATTATATTAGTCCCTGGAAGTCTGGAGTGGTATGAGGAGAGCAGTAGGGCCCATCTGGAAAATGTGTTACAGTCCATAAAACACTGTCCTTTGAGTGTGAAAGGTTAGACTGAATTATTCAGCGATCTTTTCATTATTTACAGGGGTTAATTATGGGATTAAATTGGTGCACCCTCCACAGTGCGGGGTGGTGCCTCCAATGAGACAACACAAAACCTGTCTGAATGGGGCAGGGGGAAAATCCCCTTACCTTCATTGTGGAGGATGAGGAGAAATTCCACCTGGGTGGCCAAGTATCCAAAGGTGGCTCAGTGACCCCAACACAAAGGATGCCTGAAAAAATCTCAGAATTGTTTGGGCTGGAAGGAACCTTAAAGACCATCTAGTTCCAACCCCCTGCCATGGGCAGGGACACCTTCCACTATCCCAGGTTGCTCCAAGCCCCGTCCAACCTGGCCTTTAAAACTTCCAGGAATGGGGCAGCCACAGCTTCTCTGGGCAACCTGTGCCAGGGCCTCATCACCCTCACAGGGAAGAATTTTTAAAGAAAATTAGCAGGTTCAGCCAAGAAGAAGATTTGGAAGAACAAGGCCTTCTGCAGTCCATGGCCAGGACATTTCTTTCTCACCTCACATGTAGGATGCAGCTGGGGATCATTGTATTGCTCAGGTTATGGAATTGAGTTTTATAAACAGGGAAACTGAGGCACATGCAGGGGGATGAGTGCACAGATTTGCTATCACCCAACAGGTTGGACATAGAATGGAGGTTGTTTCCTCCACATGGCCAGGGCACCTCACGCCGTCTCCTTCCTCTGCTCCATAAGATCCCTCTCACACAGGCAAGCAGCATCACCTGTTAGCTCACACACAGCACTTCCTGGAGCACCTGCTTTTTCCTTGCCAGTCTCCTTCCCAGGTTGTGAGGAGGCCAAATCCCACTTCGTAAGATGCACCTGGTAAAGCTACCATCTTCTAGTTGACTGGTTCTCCACGTGGTGGGAGACTTCTGGGAGAGAAGGTGTTTTTGAGGCAGATCCCTGTGTAGAACATCCTCCCTCCCCAGCCTGTGCTCAGGCCGTGGGTGGCACGGCTCATCCCTGCTGAGCTGAGCAGTCACGGGGAATCATATGGCTGGCAATGAGACCAGTGCCAGCAGCACCACTGGGGTGTCACCACCCTGGCCACAGGCTGCAAATCCCAAAATTCACTGCTGGTGTAGTCATTGTCCTCCATCCCAAATGCAGCAGCACAAAATGCTGCCAAACAGCTGCCGGTGTTAAGTGTCTGCAGCAAAAGCAGCCGTCGGCATTCGGGGAAATATTGCGGCTGAAGTCATCGGAGCTTGTTCAAGGAAAACGTCCAAACCCTGAAATCACCAAGCAGGCATTAGGTACACAAGCAGTGGGTCAGGGAGGCAGATGGAGTCATGCACACATGGCACATCCCCTCATGAGTCAGGGCCTTGTCACCGCCGTGTGACCGATAGCAGGGACATGATAAAAAGCCCAAAGTCCTGGAGCAAATCCCAACAGTGAGTGGTGCACAGCTGGCTCAGAGGAGGCACTGCTGGCTCTGCACAGCTCCTTCTTCTGAGGCAGAGCTCCCCTTCGAGGGGAGATGGGCTTGGCGAGTGCCCTGGCCTGGGGAGACATGGGGGGTTCAAATCAGAGTCATGAGCGGTGTGTGAGATCATCTGCTTGGGCCTTTCTGAGGGGGTGAGCTGGTGCATTTCCCTGGTTTGCCCAG
Source organism: Corvus moneduloides (assembly GCF_009650955.1). Taxonomy (NCBI): domain Eukaryota; kingdom Metazoa; phylum Chordata; class Aves; order Passeriformes; family Corvidae; genus Corvus; species Corvus moneduloides. The sequence goes on from NC_045479.1 coordinate 71,587,788, forward strand.
TGCAGGGGTCCCTGGACATGCCCAGTGTTCCAGCCAGGAAAGCATCACACATGGAAGGTGCCACCAGTCACTTCACCACTCATTCCACTGGTAGATCAGGTTTCCTGCTGTGATCTTGAAGCTCTTCTCTTCTTTGAACTTGTCTGGCTTCCACTTGGAATCATTGGGTCTTGCTGTGACTGTTTGATGTTTAAAGAGCCCATGAGAGCCTGCTGTCCCACATCCTGTGGAAGGGCAAACTCCTGCCCAGCTTATCACCAGCTAAAAGCCAGAGCTTCTTGACCACTCCCTCCAAAGCTTTGCCTCCAGACCCCAAGGCATTGATCTCAGAATCATGGAATCATTACAGCTGGAAAATACCTCTAAAATCATCAAATACAACCATTAACCCACATCCCCAGCTGATATATCCACATGCCTTTTGAACACTTCCAAGCATGGGGACTCCACCACATCCTTGGGAAGCTTGTGCCAGTGCTTGACAACATTTTCAGTGAAGAAATTTTCCCTAATATCCTGTCTAAATGTCCTCTGGTGCAGCTAGCAGTTGTTTCCTCTCATCCTATTGCTGATTCTCTGGGAGCAGAGCCTGACCCCCACCTGGCTGCCCCCTCCTGTCAGGGAGCTTTGCAGAGTCGGAAGGTGCCCCTGAGCCTCCTTTTGTCCAGGCTGAGCCCCTTTCCCATCTCCCTCCGCCGCTCCTGGTGCTCCAGACCCTTCCACAGCTCCTTTGCCTTCTCTAGATGTGGTATTTCTCTCCTGATCCTGTTACAGTGGGGATACTGCAACACGTGTATCAGACAACGAGGCCCGTGGAAAAGAAATATATAAGGACAGATTCTTGATAGATGTTTCAGAGATGTTTATTTCCCCAGCCACATGGCCGGGGCTCTGCTGAGGAACTGCGGCAATCGCGGGACCCGAGGGTCCTTGCCCGCGCAGGGGAACACAAACCAACAAAATGGGGAACGAAGCTGACCAGGGACAGGGAAACCCTGTGCCTCCCCCCCAGGGCCCCTCTCCCAGGACCACATGGCAGGGGGGGAGACCCTGACATATCACCCGTTTATTTTTAACAAAAAGAGATTTAAAACTTAACATTGAAAACAACTGGATAAACATAACAAGAACAGTTTTAGAACAATACAAGCCACCCTCCTGAGTCTTTAAATGTCCAAACAGATTCTGTGGAACATCTTAAGGCTGACAGAAGGGAGACAGGACTCTCCAAGCATGCTTTGTAGGGAAACTGAGGCAGGAGAGGGTTTCTTCCATTTGTACCTGTTGGAACTCTAAACAACCGTAATTAATTACTTCCCTCCCGCTCTTCATCCCCCACTTGGCATTGGAAAGGGATTTTTGGGGAAACAATTGGTAAAGGCATGGTTTTGTGAGGGAAACCATGGGGTGTAAAACGGATTAGGGATAAATTGGGGGTGGGATAGACTTAGGAAAGGGTTCATATTGGGTATAGGTTAAAGGGAAAGGTGGGATTAGGAAAGGGAGACTGTAGGGGGGGTTTACAACGGAGATATTGTCTAACATGACTACGATTTTTAGCATATATACTGCCCTTTACAGAAACACCATCAGGCCCAGTGACCTCTGAAGCTTGTAACCCTTTTCTACCTTGCACAATTTTGAGCTCTACTACTTCTCCATCTCCTAAGCTTGGGATGTATTTCTCAGGGTTATTCTTTTTAATAGCAGTTCTATGCACGAATATGTCTTCCTGGTTGCCACATCTTGCTATAAATCCATAATTTTGTTTAACATGACACCATTTTACTATTCCTAAAACCTTAGCTACGATGATTTTTTCCTTTTTCCAAGTGGCTGCTGTTTTCTGTCTCGCTGTGCTTTTGCTTTCTCTTTCGCTTTCGCTCGCTCCCGTGTTGGAGCTGTCAGGGCTGCTGGGGCCACCGGGGCTGCTCGTGCCTGCGCGCTCTTCCCAGGGTTGCATTCGGGGCCACGTGAGCCCAGCTGGGCCGCGCTGCTCAGCTCCCCGCGTGCCGCCGCCTCCTCTGCTCTCAGCTGCGCTGCCGCTGCTTGGGGCCGCGCCCACGTCTCGGCTGGGCCCCCCAGCAACGACCCCCCTGTGCCCTGCTCCAGCACGAGTCTCAGCTAGGCATGGCTCTGCTCCACCGCCACCACCGCCCGCGCACCGCTCCTCTCAGGGGGCTCGCTCCACCACACACTGCGTGGGGCTGGGCGGGCACCGCGGGGTCGCCCCGCTCCCACCACGCCTTGCTCTGCTGCTGACAATGCAGCTCGTGTCGCTCTGCCCGTGCACGGGAACTGTCTCGCTGATGCTCGGAGAGCGCTCGGTCCACATGGCCTGGGTCGCACGGTCCCTGCGCCAGGCTTCCCTTCGCCAAGACACAGCTGACATTGCTCAACAGTCTCGGTAATTAAATAATATTCACGAAAATATTCTTCCATCGGCATATATTTTGACTCAAAAATTAACTGTGTCCAAACGGTCTTCCAAAAGTCTTTGGTAAGACTCAAATCCCAAGAAACGTAGAAAAAGTTCTTAAACAACCATGCCAGGAAGTGTTTCAGCTCCTTTTCAGCTTGAATTAAGGTAAAATTTACAAATCATTGTTCAAGAATCAAGTTTAAGATAAATGTGCATATGTGGCTTGGAGAGCCAAGAGTCTTTCCATGGTTCCTCCATAGTTTAGAGATGGAACAGCAAAACAAAACCAAGAAGAGAAATCCAGAGTTTACTCACAAATCAGTCGCTGTCCTTAGGGATCAGGGATCATTCTGCTCGCATTCGCCACCATTTGTTACAGTGGAGATACTGTAACACACCGAGGAACTGCTCAATCACGGGACCCGAGGGTCCTTGCCCGCGCAGGGGAACACAAAACAACCAATGGGGAACGAGGCTGAGCAGGGGCAGGGAAACCCCCAGTGCCTCCCCCCCAGGGCCCCTCTCCCAGGACCACATGGCAGGAGGGGGAGACCCCAACATGATCCTTTTACCCCTTTTCCAACACCCTCTCACAATCAGGAGCAGGACAGAGCTCCCCACCATGTGCAGAAAGAAGGATGTGCTTCTTACAGAAGGTTTTCATCAACCATTTCAAACAGTCTCACACTGGGAGACCACATTGAGTTTCTTGTCTCCTGAATGATTCCCACAGTTAATCTTTCAGAGTATAATCCTTCAGCAGACAGGGATGACTGGCCATCCTTCTCCCTTGGTGGAGAATTAGCAAGTATTTGAATGAGAAGAATTTGCTTGGGGAGCCCGAGTCAGAGTATTCATCCCACCATGTGTGATCAGAAAGAGGCACATCAGCAGCAGTGACTTTGTATTTACCACCAGACTCCTCATCCCTGTGACACCTCACCTTCCAAATTGCATTTGGTGCTAATTCCCAGCCAAAGCTGGAATTTAAGGTCTGCCAGGCAGCCACTTTTTAATCCATTTTGCAAATAATAATTTGTGATAATTTTCAGTGCCAGTTTTTTAATGGAAATATGTCCCCAACGAGTGAGTATGGAGTATGGGGTGCAAGGACAAAGGTCTGAGCATTTTGTGCTGTCATCATTGCCTCTATCAAACAAACCTGTAATTTTACTCAAGAACAACAAGCCGAACTCATTTGAAAATGCTGGGTTTTTATCAAAGCCAACTTGATCGATGCTGATTATATTCTTGTCATTTGATACCATATGGTTTGAGTTGTATGTCCACTGTTTTTCATGGGACTGTTGTCATGCCTATAATTACTTGTGCTGTCCTGCTTGCCTTGTCATCCATCAGCACTGGATGGGGCTTGGAGCAACCTGGTCCAGTGGAAGGTGTCCCTGCCCATGGCAGAGGGGTTGGAATAGATGATCTTTAAGATCCCTTCCCACCCAAACCATTCTAGGATTCAATGATTCTATGATTATCCTTCTCCTGGCCTTCAGGAGCTCTTCCATATGCCAAGGCTTGCAGAAATATTAACACAAGCCATCCAGAGGCCTATGGAGGCAGCTCTTGAGGACCACTTGATGCAAATTTCCTTGATGGCTAATCTAAAAATATTTGTCTGTAGTAGATATCCAATATCCTCCTTGGTTCTACCAACAGATGAGATTCATCTCACCTAATTTTAGCTGCCAAAACGTCAGGTGTTCGGTGTGAGCCAAGTCTGGCCTCCCCCTCTCTAGTCAATGGAGGGAAGCAGTTTTAGAAAGCAACTCATCCCACCCATCTCTGGAACAACTGAATCACTCTCCAGGAGAGGTGTCTCTCTCCATCAGCTGTTTAGAAAGGCAAAGCAGGCGGCTGCATCAGGCACTGAGGCTTGGTAGCCCTCTTCCCTTTCGGCAGTGATTTAACATCTCCATTGCAAGCACTCCCTTTGCTCCTCATTTACTTCTTATCTTCCTTGTGCCTCTCAGCCCAACTATTCCCATGTTGCCTCTTGAAGTTACAGTTCACCTAATTAATTGCTGCATGACACTTCCTATCCATTGTCTATATCCCCTTCTTCCCCTGCTTTTTGCTGATTATATTCTGCTTTTTATTTCTTCTTGCTGCTTTCATCTTGCTGCTCACCCAAGATGAGCACCACACTGAACACTTGAGTTTTTTGGACATTCTAAAAAAAATCTCTTCCTCTCAACCTTGCCTTTTCCGTGCAGGAGGCTCCATATCAATGTTTTATCCCATTTCTCTCCACAGCTTTGGGAAACCTACTGTGTCACCAGCTGCTGTGTCTCTCTTTGGGTCTGTTCTCTCTTAGTTCATACCAAATGCTGTTGCAGGTGATGTTCACAAGGCTGTGAACAGCCACCAGCCTCCAGCCCAGTGATAAATATAATTTTGTCTGTCATAATGAGGCTTGAACCAGTTGGCTCACATTTGGTGCAAGACCATTTGTGTCAGAAATGATCTCCCTTAATTTTGAGAAGGCTTGGTGATGTTTTTTTCTGCTGGCTGCAGGAAACTTGTCTTATACCTGACTCATGCTGACATTCCTCTTAACAACAGCTGTATTTTCTGTAATGTATTATGAAGATGAACTCATAGAAAAGTTCGTTTGACTTTGTTGTTCAACTCTGTGACCCATGTTGATTGTGAGATGCTACAAATACCTGTTCTTAGGCTTGACTACAATTAGCCTGAGTTGATTTTAAAACTGAGAGGGTGGAGAAGGTATATGAGCCAACAAGAACAAGCTTCTAATCATATTTTGCCAATAAATCAGAAAGAAACATTGAGACAAACCCCTTTTTCTCTCCATTTCCCCGTCACTGTAAGGGAAACAACATCAACTCTGCTTCATAAAAAGTCCTGAATTTCTTGGATGAGAGAGGTTGCAGAAGTACAGGCAGTTACTACTGCAGACTCATGCTCGTAAAAGGTGTTCTGGGTTTGGAGAACATTCAGATCTAGTTTCCCTTTTAAATAAACCGGCTCACATGATTACCTCTGTAATGAGCTGGGACCTACAAAAACCACGGTCTAACTACCAGAGTTCAGAAGAAGCATTAGTACAAAAGAGCTCCTTTAAATGCCCTGGAGCCAGATTTACAAAGACAGATAAGACACAGCCTGTGAAAAATCAGACACCGTGTTCAAATCTCAGTTCTCCTAGGAGTCATATGTATTCATTTCTCCTCCCTCCCTCCCTCCCCTTCCTCCTTTCCCACTGCTTTTGCCAAAGGAGCTGGTTACTCTTAATGGCATCATCCCGAGCATTTCTCATGTTGCAGCACCGAGACTTGTTGAGGAAAATCCCCGTGTAATGGCATTACTTGGCACTTTTGTACAGGACCTGCACTGGGAGCTCCAGCACCATCCACAAGCACAAACTGATTAAACCCCACAGTGCACTCCCTGGTAGGCACCATCACCCCCCTTTGCCAACCACTACGCCAGGGCTTGGTGGGCTTTGCTGGTCCCATGGTGGAGTGGGAGAAGAAAGCAGGGACTGGTTCTCCTGCCTTTCTGACTCCCTGCATCCAAACCCTGGCTGGGGGTGACCAGTGAAGCTTTTTTGTCAGCCTGTGCTGGTGGGGCACAGCTGCAAAATGGAGGGAGTGTGATTCCTTCTTGCTTTGGCATATTCCCTCCTCCCCCCTCCTCCCAGTCCAGTGCCCTGAGAGGAAAAAAAATAATGATCTATTGGTAGAGAGAAGTTTTCTGCCTGTGCATCCCAGTGGTGGGAATTCGACTGTGCAACAGGTTAAGGGCTGGACAGCTCCAGTCAAGGCAAAGGTAACCAGACTCCTCTGGTCCCACCTCTGCACACCAGGTCTGCCAGGATGAGGAAGAAGCATTTCCCAAAATCCTGACCCTGAGGTCCTTCTCAGCTGCCGAGATCCTTCTCTTCCACCAAGCAGCAGAGGAAATGCTCGTGCCTCGTGCAGGAAATGGTGTAGCTGAGCAAATCCTCCCTGTCCCTCCCTTAAATTATTTAATGTCCTACAGGAGCAGATGACCCCTGCTAAGCAGACTGTCAGGAGAGCAGCAGCCTTTGATGCAGTAATTGGAAATTTCCATTCTTTGCTTACAGCCCTGAAAAACAGAAGAGTCTAATATACTGGGAAATCTCCATGCTGAGCTAGGAAATTTCCATGATGGAAATTTTTAATATATTCTCTGGCTTTAAACTACACAGGTTGATGAGTCTTGGGGTGTTTATTTTGTGTTTTTTGTTGTATTTGGGGGTTGTGGTTTGGTTTGTTTCTCTTTGTTTGCTTTGCAATTGGCTTTAAAGAATCAATGAGTGGCTGTGGGAAGGGTTGGAAAAATCAGCCTGAGTAGAGGAAAGTGATGCATTTGCAGGAGAAACACGTGCAGGACTAGCAAGGCACCTGTAACACTCCTGGCCGAGTCAGAGATAATGGGAACCTGTATTTTAACGAGACGGTCGCTGCCAGAGGACAGCAATGACTCTGCAAGAAGCTCTGCAGCACAGCTTGGAAAGGTTGGAGCTGCTTTTGATGCTCTTTCCATAAAAAGCCCAGGAGCCCAGAGGGCAAATCTGCCTTTGCCCCCTCAAATACTTTGCACACTGCACAAGAAATAAGCAGGTAAATAGTGGAGAAACAGCTCTTAAGGGGAACCTGTGTGAGCCCTCGGTCTAAATACCTGGTAGTTCTTGCCGGTGCTCTGAACAGAGAGTTCTGAGGGACAGAAAATATGGGAGGGAATTGTCAGCTGTGCTGTAAAAATGATGATGAGGAGCTTGTAGGAGCGAGGGTGGGAGGACAGCAAAGGAAACACACTGGAAGCAGCGCTGCCGCCTTTCCTGGCTGTAGCACTGAGACTCTGCACAGGCTACGGGTTGGCTTCTGCAAATCTCTCCCAGGCTGAGGCTCTGCCAGGGCTGGACCCAGCTCCCTGTTCCCTGTCCTGTCCCATATGGATGGTGGGGTGGCTCCTGCCAAGGTCTTGCAGCAAAATGCAAAGCAGTCCTGAAATTTCAAAATAACAACATGAAAACAAAATCCTACCAAGCTCTGAGATCCCTTGGCATGAAAAGCCCCCTCCATCCAGTGGGACCAGCAGAAGTGGTTGATTTTATCACCCACTGGACTATTTATTAAGCAGAAATTAGGGATTCATGGAGATGGAGACATTGCAGCTTCATTTTGTCAGGCTCCTGGTGAGCAGCAGGGGTGGTGAGGAAGGGAGGGAGCCAGCCCCGCACCAGGGGCTCTGGGTTTGCTCCACAGGGGACTTGTGGGGCCAGTGCAGACACAAACACCTGCACAAAGCCAGCCTAATCCAAAGACAATGGGAGTTCTTGGCTGGCTTGTTTCTAATGCCCCAAAAGGTTTTTACTCCCTTCAGCCTCGTGCTCCCAAGTGCATTCAAGATGTTCCTGCCAGTTCCCAGTGTGTAGGATCTCAAAGGAAACACTAAACTGGGATGAATGGCTGGGTGAGCAGTCAGTTCTTCATGTCCAAGCACACAAAACCAAAAAGCAAACTCGTGGCACAGTACGGAACTTCACCTCTCTTCCAGCTGGAACAGATCACTGCACCAAAATATCAAAGGTTTTATTTAGCTGTGCTCCTGCAGGGCCCTTTGAGTACAGAGCCACTGAGGCTGGAAAAGACCTCTAAGACCATAAAGTCCAACCATTAACCCAGCACTGCCAAGGCCACCACTAAGCCACATTACAAGTGCCACATGTACACATCTTTTAAATCCCTTCAGGTTTGGCGACTCTACCACTGCCCTAGGCAGCCTTTTCCAGGGCTTGACAACTCTTTTGGTGAAGAAATTTTTTCTAATTTTTTCCTAGTCCAGGAGAAGATGTGGTCAGGTGTCAGTGAGTGAGAAGAGGTAGGACTGGTCCTTCTGAGAACAAATCCTTTTGCCATTGGGTCAAATCATGAGAGTATCCTGAAGTCCCTCTTTGCTTCTCCATCACTTAAGCCCTAAATACCAAGACACTAAAACAAGTTATCTCTAACAGGGAAAGAGCTGAACTGTTGAGTGTCTGCCTGGGATGTGTTGACTATAGATGACAAAACAACAACTAAATCCTGCTCTGCACTTGCAGTAAATGCAGAGAAGTACAAACCCTTAGGGCACAACCCATCTCCCCATAAAATAGACACCACACTCTACCATAAGCAAAATTACTGAGCTCAGAGTCTGGCTCCACGACACAAGTGGGTGGATCCAAGCCTCACAGACTACAAAAGTGGGTGACTTTGGTTAGACAGATGGCTTTGTCACTGAGATCTCCTATTCATTTATGTGTCCTTCAATCTGAGTCCATCTGCTGTCTCCTATGCCAAACACAGGAGGTGGAAGCCATCACTGGGGTGAGGTGAGTCCTTTACCCTGGGTCTGTACTCCTTGCACAGCCCAGTCCTGGTCCATATGTACAGTCCCCAGGTACAGGAACAATATGAACCATGTGCTGCTTCCCTCTGGGTTTGGTTGTTCAACTGGGAAAAAAAAAAACCATAAAAACTCTGACTGGTTTTCACTGTCCTTTGCTGATGATGGTATATTTTTATTTTCAAGGATTTCTTTATTATTTCCTCTTCATGGCTGCTGCCAAAGTGTCACTTGAGTCATTTCCTCCGTCCTGGAGCTGAGCCAAGCTCAGGATCAGGTCTCCAAAATCAGGACCACGTCTTTGAGTGGGAGATGAGCCAGAGCCCAGGACCTGGTGTCCTGGAGCCTGGCACACGGCTGGGCCACCGCTCCGGGATCGGTGCACTCAGGGCGTGATTTCAGGCTGCTGCTTACTGGGTTTTTCCACTTTGTGAACTCAGCTTGACCTTAGAGCTTGATTCACTGCTGGCTGCCTGAACCCAAGCCAGGTTTGCCACCAAACAGGGTCACACCTGAATTTTTTGGGCTCAGGGTGTCATTCACCCCAAGCAGGGAACACACCCCCAGGCTGGCTAATTGCTGCTTCTCGCTCCCTGCAGATGGAGAGGGCAAGAGGAGGGCGGATTGCTGCTGTCCATGATGGCATAGCAGGCAATGTGACTTTTAGACCTCTTCCTCAGGGGCTTTATTCCTGAAAATGATTTATTAGGATGGTCTGTTTGATTTAATACGATATGGACATGCTTTATGGGTCACAAAACTGAAACCTGATGAAGAATCTTCAGCAAATTCTGCCAATAGTGTTTTGCCTCTATTCCCTTCCATAATCCAAGAGATTTGCTAGATTTGTGTTTGGGTGGGCTGGGCCTTTTAGCTCAATAACAGTTTTGCCAGTCTAGGTCAAGTTTTACCGGCTTATAGAAACTGTACGTCAAATTTACAACTGAATATTCACAGCTGAGAGATTTACATCGAGGCTGAAGCTGTTGGAATAATCAGTCAGTCGGGAGCAGCCATGCTTTCTGACCAGCCAGGATGGTCCCATCCAAATGGAATCAGCCCCAGAGCGGCGCCGGTGCCTGGTCCGTGCAGAGTCACACAGTTGAACCCAGCGACTGCAAGCACCAAACACCGTCAGGAATTGTGATTCCTCCATGCATAATTCATGAGCATAATAAGGAGCCACATTTGTTAAAGGAGGTGGTGCTTATGAATGATGCACTTACCGCTCTGCTCTGGTTCTCTTAGCACTTCTCCCAGACACTGGAACATTATCCACATTATACATTCAACAGGATTTGTTCCAGCCATTTTCCAAAGAGAATTTTTACTGTTCCCTGTTATTTTGGCTTCCCAAGGAAGCGAGGCTGACGTGTTCAATCACTGTGCATTTGAAGCCACACTTCCATACCTGTCTCTCCAGCACCTCTCAGAGCTATTGAACTTGGTGGGCGTCTTCATCTGAATTTAATAGATGGAGATGTGAAAATTGCCCAGAGCAGCTGTGGCTGCCCCATCCCTGGAAGTGTCCAAGGTCAGGTTGGATGGAGCTCTGAGCAACCTGGGATAGTGGAAGGTGTCCCTGCCCATGGCAGGGGGCTGGAACTGGGTGGGCTTTAAGGTCCCTTCCAACCCAAACCCTTCTGTGATTCTATGAACGTTTTTGGAAGTTTAATGAAAGCAAGCAAAGGGAAACAGCAAGGAAAAGAAAGATTACAGGCTGACTGCAGCTCCCCTGGGAATCCAGAGAGAAATGAACTCTTGTAAGACCTTTGCCTGCAAGCAAGGTGAGCCTTAACCCCATGAGGCACAAGAGAATCCACACTCAAAATGCATCCTTATCAGGAACCTTATCTGTTGCTACCATACCTACCTTAGGGAGTTTTTAAATTTATTTAAAAGTTGTTATTTTAAAGGAATAAGTACCTTGTGGTGCAGCATCAGAAGAAAAACACAGTGAGAGGCACCATTAGCAGGTGGAGCCGAGCAGAAAGCGCTGCCTCCCGTTGTGATGCTGTGCGGGGCTGAGCAATGGAGAAAGAAAATATTAAACAGAAACAGGCTGTGATATCGGCTGACAGCCTCAGCACAGGCCCGGGGGTTTGGAAATCCAGGATCAAATCACGTCTGCGATAACAACTCCTTTTATTGCCCACATGGACTTGGGGGTTTGGCTACCTTAGTTAAAAGGAGTGGGGATGATCGAAGCTGTCTCACAGGATCATTCCTGTCCAGCAATATGAAATCATTTGATGTGCTCAGAGGTTGAAAGCACCCCGCAGTGAAATAAAAGGCACCAGCCATCACTCCTGTAGGCATTCAACGCTTCTCCCTACCTTTGACAGCTGCCACGCTACGGCAGAGATTGTTCTGCTCAGCCCCAGCTTCAGAATCCAAATTTAGAACGTGTCCTATGACAGGAATCATTTACATGACAAAATCTGCCTTTCTCCAGATTCCTCTAATTAAGTCCTGCCTCCCTCGCAGCTCTCACGCTGGTGGAGCGTTGCAGGGGAGCCGCCGTGGGAAAGGCAGCGTGTCTGTCTGCAGGATGCTCTCCTGAGCCCACCAGGGTGTAGCTGGTGCTGCACATCCATCTGTGGGATGCTCTCCTGAGCCCATCAGGATCTAGTTCAGTGCTGAATATCTCAGGGTCAGCCCACACAGCCAGAAAAGGGGTGAGGGCTCCTCATCCTCCTGCACTGGCTGCAATCCCACCATCAAGCTGCAGATGTGACAAGAGAACACTTCCCTTGGAACAATTTTTAGGGCAGATTTGAATGTCTTTGTAAAGCCTGTTGTGGGTGCCTGATTGAGAATGGATGTTGGCAAGTTTTTGGCATCACCTGGGTCTCCATTGAGTACCTGTGGTGGAAAGATTCACAGTGGTCAACAGGAGTTTCTGTCCTCCAAAGGGTGTGCTGAGCTGCTAACGTGCCAGGCAGCTTGGAATCAAAGCTACATGGCCACACAACTAGAAGGATTTTAGGAAATCCCACATATCCTTCAACCTAGTCTAGAAAAAAAAGGTCCTTTCTTACTCATCCAGGGGTCACTGAGGATGTCTGAGCTACTTGCAGCAGAGTACAGTTTCAAAGACTTCCTCCTTCAATAGCTGCCTCTTCCCTGCTGGGAAGATCTTACGCGTACCCGGCAGAGGAGCTTCTTCCTCCCACGGGAGGGATGTGTGTGGAGCCTTCGTGGCACTACCCACCTCTGAAGACCCCGGGAGGATCAGACATCCCTTCAGATCTGCCAAAGGTCCCTCAGCTGAGGCACCCCGTGCTCTCCCAAAGCCGACCGGGCGTTGCTCGGTGTCCGCACGGCACTGCCCGGGTTCGTGGCACGGATCAGAGGGTTCAAGGTGCCACCCAGGCTCGGGGCACAGGGACAGGGTGGCCACAGTCAGTGAAACACAAAGGAAGGAAGGGCGGCACTGGCAGCTCCAAGTGCTGCAGCTCATCTGGCTCCAAAAAGCCTCCTTGGGATGGGTCAGCGTTTGTTCCCTGCTGGTGGCACTCAGCCATCCCTGCAAGGTCTGGGCAGGATTTGGTGTTGCTGACACTTCTCCAGACAAGGGCACATAAGCAGCTGGAGCAAGAGCAGCAGGAAGTTCCAGGAACTACAAGACCATTTGCTAGCGATGCCAATGGAGAAGCTCTTCCCATGGAAGAAGCTCTTCCTCGTGTCACCACGTGCCGGGATGTCAGCCAGGATGGATCATTTCAGAGGAGTCACGGGCTCCATGCCCTCAAACCCAGCACCAGCTCCAGGAGTGGCACTCCCATGCTCCTCCTGAGGACAGGTGTGTTCCTCCCTGTCACACATCCAGGTGGTGACCTGAGTCCTTCATCCATCCCCCCATTGAATTGCTGCTGAGAGCCATGCACAGTGCTGCAGTGGGAAAGGACACGCAGGATGTGCTGGCCACCAGCAACATCTGGGGCATGTTGAGTGGAGACTGGGGCTCCAGTGTGTTTGTTCCCTTGATAAATGAGATGCTGGATTCTTGGAGGCTCAGACATTATTGGGAAAAGCCCTTGAACCTCCTTTCCACAAACCTGCAAAGCCCCCAGCAGCATGTTTTGATGCTGCCAGCAGGTCCTCCCTGCCTTTCCTCCACAGTTTGGCGCTTGAGGCAGGTGCCTGAGCTTCCATGGACACAAAATTCCTGCCACGGGCAACCTGTTATCCCAAACAGGAGCACATCAATTCCACACTCTCACCCGCTGTGCAGGAGAAGGGATCATTTCACTCAGTTATCCCGGCCAGATTCCACCAAAGCAATCACAATTCAGGGTCTGTGTCTGATGCCAGCCACGTAATGCTCTTAATCTTGGTAATTGTAGTTTATTAAGGATCTTGGAAACTGGGAAAATGGCTTTCATAGGAATAAAAAAAAATTCCCATATTCCAAATCAGGGAGGAAATTCCCTCAGAGGATCATGGCTGAAAACAAACATGTTTTTGTGCTTCCAGAAAATCAGCAAGACTAACAGTGCCATTGTTTGTGTAAGGGGGATTTCCACATTTCAGGGAACAGCTTGGAAGCCAGCACAACAGCTGCTCTCAGGAGAGCAGGAATTGCGAACCAGCACCAGGAAAAATCACAGCAGGTTAAAAATCATGGGATTTTTCTAAATGATTATCCAAATTTAGGCTGTATTTTGGTTTTTCTTTCCTTTCTGTGTCTGCTTTCCAAACCTTTAGGGGGCATATTTTCCTGCTTCCCTCATAGCATGAGGAGCACAAATACACCGGACTATTTTTGCCCCTCATAAAAGCTCCTTGTCACAGAGCCATGTGATTCTGGCCACCTTTGCATCACTGATGGCATGAAATATCACAAGATTTATAATAAAATTACATAAGTCATCAATGCTGAAACGTACCACAAGAAACAAGAATGCCATCTGGAGGGGAAAAACAGTGGATTTCTAAAATCCACACTGAGCTGCGCCTTAGGACAACCCACACTTGGTACCTAGGATTCCTTTCCAGATGAAGAACCCCGTGGAGAGTCCCTCTTATGACCCTGGAAGGGCCAGGAGACAGCACCAGGATGATCCCATTTGCAGAGGTGAGACCAGAATGGCACAGAGCCTGCTGGGCAAGAAGAGAGCCATGGGAAGAGCAGGAAGGGAATGACAGGAGGTGTGGGAGAGAGCGTGAGGGAGCCAGGAATCTCTGTCTTGTCTTGCTGGCCCCAATGACAAGAAAGATATTGAGGGGCTGGAGCGTGTCCAGAGAAGGGAACAGAGCTGGGGAAGGGTCTGGAGCCCCAGGAGTGGCTGAGGGAGTTGGGAAAGAGGCTCAGCCTGGAGCAAAGGAGGCTCAGGGGGGACCTTGTGGCTCTGCACAAGTCCCTGACAGGAGGGGGCAGCCGGGGGGGTCTTCGCTCTCAGGTAACAAAGTGACAGGATGAGAGGAAACAGCCTCAAGTTGCACCAGGAGAGGTTTAGGTTGGATATTATGAAAAATTTCTTCACTGAAGCAGTTGTCCAGCACTGGAGCAGGGAAGTGGTGGAATCACCATTCCTGGAAGTGTTCAGAAGACTCTTGCACTCGAGGATGTGGTTTAGTGGTAAACACAGCAGCGCTGGGTTCATGTTTGGGTTTGGTTATCCGAGAGGTCTTTTCCAACCTAGATGGTTGTGTGATTCAATGATCTTAAGGACGTTTTCCAGCCTGAATGACTCTTTGATTCCATGGGGATGGATGCTATCACCACAACCTCTGCAGGGAGATATCCCAGCCTCAGCTGATCACCCTGTCTGATAGCGTTTGGAGATTACCATATCCCTTGGCTGGGCTGCCAGCCAGGAAAACATGACTGAGAAGGCGATAAGAAGAGTGCTTTACGGGGAAGGCGATGGCGTCACTGCTGACAGGGGTGTTACCTCATCCCCTCTGAGTAAGCACCTTGTGACCACCCCGAAACTGGAGCAGGGGAGGTGACACGGGGGCCCTGTGGGGTGAGGGCAGGGTCACCTTACTCCTGCCACCATGGATGGATCCGTGACAAATATTTGGTGGGACAGGGCAGACACTTGGTATGTGCTTCTGAAACATGTGCTCTGTCTTGGTGCCCACTGGGAGTACGGAGAGTGGTTGCTCCAGTGGGTAAAGGAGTGTGGCTGTTCTCAGGTCTGCCCTACCAGGGGATGCAAGGTCCTTTTGGGGTGTAGGAAAGAAGAAATCATTGCTCAATTTTATTTATTGTCACAAATTAGATTAAAATCTCAGCAGAAAAGACTCCAGGCATGCTTGTGGTGGGACACCCTCAACAAGCAAAGATGATCAAACGCAAGTTGGGAAGACCCTGGCTTAAAAATATCCCTGCAACCTGCAATGATCCCCCTTGTGTGGGTGAGTCCTGATGGCCCTTAATTGAGCTATTTTTTGCACTGAGCTGCTGCCTCCTTTAGTGCTCAGGATGTGCCGTGCTCAGTTAATGAGCAGCTAATCAGTGTTGTTCTTCGGCTGCTCCAGGCTGAACCCCGCAGAGCCGATGGACCTGGCAGCCCCGATGGAACAGGGACACTCCTGCTCTTTCTCCAGGTGCAGGGAGGCACCTGGTGGGCTTTGAGTCTGCTGGGATTTCAGTTGCTGCCATTGAAGATGTCTCATCTGAACGCTGGCCAATGGCTCTTTTTGAAGATTATGGCATTCACAGGAATCCAAAGGACAATCAATCTTATTCCACAGCTCAAATCCACAGATACTTTCTTAAAAGGAAGAAACATCTCACTCTTCCCTACCCCTGTTCTTAGAAATGGCTGACAGGTTTTGGCTGAAGGTTGAGCATTAGTACAAAACACTCAGCACAGAAAACTTCTGCCCAAATATTCCAGAGTTCACAGTGTTGAAAGCAAGGTAATACATCTTCTAGTGGGAAGCTCTGGGTGATTTACTAACCCATCCTGGAGTGCTACCTAGAAGTTAAAAATCATGTGTCTCCATCAGTCAGTGGAATTAACTGCTCCAGAGAGCAGCTTAGCTCAGCTGAGTGCCAAGCAGGAAGGGGAGCATTTAGAAAGATCCAGTTTCCAGATTAGACTCAAGGATGTTTCCCTTGTTCTTCCCCAAAAAGTCTTTTAAACAAACAAGCCATCAAAGATACCAGGAAACCATGGCATTTAGTTTTCTTAGGGTTTCTGAAGAGTTTGGGAGACAAAAAATAATTATGGAACTAACAATAAATTATAATCTCAGCCTGATGAGATGAAGGACAATGAGGAAATACTGAAATTAGAAATACCCATGATAAGCACGGAAACAAACGCCTTGTGTCTTTCCACACCTCTTGCAATCTCACCAGTGCAGGGTCTCTGTTTGGAGGGAGAAACTTTTATAAATGTATTAACTAAGGAAAAGAAAACTGAATGAAAGGGGCACCTGATGTGTTATAGATTGTCTGAATAAAGCCATTAGAGGCTACCATAGCTCTAAAACTTGATTGTAAAAACCACCATCTTTGTGCACTTCCCAGCACGTCGGATGTAGCCCACGAGAGTCCTGCAAGGTCCACAACCTCCTTCCTCCCTGTGTGATGTGGAAATGCAGGACTGACATCACTGCGATAGAGAGGATGCCTTGGCCAAATTGAGAGATGGCAGCAAAACATCTGCCAACAAAACCATCCTCTTGGTGATCCCCCACTGCATAGGGACCCACTGTGCCAGAGCCAAAAAACAAAGCCCTGAAGGATATTCAAGATCTATAAGAAGTATTTGGAGCAAAATACTGAGAATGAGATCTTGAGATGTGCTTTGCAGAGAGCTCTCTGGTGAGTCAGGGCAGGACTGGCTCATGGACTTCCTGATTTGTGCTCCTCATCCACAGATTTTGAGCTGACCGTTGTCATACTAAATGAGAGATGGTGCTTCCCCAAGGAATGAAAAGCTGTTGTAGGGATTAACTTGGTACTATCCATTGATCTCAACATGGTACCCCTTAAATGGATGCCAGGCTTTGACATGTTAAAAGACCTGGACATATTTAGAGGACAAACAAAACCATTTACGTGAAAGGTCAGGTTTCGTGGGTGGGCTGTGGAGTGTCTCACTGAAGCACCTTTATAACTCACAAGAAACAAAGATCATAACATTACGAATGCCAATTGCAGCAGCAGGGGCTGAATTGCTTCATTTTAAGGTTGGCATCAAAACTGACAGACCAACCTCCAGGTGCAGCTGCGTCTCTCCCTTAGCGGGGGAATGAAGGGAGCAGAGGGTGATGACAGCAGCAGAAGGCTCCTGTTTATCCCCAAAGTCAGGGAAGATGAGTGCTGTCCCTTTCCCTGGAGTCTGGTGCAGTCCTGCTGGGATGAGGAAGGACAATCCTTCCTCACTGCGCAAAAGAGAAGGTCCAACCCTCGGGCTGCAGCGGATGCCACCCAACCGTGTCACCGCCTGCTCCCGTGCCAGGCTCGGTCCCTGCTGTCTCTGCCAAAACCCAGCCACTGCTGATTTGCAAAGAGTGCCCAGAATTATCCTGTTTTGCTGCCAGTCACTCGCGTCTAGACACTGAACCTTGTCCTGGACTAGCTGCAAGGACAGGGCAGGAGTAAAGTCCTCCCCTGCCCAGCGTGACTCCATTGCCTTGGGATCTCACCAAGGAATTGCCTTCATGTGACCACGAGGGAAGAGGCCACGAGCGACAAGGGGCAGTGACTCCGCAGTACAGCAGGAGCCTGGAAAACTGGGATCCCCCTGTGCTGTGCCACTGGCTGGAGAGGAGCTGACACATCACTCCAGAGTCACTGCCGGCAACAAAGTGACCTTGGCCAACCTTGGCTCCCGCCAGCTCGTCAGCACTACACCTGGAACCTGTGCCTGGATGCTTTGAGGCAAAAGCTGATGAATTTGGTCTCTGCCTCTCCTGGATGAAGACCAAAGCTCAAAGCCTGGCAGCAGGTCAAGTCACGCAGAACATCCAAGTGAAGAGCTGCTCTGTTGAGGGAAGGAGGAAGGATGTCTTTATCTCTGGGCAGGTATTTGCTGGAGGTGCTGGAGAGCCATGCCCTTGATGGCCTTGCTGAGGAGGGTATGGGGTCACACAAGCCGTAAATTGGCATCAAATCCAGCAGTTGTAGACCTACTACACATCATTGAGAGGAAGATGTGAGATGTGACTCACAGGAGCTCCAGGTTTTTCATACAAGTTGCCATCAGTATTTTTCTGCTGTGCTGGAGTGTGGTTGGTTCATTGTGTGGAGTTGAGCACCTTTCAGGATTCAGAAGACGGCAGCATTGTGCAGGTGTTGGAGGGAAGATTCACACTCTTGCCCATGTGGCATCTTTGGATGAACCCACCCAGCAGACAACACCTCCAAATTCTCCACAGAAATCTGGCCAGGACAGACCCAGCTTAGTCAAGAAATGGTGCTTTACACAGTGGTCCAACATCTCTCTCAAGCTGGCGACAGTCAGTGCCATTCTCTGCATCCCAAGGGATGTGCCAAGCTTTTGGCTATTTCTTGGGAAGGGACACTGTATCCCACCCAATGGTGAAGCCATCCCACCCTGGAAGCTGTGGTTAAGGCTCTTGGTCTCTCTTTGCCTGTTTTCCATGTCGAAAACAGGTCTGGGTATTTTCGTACCCCTGCAGAGCTGCATGAGGATGAGTATATTAAAAACTTGGCTGTTGTTCAGGTTCTAGAGTACTGGGAGTGACTTAGATAGATGATTCAAAGCCAATTAAAGCAAAATCTTTGCTCTGACCATAGAGAGAGGGAAGATATGTCAGCTCACCCAGCCCTCATCTCTGCCAGTGTAGAGTTTTTCTATTTATGTTCTGATCTTCAGCCTTGTCCAAGTGTACATGCTGGAGGCAACTCACTGTATTTCCACCAGGAGAAAAATCAGCATTTAACTTAAACACTGCCTCTCTTCACGTCACCCCTGTGAAATTTATTTAAATGGGGATTCCCATTTATCCCCTTGGCAATCCATCATAAAGCTTGTTTCCAAGCTAATAGCAGGAGTCACAGCAGCAGCGAGATAATGTCGCATTAAAGGGATGAGTCTGTTTGGCCTGGGAGAATCATCTGGGTGAATTAAATGCTCCCAGGTGCCTGAGATGATACAGAGCGGATTCCCTGCATCGGGTCCCCCCCTTGTTCACACCTCTCTGGCACAAATTTAGGGTTTTCCTCCATCATCAGAAAGGCCAGTCTCCTCCAGGTTGTGCTTGAAGGTGGCAAAAGTGTGATGAACGCATGCAAAGGGTAAATGTTTGTTGAAACACTCACTGCCCTGAAGCCCACGGCAAAAACACAGTGCTGACTTCTCAAAGTCCAGCCCTCACCTCGTCCCTTGGGCATAAATCACTCTCAAACCCGATTTGTTTATTTTCATTTGCCTCCTTGTCTCATTTTTACTCTGGCTGTACAGACACAAACCCATTTGTATTTCACATCCTTACAAGTGGTGTTTTATTCAATGCTTTCAGAAGGTGTTTTTTGTTCACAGTGTGTCCCCAGGGGGCAGCTGGGATGATGCTGTTCCAGCACCATGAGCTGCTGAGGGCTCGGCTGCATTGCTTTTGTGCAGAAGATCCTTCACTTCCACTTTAATTACGGGCATTTCAGACCAATGGTTGAAAACAAATAGGGTATTTTGGTAGGTTTTCACTCTTGTAAAATTAATAAGCTCCTCAGCACCACCCCGGGAAAGGATTAGCTCAAGATGCACAAGAAAATATGCACAGGCAAAACTTTTTGTTGCAATGAAACTTTTCTCCAAGCCCCTTGTGCACATTCATGGAATCATTGAATCCCAGAATGGTTTGGGTTGGAAGGGACATTAAAGACCCTCTAGTTCCAACCCCGTGCCATGGGCAGGGACACCTTCCACTATCCCAGGTTGCTCCAAACCCCATCCAAGCTGGCCTTGGACACTTCCAGGGATGGGGCAGCCAGAGCTGCTCTGGGCAATTACTCAGTTACTATGTTATTTAAGCCCTGGGTAGGACTGTCACCAAAATAATCAAACCATTGCAGTCTACAGCTCTTGGCTGGTCTTTGATCACAGCACAGGGGCACAGGAGCAGAGGTGGGGGCAGGATTTGAGCCTGTGGGATATGGCTGCTCCATGCTGTAGGCTGGATTCCCCTGTGTGCCACTGGTGATGCTGAGGAGGTGAACGTGCTCGGAGGATTTTTGGTGTGAGCATCCTTATTCTGTCCCCACTGATGCCTTTTAGCCACATTTTTATTTTGTAAACATCAATCAGTCATGGGATTGTTTTATTTTGATCGAAATCTTGTCATGCTCTCTTTGTGCAGCCTTAGGAATGCCAATGCTCTGATTATCAGAAGGCATTATTTTGAGTCACTCTCCATCAGTAGGGCTTTTGAGAGAAATCCGTGGCAGCCTTCAACCACTAGAGTGGAAATAATTTTTAAAAACAATTTGACTTGTCACCATTTTCTTTGAACTCCCTGATGACTCCATCCATTTGTCTCTATTCAACCCACCCAATTTCTCACATCTTGCGAGGTGCTCCCATCAGCTCTGGTGACAGCAGCAGGTCCAGCTCCTGGCAGTGACAGCATCTGAGGCTGCAGGAGGCTGTGGACCTCTTTGAGTTGGCTTTTCTAACACTGCCAATGCAGGTGGTGCATTTGGGACAGCCCAGCTCACACATTAATTCCCAGGTTGCACATTTAGCTCTGAAATCAAAGAGGGTGGTAAGACATTGGCACAGGCTGCCCAGAGAGGTGACTCCACCTCTGGAAATACTCAAGGCCAGGCTGGGTGGGCTCTGAGCTCTGATCTAGCTGAAGATGTCCCTGCTCATTCAACCTGACCCTTGGATGCTTCCAGAGGTCCACAACCTCTCTTGGCAACTTGTGCCAGTGTTTCACCACCCTCACTGTAAAAAAATTCTTCCTTACAACTAATCTAAATCAACTCTCCTCCAGTTTAAAACCATCAGCCCTTGTGCCAGGGATTTTTATGTGCATCCCACTGTTTCTAGCCTGTCCCACAGGTCTTGGTGGGCAGAGGGACAGTGGCCTGGCAAAGCAGAGCCAGGGCGAGTATGCAAAGCTAGTACGTGATTAATTAAGGCTTCCAAAGCACGTTAAGGACCATAAAAGTCTCCAAGTGCAGTCAATTTAATGTTTGCATGATATCCTGCTTCCTTTGGAATAATCCCTGTTCCACATTGCAATAAATATCAGCAACCTCACATTTTCAGGAACCAGCTTGTTGTCTCATCCCCTTGGGGACAGTGACATTGGCACCCACATACAGAGCAGGCACACAGGGTCCAGGTGTGGCACCCAGGGCATCTGCCCACTCTGGAAACAACATTTCATGGATTCTGTACCTGAGCTCCTGAACTCCAGGGGTTTGGTGCAGCCAGTTCAGGAAAGCCTGGGCTATGCTGTGGATCCCCTGGGAGGAGAGAAGCTGGGATCTGCTATGCCTCTCTCTTCCCTCCTGTGCTGCTCACAGTTTCCAGATAAATTCATTAAAGAGCAGCACAAGGATTTTGGGGACCATAACCAAGCCTGCTTGGAGCTGCAAGGGTGGATTTGGGAAAGGAGCAAACAGACATCTCAGTCCTCCATCAGCATCTCTGGCCAATCGTGGTGCCTTTGCCGGGGATCCATCCCTCAGACATGGAAATCAAGGCAGCTGGAGAAGGGAGAGGGTCAGCATCCTGCCCACTGCTCCTTTTATCAGAGCTGCTCAAAAGCTGCTCCATCCTTCCCCATTGTTGGAACCCAGAGAAAATTAACACCCCATCTCTCTTCTTCTCACTTGCTCAGGAGGACAGGAATGTTTATTCAGAGGAGCAGTTCAGGTGGCAACTCAGCTGGCCCGGGCTGAGCCCAGTAGTGAAGGAAGTAAAAGTGCATCCAAAAATTAAGTCCTGAGATCTCTAGAAAAGTCCCTCAGCACTGCACCTGCCCCATGCCACATGTACCCCTTCTGTGCTGTCTACAAGCTGCAGACTTTTGGTTTCTGGACTGTAAAAGACCATGGGGAGAGAAGAATTTTTCCTCTCTTTTGCTCAGCATTGACACAGGGGTGCTCTAACAGGGATTTTGGGTAACCCCAAGCCAGCATCCTCAAGGAGCAGGAAGGTGATGGTTTTCCAGTCCTCATTTTCAGGATGGTTTGGAGCAGGACCCACATTTACCACAGTATTTCTCTTCTTTGGGCACGGTGGTAACAATGAGAGCATTGAAAGTAGGCTGATGCTTCTCAGTGATTAATTAGTGTTTTCTGAGGTCTGACCAATCTCTGTCCCTTGTCAGCAGCGCTGGGTAGTGAAGGAAGGGTTGTTGTGCTTCCTTTGCAAACAGCATCTCCTTGGGCCCCCAAATAGCCGTGCTTCACCCCAGAGAGGGGCTGGTGGGGCTGCAGAAGGGCTGCTGACTGCTGGAGGGAGCTGCCGTGTGCCTGAATATCCACGGCCACTGTCTCTGCTTCCCTGTACTCATCCTGGGCCAAATCTGGGGCAAACCCGGGGTCACAACCCATCCACAGCCATTGCTTTGCCCCTCTGCCCCTGTCAGCAGTTCCTGCTTTTAGCTACGCCCCATCCTCTGCCTTTTGCATCCCCACCAACCCCGCTCCTTGCAGCGAGGGCTTTTATTTTCCAGCCTAACCTTTGTCTCGTTGAGCCAGTGACTCATCTCACTCATTAGCTGAACTTTGAATATCTCTTTATCCGCTGGATCCCTTTCAAGCTCGTTCCCTGGCAGCGGAAGCGCCTGCTCGCCTTCGCTCTGCTCTGGATTGCAGGGGAACCGCCTGCCTCGCTCTTGCAGCGGCATCTGTCTCTCCGGCAAGGCAGGAGAATAAACCCAGGGTGGAGCAGGGATGGACTCCAGCCCTTCCCGTGCCCTGGGGGTTAATCGCAAGGACACAGCCCTGGGCGTTTAGGAAGCCACCCCGGTTTTTGGCTGGCACCCCTCATTCCTCCCCCCGAGCCGTGTTGTTGCTGCAGTTTGTGTTTGCAGAGCGCCAGGGATGCTCTGCAGCCGCTCCCGAGGCCAGCTGTGCTCAGCGCCAGTGCCAGCAGAGCCGACCAGAGCTGCCTCAAGGGCTGCTCTCCTTGTGGTCCCCGCCAGAAGGTCCAAATCCTTCCTCAGTGGTCCCCCCTTGCTCCGCGCACGGTGAGAGCAAGGGTGGCCACGGGGCAAGCAGAGGAAATTTCGGCTCCTGCGGCTGAACAATCTCCTGGGAAGAGCAGGGGAGGGGATGGGTCAGGTGTGATAGGGCATGGATGACTCAAAGGGGTTTAGAGCAGGTTGGAGAGATGTACGTGACCTCAAATCACTGCTCCCGATGTGCTCCTGCTGCTTCACACTTGAGGAGCCTCTCACCTGATTAAATAAGAGCTGAGAGTGTTTGATCAAAGGGAGAAACCCCTTCCCCGTTTCTCCCTGGAAAGTGAACAGGAGGTGACTTTCTCTTGTGGAGAAGACCGGCAGCCTCCTCTGCGTGCCTGCTACCTTTCACCCGGCTCATTTTCCCATAGAAAATTCAATTTATTTTTTTTCCTGGTTAGCAGCTCTAATCGCCTTCCCAAATTGCCGGGCACGTGACCGAGGGCATCTCCGTCGGCATCTCCGCTCTCCTGCTCCTGTTTACGTGCTGCTCCCTGGTAATTTGTGTCTCTCCGAGCCGGGGAGCTGGAAAGCCCTTCCCCGCGAGGAGCTGATGATTCACAGAAAAGGGAATCAATAAAGGATGACTAAGGTGGCCCTACATCAGGATGGTGATTAGACGCTGCCTCCACAGCTTTGTCCAGAGAGGCAATTTGCGGATTGTCTTTACAATTTTTGTCTTGCAGGGTCTCCACCAGGCTCCCAGCAGCACTTTTTACTTATTCACTTATTTTTGACTCTGGTGTTTCACAGGGATTTGCTGTCTTGCACTTTCTGGGTGTGAGAAGTTCTGCCAACCTGCACATTTCTCAGCGAGAGCAGTAACTCAGGCTGCCCTAAACCAGCCCAAACAGAGAGATGGGTGCTATTAATCACTGCTCTGGGGCCTCTTGGGCGTTGCCTGCCCACGACAGCACTTTGGGACAGAAGAGTTCTTGAGAGCTTTTGATTTATGAACTCTCCACCCAATGCACGGAACACACAGACACAATAAGTACACACTGGACAGGAAACTAATTATGTATTATCAGCTGCTCGACATCCATGAGAGGGTAAAATAATGCCCAGCCATGAGACAGAGGATGTTTTACACCTTGTGCAGCCCAGCTCCCAAGAGTATACAGAGGTACTCCAAGGCCTGGAGGTCGGCTCTTGTTCCATGTTATTCTTCCAGCTCACCATGTGCTGAAGCCGTGTAGGAGTAACACAGGGTTGCTTCTCGTGGAGGGCATCCCCGCCCATGGCAGAGGGGTTGGAAGTAAATGATCTTTAAGGTCCTTTCAAACCCAAACCACGCTGCCACTCTACGGACGCTGAGATGTGCCTGGTCATCAAACCAGCTCCACTCCTAATGTCTCTTGGAACATTTCTCCGGCAGCTGTGCTGTCCAAAGGAGGGTTTTTATTTGATGGATTATTCTGTGCTGGATCAGTTCCCCAACTGAGATCATTGTGCAGCCCCATGGCAGTGAGGAGAGGGATTTGGGAGCTGTGGGGCTGTTAAATAGGGAAGGGCAGCCTTAGTGGCAGGTAATGTGAGGCAACTGACTGGTGAAGGAGGCACCAGGGAAAAGTGTGAGGAGGGGCTGCTTGGAAGACCCTCCAAAGGGCAGACTCCTGGAAAGGGGGTGGAGAGATGGCACTCATTGCCTGATGGCATTTCCTGGGCATCCCGGCTCCAGAAATGCCATGTGGAGCTGAGACCCCGTGTTGGAGCAGTCCTCAAAGCCTGCCGAGGCGATGACAGGGAAGAGGAAAGCCAGGAAGGAAGAGGCACTTCCCGCACCCATGCCAGGAGGATGCAGCATGTAATTCCTGGCACACGGATGGCAGTTTCCACAGCAGTCCCCGAGGCTCAGCCTGACCTCCCTCACCACAGGGAGTTAAAATACCTCTCTGATCTTCCTGCTCAAAATTCCCATTAACTTTGAGGTGCCTGATGGGAGAAAGTGCTCTGGGATGGATGAGCATCCGTCCTGGGACACTCCTCACCTTAGACACTGGATTTGGGTTCTGGCTCATCCCATCCCCAGTCCAGCATGGTTCCATCTATCCAAAAGAGCTGCTTCAACATCCCAAAAGTGCATATTTCTCCCTGCAGCACTTCAGATGTACCTGAACTTCTCCATCAGCTCATCCTCATACTTGTTGCTGCGTCGTTTTCCTTGCCTCCATCCAAGTGCTTGGGGCTGCCTCCAGGGGGCAAGCCAGGATGCCCAAATTTACTATAGGGGATCTGTGAAGGTGACTTTGGTCTGTCCTGGAGCAATGAGGTGTCCCTCCAGCAGAATCCAGGTCTCCCTGCTCTGCTCAGTCCACTGGAGCCCCTGGCTCTTTGGATGCCCTGAGTGAAAGCATCTTTTTACCTGGGCTGGGGGAACAGCTGCCACTGGGTGAATAAGAAAGCAGAGGAGGTACCAGCACTGCTGAAGCACGTGGCTGATGGAGACCTGTTTATTCCATGGCCTCAGCCCTCCTGCTGCCTCCTGTCCTCCTCCCAATTTCATGGCTAATCTTCTGAGAAAGAGGAAAAGAAAAGCCAAATCGCAGCCAGGCATCACAGGTGTGGGAGCACAGCTGTGCCCAGTGTTCCCTATCCTGAATGGGGACACACTTTGGGTTAGACTCCCTGGTCGTGGCTCTGCATTCTGCTGGGGATGGTGATGCCATGCATCCCACCAGGAATGGTGGTGCCACGGGTGAGGGTCTCACGGGGGATGGTGATGCTGCAGGTGAGAGTCCCACTGGGGACGGTGATGCCACGAGTGAGGGTCCCGCTGGGAGCCCCCCAGCCGTGGCAATGCTGCTTCCTACTTGGATGCAGGTCCTCCTCTCAGCCTGCCTGCGAGACTCCTGCTCCTGGTCAGTTCCCAAAAGCCAGTCAGATGACAGGGTTATTTACTAAGGCTGGCAGGAAGGAAAAGCCATAAATTCCCCAGATATAACGGCTGAGTCAGAGAACGAGGCGCCCGCAACCAATTCCAGCATGGTCCGGGAGAGCGGCATGAAGGGAGGGGACAGGGTCAGCTGTGGTTTGTGTTGTTCCTGCTAAGCCAGGAGGTCCCTTGGAGGCTGGGAGGGACAAGGAGGTACCAGACAGCGGGTCCCACCAGCTCTTGGTAATCCTGGAGCTGCTTTCCCTGGGAAGGCCACCCTGCTTCCCACGCTTGGAAGACAGCAGTTTTCTTTGGTCCCCTGCCCTGCTCGAGGATCATGGCTTGGTTGGAAGGCCTTGCTGACAGCCTGCTCTCCCACCCCAGGGATTGCTGCTTCTCTGGCAGGAAAGCCAAAGGTTCAGCCTTTGGGGCTGAAGACCATGTATTATCTTCTGCAGGGTTTTTGCAACCCCCTGGCTATTTTTTTTTTTAAGAAAATAATTGCACATTCCTAAAATTAGCCCTGATGTGCTGCAAATGCAAAATCCATGTATTTCATTAAGAAAAAAAGAAGAAAAAAACCCCCACACCATAAGGAGACATTTGGATCCATTCACATGCATTTCTTTTTCCTCTGTTTGTTTGGTTGTTTGGGAGCAAATTCTCTAGCAGCTTCAAACAGTCTCAAACCAAACTGGATAAATATTGTCTCTCCAGAAGGTTTTACCCCACACCACCTGCTCCTGCCCTGTGCAGGTTACGGCCTCCACAGCTGATCCAACCAGATCTCATCCCTGGTAATTTTGCTCATCAGTCACTGTAGCCATCATTTCTGATCTCTCCAGGTTTCTTCCCCCTCTATCTCAGGGGCACTCAAGACTTCCAGTGGGTGATAATAGACTTTGCAAACCCTAACTCCTGTTTTAAGTTACAAAAGCTCTGGAGTTGCAAAAGGCACCTCCTGAGGACCAGATCCCATCACATCTGCAGACCAAAGGGTGTCAATATTTTATGTCCCTCTTCTTTTCAAGCCTCCTGCTCCCTGTGTGGTGCTGGTGTCTGAGACCGCGGTGCTGCAGCCCCAAGGACAACTGGTGACCAGGGCCTCTGCACAGGCAGACTCAGCCAGGACAGAGAGTGAGGTTTTGGGACCATAAAAAACATAGGTGAAAACCACTTCTGCTGCAAGCCTCAGCTCTTCCTTCTCTCCCTTCAATCCCAGCAGATCCTGAGAAGACTGCCAGATGAAGGTGTCCCCTTCCCACAGTGACACCTGGTTCCCTCACTGAGGGTAACACTCTACCTGATTCCCTTCCACCACTGAGCTTGATCTGTGAGAAAAGCCATGAAATCCTCCCCAGAAACATCCTGTGTCCTTCTAGCCTGCTTAGAGAGGACACAGATGCTCCCAGGACCTTGTCCTCTGCTGCTCCCTGTCTCCTGACGGCCCAGAGAGCTCGGCTCAGTGCTCCAGGGACCTGGATCAGGCTACTCCAGCGACTCACGGCTGTTGCTCAAGCCCTCACGGATGGAAAGGTCTTGAGCAACAGCCGTGAATCACTCAAACAGTGCAAAGAGGAGGCGGCCAGAGGAGCCTGAGGCCAGCACAGACCTCAGAAGCTGCTGGGGGGACCAGTTTAAGCCACTGTTAGATTGGAGCACTTGACGAAAAGCAGGGTGGGACACACAGTTGAAGGCACAGTACTCATCATCATCATCCTTCCCAGCGGTGTTCATTGCAGGAGGGGAAAGGAGACTGAACCTGGAGAAGGCGGCTACGTGTGCTGGTTTGCTCTGTTTGCTCCAGAAATGTCTCTCTAAATATCAACCCAAGGCTGGGTCTGCCGCAAGACCCGGGAAAGACGCTGGTAAGTAAATTGGGAGGGTTAAAAAGAGACACTGAGTGGGCTAAGTGGTGAGTAATGGAGATGTCACTCAGCAAGAGGAGATGTTTCAGGGTGTTCAACACCACTTGATATTGGATGGAAATTTCCAGGTGTCTGCAACAAAACCAGAGACAATTCCTCATTATTTACCAAGCTGCTTCAAATTTACCATCCTCTGTGTTTCTCATTTTATGCACTGCCCTTCCAGATCATTAGCAAAGATGTTAATGAAACTTGATCTTTAGGCCTGGCTCGTGTTCTGCCCTGGTAACTGCGCCTTGCACCGTGTAGCCCACTCCTGTTCAGGATTACTGACTGCATCCCAATGTGTTTTCAGTTTGTACAAACCACATTTCAGACCAAGGCATTTTTTTTGCCTAATTTTCATATTTCCTAAGACAAAGAAGCAAAATACATCAGTCAAAACAAAACCACATGTTCATAAAAGGCTGCACTGCTTTCATCCTCTGGCCATGCTGATCTCTAACAGCATTTCTCTTCACACCAAAAAAAGTTGGAAAATAAGAAAACTGGCAGTTTTCTGTGCCCATCATCCCTTGAGTCTGACTGTTGTCTCATTGTAATTTTATTCAGAATCTGGCTCCTGCAAATTTTCTCCCCATTGACACTATTGTGTGGACAGAACCAAGCTGTAAATATTTCATCCTGATTTTTTAGAAAATACTTGTTCTGCTACTTTTGTATGCTGGTGATTGCCATAATTATATTCTCCCCTTCTTTGTTTTAAATCACCACCTCATTTCCTTTCTTCTGCCTCTCAAGATCACACTGTCCAAGGATTTTAAAATGTAACCACCCAAAGATCAATATGTTCATTAAAGAATCCCATTGTTAGCAGCTGAGAATGGATACTGGATGTCTGCAACCCACACAGATTTGTTTCTTAAAGTTTCTCAAGAACGCCTTTTTCCTCTTTCTCCCTGCACTTGGAGTACAGGATTTTAAGGATCACTCAGAGTATTGGCTCTTTTGGCTTGTCAGTAGTGTCATTTTCCTCCTCACTTACCTCCCTGCTTCCTTTTTGGGTGTAAATCTCCTCTTAATCCTTCAATGAAGACCAATCTGTTTTCCTGCCTGGCTCACTGTCCTCCTCCCAGCAATTCTTCACTGTCTCCAAAGGCTCCCACATGGTTACCTCCCTATATTTTCCATCCATGGGCAGATGTCCACCCTGCAGAGGGCTGCGCCAGCTGGAAATGTCACAGTGCCCCAGCCAATAATCCTCAGCAGCACAGGACAGTCTGCCCCATGGTGTCCATGAAGTATCATTCTGACCCCAAATCTGCTCCAACAAGCGATGCTGCTCCATGTTGAAAGGGCTGGAGAAGCTGGGGGGTGGGGAGGAGAGGCTGGAGGAGGAGCATGTCCAGTGGCACAGCTGGATCAAGGAGCACACATCTGTCCAGGGCTCCCCATCCCTGAAGAGCCTCTTGAGACTCAGCCTTGGACTTCATCCCTAGGTAGAACCTTCCTTGGGATTTTCCAGCCTTCTCCCTCACCTCTGGCTTTTACTGTCCCTTCAAGCAGAGACTTAAAACCCCCAAAATCCCTGTTTTATTTTCTTTCTTTCTCTATGCAATCCTCACTGTGGGCCAGCTGAGCTCCTTTCACAAGCTGCATGTCCAAGAATTCCCCTCTACTCCCAGTCTATAAGAAGTAGGGTTAGGAAGGTTTTCCAAAGCATAACTCATCACATGAGTGCATGCTCTGGACCCTTGCATTGGATCCTTACTTTGGGATGAGCAGCTGAGTTGGAGAGAAGCAGGGACTGGGTGGAGGATTGGCTGGAAAAATGTAAAAGCTCAGTGTAGCCTCGAAGCAACATGACAGAGCAACCCAGTAGTTTTTGGGAGGTTGGGGTGGTCCTCCAGCCTTAGAGCAGGAGCCAATGAACCACGGGCTTCTTTTCAAAGCATCCAAGGAACCAGCGACTCAAGCTCGGGGCCGCAGCCGTAACCAGCTGTGACAGCTCTGATTTCTCCTGCACTTGCTGTGCTGCCTCCAGGCTCTGCCACATCACCCTGAGCAATCAGTCCTTGCTGGCAGCTTCCTCTCCTTGGGCTGCCAGGAGCTCGGGGTTCTGAGGAGAGACACTGGCAAGGGCTGCTCTCAAAATAGCTGGGAGGCTCCTGGCTTTGGGTCAAATGTCCCCTGTGCTGGCCTTGGCGGGGGACACATTTTGTGCCAGTGTTTCTACGCTCACCACCCAGATGGGCTTCTGTGGAAGGGGAAAGGATGAGAGTTTCAAATGCAGAAGCATTTTGGGGGATGCCCATCTATGCCGGAAATACCACTCCTGCTATGTAGAAAGCACCAAAAATGGGGAAAAATATCCCACTTTAATCATTATCATGATTAAACTGAGAATTCAGTGTCAGATTTCAGCCCTGCTATGAGAAATAATTGCTAAATCATAAGGACTCGGTGGTCGTCGTCTCACTGGGCAAACAGGAGCGGTGATGTCAGCCTGCAAAATGCATTTCCCTAGGGAATGGCTCTCTCCAGGTCCTTCTCCTTCCCCAGAGCCCTGCTGTTAATGGATTTCCCTGAAAGTGACTCAGTACCCGGGTGTGATTCTGGCTGCGCGCACCCGGCGGATCCCAGCCCGCGGTGTCCCCGAGTTAATGCAACGCCGTTGGAGGTCCCTTACTATTTTATCTGCTTATTGTGTGGCTGGAGGAGACCGAGCAGTGAGGGAATGTCCCAGCCTCATGGGATCCGGGGGCTGGCAGGGACCAGCCTTCCCTTACCAGAAGCCACCCCCGTGGGGAATCACCAGGAATCGCCGAAGGGGGGATCTCTACAGCCTTTTTCCACTGAACAAAGGAGTCATTTCCCCACGGGAATATCCCAGACAACCCCCAATACCTCTTACACACTCAGCCGTGGCAGGGATGCTCTATTATCTTTCAAATCACAGCGATTTGCCTTTCCTCTCCCAACTCCATAACAATGGTTGGTCTTTATAGGGCATTTTCCCTACATTAACCCCATGCCAAGGAGTGCTGTTTGTAGAAGGAAACTGAAGCACAGAGACAAGGTAAATGTGTTTTTCAGAGCTAGAGCTGTCAGGGACTGTGGTGCCTCTTGACCTCCCTTGACAGCCTGCCAGGGCTGAAATCACTGGGAAACAGGGATTTTTGGGCAGAACTTAAGCTGAAGGAGGGTAAATTTAGATTACAAATTAGGAAGAAATTCTTTACTATAAGGGTGGTGAGGCACTGGAACAGAAGTGTCCACGGCCAGGTTGGACAGGGCTTGGAGCAACCTGGGATAGTGGAAGGTGTCCCTGCCCATGGCAGGGGGATTGAAACCATACGATTTTTAAGGTCCCCTCTAATCCAGGCCATCCTATGATTCTATGATAACTTTCCCCAAAAAAGCATTAAATTCTCACCCTACCTCCAAAGTCTTTCCCTGCTGCCCTGTGCAAGCCTGAGTCTCTTTGTGAGTCAGAAATGCTGACACCTCATCACCAAGCAGCATGAGGGTGCAGGAAGGAGAATACTGCTTTAGCAGCACTAAATCCAACCCCGCTCCTATTATTGCTGGGCTTCTGAACCTGCTTCTCCTTTGCCCGCTTTGTCAACTTATTCACAGTTGCTGTTTATGCTGGAATTATTTAGCAGCAAAAGCTTTCCTAGTGGTGTTTTGACATCTACCTCTTCTCCAAGAGGTTTGCATCTGAGATGCAGATGTGCCGGCTCCAACCTGCTGCCTGCTGCCCTGGAATTGCTGGAGGAGGCTCAGATGGAGCAGTGTTGATCTGCAGAGCCCTAGGGCCCAGTGTCCCCCACCCATATTACCCAGGCTGGAACAACACAGTTATTTGTACTGAAATCAGAAGTACAGTTTTCATCCACCCTCACTATGCCGAATCAAGACCCTTGGATGGCTCTGAGCCGAAACATGATTAATGGTTTTCCAAGCACAAGCCAAAGGTGGGTGGAAAATACATCTTGGAAATCAGCTCAGTGGCACTTTGATGCCTTCTGAAGTCTTACCAGGATGTGAAAATGTACCTGGCATTTTGCAGCTGTAAATATGGGCTTCACAGCCACATACAGGACTTCCAGCTGCACAGATGCTACTTATCTTTGTGTTTTCCTGGAACAAAACCTTGCTTTATTTTTCTCACTTCCAAAATAAACTTCCTTTTCTGCACTCCCACAGAGAATCGCCACCAGGAAGAAAAGCTGTGCAGAGTTCTCTATCCAGCAGATTGCCTCTCTGTTCCCTCCACCCTGAGAACCTGAAAGCAGAGCTGGGCTACTGTTTACAGAAATCTGAAGCGCATTTAAAGATGTCTTGTTTCTAAATCCATCCATTTCTGATTGAAAGAAGCTGAGCTAGTCACATTCGAGGAGCTCATTAAAATGTAAACAGCATCGCTTTTAATTGCCAGCACTAAAAATTGTCATTATTTATTTTAAATGTCGAGGTGCATAAGAATATGTGTTTAATTGCAAAAAGAAGGAGGAGGTGAATTTTAAATGCACTTTGGAGATGCTGCAGCTTGAGCCGTGGCTGGGTGTTTCCACAAGGAATTGCAGTCGGCTGTTTCACCCTGCAATTCCTTCCATGCAGACACACTTTTTATACAATTTTTTTTTCTCTTTTAATGCATCTGCTTGTTTGGCCTTTCTTTTTCAAAACCCTATTTCCCACCTTCTGCAAATGCTCACTCTTGGAGAAATCTGGAAATCAGTCCAACACTTCCAGATCAGTCATTATTGGATATTTTTCTGTTCACGCTGGTAAATTGTCTGAATGTGTGTAATTAGTTAAAGACCTGAAGTGCCGACTGAGTGCTAAGAAATGCTACATGAGTGCAATGTATGGCAGACACACTGTGCCATGAAAGCCACGACACTGTTCTGCACTGAACCAGCACCTTTCCCCCAGGCTGGCAGAGCTCCTCACTGGCGCTGCCGGAGGTTGTCAGCACCCGACAAATTAGGAAATTGTTTTAATGTGCATTTACAGCTGAGAAAACTGAGGCACAGAACAGCGAAGTGCCTTGTCCCCATTTCCCTGGGGCCTCAGCAGCAAAGCCAGGCATCCCAAATTCCACTGCCAGTTCCAGTTAGGGGTGACACTCCAAAACCCCTGGCTGCATGGATGCTGCCACACTCGCTGTCAGCAAAACCCTGGGATGTCACAGCCCAGGGATCAGCTGGCAGCAGAGGAGGAGGAGGTTTTGGGTGGGATCTGGAGATGCTGCAGCCCACTACGGCCACAGGGACCGGCTGTAGGTGTGCTGACACAAACAGTTTGTATCCTCAGAAAGGCTCCCATCCTAGTGAAGGATGGAGATCCCATCTCTTCCCTTTCCACAGTCAAGCTCTTCTGAGAAAGATCAATTTCCTTGGAAAGTGGCAGGGTTCTGCTGCCCACAGTGCATTTTTGTAGGGCTTGCTACACTGAGGAGGGAGAGGAAGAGCAGCTTCATCTCCTGCTGCCCAGCTCATATAATTTCCCATTTCCTGACCATCCCATGGATACATGCTGGACCCATTGACTCAAGGACTTTCCCCATGAAACCCAAGCAGCTGTGTGGTGAGTCAGGACTGTTGGGACATAGTTGAGCCACAGCAGGCCACTGCTCTGTGCCTAAAGTCACCAGCCAGGAGCTGGGACATGCCCCATCCACGGGATGCAGACCCAGACAGATTGTCCCTGGAGGGCCTTGGACAGGATATGCATCATCCCTGCTGCCTGGCACCTCTGCTCTGTTCTTCTTCAGCAGCACCACTATGTTCCCCCCACTTCCTCCTCCTTGCAGCCTCTTCCTCCCTCTCCAGTGTTTTTCTTCAATTGCTTTTATAACTGTGCTCTCTTTGGATTTGCAACGTCCTCTGGAAAAATTGATTTCACACCATATTTGTATGTTTAACAAAAATAATTCCCAACACCAAAAACAAGCCGTGCCCTGACTGGCGTTACGTAGCGTTTGTGATAATTGGATTCTCAGAAAGCCAAGCACTTTCTGGGTTTTAATGAGATTCAGACTTTAATTACTGCGGCCCTTTCCCAGGCATGCAGTGGAAGCAGGGAGGAAAATGACCATAATCAGGACTTGGGCATGTTGCAAGAGACAGCCTTGATGGATCGTGTTTCGGTTCCTTAATGAGGGGCCATTCTTACCACACAGTTGGAAAGCCACTTTCTCTTGCAGTGTGGCCTATATTTACACCCCTTAGGATTTTGGCCACAAACCACTGCTGCAGCCTCTTAGAAGACACTTCTTCCCTGATGGAGAGCCAGCAGAGGTGGCTTCTGGTCCTGCAGGAGAAGAGAGGGAGACAAGGACATGGTGGTTACTGGCACATGTTTTTGCTGAGTTCTGCATGTAGCACAGGAAGGACCTGGACTTGTTGGAGCAGGTCCAGAGGAGGGACACCAAGATGATTAGAGGGATGAAGACCATCTCCTGTGAGGAAAGGCTGAGAGAGTTGGGACTGTTCAGCCTGGAAAGGAGAAGGCTTTGG
Organism: Corvus moneduloides; assembly: GCF_009650955.1. Classification (NCBI taxonomy): domain Eukaryota; kingdom Metazoa; phylum Chordata; class Aves; order Passeriformes; family Corvidae; genus Corvus; species Corvus moneduloides. The sequence continues at coordinate 71,622,009 of NC_045479.1, forward strand.
GGACACCTAATTGTATCCTTCCAGTACCTGATGGAGACAACAAGAAAGATGGAGAGAGACTGTTTACAAGGTCCTGGAGTGACACGACTACGAGGAGTGGATTCAAATTGTCAGGGAGTAGGATTAGTTTGGATATTAGGAATAAATTCTTCCCTGTGAGGATAGGGAGGCCCTGGCACAGGTTGCCCAGAGAAGCTGTGGCTGCCCCATCCCTGGAAATGTTCAAGACCAGGTTGGATGGAGCTCTGAGCAACGTGGGACAGTGGAAGGTATCCCTGCCCACAGCAGCAGGGTTGGAATGATCTTTAAGGTCCCTTCCAACCCAGGCCATTCTATGATTCTATGATTAAGGTTTTGATGATGATGATGATGCTAGCAAGGGTGATCCTTGGGAAGGGTCTAGGCTTCCAGCAGGACCAGCACCAGCTTCCTGCAAGCCCCTAGCACAGCTCTTCGCCTCCTGCACGGTGCAGATCCCAGGCAACTCCTGCCCGTAAGGCTGGGATGAGTCACTCGCTGGCTTTCTCGCTTCCCGCCTCCATCCTGCAGGATGTGGTGTTTTGTCGAGTCTTATCTGCACTGAGGTTGGAGGGAGCAGATGAATGCAGTGGTTTCATGTCGGCAGAGCGCCGGCCTCAGGGGAGGGGTGGGGTCATCAACAGAAGCACTCAAACTTTATCTGGGAGGAATCAAGATTCCACGTGGCCATCTGAGAGGACATTTAGATTGCAATGTTCAGCCTGTGTGACGATGTTCAGATCCAAGCCAAGAGAAATTAATTAAAAAAAAAAAAGGCTTTGTTAGACACTACATCAAACTCACCAAACTCACTGATGAGTTGATGTATTGCCTCACAGTGTTCCCACATCCACTCATTTTATACAATGATAAGAAATCTATCTCTGCGTTCTCGATAGCCCTACTCCTTAATTTTTGTTATTCCATCCTCCTTTCGCTGATCAGAGATTGATGTCACTCCCTGCCTTCCCCCTTGCTGTGTTCAGGACTGAAGTCAGAATTGCCAGGTAAAAATTTCCGGGATTGTTCTTCTTTCCATTTCCTTTTCCAAGTTCCCAGCTATCTGCCTGGTTTTCCACCATTTCTAAAAGGTCACCACTGTTGCTTCTTTTCCTCTCTCAGCAATCTGGAGAACACGCTGTCCTTGCTTACCACACAGTAGCCTTTCCTTGGAATTACTTTCTTTTTAGCCACTCGCTGCTTCCACATTCAGCCACACACTCCGGATGCCCACAAAGCAATGACTGCTGCTCCCTGGCAGCAGGGGAAGCTGAGGTCTAAGCAGGCTGCACCAGTGAGTGGCTTGAATGACATGAGGCACTTCAGCACCCACTGTGGGCAGGTTTGGCACCTCCAATCTGCCCAGTGCCGTGATCTCCATCAGTTCATGGGATGGGGTCAGCACTGAAGAACACATGTAGAAGCTGGGGAGGAGCTCAGTGGGGCTGGTGCTGTGAGGAGAAAGCCTTGCACAGGGCTCAGAGCATGCCTGGGAATGTGGTTTTGGTGGCCATCCCCTCCAGCACTGCCCAGGCAACGAGACAGAGCAGGGACACATTTTCCAGCCCTCGTCCTCCAGAGACAGACCTGTGTCTCTGGTACTTCTTGAGCCTCAGTGCCCCCTAACTGCTCTGTAGGGTCAACCCCCAGCACAGAAATGTGTTGTTGCTCATCGCCCCACCTTCCCTTTTCTCATGCAGACCTGCTTGCTTTGCCCTTTTCCATTTCCAGAGCTGCTATTTTTACCCTCAGAGCTGTGTATTCCCAGGGGGAGCCATTGCTGCTGCTGCTGTCCTGCTGGAGGAGGCAGGGCTGTTCTGCCTCCCCACGGCTCATTTTTAGGGCTCTGCAGCTCTCATGGGTGATAAGTGCCCCCCAGACATCCAGGACAAACAGGGAGCTGGGAATCATGAACAAATCTGTAGTTCTGGGGTATGTGTAGGGACATATTCCATGAGGTTACAACGCAGTCTTGAGCTGCTTCTAGTTTTGCATGGAGCCAAATTCCCCATCTTTGACGAAGATGACTGGATTCAAGGCAAAGGGCAGAACTAAGGGTCTCAGGGAAGAAAAAGAGGGTGAGCTGGAGGGCTCCCATGGGATCAGGGCCTCACCTTGCAGAAGGACACAGCCAGACTTAGGTCCCATTGAGACAAATCCCAGGAACAAGGTGTCTGCACAAAGGCTCTTAACCTGGGGCTTATGCAGAGCAAACTCCTTCACCACCTGCAGTGACCAAGGAGCTGGAATTTCCACACCTAAGTCAGGGCAAACAGGAGTACATCAGCAGGTAATGTGGGATGACCTGTGCAGAAAGTGAAGTCCCCTGCTAAGTGCCAAGACTGGAGAAGTCTTGGCACTTAGCAGAAGAACACCTGCCTTGTGGTGTTCCCCCTGTTACACCAGAACCAGGAGAAACTGGGATCTGCCTGGCTTGCAGCATGCAGCACCACTTCAGGACACAACCTGAATGTTGTTCTTAGTCCCAGTCTAAACCAGCAAGGGAAAACCTGTGCTGGACAAGGTTAGGAGGGAGCGTGTTTTATTCCAGCACATGTTGGGCTGATACTCTCTGGACTGTGCTTTTCCAGGTGCTCATGTTGAAGGATGTGGTGATTTGGGTCATACTCCTGCCTCTTTTCTCTGACTTTGGGTTGTGTATCCTCTTCTGGCATCTCTGGAGAGGGACTCCTCATTCTCAGCAATGTGGGGAGGCCCCTGAGCCCTACAGCCAATCCTCGGATGTGGGAGCAGGTCGGAAAAGTAGCAGGGATGGCACTCCCACATCCCACAAACCTCTGAGCTCTGCCTGCCAAGCCCACGCAGAAGACTGCCTGTAAGCATGAGCCCATCCCAAGCCTCCAGCAGTCACAGGACCATTGCCTCCCTCCTTTTCCCAGGAAGCAGATTGCAAACCTATGTAACCTCAGTGACCAGCAGAGCACGGACGGGCTCAGGCCTCAGTCCATGCCTGTCTGCAGCTCCTGGGAAATTGCTTCTGATGGGGTGGGACAAGCTGAGCCTGGGAAGAAACAAGTCTCCCGCTGGGTATGTGGCTCTCCTTTCTTCCTGAAAAAATGGAAGCACTGTCCTGCAATAGACTGAGAACTTCTGGATCTGTAGATAAAAACAGCCCCAGACCATGTGTCACCCCAGCCCCTCCCAAAAGCCTTTTGGTGGGAGTAAGATTGAGGTCTGGACAGAACAAAGGAGTCTGTTTGGGTGAATTTGCTGCTGGGGCAACAGTAAAATGGAGCTGGAGATCCCTGAATGACTTGCACTGAGTGAAAATGCTTATTCCTCCACAGAATATTATTTCTCTCCTAAGTGGAAGAAAAATTCATCTCTCTTCATGGGAGCAGTGTGTTCTCCTTATTTTCCACTTGTGCCTGAGTGCCAAAGAGGGTCTTAAGTGGAGCATCTAAGGCCATGAAGGGTGGCCTTGGTGAACAGACATGTCCTTCCCTAAGCCCTGCCCTTCCCAGAACTGCTGCCAGTATTTCCACCTACAAAACCAGGAGCAGACACAACAGGAAGCAATGCTCTGGAATAAAACAGCTTTTCAGAGACTTTGGAGACTGGGCACAACCTCTCCCCAGGGAGTGCTGGGATGGGTTGGTGGGTTGGTGGGTTTGGCATGTGGATGTTTCATGTGCGTGGCCATATAATTGCATTTCATCAGGCCGGGGAAGTGAAAGGATGATTTCTTTTTCCAAAGGTCAGGCCTTACTGCTCCTTATGGATCTTTGTGCCAAAGATCAGAGAATGCCTATGGTGGAGAGGATCAGTTCCAGGTTATCTGTGGCTTTTCCTCTCCCTATTCCTGGCTGTGCAGATCCCGGGTGAGATGTCTGCACAGGATGCAGAGCAGTTGGTAGAAGCTGCTGAGATGGTCTGCAGCTGGCTAAGCAACTCCAGAGAAAAGGGATGGATCATCTCCATGTGGCCTGTGGCTGGACGCTCCACAGTAAATAGGGAGAGCCCAACAGCCTCACTAAAAAAGTCATCTTCTGCACAGATCAAAGTATGAGACTGTCCTCAGGAAGAGAAAATAACTAAAGAGAGTGAGAAACCTTGGGCTGTGTAGAAGAGAGGCAGGGGGAGAATGTGCCTCCCTGGAATGGCCTGGCAAGAGTCAGGCTTGCAGAGGTGGGACAGAACACTCGAGGAGGGCACTGGGAGAGCACTGAATTTTATAATTTTCATATAAAATAAGAATAGGCTAAAAACCTTTGTTTGCAAGTCCAGAGCACAATTAGTAGTGAGTCATGGAAAGTGTTGTTCCAGCTACTGTGAAAAACAAGTTGGCGCTGAGGGGTCTGCTGGTCATTTGAAAGCATGGAGAGCTTCAGCCCAAGATTCCTGCTTCCTTAATTGCACCACTCTTGGCCACTTGCTCTAAATTAAGCAGACAGGAGCACAAGAGAACTAATGCACTGCTCTGAAAGGCAAGCTATTAACCAAAGTGTCTCTCAGATGTTTAACTTCAAGGAGGTGCGATTGAAATCTCATCAATTATGATCAGTGAACATGAGGAGGGCTTGAAGTTCATCCATAACGTAATTTGCAGAGTAATAAAAATTAAAGATGTGAAATCTCTGTTGGGCTGCGTCTGCTTCAGTCCCCAGGGCGAGTTAGATGGGTGCCTGTACCACGATTCCCACTGTGTTGCCTATGTGCAGTAAGTGCAGTGCAAGAAAAGTTTCTCTGATGCACTTTTGTTACTCAGAGGATGTTGCTGTTGAATATTTACACCACGCTTACAAATGTAAGGATTTTCTGTGCAGCCCCAGGCATATTTCCTGCTTTTGGCTTCATTGGCAGTTTTCTCTTTCCAAAATTCACCAGTTTTTCTGACAGTTCTTGTGGACCACCAACAGCTCTCTACTGTCCCTGGCTTCCTCTCCCTTTAAACACTTTGCCCAAGTTCCCTGCCCTCAGCAAACCAGTCAATGGGAACAATGGACTTCGGGGAGACCGTGACATTCCCGGCTGAAAAACAAGATTGAGTCCTTCATTTCCCACTGTGCTGCTGACAGAACACTACTTAGCACTCCTACCCTATGACACATTACCCAAATATTAGTTAATTATCCTGCCTGACTCCTTAGAAAGTAGGCAATTAAGTACTTAGCTTTGTTCTCCTGATGAAGAAACACAGGCACAAAAAGAGGTTAATAGGGGAAAGACGGATCCTGTCATGTAGGGTAGAGAACATCCCTGCACCTGAATCAGAGAATGGTTTTAGTTGAAGAGACCTTGAAGATCATCTCATTCCAACTCCCTTACCATGGGCAGGGACACCTTCCACTGGGTTGCTCCAAGCCCTGTCCAGCCTCTTCTTGGAGATGATCTCTTCCAGGGATGGGGCAGCCACAGCTTCTCTGGGCAGCCTGTGCCAGGGCCTCACCACCCTCACAAGGAAGAATTCCTTCCCAATATCCCACCTAACCCTGCCCTCTGACAGTGTGAAGTCATTCCCCTCTGTCCTGTCACCCCATGCTTTTGTCCCAAGTCCCTCTCCAGCTCTCCTGGTGCCCCTTTAGGCACTGGAAGGAGCTCTGGTGTGTCCCCAGAGCCTTGTCTTCTCCAGGTGAACTCCGCCAGCTCTCCCAGCCTGTGTCCAGGGCAGAGTTGCTCCAGCCCTTGGAGCATCTTTGTGGCCTCCTCTGGACTTGCTCCAACAGCTCCATGTTCTTCTTATGTTGGGGGCTCCAGAGCTGAACACAGCACTATAGGTGGGCCGTGATCCTCCAGTCAACTCCACTTGAACTCCTCCGGTTTGGAGGAGGAATGCAGAGCATGGGGCTTGTCTTACCCTTCTCAGCCATCTGCAATAAAGTGAGGCCTTCTAGAATGTGCATAAACAGACCAGCACCTCAGGAGAGTGATTCAGCTTCGCACAAGACGTGTCCAATTGTGGTGGGCTGAATCATCCTCTGGGAAGAGCACCCAAGGAGTCCACCTTCTCCACAGTGCCCAGGGAAGGTGTGGATGCCCCAAGCAGACTGTGTGAGTTGTCTCCAAACCACAGACAGCAGTGTTGCCAGGATCAGTGCTCAAGAGTTCCTGGATCCTGGGAAATGTTTTGCTGCTGTTATTTGAGCCGACTTTGATGTGTATTGTGGAACACCATGACAGAAAGAGGGCTGCAAGCTCACTACTATCAATTTGATGACCAGTGCTCCATGAATTTGGGATATCTTTGGAGGGAGAAAATGCTACAATACACTATTTCTAATGCAGGGAGAAAACATTCAGCAAAAAGGTCTATAAAATAAAGCAACAGAAGGAGTCCGAGTCAAATAACAAGAGCTCTAGCCATTGTGACTAAGTACGCCATAAAATCTGTAATTAGGCACTACAGCAACTATTGAATTCCAAGGCACATTTTGCATCTGAAACACAGGACAGAGCTCTCTTTGGGTGATTCAGAGGAATCATCACAACACCCCAGAGCTCTGCAGCGTACAATGAGCAGCGTGTGCCTGGTATGGAAGCACATCCATGTGGGAGCAGCCCTGCCTGGGATGAACACACCTGCCTGGAGGGGAAGAGATGAGTAAATATTTTTAGCCTGAGGCACAGCTGGGAGCGTCTCGTCTGCTTCCTACAAGTGCTGTATTGTGGAGCAGAGCCGAGTGTGGTGGCGCGTCACACTGGTGGGCACGGAGAGGGTGGCATGGGGGTGACATAGGAAAACTGCATTTTCCGAAAAAAGAAGGATGTGCTATTGTTGGAGCAAAGTCCAGAGGAGGGCCACAGAGTTGGTAAGAGCACTGCAACATCTCCCTTAGGAAGACAGGCTGAGAAAGCTGGGGCTGTTCAGCCTGGAGAAGAGGAGGTTGTGTGGAGATCTCATAGCAAGCTTCCAGTATCCAAACGGGGCCTACGGGGAAGCTGGAGAGGGACTCTTCATGAGGAATTGTAGTGACACGACAAGGAGTAATGGGCACAAAGTGAAAGAGGGAAAATTTAGGTTAGATATTAGGAAAAAATTATTTACTGTGAGGGTGGTGAGGCACTGGAACACCAGTGGGAGGATGTGCATGACCCAACCCTGGCAGTGTCCAAGGCCAGGCTGAATAAGGCCTGGAGCAACCTGATCTAGTGGAAAGTATCCCTGTTCATGGCAGGTGAGGTTGGGACTAAATGATCTTTAAGGTCCCTTCCAACCCAAACCATTCTGTGATTTTACCAAAGGATGGAGAGTGTGAGCGTGATTTGTGCCACCATTCCCACCTCACTGTCCTTTCCCTGCCCTCGGGTGCCCTATTTCAGTTCAGACAGGGCTGAGCACGCAAGGGTACCAACGAGATCTTCTTCCCCCAGTGTGGCTCGGAGCCATTTGCATCCCTTAAAAGGCATCTTCTGACTCAGATACACTCTCCTCCATTGTCTGGGGCATGGTGTTTTGCAGCTGGAGACTGGTGAATGAAGCTGAGTTACTGACCTTGATTCGAAAAAAATGCACACTTGTGCTTTGCAAAACAAGCCTTTTAGAGCTGGCTTTTATGCAGAGAATTACGCCAATGTGTGCATGGAGGCGCTGGCATTTTGGGCCCTTTCAATCTTCTGGATTGTCAGAGAGGTCTTTCACTGATTTAAGCCTTCAACCAAAGGATGGATGCTGCAAGAGGCAGTGAAGAGGACTCAAGCAGGTATTGGAGTGTTTAGCCCAGGAGCAGATGCTTGGATCAGGGCCTAGATCAGAAGAGGTATTTTATTACACTGAAGGAGGTATTGTTTTACTGCACTGTAAGGAGGCACAGATGATCCCTCTCTCTAAAGAGAGAAATAAAAAATCATCTGGTTTTGAGGCTTGTTCTCATCCCTTTTCAGTGTGGATGTGCACGGCAGCCCCACAGGAAATGGGTCTCAATGAGTTTTGCCACTTTTTTCCATCATGTCATCAAAATGAGAGATGAAGATGAGTGAGGCCAGTTTGAGGAGTTTTTAGAACTCCTCCTGGCTGTGCTCCAGCCTTGCCCACAGGTTAGAGACATTTTTCTTTGAAGGTACTGTGGGAGGCAGCAGGTGTTTGGTTTGGGAGGAAGCTCTTAGCCTGGGTCTGGCGCAGGCAGGAGGTTTTATTCTCTTTGCACCATGTCTGAGTTAAACGAGGCCCTTGCCTTGCAGGAGGAGCTTGGTTAGGTGAGCATCGCCAAAATCTGGTAGGACAATACCCCGCCAGGCCAGCGCTCCGCTTCCGCTCCCTACACAATAGGAGTTTACACAACTGCAGCCCACTTGAGGTTTCTGCCTTGCTCCACGGCTGAGCAACAAGACCCCAAATGTTACAGCTCTGCCTAATGTCCTTGGCTCTGTCCTGCTTTGGAAGGAAACATGCAGCGGCCTGTGCTGCCAATGCTATTTCCTCTCTCGCTTGTCTTTAAAGGTCTCTTTTTCCAACAGCTGATCAGCTCTGCAGCTCCGGGGAGGACGTGAGATCCGGCTGGCCCACGAGCTGGCTGGTATGGCTGCATGCCATGTTGTTGTTTGTATTGCTTTCATTTTTCTGGCGTTACTTGGCTCTTCCACGCAACTTGTTTTCATCCTGAACTATGTGCTCATTACATATCCAAACGCCCACGCGAGGTTTTGCATGAGGAAACTCGAAACACACGCACAGTAGAGGAGCGAGTTCCTGATGGGGGGGGGGGATGAGATATTTGTCTCGAGGCTGACACAAACAATTGTCAAATCCCCGAGTTTCCTGTGTTTGGAGTTCCAGCTTGCTGATGGACAAGCACGTGAACGGTGTGTGTGCGTCCTCCTGGCAAAGAGATGTGGGGAACATCTCTTGTGGTCACCTTGGCCTTTCCCAGCAACTCCAGCTACTGTCCAAGGCACACGTCCAGGGACATCCGAGCTCTCTGGCAGGCTGGTCCCTGAACGCCAAAGGGACCTTTCTGCTGCTAGGAAAGCTCTCACTTCCCCTCTGCGGCCCCATCCTCAGAGAGCAGCCAGCCACAGGCAGCATGGATCCACCCAGGCAGCTCTGGGCTGGGAGGCACCAAAACGTGCTGGAGGGTTGCAGTGAGGTCCCAAGTGAGGGGGGCAGAAGCAGGAAAACTCTGCACGGGGTTTGCTTCATATGGACAAGGAAGCTCGTGAGGGCCCTGGAGCACAAGTCTGATGAGGAGCAGCTGAGGGAGCTGGGGGGCTCAGCCAGGAGAAAAGGAGGCTCAGAGGGGAACTTCTCACTCTTTACAAGTCCCTGACAGGAGGGTGCACCCAGCAATAGGATGAGAAAAAACGGCCTCAACTTGTCCCAGGGGAGCTTTGGATTGGACATTAGGGAAAATTTCTTCACTGAAAGTGTTGTCAAGCACTGGAACAGGCTGCTCCGGGTAGTGGTGGAATCACCATCCCTCTAAGTGTTCAAAAATCATGCAGATGTGGCACTTGGGGACATAGTTTAGTGGTGGGTTTGGCACTGCTGTGTTAATGGTTGGACTTGATGATGTTGGAGGTCTTTTTCAACCTTAGTGATCCTGTGATTCTACGTACATGTGCCCTCTTTGCGGTTCTTCCCTGGAGCAATGGGTCTCAGTCACTGCTGGAGGCAGGATGGGGCACGTTGGTGCCATTGGGCTCTCCAGATTCCACAGATCCCGCGTTACATTGGCACAGCAAGCACAGCACAGGCCTGGACCAGCACAGTGGGGTTCAAATACTTGTGTTTCTGAGTTTTCTCCCCCTCTTCTATGGCCCTGTCACCAGCTGGGCTCCAGCAGCTGCCCTGGTTGGGATACAGAGAGCTCACCTGGAAGCTGCAGGCTGTCCAAATCTGCAGCACAACACTGCCCTGCACATCACGCTCCTCTCCACCGTGCTCTGTCCACTCAGACTGGGGAAAAAGCCTCTTTTCCAGCAGTCACTGGTAGCCGCACAGGACTGGGCAGGCTGTGCTGGAGGGACCAGGGGGCTCGGTTTGCAGCTTTGGGTTGCTCTGCTTCCTCACAGCCTTCCCTGCCGCCTGTGCTGCAGATGAATAAAGATTTTCCAGGGCTGTCAGTACTGCGTATTTCACCAGCATTCCCTTCACTTTAAGTCCAAAACGTGCTAAAAATACGCTGGCTTGGCATCCAGGTCTTGATTCAAGTGGTAACAGGATATTGGGCAGAGAAATCCTGGGGTGCTTTCACTGTGCAGCAGTGAGTTGCTGGCTCTTCCTCCTTCTCCTCCTCCTCCTGGCTGCTGCAGTGTTGTTACCCCTACTCTCAATCCCCTAAATTTCATATTCAGAGGTCACAGATTTCACATGGCATCGCTCCTCTTGGGCTGGTTGTTAGCGAGGTTCTGAACACTGAGGTGGCATCTCTTTCTCTGGGGTTGGGAGTACATTATTAGTAAAGTACTCGTTTTATTACTCCTGTGGTAATTTTGGGAGGGGGATGCCTGCAGGCAGGAGCTGGGATAAGTGAAGTCTGAAGTGCCACGGGAAGGCCACAAACTTCAAAAGGCCTCGTTAGTGCAGCAGCAGAGGGAGATGTGGATGTTTGTGCCTCATCCATGGATTTTGTTGTGCTGCTGCCGAGCCGTGTGGCTTTGATACCAGTGAAAACACAGTGAACCCCCTCTGGGAATGGGTCTTGAGATGAAGTGTTTTCTGCTCCCCCTCACTTTTGAAACACCCAGTTGATGTTCAGCCTTCAAGGCTGCTGAGCGAGTTTTTCATCCGCAGGCAGATTTTGCTGCCACATTCTCACTCGCTTTCCTAAAATAAAGAGGAAAAAAAATAAAAGAACCCTTGTGCTAATTTAATCTAGCCAGGCATCCTGCTGTCCTGCCTCATAATATCTCTCCAATCTGTCATTTCCAACAGACAGCGGTTTATTGGTTTGGCTATTTTTTTTTCTCCCCCTAGTCTTGAAATATCTCCCCTGCTTCCTCAAGTAGCCCAGAGCTCCCCCAGGGCTGTCCCAAGCTTCACCCTTGCTTTGGTGGGAGCCCTGGGTGAACACATCTCCATTCTCCAGGAAAAGCCCTACACCAACCTCAGAGAGATAAATGTGTCAAATAATCCCCATCTTATGTGCTGGTTCTGTCGGTGCTGGGTTGGTGGTTGGACTTAATGATCTTAAACGTCTTTTCCAACCTTAAAAATTTTATAATTCCAGAAGCCAGGGTGGGATCAAACTTCCCTGGGTTTTTCTAGATCCCTTTCCCAATCACCCGCCTGTGTGGCGCCAGAAAGGAGCATTTCCTTTGGCAATCAACACTCCATGAGCCCCTCAGGGCATTCCCCTTGAGGCACACGGGGCACCCCCTGAGCCCCTCATCCCCACAGTGCATTACCCAAACTTCTCACCTCACTTCAAACCCTTGAGGCATCCCTTGAGCCCCTCAGGGCATCCCCTCAGGGCACCCCTCGAGCTCCATGGGGCATTCTCTGAGCCCCTCAGGGCATCCCCTCAGACCCACAGCCCATCAGAGCCCCGTGCGACACCCCCTGGGCACCTCAGGGCACCTCAGCCCCAGGGGCAGCGTCCGAACCCCTCAGCCCCCCGGGACATCCCCTCAGCCCCCCGGGACATCCCCTCAGCCCCACGGGACATCCCCTCAGCCGCCCCCTGAGCCCCCTCAGGCCGTCCCCACCCCCGCCGGCGCGGCCCCTTTAAGAGCGCGGCCCCTTTAAGAGCTTGGCCCCGCCCCCCGCGGTCGCTGCCGGGGCCGCTGCTGACAACAAGATGGCGGCGGCGGCGGGTCCGGCGGGCGTTGAGAGCCGCGTGCTGGGCTACAGCCTGCACCGCTGGAGCAGCTTCTCCTCTACCTACCTGCCCGAGTGAGTGCCGAGCCCTGCGCCGCGCCTGCAGCGGGCTCCGGGCTCGGGTCTGGGGGTGGCCGGGCGGCCGGGCCTGTATGGGGCCTGCGCGGGCCCCGCGCTGAGGCCTGCGCGGGGAGGCCGCGGCGGGGGGCAGTGGGACCGGAGCTGTGTGTGAGCGGCGTTCTGTGTGTGAGAGGGCTCTGTGCAGCAGATTTTGGGGGGCTGTGTATGAGAGGGATCTCTACAGCAGGGTTTGGGGGGGTTGCGTTTGTGTACAGCGGCACTTGGTGTCTTTGTGGGCTGGAGTTGCTCAGCAGGATTGGAGGTTCAGGGACAGGGCATCATCACTTGGGGGTGTGTTTGGGAAAGTGGTTGATCAAGACTTTTGGGGGGAGTTGTGTTGGGTAGAGGGTCTGGGCTTGCAGGTTTAGAGTGGTGAGTTAAGTGGGGAGGGCCTGGAGGGTCAGGTTTAGGGGGTGTTTTAGCACGAGGCATGGGCAAAGGAAAGTTGCACTTAAGGAGTAGCAGCTGACCACAGATTTGGGGGAAGAACAGGTGCTGGTGGGGGAGAGGCTGGTCAGTTACTGGGTGAAACGAGGAGAAGGGTCAGTGTCCCTCCTTCCCTGCCCTGCCTATATCAGGTGCCTGTGGGTTCTGTGTTTTTTGGCAGCTGGACATCCTCTCCTGCCCCTGACCTCTGGAATGGTGGGCTGTGTCACCTGCTGTGTGTGGTTTTAGGGGAAAGGGGCGGCCTGCTGCCCTAATCGCGTGCCTTTAGCAGTTTGGGGGTTGGCAGAACCATTGGTTTGTGCTGCTGTACCTACCAACTGATCCCATCCCCAGTGGAAGAGTTGGCTGAAAGGCATCGGGCTGCAGCCTGTGGAATTCCGCTAGCTGCTGGCAGTCCAGTTTGGAGTGACCACAGCGTGGTTTAGGCGTGATGTCTTTGGTAGACGTTTTGGATAAGTCATCCTTTGTGCTGGAATTCGGGAGGACTGCTGGGATCACGGCACAGCTGGGTCATCATGGGCTGTAGAGACTCATCCGATCATCGATTGTGCTGCATGTACTGACCTTTGATTGATGTATCCTGATGTCACCCGCTATCAACAAGTGACAGTGTTGCCTTAATTGTTAATTATTAATATCCTCAATTATCTTCACTTTCCAAAATGAAGCAAACCTCTAAAAACGGGTTTTTAACTGAACTCCGAATTGTTTTGTTTTTCTGTATATTGTCTTTGTTAGATGTGAAGAACTGGTTTCTTTTGTAGTTGGTAGTCTTTGGTGATAATTAAGTCGTCCCTTTTACCTTTCCTGTTAAAATAGCTTGACTTTAGGGTGCTTCTTTCAGGTCTCTGATTGTCTTGTAGTTCTTTCTACTGGCATTTCTGGCTTTTGCAATCTTATTAAAATGTTGGTCCCTGAGCGGAAGGGTGACAGTCCATTATTGATCTCAGTGATGCGATATAGACACAGAGTATTGTCTTTCTCCTTGATATTCCTTTCCAAGGCTCCCATTAGTCCCTTTTGTTGCAGACCCGTGTCAGGAATTAATGTTCACGTGGCATCTGCAGTGCTGCCCAAAGTCCTTAATGCCTTTCCTGATACAATTCCCATTCCTGTAGCTGGGCTGGTATTTTACAGACGCGTGACCTTGCATTTGGCTGTTCTAAGATGTTGTTTAAAAGTGCTTGTCATCAGTGAAAACAATTTTATCTGCTTTTAAGCACTGTAATCCCAGCAGTGGGGTTGTTCTCTGGTGTGCTGACCTTGGTCTGAGGGATGCTGCTCCTAACGTGCTGTCTGCTGTGGAAGTTTTGGTTTTTGCTTGCTAACTTTTGATTCCCGTGGTCTGGGAGAGAGCTGGACTGCAGTCTGAATTGGAAAGGAGAGGCTTTGACCTGTGACTGGAGATCAGCCTCTCAAAAAGAGAAAGTTTAATAAGAAATATGTGGGAGGGTGGGTTATTTGGGATGGTCTGAAGATTGAAATCTTAAAAATGGCTGGGACAGGATCATAACACCCTGTGGGATGAACATGCACACAGAGCTAAAAGTTGTCTTAGTATTTAATGTGTAGAACAAAATGATGCTTGTCTGGAAGGACTCAATCTTAGAGGATGTTTTCCAACCTATATGATTCTATGACATTGGGAATTCTGGTAATACTGTAGTTTAAATAAGTTTGCTGGCATAACTAGAAAGAAACCACTTTAACCTTGAGGGAGAAAAGAGGCTCTGCCCTCATGTATGTAGGAACGAGTATACAACTTATTAAATCTTATTGCTTGTTGTTGGAAGTTGCAAAAGTGCTGGGGGAGGAGCAGCAGAGGAGCTTGTCAGTTAAGCATGATTTAAACACATGTCTTAAGTAGCTGTATGGTTTTAAATGTAAAACAAAGTTGTGGAATATAAAGCTTTCATCACTGCTGACCAAGGAAGAAATTAGATGTCTGGCGACATCTCACCTGCTTATGTGATGCCGCACTGACATTAAAACTTTTCAGAATACTGAAATCACCTGATAACCTCTCTTTTAATTAAGAAAACCTAAACAAAGCAAAACAAAAAGTGTTTTTCAAAGGCCTTTCTGGTCATGCTCTAGTTGAGGATCTATTGAAAAACACCCCTTTTCTTTCAGTGACAAGAGAAGCTTCCTCTGCTGAATGTCAGTGTCTTTCCTCTTGCATTTGGTGGTGGTACTGGAGGATTAGTTAGTGCTGAATCCAGTTTCTTGCAATTTTACCAGTGCTGCAGCTACCTGCATGTTTGCAAGGACCTTTCCAGACATTAAGTGAGGATAGTCTTTTTCGTGTCTGCCAAGGAATAGTTCTATTTTTCAAACCACTGGAGTTGTTGTCTCTTGGTTTGTATCTACCAGCAAGAAGACTGACTTGGATATTTATTTTAGAAACTCTGTGGGTAGAAGTCAAAGTATTGGTCTGGTAATAGTGGCTGGCTCAGTCTGTGTTGTAGGGGAGGTTGTGCCTTTGGGAAGAGAATTGATCCAAGAGGAAATTTGGTGTTGAAACATCTGGTGTTCCCAGAGATGCTCTGCCTGTGCAGAGGCACTGGTGCATTGAGAGGCTTCAGCTTGTCCAACTTGGAAAGTGACCAACCCAACCCATCGCCTGAGACTGCTCTGTTAGATCCTTTCCGTGCCTCTCCAAGGTTCCTCCCCAAAGGAATGGGGCCTCAGGGGAGGCTCTCTGATACCTGGGACTGGCTTAGGGATTGTCCCACCACCGGCAGTCACTTCACACCAGTGACACAAAGGAATGCTGGTGTCTTTTGACATGCACAGAGACAGGGAGATGGACTTTATTCCCCTCCCTCCTCTGCCCTCCTGTAGGAAGCGATGAGCTCAGTCAGTTTCTTTGGACAAGGAGGGAATAAACAGTTTATAGAAGGTAATGCAGGCCTTGCTCCAACTTGGGGTTTTTTTGGTAGGAAATAGAACCAGAAGCTGTTGCTCTACACTGAGAGAAGCACTTCATGTCCTGACTTTTTTAGTGGCCTGTTTTTACACCTGCTCCAGTTTGAACTTCCTCCTGAACTGAATCAGAGGTGAAGTGCTGTGCTCTGTGCGATGGCAGCCGTGTACCCTTTTTTATTGCCAGATTGCTGTATCCTGGGGCCGTGGGTTCTAGAGGCTGCCTCAGCCTCGTGGCTGATGGTATTTTTTATTTGGGAATGCACTCAGGTCCTTCTGTCACTGTTTATACGGCTGAAATCCCACTTCAGAGAGTAACAAGAGCTTTTTGCTTTGTTACTCTATTCGCATACCTTTGTGGGGAAGGTTCATCCTGTTTCTGTTGCTCAAATTTTCAGTCCTTCAAGTTTTCCTGTATGGAAGCTGTGTAGAGGATCAGTATATTTCCTATGTTTGACTTCAGGATTTTTAGTTAGTATTTTGTTTATTTCTTGTGCTACGGTCTTTATTAAGAATATAAATTAAGATGGTTTCTTAGCTGATAATTAAATGCCATTAACAACCTCTTAGGTGGTGTCACTTTTTCACTGCAACTCACTTTTACCTGTTTCACAGTCAACTTCAGTTGTTCAGAGAATTCCAGTCTTCTCCAGTTTGATGCTTTGAGCAGTGTCATATGCTGAAGTCTGAATAACTCTGTTGTGCCTTTCCTAGGAAGTGTCCTGGAGTAGGGAAAGATCCAGTTGGTTTGTTAAAATACATTTGAAATAATATTTTCATTGGTTTTCTGTATTTCCATCAAACCAAGGGAACTAAACTTAGTGAAAGATACTTTGATGTAAAATACGAGTGACTCATAGGCTTTTAAAGTGAGAATGCAAATTTTTTTTTGCTTTCTAGTTATGAGAATGTAACAGCAAGTTCCTGGCCAGACTAAAATGTACTGCTGTAGTGTGGTCTACTCTGAAAGAAGTGTACTCTTTAATGTTTTCAAATCTTCCAAACCTTAGTAAGAAGGTGAAGAGAACACATGTAGCAAACTCTTTAGGGTAAAATCTATAAGGATTAGAAACAACAGATCTAAACAAACAAAAACAAACAAAAAAACCCCAGGTGGAAAATAACCTGAAGTCCAGCTTCTGTGCTCACTGAGATTTTTTTAACAGGAAAAAACATATGTTTCTGGCCAGTGAAACGTGATTCTCGGTTTCTCCCCCAACCACATGAAACTGATGACTCAGATCTGTACCTTAGAGGTTCATAAATCTCCTTATAGATACATCCAGGTCTTGAAGAGTCTCATGTTCAAGCTGAGATCAGTCATGACTAATGAAAAGGTTTATTTTTAATATTATGTTCCCTGAGCCCAAGCTCTGTTCCCTTTACGAGGTGAGGATGTCTTCTCCTGACATCTCAGCAGTTTAAAGCCATCTAAACCAGACCCAAATGGTGGAAGAGTTGTAGAACTGTGACTTTGGAGGTTTTTTTGCACCAATAATAAGTGTTAATATATTTTTTCAGCTTAAGTTGTCAGCATTTCTAGCTTTACTTCAGTATTTTGACATAGCAAATTCACTTTCCTTTTTGTAACTGCTTTGCTTTTAGACATGGGAAGGTGAGCAGGCACAGGGGCTGGCTCTGTAACTGCTGATGACTTTTAATATTGATCAATTCTTCCAACATTTATTAAAATGAGCAGGGGATGCAAATGCTGGCTAACCAGTGAGCTCCCCCACTCCTTTCCTCTCAGCCAAACCCTGTGTATAGAAATGTTCTCAGTTCTGCTTTTCATCCTTTCCAGTGGCCAGTGGAAAATATTTTTTCCCCCTCTGCTTGTTTGTGTGGATTTTCTGGATGTTTCTAGACAGCCTCATGTTCTGACAGGCATTTTCCCTCTTGTTTGCATCACTTCTGTAGCCTAGGATTTTTCTGTGAAAGCTGAAATTCAGTACTTAAAAACCAAAATATTTCTGTAGAAAATAAAGTTGCCTACAGACTGAATACATAACCTTTAGGTGCCTCTTTGGTGTCTGATAAAGTTAATTAGTGAGAAAGAAAAATGTCAGAGGTAGAGGGAGTGAAAAAAAAATCACAAAATTATGAAGTTATAAGGAGTTATGAGTTATGGTACTCTTGCTCCCCAGGTAAAAGCACAAGTGCTGTAGTATCAGGAGAAATCTCTTTAGGCTCCAGTTAAAATATAGACATTATTTAAGAGATTAGACAGGTTTATTCACTGGCAGGTGAAATGCTAATTGCTCGGGTTCCCTGGTGTGCCCAACCTGGCAGAACCTGTAGTGCTCTGATGTTCAGCCTTTTCTGGGATGGCGTTTTACAGGAACATTAAGAATGTAAAATTTTCATGGGAGGTGTTAACATCATCAGATGGTGGATCATTTGCTGTGTATGTGACCGGATAGCCTATGAGTCTAATAAAAGTTTTCCGGCTCTTAATTACTAATTACTGGTTTAAAGACTAACCAGTTTTTGAAACAGAGTTTTCCTTGGGATAGATGTTGTTCCTCAGGCGTCACGTACAGTCTGCTTGTTTGTTTTTTTTTTTTATTTTCATGGCAAAGAATAGGGTTTTTAAATGTGTACATTCATTATGTTTTTATCAGATTGTTGGTAGAACGGTCAGGTTTATCACCACCATCGACTTTGTAATCTGATTCCTGATTTTTTGCTGAGGTTAAGTGGTGTGGGTAGCACTGATTCCATGACTTACACAGATGGTGACTTGTTCCAAAGCAAGCCAGTGCTTGACTTTAATTGCATATTGATATAAACTTGTAAACCCAAATGTAATTTTGCTTTTTTTGCCTGTTGAATTTTGTGAGAAGAATGAACTGTAAGTTAACTGGATCTGAATTCCATAATACACTGGTTACTGGAAGGGGAGGAGGGAGCACTGAAGAATGTAGAGTGGTTTGTTGCTTTAGGTAGTTGCTATTTCAGTCATTACTTGCAACTCGGTGCGCATAATCCTTGAGAAATTATTTCCTGGATCAATTTAAATCAAGGAACACAACCATCTATTTAAGTTGAGGACAGCAGCCTGCATGTCTGAATTTAAACTGCAGAACCAGACTGGCTGATAGCACTTGCTCTTCCTCTGCTGGCACCCTTTGTTCCTGGAAAAGGACAGGATCTTCATCACAGAGAAAAATTGTGCTCTGGTCAATTTGAATTTGGTGGTGTTTTCCTTGTTCTTCCCTTGCCTTTCCTCCTGAGACTGGCTGAGTTCATAATGTCATGCTCAAGCTCTGGGAAGGTGCCTGAAAAAACATTTAAACTCTGTTTGGGACATGACCTGTATTTTTCTGGAATCCTTTTCTGTTTAAGCAGCATTTGGCTCTTATGGTAATTATATTTAAACAGCAATTTCCTAGCCTGTTCTGCACTTGAAAGTTTTATTAGTAAAGAGATGCTCTTAGCGCAGAGTGTTAAAATTGGAGGTAAAAATTTGGGTTAGGTAAATTGACCCATGAATAAGGAATTGGTGAATGAGTTCCCACTCCACTCTTATGTAACAGTGTACAATTGCTAGCTTTCAATTTTGTCTCCTAAAAATCCTGGTTTCTGCTACAGGGTTTGGAAGCTGCCAAATATGGAAGTAATTTTGGCCTGGGAATGGCTGTATCCTTTAGCGTGAATTATGTATATTGATCGAAAATAAGGAATTATTCCCTAATGTAACTCCAGGGTCAAATGTTTGACCTGTGCTACGTTTCTCCAAATAACCAGCACTTTACAGGCTGATATTTCCTCATTTTCCCAGATCAGTATTTTGTCTTCTGCATTCCCTGAGTTGCACTGTCAGTGAAAGAAGCTTGATTTTGAAAGGAGTGCTGTGAAAGTTGTCCCGCCTGGGACCAGGAGGCATTTTCCATAGAGTTTTGGTGGAAAAATCTCCAAACCTGACATCAGTTTGGGCATGAGGGCGCTTCAGTCTGTTTTACTGAACATTGTCTGCGTTGAATTCTTTTACAGGCATCAGTTTTTTGGGTGAACTTCTACTGGGTGTGAGGTTACGGTGCTGATGACTATTAAAGATGTGTTTATGGCTTACATTAGCAATGTATATCTTCACATGTAATCACTCCGTCTGGTTTTGTGGCTTCCCCTGAGTGGAATTATTACAGATACTGTGGAATATAAGAGCATCCTTGCACTGCTGTGAAATCGGGGAAGGCCTTAATCTACTTCCTGGCCTTCGTTAAATTTTTCCATATGTGCATTAGTCAAACAAAAATACTCTACTGAGGTTGTGATGCTTCCAAAATGCAGCACAGGGGATTTACATAGATGTGTGTTAGACATTGCTTTCCTCTAATCTACTTAAAAAGGGTCTGTCCCGTCCTAAGAAGATGCTTTTGAAAATGAGAAGTGAGCAGTGCTGAAGTGGGCTGCTCCACCAGAACTGTGGAAAATTTGGAAAGTCAAAGTTCAGTGACTTTTCTGGTGATTGCTGGCAGTAGAAATCCCCATGTTCACATAAGACCCAAACTATTTTCAAGCTAGATATGAGATTTTCTCAAAATGAAAACTGAACTTTGTTATCCAGTGGTTGTGGGTGGTGATGTTTTAAACTCTGGAAGATTTTACTCCAGTATTTTATCTATTGGCTACAAATTCAGTGAACTGAAGAGTTTAATCTGTTCATCTTTTTCCTTGAGTGTTGAAAGGCAGAATGCCTGCTGTTCTTCGTCTTTTTATTAAGCCAGGGATTTATTTCTACTCAGGGAGTCTTCTGGTATCTTACCTAGGCTTAGTTAAAAGGCTGGAATTCAAATATCCTTGTGTCCTCAAATATCCTTGTCTTGGACATGTACAAAAGGACAGAGTAAGAAATGAGCAAAAGAAACTATTTCAGATGATCTCATAGTCATTGAGTTCACTAATATCACTGGCATTTTATTTTCTTACAAAAAAGCAGATAGACATGAATTAAAGTACATAGAAAAGATCTATTTTAGTAATCTAACAATTCTTAAATTTAAACCCAAAGTTAGGTAGGTAACAAACCTTGCAGGGAGGTAACAAACCTTGGTAATTTTTCAAGCTTAGAAGATTCTCAGCATCACTTAGCAATGAAATTGCATCTGAGCTATAATCCCTAAATGTTGGGACAATTAGGCTGGTAATCATCTGTGATGCATGGAGTTACTCTGGGTACCAACATAAGTAAATAAACCTGACTTTATTTTTTCTCCTGTTTGTTTTTCCTCTGTGCTAATACTGATATTCCCAGCCTGGAGCTGGGAGCTCTTGCCGCCAAGGATTTGAATCTCAGTGATACAGTCAAAAGTTTAATCCGTGATTTAGGGTCGTTGAGTGTCACTGGAATAGCAGTTATTTACCAAGCTCTGATAACTTGGAAATGGCCTCAGGTTGTGCCAGGGGAGGGTTAGATTGGATATCAGGAAGGGGTTCTTCACCAAAGGGGTTGTCCAGCCCTGGCATAGGCTGCCCAGAGCAGTGGTAGAGTCACCGTTCCTGGAGGGATTTTAAAGACATGTGGCGCTTGGGGACGTGGTTTAGTGGTGGCCTTGTCAGTGCTGGTTTAATTGTTGGACTTGGTGATCTTAGGGCTTTCCCAACCCCAAGTGATTCTATAATTTCCTGCACTACGTTGCTCTTTTAGTCACTATCGATACTATTTATTTCCCATTGTGTCTTGAGGAAGAACTGATGAATCCAAAAGATCTTGTTTAAAAAAGTCTTAACTAGATGAGGGGAGTGAAAAAAAAAAAACAACTTCCTAAATTGCCTTACTGGAAATGTCTGCGACAGGGTCATTTAGCATTTAAGAAGCAGTTTGGTTGGTCTGGCAGTGATGATAGGCAGCTTAAAAAACAAAAGTAAACTTTTAATTGAAAAAAATTGTGAAACTGATTTTAATTGGGCTGTTTCTAGGCCAGAGCTAAGTAATGCCGTGTTTATTGTCCAGTATAGTCAGCTGTGATCTGATGAATATATTTCTGTAAGGTGATTCCTAAATTCTTCAGTTTATTTTTGTTATGCTGTACTTACTAAGCTATTTTATTTTTGATAGAAATAGGTTTATAATATACTGGATGATAGTGTGAGGCTGCTGAGGAGCTGAAACAAAATTGAGCAGAAAGCTAGCCAATCTCGTGACATTATAATATTTAAAACTGTGCACTTCTGTACATGTTTTACTCGAACTTTGTTTTGCTTTGCAAGAGGTTAAGAAATCCTGTGTTGTAAAAAAGCAACCCCAAAACCTCCCACTTTTTTCCTAAATGAACCTGCATAATAACTTCACAATAACTTCGCGTTTTTACTGTGTTTCAACCAAGATGTTGTCACGTCTTTACATCCTTCTGCCACTCTAAGCAGAGAACTCTTCCAGTGGGAAGGAGAGAAACTGTAGCAGAACCTAAAAAGTGTTTTTTGACCTGCTTTAGGGGACAGCCATAGGTACATGCAGGTTTTCAAACATTGCGGCCAGGTGGTTTGAAACCAGCATGAGTTGTAGTGAGTTATGCGAGTTGCAGGAGGAAAAAAAAAAAACCTATAGTTCTTTCCAGATCCTTTGGGTTTTTTGGTGGTAAGTCATTTTTTTCCCCCTGTTTTTCTTGGTTAAGACTGTGTGTACATTCCAGTGTCTAGGCTGGGCAGGATTATCTCCGTGGATGCTTTCTGCTGGCTGCTGTGAGGGTTCCACATGTTTGGAATAGTTTGATCCACCACGTCTTACAGTGGACTTAGTGGAAATTCTACTCCGTATATTCCAGGTTGCTGTATTCTTCCCAATCTCTTTTGGGATGGTTGTAGGAAAAACTGAAAGAATCATCACGTGGACAACCCTGGAGCAAGTACTTAGTCCATTTCCAGCCAGCCTGTGTTTTCCTAGCACTCCAAGTGCCTTTTTGCAGTGTAATGGCCTGGTAGCTCCGTGGTTTTCTAGAAGAGAGCCTGAGTTCCAATTCCTCTTAGTAAAGCCTGTGCCCTTTCCTGCACAGCTGCTCTCTGAAGAGCTATGTGAATGTGCCAGGCAAAGTGAGAGTTTGGGATTTGTTTATTCTTAAAGGCTTGTTCCTAAAGTCATGGATTTCTCTAATAGCAGCTCCATGAAAATATTTAGGTTAGATGCAAATTATAGCAGCCTTAAAACTAATTTGCAGTGTATTCTGCAAAGTCATCTTATTTCTCGCTTCCCCATTGGAGCAAGGGAAAACTCTCCCTTAGTGATTATTGTGTCTGAACCCACAGAGCTTCTTGCACAGAGAAGTCCCCAGGCATGGGGACATCTCTGTCATTCCAGCAGAGATCAGCCAACAGTTGGCACAAAGGATATGACGGTTTCTGGGCTGGTAAAAGGAAAAATTATCTCCTTCCAGCAGTTGCAAGACCCATGTCTGCCTGGGTAATAAAAAGAAACTTGCACCGTGCTCTGCCAAGAGCTTTCTGCGTGGAACTGTCTACCTTTTAGCGATGGGAATGCTTACAGAAAGGCTTAGCTGCTGATAGCTCTTCAGGCAGCCAGGTTAGGAAATGAGGCACACCAGGGCTGCCTCTGGCATTGCTTGTGGGGTTAATAAAATGGCCCCTTCTGCTTTGCTTCTCATAGCAGAGGCGCCACATCATCTCATCTTTTTAGTAGTTTCTTTCCGGTGGGAAGGGGGGATTGGGAGTTCACTCCAGTGTGAACCCCTTGTCCGGATCCAGCTGCTCATCTTTTAGTCTCAGTTTGTGCTGGCACTGGTGTGAGCTGAACTGGAGAACTGATCTGATGAAAGAAGTTATTTATGCAAATCTTTATTATAGCTGCTGGTGCATGGAGGGGGAGGATCCTTTGCGAGTGCGTGGGGTGGTCCCTTTGGCAGTGTTGTAGATTCGTGCTAGGCTGGATCTTGTATCCGCAGCTGATGATAAGAAGTTATCTCAAACCACGTTTAATGGCTTGCTTTTTTCACAGGAGAAACTTGTGTAAAACCATTGGTACTTGTGGTAGCTCGAGGGCTTACAAATACCTTTTTTTTTTTTTTTTGTAATGTGTTGTGCAAATTACATAGGAAGTCGTTGCGTTAGTGGAATTTTCACTTCTAAAGTTTCTCAGATTTTAATCTAGGTGTCATATCTGCAAAGTCTCCCTCCGGGTACTGTGCAGGAGTTTTGTGATGTCCAGAAAAAGGGCTTTACACGGAAAAAGGCATCTGCTGTTAGGACATGCATTTGTTTGTTTCTTGTTGCCTCACGGCTGCTGCAGTGCTTGAATTCCTCCAAGTCCATAAATTTTCCTAAACTGTTACGGTAAATTGCCTTTGTACACATGGACTTCTGTCTTTAATGTTTGTTTAATTTTAATAAATTAATAACCCATTTATTTTAAACATTTCTAACTCCATTGATACAGCTTTCTTTCTTTCACATTTCTTTTTAGCCTGTATTTTTTGTGAGCTGCCTGTCCCTTTTCTCTCTCTCTCTGCAAAAGAATTTTTATCTTGTCTAGCTGTACTGATTGAGATCTTCCTTGGTTGTGGCAAACTGATCTTTGACCTGGAGAAGCAAACAAATCTACTTCTAAAAATATGATATTTGGGATCTGTCCCAGGTATAAAATGCCTCTTTCCAGCTGGGCAATATCTGACCATGCGGCAGTGCCAATTCCTGCAAGTGTTGCTCAGCATTTGAAGAGTTTGTTGTCTAATGTTTAAACAAATGTAATGGAATCATAAATAAAATTTATTCCATATGGTAACTTGTCTTCTTTTGTTCCAGGATTAGGATAAAGTTCCATAAAAGAGAAAAGCCATATAGCATTATCTAGTTTTATCTGCCTTTGCATCCCTAAAGTATTTAATATAAAATACATATCTTTAAGTTTAACATTTTTTTCTCTCCAGATGCTGAAAGGTATTAAGAATTTATTAAATACCACGTCTTGCCTGTGGCATGGTACAGGAGATTGCAGGTGTGATTCTTCTCAGAAGCAAGTGTCTTGCGGTTTCTAATGGTGACTTAGCCTTCAGACTGGCAGCTTTTATTAGAAATCTGTATCTCAGTTCCCAAATTGTTCCCTTTGCTTAGGTTGGTTTGTTTTGTCCCAATTGTGATTAAAAGACAGAGCCAGGTTTTCTTTTGGAGTTGAGCCTCTTTGCACTGCAAATGATGTTCTTAGCTGGATGTTGAATTTTGTAGAGCCATGTTCTTTATGTTTGATGGGGTTGGAGTGGGGGGCAGTGCTGTTCTGTCGTGTTTTCCCAAGTGGGGATGGGTCAATAAAGCAGCCACAGACCTGGATTGGCGCTGGCATCACTGTGTTAATAAACGCTGTGTTATGATGGGAATCAGCTAAAGGGAGGGGAAAGCTCAGTTTTATTCCTGCACTGTGTGAAAATCCGGAGGTGTTCTCTAAGCCTTTGGATAGACACAGCCAGTTGGCCAGCTCTCGAAAGTGTTCAGATTTAAGAGGCCACCCTGGTCTGGCTCCTGGCTGTGTCCCTTGTCTCATCGTGGGACTGCTTGGATACTGTTGCTACTGCGGTGATTTTGGGCTGCCCGGTGTGGAAGGAGCCAGCTAATTTCTGTCTGTTAATGCTCAACCTCTGACTTAACCTCCTTCCCTTTGGTGCTTTCATTGGAGTGCTTTTTCCTCCAGCCCTTTGTAGTAATCCAGATGCTCATGTTCTTTTCCTCCTACACAGCAGATGGAGATGGCATAAGCCTTTTGATGACTGCTTCCTTCTTTTTACATAAGTTTTATGAGCTGACGAGTTCGTTAGTTGGATGTGGTAGAGCTCGCAAGCACTGTCCAGCAGGTGGTGCATTGTCACCTTGCCAGTAATTACATATTTTAGGGATTTTTAGGGGTCTTTTTTTAGTTTAATCTGGGACGTGAGCTTTACTGCGTGGTTATAGGAGAGAAAGCAGATGTGTCATGTAACTGTCATGATGAATCTGTTTAATTTTAGCCAAAAAAACCCCTATTTTGAATTTGTTAAATACCGAAGTATTGTGCTATTTCAAAATGAAGAAAGCAACTCAATTTTGCTGGTTGAAGAGCTGAACTTCTGCTTTCTTGTGTGTTGTTCTGGGCTTGTAGCTCATGAAAAATACTTGTCAAAATTTGTCATGACTCAGGTGGTCATTTTTCCATGCTTTGGGAAAGCTTAAGTAGGTTAGCAGCCCTCTCTCTCCATTCCAGTATTGCCTATCTACTAAAGGAGTTTTTGACTTATTAACCCTCCTGCTCATCATTTTAACCTTATTGAAAAGTTCTTACCCCACTGAGGTGAATAAGCCCATTTTTTCCACTTCATTACAGACTTAGGCCTGTGTAAATTCATCTGTTTTACATTTATTTCACAATTTGGCTTTTTTTTTGTTTCGCAACTTGGAGCTCCGTTTCACAACCACAAAGCTCGAGGGCGTATTTTGATGGGTCCTGTAAAATGGCAATGTAGAAAATCTTTATTAAAGAAGGTGGAGAACCCGAGTCTGTACCTAATGATTTAGGTAGTTGCATGAGAATGTTACTGATCTGAATCTACAACACGTTTATTGGAGATGTAAACTATGCAGCTGTTATTTAAATTACTTTTGGCTTCTCATTTTTTAGGAATATCTTGGTGGATAGGCCAAATGATCAGTCCTCACGATGGTCTTCAGAAAGCAATTATCCTCCCCAGGTAAGCTCCTGAATCTCTGCTGCTCTATAGCTGTGTCGTACAATTTAATGTCTACTGGGGTTCTTATTTTAAATGTGGGCTGCTGCTATTGACATTGAAGTATTTATAGGCTTCCTTCTCTGAGAAAAATGCAGGTTGTTGGTACATGAGATACTTATATTTCTAGCAATTTGTGATCCTTCTAGAAGTGCTTCATTGCGGGGGAAGTTTCAGGTTTCCTCCTTGGCAATCGTGGTTGTGCTGGAAATAATCAAACCTTATGGTGAGATTAAGCTGCTAATGAGGCGTGCAGGTCCCCCCCTTTGTCAGCACTACTGGAGGCTGTTGTAGGTTCTTGGCCCTGAATCCCAGATCTAAGGAGCTGGTGTTTGTTTCTCCTAACAGCACGTTTAGAAATGTGGCCTCTGGTTGGAGACACGAATGTCACCTCTTCTACTGGTTAAGCACCTTGTTAAAATAAGATTTGTATTGGTTTTAGCATCTAATTTGTTTTCTCACTATTATTAAAGCTGTTAGATTATCCAGAAAATGCTTTTCCACTTTTTTTTCTCTCTCCAATGAATGTTATCCTTTTCTCTGTGTTAGATCTGTACCTTATTAGTCTGATATGGTTTGATCAGCTTCTGTGTCTCTTATGTTGCTTGTTTTAAATTCTTTGTTTAAAACACTGATATACAGCAGAGTGACTTGCACAGTGTCTCTCTCATGCAAAGTTCTCCATATCTACTTATTTAATCCAAGTATTCCTCATGAGTGAAATATCACAGGATTTTCCTCCAGGTAAATTTTGTTGTTTTGCCTTGGAGTTCTGTTAAAAATCCAGAGTCTGCACTGGTGGCTCCCTAGCGCAGCAGGTCATCTGCTCCAGCTGAAGAGGTTTCACCTGGATTTTCTGATCAATCCTTCTATGTCATTGTGTCGGTAAAATTAGGTTTTTGGGTTTTTTAGAGGAGAAGGAAAGCTATCCTTTGTATTCCATCAACTTGTTCCTTAAACCTGAATGTGAAGACTGATACTGATCCTCTGTGCACCTATGGCTCTTTTAATTGGATTATTTTACATACTCATATTTTGATAAACAACATCGGATTTTAATCCATAGCGTGAAGCAGTTCTAGTCTGTCTAGGAACTATGGATTGCTGAATAATGGGTATTGAGCATGGATTGTATTCCAGTCTGTACCATCCTTTACTTTCTTTCATGCAGGAAGCACATGTTTTTCTTGAGATGCTTTTGTTCCCAAGGCAGGGCTGGCTCATGGTGTGTCTTTGGACTGGGTTTTTCATCTGAGATGTGCTCCTAGTTGTGCTCAGATCTGCTCTTCAATTTTCTGAGCCATCCTGAACAGTTAGTACTTCTAAAAATCTGATTCTGGGATGGGAGCACACCTCCTGTAAGTGGATGCTTTAGAATATTCCCAACTTCTACTTAAGGCTGACAAGCAGTGATGCAGGTTATACTCAGACATTTAGATTAAGCAGGGATTAATTAGAGTGGCAGACTTCTGTACAAACCACACGAGCTTGTTAAAGAGATGTCTTCCAAAAATTTCATGTGTGTGAGTCGTGACCTGAATGGAGATGTTGTTGCAGAATGACTTGACTCCAACCCTGGAGAGTTGGGCACTGCTCTGCATGCTAAGCAAGACATTTAAACCAAACTTTTTGGTAGGAGAGAGATGAATTAACAATGGCATTATCTACCCGTGTGTGCATATCGAGACATATATTAGGCATTCAGAATTAAGACCTGGCTTGCAAAAAACTGGTCTTCATAGTGGCAACAGAGATTGGCAAGGCAGTATTTGAGTTTTATTCTATTACTTAGTTTTGTCTTTAACAGAAAACCTGGCTGCCTAACTGGAAAAGACAATGCTGCTGGATCTTCTTGCTTGAATCTCTGTATCTAATAGTGAAAATATGAAGTACTGTGTAGCTGCTCATGTGTTCAGCAGGCCCAATCCTGAGCCCTGAGTAAGAGGGATGATGTATTTGCAGTGCCTTTATACTACATAAAATAATATATACTTCAGCTACTTCTTGTGTTTGTAATCTGAGTGTTCAATTATTCATGCAAAGCATTTTTTATGATTTAATTTCCCTGTTGAAAAATTAGCTGGAAAGAGGAAATGGGGAATTAAAATCTGCAGAAGAGTCCTGTGTGCAAAGAGTGCAGTTTTTGTCACTTTTGTGTATATAGAAGCAGTTCCCATTTGTGTTTCTCATACTTGACAAAAGAACTCCAGATCTGCTTGCATTTTGATCAAAGTAGTTCTTGTGCCTTGTCCATTGAAAGACTGCCATGTTTAACTGCAGGAAGAAAGAACATTTATATAGGTGTTCTGCTTCCTTGTTTCTTACAGCAGAATTTTAGTTTGGAAAACTTCAGTTGAAACTGTGGATGACTGAAGTGTGGTGAGGAGAGAATTTGGGGAAAAATCAAGTCGAGTAGTTCATATTCCAAAAGAGGTTGATGTATACACATGACTTTTAATCCCTGGTATAGACATCACGTATCCTATAGAAAATGAAGCCGCAGGACATTTTATTGGTGTTGTGTTGGCAGCTCTTCAGTTAAAAACTGGTAACTCGTGTGGTGACGCACTTGCTCAAATGTGTGGGTGGCCATAATAATTCAGACAGGAAGTGAACTAAAACTCAGGGGAAAAAAGCTCTCCTTGTTTCCAGCTTTATTAGCTGAACCCAGGGCTAAGGGACAACACAAGGACTGATGTCCAGCGTGTTCAATGGGAGATATTTTAATAAGCTCTGCAGCTCTAATCGCTCGTATTTGTCTCCTCAGTGCCTCACCTTAATGCCAGGGTTTAGCAATTCCCTGCTGAGGTGATGATGCTGTGCTGTCTTAGAGGTAAAAATATGAGTGAGTCCCTAAACATTGGTTTATTCCGTTCCCTCACTGAGTGAAACAAAACCTTTCCAGGCACCTTTTCTTTCAGAGCACGAATCAGAAGAACATAGGTAAAAACATCAAAATGTGTTCAGTAACACAATGAAAATGCAGTAAATGTGCTAAAGTCCATACCAGACCTTTTTAAAAAGAGAAAGAAAATGAAAGTGGAAGTGTAGTCCCTTGAAGCGTTGCCATGTGACTATATTTAGTAAAGGGTTTTCCGGGCTTCATGGGTATGGTAGAGTTAAATAATTCTTGTGGCCATGGGAGCCACCAGTTGGTTATGAATGAGTGCCAGTGAAAGGAAATACATCTGACAGCTGTTTTTCTGTTTATTAAACTAGATATCTTTCTTGAGTCTTGAAATAGATGACCCAGAAATTATATATTTAATAACAAACCTGTTATGTAGTAACCTATTCAGGCAGGAGAGGGCTGATGGTTCTATTTTTAATGTCGTTCTCGTCTTACATAGGAAGTGTGAAGCAATGAGGCTGGTGATGCTGAAGACCACAGCTGTGTCAGAAAGGCTCATCCTGATGATTCCAGTGATGGTCTGATGTGGAAGACTGTGCAGAGCAGCATTTAATTCCCCGGAGTGGCTTGATTATTAATCTGTAGAACAAAAGCATAGGTTTTTATTTAGCCACCAACTTAATTGCAAGAGCAGTTGAGATGTTTGTGTCATGCACAAGGGCAGCCCTTGTTATTTTGTTATTTTGTGGGTTTTATTTTACATGCAGTACAAGCTTCACTGTTCCTTAATTAAAAAAAATGCTTCAGCAGAACTGAGGAAGAAATTGATAATAGACAGTGTGGCTCTAATTGTACAAGCAGTTTGTGTAGTGCAGCTTGGAATCTGGTTCAGCATATTTGATTGCAGAATCAATTAGGTTGGAATAGACCTCTGAGATCACAGAGTCCAACCTTTGACCAATCACTACCTTTTTAGTGCCAGGATCCAGTTAAATGCCACATCCAGTTGTTTCTTGACATCCCCAGGGATAGTGACTCTGCCACCTGCTCCCTGAGCAGTCCATTCCAGTGTTGTGGAGATGTGAATTTTGAACCGTTGAGGAGCATATGTATAAAGTTAATGGTGGTGTCCAAACAATTGGTTTCAGTTTTGCATCTGAAGAACAGTTTTCCTATGATTTCCATCCTGCTGTATCAGGAATTAATTTAAAGTACATTAATAAAATTTACACTCTGTTGTGTGATGCAGCAGCCTGCATATGGTTGTCATCAAATGGTAGCACAGACCAGAGCTTCAAAAAAGTTTGGAATTTGCTGCAGCTCCCGGTGTAACAGGGCTAGACTTGCTTTTCTTTGGGGGCGCACTGTAAGGAGCTGTTGGGGTGCTGAAGTGCCGTATGTGACTTACTCTACTCTTCGTGCATATTTACTTACAAATGTGTTGAATCAGAAACCAGAAGTTTTGCTGTTCTAATGTTCTGTAGCATCTTTTTTTGTTAGTGTTGTGATATGAGGCCTAACAACTGGGCTGAGGTTTTTGCTCAGTCATGCCAATTAGTATCTGTGTGCTGTGTTCTAATGGACAAACACTTCAGTTATAGTTTGGATTTTTGGAATACTACATGAATACATGGACCTTAAATATACTGATGTTGCTCACAGCAATAAAATGGAAAAGTGTCAAATATCTTGGTGTATGTCTTTGCCTGAAATCTCATAGGCTTGTTCTCTCCAGGTTGAATAAATCACTTGATCTTACAGACATTACTGTCACATCCTTCAGAGCTACAGAGAATAGTCTGTCACAGCTAAAATCCTGGTAGCAGTCCAGAAATATCCATGCAGCCAGCTGTTAGCAGCTCTTGAGGCAGTGTGTTTTTTCAACATCGGTGGGATTCATAGCTGGTACCCACACAGTGGCAGTAGTGTGTGTTTGTATAGAAACCCAAAAAGTACATCTCTGTATTTTTATATATATATATACACCATAGAATTATAGAATGTTTTGGATTGGAAGGGACCTTAAAGCTCATCTCATTCCAACCCCCTGCCATGGGCAGGGATACCTTCCACTATCCCAGGTTGCTCCAAGCCCCCCAGCCTGGCCTTGGACACTTCCAGGCGTGGGGAATCCACAGCCTCTCTGGGCAACCTGTGCCATGGCCTCACCACCTTCACAGGGAAGAATTTATTCCTAATAGCTGATCTAAATTTATCTTTTAGTTTGAAAGTCTTTCAATTCGATATGTCTATGTATTCATTAAAAACCAGAAAAATACGTACCTAGGCACAGGGTTTTAAAACAAATCTGTCCTTTGTTTCCATATCAATCAGCAGACAATTCACAAAAAAAGGTTGATTTTAGTTTTTGTGCTTCTATTTTCTCTAAGGTCTGCATGACTCAGCAGATGGTGGGATGTGTGGAAGAGGGAAGGAGGGCGGCAGAGTTCTCTCCCTATCTGTAGGGTTAAGAAATCACTGCTGGCCATGTGGAGTAATTGCTGTGCCTTGCTCCCTTCCAGGCATAAAGGACTTAACTGCAGTCCTGGTTTTCTCTCCTTTAATTTAGGGTAAGAATTGAATAATGCAGGGTGACGTTTGTGCCAAGTTTTTGCAAATCTTGTGTGGTACTTGAGAAAGTATGTGTTCATGGCCCAGGCATTAGGTTTGGGATTCCAGCAGGATTAAGAACTGCAATTGCTGGTAGCGCTGGCTTCACTTTTCCAGCTTTGGGAGAAATCTGCAGGGAAGATATGATGGTGTAGGAGGAGTTCTTAGACATTGTGTACTGTCTGTTCTGTATGGGAATTTTGGCAGCGGGCTGTGCCATGTATCAAGTGCTGCCTTGCTCATTAAAGGACCGTCCTTTTGCTCATCCTTTCCTTTCTCCTGCTTTAGAAAATCAGTTTTCTCTATAGAATTCTAGTGGGGTTCTTTTCCTGAAGTTTGAGAAGTACTTCAAGACAACAGCATGGCTTGCTGCTGCATAAACAGTGGGTTCTGACATTTAGGTGGATGGCGTTCTTCACAAAACTAGAAAATTTTCATTAAAAGTACTTGGAAAAGCACCAAAGCATTCTTCTGTTGTACCCTCACAGTGCTGATACTGGTTGATTTTCTTCATTTTGAAAAACAATGAGATGCTGGAAACATCTTTGACAGTAAATCTGCTATTTGTACCTATCCAATCTACATCCTCACCTGTAACTGCTCTATATACAAGTATTTCTCTTAATCTAAGCTTTCTCTGAATGTAGTAGGAACCAGCCATTGAGGTCAAACCTTTATTTATCATACCTTTATCCTGGTGCTCTCCAGAACAATATCAGTACTGCTCCTAGATTGAGAATTAGTTGCTTTATAGGGCTGAGACAAAAAAAAAACCCCAAAACCTGAGAACTAAATGGATGAGCAAGTTTTTTCTGCTGCTCTCCCAAAAGTTACCTGTCTAGGGTAAGATTGTCCTACTGATGGAGTTGTTTAGCATAGGAGATACTACTCAGTCTCTACAGAAAGCAGCCACACACATGCAAATAACTCTACTTGATGTCGCTGAAAGACCAAAACTCAGGCATCATGTCTGGCTTGGCGGTGCTGCTGCGTGGAGGACAGGGCCACCAGCAGAGCCTGCGGTGGGAGGTGTCCTACAGTGTGCTGGTCTGCTCGTGCTGGAGTCCTCATGACAGGGTTTTGTAACAAAGTCAAGCACGATGAGTAATTGTCATTCTGTGCTTTGCCTCTGCGGTGCACTGCTTATTTCTGAGAAATCAGGGAAGAGAATGAAACGTATTGTTTTCAGATATAAAACTGGATGTATTCTGAAAAACAAACTGTTTCCAGACTCCCCCCAAGACCTGTTTGGTAGGGGAAGGTGCTCAGTGGACCCTGATGAATGGTGCAAGTGCTTCCTTGCATCTGCTTTTCCATGGGAACAGACCTCTTCCTCCAGCAGTGCTGGTGAAGCTGGTAGCTGTGGCCTTTGTATAGATAATCTGACTACTCATACACAGATTGTGTCCACCCAGTGTGAGAGGGGAGCAAATGTTCACAAGGGAGAGCATTTTCATCATTTTCCATGTAAAGCTCCTTTTCTGTCATTAAGTGGCTCCCTTTTATTTGGGATGGTTAATAATAAGCAGTTGGTTCCTATGTTTGCCACACACTGAACTTAGTGTTCAGTGGTTAAACAGCGTCAGCCCAGAGAGGAAAAGTAATTTGATGTTCTCTTAGCATGTGGAACATACTGTATTTATCTAATTGTGTATTCCGTTTAGGTTTCATTTCAGGCTGTAGTGGGCGTTTGAATCTTCATTCTCTGTAGTTTGATCCTATTTGCCAGATTTCAGGAAGTCTTGTGTCCAACTTAAAGGAATGTATGTAATCTCTGAATAGAATTGGTAGGAATAAGTAGTTCAACCAAATCTTTTTCCTAGGTAAACTGCTTTTAAAGTAATATTCTTAAAAAATCTTTCCTTCATTCCAGGACCAAATGAGAAAATACCATAACGGGGAGGTTTCATCTTCACTTTCATTCTTTGGCTGTGTAAACTCAGTATTTGGAGGTTGTAATGCTTCTCCCTTAGTGTGTTTTGCCTTGGCTTTAATATTCAAACTCACTGTTCTCTTTTCTGCAGTATTTGATTCTGAAGCTTGAAAGACCTGCCATAGTCCAGAGCATCACATTTGGCAAATACGAGAAAACACATGTCTGCAATTTAAAGAAGTTTAAAGTCTTTGGTGGGATGAATGAGGAGAATATGACAGATCTCTTATCCAGGTAAGATGTGATTCCATCAGCTCTGGGAACTGTAAAGGCTGGACCAGAATGCTCTTCCCCCTTGGCTCCCCAGCAGACACATGGCCAGCAGTGGGGCAGAGCTGTGGTTGTGACCCTGCCATTGGCTGCCCTCATGTTTGTGGTCAGGTCAGAGAACAGCAGTCCCAGCGCTTGCTCCAGGAAACCTTCCTTATCCTGCTCTAACCACAGAGGATTTGTGGAGAGCAAGCTCTTGGGGATTTGGAAGAGCTGAGCGCAGGGTGCAGCGCTGCTGGATTGCAGTTCCTTCCTTCCATGTGTTTGAGGCACAGTAGAAATGATTCCCCACGTGTAGGGGACTTTGAAGTAATTTTTAAAAGCCCAAGTAACCTCCCCATGTCAAAAACCTCATTGCAGCCATAAAGATCTGAACTAGTCAGCTGCTCTGCCTTTTCAGATGGGTAAATAAATCAAACAGGCAAATGGAAACTTGCATATTCCTTCGTTTAGTTGGATTTGGTAGCGCTGTACTGTTAGGTACTAAAGAGAGAGCCTTTTGGCTGTTCAGGTTATCCAGAATTTCTGAGTAGTTGCTAATATAAATTTGCAAGGGCCTTTTAAGGGGTCTGCTGTTTCAGAAAGGGAAATGAGAGCTAAATATCCAGGAGTACAAGAGAAAAGATTAGCAAGAACCTGTAAATTTTGGGAGGCCTACAGAAGAGAAGTCCATCTCCAGGGAATGTATGGGGTGCATCATCTGTAGTCAAGCAGAGTAGCCATTGAGAAACATGGGAAACTGTACATTGCAGGTGTCATTCAAGACCGTATAGAATCTATCCAACAACCCTTCCCACACTTCTGCCCTCTTAGATAGATCAGTCTTGAAATCTGCCTTTATTGCTGTTACAATTGTGGGGGAAGAAGTCTTTTAGTATCATAGTAATTATTGGCATTTAATATAATTTCACTTGTCTGAAGTTCAATAAAAATCCTCATTTTGTGACCTGTACTTGTATTTTTGGTAAAAATGGAGTTAAAATTTTTGATAAATTATACTAAATATTTGATATTTTTATAAAGTAATGCCCATAAATGAATCACAAAGCACTTTGTCAGGGTGATAATTTTGAGATCTGGTCCACCTCCCTCTTGAGAATGGAAGAGTGCAGTTCAGTATATCAGGAGCTGAAGTCTCAGGGTTCCAGATGCAGAGGAGCAGCATTGATCCAAAGCCAGTTCCCTCCCAGAATCCCAATACTGCCTCCCAGGGAGGCACAGGTAGGTGGAGAGCAGCCCAGGCCTTGGTCCAGCGCATGTACTGATGATTCAGAGTGGTATGAAACAAGCTTCGCGTTTCAGGCGTGACCTAGATTGCATTTATTAGCTAGTCCTAAAATACAAGGTAAGATTTAGTAACCTTATTTATTTTTTCCCACAGTGGCTTAAAGAATGATTATAACAAAGAAACATTCACCTTGAAGCATAAAATTGATGAACAGATGTTCCCCTGTCGATTCATTAAGATAGGTAAATGCATTTTTTCAGCATTCTGAGTAGAAAATAATCTCTTCTGATACTTGTGCCGGTCTTGGCACTTGTGACTTCATTGTACTCAGGCAAAGTATCCACAATAGCTGTTCCATTTCATCATCTTTTAGTCTGGTTAGATTGGAACACAGTGAAGTCCTGTTAATAAGAAATAGTAGCTTCATAATTTAAATCCTGCAGAGTGAAAGCAAAATAGAGCAATTTTCAGAAATACAGCTGTTGAGTCAACTAATTGCGGGAGAAGCTGCTTACTGTCCTCCTATGAATTGCTATATAGAGCTTTAAATAAATTACTAAGCTAAATAGCAGTAAAAGTTTCAGTACTGGCAGCCCCGGAGTCTGAAAAAGCTTGAAAAGTTTTGTTCTCAAACACGCTCGCGACTCATAAAGCAACAGCAGAAGCCTCCCTTGTTCTCTCCCTGCTGCTCTAATCACGATGTCTCACTCACCTCTGGCTAAAGATGACACCCAGGGGCAGGGAAGGGTTGTACCCCCTGATGTCTGGTTTGGCTGGGGCAGGGGCTGAGGGGGTACTCCTGAAGGCTGGGTGCTGGGACGTGTGATTGGGAGCAGGTGAGGATGTCTCTTCCTTGCTTTCTGCAGGCCAGAGAGAACAAGAGTCTTACAGTTCTTGGATTTAATCCAAGGATTTGGAGCCTTTCAGCTTGCTCAGTAAATTTATCTTTCCCTTCCTACCTACTGAGATAGTACAAGAATGACTGGGTTTAAACTAGCAGTTTAAGGTTAAAAATAGAGCAAGGAGGTAGTTGCTGAAAAATGAGATAAGATCCTGTTGGCTAATTTAGATGAATTTAGGAGTGTTTTGATGTGTTGGGTAATTCCTTTGCCAAGACTCTGATGATAGTGGCTGTGTAGGGGCTCCCCTCAGAGCCCTTTGCTCTAGTGTGTTGTTTCTGAATCTCTTCATGTTTGTCAGGAACTGAAAGCTTCAGGCTGGGAATCCGGTAATCATTTGTGGGGTTTCCTGTTCTTAGAGAAGCAGACAATTTGGTTGTTCACTGGGCTGGTTTCTGGCTGCTACTTTTGGAAGCAACTGTAGTGCTTGGCTTTAGGAAACCTCAAGAGTAGCAGAGGAATCGAGTTAAAGGTTGACTACATCAGGGAAGTTAAATGAATTTTTAAAAACTTTTATTTTTTATTCTGAAGCTTCCAGCATTAGGTTTTTGGAAAATGTTATTTTTCAGTGGCTAAAAACCATCAAGTGGTTCCTGGAGGGCTAAAGGGGCCAATGGAAAGATTTCTGGCTGCTTCTCTGGGTGTGTAAATTGTATTCCAGAAAAGTGTGTTCTGATGAAATGAAGTGTAGCAGTGAGTTGAAACTTGTTATGAAAGTGAAACACTGATTAATTTCTACTACCAGGATGTTTTCCTCTGAAGTTACATGAGTACCTTGTTTTCTTGGGATGGGATCTTCATGTAGCAATTTTCACAATGGCACGCAGTGATAGGACAAGAGGAAGTGGCCTTATCTGAAGGAGGGTAGATTTAGATTAGATATTAGGAGAAAATTCCTGATTGTGAGGGTGGGGAGGCCCTGGCACAGGTTGCCCGGAGAAGCTGTGGCTGCCCCTGGATCCCTGGAAGTGTCCAAGGCCAGGTTGGATGGGCTTGAATCAACCTGGGATAGTGGAAGGTGTCCCTGCCTATGTCAGGGGAATGAAGTTGGATGCTCTTCCAGGCCCCTTCCAACCCAAACCATTCCATGAATAAGCATTCCCTATTGTGTACATTAATATGAGGTTTGCACTGAGCTGTCACTTCCTCACTAGTTGTGGTTTGAGGTGAGTTTTCCTTTAACTCTTATCTATAGCCTTTCATTTCTTGAAGCTGTCTTCCATGAAGGAATTCCTTTGCTAGGACAGAACTGGAAATGATCTTGTCACCCAAACCTATGAAAGCCTCTGGTTGATGGCCGGTGCCATTTTGTTGATGAAGTTGTGAGAGCGTTTTTTGCTGCAAAACAACTGCAAAACACTGTTATGAAATTCCGTTATTTTTCAGATTCACAGCTTGAAAATGTTTTGAGTTTGTTAAAATTTCCAAGCTGCTAGCCAAAGTAACTCAAAATTTCAAGCACCGTGCTGTGTTCCTTGTAACAGTGCCAGGAAACGAGGCCAAAATCTGCCCTTTTGGACTCTTGGGGACTGACACGGCAAAATCCCGCTATCAGTGAGGTTTGGGTTTGGAGTTTTCACAGCACCTGCATCAGGAATTGGCTTTATGATTCCACAGATCAGCACAGGGACCTACAACAGCACTGTCAGTGACACAACACTGGGGTTTATATGGGGGCATGGGGCAGGAGGAACCATGGGGAGATACAGGAGGGGGGACAATTCCTGCTCCAGCTGCCATTGCTCACGTATCAGAGGAATTTTCAGGCTCATAAAACACAGAAAGAATAACCTCTCTCCTTCTGTCAAGAAAAGCCTTGCACTTGTGTTAGTTTAATTACTTCAACTTCAGTTCCTGAGCACTGAAATGCCCAGTTGTGCAGGCTTTTGACCTACTTGACAGGTAATTTTTACATTTCATGTAGCACCTCATTAAAGAACTGGAGAGAGGGAAGAAGATATTTATCCTGACAAAATATTGAAGAATAATCTTTTTCATGTCTGTGAGCTTTGTTTCTGGCTCTGTTCTCATGATTCCTCCAAGCAGAGATTTTTCTGTGCTGTGTCCTTGAGAGCAGAAGGTGTAAAGACTGATTGCCATGAAAGAGCTTGAAAAGTACCAGGTGTGATTCTCATTGAAGTTTGTTACTAGCATGGGGTTTGGTAACTAGGCTTCAAGATTTTTAGGCTTTGATGGAACAAAAATGAGGGATACTTTTTTAATGGATATTTTCTTCATTTTTGCAAGTGTACATGTTTGTATATCTGACTGTAGATGAGGGACACAGAAATTAGCTTGAGAGAGGTATTTAAAATGACTGTGTTTAATGCCTTTGCTATTATCTTCTCTGCTGTAGAGCTGCAATCCTTGTCTAGGCATAGCTATTATTGAGAAGTAGCCCTTAAAATCATCCTTGTGTGGATTAAGTGTTTAAGTGACTCAAATACCTTCTCAGAAGAATATTGATTTTTTAAAAAATTGCTTTTCCTCTGCTGAGCTCCTCTCACTGTGGAGTGACAATTCAACTGCTCCGAACAGTTAGATGTTTTAGGATGGATTGCTGTGGTACCTGCAGGAACAAAACTTGGTGAGGTGGCTTTATGATAAAAACTGGAGGAATTATGTAGCTTTAGGCTTTCAACACCTTTGATTGTAGTGTATTACCATCTCAAAGGTGTGCAGAAAAAAGTGCTTCCAGGCTGTACTTAGTGCCTTCTCTTTCCAGGTAGAAGTCAGGTTGTGGGTGCTCTAAAAGGAGATTTTTCTGAAGATCTGAGCACTCCTATGGAAGCCTCAAAAAAGAGGGGGCAGAAGGGATGAGAGGTGTCTCCTGGGAGTCAGGAAAGAAGTTCAAAAAATGAGGAGATGATCCAGCAGAACACTTCAGCTTGCCTAACTGGAATAGAAATCACGTTCCAGTCTCAACCTTCAGCTTTGTTTCTTTTCCTGCTCCTATGGAGTAGTTTACAGAGATCAGGTTCAGTTTTCTCTGCCAGTGCAGTGCTGGGGAAGTGTTTGCCTTCCCTTTCCTGTACACCTTAATGTGCTTTCCTTAGAAAATACGGTTGCACTGTGGAAATCTTGTTGTTAAAATCACCATTTCTGGTGTTTTGTTTATTCCTTTTGGTAAAAAAGACTTGGAAGCTCCCAGTTAACTGTGGGGAGGACAAACGTCAGTAAGTTGTTGGCTTTGCTTTTTCTTGTGGTGAGAGCTGCCTGGGATTCTTTTGTGCATCCCAGTAACTTCTTAGGTGTTGCAGTTGGCTTCAAAGATAAGGGGACAAATTGTTAACTATTTTCTGAGAGAAGTTTATGTAAGTTCTGAGGGGAATTGCTGAAAAGAAGTAGAGGTGGATAGAGAAGGTGGTAATACTTCGGTTAGGAAATTGGCCTCAGGTTCACCATCAGGAAATGTATGGTCTTGGCCCATTTGAGGTGGTCTGTGGTTTAGTTGAGTGTTTCAGTTCAGTGAGCTGATGGATAGACTTTGATCTTTATAGCTGACCAAATACCAAATTTAACCTCAGTTTGGTCTGGTCTGTGTGTTCAGGCTTGAGGACAGACCAAAGGTGTTAACCTTAGATGTGGTATTTTGTCAGACTGCTGCAGTAATGGGTAGGATATCCGGGACCAAACTTGGGTTTAGAAGCAGTCATGTTTTATGGTGTTAAGTTACCATGTTGGCAGCACTCGGCTTGTGCAGGGGATGAAAGACAGGTGACTCTTGGTTTTTCTGACCACTTCACTTCTCTCTTGTCTCTGCAAACATTCTCCTACAAGGAAATGCTCTGAAAGCATCACACTGTGTGCTGAATAATCAAGTTGAAAAAAACTTCTTGAAAAGATGATTTGAGAGCTGTGACATAGAAAGTACCTACTTAGGGGTATTAAAATCAGTTAAGAGTTGCGTATACAGTGTCTCTTTGGATCTTGACTGTTCCCAGAAGTTACCATGAGTCTTTAGCAATAGGTTTGTAAACACACCCTCTAAAACTTAGAAAAATCATGTGTTTGAACATGTGCCTTGTGCCCAAACACATTGCAGACAGTCAGAGATGTAGTTTGTTTGAGGTATAAATACTTAAGAACCTGTAAGAGCTCAGGAACAACTTTATGACGAGTTTGGGGTTTTTATTTCCTCAAGGAGTAGGTCAGAAAAACATGAGTTCAACAGGTTAATCTCAGTGGTATTTCATGGTGGTTTGAAAGACAACAAGCAATTTCTCTGTGGCAAAAATAGTGGAAGGGAGGAGGTAGTGGACTCCTTGCTGTTGCTGGTAACTGCTCATTCAACTTTAATACTGTCTTTTCCTGTTTATCAGTTACAGTCAAATAAAAAGGAAACAAAAGTATTTGAAATGAAACCACTTGATTTCGCTGCAGTTTTAAGGAGTCAGAGTTCACACACAAGTTTTCTGGGAGTTGGAGTTGCTTCAAAAAGCAGAACCAAGTCTTAACCTGCAGATAAATCACGAAATCAGTGCAAGGCCACAGATGTTAACCCAGTGTGGTAGAGAAGCCGTAGGTGAGAGGCTGTAGTGTTTTTCATGGGTCTTTCAGTATTTCAAGTTAATTCGTTCCAATATTCAGATAAAATAGTATCAGCAGAAAAACTGAACAGATTAAAGCTTAAAAAAAAAATTGGAGTTTTTAAATTAGAAAGTGACAGTTATCCTTCCCTCCCTCCTCCACAACTTGCAGATGTTACTAATTTTGTAAAATTTAAAATACCCAAGCTTCTTGTCTTCACCATTAGGGGAAATAATTGTTGCTGACAAATGGGGAAATAAATGTACTATGAGGAACAAATACCATCACTAGTATGCTCGTGATTCCCATCGTTGTCAAAGCTTGTTGCCTCTTGGAGCTGTTCTTAATGATAGTGTTTTTGCTCTTTTGCTTAAAGCAAGCTTCTGCTTTGTAATGATCTGCTGTGTTAATGTTGCTCAGCACAGGTTGCTTTAAATGACAACTTGAACGTGATGTGTTTGGTAATTTTGCTAAGCTAAGTTAAATGAGCTAGAACTTAAGTCAGAAATACTGAATTTTGTGTAAACTTTAAAAGCATTCTGTTGCAATAGTGGTTGTTTGATGTTTATGCATCCTTTTTCTCCTTTTCCTTTCTTCTCCAGTTCCACTCTTATCCTGGGGACCTAGCTTCAATTTTAGTATCTGGTATGTTGAACTAAATGGCATTGATGATCCAGATGTGGTCCAGCCCTGCCTCAACTGGTACAGCAAGGTAGGCCTGCATTTTAGATGCCGTTTGTTTGAAGATTCCCAGTCTCAGAATCTTGTGAAACTTCTCTTACTGGAGTGATGTGACCTTTTCATTCCTTGAGTATCAGCTGTTAAAACAGCAAACACGCACAGTTGAAACCACGTGGCTGACTTTGACTCTAATGGAAACTTTCTGAATTTTATCTGTTCTCTTTGAAAAACCAACAAAACAGCCCCAAGAACCCCCAAAACCACCAGCATCACCCAAAAAACCCGCCAGGTGGACGTCACAAGAAGAACATGAAAGAAAGGAACACTGAGTCAAAGGGGACAATATTAGTGAAGTAGTATTTGTATTGGAAGGGAAACTAATCTTAACAAAACCTGATTCCATTTCTCCCTCTTCCTGCCTTCTGATTAGTCATTCTTTTAACATGCCTGGAGTCCAGAGCCTTTTGGGTTACAGATGCAGCTTTTGTT
This sequence comes from Corvus moneduloides, assembly GCF_009650955.1. Lineage (NCBI taxonomy): Eukaryota > Metazoa > Chordata > Aves > Passeriformes > Corvidae > Corvus > Corvus moneduloides. Next base: position 71,663,423 of record NC_045479.1, read on the forward strand.
ACAGCATATAAAAATGACTTTCTTTGAAAGAGAATCCAAGTTGGTGTCTTTCCTGTTGCGGTTCCTTGAACTTTTGCTGTTTCCCTCTTACTGTCTTTATGCTCAATACGCTGGAGCAGAGTGGGGCTGGTGCCACTGAGCTGTGACATGGAATGATTTATGCCATTTGCCATTCAACAGACAGAAAGTTCAAAGGGTTTCAAACTTTATTTTTATAACCTGTATTTAATTGAGTGTAAGAGATGCCTCTCCTGCTGGAGGGAAATGCACACTGACAACCAGAACCCATTTTGTTGCTGCATTTTGTGCATTGAATCTTCCGAAACAATTAATGAAACTGATACTGTGTTGCAGAGAAGACATCCTTCCCAGCTGAATAGGACTGAGTAGTGGAGCAGTGTATTTCTGCTTCCAGAAGGAAGAACTTAAAAGGGGATAGAGATTGTGCGTGATTGGTACCGAGACTCCCACACCAGTTCATGGTGCTGCCAGAATGGTGAAGAAGCCATGTGACTGTGGTTTCTGGTTCGTCCCCATTTGTACCGACATCATAAGCTGCTTTGTGGAGGATTTAAATAACCAGCACAGTGGAAGTTGTCTGGAGCTGCTTTATGATCCAAGTGGTGTTGTGGTCATGAGTCAGCTGATGATGGATGTCCAGTTTTGAAAAGTCCAGTTGACAGAAGTTGCTGATGGTTTTCCTTTTGCTGGCTCTGCACGTGGTAGTGTCTCTGGCAGTTTGGACCAGTTGCTGCAAGCAGGAAGCTCTGATTTTATGGTTTTTTGGTCAGGAGTCATGCAGTGATGATGTCTGTTTTGTTCCATCTTATCCCATGGAATCGGCACTTTTCCTGGTCAGCATTGTGTGTAGGGACAGCTTCTTCAAGGGGTGCCAGCATTGTTCTCCTAAAGCTTGGAGCCCCAAAGCAGCAGTGCAGAGACTGACTCACGATGGTTTGGGCTCTACTAGGATCTGTTGCCAAGTTTTTGGTGATGAGTGCATGTGTCACTGATGTTCTCCTCTCTCACAGAGAAGAGGCCACTGTTGCTGGATCCATGGAGAAGGATGTGCTGACCCATTATTTAGGGAAAGGCAGAAAGGTTGACCTGTTTCTTCCTGTTCTTTGAGATGGTGGGAATATTTTCATATGTGTTTTTGGAAATCTCAGAGGCTTTGAAGTGTAATAATTCTTCACTGCCTGCGACATCAGATGAGAGGAAGGTTCTACACCATATTGCCCTTCCTTTTTGTAGAGTGCCAACAAAACCTCCCTCTCCTGTGGGGAGTGGAGTGGAGGATAATGGATAAGGGCTGAAACATTCCTCAGTGCTTTCTCCTCGCTGTCTAGCTCAGCCTACTGCCTTCAAAAAGCCTTACTCCTTTTTCCTGAAGAGTGGACATACTTCAGCACCTAAGAAGGGGTAGTTTATTACTGGGTACCACTTCTGATAATGAACACATCTAAGTATTTTTAATTCTATGAGTGTGTGACAGTGTTGATGTCTTAGTCTCATGCTCTTGTTACATTTTTAACCATAGGAATTATTTACAGCTTTGGATCAAAGCTATTATTTGGATTGTTATCTCTTTAAACCTGTATGACAGCATTTAAAAAGGAGCCTTTTATATGCTTTTTATACACTTTTTTGCTTAAAGCAAATTTTTACGTTTAACTTCTGAGGTACTACTATGGTGTCACTTGAATATAAACTTTTATAGCATCAAGTGGCCAAACTTCATCCAAGTCATTCCTGTCTATCTAAGCCAAGTCTATCAGTCATGAGAGGCTCCGAGGAGGGGAGGAGGTACCTTCTATCCCAGGTCTGCATTTTGTCTGATTTCTAAACTGGAGGATCTGAAAATGCAGAAGCTGGTAGTTACTGGTGTGCAGCTCTCCTTGTGCTTGCTATCCCTTTGAACAAAAAAAATCTAATTTGGTTTTGGCCTTGACTCATGCAAGTGAAGATTTGCTTAAAGAGCATGTCTTAGGTATCTCTTGGAAAGAAAAAAAAGAGTTGTTTTTTGCCAGTTGTGCTGTAAAACTATTTTAGCTTTAATATTCCTTTGCTGCAGCCTTGCATTCTTATCGGTACATGTCCTTGGCCTTTATGTGGGCTGGGAACTGGTTTTCTAAAAATGCATAGTTCTGGCTATTTGCAGCTGTGAAATACTGATGGATTAAGAACTAAAAATACAACACATGGCCGTGTTTCTTTTTAGCCGCTTCAGTTTATGAGATTCTTGCTATCGAGCCATTATTTCAAGAGCACTAATTTTTGTTGAATGTCAGTGTTAGTTCCAGGTTTTCATAAAGATTCTATTCATTTAAATACTATAAACTTCACTTTTACCAGAAGTGTCCATTTAGGAGTAAAATCTTTTGTCTGTAATTTGATCAGTCTTATAGATGCCTAAAGTTACATTTGCTTTTTACCGCAGTAGTTGTGTGTTAAAGATGGAAATTGAGATTTTTTTTTTTCTTTAATGCCTTAGAATTTAGGCTTGAAAAGTGTATTTAAAATAAGTGATTCTGCTACTTATCAACTTTAAAAATCTGTGTTTCTTATGCATCTTGTTAGCAGCTTTGAAAATTGTAGCTCTTACTCAGAGTTTACTACTCCCTCGTGTGTCTGTGCCAGGATGTTTGACCCCACGTGGGTTTTATCTCACCTTTCTCACCCCTTCCCACAGCTGAGTGGGAGATGGGCAGCTGTGGCTCCATCCGTGGTGTGAAAGCAGAGGTTCTGCTTCAAGATGCAGGGAAATATTTAGAAGTTAAAACTTTGGCGTGCACATAAATCCTTGGTGCCGCTGATCCCAAACCCTCACAAAAGGACCCCGCAGGATTTGGGGTCAGCCTTCTGTCTTTCTGTGGCAGGAGTGCTGGTCATTGCAAGTATTCCCATTCTCGCAGCTTTTTTTTTCCTTCTGCTTCTAGAAAAGCTGTGACCTACTTACTCTTCTAAATTATTTTGTTATGTAAGAGTCATACAATCAAATTATGTAACGCTGATAGCGAAGGCTTTTTCTTGCTCTGTGCTTCCTGTAGGCCTCGAACAGCAGGGCCAAGCGGATGGGGGGGAAATAATGGTCACCCCAGAGATCTGGGACACTGGCACTCTCTTCTTGTATGCTTATTAAATTGGATGATACCAAGTTGTATAATTTCTATACTGTTGGAAAGTAAATGCCTGCACAGCTTGTAATGTCTCTCACACAGCGTTCCTCCGTGAGCTCGCGAGTCATTTGTGTGGTGTGGATAAGAGATCATGTCTCTGGGCAGGTTCACAGGTAGTTGCCAGCAGTGCTGGTCAAAGGAAAAATCTCCATGTCTCAGAGGTTTTCTTGTGTTCCAGTAGTACCGTGAACAGGAAGCCATTCGCCTTTGCCTAAAGCATTTTCGGCAGCACAACTACACCGAGGCTTTCGAGTCGCTGCAGAAGAAAACCAAGATTGCTCTGGAGCACCCCATGTTGACAGACCTGCACGACAAACTGGTGTTGAAGGGGGACTTCGATGCTTGTGAAGAGCTGATAGAAAAAGCTGTGAATGGTAAGAGAATCAGAGGAATCTGATTCATTAATTTTACAAAAAGCACATTGAAATATTGCCTTCTTTTGAATGTTAATGTGCTTAGTAGTAGAATTGGCAGGTCCGTGTGTTGTTTCATTTCTGGTGTGCTGTCAGCTTTTGGACTTGTGAGTGTGTATGTGATGAAGGATAAAAATTCATGAAATCTCTTACCACTGCTACTTTTGGAGTCTCTTTCCCCCAGAGATGACAGCGAGGTGCACTTGAGTGGGTAAAGAAAAGTTCTTCATGTAAGTGTTGGCAAGCTGAGGGTGGGCTTAACTGTCAGTAAAGTAACTGGAATGGTGAGTAGGGAAGCAGAAGACTGGATTTCTCAGTGGTGATCAGGATCATGGTTTCTGGTTGGAGCTCACCACTGAATTGGTGTTCACGCAGAAGTTTTCAGCTGTATCTGGATGAGGATACTCTCTCTGCTTATGGGGAAAATAATCCTTGGAGAATGGTGTGGAAGTCAGTGGCAGCAGGCAGAGCCTGTTTTCCTTTGCAGAGTGGCACCTTTGCAGGGCAGTCAGTTTCATTGGAACTGCTATTAATTTTTTACTTGGAAGCTTCCTACTTAAAAACACTGTGTATAAACAGCTATCAGCTCCTAAAAGGAGGGAGATATACTCTCTCTTGATCGAATAGGATACAGAAAGAGTGGGGCTGTTGCACTGAAGTGACTCTCAAGATCTGTGCAGCAGTTTTGGATTGCAGTCTGATAAAACAGAGGCGCTCTTGGCTGTGGGTGTAGAGCTTTTTGACTCTGTGCAGTCACTCGTTATTGGAAACTTGTACTGGCGTAAGAGAAAAACTTTGTGTCTGATCCCAGTAGAGTTAGAGACTTAGTGAACCAATTTCATGGATAGCTGGCACCAGAGATGTTGTTCTCTAATTCTGGGCTAATCAGTTATTTTGTAATACCTTTGGATGGATGCCGGTGTACCTGCTTGACTTCCATCAGTGTGGTTTGTACCACTGAAGCTGGAAGTGGTTCTCAGAATGTGATGAAAATCAAGGGTTGTCTTCCATGAAAACTCACCATCTTTTTGTGACTAAGCTGTTCAACTGAGCACAGTTTTAAGGAGCTTATTGCAACAGGTCCTCCGAAACTGCAGTAAATAGTTTTCTATGGGCTTGGCTCAAGGTTTCTCTTCAGACAGAGCGGCTGAGACCTGTCCTGTGCTGAGCTCCATGAGCAGCTACAAGTGTTGAGACTGAGAATTGCCGTGTTCATCCTCACCCTCCTGAGACAGCGGAGTGTTGACTGGGATGGGAGCGTGAACAGCTTCCTGCAATGCAGGGGCATTTTGCAACTGGCAGCTTCCTCCTGAATTGTAAGGGCAAGGGAGGATTGCAGGCTGGAAAAGCAGCGGGGAGCTGGTGCTGTCTGTGTCTCAAAGACACGAGTGCCTGGAGGGAGCTGATGAGCCCACCGCGATGCTGCAGCAGCCAGAGGAGTGCTGTGTGCTGATGGTGATGATTTTATCATTGCCTCGCTCTGCTGCCTTGGCCATGGCTTAATCTCAGTGCCTGGAGGCTGTCCTCTTTCCACTTCATTGCAGGCTGGAGTGGAAATGATTTCTTGAATGGAATTTCACTCAAAATCTTAGAATGTGCTGAAAAAGTATTCTCAAAAATGGAATTTTTTTCTTGGGCACTAATGAAGTGAATGTTTGTAGCCTCATATTTTGAGCTGTTAGATCTTAATTTCCTTTACTAGTTAATGTATGCTGAGAGTGGGGCTGCTGTCAGCAGTGCTCTGCTTTTCCAAGTGTGGAAGTACTGGCAAAGGACTGGCCTGGTAGAAAACTGTAGGTCTTGTATTGTTCTGTCTGACAGACACTTGTTTCCTGTCAGATTTGATGTGGATAATCCTCCTTTCCTGGTTTTTGTGATCATGTCCCTTTTTGGAGGCTGAGGAGCTCGGCATCACTTAAATGAGCTGGAGAAATACTCTGTAGCTTGTTTTATCAGCCCTTTTTTTGTTCCAGCAAGTATAAGAAGCAAGTCTTGGTAGTAACAGACGGTGGATAATTTAGCAGGAGACTCTCCAAGAGCATCATTAAGTTTTGTCACTGCTTCTGAGGGACAGGAAGATATGCATAGGGATGTTTATTTTGCTTCATTTTAATCCCACACCTGGCTAGCTGAAGTTAAATGTCAGTGTGCGCATCTCCCACCGCTCTGTTGGTCATCCTTAATGATTTTGCTTGTCTTGGAATACATTAACCTTCCTTCCCCCATCCTCCTGCCATTCTTTATGCTGTCTTCAGCTTTAAATGTACCCATTTAAAGCTCTGTCGCCTCCCAGCACCCTTTGGAGAGAAGTGCTATCTATCCCGAGACACCGAGGCTGCATCCCATATTTGCTTTAAGCTGACACGCCTGCGGGTTTTCACTAACTGGGTCAATCCTGCCCTTGCTCAGGACAGTGTGTCCCTGGCACTGGTGCTCGTGCTGCCACATGGCCAGCCCAGACAGGGAGCTGATCAGGCTGGGGTGGGGGAGAGGACAGGATAAACCTCTTCTGATAACCACAAAAACCCCCAAAACTGCAGCTGGAATAATTTATCTGGAGTTGTGGCAGTCAAAGTGCTGAATGTTACTGGTGCTTAACAGCTAGATTCTTCTTGGCAGGATGGGAATAGAGGTTTTCAGCCTTCAGCAGGTTCTCCTACAGTATTCCTACTACTTGCTCCCTGTGGTCTTCCACAGTTACCTGTCCTTATTCTGTTCTGCATTGCTCAAGCTCCCCAGCATTTTCTGAGCATCCTGGTCTGGTGAAAGGTGTCCTTGTCCACAGCACTGGGGTTAGAACTAGATGATCTTTAAGGTCCCTTCCAATCCAGGCCATTCTGTGATGATTTTTTTACCATTTTACTTTCCTGGGAGCTCTGTTGTGAAGTCGCAGTAGCTCGCTGCTTAGTCTCTAAGGTGTGGGTGTTCTTAACCACTGAACTCCTGTCTGATGTGCTGTTTTTCCAAGTAAAAGCGGATTAACTTTAATCCTGTGTCTGTGTAGTGTAGCTGAAGTGTAGAGTTAATTGAGACATACAGATCCTTAAATTATCCCTGAAATTGTTCAAAGAGTGACTGTTCTGTTGCAGACTGGGCATGAATATGTGAACTCCTGACCGCTTGCTGATCTGGGAGTTCATTGCCTTAAAGGCACAAACAGAAGTGCAGCGAGGTTGACAGAGATACTGCACACTCAGTTCAGCCTAAAATGTCTTCTGGAGAGGCTGATATTTGCAGTGGTGGGTATTGACAAAGTGCAACGCTCTGCATCTCTTGCGGGCTATTTCCATAGGCTTAGTCATGTAGAAAAAGAGTAGGTGGTCAAGAATTAGTGCTGGCAGAGCTAACTCTTGTTCTTTTGCATTGCTAATGATGAACGCTGTCTTCCACCTCACATCACCAGATGATTTCTTTTGAGAGCTCAGTGGCAGGCAGCCACACTTTTCCCGCTGATTCTTTTGACTTGTGCGTTACACTTAGAAAATGGGCAAATGGAAACTCTGGCAGCTGCCTGACTTCCTCTCAAAAAGAAAAGGTTCCCTAAATCTCAGCTGGTTCACAGACTCGGTTCAAATGCTTCACATTTGGATCCATTCTTATAGCTTTCAGCCCTATATTATCGAAGGAAAAAATCTGCTTAATATTCCTACAGAGAGTATGTGGAGTGCAAATTGCTTGGTTGAACTGCTTGCAGCTCCTGTAGACATGGAAAGCTGCTTGGAATGGGTGGAATAGCTGCTTGTTTCGTATTAGTATTCCAGGGACTGAGGTGTTCCTTCTGGCACCACTTGTGTCAGTATGTGACATGTGTTTATCTGGTGACAAGTCAGTCCTGTGCGACAAACAAGAAGTCATGATGTGCAGCCTGCAGGCTTCAGTGTCTCCCAGAACTCATGATTCACAGGAACAGGATGCACAGGAACAATTGTATTCCCCTGGAAGCTCTAGACAGACACGTATACCTGAATTTTGCCATTTAATATTGTTTGGATTTGGTTCTGAGAAAGGTGTTCTGTATACTGGGATATATGGAGGGGAGAGGTTGGCTAGGGATCCAAAGCCTCTGGGAAGTAAATCGTAGTGTTTGTGTAGAAGAGGGATAACTTACATGGATTTGAGAGCAAACTTTGTCTCGTTTTTATGAAAAACAAAGTGCAAGAAAATATTACAGCTCTGAGCTGGAAAAAAAAATTGCGCGTTTCCTTGTTCCTCCTAAGTCTTGAGGAAATTGTCAAGTAATGGCTGGATTTTTATCTGGTAGCACCTTTCTCTCCTTCAGTTTTTCTTTAGAAGGTAGTTATGACTCAAAAAGCCTCAAACTGTTTGGGTGTTTTGGCTACTTTTCTTTGGTTTGAGAAAAATCTTAAAACCTCAAACCCCAGCTCCCAGAAATTATGGGCTAAATGTCACTCTGAAGGTTTTTGAGCCATTAGCAGTGAAGTGAATGGATTTCAGTAACCCTACCTGGAGATGTGTGTTGTCTAAAACCCCCAAACTGATTGGCTTGTGCAAGTTAAATATTTTTGTGCACAGTGTTTGTCCTAATCCTTTCTGGGTAACCTGCAATTGGCTGGCAAAATAAAGACTTGGATTATCAGGGAGGCAGAGCTTACTTAGCTTTAACCACCATGCACTTGGTGTTGTCACATCCAAAATGCGTCACGACTTGCTGCAAAGGGCTTGAAAATAGTACAAAGTCAGTTTTTTTGGCTGTAATTTTTGTAAACATGGACATTGAAGTGAGAGGTCTCTGGAGCAAAGGAAAACGCTTCATTTAAAAACTTCCACCTGGCACTTTTTTTTTTTTTTTTTTTGACAGGAGTCTTGAAATTTATTTTAAACTCCTGATTCATTGGGAGCAGCTGACAGACCTGAGCAGGCCTAGATCTGATCCTCAGTGCCTCACAGGAGCTTTGGAGACCTTTTTGGTCAGCAGTGCTCTCCTGACAAGGAACATAAGGAGTGCGCTGGCGTAGGTCTGGCATTGGGTACAGAATCCACCTAGAAATCCTCCTTTTTTTACCCTGGTGGTGTCAGACAGGTGGTGATTCAGCTTCCAAAACAAGCTGCTGCTGGTTTGCAACGCAAGTAGAGTGAATGTGGAAACATTTCTGGGAAGCAAGCTGGAGTATTTCCAAACCGATGTCCCGTGGAAGACAAGAAGCATTATTAAAAGAGGCTGAAGGCACAGTAGGGGAGAAGTGTCATATCTTGACAAGTGCAGCCTGTGGGTGTAGAGCATGGGAGAGAGGTTAAATCACCCTTTCAGATCCTATGTGGTGTAATTCATCCTTTTGAGCTATTTATGTCCAATTATCTATTGGCTGCCATCGGGATAAATACGGTTTTGGTTTCTGTCTTGCAGACCCAAGGCTGTAACGATAACCAAAAAGCTGTGTTTCTGTCTGGTTTTGTGGCTGAGTCACTGTGGGATTTCTTACAGCACATGCATTTGTTCTATTAGGGCTGGCTTTTCTGAATCAGAATTTATGAGATCTCAAGCTTCAAGCCTCTTGTGTGTTGTCCCAACTTCATAAATGCTGAAGAAGTGGGAGTTAAGAACCCTGCTATTAAACCCAGAATAAACCACTTTTCTTTCTATATACGTTGAGCAAACTTCTGGCTTTCCTCGATTACCTAATGTGGGGAGAGAGCTGCTGGTTTTGGCTCTGAGGTGAAAGTAAAATCTGCCCTGTTTCCAAAGTATTTATTTGGAAAAACTTGCACAGCTGAGTTTATGGAAGTTTTATATTTTCAGACCAAACTCGTCACCTTTCAGGAGCTCTTGAGTGCCCTTGTTTTCCTGTTAGATAGTCTCTAAATAGAGCATTCATCTTCTCCCAGGAAATACTTGCTGGCTTGGGTTTTAATTAAAACCTGGATTTCAGTCACGACAAACTACAGGATGCCAGGAAACACTTTAAAATTTTCTCTGAACTTTGTGTCATGCTTAACAAAGATTTTTACCTTTTTCTAAGTAAGTAGGGATGTGTTCAGTAAGTATCATTCTTTTTTGCCTATGTAGGATCCAAGGTGACAATTTTTATATACCTACAAAGGGCTTTTGTATAAATAAGCGGGGGCAGCGCTCATCATCTATTAAATTCCTATTGTTTTGTTTCTAGGTAATGCATTAATACAGCAGAAACATTTGTCAGGAAGAGCTTGTGTTTTGAGATGGTGGGTGATGGGTGGGATGGAGCCAGGCAAACAGTGCTCAGGGGGTCTCCTAGTTTGTTGTGCTACAGAAGGTGAGGTAGGTGTTTCAGAGGAGACATTTGAAGAACAGCAGCACCAAGTTCCTCACGTGCCAAGCCCTTCCAACACTGGAGAGCAGTCCCAGGGAGTGTGGGTGTTATGAGTCTCCTTTACAAAAAATTGGTGTTTGTGATAGAATGCTAACATCTAAGCAGGATTAGGAACTGGCCTCTGGGTGCTGAAGAGGTGGGAGGCGCAAGGGGAGTGTGGGTAAAGTGCTGGAGGTGGTGCTGCTCACAGAAATGCTGCACTTGGCACATCTGGCCTGGGTTCTAACGCCTCTTCTGTTGCTCTTCTTGCTTAACACTCTGAAGAGAATGTAAACTATTATTTTGTTTTCATCCAGTGCTTGGTTGTCCCATATCACGGCATTTAAACAATCTGGTCTGCTTCCCTTCTCTTCTCAGATGAAGCTCCAGAGATGCTGTCTGACCTAGTTTTAACTTAACGTCCACTAAAATGGTTGAATTTTATATGCCCTGGCAACTTTCCTTTTGCCTAAATAAGGGGGAGGGATTCTATTCTTAATTAAATACACCACACTGGAGATTTATAGACACTTGGCACGACCTGGCAGGCAAACTGGATAATTCCTGATTGATCTAGTAGCAAGTATTCTTTTTATTTTAGTGCTTGCACATTTAGTTCATTAACAAACTAACAAAAGTTTAACAAACTAACAAAAGTTTAACAAACTAACTGACATATAATGGGGAATTCACTGAAAATGAAGGCTTTGGAGTGGCATACTGGATTGAGTTAGGTTGAAGTTACCCACATTAAAAGTGATTTTGCTATAATGGAAGGATAAATGTTTTATCCAGCAAAATTTTTTGTTTTGCAGATGGCTTATTCAATCAGTATATCAGTCAGCAAGAGTACAAACCTCGCTGGGGGCAGATTATCCCGAAAAGCACCAAAGGTAAGGACATTTCTTAAGATAGAACTCATGTACTGCCAGTTCTGTCTTGTTCCTTTGAGAATATGGAACAAGAAAATGATGCAAGAAAGTCTCCTCTAGGAGAGTTCTAGGGAATGGTTTCTTCTCTGAAGAAATTGCATTTGTCTGCAAATTCAGTGAAACTCAGTCTGGTCTCTGGTTGAGTAAGGAACACTGCAGGAATACAAGTGGTAACTTTAAGGATAGATCATCAGTTTAGTAACAAATCCCAGAATATTGGTTAAACATGAGATCAGTTATCTGTGTTACTGGATTTCGCACATGGAATTGATGTGACTTCAACTTAAAGTGAAGAGTTGACAAATAAATACATTATCTTAACAGGGACTATTTTAAATGAGGTGGATCTTTTGAAGTCTTGATCTGTTACACAGTAAATCCAAGTCGCAGAATCTTTTCCCTTCCTCTCTGCCTTGAGAGGAGACTTGTAGCAGCATCCCTGACTACGCAGTACAAAAATCACTGTCGTAGAGCAAATGTAGGATCCAAGGTGACAATTGCCAAATGTGGAGCACTGTCACCAAGCCCCTGGGGAGGGGTTATCTATGTCACCTGTCCTGAATGCTTAAGATACCTAAAGTGGTTGGAAAGCTGCTTTAATTGGACAATTGGAATTCCCTTATATGTGAAAATAGCTGGTGCAAAGCCTGCTGTGCTCTACCTCTGCATCACCTCCTGCTCCCATCCCAGGGGTTCATTTCCCTGTCATTTGAGTATCTGTTCTCACAGCTCAGCCCTCAGGCAGCTCTCAAGTGGGGAGAGATGGAAGGGGAGCCAAAGGCTGGCTGTGTCCTCCCTGCTGGAGAGCTGCAAGGACAGCTCAGAGCTCTTTTGTGTGCACCGAGTGTGTCAGGAACACTGGAGCTCCTTTCAAGGCGCTGGGAGTTGCAGTATTCACTTCTGCTCTCTGTACTGTCAGTCACCAGATAATTCAATATAGAACTTTGCACAATTTTATAATACACAAAAAATGTTACCTGGAAAAAAAGTGATGTGCTAGTGTTGAAAGAAGGGTGAGTTACTTAGTTCCTCTGCTTCTGTGTTGAGGTTGTATCTTTCTTTGGTTTAAAAATCTTATAATGGAAAACTCTCCCTTCCCTCTTTTTGTGAAGGTGACGGGGAAGACAGTCGGCCAGGGATGAGAGGTGGCCATCAGATGGTTATAGATGTGCAGACAGGTGAGTAGTTGTTACATTTCTTAACTAAAACATTTAATCAGTTATTTTCCAGATTAGTATGCAAATGTGTTTTTCTTCAGACACCGTGTTAGCTTCAGGTTTTGAGAAAAAAAATCGCACTTTCTAACAGTTGGGTTAAATGCTCTGCTTCCTCTCTGGATCCATATCCAGCTGCCTTTCCCTTTCTTCCCTATTAATTCTGCGTTATGCCTTAGCCATTGTCTTGTCTTAACTAAGAAACCAAGAACAATTGGTTTTAATTTTTTGTTCCTCCTACCATCTTAGAGCAGGAGTTCAAACGAGAAGAGAAATTAGGGATAATAATTTCCCTTATCTGTTACAGGCTCAAGCAGTAAATCTGATGTGTTGAAACATTCCTTGTATTTTGGTTGGAGTGGCTTCTGATTTCCACAGTGTGCAAGAAACTCCTGTTAAATATAATTCTTTAGACATCCTTTGCAAAATTGTTTCCTGTAGTAGTTTAAAGAATGGTTCAGCCTCTGTTTCAGAGAACCTGCATAGAAAAGAAAGTGGGGTGGTGTATCAGGAACAGTTCCAGTGATTGTTGTTCTGCATAATTTTCTGTATCTTTGTCTCTTATTTAATCAGATTTCTTTGGTACGTCAGTCCTTACTAGAATAAGGAAGCGTCTGCCTGAGTCTTTGCTGTGTGAGTGAAAGGATTGTTCTTGGGAAGGGAGAAACAAGACCAGGGTGTGGATATTGGACAGGAATGTAGGGTGGCATTGAAGGAGTTGGCAGAAAAATGCCCGTGGCCGTATCTGTTGTGGTCACAGGACGGGGACAGAGCATGTGACAGGATAGGACCTTCCAGAGTAATTTGCTAAGTCATAGTGAACAAGCAAAAATCCAGCAGTAGCTGCAGCCTCTGGCTTTTGCTCAGAGTAGTTACTGCTCTGGAGGAAGCACTCAAGTTATTCTGTGTATGAGAGTAAACTTTTTTCATTTCGTGGGAGAGGTTTGAGATTGATTAGAACAAAACACTGCTGGAGGATTTGCCGGTGTTTGTCTGTGCAGAGGCTGGGAACGCTCCCTAGTGGCCTCAGGAATTAGTAGTGAGTGTCTCACAAGAGTGTGGAAGAAACATGATCCTTGTCAACTTGGAAATGATAGTCCTGCACACCTCCTGAAAATAAAATATCCATGGTAGTGTGAGCCTTCCTTTCCATTCCTCTTAGTTTTCTTAAGGCCCCAGTAAGGCTTAGTTAGCTCTGCCTTTGACTTTCACTCTGCTTTAACAAGGCAGTAAAACTCATCCATATATTTTTCAGTATTTCTTGATATATTTTATATGTATTATATATACTTTGGATATATTTGCATGTTTCCTATCTATTAATATTTATATTATTTATGGAAATCTGTATAATGTGTATTTGTAAATGTATCAAATATATACCATTTTTTGTTTTTTACTTGCACAAAAGTGGATGGACAGCACCCACAGATGTGGAGTCCTGGATCTTCCTCCCTCTCTCATGCTGGTCCTTTCTTGCTGCAGCTCTGTTCAGAGGTGGTGGGATACCATCCCAAAGTTTCCCTGTGGGCTCTTTGGGAAGTTGCTCTTAGTTTTGCATCCAGGTCCACTGAGGCATGTAAGAGCTGAAATACTTTTGAGATGATCAGTTTTTGCCATTTAATTTGGCTCGTGATAGGCCAGGGGAAGTTCTTGGGGCTGTTTCCCATTGCTGATTGCTGGAATTTTCCTTTTGGATATAGGTAGAGTTTAACGAGCTGGTGGGAATTTAGCCAGTTCTGTCAGGATGCATTTTACAGACTGGAGCTGGAAAGCTCCCTGGCTAACCTTGGACAGATCCAGTGTTAATGGAAGAGGGAGCAGCCAGTGGTGTACTCTTCCCTTCAAAGACATCCTCCCTCCTTACTCACACACTTGCTGAGTGAGTTTTTTTTAGAAGACTTTGGCAACTGAAGAGAAATCGTCTCACTTCGCACTCCTTGTTAGAAGAGTGAGTGCCTTCTCAAAAATCAGTATTTTCTTCAACTTGAATCTTTTGGAAATGAAGTGAAACATCAAGATCATACTTACAAGGAGATTCTGAAGTTCCATATCACATAGAATAAGCGTTGGAAGCAAATTTTCATCTCTGATGGCCAGACCTGCTGTAGGTATCAGTGAACTATAAATGGTTCAGTGTTTTGATTAACCTCAAGGAAATTTTAACCAAATATTACTGACTAGAAAAATGATTTTAATTTAGTAGTACTGAGCTTGCTGGATGCATGTGCTGGTGTTAAGATAGAGGATATGGGTTGGCGAGTAGCTGAGCTAGATCTTAAGTTGCTGATAGTGCGTAGAGTCACTGAGACTTTGTTTATCAGTTTCAGGTAGAACATGGATTAACTTGGTCTAAACTTCAGCATGGTTTATCTTTCACTTAGAGCAGGCTGAAAGTAACTGAAAGAGAATTTAGCATCTCTGCTGGCAGCCAGTAACTTGTGCTGGAGCTCATTTCCATCTGATACTCCTGTTCTTAATACCTGCCTGTTATGATCCAGTTTTAAGGTTCTTAGAAATGCTTCTGCCCGAATTAAGGTACAAACAAGACCATATGCCAGTGGCAATAGTAAGGGTTTTATTTGATGGTCAATATGAGAGAGAGAAAAACATGTAGAAAATAGGTGGGGGGGACAGAAAGAGTGACAGGGACAGAATAAGGAAAGTATCACCACTCCGTGGATCCCAGCGATGTTCGTTGATCCTCTCCAGCTGGTCTCTCGGTGGTGAAGGTCCCCCCAGAAGGCACAGAGTCCCATGGGTGTACATGCTCAGACTAGGTAGGCATGTCTGGCCATGTCCCCCTGGGGCGGGGGTCGGTCTCTCACAGCAGACTCTGGGTCTGTTGCATCCCGTGCAGTCCTGTGGGGCCAAGCCTCTCACATGAATGTCCTGTGGATGTGGCCTGTGGGGTTGGGGGTTCCACAGCTGGGCCGGTTTGTGTAATCAGAGGATGGGTGTTTGTTGCCTCTCACCAGAGGCTGCACCATGCACCCAAAGCCTCCTCCTCCCCACTCGGTTGGGAGGAGTCTGTGTAAACCTGGCGTCTGTGAGCTGTGCTCTTCCCGCACCCCAAACTCAGCCGGGGACAGTTGCAGCTGGTGGCTTTGGCCTTTTGTGGATGCATGCCTTTCCCTCAGCCTGGGATGACTGAACAATGGGTTTCCCTTTATCTAATCAACAGTTTGACTTTCAGTTCAAAGTCCCACTCTTCAGGGAAGCTTCTTCAGTTGTAGCTTATTTATAATGAGCAAAACTTTATATCAATGTTTGAGGCATGAACTGTTTTCAGTCTCTGACACTGCCACAGCTGACTGAGTAAGTGCAGTGTTCCTGATGCTTTGGAAAACTCGTAAAGCAGTTTGCAATTGAACTGTAGGCATTGTGGGATGCAGAACTGAGAATGCAGCCTGATGTCTTCCTATATTAAAAAAAAAAAAAGAAAAGTTAAAAATGGGAAGTTAGTTATTCTCACAGTGTCCTCCATGCATTTAATTCCGTTAGCATTCAGACTGGAATGACTCTGGATGGCAGAATTAGGAGGTTGGATTTGGTATACAAATGCAGATGCATTAACTAAGAGAAAGTCACAGTTATAGCTGTTAGGTACTTTAAAGCTTTAAGCTGCAAATAAAAACAGAAAGCTTGTGCTATTCCTGCTTTTCCCTGCAAGGTGCATTTCTCATGCAGCTTTCCATGTGGGAGGCTGGAGAGTTCTCTCTGCTTTTCTACGAGGAAGGGGAAGTATTTGAGTAGTTGCAACCCAGGTACATAGATTAAAACAAAATTATCCCCCAAACAACCCCAAAACTACACAAGAACACAGTGTTGTGTGTTGAATGTCAGACATGAGAAGCTGTTTGTGTAGGCCCTGGGGAAATATTGGAGCAGTAACACAAAGGTTCATGTGTAAAACTGTGTTCCCAGGGAATTGAACCCTAATGCAGTTTTGGATGAGGGTGTCAGCATCTGCCACTGGTTCCTTATTAACAGCTCTTGGAGTCTGCCCTTTCTGGCCTCCTTATGGGTCAGATATGGCACATGTTTCAAAATTCCAGTGCTTATTCTGGAAGAAAGTGGGAATGGGTAAGTGAATTGCCAAAAGCAAAGTTTTCAGGAGTAATGTTGGTACTTAAGAACAGTCTGTGTGTTGTGTTTTGGAGATGTGGTTTATAATTCCATAGGCCAGGTGGAATTGATCTGCTCTTACAGGGCAGACACAGTGAATGACAGTGCAGTCCATAAAGCCATGTAATTTATTTTGGTAACAATAGAAATATAGACCATGTAGAAGCCATTCTATTAAAAAAAAGGATATTTTATGTTATGTCATGTCAGGCTTTCTTAAGTGTTCATCTTTTTAGTTCATAAAGCTGAAGCCTTCTGAAGTTTTCCAATGAGCCTGTTTTAGAAATAACAGCAAAGCAACCAGGATGGTTTCTTTTCTGTGTCCATTTCTCTTCTCTTTGGCAGGCAAAACAGTTTTTTGAGGGAAACCATTAGTGAAATGCTCTTTATTGATGTGGTACCTCTGTGCTCTCACTGAAGTGCAACTGCTCTGTAATTTTGGTTGTACATCATTTTGCTTTTCCTTTCGTCAGAAGGAATTCTGTTTGCTTCCTTCCATTAGATAAATGAGGACAAATCTGTGGGTTGGGAAGAGAGGGAGATTCAGAGCAGTGGGCCCAGCGTGCCCATCGTATATGTGGGCAGCACAGCAGAAATGACAAGGCTGGTTCAAAAGCAGCGTGGAAAGATGAAAAAGATGAAGAGAGAGCAGCAGACGTGAAGGATGCTGTTTTGCCTGAGGAAAACACTGCTATCCATAAGATATTTAAAGACAGGACTTGTGTACAGGATGAAGGGATCTCAGAAACAAAACACAGATGGCTTCTAAGCTCTGAAACACAAACAGCTGCTGAATCCTGGAGGTTACTCAACTTCATGGTGCTTTCACATTTGGGACTGTGTGCCTATCCTTTAAAAAAAACCCTTGTATCCAGCCAACTTGCATCCAGCTGAACTGTGGCTCAGAAATCAAGGGATGTGATACTGCAAGAAGATTTTAGGCTGATTTTGGATTTGTGGTCTTAAACGCTCCTCACAAAGTGGACAGTGCTGCTGGCACATAACTAAAGGTGTGGGTGCTATGTGGAGAAGTGACATCCTTTTGTAGGCGGCTTTTGTGAGATCTTACACCTTGATCTTTTTGTTTCTGAGAGGAATCCTTTGTAGTTCTGGGACACTGATGCTCCAGTATAGCCCCAGCAAGTTTGGGCTGGCAGCTGACTGGGAGGGCAGTGGGTGATGAACTGGAGAAGAGGGCGGTGAGTCCAGGGGACCCTGAGGGGCTGCAGGAGAGAATTGAGAGGTTCTGATCCTGCCCCTGGGATGTGACAGCTGTGCAGGAGGACAGACTGGGGACTTGCTGCATGGAAGGATTTGCAAGGTACTGGAAGTGGAACATGTGTCAGCAACATGTCCTTGTGGCATTGAAGGCCAGCCTCTCCTGCTGGGCTGTACCAGCACAAGCACAGCCAGCAGGGAGAGGGGAGGGTGATGTTCCTCTCTTGGGTACTCGAGGACATATCTGGAGTGCTGTGCCCAGTTTGGGCTCTCTGGGAAAATAAGGATTGTGTCAAACTGAACTGACCAAGGTGGTCAGGGCTGGAGCATGTGATGTGTGAGGAGATGCTTAGGGAGCTGGTTTTGTTTGTCTGGTAGAAAAAAGGTTCATGGGAGGATCCTAGAGATGTCTTCAGCTACTGGTGAGAGCACGGAGATGGCCAGGCTCATTTTGGGGCGAGCAGAGGGATAGGATAAAGGACAGGAAGGGAAAATCCTGTTAGATATTAGGGGTGAAAAAATTGTAATGAAGTTTATCAGTCATTGCATGTCCATCCTTGGAGATACTCAAAGTATAACTGGATAATTCCCTGGCCAACATGGTCTCTGCTGAAGTTAGCCCTCCTGTGAGGGGGTTGGGGGATGACTGATGGACCAGATGACTTGCAGAGGTGCTGTAGATCCATAATTCTTCTATATTCCATAGAGAACTGTTCTAGCAGAGACATGGAAATACCACTTGACCAAATAATGTAGTTAAATATGTCACCAGGATTGGAGTGCATTCCTTGAGGAAGGCCTCCTGTACCAGAATCCCACCAAGATTTCACCACATGGAGAAGATGGAGTTAACAGGAGTTAAAGAACTGTCCTTGAGAATGTGTGTGAACCTGGACTGAAGCCTCCCCAGGAATTTTGATATTTAATGTGTTAGAGAAGGCTGCTTTGCTACTTTTCTGAAAAACAGAAATTAAGGAGAGGTTGACAGGAAATATGTTGATTGTTGGGAATGCACATTCTCTAATTTGAGGACTTCTCTGGCACCTTTTAATCATCCAGAGAGTAAGGGAATAAAAGAACTCAGACATTACAGAAACATTTTTGACTGAGCAAGCAGTTTAGAAATACTCAAAGAACATATTTAATTCAAAGTGTTGAATTTGTATTCAGAAATAAATGTAGAGGAAATAAGCTGAGGATGCTGGAGGAGAAATTTGACTTCCTAAACGTAGCTGGTAAAAGCTTTGGGTAAATATAATTGCTTTCATGTTTTTTTCTTGTTGCCTTGCAGGTAGATTTGAAAATTCTCCTTCTCTGCCCCTAAAGCTGAACAGAGACTTGCTTTAATAAAGCAGCATCAATTTTGCTGTGTTCCAGATTGCTTGGATGCAAAGGGAGGATCCTTTCCTCCTTGAGTTCCCCAGTGCTACCAGAGTTATATTGGTGTGAGACTGCTGGGCCCCCCTCGAGCTGCCCCACTGCTGCTGCCTGGGGTTTATGGCCTCTGTCCTCTTCTTTGAATATTGTCCTTTGATATCTGTCCTGGTTGGTCTCTGCATGCAGGGTGAAAAAAAAATCCCTCTTGTAAAATCTGAATTAACAGCTAGAATTCAAGCAGTGATACTGGTTGGGAAATAGAGTGGAGCTTGACTTCAAAAAAATCCTTAAAATCCCCAAAAAACTCAAACCCAACCAAAGAAAAACAATCAAACTCAAACCCAACCAAACAAGAACAATCCTACAAACCACCAAACAACTATTTTTTTTCTTCATACCATGGGAAAACATTTCCAAATTTTAGGAGAACCATAACAAATTATTTGCTTGACATTACCAGCAACAGATGCATTTATGTATTAAGAAATAATCTTTTTAGAACACAGAACCTTCCTCTAAAGTATGCATATAGTTCTGCAATAAGGCATGAAAGTAAAAAATTATTTTCATTGGGTCTGGACAGTGATGGAGCCTTTCTTTCATGTGAGCTACAGTTTTACTTCATGATGAAGAATGGGCCTGGCACAGAGTTCATGTCCATTTGTGTTCAGGGTGTCGCTCTGGGGATGGTCAGCACCAGCTGGGTGCTCGTGTTCCTCTCTCAGTGCTCACATTCAATTCTGTCAGCCTGGGTTAGGTAACTTCCAAAATCTGAGTTTTCATCGGAGTCATTCAGGTTTGCTATTAAATTTCATGTGAGCCAACAAAGCCTTTCCAGGCAGGCCTGACATTTTGGCAAGGTCCCAGTAGGATTTTTAGCTGGTGCCAAATCTTTTATTTTTCTCGGCTATCAATGAAGCTGTTGTGGTAATGTGGGTTTTGTGAGCTGTGAGAATTTATGCGCACAAAGGGACCTGCTCTTTGCAGGGAACCCTGGGAGCCCTGAGTCCAGGAGGAAGGGTAATTAAAGTTAATGAACCAGGGTAACCTTTCCATGGTGATGACCACTATCCTGATGGTAGGTAAGGGTCAGGGACTAGTCCCAT
This sequence comes from Corvus moneduloides, assembly GCF_009650955.1. NCBI lineage: Eukaryota > Metazoa > Chordata > Aves > Passeriformes > Corvidae > Corvus > Corvus moneduloides. Next base: position 71,683,277 of record NC_045479.1, read on the forward strand.
TTTATAATCGCGCTCTAACCCTGCTCTTTAATTGGTGTTGGATTAAAAATTGGCCATTACCTCCATAATAGAAGTGGTTTTTGGATTTTAAAGGAGTTTTTCAAAGCTCTGCAAGTCTTGAGGAGCTTGTTCTTCTTGGACTTGGCTTTGTGTTGTGTTTTAATGCAGTCTAAAAATGAAGTATATTTAGCATTTGAGACCAGATAGTGCTGTTTCTATAATGGGAGCAGTTTGGTTATCTCTCCATGGCAGAACAGAAACTCCTTTCTTAAATGCTTCCCCTCTTCAAAGGCTTCATCTGGTTTTATCAGTGACTCTGGGAAGCCTTAGAACTTGTTGTACACAGAGCAGTTGTGGGTTTGAGGTGACAGCCCTGAAACACTGACTTAAACTTGTAACTCTTCTACTCACTGGCTTTCGTGGCATCAGGTAAGTTACTTCATGGAAGACATTTCCCTTGAAGAGGATTTTGTAGTTGAAGTAGATTTTTCTGTCTAAGGGATGGACTAAACAGAAAAGATTTGCTGCTTCTATCTCAGAAATCTTGTTGATGTATAAATCCTGCACCAAGCGGGGCACAGGCTGAGATGTCATTGACAGACTACATGCACAGGATCCAAAATGTTAAATATTGTTCATTTGTCTGTCTGGAATTTTAATCAGAAGGCTGTGGGTTTGATTGCCTCTTATGTAAATGTGGAAATAGAAAATGACTCTGAGAATTGGCTGTCTATCAACCCTAAAATCTTCCATTACTAAACCAAACCACATTTTTGTCTTGATGACTCGTTCCATTCAAAGAGGAGTGGTGTTTTCAGTAAAAAAGAGTTTAAATTTCTCTTCTGATAGTCTCTTTGTCACAGATGTTTTGTGGGCATTAGCCTGTTTAAACACATTCTCTTTTTAAAATAAAACTTTTTTTTTTTTTTTTTAATAATAGAAACAGTTTATTTGTTTGGTGGCTGGGATGGAACTCAGGATCTGGCTGACTTCTGGGCATACAGTGTGAAGGAAAACCAGTGGACCTGTATATCCAGGGATACTGAGAAAGAGGTAAGTTCTGCAAACATCCGTATTTTTTAAAATACATCAGTTGTTGCCCACAAAAATGCCCCTTCTAAAGTGCTTGTGTTGAAGTTCAGCAGGAGGTGAGAGCCACAGAGTTCAGACCTTCAAGTTCTGAAGACTTTTGAAGTGCTTATGTGGGGAAAATGTGAGCTGGAGGTGGCTTTGAAGTGTTCAAGATTCCTGGAGGGGAAAAGTTTATTTCTCAAAAGCAGAAAAATCAGCTCAGTGAGTAGAGCACGAGTTAAATAATTTAGTGTGGCTGAACCATGAGACTTATCACAGAATCACAGAATGGTTTGGGTTGGAAGGGACCTTAAAGATCATCCAGTTCCAGCCCTGCTGCCATGGGCAGGGACACCTTCCACTGGAAGGTTCCAAGAACTTGCTAATGAACATTTCAGACCCGATCCTGGTGTTCGAGCTTCAGAAACAATTTGTTTATTTTTTTAGCTTCTGTCAAAAATGAATAGAAATGGACAACTACCAGATGGAAATCTAGAGGACAGGGGTTACTGCCAAAGGCTACACAACCCTGAGAGCTTTCGTGGAATTCATTTGAACCATTTTCCTTGGCCTATTTTGCTCAGTATTTGACAATATGAAACCTGAAATGAATGTAGCTTGGGTTATAGGGCGAGACAAAAAAAGTCCAAGACTTTTGGCCTGTGTAATTCCTTTCACTGTCCGCTGAAATCTTCAAGTTCTGTGTGGTTGTTGTGTTTTGAGTTCATTAGTTGTCTGTCAGAGGACAACTCATGCCACCTTTTCTTGGAGGTATGAAAAGTTTGAGATCCCTCCACTTTTTGACAAATTTGGGAGTTGATTTCCTCAACTGTTTGAAAACAGTATAAAAATGTCTTGTTTCTCATTTGTATTTCCCAATTTCTTGTCATGGTTAATTTTGTGAGCTTCCTTACCAGATTAAATAACACTTTAATATTCTCATTTTTTTCATGGCAAAGGTTTTTAGAGGTTGTAATCAAGTAGGACAAATAGCCTGAGCTGAAAAAAAAGAATAAAATCTCACAGGCATTTCCTGTAGCCTTCAAATCTCTGTCATGTACTTACTGATTGGAACATCCTTTACAAAATGGGCAACATGATACTCTGGTTTCTGTCATAACAAAGCTGTGGAGAGGTAAAATTGTTATATTTATGTAGTGTTTAGTCAAAAAGGGGCTACTGTGTTTTCTTCCTGCACAAACCAGTATGGGTCAGTCTGGTGTTTAAGGGATTCATTTCCTTTCTTGCTGGGGTCACGCCACATCCAGTTGAGTTTCTGTAAAGCTTAGGAGGCCTGGCTGGGATGTTTTCTCTTTAGGTTCCTCATGCCTGACTCCAGCAGGATAAAACTGGAATGGGAGGAAGGAGGGATGCACAAAAGGAGGGCTGTGCAGGAGACACAGTAGAAGAGTTGGGAATTGATGTGGTTAAATGATTATAAAGGGATTTTGGAGGGAAAAATGTTAACAGAGTGTTATGGAAGTTCAGGAAATTCAGGTGGAAGATGGGAAGGGTCATGGGGAGAGAGGAAGAAAGAGGAATTTTTAGTAAGTGGAGACTTGTTGAATCTATGAATATATGAGGAATTTTGAAGAAGGGATGTACTTAATAGAGAAAAGTGTAAAGAAACGTGGGTGTCTTTAGAAGGGGAATTCTGGAAGGACTCTCTGCGACAAACTTGAGAGGTGGGGCCCCTGTGAGCCTCACGGAGTTCAACAAGGCCAAGTGCAAGGTCCTGCACATGGACCTTCCAGGGGGTTGGAACAAGATGATGTTTCAGGTCCCTTCCTACCCAGACCATTCCATGATTCTGTGATATATTCAGCAGTGTTCAAGAGGCCTCCTGAAGTGTAGTCCAGGGTTTTGGTGACTTTCAGAGGTACAGTGAACTGGCAGCAGCTCTACTTGGAAACCAGCAGTGGGTTGTGGTTTGTTTTTTTTTTTTTTTTCCCAAAGAGATCTGGATGAAACCTGATTTAGAAATGAAAAGGTCAATCTCAAATGTTGAAAAGTAAATTCAAAAACAGAGACTCCAGATGTTTCTCTAATAGGGACATCACTGTTCACAAACAATTTGCAAAAAGGAAATGTCTGTTGACATGGAATTTTAAAAAATATTCAGAGTAGATTCCAGTAGAGCTTAATCTTATTTTGTTGTATTGTGCTAGTTCTGCTTCTGGCTTTTTTATTCTAATTAATCAGTGACAGTGGTTAAATTAGCCACTCAATAATTAAACTTGGACAAGAGCAAAATATGGTGAAAATTGCATCCTGTCCAGTGTTATTGTAGGGATAATGCACAGTAATGCTTTTGGGATAAAGGTACTGGCAGCTTCTGTTGCACTGCATTAGGAAAAGGTTGTTTGACCTTTTTCTAAAAACTTTTTTGCTGCTGTTTTTCAAAGTTTTCCAGTGAGGTGTCTCTTTGTCACCTGAAGTTGCATTTGTCTTTTTTAACAATTAGACCACCAAAGCTGATTTTCCATAGCTCTTTTTCATAGAATCATTGAATAGTTAAGTTGGAAAACCCCTCTAAGATCAGCTCCAGCTGTTCTCCCAGCACTGCCAAGGCCACCACTACACCATGTCCCCAAGTGTCACATCTACAGGGCTTTTAAATCACTCCAGGGATGGGGACTCCACCACTGCCTTGGCAGCCTCTTCCAGGGATGAACACGCCTTTCAGTGAAGAAATTTTTCCAAATATCCAAACTCAACCTCCCCTGGTGTAACTTGAGGCCATTCCCTCTCCTCCTGTCCCTGTTCCCTGGGAGCAGAGCCTGACCCCCCCTGGCTGCCCTCTCCTGTCAGGGAGTTGTTGAGAGCAAAAAGGTCCCTCCTGAGCCTCCTTTTCCTCCAGGCTGAGCCCCTTTCCCAGCTCCCTCAGCTGCTCCTGGGGCTCCAGACCCTTCCCCAGCTCTGTTCCCTTCCCTGCACATGCTCTACCACCTCCGTGTCTGTCTTGTATGTCTGGACAATATGCTCAGGGCACTGCTGGAGTAGCTGATCACTTACAGCCTGAAAAACAGGGTATGGAGACCTGCTGGTGAACACACCACCACTGCTGATGGACAAACAGATCCCACCATCCCTTCAGAGTATTCCAGCAGGGCTCTTGCTGTCCTTGTCAAATCCTTGTCCTCAAGCCTGAATCCTTCCAGGGAGATGCTCCATGGAGCAGCTCAGGATCTCTCAGCTTACCCACAGCTTCTGTCTCTGGAGTGTGTGACAGCTCTGTGAATAAGTTGGCACAAGGCCCAGCCAAAATATATTTCATTTAAGAGCCTTTAAGAGTTTCTACCCTGAAAATCAAGGTGGAATGTTCTGACAGATGCTGTTGTCTTCAGGGTTTATTAGTGGCTGTAGATCAACAGACCTCTTCAGGATTAGGGAATAAATAGTTTTAAAAAAACAGACCTTGTCATTCCTTGGACATTTTTATTCTAGGCCAGTGTCAGTTAATAGAGAAAGTTAATGTGTATGTTTTGATGTCTATTTCTAGTTTCCAAGCAGCAGCTTTCTCTTTTGAAGGGTAATTTAGTGAAATTCAGTGCAGAGGACAGTTTTAAGCATAGGAAAGACTTCGTTTGGTGTAAATTGATAGGCGTGGGGATTTTGAAATAGGATCAAAATGCTGAGGGATGTTGATGCCTCTGGAGATCAGATAAATGAGACTAAAGTAGTGTGATAGTTGGCATATTTTGTGTGTCGCTGGTATTCCTGTACCTTGTTTTAGCATTTCCTAGAGACCAGAGATGGGGGGAGCTCCCTTCAAACAGTGTCACTGCACTGATTGGTACCTTCTGTGCTGCTTCTTGGAAAATACATTGACTCATCCTCATTCTGGCTTCTTCAGAGAAAAACCCTGCTCTCAAATCAGCTCTGTGAAGGACATGGAAATTGTGTAAATGGGTTAGGTTTAGGTGACACTGTGTTTCTCTCAAAAATTTTTGAAGTGTTTTCTTGCCATAGGTAGAAGTGAAGGTCTTGTCATGGTTTAACTGCTTGAGAAGATAAATCTTTCCTCACAATGAAGGAAAGTGTAGGTCAACAAGTGCCTCCTGTTCCTTAGGTTCAGAATGATGTAGAGAATGGGTGTATTGTGAGGTGACAGTTTGCTGTGAACACCAAGTGCTTTTCCAGGATGCTGAAAGTAAAAGCTGACAAGTGTAGAAAGATCTCCTAATGGTGAGAGCCAGGGGGAATTTCAGCTGCTATTGTATTTCCAGTTAAATTTTCTCCAGTCTCTGCATGCATTTCCTTACATTTGTTGACATGGATGAATTTACCCAAAGCTTTCAGTGTTGTATTACCACAGAAGCATTTTGTTAAGAGTTTGTGACACCTCTGACTGGTTTTTTGGGTGTGATGCAGCAGTACATGAGCTTATAAATGTAAAGCTTTTACCCTATGCTGTTTGAAGTGTAGGAATTGAACTAGTCTCAAATATTGACTTCTTCCCACAGATGGTGATACAGTTTGGAAGACACTTCAAGTGACTTGAGGGGCTTTTTGTTTCAAATATTGTGATGTTTACGGACTTGAGATCTAATACAGTGAATGTGCCATGTCCTACTGCTGAGCAGTTCCAGTGGTACAGATGCTCAGTTGTATGAGATGCCTGGTGCCACAAAAGCACATAGGGAGAAGGCAGCTGTCCCTGAAAGAAACTTGGATACTGCAGACGTACCTCGGAGCCAACTTCCTAAATAGTGCAAATGCCTACTAAAGTAGGGACAAAGACGACAGATGCTGAAGTGAACCAAATGAAAAGTATCCTAGGCTGATCCTAAATATCACAGGCTAATGGTTTATTTTCCTCCCTATTAGTAGCATAATGGCTTAAAATGTTCTAAGCCTGTATTCTTTCCCCAGAATGTTAGAGAGAGACTTTCACGTATGCCTGACTGACATCCCCAGTGATTTCCACTTAGGCAGCCTAAAGCACAAAGACCCTGTTGAGGGAGTAACACCTCAGCTTTTAAAAATAATTTATTTTTAAGTAAACATTTTGGAAAAGGTTTTCAGCTTTTAAAGCTGATTTATGTGTGCCTCCAATTCTGTCCTCTTAACACTGGTTTATTTGTCTTTTTTTTAAACTTTGACATTTTTTTTAAGGAAAAGATCATCCATATTTGAAAACAGCTCCAGGTCTTAAGTTATTCAGTTCCCTCACTGGGTGCCTGTATTTCTTGCTTCCAGCATGAAAAAAAGCCCAGAAAACAAGCCAGACTTCAGTTATTCCTCACACCAGATGTTTGAATGTGTGGAGGTCCCTTTCCTCCACACGCTGCTGTTCAAGTCAGTCTCGTGGAGGAAGAGGCATTAAATAAATGCCTTGTGCCCGGTGTTCTGGAGGCTGCGCAACTTTGGCAGCCCTGGAGCTTGTGCGTGCCAGTCTTCAGGTTATACTGAATTTCCAAGTCATCATAAAGCTTTCAGTTGCAAAGTAAAACTACTTTTAGTCCTTGAAGTAATGCATCAGGCAGAGTTGATTTGTGGCGTTTATGTTCCGATAAAAATCACCACTTCAACTGCAGCTTATGATGAGTTTAATGCTCTGATCTCTGGTCTGGAATGGAACTTTATTTTACTTACATGGCTTTATTAGGACATTATTGCATCATCCTAATGCATTTTGCAATTCCCTGTGAATAGTAGATGAGGCAGTGTAGAGTCATTCTTGGGTGGCTGTGGATGCATTTTGGGGGAAAACAACATTACTGGATTGTCAGGTAAAGATTTAGTGAAGAGGCTGATATTGGTACAAGGAATTCTGATTTATATCCTTTTGGCTTTTAAAGACACAGAAATATGCACCTGTGAGATGAGCCAGCTGGAATGTCAGGACCCCTGCATTTCACACTGAAGGGATTAAAAGAAAAGGATTTTAAAGAAACAGGAGAATATGTAGAGGTAGAAGGAAAACTTACTCTTTTGCCAGTGAGTGAAAGTAGCTTTACACACCAGTCTGCTTTGCCTTGTGAGTAGAGTAATGTCTTATTTCAGCTACACTGGGAGACTTTTTACATTAATGTTACATTAACATTCCTCAGTCTGTACAAATACAGAAATCCCTAAAGAAATACTGGTTATCCCAAGGTGGTAACATAGGGGAAGCAGTCTCAAGTAGTATCCCAGACAAATCTGTAGCTAAATTGTCTGGATAATTACATGCTTGAAAATGTAGTAAGTTTTTGTGGACCTTACTACTGAGGTATCTCAGTCACTGGATTTTGGAGGTAATTAGGAATTGAGCTTTCTGGAGTGTCTCAAGAGAACTTACTGTCAGAATGGGTGGTGCAGTGATGTGTTGAATTCAGACCTGCCTGAAAGACCTTAGTGTGTTTAATAGGACTTAATCCATGAATTTTCCAGGGCATGCATATGATGGAAATGTTACTGATATTGGGCTCTAGGAAATGAAACAGCCACTCTTATGACTTGCTTACTCCTTTGGGTGCAAACTACTCTTTTGTCACCTGTTTGAAACTGTCTTTACTTTCTCAGAAACATCTGAGAGCCTGTGTCTGTCGAAGGATTTAGACTTAGAATTTCATGTTTGTCTATCACTGACATCTCAGGGACAATAAATTAAAAAAAAAAATCAATTTCCAAAAGTGTAACCTTGCTGCATCCTCACCTTTGTGGCTAAACAGTTTATAAGCAACCATTTAAATTTTTTCAGCCTTTTGGTCTGCAAGTGGGGCTGTAGCTCAGCTGAGTAGTTTGTGTCTATGGAAAAATCTCTCTTGGCTGGACCTTTGTTGGCCATTGTTACTGGTAATGAGAGGACAGCGTGAACTTGTGGTGCATGCAAAAATGACCTCATTCAACATCCTGCAATTGTTAATGGGGTTAGTTAAATTCGGCACACAAGGGATGTTGTCCTGAGGGCCGATCTCGGAGCTGGTGAAAGCTCTGGTTCTCTGGTGGGTCGTCTGTTACATTTCATCAGTGTTGCTGAAAGCAAAGCTGAGGAGTGAATGTGGAACAAACTGACAATTTACTTGGTAAAATTTAAGAAGTTATATATTTTTTCACATTTCACCAGTGTGAGCAGCACTTGGTTTGCAGGTGGATTGTGTCTTTTGTTAGAAATAGCACAGAATTGATGTCCTTTCACTGCAAGGTTGCCTTGTACTGGGGTATTCCTTCAGTACTTCTCTTGTTTGCATTTGTAAGCTGAATCACAAAGGTTGAATGACTTTTATTTTTGACTGTAAACTAAAGCCTGTGTAAGACCTTCATACACATTCCTTCAACCTTCTTCACGTAAATGAAAGAATCCCAGAATGGTTTGGGTTGGAAGGGACATTAAAGATCAACTCATTCCAACCCCTGCCGTGGGCAGGGACACCTTCCACTATCCCAGGTTGCTCCAAGCCCTGTCCAGTCTGGCCTTGGACACTTCCAGGGATCCAAGGGCAGCCACAGCTTCTCTGGGCAACCTGTGCCAGGGCCTCACCACCCTCCTGAGTTGAGAATTTCTTTCTAACAGCTAATCTAAAGGTCTCCTCTTTTAGTTTAAAACTGTTCCACTTTGTCCTGTCACTATCTGCCTCTGTAAAAAGTTCCCCTTAATCTTTTTTACAACCTCCTTTTAAGTACTGAGCGGCCACAAATTATTTCCTACTCTTTGCATGCTTGAAGATGTGGAGCTTTCTCCCCTTTTCACTGTCCACTGGTTGGTAAGATGTCTTGGTGTACTGCAGCATGAGATCCCTGGTGTTATGCATTGCTGGAAGGCCTTGATGGTACCTTGGTATGAAAGCAGAGAGCTCAAAAGATGCAGGAATGTGGCTCCTGCACTGGCAGTTCCTCTGGCATTGTCTGCCAAAGCCGTTTCTGCACTGTAGGGGAAAAGTCAGGCAGCACAGCTGTCAAAGCACAATGTTGGTGCTTTGGAAAGTTCAGCTGTGAGGACACACTTGGTCTTTAGAGGTACCTGGATCAGGGCACATCAGAAGCCGGAAGATCATGTACTAATTCATTCCTTTATAAAAATACTCTCAAATTAGTTATTTCTGCAAGCAGGCTGGCAGGGAGGCTAATAAATAATAATTTAATGGGAATAGAGCATTATCTATTTGTTTTCATAGCAGTGTTCCTGTGCTGCACTGAGTCTGTGCTGTGATAAACCTGTGCTGATCCCTGAAGGATGGAGCAAAGACTTGGAGTCAAGTTCATGTCAGACTGGAAGGTTGGGCTGTCAAGGGTCATCAAATCCAGCCCACTGCTGTCATAAGGATCGTGTCGTATGATCTCTGAGCCTGATCATTTGACTTATAAGCTCATTGAACCGTCTTTCAAAAATAGAACATCAGGCCATTTATTTTTTTAATTCTAACTTAAGCAGGGAAAGTCTCTTTGTGGCAGACTCAGCTCAAGGCTGTGCAGCATCAACAGTGGGAAATTAGGACTGTCCCAAATGTGAGTGTGCTTTTAGGAAGGGGAGAAAAAAAAAATCTTCATCCCTGTTTAATTTTATTGTTTTCCCATCTTGAAGAGATGTGCACACAAAAGTGTGTGCTAAAAGCTGCCTCTGACTTTAATCTGCTCCATCATGTCTGAGTCAGATGCCCAGAGAGGACTTTGCTGGTAAATCTGTCCCGTGGCATCTCTGCAGGAGGGCACCAGTAAGCAGATTAGCCATAGCTCAAATTCTGTGTCAACTGCCTGACCGAGGATGCCTTCCCTGTCTTGGCTGTGCCTGGACTTATTAATAGTTGATTACAACTTTTTGATATCCAAACCTAGTATTTATCGTAAGACATTTAACTCTCCTGTGTGAAAAATTGTGTAAATTCGTGGCTTTCCAGTACTGGTCCTGAGGAGTTTTCAGCATCATGACTCTTAGACAGATTCTGGTCTATTTGTTAGGCTTCCTAAAACATTTATTGGCAGAAAATATTTAAATTATATATAACAGTTTTCTCGAGAAGCAGTGGCTGCCCCATCCCTGGAAGTGTTCCAGGCCAGGCTGGACAAGACTTGGAGCAAGCTGGGCTACTGGGAGGTGTCCCTGCCCATAGCAGGTGGTGGGACTGGATGAGCTTTAAGATCCCTTCCAACCCAAACCATTCCATGGTTGATGAATTTGCATATTCTCAGAAATATTCTTTGTAACTGGTAAAGCAGCCTTAAAATTAAATTGGAATATCTGTTATTTTTATAAACAGTGGCAAGAACCATGGAATGTTGAAGGTTGGAAGGGACCTTAGAGATCATCTAATCCCAAACCCCTGCCATGGGTAGGGACACTTTCCACCAGACCAGGTTGCTCCAAGCCCCATCCAACCTGGCCTTGGATGCTTCCAGGGATTATTTGCAGAGTAATTAAATGAATGGAGTGTACATTGAGCATCCAGAATCTGTTTTTTGGAGCTAAACTCCCATTTTATGCTCCTAGAAACATTCAGTCCTTTGCTGCATCTACCCTGTGTGACATCCAAAGGGTTTTAATCTACTGCTGGAGCTGTTAAGTCTTGGACATAAAAAGACACAGGTGGAACTGCTTTCTGCCATTCTACAGAGTAGGAAATTGGGATGTGCTATTTAAGGGAGGGTCTTTCACGTTGAAGAAACCCTTACAGAGGGCTCTGAGCCCCGCCATGTGCCCATGCTGGGCTGCTCTGTCCATGAGCATGGTTGAGATGCTCCTGTTGTGTGGCTGAGTGTGCTCTGGTGGTTTGGTGCTCCTGACACATCATCGGTGATTTTGTGGGTGATGGGAACGATACATCAGCTCCCAGCTCCTTCTGGTTTGTGTTCTGGGCTGATGTGCCATCCAAATCCTCCATGCTACCATAAAAAACCCAGCAGATTAAATTATTTTATTATGTTCCTGGCGCCATTAGGTTATGAGAAACTTAAAATGCCTTCTGTGAGTAACTTGTATGGGATGGAAGTGTTTTATTTTGTTGTGTGGCTGCAGTTGTTTCTCTTGCTGAATTTAGTGCTCAGCTAGAGCAAAGCAAATCTTTGCTACAGCTCAGATGAAACATTTTAGGAGCTATTAGCTGTAGACCGGCATTGATAAAGCACTAACAAGCTCTAATCTTAAAGCACATGGACTTGAATTGATGCCAAGAATAATATGCATTTCCTTTCATTTTCAAGTTTATGGAGAACTTTCCCTTTTTTTGGGGGGGGGGGAGGGGTGGAGGAGGAAATGAATTATACTCTGAAACTGGGAAATGAGAGCAATTAATCTCTGCAGTTGTGTGTAGGCAGGAGGGACTATTTGTTGCCTGACAGGCTGCTCTCAGGACTGGAAACAAAGTAGGTTGTTTGTGTCTTTTTATGTCCTCGTCCTAGTTTGCTTTAGGACAAGAGCATTTACCTCATGATGCTTATTTTTGAACTTCATACTGGAGGCAGTGTTCACATTCCTCTCAGTCTTTTACAGGACCAAGAACGGAGAATTAGTCAGCTGTTCTTTATTTCCCTGACTCTTGAACAGGATCCAGGCTTGCTCCTGAGATTTTTCATCTGGATTGGTCTGAATAAAACAGATTTTTCTTGCAACTGAAACCCCTTTATTTGCAAAAGGTTATGATAACCAGAAGAAGCCAAGCTCCCCCAGTTTTTGTTTGGGATGGGCAGTGGAACCGGCTTCCTGCGGTCATGTTCACATTAAAGGAGGTTCATAGGACACTTACTTAAAAACAAACCAAAAAATGAAAGCTATCATGTTTGTGCCTTAGTGGAGCATGCCAGGATGCTGTTGCTAAGATGATGCCTGCTGATTCTGGCATAAATAGTGATTTGAGCAGACCCTACCCTAAGGAGTTGAGTCCCAATCCTTTCTCCCCTGTATAGGAACAAATCAATTATTCTAAGGAGGCGGTGTTGTCTCTCGGTGCTGTTGTGTTGCTTTTTGAAAACGTTTTGTAAGTTAGTCCTTAAGTGGGATAATTGCTTTCAGCATTTGCAAGTTAAATGAAGAAAGCTCTAATTAGATTTTATAAAGTGGCTTAGCATGTTGAGAAGGCTTTTCATAAAGTATACTGTGTATTCACTTGGCATTGCACAATTGAATTTCGTGTAGCACTGACGAAACCTAAAAATCCTATTTGGCCCTGGGTGCTTAAAGGATTGAAAGCCTGTCTTAAGTGCTCCTGACCATACAGACTGTCTTCCTTTCCCCACCATCCCACCCTCACCAGGACGTTTATCTGTGTTGTAGAGACCAGAGAAGTTGCATCAACACCAACCTGTTTGAGGAAGAGCCTTAGAGCTGGGCATAAAGCTTGGTATTTTGTAGCACTTCCAAATGGGACTCTGCACATGCTGTTTAATCTGTTTTAGCTGTTATTGTGCTCTGCCGATTGTATGGTGGAGCTGGGTGGCACAGAGCCACTTTGTTCAGGTCAGTCCTGGCTCTGTGTGGGCATTTATTGAGTCCCACACAAACCCAGCAGTGCCTGTGCTTAGTCGTTTTTGGTATTGTTTGGTGTCCTGTAGGTTAGAAATGTGATATGCTAATGCTTTCCTCTTGCCATCACAGCCTTGGCAGCAGCTGAGGCACAGGCCAAAGCAGCGCAACGCACTGCTTGCCATTTTAGCCCAGTCACAAGCCCCTTTCACGTGGGGTTTCTGCAGAATGTCTGCCAGTAGCTTTCTGATGAGAACTGGAAGGAGTCCCCAGAGCCAGTGTTTGTTCAGGTCGTTTGGGTGCTGTTGGTGGATGTGACTTTTAGAGTCTTACGGAAGATGGGCTCTGTCTGGGAAGGGACACCTCTGCTACCTCAGTCAATCAGGTCGTGAAACTTCATCTGCAAAAATGTAGATTTCATGTGTCAACAACTTAGAAGAAACCAGATCTAAAGTAAAGCACTGAGTCATAGAATCACAAAATGATTTGGGTTGGGAGAGACCTTAAAGACCCTCTAGTTTCACCTCCCTGCCATGGACAAGGACACCTTCCACTAGGCCAGGCTGCTGAGGGCCCCATCCAGCCTGGCCTTGAACACTTCCAGAGATGAGGAGTCTTGCATGGGTTTGTTAGGAGTTCAGGTAACCACAGAAGCAGCTGATCAAAACCGTGACTTGGTGCTAAGGCCTGAATTTGAAGAAGGGTGTAGAGATCTCTATTAAGATCCACTCAGCTTGGGACATGAACTCATGGATCATGACCAGGCTACATCCTGGCAGGGAGACAGAAGTTTGTTCCTTTGCCCTCTAGCCATGCTTGATCTCTTCAACCTTAGGTTAGAGAGTCATCTCTGTCATGGTCCAGTTTTTCTCACTAGTTGTTTTTAAAGGGTCAGATTTCTTTGAACATTTGTGGAATCAACAAACTTTCCCATTTGAATTTACTGGATTGCTGTGTCCATGACAAGTTGTGGCAGTGTGTTCCTTTTGTGAACAACAGGCTGCTGTTGTAACCACGTGGAGCACACGGCTTTGCATGAACACTCATAGCCACCCACGGGCTCTTGATTCATCACATGTGCCTTGAAGCGTTTTACTCATTTGCAGTGTCTTTCTAAATGGACATTGTGTCCCTCTTTGAAGTACATACGAACTGCAAGGACTGCCATGGTCAAGCTGAACTCAGAAGTGAACACAGGTTTAGACCTTCCCCCTTTTCTGCCTCAAATGTCAAACTAGCGTGTACCATTGTTAATGGAGTTATTTACTCATTTTGGTAAACATGTAGGCTAAGGAGGAAACTTTTGGCAGGTTCCATGTGATCTTGTGAGTGGTGTGCGGGCAGAACTCCAGTTTTCTTTGAGAACAAATTTTGAATTGGATGAAGTTTCCTGTATTACAAGAGATAGCTCATGCTATGGCAGGCTCTGCAACTTGGTGAAGCTGAAGTTCTTGAGTGAGCTTGAGGTGATGAAGATTCTGTGTTTGTAGAGATGGAATGTTAATACCTTAAGAGATCTTTAAAAAAGTAGATGTGGCCAGGATGTAATTCAAGAAAAAAGGTATTTTTCATGAATTCTTTTCTCATTTTAAAATAGTCATAGGAAATCTGTATGTTGTATATTTAGTGTAGCAACTGTGTTGTTGGTGCCAGTGCCTTGAAATGGGAGTTGAGTTGTGAAGTGTCTCAGCCATTGTGTCTGTGCGCAGACAAATTTTGGTTGATGATGTAGCTTTTTGAGGCAAGGCAGGGTCTGGAAATTGCTAAATTGGAGATTTACTCTTGAAAGTGCCAAAGACATCATTTGAATGAGTTTGGGAGGATTTAATTTAGTCCACATAGAGGTCAGGGAGTAGGGGATGATTCTTAAATTGTCCAGTTCAATTAAAAAACTGCAGTGACGTGCCAGAGGGGAGGCTCAGAAAGCGCAAGGTGGGTCCTCACATCTCACCTACAAGGCAGCTGTGCCAAGGCAAATACGTGCTCATTGGCAGAGGACTGGTGCCATATCCCTCAGTGTCCCAGCTCCATGGCTTGGGATGGACTTTGCACACTGGGGTGACTTATATGTGAACCAGGGGCTGCCTTTGTGTGTGTGCAGGTTGGTGCTTCACATGCAGAGGTACTCCCCTGTGTGTTTGGAACAGGGTCCTCTGCAAGATACTGTTTTTGTATTTTCTAGGAACAAAGTAAATTGTGTTGTTGCCTTCTGTGTCATCTTCTTCCACGTGACCAAAGGCAATGAATGAGCTTTTGCTGCATTTCAGGATTTTATGCTAATACTTCACTGCTATCAGTACTTTTTTTTTTTTCAGAAAAGAAAATTATCTTAATTGCCATGAAGTAACTAATCCTCAAAGCTGTAATCATTGCCGACATAATGCTTCATATTTACCAGATATGAACAATTCAGTTCACCTCTTCACATGGTCTTTTGAGTTATTGTAAACAGTTTCCTGGAACCATTGCCTAATCAAGAAATTGAATTCTGTAACATGAATAGTGCAGGCTTTTGACAACAAAGATGTAATGCTTCCTTTCTTCTTTTAGGCAATTTAGTGATGTGCATTCCATTAGTGTACTTTAAATTTCAGTAGAATTTGAGTGAAAGGGTACAATTATGCAGATTTTTTCATAAGGCAGTACTTGGTAGCACATGGAGCAACTATTGTGCTGATTATTTGGTGTGATATGGCTACTCTTCTTTAACTGTAAGTCTTCAGTAATGATTTTAGTGATTTGCTATATCCTTGCCTACTTGCCTAATCTTTACTTTTCAATAATTTTTAATAGACTTTTTGGTATAGAATCCCAGAATGGTTTGGGTGGGAAGGGACCTGAAAGATCATCCAGTGCCACCCCTGCCATGGGCAGGGACACCTTCCACTATCCCAGGCTGCTCCAAGCCCTGTCCAACCTGGCCTTGGACACTTCCAGGGATCCAGGGGCAGCCACAGCTTCTCTGGCAACCTGTGCCAGGGCCTCCCCACCCTCACAGGGAAGAATTTCTTCCCTGTATCTAATTTAAACCTGCCCTCTGTCAGTGGGAAGCCATTCTCTGTGTCCTGTCACCCAACTGTGTCAAACTATAGAATTGATCTACACTCAGGATGTGATGTTTTTCTTTTTTCTGATATTTTGCACATAAGGCTTTGTACATCTTCATTTCTAATGTTTTGGAGTACCAGAATATCACTCTCATGCTTCAAGAAAAAGAGTATGAAGGCCCTTAGAATGAGATTTGGGAAGCAGAAAGGAAACTGCCCAGGACTGCGTATCATCATCATAATGTCATTGAATAAATTACTTCATGCTTTAACTTGAGCACTCCTGGATGGATTAAGCCCATAATAATTTGACATGGGGCACTTTGTGTGTTTCTCTTGAAGATCATAACTCAGGGCAATGCTGCTTACCGTGGGAAACTTTCTTTTAGATGGAGGCTGGGAGGGCCATATCTATTTGTGAAGGACAGGGAGTGCTTTTGTTACCTTCCCAGAGCCATTACGGGATATGATTGCTTGGGGGAGTGTCTGCTTATGATCTGTTAGAAAACAGCCTATTAATAAAACGGAGGCTCTTGTAATAGAGCACTTCTTAATCTTCTTCCTGTGTAGTTATTTATAGGCTGTGACATCTTAATTTGCCTCTCATGTGCATCGACTTCTGTTATTTTAAAAGATCAAGTAGTTTTCACACGCCTCTGAGAATCACTTCTGGGAGAAACTGACTGTTTTCTAAGGAATCTGACAAAAAGGGGTTCAAATCATAAGTTTGTTGTGACAAACACATTAAGGTTTTTGCTGGTGTCTTTCTAAAGGACTGAAGTTATGGGATGTGCTCTTGTAACTATTTATGTATTAATCCTGTATTTGATTGCAAGCAGATTTTCCTGAATTCCCCAAGGATTTCTAGTTGCTGCTAATACTTATTTTCCCTTAGCGACCTACCTGGAGCAATATTAAATCCATTATTCTCCTTATTTTTGTGGTCCTTTCCTTTCTCAGAGTGGTCCCAGTGCCAGGTCCTGTCACAAGATGTGCATTGACATCCAGCGACGGCAGATATACACCCTGGGGCGGTACCTGGATTCCTCCGTGAGGAACAGCAAGTCCCTGAAAAGCGACTTCTATCGCTACGACATCGACACCAACACCTGGATGTTGCTGAGCGAGGACACTGCAGCAGATGGAGGCCCCAAGCTGGTGTTTGATCATCAGGTCAGCCACACTCATCCTCCTACTGCAAGTTCTCAGTGTTTAAAAAGTCAGTTTCGATCTAGTCTCTGCCATTTCAAGGTGCTGCACCAGGTAACAGAGCAGGGATGAGGAGGGTGTGAGCACTCAATTAAATCCTAATAGCATTGCTGCTCAACGCCACTGGATGCTGGTGTTCTAATCAAACTGAGTCAGAAGAATCATAAAAACCTTTGCAGACAAATGCATTTTATTAAGACACGTTTTATTAAAGCTCAAAGCACAGTTCATCTGGTTTTAATCAGTCTCCTTGAGCTGGGTTTGCAGACCTGCCTGCCCAGAGGGCCTTGGGGAGCAACTTGAAAAGCTGTGTATTGGTACCTTTGGAAGAATACTCCAAGCAAGCTGCTGGAATGAGGCCAACACAGGAGCAGGATTCTTTCCAAGCTGGTTACTTTAAGAACTGTAGAATGTGCTTGAGTTGTAAAGCTTGAAACACCTTAGAGGAATGGCTACTAATCCTTTAAAAAGTCACATCTGTCCACGTGTTCAAATTGAAAACTTCTTTACTTATGTTGTGTTCAGTGGTTTTTGTCTACTTGAAAAAGGTATTTTGTTCTCAATTGATTTTTTTTTTTTTTTAAATGAAACATCGCCAAGAAACAGCACATCAGTACTCATTTTTAAAGCAGCCCAAGATCTGCTTTTATTGGTACTGGCTGTTTTGTAACCAAAGCTGCTGTTTGCCAGCACAATGTGCCTTTCTGCTGACACCGAAAATTAAAGATACGCCATGTCTGCAGAACAAAAGCCAGTCAGTCTTTCTGTTCTATTAATAACCAATGCCAGTCTCTCAGGTGTTGGGGGAAGAGGCACAAGGAAATTGTCAGCTGGCAGGGCTACTCTGGGTACCTTGTTTTCCTCTTGAAAAGATTCCTTTTTATCCTACGCTGTCTCTCAGGAAAAAGGGGCCTCACTGAGTTCTCTGAATCCACAGCTCTTCCTCTTCTCTCCCTCAGCACCTACTGTAATTTCAGTTTTTATTTAACCTTCAGAAATGTGCTGCACTAGAAGTGTTTTGAGTAGGCTTTGCTGAGTAGCATCTCTATCTTACTGTAATCTTGTCTGTTGGTTTGCCTTTTTTTTCCTCCTCTGGTGTTCTGTAACCCTCTGCTTTGCACTTTGTCTGAAAACATCACCTGGAGTCAGGGAGTTTGGTTTGGTTTGATCTATGCTGCAGTGCTTCTCTTGTGTGCCATAAGCTCAGTTCAGGTTTGAGGGTTAAATATATAAATATATTCCATGAGGAATCTTTGGCCAGGTTATGCCCCTACTTTGTGTTCCAGTAATGGGGGTAACAGTAAATGTGTGCTTGGAATGGAATCACAATAACAAATCACAGGCTGATTTTTGCTTCAGTTGAGTGGTGGGCAGTGAATTAGCAGCAGTTTTGAATTTCTTCCTTGCTCAGCCATTGCCAAAGGTGATACTCTGTTAACTCTCTGGCTATAAGGGTGTAGCTTGAAAAGATCCCCATGGATTTTTTCTGTGGAAACTATGGATCTATAGAAAAGAACCCTATGAATCCTTGTGAAAGACTCTCAAGTACTTTTCTCTGAAATCAGCAGGTTTTTTAGGTGATGAAGGGTACATTTAGTCTTTTCTTTGGCATATTAAATGGCATATAGAAATTAGGTTTGTGTTTTAAATTTCTTTTATGAGATTAAGACCTGACAACCATGAAAATGTGTGTCCTTTCCTGTTGGTTGGAGGCTCAGGAAATGTGCAGAGCAGCGTCTTAGCTTAGTAGGCATTGCTTGCAGGAGAGGCATGTTTAAGATTAGATCAGAGTGTTCAGGTCTTGCTGTGCCAGCTTAAAACTGCTTCCCTGGTTCTTGCAGATGTGCATGGATTCTGAAAAACACATGATCTACACCTTTGGAGGCCGAATTCTGACCTGCAATGGCAGTGTGGACGACAGCAGAGCCAGTGAGCCCCAGTTCAGTGGCTTGTTTGCTTTTGACTGTCAGTGCCAGACGTGGAAACTTCTGAGGGAGGATTCCTGCAACGCCGGACCCGAGGATATCCAGTCCCGGATAGGACACTGCATGTTGTTCCATTCTGTGAGTATCCACACCCTACTTTGATTTATGATGTCTGACGTGAAGGAGAACATCTGGTTTTGGTTTTTCTTGCAAGTTTTGAGCTCTTTAATCTCCTGAGCGATGTGTTGTCTCAGTTAATTTGATGTTTGCTGACATTCTGATGCTGCTTTGGTAAGTGCAGCAGGTGCTAATTCAAGTTTAGGAGCTTTCATGACTCAACTGAATAAAATTTCAAGTGAAAATCAAGGTGAATTTAAAGGAGTTGATTTTAATGGAATAATAGTGAGTAGATCCAAAGGCTGTGGTTCAGTTTGACCCAAAAAATGTGTTCTTTTTAAGTTAGTAGAGGAATTTAGAAGCTTCTGATCTGGTAGATACTCTTTGTTTTACTGGAATGGGACTTACTGGGTGTGCATTGAGTTGCACAGGCCTCAGAGCCCTTGGTGCTGGAGCATCAAGCTGCTTTTTGTTGTGTCCTGAGCAGCTGTAAACAGCTGGGGTTATGGACACACTCCATCCAGAGCCTCATGGAGGAGCAGAGGGGTGGGGTGTATGTAGCATTTTACTCTGTATTGGGTATTAAAAACCACCTTCCATTGCCTTTCCAGCTGTGTCCATCAACCACATGTCTATTTAAGAGAAGAGAATTAAGGAGAATTAAAATAAATGTGATGTTTAAATATTTACTAATACACCATTCAAAACCCACCAATTTGAAGAAATTGCTGATTTATTTCTCTTCCCCTTTCAAGTGAAAGATCAGAATTTTTATAGTGAATACTGGGCTTTCAGAGCTTTCAATTTTATTTTTGTTTTGAATGGTTCTTTAAAATCTTGTGGAAAAACATATTGCCACACAAAATTCTGCACAGGGCCTTGAGGACCTTTCAAATAGGTGCCTGTGGTAAATGTAAGAATACTGGTTTCTGTAAGCACAGGTCATGGAAGTTTAAGTCCTTTTCTGTTTTCTCAACCATTTGAAAGAAAAATAATCTGCCTCTTACGGACTTTCCACTTGGCAGACTTGAAAGAAGCAATAAACCTGTTATTCTTGGCTTGCTCCTTGCCATTTGCCTGTACTGAATTTAGTAATCTGCTGGTACCTGGATGGTTTTCTCCTACAGTCTGTCTTTTGTTCCCATTGTGTTTTTTAACAATGAATTTATGATGGCTTTTAGAGACAGGGCCTGTTAATTCCTTAATAATAACTTGAAAGATGTGCTGCTGCTTTAATGGTGTGAAGTTAAAGCAATCAGTTTAAAGCTGGATGAGGCAGGGCTGCAGCAGTTACCTGTGTGCAATGATTTTAAACTTAGAAGAGACATCTCTGTTCCTCTTTGATTCATTAATGACTGCCCCTGCATCCCTGGAAGTGTTCCAGGCCAGGTTGGATGGGACTTGGTGCAACCTGGGATAGTGGAAGGGGATTGGAACTGGCTGGGCTTTAATGTCACTTCTGATTCTATGATAAATATTTCTGTTAATGATCACAGTTGACCAGCATACTGTCTTGAACTTAAAAAGACTTTTCTTTTCTGCCCCCCATTCCAGAAAAATCGCTGCTTATACGTATTTGGTGGCCAGAGATCGAAGACTTACTTGAATGACTTCTTCAGCTATGATGTGGACAGTGACCACGTGGACATTATCTCAGATGGCACAAAGAAAGATTCAGGGATGGGTAAGAGGAAAACTACATAATCATTTCTTTCTGTTTTTACAAATGAGAAATACCCTGTGAAAGATGAAATACTGTAAAAGGAGAGATGTGCAAGTGAAAGGCCAGGGTCAACCTGTGAGATCAGGTTGGCATCCTTAACTAACCCTCCACACCCAAGTAAACTGCACAGAATATAGGTTAAACTTATGCCAGCTCTTCTGTTCTTTCTGTCATTTGACACTCCCCTTCTTGAGCACAATACAAATAATTGATGCATGAAACCACATAGCACCTCAAAAGGAAAAAAAAGCCCAGCAAAGTAAGAAGTAAAAATACCTCTTCTGAAACTCCAGCAAAGACAAAAAAAAAAAAGCTGAAAAAAAAAAAAGTCTTAAAACCTGGAAAGGAGAAAGCAAATTCTTATTTTTCTGGTTTTCACTAAGTGAAAATTACTATAAGATAGAGGTAAGCTGCAGAAAGGCAGGTAGGGTGCTCAGAGACAGAGAATTGGAGTGGAGGGACAGAAGTTATTTTGACTAGAAAAATGAGACCAATCTGTTGTCCTGTTATATTTGTAATAAATATCAGAAAGGGGCAAAAAAAAGGAAGAGGAGGGAGCAAGGCTTCAGTTCTGTGTGATTCATAGCACTGGAGCTACATATCCTATGTGTACTTCTGTATGACAGAAAGTCTTCAAAAACACCCAGAAGGGCCTGTAACATAACCATAAAGAACCGATTTCATACCTTTTCTCCTCAAATGACAGAGAAAAATGTTCCTTTCTTCCTGAAAAGCATTTCTGCATGTATAAACACATCATTTCCCTGTTCCAAATACCCTGATTTTCATCCTACAAGTCAGAATTTGAAATTTGAGTTGCACTGTGTACCACTATGGGACAGAAATTATGAGTATTTCTCATTTTATATATATTCAGTCCTTGTTCACATCTTGTTTTCTCTTCTTCCAGTTACTAAAAACCCCAGGAAGGTAATTAATCTTGAATTTAGGCTGCCCTTCTCCTTTTGATCAGGCTTAACTTTTAGCAAATAATTTTGGTGAACTTTTGAAGTGAATTATTGATGGTGACGAGTTATTGTTTGCTCATTAATTTAGTTACGCCAATTCTGGAGAAAAGTACCCAAGCTTTAATTCTCTGGAGTCATTTATTTACTCAAGTGCTTCCAAGAAAGAACCAGCTCATATTGTTGACAGTCTCCTTTATTCAGGTGCACATTGCCTGATGCTGCTGTGCACACAACCCATGCTCCCTTTGTTGTCCCTTAGAGCTTTTAAAGAATTGATTCATTTTTTTCCCCAGGAAATTAGTAGCATTCTGCCATTTTGATCTTTTCAAGCTATGTGTCTTCATAGGCAGAAGCTTGAAAACATGTTCTAAGCTGACACCTTTATCTACTTCAGATTTAAAGATAGAGTTTGTCAGGACACTGAGCTCTGCTTTTCATACATGAACTGCAAGGTTCAGTGAAGTAAAAGAGAAATGAAGTAAGTTTTTAGCCCTTCTTCCCATTCCCACAGGCCCTGAAGTGATGAATAGAAGATTTTTTTTTTTTTTTTTTAAATAAGAAAATGACTCACTGGAAATAATTCACGAGTAGATTTTTTTGGTTTACTGTTCTCCTGTGTGTAGAAAGTAAACAAACAGATTTGAACGTTTCCATCGCTTTTGAAAGAAAATGCTGGGATAATTTGCATTTTAACAGGAAGAGAACAAAATGCTTATTACGTTCAGACAGCAAATGTTGACAGCACTGTTTTCACCCAAAAAAAGCAAGTCTTTATTGTGCTCTTGTTAGGTAGTGATACACCATTTTGATCTGTCTGAACAAAGTGATTGCCTGCCTGGTCGCTGTGAAGTTTTAAGCTGCTCAGTGTGATGAGTCAAGTTGAGGATGCCTGACCTAAATGTTCCTATAAAGTCCCATGATTACATTTTGTTCCTGGCTCGCATGTGGCATTCAGTTCTATTCTTAGTGGTGCTATTTTGATTTTTACCCTTTCTAAAAGAACTTAATTGTGCATTTGTTTAAATATCTCGTGGAGTAGGGAGATTTTTAAAAAAGTAGTGAAATGGATAATAAGGATTATCAGTAACACAGAGTTGTTGCAGTGCTATAAAACCATGGTAATGATATGTTGATTTTGCTGCTCTCATCTTCTGGGTGAGATATTTATGCTGTTCAGCATTTCTTTGCTTTTGTTTGTGTCTCTGATGTTGATCCTGTGACCAACTCCTTGGATGGCTGGTGTGTTTGGGAATAATGGGTGATAAGTATCACTTAAATTTTCTTAATTTGAAGCGAAAGACATAATTCTGACAAATTTAGGCATGCAACTGTGATGATGTGTTGGATGCGAAGGAAGACAACAGAGGTACAAATTGGAGGAATTTTAGTACTGTTGAATCGAGTTTGTATTTGAAGGACAGGCAGACACTTTTAGAGCAGTTTTATACTTTTAATTGCTTTAAAAAGCACACAAACAATACACAAACAACAAACCCTCCCCCCCCAACAAACAAAAATGGTGCATACCTGAAGCATATGGGTGGTCTGGAGATGCCACCAGTCCTGGGTGTCCCCAAGGGCTGGACTGGGAGCTCTCCTGACTCTATTCATGCTCAATCCGTGACTAATCCTGGGCAGTCATTTCAGCCTGAGGGAGCTCATGGCAACACTTGTGGTCAAGGTTCCTGTGATAATCCCCTCTGGCCCTGACTCAGGTGGTGTGTCAGAGCTCCTGGTCAGAGGGGGAGTTCCTTCTGCAAAAGGATGCAGAACATCCTATATCCCTTGGCATGGAGTAACTTCCAAAGTCAAATGTGAGCAAGCCTTAAATGTTCTTGTGGTTCCTTGTAATGGTGAAGTGGTTCTTAAGGGCAGCCTACAGATAGTTTTTAAGCTACCGGTGAAGCTCCCAGGTCTCTTGTTGAGCAGGTGCTCATTTCACATACAGAACTGTGTGCCTGATGGATGGAGAATTTCATGGATAAGTACCACGGACAGAGGCAACACAGCCCAGCCCAGGAAACAAGGCAAAGTCAGAAAAACATGAATCAAAATAGATAGTACAGCTGGCTCAGCTTGGCTGGGATCCAGCTCAGACAGGCAGCCTGAGTATCCCATTTTCATCATCTCTCTGTGATACCTGGCATGTTTTGCCTGTGTTCAGGTAAAGTCTTGCCAGTGGCCAGCACATCCCTTGCCATGGAAGCATTTTGTTTTGTGAGGGACCTTATGTGCTTTTCATCTTGGGAGGTGCTTCTCTGAACCAATCCCCAAATCTTTTCTTCTACCTGTGAGGTTGAGGAAGGGGGCAGGCAGTCACCAAATCCTAGAGTTGCTTTGCTCAGAATTCCATTCAGATTTACTGTTTTTTTTCCAAAATCTCAAGAGAGAGCCGAGTGTTGGACATTGGATTGTTGCTTTGTCAACATGACAACCAAACTGTTCAGATGGTTTCCTTAGCTGCTCCTTGGCCGACTGCCAGATGCAGTCTCATCAGGAAAAATCCAAGAGGATAATCATTATCTTGCTGTGTCAACAGCTGGCCTGGTGCTATCACTCACCATGACTTGCTCCATTAAACTCTGGGGGCGGTGCTGCTTCCGCTTTATAGGAATTACAAGGAGTGGCATGGAATAATTTGCAGACCTACCACTTTTTAAAAATTAATCCACCGGGAGGTGCCATGTTCTGGTGAGCAGCAGTATCCATGTGATGCAGCTTTCTCCCAATTCTCTAATCACGAGGCATCACAAGGAGGGAGGATACTTGCAAATCACTTGCATTGGGATTGGCAGTCACATTTTCTGAGGGTTTCATAACTCAGGTGACACTAAAGCCCTGTCAGTGAACTTGCTTCCCTTATTTATCCTTAATGATATCCTTCTGATGTGGTCTATAGACTATAAATGTATATATTTTTTTGCCATTGTTGCATTGCAAAGCATGTTGAAAAATTTGCTGTAGTATCCCCTCAAATGTAAGAGATGAGATTTAATTTCTGAAATTCTGTCCAGTATTATGAGAACCACGTCTGTGTAACCATAAACTTGACTTTAGGTTGCCCGTGTGGCTGCCCCATCCCTGGAAGTGTCCAAGGCCTGGTTGGATGGGGCTTGGAGCACCCTGGGATAGTGGAAGGTGTCCGTGCCCATGGCAGGGAGTGAAACTGGATGGTCTTTAAGGTCCCTTCCAACCCAAACCACCCTAGGATTCCATGAATTTCAACTTCCTGCTTTGCAAGCTCTGTCTCTGTGTAAAAGCTGTTTTCTTGCTTTGATTCTGGCAGCAGCCAAGGTTGTGCTTGAAACAACTGTAGCTGTTCGCACACACAAGCCAAAAAATATTCAGCTGGCTGAAATGATCACCGTGATCCATAAACCCCTGTAAGCAGGGACCATGGTAGTGGGAATGTGGCTGTTCCATGATTAGGTGTCACTTTCGGAGAAAAGCTTTTCCCATGTGTTGTATTTAAATGGAAATTACACTGTACAGAGCTCCACAGCATCACTTCGGAGCTTGCTCGGGAATTACTGCTTGTTTATGGAACTGGCTGTGAACTCCAGGCCTCTGTGGGTGAATGTTGTTTTCAAATATTGAGGCCATGAGCTTTTAATTTGTACTGTGTAAAAATGGATGAAAATAATGAGTTCCTGAGCAAGG
The DNA here is from genome assembly GCF_009650955.1 of Corvus moneduloides. Classification (NCBI taxonomy): domain Eukaryota; kingdom Metazoa; phylum Chordata; class Aves; order Passeriformes; family Corvidae; genus Corvus; species Corvus moneduloides. The sequence continues at coordinate 71,708,377 of NC_045479.1, forward strand.
ATTCAGACTTCTTATTTTCAGGTGGCTACTGCCCTTCTACTCTGGGCTGGTTAATGAGATTAAGGGGGAAAAAAACATTCAGTAGCACAGGAAAGGCATTCACCATCTTCCTAGACTTTTTGGGATTGTGTTGTGTTTAATGATTTCTCTCTACAGCTTTTCCTCTTCAATAAGTGATGTATTGTCATAGGAGCCAAGTTAATACCACGTAGCCACGGGCCAGTGTTTAAAACACCCAGGGCTAAGTCCTCAGTCACTGCGTTGTTCTTGGAGCTGGCTGCCCATGGCCAACCTGAGAGGTGCTCTGAAAGATGTGGAATTGGTGGAGATTTGCTCCAAAGCTGATCTTACATCTCTCTGTGTAGAAGCAGAAGCTAGGGAACTTGCATGGAGCCTTTCTTACCACTTCATTCACCCTTTGGATCTAGTACATTGCAAGTAACAGATCTGGAAGTGCTCTGGTTCTCACCCCTTGTTATTTGACTTCTTTCTCCCAAGTCCTAAAATTAAAAAAGATATGTCCTAAGCAATCAGTTATTGTCACTGTTACTAGACTCATTTTTATAGGTTCCATTTTGTTGCCCATGCAGAATTAGATTTCCTTCCCAGTGTACATTTTTTTACCTAAATATCACAAGTATTTTTCCAATGTTTCCATCCTGTGTCCCTCTCTAATATTCCAACTATTCTCGTGTGAATTCTGTCCAACATTTCCTGCCAGTCTGCTGCACTTGCAGATGGTGAACCTCTCTTACCCCCTAGTGGAAGTATTTCAGTCCTGAGGTTTTTATGGAGCCCTTTTGCTCTGTCAAGGATCAGACTTCCTTGGAAAACACCTTTTTCATGTTTCTGTTGGGTTTAAAACATCACAGCTTCTCCTGCTCACTCTGTAGTATCTTGTCTTACTGTCTATTTATTTTCAGGGACTTGTTTATCAAATTTGTGTTACGGGTTTTTTTAATGATACTGCATCCAACTTTCTCATTTTGTCCTCCTCTGCAAAAGACCAGATGTCAACTTTTTCTAGCCTAAGGCACTATATAAATACAGTTTCTACACCGTTGCTTAGGTAGGTCACAGAGTTTATGTAAGTTACACCTCATCTTAGGCCCTTAGTAAACGTGGGGATTTATACTTCTGATACTTTTCTAGAAATTCTGCATTTCAAACAGTCTCAAGAAGGGATTGATTTACAACTGAGGGAAGCCTGAAATTACTTGACTTGAATCTGGGTTTGATTGCAGTTGCTGCAGATGAATTCTATTCTTAATATCAAGAGGAAAAAAACCACCAGCACTGAACTTTGGCAGCTTTTCCCTCCTTCATTATTTAAATAATAATTTCAGCTTCGGGAAATCGAGCATAAACGAGATACAAAATTCATTTATTTAACAACATTTCAGGAGGAGGGATGGGACCTCCATAGACAAGTTTCAGATGCTTTGGGTATCAGTGGTAACAGAGCAGCCATGTTTCTCATGATTATAATAATTTTCATTTCAATGAGGTATTAGTGCTCTGAAGATTTGCATGGGAGTTTTTTTATGTAATATTCCCGGCATGGTCTCAAATGTTCAAAGCAGAAGATAGGGTTGCAAAGACATTTTCCATGTGCATTAGCATTGCTGATCAAATTTAGGTGGCTCTCCTGCCAGAAATGTCTCAAACAGGCCTTGAATTTAATCCTTTTGGGTCAGCAACTTAGTCTCTGACAATGCAAGCAAACACATTACACAATACTTTTCAAAAATTAGCAATTTTTACTCTATAATTGTCTTTTTGTTCTCAATTTCTTTATGGGATCACTTTCACAGTCCTCATTTGTTGTATTTAAAAATCAAGTTCTTTGTGGTTTGCAGGTAAAACAAGATGTGTAGTTGTTGTTGTGCCAGTGTTATTCCCTGATTTTTTTTTTTCTCTTTTTTACTACCCATTTCCTTATAAACTAGATGAATTTTCCTTTAAAACTTTGTGGCAAAGTTGGAGGTCGGACTAGACAGGTTTATGCTGATGAGGGCTCCAAAGCCTCTTCCTCCTGTGAAATCATAAGGAAGGATTTTGTCAAAGGGACTCTGCAAATGAATTATCCAAATATATTCTAGTTTCTATTTAAATTTACATGAGAATTAAGCATTTAAATTTTTTTTTTCAGAAATGCTTAGGTTTTGTGGTGTTGCTAAATTCTTCATTAGGGGCTAAAATTGTAGAAAACCAAATTCTACTCAAAATTTTAAAATTCCTTTATTGCTTTCCTGGCCTAACAAATGAAAAGAGTGAAGCGTGAGAATGAAACCAGTTACACAATGGGTTTCCAAAATACCATTTTGTGTGTTCCCCAACAGCAATATTAAATGGTTTATTAACATAGGGCTCTAAGCCGTGGGTGCAATTGAGTTAATTACAAGGAAGAATTTGCAAAATACAAGAGTTCTGAGAATTTTTCATGCCAAAATCTTGTCCGAAGGCCAGGAACCTTTACCAGCCTTTGTAAACTGACCCAGAAAGAGAGAGGAGACAAACAGGATCTGTAAACAAAGATCACGTGCCCTTCACAAATACATTTTGGAAGGATGGTTGCCTAGGGAAACAGGAAACGGGGAATTATACAACAAACAAAAAGGGCTGCCAAACAAATTTGCTGACCTTTTTTTCAGGGAATTATGATGAAAACTGTTGGAATCTGCAGGATTTCACCATATTTCTAAATCTGAAGGTGGGATGGAAGAATAGTTTGGTGATTACACCCCGACTATTCAGAAAATACAAAAAGCTTCTTTGACATCTTTGTCCTGCAGGGTTGTGAGCTATAGAATAGTGAGGTCATCTTGAATTTTTTGGAGTTTCCCAGCTTTTGTGATTAAGCTTTCTGGAATCAATGCTTCCTTTTATGGATGAGACAATAACAAAATCACTCCATTCATATTTGTAAGGGTCATCTGGTCATTTAGTTCTATGTTAGGCACTTAATCCTCATTTCTGAGCTGGTAGTCTCCCAAATAGCTCTATCCATATCTTTCCCTAGGAAACAGCAGCTCTCAGAATGCCTTTTTTTTCCTTCCAAGAGTCAGAGATAGGAAGAGAAGAAGAGAATTTGTGTTGGACTTGGCTTTAGCAGGGAAGAAGTTGGCCTCTGGATGATGATCTGCTCAGTTGCAGGGGGAGGGAAACTCTTTGCCTGATTATTGGATCCCTTCCTGCATCCTTCGTTGTTTCCAGCCTGTAACTTTTATTTTCTTTTCTCAGTTCCAATGACAGGTTTCACTCAAAGGGCCACCATTGATCCCGAACTGAATGAAATCCATGTCTTGTCAGGGCTCAGTAAAGACAAGGAAAAGCGGGAAGAGAACGTAAGGAATTCCTTCTGGATTTATGACATTGTGAGGAACAGCTGGTAAGTCCTAGGTTCTGATTTCTGCACTGACTTTCTTTAGAAAGCAATCCTGTCTCCCAGGGAACTCTGTAAGCTCTGTTAACCATGGAACTGTTGAAAGTTGTTGAAGACAGCTGAGTTCCCTTAAGGCACCTCTTTTTCCCATTGTCTTTAGAGGCACCATGGCAATAATCCAAATGAGGGAGAGAAATCATGTCAACATCTTTATTGGAGCCAGGTGCAGGGGATGAGGGGAAGTGAGCAGTTATAAAAGGCTTTTCCTGTAAGGAAGGGTTCAAGGCCAGGGTTCAGCACCAATGCAGCAAATTCAGTCCAGTGTAAGTTGTTAATGGCAGTGTACATGGTGCTAGTTCTTAGAAACTGAGGAAACTGCTGCATGTGAATGGTGGTGGAGAAGTCCCCGTGCATTCTGAGAAAGTATCTCCTGGTTTGTTCATTGAGTTGTACTTGGTAGCTTGTTGCCACTGTTCCTTTCCAGAGCTGGCGGAGTTTTTGTGTTCAAGGCCTCTTCTAATGTGGGGTCGATCACTTCAAAAGGTGTGAGTGTTGTTTTTTAAAAGTGAATTCTCAGTTATAACTTAAGTCTGCTTGGAAATCGGTGACTGAAATACCACCTTTCCTGTAATCCGTGGTCTAAAGCTCTACTGGGTGCAAGATGGTTTTTTTCCATGATAAAAAAATACTTCATGCTGACAGTTCTGTAGGCAAATAATGTAATGTCTGAAGAGACCCCCAAAGCTCGTGACAAATAATTTTCTAGAATTTTTTCCTGTTTGGCTTGTGCTTGAGGACTCTTTTCAGCCAAGGTGACCTCTGATTGCTGGCTGGGTTCTTTGTAGAGCTAAGAATGGGATGGGATAATAGAGGACAACATAGAAGTAAGAAAATCTTTGGTATTACACATCATTTGTACCTTCCTGCCTTTCAGCAACTTTTCCTGCTTCCTGTAGGTACAACTAATAATTCCTGACTGCTTTGAATTTCAGGTCTTGTGTCTATAAGAATGACCAAGCAGCAAAAGAGAATCCAGGTAAAAGCCTTCAGGAGGAGGAGCCCTGCCCAAGGTTTGCCCATCAGCTGGTGTACGATGAGTTGCACAAGGTATGAGGTGATTTTTTTTTTTTTTAGTCTTTTTGCCCTTAAGATATAGCTGTTTCCTTAAAGATGGTACCATAAATATAGCTTTCAGTTTAGTGTTAATGTTCAGATTAATATGGTGAGTAGCTCCCATTTGACTCCCCATATTTCAAAAGGAGGTGCTAAGCTACTTTTTATGTCAATATGAAGTAAACACGAGAGCTGCTCTCATGCTTCAGAGCACACAAAGCTTCATTCATTATCCTCAGGGATTTACTCTCAACTATTGGTGACTAAATGAGAACAGAGAGTTACCCACATTTTTAGGAAAAGGTGTGTTCGAATGAACTAATCACAGCTAACCAGAGGTGCCTGACTTTGCAGAAGCAACTGACGCTCTTTAGCACTGTCAGCCTCCAATGGACACATTCATACTTAAATAGACTTAAAATTGGGTTTAGTGTATATGACAGCTCAGTAAACTTAGAGCTTTGTGCATATTAACCGATAAAGCACAAACCCGCAGATTGGGTTCATAAATTCATTAACTCATGAATTTAAATTACTGTGACATGCTTACTGAACCTTTCATGGATTCTTCTAAAAATTCTCCCTAGTCTGAAACAGTCTGAGTTAAAGAAAAACATATTTTAATCTTGCATTCTGTGGGATGTTAATCAAATTTGGGAAACCCAACTAGCCCAAAACTTTGACAATAAGGGGATTTTAAAGAGGAATGGGTGCAGATTCTGCATGGAGAATTTGCATTGCTTGTTGTCTTCACTGTAATGATACAGTAAATAAGTAAATACTGTTCTGCCTTTACTTCTAAGTGTAAGGCACCATGAGACTGAGAGTAGTATTTTATGAGTTACTCTGAAGGTTACTAAATCATTGCTGTTGCCCAGCTTTATCTGAAGAGCTGTTTGATGTGCTTGTTTTGAAGAGTCTTATTTTTAGAAACCTCTGTTCCAATGACCTTTCTAAACTCCTCTGATATAAATAAGGAGAGCCTACAGCAGTGGGATGCAGAATACATTGTTTTGAGTGATTATTTTTAAAGCCGTGGGGAAAGGTAGCCTGTTGGACTTGTTAGACTTCAGTATTTGAAGGTCCTTTGTAGCATGTTTAATATCAACAATTCAGAGTCTGAAATTACCACATGATGGGAAGAAAAATGTAGTGAAGAAATAAACAGTCCTTTTGTGACACTTCCAGTCTTCTGGAAATTTGCCTCTCTCTGTAAGTCTAGGTTATGCTGGACTGGGCTTGCTGTCACTTTACTTTGAGCATCTTTAGGACTTCCCACTCCCTTTGTCAGTGCTTAAGGATTTATCATGCTCATAGGTTTTTCCTAAAGAAAGAGTTTGCACAAATTTGGGATGTTTATTTATAAGTCTCTTAGGTATATGCTAGGGTAATGTTCTCACAATACAACTCTACTATTATCTTAAAATGTAAATGGTTTAAGAGAACTTTCTTCATCTCCAAGGGGACAAAGTGAGGCTAATAATAAAATGGAGCAACTTGTCTAAAAGGCAGAGTTTGTCCCACCAGAATAAACCTCTGCTAAGCTGCTGACATAGTAAATTGTCTTTGTTCAGTGGATGTACACAATCAATTTTTTTGATCTGCCTCTCATTTCCTTAGGTTCACTACTTATTTGGAGGGAATCCTGGTAAATCCTGCTCTCCAAAGATGAGATTAGATGATTTCTGGTCTCTGAAGCTCTGTCGACCTTCGAAGGAATACCTGCTAAGACACTGCAAATACCTCATCAGAAAGCACAGGTATAGAAACAAAAGTGGTTTGCAATTTTCTTTTTCAGGTGTGTCTTTTTCCTTTTTTTTAAAGCTGCTAAGACTCAAATCTCTCATAAACATTTTTGTGAAATGTCATTTTGTTGGTTATATGGAACTAGATGATCTTCAAGGTCCCTTCCAAACCTTTGGCAGGTTTCTTGGTTATTTTTTAAAATTATTTTAATAAAAAGCAGTGGGCCGGGCTAAACTACAAAATTAACTTGATGCATTTTGCCTATGCTATTCTAGAACTAGAAAAATCTGGTTATTGTGTGGGGAGTCATGGGGAATTTTTAGATTCCCTTTTCACTCTGCTGCTCATCAACATGTGTTTTGGTGCTGTCACTTCCCAAGGAAATGGAGTATGTTTTGGAAACACTGTGCTTGGAGATAGTAACAGCCTGCAAGGATGCTAATGAAGTCTGGGGGCTGGATGGCTTTGCACATCTGAGACTCAACCGTGGTGAGGTCATCAGAGTTTCTCATTCAGAAACTCCTGAAAGAGCTCACTTAGGCAGAATTCAGCTACACTGCAGTGCTTCTTGCACTCTGGATTCCTCAGAGCTGCCTGATATTTGCTATTTAGGGCAACAGCTTTTCAGAATCAAGCTTATGGTGTTGCCTTAGTCAAGAAATTGCAGCAGCAAGAGAGCCTTTCAGGACCCAGGAAATCATTTGAAGGCAGTAAATAGCTCTCCCTGCATTCCGGGGGAGAATACTTTGTTATCAGGCTCTGCCAAGAGTTGGAAGGTCAGGTTTTCCTGATGGTTTTTTATTTCTGAGGCAGCAAGCAAATTGCTGTACTCAACTCACAGCCACTGTGGCTGGGTGAGACACTAACATTAGCCACACAGTAGATGTGAATACCTACAAGAATGAAAAAAGGCCTTGCCTGGTTATCTGGGAGGCTTATTAAACCCAGATGTGGTGGTATGGAAATGCAGCTGTGCAGCCTCCAGAGACAGCTCTGGATTATTTGTTCCTATTAGCTTAAAGTGCATTTGAAGGAAATGTTGCCGTGTGTTATCTGGCAGAAATTCGGGGTTTGTGCACCGTGCTGCCATTTTTGGGGTCCATGTGAGGGAGCTAAACCTGAGCAGCCAGGGATGGTGGGATGGGTGCCTGGCTGGAGCTGAATTGCTGTGCAATCACTGGCTGCTGTTTTCCTGCACTCCCTCAAGCTCTAGGTACCAGAACAGGTACTGGCCTTGCATCCACAGCAAACCCACAGCATCAGCTGGCGTCCTGTTTTTCCTTTGAACTTGTTCAGTACCAGTCAGCCAAGCTGGGCAGGTGGAAAAGAGCAAGGTGGCAGGCGTTGCACTTATTTAAAGCACTTCAGCTCTCTGGACCATGGTGATGTCATCTGAGAAAATCTGTGTCAGTGACTGAAACCATGTCTAGTGACCAAACTGTCAGGTGCATCAGGTGACAGACGAAGTCTTTGTGCTCCCTGTGCTGCTCAGTCACTGACATCTTTAGGCAGTTGCAAAATTCAGGCTACACGTGTCCACTGTGGTATAAATAGCCAGGTAGATGACGCAAATAAAAAAATAACAATATGGAAGATGACAAACAGTGTGATGCTCCACTTGGTGGTAGGTGAGAGGAGGAAAAAGATCATTTTAAACCTCATCTTTTCTGGGTTTATGCAACCAACTCAGTGCTGCAGGGAAGTCGATCCTCTGCTCACTGAGGATGCTGAGCCCAGAATCATTTCCTGAGGGCTCTGTTCGCTTCTTGAGGGAATTCACAGAAGTTACAGTTCCTGTTCATTAAAAGAAAATGAGGAAATAATGGTGGTGGTGCACAGGATTTTTATGGAGCTGTGCTCTTTCCAAAGGTGGGATATTAATATCCCAGGGTCTGAAGGGTTCAGGGCTTGGCTGTGTCTGATCTGTGAGGTGCTACTCACCTAAGCAGAAAACAAGCTGTACTCAGTATTTTAAATTTATATATTAAGAAGTTCCTGTGCATATGCTTTTGATTATTTTTAGTAAGAATGTAACACTTTGCCCTTTTAACTTCTTTACACCCCAAAAAACTCCTCCTTCATGTTTCAGTCTGGCTTGAAATTCCAGGAAACATGAGGCTAAGCTGCCATTAACATGGTTTTCTTTGGAAATACTGTGATTGTTATGAGGATTTTGCTCTTTGTTGAACCAGTAGTACTTAGTTCTAAAGGAAATGGCTTTGCTCAAGTTTTCTGTCTCTTCTCTGCAGGTTTGAGGAGAAAGCTCAAACTGACCCTCTCAGTGCACTGAAGTACCTGCAGAATGACTTGTATGTAACCGTGGATCACTCGGACCCCGAGGAGACAAAGGAGGTGAGGATCAATAATCCTTGTCCTAAAGAAATTTAAGCTGTGTTCTCATTGAAAGTTTTGAGCCTCTTAAACCTGGGTTTTATTCAGTTTATAAAAGCTCTGCAGGTGCCAGACACTTTGCTGTATCATGTATTTCTCTGCACTTAAGTTCACACTGTTTTAGAAACAGTCATTTAACAACTGCAGGTCCAGATAAAATAGCTTTTGTACTCCTAAGAGTGAAGACTAAGCCTTTGTTTTAATTCCAGTGTGCTGGTGTATATTTTGGGAGCTTTAATTGAAATGTAAACTCTCTGAAATGTCACCAGTCTGTAGTTGGTTGTGCATTGGAAAGGGAATAGAAACTTACTCATGCTGCCTTTTGGCTTCTCAACATTCAACATCTCTGGGGAGGGAAAGTTTTTTCAAAGATGATCAATATTTGTGGAAGTAATTTATATATATACATTGCTTGCTACCCTTAAAATCTTATGTCCTTTGCCTTTTGAATATTATCCAGTAGGCATGTTCTTTATTTATTCCAGGAATTTGTTCCCGTTTCCTGTTTTGATTCCAGTACTGCAGTGCATGTCACTTTACAAAACAGATTAAAGAAATAGTGAGAAGTGTCAGATAAGGTGGTTGATTTGACTCTGGCATTAATTTCCACATGGAATTTGAGTTGTGCCAGCGTTCAGCTCCTGATGGGTAGATAAGGAAAAGTCCGTGGTTCTTGCTGTCTTCTTTCCTTAATGACTTGGGAAGGGATTCAACAGCTCCTTTTATAAAATCATGATAGGAGGAGGGGCAGTTCTATTCCATGCTGAGTCCCTGGATTAAATCACCTAATCTGGTGGCTTTAACTTGCTACTTTAGCTAAAGAAAAGATTATACAGACACTGAAAGGTCTTGGGGGAGAATATGCTTCTTACGTGTGTGCAGGATGAGATTGTACGGTTAGAACTAGAAAAAAAGTTTACTCTTATCAGGATCTTGGAACTGATCACATCTGTCATAAATTCTAATCAGCTTTTATAAACATGTGATCCAACAAAACATTCAAGTGCTGTGACACTCTGTTCTTTTTAAATGGTTTCTTGTTCAAATTGTCCCATATCAAGTAATTTCACATCCTTTCCAGTCATTTCTAGCATAGGAAATACAACAGATGATCCTGCATTTCATAAGGTAGAAAAGGAGATTTTTTTTTCCCCCAATATGTACCATTTTCCCAGTGTGGTAACACTTCCAGAGTCATTTAGGTTGGAAAAGACCTTTAGGATCAAGTCCAGCCATTGCCCCAGCACTGCCAAGGCCACCACTAAACCATGTCCCCGTGTGCCACATCTATGTGACTTTTAAATACCTACAGGGATGAGGACTACACCACTTCCCCAGGCAACCTGTGCCAGAGCTGGACAACCCTTCTGGTGAATTTTTTCCTGATATCCTTAATTTGAGGCCCTTTCCTCTTGTCCTATGTTTTACTCCTTGGGAGTGACACCCCCCCCCCCCCCGCTTCCCCCTCCTGTCAGGGACTTGTGCAGAGCCACAGGGTCCCCCCTGAGCCTCCTTTTCTCTGGGCTGAGCCCCTTTCCCAGCTCCCTCAGCTGCTCCTGGTGCTCCAGCCCCTTCCCAGCTCTGTTCCCTTCTCTGGACACCCTCCAGCCCCTCAATGTCTTTCTGTTGTGAGTGGCCCGAAACTGAACACAGAATTCAAGGTTTCTTCTTTCTGTTTGAGCCTGTACTAACCCATACCATACAGCCCCCATTCTGATGCTCTCTTCTCCCCTCCTGCTACCTCCCACTCCTGTAAGATGTGTCCTGTGTTCCCTGATGTCTCTTTTTCTCCATGTCCCACCTGTGTGCTGGTAGCCTGTCTCTCTTCAGCCAGTTACTCCTAAGGAGATCGTGCATCTCATGGCTGGCTGGGCCTTGTTACTATTCCCTGAACAGCAAACAGCTGTGGTGTGATGAGCAAGCTCCTCTCCTAGTTCCTGCTGCCTCCTGTCACCGACAGACTGAAGGAGCTGCTGCAAAAGCTGCACGTTGGGCACATCTGGCACAAGAAAGCCTTTAATATCCTGCTTTTCCTTTTCCCAGTTCAGTGTGCAGTGTTCAACTTGTCCACCTTGTAGGAATGGAGAATTTACATGACTGCATGGGCTCTTCTGAGATTTTGGGGGATGTAGTAGCTGTATCATACCAGGTAGAAATAGAATAAAATGTTTGAAAAAAAGAATTACCCCTTTTCAGAGAGCACATTGGTGTTCTGAACATTAATGATCCAGTGAATGAGCTTACATAGCTCGATCCAGCTGAGTGAATATATTGTGGATTCTTTCTCTGCAGGCCTAATGTCTGGTCCAAACAAAATCCAATAGCTTCTGTCTGTCATGCTGGGCCGTCGGATCAACACTCACCATTCAGCACAATTAAAGCTTCCATCCATTCCAGCCATCTCCAAAAATCATTTAACCGTTTCTGGGACCCTATTTTTGTTTGGGTTTTGGTTTGGTTTGGTTTTTTTAATTATGATTGTTATTCATTGTGCTGGTCATAAAGCTTTAACTTCCAAAGCTTTTTTACACTGGCCAGATCTGCCAGGGTGGTGGCACAGAGCCAGCTGCTGGGCTGGTACTGACTGGGTGTGTTTCCAGTTGACGTCAATTTACCTTCCGGTTATCACATCGAGTTGGCTTTTTGCTCTGGCATTGCATCTTCAAATTGCTCCTGTGCTTTCCAAAGGACTGACGCAGGCATTTTGGATTCCATATCGAATTTCAAGCACCAGTTTGATTGTGTCTCTCGGCCCAGACACCTCCATACCCTGCCTTTATTTGATTTGTATCTTGATTAATACCGAAGGCGATATATGTGATTGGCTGCAGCCATTGAGTGCTGCAAGGCTTCTTAGTGTGGCAGAACTTTAGGGAATCAATTCCTGCCTGTTTTCCCCTCTTTCCAGGGTTACTGTTAAATTTGGGAAGGACCAGGCTGTGTAGTTTTGTCCCCAACTTTGTGCAATAATTCTGGAGACCGGCCTGTATGGCTTCATGTTTTATGGATGGAGATCTGGGTGGTGTTATATACCATTACAAGCAGAATTTCCCCTTGTGGTGAGGCTTGCTTGCTTTGTAATAGAAGTAATTCCTTCTAACTTAGTTAGGCAAGTCTGTTCAGCTGTTTGGAGTTGGATGCCAAGGAAAACAAACAGACTGTTCTTGAAACTTACTTTGGCTTTAGTAACCAATTTTGTTTAAAGTAGCATGAATGATTGATAGTAGGAACATACTCCAAGATTTTCATTCTGTTGCTGTGAATTTTAGGGATGCTAAGAGGACTAGATTTTTATTTCCCTTTTTTATTACTCTAAAGTGAAGTAGATGCCTGCAAGTAACAGGTATTGCATGGGTGCTTGGTTTAGTAGCCGCAGGCTGTGTGCCAGCAATTTCTCTGCCCACAAATGCAGATCCAGTTCTCTTTAACTGTGGTTCTGCTTGAAGTCCCTTAAACCTCCTCAGTCTGTTCAGTGTTTTCCAGTCAGTGGATCGTTCTTACTGGCTGTGGGTTAATAGCCCCGTCACTGTAGGAAAAGGAGGGAAAATCCCTAGAGAATGGGGAATTTTGCCCATGATTTAACAGGTTAAAAGTTGTATAAAAGTGTCATTTGTTGGTGTAAAATTTTCTGCTGGCATGGATGGTCTCTGTCACACACAGATGTGAATTTGGTGGTAGATTGCAACAATAGGCTTTTAAAGATAAAAAGACAGTCAAAATAAATATCAAATTGAATGCCAGATTTTGTACTTAGAGAAAAGCAGGTGCTGTTAAAGCACAGAAACATCAGTAGTGCATGTACAAAAGCTAAAGATGCTCCTTGAACACTGCAGTAATCATGCCCAGAACTTTGCTGCTGTTAAATGGGCTGCAGTAGAAATCAAGATGACACCAAAAACGTCCAGTGCTTTCCAAGTATGGGAGAGCAGGATGATTTTGTACATGGAGATTCAACAACTGATGAAGCTCAATCCCATGATTGTTGTAAAACAGATACAAAGCGCAAGGAAAACTCGCAGGATGTTTTTCTTGGAGCATGGTAGGAGAAAGAGCAAGGACCTGGAGGCCAATCTGAGGCCTGACTTGCTTGTAGACTGAGACTGGAGGCCCCTGTTCAAGGCTGCTTCATACTTTCCATTCTTAAGACCTTGTCTTTAATAAATTTGACAGATAAAGCCATCGGGGCCCAGAAGTATTGTTTGAATCTGCATTAGACTGATATTTCTGGGAAAATTAAAGCTCAAATGGGAAAAATAGTTCTAGGAAGGAGGTAAGAAAAGCCTGTTTCTCTTCTTTGTGTCCTGCTGTGATTCTTTGTAAAGCCTCAGAGCCCAAGGGCTGCAGGAGCAGAGGCTTTGGAGCCAAGGAGCCTCTACAAAAACAGCGTTCAGCCTTCCCAATTTCAGCAACAGCTCCGTCCTCAAAGGGTTTGAGCCTCTCTTTGAGCCTGTGCTGGGAGTCACCAGCCCCAGAGGACTGATCAAAGCTGAGGAACTGGTTTATGCTGTGATCTGAGCACTTACACACATTACAGAGGAGGAGGAGGAGGAATTGTGTCTGATTCACACAACCTGCCCGGTATCCCAAATGAGAGTTAGTCATTTCCCCTTAACCATTTTGTTTGTTCAAAGGCAGAGGTGTGCAGCAAATATATAAAAATAGCCATAGTATAACCTTTTATTAGTTATCCAGATGTGTTTATCTGCAAGGAACCCCTGCCTCTCTTCAGAAGGTTGGTTGGATCTCTGAGAGAGAAGTTAATTGTGTAACAAAGGGGACCGCTGTCTTTTGTCTTTTCTTTGGAATGGATGAAGCCAGTGAGCCAGAGGGATTGTCAGAAGAAAATGGGTGGTGGTGTGATTAAAGCAGTTGGATGCTTCTGCTGGATAATTGAATTCTGGTCTTGCCTCCATAACAGAGTTGCTGTGCAGTATTAAGCAAATTGTTTTTCCTAGATAGTCATTAATTGGGTGTTTCATTCTGGTGCCTGATGGGAGATAGGTGTGATTTGCTTGAGGGCTTTGCTTTTCTGTGAATTCAGAAGCTGTTGCATAACACTGCATATTTTGAAAAATCAGATACTGTTAGTTTCAAATAGATCCAAAATTAATAAGAATCAGAAGTGCCATCTGTTAAAGTAACAATTAATATGATAAGAAAATCAATGAAGAAAATAATTCCTTCTTTAGAGCAGAGCTTGAACTTGGTGAAGAAAATAGCACATTGGATATCTGCTGTGAATAGTTATGTAGGAGACCTGGTGTTGAGTGAGCAGTAACTGTCCTATGCTTTGGGAAAAAAGTAGGGATCCTTTGGGAGAATATTGCAGGGTTTGGGATTGTAATACGAATGCAGAGTGAACCAGCTTAGGCTCAGCACTGTCCTTAACTGATGTTCTTAACTTACATGCTTGACTTTTCCATCAGGAGCTGCTTTTCAAGTGTGAGCTGATACACAAATTTAATTTCAAACCAAACTAACAACAGCCCTTACGGTTAACTGAAGAGCGGTGCCATCAGTGGAGAAGGAAACAAGATCCTCCTTCCCCACAAAGCTGCAAAGAAACTCGTAGCCGTGAAAATCCATCATGCCTGGTGCAGATCAGGCTGGAATATTTGGCAGAGGCCATTTTCAGCAGGTTCTGGTCTCAGTTCAGCAAGTTCCTGGCTGAACCCTGCTCATCTGGCCTCTTAGTCGGGCACCTGAGCCCCAGGGTGGCTTTGTGCTCCCAGCAGGGCTTTGCTGCGACAGCCCGGGAACCCCTGGAAGCACGTGGCATCCGCTTCATCCCAGCTTTGTGTGCCACCAGGCAGCTGGCAGCGGGCCCGTGAGGTAATTGTGTGGGAGGGAAGGATGGCCAGGGCATGGCATTTGCTCTCAGAAGCTGCACAGATTTAGCCACGGGTTTTATTGGAACTTTTGGAGCTATTTATGCTGGGCAGCTGTTTAAGTATGGTGCTGCTGGGAAGCCAAGCTGCTGTCACAAATGAGGCTCACGGCGGAATCCATGTGTGGCACTGCAGTGATTTCATGTAACCTTAGGCCTTACACTAAGGAGGGCACTTTGCACCCTTCCCCCCACTTCTGCAAGTTGTCAATTCCATATCTTTCTAACCTGTTCTTAAACCTTCCCACCGTACCCTCCCCAAAGGATTCAAACCTACCTGGCACACTACAGTCCTTATTTTAGCCTGTTTTTTCCCTTGATGTCACATTGAAACTGATCTTACTAAAGTATTTCTTGCACTTAGTTGTGGATCTACTTTTTGTAGCAGCCTTCTGCATCTGTGACTTCTGGCAGTTTTGCACTTGACTATTGTTCTGTGGAGGCTCTGCAGCCCTGACTCCTTTGAGCTTTCTTCATAGAACTTGGTTTTCAGACCACTTAATTTTTTTTCTAGTGCTTTCCTCATATGTTGCTAATTGATACAGGGCATCCCAAAATGGGCACTTTATTGTAGAGGAGATTTTAAAACCTTGATAACAGCAAGAGTATTTTATTTAAAGATTCTGCTCCTTTTCATGCATTTGTCAGTTTTATAATAAAGTGGTACTGGTCTATTGCAGCTCCTAAGTGCGTTTTTCACAGAGCCTCTGCGCCTGTTTTGTATTGCTGATTTTTCCTCTTTATGTTGGTTTGCTCTTGGCCCTGGTGAAATGCACCTCAATCCATCATTATAATTTGGATTAAGTGGAAAAACAGTTGGAAGGCTGTCTGTTCCATGCTGGCAGTCAGTCTGAGTGTGGTGTAAGGTCTGGTGATCCTGCCCTGTTCTGCCAAGCAGGTTATCACTGAAAACCCAGAGTGGTGCTGACCTTGGGGCACAGATGAATCACTCCTGATTCAAGGCTCCATTTTGATGTCAAACCATTGATGGCCACCCACAGTAAAGTTATTTGACCTGTTTGCCTTTCCCTCTTGGCTTAATCTAAGTGATGCCTTGACAATGTGCTTTAAATATCATATAAAAGTGTTAGAATTCCTATGAAAGTCAGAATGGACAAGGTCTATTGCCAAGTCCCATCCCTAGGGCCTTCTGCCTCATAGGAGAAATCAGATTGATGTGCTACAACTTGTTGTTGCCAAATTCACGTTGGCTGCTACTCTTCACCTTCTCCACTCCTCCATGCCTACAAATTGTCTGTGTTCCCATTTTTTTCTTGAAATTGAAATTAAACTGATGGGTATGTAATGCCTGGCTGTTCTTCCCACTCATTCCCTGAACATATTTGCTTCTCTTCTGTTTTTTTCCTCCCTTCCTTTCCTTCGAGCTGTGTGCTGAAAAGATACACAGGCAGGAGACCCAAGATTCCAAGGCTTTAAGGAATCAACTCTTTCTTTACACATGACAAAGCACTAAGCTTTGCTGTTCCTTGGGTAACTGAAAGCAGCAGTCGGGGCAGAGGAAGACACTTTGGTCACCGTCTATCAGTGAGACATGAAGGGAGAATAAAACCCTGAATGTGTTAATTAAAACATTTTTATTCATGGTCCTGATGTTCCCAAACAAAGAATTTTTATTTTTAGTTAAGAAAGTATTGCCTTAAATTCATGATATGAGATCTCTGGCAGTTCAGAAAGATTGTTGTCATTAGAATCATAGAATGGTTTGGGTTGGAAGTGATCTTAAGGATCCTTGAGTTCCAAACTCCCTGCCATGGGCAGGGGTGCCACCTACTAGATCAAGTTACTCAGGGCCCCATCCAACCTGGCCTTGAACATTGCCAGGGTTGGGTCATCCACAGCTTCTCTGGGCAGAGTTTTCTCTGTGTTCAAGAAGTTCATGCTCACTCCAGCAGTTACCCTGTTTTTGTGCCATCTAATCCCCAGCTGCTGAGCCTGTACCATGTTAATCCCTGGGATTGTCATTGTGTGGAAGGGACTCTACCTTCTGCTAAAGAGGCAAAAAATTATATGTAAAAAAATGAGATTTTAGAGCTCTCAGTCAAATACCTTTCATTGCATCAACACTGCTCTAATTCTAGGAAAAACCATCTGGCTTGTGCCAAGGTGACAAATTGTAGTGCTCATGTGAAAGTGCCTGCTGCTGTTATTCATGTGTATGGCACAGGAGTTCTGAGGATTGTGTAGAGAAAACACAGCAACTCTAAAGCTACTCGGACTTCAATGAATCCTTTGGGGTTTTTGCCTGTGTGGTTAATAACACTTTTTTCTTTCTTTTTCCCTTTACCTCTTCTTCTGCAGTTTCAGCTTCTTGCCTCAGCATTATTTAAGTCTGGCTCGGATTTCACAACTCTTGGTGAGTATTGTGTGTCAGAGGAATTACATGATGTTCCCTTTGATAATTACTCTTAGTTTCTCCTGGTTTTTATATCAAATGTTATAGTTCCTATCAACATTGCAGGCTCTTTTCAATATGCAAAGTGCCACTACCCAGATATTTGAGAGGTTATTTATAATGACCAGCATCCAATGCCTCAAGCCCATATTTAAAACATCTGTCAACATCAGTGGTTTTAAACCAGTGCCTCCTGGGATCATTTTGTGTCTCTTATTACATCTGATCCTTCGCTCTTACCCAAGTAAACAGAAGCTTTGGTCAGAATAAAGCACCTCCTGTCATGTTACTTTGGAATCTCACAGCATGGCTACGGCTCTGTTTGCTGTGATAACTGCAATTCCTGGAGTAGTTTGGTTCGCTCTGTTCTCTGCAGAATGAGTTCTTTGGGCAGAGTGTCAAGAGCGAAGAAAACAGTGGCGTGAAGGGCTGGAAACAGGAGGGCTGAGCCAAAGCCATGATTTGTTTCGCTGCTCTGTCCAGTTAACTGTTTAAGAGATCTCAGAGAGTTGTCCTGGGTGAGCTACAGGAAAGCTACAGGCAGAAATTACATCCTTATAATGCTGGGGTGTCCTCAAGTCACTGAGCTCTTGCTAAGAGAATGGATGACTTCAGCTTTTATGGAGGCGTAATTCCCAGTCTGAGAAATTGAGGGAAAGAGAAAGCCCACTGCACTTCTGCCTAGCTGGATGAGGAAGCTCTGCTGAGTTCCTGTGGTTTGGAAGACATCAAGTTGACCCTATAAGATCAATTTTTTTAAAAGAAAGAAACCCCAAGTTTCAAAAAAGTTGGATTTTTCGTAGACTCATAGAATGGTTTGGGCTGGAAGGGACCTTCAGACATCATCTCATTCCAACCCCCTCTGCCATGGGGAGGGACACCTTCCACTATCCGAGGTTGCCCCAAGCCCCATCCAATCTAACCTTGACCACTTCCAGACATGGGACATCTACAGCTTCTCTGGGCAGCCTGTGCCAGTGCTTCACCACCCTCAAATCTTTTCCCTAGTTTTAAGCATTTTTAAAGATGAGTTAGTTCTTCACTTGGTACAACATTTTATCCAGATTTTGGGTTTACAGATAGGAGGGATATGTACGTCAAGAGGTGCTTTGAAAATCAAACAAAAACCCCAGCCCTCCTTGATTTGATTAACTTGGTTGTCTAATTAACTGAAGAGTGAGTTCACTGAATTAAAAAGCATTCCTTTGAGATAGCAGCAATGGGAGTAATCCAAAGTGGAGGAAATCATTGTGTGCCTGCCCTGTTGTTCTTGCTGGAGGCTTCAGTGTAGGATTTAGATAAACAGTGCAAACCAAACCTTGCAGTATTGGGGGGCAGCATTTCAGAAACCAGTTTGCAAAGCTCCTGTGTGCCAATATGCAACCAGGTGCAAGTCGAGTGAGTAAATACCAACTCTTGAGTTGGGACTCCTGCTGTCAGCAGAGCTTGTCTCAAGGAAAACTCCAAGCAGTCCAAGGAGCAGTTCTGGTTATGGCAGTGAAGATAATGAAAAAAGCCTGAGGACAGAAGAAATGAGGCACCAAATAAAAATAGCTGCACGAATTTTGTTTTTGGGACATCAGAGCAGTCCCCTGAGAACTCCTGCTTCCCCTGTTTCTTCAGGGCTGTCAGTGAGCTTGACAGGCATTTGTTTATTACTTTCTATGGCATTTTGATGGCAGTGCTGGCTTGGGGTGACATAATCTCTGTATATGTGCTCACAGTAGTGGGACGGAGAGCTGGCAGCCTTGTTAGTGGAGGCAGAGGGAGGAAACTGTTAACATTTCTCCTAAATGGACAATTCCCAACTAAATTGAATGTTTGGGATTGTGAGGACTGACTTTCCCTTTCCTTCCTCCCCCAGGATTTTCAGACGTTGACCACACATATGCCCAGAGAACTCAGCTGTTTGACACGTTAGTCAACTTCTTCCCAGACAACATGACCCCTCCTAAAGGCAACCTGGTGGACCTCATCACGCTGTAATGGAGCAATCACTGGACACATGGAAGAGGGGAAAAGCATCCATTTTCAGTATTTTAATTTTTTTACTGCATTGATTGACTGCTGGGATGAAGTTAATATAGTAACCCCTAGGTGTTTGAAAGGGGTTTTATACTTGTCTGGTGAATCCCTGGAGCTTTTCCCTTGGAGTAGGTTAATAAAATGTAACTGACGTACTTCTGACTAAATATATATATTTTTTCTGACTTTGGATTTTGAGTTAGCAAATGTAAAGGTGGGGGGAAAAGAAAAAGAAATAAAACCCAGATCTTTTTGCCTATGGGGGAAAATTTAAGATTTGTGAGTTGTCTGGGATTAAAGATGATGGGTTTTATTTTGCGTTTCCTGAGGAGGAGGGGGGAAGAGGTTTTTCTTTCCTCATTTGTAGCTAGTCATGATGTATTGCTTTTATCCCACAACTCCATCCTCAGCAGCTGAATGATTTGGTGGCAGGACACTGGCACGTGTTGAGGTGATGTAATTTACGTCCTGAGTCTTGTGCTCACGGTGTGTCGCGGGAAGGCGAGCGCGTGTTCTGAACCGTCTGTCTCCTCGTCCCAGAGTCGTGCTGACAGTCGTGTCTAACTGCATCTGAGACTCCATCTAAACTGACTACCTACATCCCTGTCTCCTGTTCTCTGGAGCCTTCCACTTAAACCTAGCAGGCAAGAGGGAACCTCAGAGATACCGCTGGAAAACGGGAGTGCGGTCGCCGTCCGCATGGGCCCCTTTTCAGGAGTTGATCTCTTTGCTGCTGTGCTCTTCCACTGAGAAACCCTGCGGGTCCTCGGCGAGCCTGGCAGAACTGGGTCTTCCACCACACACACCCCCAACCTCTGCAACCTGACCCTGGGTTGGGTGTAGGATTTCTGAAGCAGACTGTCTTTGTTTCCATGTAACTTCTCTGTGCATTTGTCCATGTGTACGTGTACAGGGCGTTGCTCCCAACAGCTTGTCTCCTTCCTGTGTAATGCAGCTCCCTTGTCAATGCATTTTAGACGTAGATCTGAATGTGAGGGAGGCCTTCTTAGCATAAATCTCTGAAAATGAGCTGATGCATATGTATAGAAAATATATTCTCCCTTTTGCTGAAAGTGTTCTTTATAAACATCGTAAGGGCTTGGTGCTGCACTGTGAGGTGGAATGAAGGACACGCATACCCAGCATTAGAAACTCTGCATTCGGTGTCCATGAGCATTCAGTACACACTGGCAGATGTAAATATTTATATGAAACTGCAAACCCTTCTGTCCAGCAGTATTCATGCCAGTCGGGTATCATTGCTGCACCCGCTGTGGCTCCTGTTGAACTTGGTGGAAGTCCTGTGTGTGCAAAGATGATTTGGACTCTTGAAATAAAGAGTTAGTTGAGTGTCTTTTTCAGAGATCAAGTGTCTGCTTGCTTTGATTGTATTGCCTCTTTATCATGTTCTTTGTGTGACTTTTGTAGTCCTGGTGCATTAGAAATAAATTTCAAAATCTCATACTAGTATTTAATCACTTAGAAAGGAATAGTGTTGTCAGAGGCCAGGCTTGTCTTCAGGGAGGACTGTACAAATGAAGTGTTTTTAACCTGTCACTTGAGACTGTTCAGACACTGTGCACTTCAGTGGATGGCAAGTCAGATGTCTGGGGAAGAATCCACTCAGTGTGGGAAATGAAATCTGATGAAATTGTTTCTTTGGAACATGGCAGGTTTTTTCTTCCTATTGGCATGGAAAGTTTTACATCACTGCTTGGCTTTGTGGTGTGCTACCTGTGCCGAGGCTTTGTTAACTAACGTAGAGTTTATACAGTACAAATGTACATACTGGGGGAATATTATGGCTGAGGTGTTGCTTCCCTTGAGATCAAACCGAGAGCTTTTAATGCAACCAGCCAAAATTCTGCAACCCTCTAGTACTTAAATTTAGTGCTGCTGTGCTCCTTTATCACTTGATGCCATTGCTTGTGTATCCTCAGCTTCAGTCAGATGATTAAATGCTCTTTTTGACAGTTGCTAATTAACCAAGCTCTTTGTAAACTGTTGTGTGTCCACCTTGGATGGCTAAAAGAACCCAAAAGATACATCTTGGTGGAGGAGCCCTGGTGAGCAGGCAGGGGAAGTTCAGGAACGCCCAGAGCTGTGAATGGCATTGCTGGTGAGCAGTGCACCGTGTCAGGTCTGATTTGTGTGACAGGAATTCGATCCAAACTCATTGTCCTCTGTGCCAGGGGTGTGCGCGGGGCCCGGCAGCCTCAGCTCTGTGTTTTGTAGCATCGTGCAAATCAATGATTTGTCTGAGCGAGGGGAACGTTGCTTCTGCAGGACTGACAGTCCCAGCTAACGAGAGCACTTCAGGATGATCAGATATTGACCTGCCTTTGTCCCGAGCAGATCGATGCCGCTCGCACCAGCACAGTTCATGGATTACAGCTGGTGATTAACCAGCAGAAACTTTGCTCAGCTCTGCAGTTATTTGTTGAGCAGCAGAGGCACCATGTGGCCAAAGAGGTTAATCCAAAGGGAAGGCTTCTTGTGGCTTTGCCAAGGATCTTTCCTTCTTTTTGTCCTTAAGGCTAGGAGTCAAATGATTTCTTTGCATTGGTGTATGCTACGTTACAGTCTTTAAAATCTAATAAAAAATTCTGAGCAGTGAAGTATAAATTCCCTTTCAAAATCAGCCAGTTGTTGTCAGGCAGTGACACAGGCAGTCTGATTTTCATTGCATGCTGATCTTTAAAGACACTGGTGATATTCCAGGAAAGCATTAGACGTGCTCATTACAGAAAGCCCGAAATACAGACAGTAAAGAAACCCACGGGATCTGAAAACAGCCACCTGAAAACGTTTCACAGCCCAGTGCATGCGAGGTTATAAATATCCAAGCTGTGCGTGAGAAGTCTTCAAACTTCACCATCGTTGCTTGCAGGCTGTGTCTGAGGCTGCTCTTTAGCTTAGACAAGACAAACATACTCTATTTGCCTTTAGATTATAAAGTGACTTTGTGTAGGAACTTCACGCCACATAATCTTTGCACTACAGTGAGTAGTTTTATCTGTAAATTCTGTGTTAACCTGTAAATAAGGTATTGCAAAGGAAAGCATCGTTCCTTATCAGAGAGGAACTCATTCATCATGATTGGGGTCTTTAAAGCCAAAGTTACAAGGCTCTGGTGTGTCTTTTAAAACTGGAGGAAGTCAGGGTGGGATAAACTTGATACAGACATTCAGACTTCACTCTTGGTTTAGCTTTTTTAAAAATACCCTTTGAAATTCCTGTGTTCGGTTTGTCACCGACTGACCCTTACAATATCCTTCAGTGGATCATCTCCTTGGATAACAAGAAATTATTCTTTATATTGTTCCTGTCAAGTGACACATTTTCTTAGAGAAATAAAGCCCTTCAGAATTAATTTTTTTGGTCACTTGGATTAGGTAGAATTAAGTGAGTTTGTTAACGTTTGTCTTACACAACCCCTCACAGTAGTCACAAGGCAGAAGT
This sequence comes from Corvus moneduloides, assembly GCF_009650955.1. Lineage (NCBI taxonomy): Eukaryota > Metazoa > Chordata > Aves > Passeriformes > Corvidae > Corvus > Corvus moneduloides. Next base: position 71,730,799 of record NC_045479.1, read on the forward strand.
TGTTGAAGGGTCCTCCCAAAATTACCTCTCCGAGCATGTTTTGCTCTTGGGGTGTGACCCTAGATGTTGTCATGTGGCAGAAGGACTTTGTTACATGTTAAATAAGATTGTAGCCACCTTAGCCACCTTTTTGCCTTTTTATTTTGAGGATCCCATTAGTTAGTATTGGTCCTGGGAAGGCCTGAAGGGTGATGCAAAATGTTCCTGGAAAATAGTTGCAGGTTTTATCCTCTGGCTGTTTTAAAGATACTTGTGACGTGTTTATTATTATAATCTCTTCCTTTTGCTGAGCATAATGAGGAGGGAGAACTTTGTCTTGGGAAAGTTTGTTTGCCCTTTCCCTGGGTGGCATCTTGCATGGGTAGTTAAGGTAGTCGTACCCAGTTGCATAAGTGAACCTCTGGAATTAGGTTTTTGTTTGCCTGGGATGGCTCTGGGTGTGCACAGGTACACGCTGGCTCAGGGATCAGGCTGGAGCTTCCTACCAGAACTTCAGTTAGCAAAATCTTACTCTTATTTTGGAAAATCAGTATGGGGATACCCAATTGGAAAAGCTTTTCTAAGGCATTGCCTTGTGCAGTGGCAACTAGAGGGAAAGCAGAAATTTTCCTAAAGAGCGTAGAAAAGCTTCCCTTTATGAATTGTCCTGGATGACTGTTAAATGAAATTGCTGAAACTTTTTGGTCATTGATTATAATAACCCAGCCTGAAAATTTAATGATTTAATGATGAGAGTTTAAAGATTAAGAAGTCAGTAAGCAAATTAACTGGACCCACCTATTTGCAGGAGGATGGCGGAGGTGTGGGGCTCATTGCCAGGGATTGCTACAGCTCATCTGTGTGTTTCTTTAATTGGCAGCCACGAGTGTCCAGTGCTCCATGAGCTATTCCTTCTTCCAGAAGAAAATCCTTCCAAAGCCGAGTAATGACTCTGGAAGAGAGTTTTTCATAAGGCTTTGTGGAACAGCTGTTTGCTGAACCATTTTCCTGATGTGTGCAAATTTTTCGAAGGGAGTTTTCTCTGTCCCGAAGTCGTGTGCTGACCTGGCCCTGCTGTGCCAACCTGCTCTGGGGAGTGATGGATTCAGAGCAGTGTCCTGAGGAACACTTCAAACTTGTTTGCTGCTCTTACTGTGGGAAAGATGAGCACTAATGCTGCTTGTTTCAAATGCAGGAGGGTGGTAGGTACCTGTAACACAAATACTGTCAGCTCTCTTGCTGCCTCCTGCATTTCAGAATCAAGAAATAAGTACTTTTGTAGAACTTACCGAGTGAACTTTAGGTTTGAGTAACTTCTGTACAACCTCCATCTCTGTACAGGCAGTAATTCTGCTGATGTAATGCTGTGCCACTTCTGGGGAAAATGGCAAAAATGAGTAGATACGTTTCCATTCAGTCCCTTTGTTTTTAAAAGTGGAAAAATGTCTTGTGAAATCTTGAGTCCCCGTGTATGCTTTGAATTTTAGCTTATTAGTTGGCTCAGAGTTAAGGAATGTTTGGCTATTGTCAAGTGAAGTCCTGACGGTAAAAGCAGTTCATGTATGTCTCTGGAAGTGCTTGTGTTGTTTTATAGCTGTTCTTACTACAGAAACAGAGGTGGACTCAGTTGAAAATTAAAATTATTGGTGTTTTGATTTAGGGGGAAGATTATAGAAACTCTGAGCTTGGCCTGTTTTAATAAGTACATGTGTTAATTTGGAGATGGGTCTTATTTTGTGAGAGGAGAGTTTAAGAACAACTATATGACTTGATATAGATTGCTAGTAGTATATAAGCTGTAAATACTGTTGAAATGTAAATGTGCTGTCAGAAGCTTGTTAGTGTATCTAAATGCCTGTGGGAGTGGGAGACCTGATCATATCCTGTCAGGGAAAAGGTTATACTGGAGATTATTCAAGTTGTGGTAATGGCTTATAGGCAAAATCCCTCTTTTACTGAAAGCTTCTATTATAATGAAAAGTTGGAGTGGAAAAAGTAGGTTTACTGTACTGGAACCAGGATAAGAGTCCATGGCTCAGCACTTGGATAAATTGACTCCAGATGCTTTTGTCCGTAGGCAATGGATCCAAACGCGGTTTTGCAGTGGAAGCCAGTTAATGACCTGCTTATTGCTGCTGGAGAGTCCCAGAGGAGAGCCTCACGGGGATGCCAGCAGGTATCCCTTTGGCATTCTTGCAGAGGTCACAGAGCTGGCTGGAGTTCGGGATTAGCCACGTGTGCTTCGGTTATATCCGTACAGCTCCGAGGAGGATGCGGTGGCTGTGTGGGCTGTGTGTAACTCCAGCTGTATGGCTGAGGTGTGGAGCTCTGCAGGGCAGCCCCTTGCCCAAGCACAGGTCCTGAGGATAACACATTGCTGCTTTCTGCTTTGCTTTCATGGACTCGGTTTGATGGGGCTGAACTCCAGATATTGCTGTGACCCAGATTCAGTGCTCTGCTTCCAGTGGAGCTGCTGTCAGTGCATCACCTTGGTACCCTGAAATCTCAATTTATACTTGGTGCAGACACAGTTCCACGTTGCCTTGGCTTCCAGCTGTTTGCTGTAAGTCAGCACAGCTTTCACTGATGACCTGGGGATTGTGAGTGCTCTCAGAACTCACTCGACTGTTCAGCTCCAGTGTGGCATCACAGTTCATTCCTGGAAACAGAGATGTGAGTGAACAGCTCAAAACTGGCTCTATCAGGTTAGATTTTTGGGTTTGCTACTAATTTGAAAGGAGAGTCTTATCACGAGCAGGTATGATGGTCAAAGCACGACCTCTTGGTTATTCCTTCATTTATTCTGACTTCTCTTTTCCTGTGTGGCTGTTCACTGCTATTAAAATGCTTCAGACTTCCCTGAGTTTAATGGGTACCTACAGAGGAATTGAAGGTTAGAGCTGTGTAGTGTTATTGAGGCATCAGTTTCTCCACATCATGCTCTGTTTGCTTCCTTTGCAAACCTCCTTCCTGCTGCCTCTGAAACAGTCAGGAAGGATCCTTGTGATTAACATTGTTCTTTCCAGGGCTGTTTCTCATCCCGGGTAAGGACAGGGAAGTGTGGGAGATGATTTCCCACTGCAGCACAGACTTATTTCCTTGTGCCCTTCCATGGCCCCACATTCAGTCCTGTGATACTCCTTCCTTCCCATCTCAGGGTTTATTTTGTGTGACCTCAAGAAGAAAAAGGTGATGGTACCAGCCCTCAAGTTGTCCCAGGTTCCTGCACCTGCTCTTGTTATCCCAAAACTTTCACTAGTATTGGGGTGTTTGGTTTATTTCTGCAACATAGCAGGGCAGAGGGAATGAGAAGATAAATAGTCTTGGGGTTAATACAGGGATGCCTGACTGAGTAGATCCATAAGATGTGGTCTGTCTTTGTGGAAGAGCTTTGAGGAACTCTCCTAACCAGTAGCGTTGCTGTTTAGAGCTGGTTTTACAATGTGAGCTGGATTGTTTGGCTCTTTTTCAGAGAGAAGTGATGTAATATTGGGGTCTTCTAGTCCTGGAGCTTCATCTCGAGCTTTGGCCCCTGTCTACCCCAAAGAGAGGATAATACAATTTTATTCTCTCCACAGCAATTGCAAGGAAGCCAAGTTGGGCTTAACCCTGCTCAGACAGACTGGAGGTGGTGCAGCACCACTGGCTTTTGGATCAGGTCTGGGTGCCTTAAAGGATTGTTAAAACCTAAAAGTGTTCTGAGCTTTCTGATGAAAGCTGCCAGTTGGATTAAAGGAGATTAGGTGCTTTTTAATTAATATGGTGGTGGGGAGGCTAAACCACAACAGTGGCTCCAGTGGTTGCAGTCATCTTCACATCCCAAATAGCAATGGATAGATTTTTCTCCCCAGTGACAGGAAAATATACTTTAAATATCCTGACTTAGTAACCAAGGGATTCAATCAATTACTCAGTGTTTCACTAAGCAGAGAAGTGCTGCGGTGTGTGAACAGGGTCTGTTCATTTAAAAAGCCACTTGGAGGCTAAAACGTGATTTTTTTTTTTTTTTTTTTTTTTTTTTTTTTTGAGGTTTTGACAAAAACCCAGCTCTTAAAAGGGGAAAATGGAGGAGAACTATTGTGCTGTTGACTTGTTTTCCCCTCCTGTCTGCTGTGGTCATCAGGAATGCAAACTAGCAGTGGAGGGTGAATATTGCCTTCATCTCTCCCTCCTCATTCCTATCCCTCCCATTGATGTTTTGATGTACAAAACACTCCTCACTTCAGAAACTGCTGTGTGGGGTAGTGGAAAGGAAAACAAACCCCTCGTTATTAGTAGCTGTTACTTTGCTAAAGCTGTATTTCCTGCTGTGTCTTCCAGCACTCCCTCCTCCACAGAAGGAAATGAGGGGGTGCTGGGGAGACCGTCAGCCAGAGAAAAGAGCTTAATTATACAAACAAATGTGTTCATGAGAGTTTTGAGAATTGGAGGCCCCGAACCACGCAGACCACTTTGCTGAGGGACAGAAATTGAAAGTCTGTGGGCTCATTCCCAGTTAATTGGAGGTGACATTCCCATCCTTGTGGGCTGGTGGTATTGTACATGTTGTGCATTCAGATGCTGCGATGCAGCGTGTCTCATTTTGGGAGTATTGAGCCTTGTTAAATGTTTGCCCTTTGAAACTGCTGCAGTTGCCCCTCTTAGGGGATTTGGTGGCATAGACAGGACCCGGGTAGCTTGGGGTCAAACACGGTGAGCTGGCTGGACAGCATCACCTGGTTGGGGTGGGGTTTTGAGCTGTTTGTTGAGCTGTTGCCTCTGCTCTGATGGTATCACTGTAGTGTGTGATGGTTTGTCTGGACCTTCAGTGTTCATTATCTTGTCCTCTACACCGCAGTGTGGCCCCCAAAAGCTGGTTCTCCCTCCCTAATGCTGGAAGTGTGAGTGTCCACCCCCTGTCCACAATTTGGCCTCTCTGTTCTGTTTTGGCACCCAGCTTGAAGGGTTTGCACCTCCACAGCAATCCTGCAGGCTCTGGTGTCCGTCTGGATTCCCCTTGGTGTCTGTCCTGCAGTTGTTGTCTGGGACACCTGAGCACAGGAGAGCTGAGCTGAGAGGTGTGGGCAGCCCTGGGCTGGAAAGGAGCATCCACGGGGTGATGACAGCTGTGAACTGCTCATGTGTTTTAATAGGCAAGTCAAATACTGACTGCTCCTGTGCTGAGCCCATGGTGGTTACAGGCATCTTCCCTGGACTCTGGTGATTCCCCATCCCACCCTTTTCTTTATGGGTGATCTTTGTTCAGCCTGGAATGTTAATTTTCTTCCTTGGCATAAATCATCTTTGATGATTTCTGGGTTGGTGTGTGAGCCCCATGCTGTACATAAATGAATGAGTGATATGAGGAATATCTACAAATGTAGTTATGTTGTATGTAATGTACATAAGGAGAGAATGTATTTTGTTCATTTTTTTCTTAATAAAAATGTATATGCTAGCAAGGGTGTTGATTTAAGATCTTTTTGTTCTCACATCGCTTCGGAGAGTGGAAAAATGCCTGTGAAGGTCTTGTAGTGTTGGAGAAATTGTGAAACCAGTGGTGCATTATGTCTGGCCCTGTTCCTGATGTCACTGATGAGCTCAGTCAGTATCCCATAAATCCAGCGTGTTCCCAACATTCACAGGAACTTTTACTGGGGAGGAACACGGAGTTAGAACATAGGCTGCTGCAAAACGCTGATTTTTAATATCTGACTTCAACCAAATTCTTTTTTTTTTTTCTTTACATAAGCAGAAACTTAACGTGGGACAAAATGTTTTATTTTGGGCACTTGAAGGCCAGCCGAGCTGCTGAACTGCCCGCGCTGCTGCTGCCCCTCTGCTGCCCTTGGGTGATGCCTCTCCCGCTTTATGGGTGTGAGGTTTGATTGCCTCCTCCACAGCCTGCCCTGAGTGTGAGGAGGGGCTGCAGGCCAGGAGTGAGTTAGGATGGAATGCAGAAGTAAGGGTGAAATGCAGAAATAAGGGTGAGCTGCCTTTCCCTCTGTCAGCCTGAAGGCACCAAGAGCTTAAGCAAGTGCTCTGGCTGTGGTGGGGGTGCCCTCACATTGCCCCAGCTGCCCACCCCTCCAAGTCCTCTGGTTTTTAAATTTAATTGGTTTTCCACCACTATAATACTGCTTCTGCACAGGAAAAATACAGGCTCTTCCATGGCTGGCTACCTTGAAGGTCTGGGTTGGTTTTGTTCCAGCTGGTCAGTGTTTTCCCATGGAGCATCTCCAGAGCAGGAAGCTGTGGCCCTGGAGCACCAGCTCTGCCCTGCCCACCCCTCCCCTCACTCATCCAAAGGTACGAGTCTTTTACATAAGAATGTTTATTGACAGAAATACATGATGCTCTCAAAATATATTTGTAGGAAAATGCAAGAATAATCTCTTACAATCCAGTTCCTCAGTAAATTCCAGTGTAAATCAGACTCCTGTCCCCGTGAGAGATGCTGCTACACACAGTATGTAAGAGCTCTACTATATGTGCAAGGCTCAACAGGTAACCACCTGGGCAATCAGGTTTTCCTTCTCCAGTCCCTCACAGACTTCTGTGTGTCTTCTGTAGGCAGCAGTCACAGTATCAACCTCATCAGCTGGGTCACGGCACTGGGAGCGGGAGATAAAATGCTCCTAAAATATTTACACGTTTCCTCGTGAATCTGAAAATAGAAAAGTCTCTTGCAAGGACATCTGAGCTGCTTGCAAAGCTCTCACCAAAAGGTAAGAGCAAGAATCTCTTTGTACAACGTGTGGGATGTTAAAGCTGTTTTGGGGGAGAGAGGAGGAGCGCAGGGAAGGGAGGAGGGGGAGGGAGGAAGGAAATGCCTTGGTAAATATTTATTTTTTTATTTATTATTTTTGGTGTGACAGTTATGGCTACAGTCTACGAAGGGAAGGGTTAAGGCCAAAGATGCTCATTGCTGCATTTCCTACCTGATTTTTTTTTTTCCCCGAAAAAGAATGTTCTCAACATTAAAAAAAAAAAAAAAAAGTACTGTTTTCTTTTCCTGTGGAAATAGTTCTTTTAAATAGGGGAAGGAAAATCTACTATAAAATATTAGTGGTTTAAAAATATGGTGTCTGGAAAAATAAATAAATGTACAATTCCTATTCAAATATAAATCACTGTAAGCACTTGCTGAGCAGGTAATATCTTCACTGGTCTCTGCTCGGAAAGATTTAAGGTTACTTGATCTCAAGCCTCTGTAGGGTTCTCTTGGAAAGTCTTCGGACCTGACTCATTAAAGCACTTTGGCATCTCTTTGCTGGGAAGGGGGAATCTTTAGGCACAAGCTAAAGCCTGACCACCTGGAGATCCCCTGCCAGGGGTGTCCTTGTGGCAACTCCAGCCCCCATGGCCACAGCATCACTGCCGCCCTGTTTTCACTGTGTTTATTTCTGGGAAGGACAGAAGTGTGAGGTCAGGGACCTGCTGCTCACCTTTCAGGGCAGCTGGGAGGCCAAAATCCTCACCAGAGCAATTGTGGATGCCGAGGCCGCTTCTCTGAGCCTCATGGCCGTGTTAAAGAGCTGAACTTGATGCTGCTAGAACAGGGGTAAAGTTGTGGCATAGAGTTAGCTGGGCAAGAGCTGTGTTTTCCTGCTTCATGTCAAAATTTAATCCCCTACCAGGCTGGCCTTTAGCTTTTTCTTTCTTCTTTTTATTTTTTTTTTATTTTTAATAATTTTAAATTTTTTTTAAATTTTATTTTGTTATTTCCCCTCCCCTCCAAAATTACTTCCCCATAGTGCAGTGCACAGGTAAGTGAAGTGTGCAGAATACATTGCTAATGAATAGCAGGAATATTTACATACAAAAATATAAAGGTTTGAACACTTCAGACTCTGCCCTTCGGTGCAGGACAGAAGGGGGAAGAGCCACATGTATCTTCTGCCAGTGCCTGTCATGGGGCTGAACAAACCACCCCGATCCTCTCCTTCCTGAGTACTCCCAACTCCACCAGGGTTTCTCCAAGCTTCCCATTGCTTGGCTCTGCTTTTCCCCTCATTCAGGGCAGCCATGGGAGCAGATCCCAGTCGGGCTGACTTGGTGGCAGAGCCCAAAGGAAATCTCCCTGTTGTGCCTTGGTTTATGGCAAGCAGGGGAGAAGGGCTGTGTTTGGGCATCGCTCTTATCTGCAGCTCCTCTGGTTTGCAGAGGGATTTGGGACAAGCACCATCCTCAGGTCAGGAGAAGGACTCAGCCAAGTGACCTTCTGGTCCTCATGTGCTGGAGGATGGTTCCCACTGGTCCCTGCCTCTGCCAGGGCTGAGCTGCTTCACCAGAGCAAAGGCATGAAACTCTCCCCAACCTTTCAGAGCCATTTAGGAGCTGTGGTGGGCAGTCAAAATCCAGAAATGGCCTCAGTCCAGCCGTGTCTTTCTTCTCCCCTCTAAAGACTTCAGCAAAGGGAGACCTGGGTGACAGACCAAGGGCTGCAGGACGAAGCTCAGTCCCAGCTTTGCTGCTGAGCTGGAAGTTGCTTTGCAGGTCTCTGTTGTCTTAGTGGCTTGTGAAGAAGAACTCAAGGGCGTGGACTGAGCTTTTAAACCTCGAGGGGAGGAAACACCAAGGGCTGTACTGGTGGAAAACCCTGAATGCCACCAAGCTCCCTGGCTCCTGTTCTGCTGCTCTTTTACCTCTTCTGCTGCTCAGGCAGGAAAATGTGCCCTCAAAAATCACAAACCATCGTGGTGTGTGTGTCCCACAGTCTCGTGGAGGATGGATGAGGGCTGTGAGATGCTGCTGTGTAATTCCTGGAAGGCATTCTATAGGGAAATGCAGCACCAGAGCTGGACTCCTGCACCACAAAACTGCCAACATCATACCTGGACTAGAGACCAGGCATCACTCTTGCTCTCCACACCCTTCCTAAGAGGGATGAACTCAAGGAATTCCTCCTTTTCCTCTCCCTCCATCTCATCCTTTCAAAACAAGAAGCTGCTGCACCTCTCTCAGTCTCCAAGTGGGTGCAGGATCTGTTCCACAGCCCCTGGCAGCAGGGCTGAGCATCACTTGGCACTGCTGCATCCCTCCCATCCCGCTGGGTCCCGATGCATCCATTTGCCTATGGCACAACGAGGAGCTCTTGTGCGTTTTAGCTCTGAGGAGAGGATGGAAACCGGATTAAAAAGGAACAGGCTGTTCCAGCTTTTTCCACTCAATACCTGGGTGTCAGGGAGGGCAGGGTGATGACTAAACAGCGTGGGCCAGAGGATTTTTCTAGCTGTAATTGCCAGGTGCTGCTTTGCTGTCATACGTGCTCCATCTCCCGTCCTATTTACTTCATTTCTCTTGATTTTTGAGTCGCTCCGTAGCTGGAGGATGCAGCTGGCGTGGTTGGATGTGGGATGGGAGGAGACATGCTTGGAGGAGACACCAGCAGCTCTTCAGGAGCAAAGCCACCCTGTTTGCCCATGATCAGGTCTGGTGTGGGAGGTGGATGGGGGATGGAGGATGCTTGGCCAGATGTGGCCACCAAAGTGGCTTGTGTTGATGTGCCCCAGAGGTGTCTTCTCATGTCCTTTCCTCTTCCATCCTGCACCCCATGTGGTGGCACAAGGGGCCATGATTAGTTCATTAAGGGATTTTCTGCCTTTTGGGAGGAATCTTGCCTTATTTTGGAGCTGTGTGTGCATGTGTGTAGGGTTTATTGGGGTTTTTCTGGGGGGGGTGGTCGTTTTTCACTTGATCGACTTCTGCATCTTATAAATGCGTGTCCTCTTCTTCCTCCAGGTCCTCCTTCATGAGGGTGTCCAGAGGAACGATCCAGCTGTCCCCCAGCTCACCGTTGAGGTTCACCTTCTTCTCCTGCATTTCAGAGGAGGTCTCCATCACCTCCAGCGTGGGGTTGTCGTGGTAGCCGTTCTCCATGGTCTGCATCTCCTCGGTCAGGCGCTGCTATGAGGAAAGAAAACCATGAACCCCACTGAACAACACCTTGGCCTCACTGTGAGCATCACCTCAGGGCTGTCACCTCCCAGCCAGCTGTGACAGCTGCCCCGTATAGATTTATATAACTACATAGAGAGACATTCATGGTGAGATTGAGGTGGGGTCAGCAAGGGGATAGCATGGAGCTGGCAAGAGGAAGACTCTGCTGATGATGGGAGGGAAGAAAGAGCAGCCAGAGACATGTGGAAAACCTCCAGGAGCAGCTGCCAGCTTCAGTTTGTTCCACCCAGGATGTTGGGAAGAGGCTGAGCATCGCTGCATCCCAACTCCTGCCTCCCTACCTCAAATCTGCTCTTCCCCTCCCCTTTCTCACCACCCCTGTCTTTGTTTAGTTGCTCTATTATTCTTCTCTTCCTTAACTCAGGAGTAGTCCCACCTGCCAGATCTTGAGCATCATCCCTCCTCATTCTGGAACTCTCTATGACAACCAGGCAGGGAAAGATGCAATCAGGCACTTTGTCACCCTGGTCCTTTGGTGTGATGTGCTTCAGGCTCCGACTCTGCCCTTCATCCCTTGGCAGAACCCCAGCCCATCCTAATTTTGCATCCACTTGGGCTCCTTCATCCCCATCCTTCCCTAGAGGGATTCAGTGGGGAGGTGCAGTCCTTGGTCAGCCTTTTTTTGGGAAGCTCAGGGCACTCGGTGGGTCCTTCATGCCTCTCCTTCCCTGGAAGGATTCAGTGGGGAACTGCAGTCCTTGCTCAGCCCTTTTTGGGGAGCCCTGTTAAAATCTGCCTGGATTCACAGCTTGCTCTATTACAATGCTCCTAGTAAATGTCAGGAGACAGGCGTGGGAGGGAATCCATGGAGAAGGAAAGGGATGGAGAAGCAAAACTGCAGGGCTTGGTGCTGGCAGAGGGGCTGCAAAGGCACTGCTGGGCGTCCCCTGTGTCACTCGTGGCAGGGGGGGTGTGGGTGGAGATTGGGGGATGCTCGAAAGCAGAGGACACATCTGGGCTCTCCCAAGGGCTGCTTCCCTGTGGGATTGCTGGTCTCCCACCATGGCAAGGCACCCTCCAGCCATGCAGTGAGGGGAAGGGGGCTGTAAAGCTGGGCTTTAGTCCTGTTAAAAGCTCCTGGGCCCTACCAAGCGCCGGAGGTGAGAGCTGGGGGTGTTACGGATGCGGCGCCCGCCCCTCCGATCCCTGTGTTGGAACTCACATTAAAGATCAGGGCCACATGTCCATCATCAAACCCGGGGACATCAGGGTGGATGTTCTGGGTATTTCCAAGATAAAACAACAGGGAGGGAGGTGAGGGGGAGGGAAGGTTGGAGGAAAAAAAAAAAAAAATAGAAAAAAACTTTCAAGTCATTTTTGGAACTGAAACAGAAGGAGAACAAAAGAAACCACCCAAAAACAAAGCCAGGAAGGAGGAATGCGTTTGATTTTCAGAACTAGCTTTGGTTTTGCTACTTTGCTCTGTGCCTGGTGGGAATTTACCTCGGGAACATCCAGCTGGGACTGGTACCAGTTCCTCTGCACCAGGTTATTTTAGGGACATCGCTAAAAATACCTTATTTCTACCTGTTTTCTGAAAATCATGGGGCATGTTGTACTGTTCTCTGTCCCTGCTGGGATGTTTTTCACCCCAACCAGGGAGGTTTCATCCAAGGGGTGATGAAATCCTGTAAGCTCCAGGACAACCACAGCACAGGTCAAATATTTATTGAGGTTTTGCATCTTCCCCTATTTCTTCCCAAAAAAATCAAGCCTGGTAAGTACAAACAAGTCTGACATTGGCACTGGTTTGCTCTTCCCTCCCTCTTGTGTTCACCTACCTTGCACTCTAAATATTTAAAGCTGTATTCCTTGTTTTCCCATGGGGCAGATGTTGGGATTGCTGAGAAAGGATGTGCTGGTCCAGGAGAAAATTATTTGAAGTAAGAGTGAAGTAGGTTTGCTTCTCCATTGGAAGGGTGGTTTGCCCTGATTGTATAATCTGATTTCATAATTATTTTCTCTTTCTGTTTCTGTCTGTCCCAGAGCTAAATCCTCAGGAAGAGCAGCTGGGACCAGTGCGAACCTCGGTGCCCCAGGGCTTGGGAATGGCCAGTCCTTGCAGGTGGACTAAAATCACCCTGGATTGCTTCCTGAGATAAAACTCACATTATTTTATCTTTCTGTGTTGGTTCTTCCTTAAATCCTGCTGCTCCTGCTCTGAAATTTGGCCCTGGCCCAGCTCTTGCAAAGGCTGAGCCCTGTGGTGTCGATGCCCCTCCTGCTGATGCCCTCCTTCTTCCCTGCACGCAGGGGGGCTCCCTGGCACCCCTGGGGGTGATTCTGAGCACCCAACTCAGCTCCACTACTCGTAAAAGTATTTCAAGAAATTTTTTGAGGGGCATAGCTGGTTTTTGGAATGGGGTTTTGGATTGAGAAGGCCTTTCTTATTCAAATTACAACCGAGGGTGGTGCCCACTGGACAAGCCAGGATGTCTCCACCAGCAGAGACAGCAACACTGATGATCCTCATCTCCTGAAGATGCCTCTGGGATGAAAAAAGTCTTGGGATACCTGTCCCACCCCCCTGCCACCTCACCTGGTCCTTCTTTTGGGAGAAGCGCTGGTGGCAGCCGTAGATGGCTGCGATGAGCAGCAGGGACCCGGCCAGGGTGATGATGGTGATGATCAGGGGGGTGCTGAACTCGTCGTTGATGGTCATGTCCTCCACCATTTTGTCAGAGGTGATGTTGACGATGCCAAGCTGCCACAGAAGGGACAGGTCAGGCTCCTGTGCCACCCACCTTTGGGGAACAGCCATGGGGTAGCTGTGCCGTGACCAGGGACCCACTTACCTCCTCTAACTTCTCCTTCTTCTCCTTCAGCCCCTTGAAGACTTCTTCAGAGTCCAAGCGAACTGGGGGAAGAAAGAGGCTTCAGTGAGCACAAGGTGTGGAAGGGATGTGCCACCATCCCCTGGAGGATGTGCCACCATCCTCTGGAGGAGGAGGATGGAGATGTGTGGGGATTAACCTAACCCTTGTAGGTGCTCCACAGCCAGACAAGGAGCCGGGATCTCTTCTGGAAGGGGGCAGCCCCAGAGCCCCCAGGCCCCACCATCCATCTCCAGTGGGTGATTTACAAGCAAGCCCAGTGAGGGGCATGGACTCGGCTCCTCAAGGATTAGTCCCCAGTGCCTGGGTGCCTTCCCTGAGGATGGATGTGGAGTCTGGACCACCCATGCAACCCCTGCTCTGATGATGAGTAAGAGCAGGATGGAGCTCAGGCCTTCCTGCCCCTCATGCTAGGGCAGCAGGATGTCTCCATGTCCCCAGCACCCCAGTCCTAAAGCAATATTTGGGCACCCCCAGGCTGAGCTGGGTATTCCAACAGGGCTCTGTCATGGGCAAGAAGCTGCTTTCTGTGGTCTTTGGGGAAGGATTTGAACTGGGCACTTGATTTTAACCATCTGGGAGGGATTTTTCCTCCTGGAGACTGGTTCCTGCCTTGACTCAACATGGCAGAGGGATCTGGTGCATTCCTTGGGGCACAAAGCTCATTTCTGGAATTGTTGTACCTCTCCCAACCACTGGGATGGGGCAGCCACAGGAACAGAGTCCCTTGGCCAAGCTCTAGTAGACCTGAGGGCTCTGCCAAGCCTCCAGCTCTGGGGTCCCCAGTTCCAGTGCCACCCTGTCCCACTGCAGCAGGAGGGTGGGATCATACTCACGGTGCAGGACCACGCACACGGCCCAGCAGTGGGATTGGGGCTCGCAGGCCGTCAGCGTCACCGTGCACCTGTCCCTGCTGGTGTCGAACGCGTGCTGGGCCGTGGAGCAGAAGCTCTCAAAGAAGGTGGTGTCGTTGCTGGCAGCCTCCCACTCAGCCTGCAGTGACAGTGAGGGTCAGCAGTGCTTCCCCACCAGGGACTGCCCAGGAACATCCTGCCCCATCGCCAGGGGTGCAGGATGTCGCATCCTTATAGAATGACCCCTTTAAGACTGGATGTGCCACTCAGTGCCACGGGCTGGTGTCGGGGTCTCCTCCCCCTGCCATGTAGCCCTGGGAGAGGGGCCCTGAGGGGACAGAGATGGCGTTTCCCAAGCCCCCGGTCAGCCTCGTTCCCCAGTGGTTGTTTTGTGTTCCCCTGCGCGGGCAAGGACCCTCGGTCTGGGGGTTGTGAGAGTTCCTGGGCAGAGCCCCGCCCATGCAGCTGGAGAAATAAACATCTCTGAAACATCTATCAAGAATTGGTCCATATATATTTCTTTTCCACGGCCTCCTTGTTTGATACACGTGTTGCAGTATCCCCACTGTAACAAATGGTGGGGAATGTGAGCAGAATGATCCCTGATCCCTACAGCGACTGATTGTGAGTAAATTCTAGAAACTGTGGATTCCTCTTCTTGTTTTTGTTTTGCTGTTCCATCTCTAAACTATGGAGGAACCATGGGAAGACTCTTGGCTTTCAGAGCCGCATATGGACATTTATCTTAAACTTGAAAAGATTCTTGAACAACGATTTGTAAATTTTAGCTTAATTCAAGCTCAAAAGGAGCTGAAACACTTCCTGGCATGGTTGTTCAAGAACTTTTTCTATGTTTCTTGGGATTTAATTCTTACCAAAGACTTTTGGAAGACCGTTTGGACACAGTTAATTTTTGAGTCAAAATATATGCCGATGGAAGAATATTTTCGTGAATATTATTTAATTTCCGAGACTGTTGAGCAATGTCAGCTGTGTCCTGGCTCAGGGAAGCCTGCCTCAGGGACCGTGCGAGTCTGGTTGACAAGGTGGTGTTGGGTCATAGGTTGGACTTGATGATCTCAGAGGTCGTTTCCAACCACACAGATTCTGTGATCTTCCCTCATCCCTTTGCACTGCCTGCCTGCCGCCAGCCCTCCCAGGGAACAGGAAAAGTTTAAAAGTAGTTTCTTTACAAGAAGCCGAGCTCTTGGCTGCCGTTCCTCACCGGGGCCCTGCACCAGCCTTATCTGTGAGCCGCAGCTTTTGGTGTTCCAGGAATAGCAGGTCCCTGAGGGAAGCGAGGCGGGGCTGGGGAGGCCAGGGGGCCACAGCAGGAGCAGGGCAGGGCTGTGCAGCCCCACAGTTCACCCACAGGCATCTCCAGCCTTTCTACCCTCTGTCCCCACCAACACAGGTCCCTGTCCTGCCTGGAGCTTCCCCACAGCTCTGTAGGGAAGAGCAAGAGACAGTGCCTTGCTTTTGGATAGAATCGCAGAGTGAATCGCAGAGTGGTTCGGGTTAGAAGGGACCCAAAACATCATCCAGTTCCACCCCCTGCCATGAGCAGGGACACCTTCCGTAGACCAGGTTGCTCCAAGCCCCATCCAACCTGACCTTGAACGCTTCAAGGGATGGGACAGCCACAGCTTCTCTGGGCAAATTGAAGCATCCCTGGAGAGATGGTAGAGTGGTGAATGGAGCCCACACTCCCTCTAAGGTGTTCCTGAAGTTCTTTGTTTGATGCTTCGTAGCATCTGGGAGCTCAGCAGGGTAGAGGGGATCACCCTTCTCCATGCACAGGTCCTGATGTGTGGATGTGGCACTTGGGGACATGAGTTAGTGGTGGATTTGGCAGTGCTGGGTTAATGGTTGGACTTGATGATCTTAGAGGGCTTTTCCAATCTAAACGATTCCATGATTCTGTGCACAAGCCTGGCTCTCACAGGTCCTGTATGAGAGGTGCTGTATATACAGCTCCTGTGTGCACAAGTCCTTCGTGTGCAGATGCTCCTGTGTGTCAAAGTCCTCAATCCATGCTGAAATGAAGTACGTGGCTGGGAAAGGCTCTGCTCCTGCCTGCTGCATCACCCCAAACCCTCCCCTCCCATCCCAACAGCACCGGTGGCCGGCAGCACCCTGCTTGCTGCACTGCAAGGATGGGAGCTGCCCGGCCCGGGGACGCACCTAATCTCACCCCATCTTATCTAAATATTTGGGAAGCAGCAGTGGAGACAGGATGCACTTGCCAGGGCGGAAGGCCGGCCCCGAGTACAGTTCCAGGGCGAGCTCAGCATCGTGAGGCCACTGTCCCTTGCCTGTCCTTTCGCTTTGCACCGGGAGAATTTCCCCGGGGCCCCTCTGTGGGGTTGTACCGTCCCTGGGAAAAGAGCTGGGTGGGGAGTCTGCCCCCAGCCCGGTGCCGGGACAGCCCGAGGGCAGCATTCCCTGGAAAGCTGGTTCCCAGCTGGACAGGGGCTGTAGCCTGGTGATGGCGGTGGTTTTATCACGTCTGGACGCTGGGTTGTGCTCCTACGCTTGGAATGTTGAGTGTTCAGTCCCTGGCTGTGCAGCAGTTGCCGCTTGGCAGAGGCAGGGAAAGCCTCTGCTGCCCCCCTGCATCCTCCTTCCCCAGGCTTTGCCGCAGCTCTGCTTTCCTCAGCCCTCAGTAACCTGTTTGTCCCTCTGCCATCCCATGGGGGGAAAAAGGACCCTGGTTTTGGGTGGGGAGGGAAATGGGATGCGAGGCTAAAACCTCGCTGAGACCGCTTCACTGGCAGCTGGTGAGCAGTGCCTAAAGCCCTTCAGAGGGTGCACTGGAGGGACTGGCCCTTTCCAGGGCTGGAGAGGGGCAGGGTGAGGCCGCTGGGCAGGCAGGGATGCCCCTGGCAGCTCCCCCTCCGCCGCCGGAGCCACTCGCATTCCTTGGCCGGAGTTGACAGGCGCTGCCGAGCAGCTCCGATCCGGTTCCCACACTGGCGGGGACCTAAAATCAACATCCCCGAATGAGGTAACAGCACTTGAGTCAACAAACCACCCCTGCCAGCTGCACGGGGTGAGGAGGGATCACGACCCTGCTCGGTGAGGGAGTCCCTCTGCCTGCTCCAGGGACTGTCCTGTGTCCCCAGAGCAGTGGGTGGCACACAGCAATTCCAGTGGGCTTGAGTGCTCCTGCTGTGGCTTTTGCACCTCCCACTGCAGCAGGTTCTGGTGCTCCCCAGTATCCACTGACTCAGCTCCTTGGGCACATTTGTGTCCAGGTGGGGGACACGATGGAGGAGGAACCCTGGGAGAGGGACATGGGGTTGTGTGGCTCAACCACAGCTCAGGCTACACCAACCACCTCTGCCATCATCACTTCTTGCTTTACCTAACTTATTTTAGGGTTGGGATGAAGAGCAGAGCATCCGTCCATCCGTCCGTCCATCCATCCATCCATCCATCCATCCATCCATCCATCCATCCACCCATCCCTTCCAAGGCAGGAGCAACCCAACTGAAAATGTATTTGTGAGCCAGACCTTGGGAGAAGTCATCCTATGGAACGTGAGGCATTGAGCTAATAAGACTTACAGAAAAAACTCATTAAGATCCTTCTGTAAGCAAAGGAAGGAGAAGTAGAAGGTGGGGGAACATGGACCAAACTGTTCAGCACTGCTTAAAGCATCATCTGAAGAGGAAGGATCCAGGGAACCAACCAGCCTGTGAAATGCCTACAGTCCACAAAGCAGTGCCAACTGTGTATTTGGCTTTTTGGGGGGATTTATGGCTTGAATTCCTTTTTTTTTCTGGAGAAAGTGAGGTGTGGTGGGGTGAAATGTCTGCAGTTCCTGGGTTCAGTCCCAACAGTTGCTGATGTCCCCCTATTGTTGGTGCTGCCCCACCAGCCCAGCTGTGCACAGGGTGTGTGGCTCTGCAGTGTCCTCTCCCCTGCCCTGTGGGATTCAGACATGTCCCCCATCACTGGTTCCCCACGTTGCCCTTGATGCTTCCCTGGTTTCTTGCTGGATCTGAATTTTGAGTACAATGCCACCCCGACTCTGGCTTGTTCTCGGAGCAGGATTGGAGCTGTTTCTGGAACACTCCTCCTTATAGCACACACTTTCCTGTTTTCCCACGGGCTGTGAAACGCAAAGGATTTTTTCACTTTGCTGTCAGGATTTGGCTACAGACGTGTTTACCGGGCCTACAAAGCAGGGAAACCAGATAGTGCCATTTCTCTGTTATCTGCTCAGCTTGGGAGGCACAAAATGGGCTGCAATTCTCAGGAATACGAGTGGAAAGTTAAGGGCGAGCGTGTGGGAGGCGCTTTGGCAGCCGAGGAGGGCAATGGGATGGGAGGATGCACCCTTGCAGCCCTGCAGCCTTTCTGTGGCTGTTTTGGGGCGTAATTGGCATTTTGTGCTAACAATGCTCTGGCTCGTTGTTACACCCAGAGGAATCAAAGGGAAACAGGGTAGGAGACTCCCTGGCTCGCCAGCTCCAGCGCTCCACGGCCCTGGAGAGGGCACAAGGGAGTGGTGGATGATGCCAAGATGTGGTGTCTGCCCATCCCTCAGCTCGCTGGTGCTTCCCAGCCTCACCATCCCTGCTTCCAAAAAGCCTCCCAGCACAGCTCCATGGGAAGGACAGCTCCAGACAGAGCATCCCAGTGCTCAGGAGGAGGGGGGAAGCTTTAAACACCAGCATGGTCCTAAGTACTTTTAGTCTCCAAAATTGGATTTTGTCCAATCTGATTGAATCTTTTTATATATTCAATACAAAATTCAATGAGAAGCTTTCCCAGCATGAACCTGCAACTGTGTCCAGACATTACATGGGGAAAGGAATGGTCTCAGGAGAGACTGTCCTGCTGGGGCTTCATGGAAATAAGGTCCCTCCTTGGAATCATCCTCAGCATTAAGGGCAGCATCACTATGGACATCACCACTTCGGCAGGCGTGTGGGCAAGGAGCACTCACACCCAGCAGCAGCCACAGTCAGAAGGTGACAACAGGCAGCAGGCAGGTGCTTTCCCTCCTCCAGGAGAACAGTGGGTGATGTTGGGAGGTCCAAGCCCTTTCCAGGGCTGCCAGGCAGGGCCATTTCCCAGGGACAGGGAATTTCAAGAGCTGCTGTGCTGACAGAGTGTCTGAAGGGGTTTTGTGAACACAGTGTGGCTTCACTTCCCTTCCAACTCAGCTGATTCTGTTCACTTAGGACAGGACAGGGAGTGACAGGACAAAGGGGAATGGTTTTAAATTAAGAGGAGAGATTTAGATTAGATATTAGGAAGAAATTCTTTACTGTGACGGTGGTGAGACACTGGAGCAGGTTGTCCAAAGGAGCTGTGGCTGCCCCATCCCTGGTAGTGTCCAAGGCCAGGCAGGACAGAGCTTGGAGCAACCTGGTCTAGTGGAAGGTGTCCCTGCCCATGGCACAGGCTGTGAGAAGGTCCCTGAAGTGCCAATTTTCCATTGCTTACACTGCCAGAAACCAGAGCATTATCATGCCAAAACCCACCCCTGAGCCCTGCCCACAATCACTCTGTCAGGACCTCGCCAGCCATTTACTGGTGTCTCTTCCTCTTTATCACCAACTTAAAACTTCTTCCTATTTGGAACTTATCAGTACAGCGCATCTTCACTACTGCAGGAAGCTCACAGCTTCCACAAGAACTATTCTGAATGTGGATATCCCTCAGGAACACCAGCAGACAGTGCCCACCCACCAGAAGGGGTCTTGGTGTGTGGTCATGGGTTGGGCTTGCCTGTCCCCAGACTTTCCACCACATTGTACTTCTCCTTGGTCTTGTAGAGGGTCTGAAACAAGTGAAATGGAGTTTTTTCCTCTCACTTTAGGGTTCTGTGAGAGCACTGAGGAGC
This sequence comes from Corvus moneduloides, assembly GCF_009650955.1. NCBI lineage: Eukaryota > Metazoa > Chordata > Aves > Passeriformes > Corvidae > Corvus > Corvus moneduloides. The sequence goes on from NC_045479.1 coordinate 71,750,269, forward strand.
ACAGTGAGTCTCAAACTCTGGGCTCCTGTCCTCCCCAGTTGCTCTGCAGTTGGATGCCACCCTACCCCAGTGTGAGCTACAAGATCTCACAAAGTACACAATAACTGTGGAAGAACCCCTCATTTTTTTCTTAAGTTTTGGCACAAAATTCCAGCCCCTCAATTTAGGCAAAAAGCTTTCCTGCTAGCTTTTGTATAGGGAAAGATTTACCTTTTAAAATTTCCCATTTATCTTTCTGTAAGAGCTGAGTGGGCTCAGCTGAGACTTCTACTTGAAGAAGACCACACCAGCCTCTTCTCCTCCTGCCACATCCCCCACTGGTGACACTGCTGAGCCTGGGTTTGCATTCGCCATTTTACACTGGTTGCATCTTTGATGAAATTTCCTCATTTCTGAGCATTTTCTCACATGCTCAGAGCACCAGAGGTTAAAAGCTGAACATCCAACAGCTGCTAATCCTCCATGGCAGTCAACAAGTTGGTACTTACACAGGTTCTGGGTTCCTTCAGATAAATGGTGGGCCCGGTATGTTGCACCCTGTCTTTACAGACGAGCTGGAAAGGCAGAAGAAAAGCAATTCTCAGTGATGCACAAAGATTGGAAGGACAGCTGGTCACCAATCCAGCAGTCCATCATTTGTTTCCTGGGAAAAGAGCCTGACCCCCACTTGGCTGCACCCTCCTGTCAGGGAGTTGTGGAGAGGGAGAACGTCTCTCCTGAGCCTCCTTTTTTCCAGGCTGAGCCCCCCCAGATCCTTCAGCTGCTCCTGGTGCTCCAGACCCCTCCCCTGGACACGCTCCCCTTCACCTCCATCCCCATTGTCTCTTCTCTGGAAAACTGCAGGAGAAATGGATGGGAGTAAATGACCTCTTAAGGTCCTGTCCAACCCAAACAGTTCTGTGATTCTGCAACCTGGAATTACTTTCCTGGCAGATCTCTCTCTCTCTCTGACACAGAAACAGTGAGAAGAGCCGCAGGCTTCACGTGCACATGGGATGGCAGCTAAATTAGCCCCACTGCCAAGTGCCCTCCTTCGCATTCTGGTGCTGTTACCTTGTTTGAGGAAGAAATGTTGGGGTGCTGGTGGCCAGGACTGCAGCTGTCTGTCTGTTCCCTCGGGGCTGGGTCCGATGTCTGGGCACTGGCAGGGCTCTGGGAGGCACTGGTGGGTTTGGCTGATGCAGATCCAGCATCGTGGGTACTCTGGTCTGGCTCCCCAATATGCACCAAAAAACAAGCAGAGAGACACTGACACAGTATAGAGGATACAGCTGGCACAGCTCTGTTAGGGGTCAGCTCAAAATCAGTTTTTAGCTCTAGCCCTGCATCAAAGCTCGTTGTGTCAAGGGCTGGAGAGTCTTTAAGTTGTTTCTTTAATTTTTTTTTTTTTTTTTTTTAATGAACTTTGATACGGAAAGAATATTATTACTGATTTTATTTTCTGTTGCTGAAACCCATCAGAGCGTTCTGGAAAGAGGAATCAAAGGCTATTGGATTGTTGTATGTGGGTAGCTGGGCAATCACTTAGAAATATGGAGTGACCCTCATTTCACTTTATCTGGGGTGTCTTCCAGGGAAATTTCCTCAACAGGGGCAGACCTGGCTCTCCAGGACCTGCCACCCACCTCTGTTAGTAGGGGAGGTAATGCCATAACCTCTGCTGACTGCACCTCCACGGAAAAATTCCAGGGTCCCAAGCTTAGAAGTGGTGCCTGGTTCTACAGGAGACAGCCTGGGGTGTCCTGCCTGATATTCCAGAAGGTCACAAGTCCCAAATCTGCCAGGCCCATGCAGGTGTCTCTGATACCTGAGGTCACCTCTGAGGACTTGGTTAAGGTCTGTAGCATCTTAGAATTATTTGTGCAGAGGAGTAGTGCAAGGAGCACAGCAGCCTCCTGCCTCCCCAGATCCCTTTGAAGGCAAGGACCCTCATCCCCAGCTTCCTAATTGATCCTTAAGTGGTGGCAAAGAGAATTAAAATGCCACAGGATGTTCACAGCCTGTTTGCTTCTGGGACTCCTGCCTCTTCCACAGCAAAGATGAGGGCTATTTCTCTCCCAGAAACATTCTGAAGGCTCCAGGAGAGAGTTCATTCCAAACCCATCTGTTTCTCTTGCATTCTGTCAGCTATTTATTAAATATAAAGGGTTTTTTAGACCTCTTCAGGCTTAATGCTTGGGGTCAAATTTGAATTAACATAATTTTATATATCGTCCTTCACTGGAGAACAGTCCTGTGGAGCTGGAGGGGAAAGAAAGGTAAAAGAAATATCCTTCATGAAAATACCCATTTCACCTCATTCCTGCCCACACATGAAAACATGAGAGAAGACAGTGAAGATGGGCCTGCAATAAAACCTTGGCCCATTTAGTGATGCCCACAGCTGGGAGGCTGAATGGGGTGGAGATGGTTTTTGAGTGGCTTCTAATTACAGGTAACTGGAAATTGGGTCAAGAACATCATTTTCCAGGGGAAGATAATAAAGGGCTTCAGCGTGATCACAGCTTTTATTCAGAGCCACGTGAGCTGAACCCACAATCCTAGCCAAGTCTGGAAGGCTCCATGGAGCCCTGGCAGTCCCACAGGGTGATGACTTCCTTGTAAATGCCACCAGACAAAATGCTGGTTTGGGAGGCTAAACTGTGCCTCACCGGGACACTTAGGAACTAGCACGACTCTGTAACGCTCCAGAGGTGGGAGAAAACACCTTAACAGTGTTCAGCAAGGTCCTAAACAGCATGTGGACACTCTTAGTGCTGCTTAGACAGCCGTGAGCAGCTAAAGCCCTCCCACAGCACTGATGAACGTCCTACCAAAGTCAGACTCCTTAGGGGTTGTAAACTCGGAGTTTAGCCACAAAATCTCCTTAGCCACCTAAAGCTCGTTTTCTGTGCATGCCCAGACAGCCTTCCCTCAGCTGTCAGCTGCACCAGGGATCCTCCATGGGCAGCATTCCGGGGGCTGTCAGGCTGCTTCCCCAGCTCTCCCGTGTCAGTCCCCAACCCATCGCCGCCGCTCCCGTTTGCCATCACTGGGGATCGAGTCGCTGCAGTTGATGGTGCTTCAGGCACCGTTTGGTCCATCCAAAAGCCAATGCCTGTGCTTTGCCAGTTGATTCATTCCTTGAATTTCACTGACTGCATTGACTCGACCCCCACCGAGGACAACAGGGACCTAAACGCCTGCTTGTCACACAGACAAGTGCGCTGGAAAGTCCTAAAATGACACAAGGTAGTGACAGCCCATCACGACAGGAGGTGTTTAGGGTAGCTGGAGGAAGAGACTACAAAAAAGCCTCCCCAGCACAAGAAACCAAGGTTCCTGTCTTCGGTTACCTGCCCCAGGAGCTGTTGTGGTGGCTGCCTCTCGGACTGTGTCTTTGCTGCCAGCTTGTGATGTCGGAGTGGTGGAGAGGGACGGGGATGTAATCAGAGGGATAACAGATGTGCCAGTGCTTCCAGGACTGGTGGAAGGGATTAGTCCCTGGACTGGAGAACTGGAAGAAGAAGGAGGCTGCTTGGTGGCACATGAGGAAGGAGAGACAGCACAATCCTTGGAGCTTTGGAAAGGGTCAGTCCTCGGCACTGTGGTGCTCACAGTGGTGTTGGACAAATGATCCAAAGGCTGTTTTCCCTGAGGCTGTGCGCTGGGAGAGGATGCGGTAGCAGTCCCTACGGCTCCTGGAGGACTGATGGCACCAGCAAGGACAGTCTTTGCAGTAGTGGTGGTCCCCAAGATTCCCGAACTGGCTGTAGTATTACTGGGCTGCTGGGAAGTAGTGGCGCTTGCAGCAGGGACGGCCGTGGGGGTAGTGGCGTTGTGTGAAGAGCTGTCCTGCCCAGATGTGGGGGCTGATGTGGTGGTGGTGTTAGCCAGTGTGGTCCCTGATGCTGTGGGGGCGGTCCCTCTCACTGCAGTAGGTGACATTGCAGCGGGGGATGATGACGTTCCCGCGTTGGTGGTATTGGTGGCGGTGCTTTGAGCAGTGGTTGTCGCAGCGATCTGAGTGGGTCCTTTGTCAGTCGTAGTGGTGGTGGTCGTTTGGGGTTGTTTGGTAGGTGACAATGCAGAGGTGTTTGGTGAGATCCCTGTAGTGTTTGCAGGGGTAGTCCCTGTGATGGTTGTTATGGTAATGCTTTGTCCTAGGCCTGCATCATCCTGAGACCTGACACCTGGGGAAAAATAAAAATGCCAAGGTAAACTCTGAACTAAGGAAACAGCCCTTGGTTTCCCATCAGAACAGGTATTTGTAGAAATAAACACTGGCATAAACCACGAGTCATTCACTCAGGGCTTGCCTCCTGCTCTCCAAAGTCGTATCAAATTCCACGTTCTGGTATCACTGTGTCCAGCAGGAAGGAGAGCAGAGGAGGACAAGAGGGGGAAGCCTGAGGAACCTCCAAATGTAGTCAAACTCACAGGACTTCAGAGCAAGAGCAGGAGGACAAGACCTGCTGGGTCTCAGGACGGAGGTCTCCCTCAGATGGGAGGTCCACCAGCTTCCATGCAGAGCTCTGCAAGTGGTTCCCAAAATAAAGTAGATCCAGCCCTTGTAAGGGGACAGCCAAGGGATGCACTGACTGCAATTGTCCCTCCCTGTTATAAAGGTCTCTCACATCCCTGAAAGCGTAAGGTGACACAGAATCACAGAATCATTAAGGTTGGAAAAGACCTCCAAGATCATTAAGCCCAACCAATTACCTCACATTATCACACACAAAGAGATGTGCAGTTGGCTTCTGAAGAATACTTTAAACTTTCAAATAATGACCCTGTTTCTCAGTGGGGGATGCAGCTGAAGGACAACTCGCCTGACAAGAGAGAACTCTCCCACTGCAGAGAGCTCTGCAATGTGCTGCAATGCCGAAATGGGGTATTTTCGCTGCTAAACCAGTATAAAAACCTGTGTCTATTCTTCTGTTTGTAATCACTGCAGGAGCTCCAGAATTGCCATGGAGAATTTCCCCAAATGGTGACCACCAGCTCTGGGCTCTTGCTCAAATTCACCCCAGGAAAAGTTTGACCACTTTTTCACCTTTCAGGAACCATGGGCTGCGTTGAGCCACTTTATCCGTGGATCCCTCTGCAGTCAAGGCAACAACCTGATTTGGGGAGAAGGTTCTTCCATTTGGGAACTGTGCAGAAGAAATGCCATTATTTTTTATTTCCCCATGAAGCACTAGTATATTATTTCCAACTCTCTAAAACAGGAGTCACACTTTCAATGATTGATTTTTAGCCTAATGCTGCTCTCCAGAGATCTGCTTTGTTCCTCTGTGCTGGCACACAGGCAAAGTATCTTCTCTTACAGAGCCTGTCTATTGACACTGGTTGTGCATGGAAGATCTGATGAAAGGTCAAGTTTCTGGTGGGAAAATTTAACTCCACCATGTCAGGATCTGGCTTGAGAAGAGCCTGGGAAGTGGGATTTGGGATGAGGAGGCTGCAACAGGTTTGAGGTCCTGTGGGAGATGCCTGGGAACAGAGTGGGTTTGGAGAAGGCAGAGGAGCTACAGCTGGGCCTTGCATAGCCATCCAGAAAGTGAATGGAATGGAATGGAATGGAAATGAATGGAATAGAATATAGAATATTTCAGTTGGAAGGGACCTACACTGATCAGCTCATACAACTGTCTCACCATTTCAGGGGAATCACAGTACCATAGACTGATGTGGGTTGGAAGGGACCTTAAAGCTCATCTCATTCCAAACCCCTTGGGACACCTTCCACTATCCCAGGCTGCTCCATCCAGCCTGGCCTTGGACACTTCCAGGGATCCAGGGGCAGCCACAGCTGCTTTGGGCATCCTGTGCCAGGGCCTCCCCACCCTCTCAGCCAGGAATTCCTTCCCAATGTCCCATCTAACCCTGCTCTCTGTCACTTTAAAGTCATTCCCCCTTGTCCTGTCCCTCCACGCCCTTGTAAAAGTTCAGACCTCCTCCCAAAACACGGTTTCCCCACCAGCCACTGGGAGCAGCCACTCCTGGAAAGACAAGGTGTGAGTTTAACTGAAAGTAGCAGCATGAATTATTTTAGGAAACACTTGGCTTGCGAGAAAACATTTCCATTACATCTGCAGGAAAAGAGCTTTTGTGGAGATAAGTCATATTTCCTATAGGCTGACCACTGTCTGCAGGAGAAGAACAGGTAAGGAAGCAAAACACCATCACAGGGACCTGACAGATAAACCCCAGGTGCAGAAGATAAGAGAGGGTTTTATCTACCCACCTCCTTAGTTGTGTTATCAATTTGTGTGGCTTGAATTGTCGGCGATGGTTGTACCAAGCTGGGGAGAGCCCAGGCATGCAGTGAGCCACAAGATGGGTCTGTCCCATAAATAGGGTGTAAAAGTTTGACAGGGAGGTTGACAACAAAGGAGGCACAAAAAATCCCCTGAAGGTAGGACCAATAAAAGAGACATAAAGAAAGAAAGGGTTTGAAGGAAGGAAGGAGGAAATCCCCCACTGCTCTTGTTTCCTCTTCATGCCGCGGTCCCATCCCAGAGGGGCAGAAATTAAAGGCTCCAAAGAGAGGTCAAAAAGACAATTCAATTCAACTCAGTCCAAGAGAAAGGGATAGGACCATGGCTTGGCTCTACGCCAGTCCTGGTGGCCAGCTGGGACCACCCTGTGATCCAAGGAACCAGGATCCCTGCCCCAGCACTTCCCTGTCCCACCCCAGGGAGATACAGCTAAGATTTTACCACTTTTAGCAAAAACTGAGGGCAAAAGCCCAAACCAAGGGGTTGTTCTGCTGATGGAGAGGTCTGGTGAGATCCTCCAGGCTTGTCCTGGTTGGGGTGGTAGCAGGGCGTCTTTTGGGGCACACACAGGGACACAGCCCAAAAAAAGAAACTGGGAGAAGAACCAAGACTCAAGTTGGCACCCAAAAAATCTCACTGGTGTTTTGTCTTTCTGTATCTCTGCATCCACTCCTAGTGTTCCTCTCCACTAAGGTCAAGAGATGTTAAAAGATCCATTTATTCTTCCTCATTAAGCCAGGTCCAGTGATTTAAGTGGGATCAAGCATCATGGGCTGGACCCACAACACACCAGTGGAGAGAAGCTGCTGCTACAGCTGGGTGATGAGCAACAACATCCATCACCACACCCCTCCTGCAGGTTTTTGGGCACCTTTCTGTCAGCAAAATTTACCTTTTCTCTCCATTAAATGAAACTGTTTTCTCACTGCTGCTGCACAAGGTGCTGCTGCAGTCACGGGGCTCAGTGCCTTCCAGCAGTTTTATTGCTCTGAGCTTAATGTTGTTGTTTGTCCAGGGACTCTCTCTCACTGAAGGTTTGGGAAAAAATGTATTTCATTTAGAAAAATTGCTTTTTTTTTGGTGTCTTGCAGGATCACCACCCACAGAAGACCTGGCTTAGGCAAACCAACTGCAAACTTAATTCCAAAGCAGAAACAACTACGGAACAAGCACCACAGTCCCAGGAGTCACTGTTTTCCTTCCACACGTACTGTATCTCTTTCAAATGCCAGAAAATGTTTTTTTAATCTCTTTCTCTGCCACTGGCCACCTGTGCCAAATTTCAGTGGTGGACCCAGGGGTAATAACTGGTAATGAGCCCCTGTTTGCCTGGGCTAGTCGCCAGTATTGCCTGACAACTGTCCCCAACAGAAGAAACAAAAAGGATTTGGTTGAAGGAGGAGAAAACCCCTGGTAAGGACAGCCAGACAGGACAGGATTATGTTCAGGGCCCCTTCAGCATGAAAATTACTCACAAAAGATACAGTAAGTCTTTTTGCAGGGAACAAGTGATCCCTTCACACCGTGAGCCCCGCAGATAAAAGGATTTAACACATCTATGAGAGAGGAGGAGGAGGAGGAGGGTGGAGGAAAGATCCTCCAAGTTATCACTCCCCTTACCCAGAGGAGACCCTCTCCAGAAGAAAGTCCACTTGAACTGGACCAGAGTCCCTCACCCTCTTTTCCAGAAGGCAGAAAAAAACCACCTGCCCCTGACCTTCCTGGCTGCATTTTGGCACGCCAAGGCTGCTTTTTTGATTTCACTTTTCTGGACCGTCACCAATTCCACATTTTAGGGAAGATGAGAGCGATTCATCAGCTACCAAGGTATTTTGATAAGCACTGGCTGCAGAGAGTCTAAAGGTTGGTCTGCACTTCTCTTCTTTCATGTATCCCTCAGAAACCCCAGACCTCTGGTGCTGGGTGTGGGGTAGGTCTGTGGGAGGAGGCTGCGAGCCCGCCACTCATCCGTGAGCTCGGCGGCCAAACAGGAGGAAATGAGTCCGCTGCAAAAACATGATTTCATGTCCGGATACGTGTATCCCATGACTGTGCCTGCGATATGGTGTGTCTGGGATGGGGACAGCCAGGAGGGGAGAGAACTTTCCCTTATTGCTAATTACCCACATGGGCTTGTTCGCCCCATGTGGGAGGCTGGAAGTGGCCCTGTAGGTGCTTGTGGATAGGGTTGGTGTGGGGGTTCTCTGGTCAGGGGCTGGTGGGATGTGAAAAGTCACCCAAAACGTAAAAGGAAAGCTGAGCTGATTTGTGCCAACACAGCTCCTCGCAACAGCAGTTACAGACACAATTTTGAGCTGCTGTGCACCACCTCTAACCACAGACTCATGGAATCACAGAATGGTTTGGGTTAAACAGGAGCTTGAAGACCCTCTAGACCAACCCCCTGCCTTCGGCAGGGACACCTTCCACTAGACCAGGTTGCTCCAAGCCTTGGCCTTGAACACTTCCAGGGATGGACCAGACACAGCTTCTCTGAGGGCCTCACCACCCTCCCAGGGAGAAATTTCCTACTAATATCTAATCTAATTTCCTACTAATATCTAACCTAAAGTGACTCTCTTGCAGTTTAACCACGCCATGGAGTGATGCTCTGGTTGTAACCTCCATGCAGCGAGTACGTGGAATTTTGCAGGCTGGGGAAGGCACTCAGGGGAGAAGCTTTTTGGAAAGGTCAAGGCTTGGACCACAAAATGAGAATTAAACAGGCTCAAAATGCAAAGTGAAAGGACATGTCCTGTCCATCCTCCTGCAGCCCACCCCAAGCCAGCAATTAATTCCCTCTCCACGCAGCTTCTCTGATTAATTCCCTGCCCAACAGCTTCCTGCTTCCTATTTTGGTAACGCCTCCCCCTGTCTCCCCTCTGTCCACCTCGTTGAAACAGCTCAGATATTGGCTGAAATTCTATTAATAGTGAGAAAAGGAAACTCAAAAGAATAACTTAGGAAATGGTGGGTGACACACCCCACACCAGCAGGCTGAGCCCGGCTCGGAGCCTTACGCCAGCCAGCTCCTGCTCCTCCCAAGGCGGGATGAGAAAGCTAAGGAGCCTGAGCAACCCAGGGAAGGGGAAGGGATGTGAGCCAGGCCCTGAGGAAGTTCCTATTTTCCTCCTCGTTTTTGCAGCCTTTCCTGATTGAACAGGGGCAGCGGGTTGAGTTCATCAAAGGCAAAGCAGGGGCTGAGGCTCCGGGGGTGGCCTTTCCTAGGAGACAGCATTTGCCAAAGTGAATGAGGAAGCTCCTGGACGTTCCTTTGCATTGCAAGAAGCTCCTGGGAGCAAGGAGGGTTTTATCCACCAGCTGCAGTGCAGCCGTGTCTGAGGTGCAGCAGAGCCCAGTCGCTGCAGAGGAGAGGAAATCTGTCACCTCCTTTTGAAACTGTGAGAGGGATCAGATTGGCAGAATATCACAGAGCAGTGTTATTTATCCTGGAATTAAGCTGGGCTACCAGAGCAAATGGTTACTTCACAGAGTTTTTAATTTTGCCTGTGCAGAGGCTCTTTCCCTTCCATCGGCTTAGGGATAGATGGGATCCAAGCAGATTCTTCCTGAGCTGCCGGTGGAGATTTTAGTGAGGGATATGGTACAAGGATGGTTTACACACCCTGGCACTCTCCATGTCTTAAGATGCATTTCCTAATGAGCATCACCCAACCCCTTTGCTGCCAGGCTCACCATCAGCTCTATGAAATGGCTTCACCCAGGCCAAAGATCAGCTTGTCTTCCTGGGTTAGAGAATGGGGAAAGATCCAACATCAGCTGCCAGAGCATTAGCCTCTAATCCATCAGACCAATCATCCAGTGCACACATATCCTCTCCAAACCCCTGCCAGAATAAAAACTGCTGCAGAACACTTTTGATAGAATTGCTCTGCAAAATATTAAAGGTGAGATGGAATGGCTGGGTCTAATTAGTGCTGCAGGAACACCTGGGGAGGGGCTGCATCAAAGAAGTGTGGGCAGCAGGTCAGGGGGGAGGATTCTTGGCTGTGAGAGTGGTGAGACCCTGGCACAGGTTACCCAGAGAAGCTGTGGCTGCCCCTGGATCCCTGGAAGTGTCCAAGGCCAGACTGGACATGGCTTGGAGCAGCCTGGGATAGTGGAAGGTGTTCCTGCCCATGGCAGGGGGGGTTGTAATGAGATGATTTTTAAGGTCCTTTCTAAGCCAAACCATTCTATGGTTCTATGGAACGAGTGTGCCTGGACTGTGATTTAGAGCCACCGGGTTTATTGTCAGCAGGGAACCTCCTTTGCCCTGCTGTGAAAAGACTCTTGAAAAAACTCTTCAAATTGCTGCTGTTTAGATTGTGCATGGAAGTGACAGTGAGACCAAGGCAATAATGCTGACGAGTGCCCTCTTCTCTGCTGTCAAATTAAGGGAATCTGCAGCCACAGCCTCTGCCCTGAAAAACCTTCACAATAAACCCTTACTGTCTGGACTTGGAGCAGGGCAGGGGGGGAATGGATGGACTTCAAGCTCCAAGCAGATTTGCTTCATCTCCAGATGGAGAGGAGCATCCAGGGCTTCCTACTCCACTGCCAGCCTGAAGATACCCCTCGGCAGGAGATCTGGGGCATGTCCTCACAGCATTTTAGCATAATCTTGAGGACTCTAAGTCTGCAGCATTTTGCAGTGAGTCACATCCCTACAGTAGCCACAAGGCCACTCTGCTTCCAGAACCGGGAAAAATTCAAGTTGTCCCTATTTTTACCAAGTACAAGTAACCCTTAAGCCCCAAGAGTAGGACTTGAAGCAAACCTCACACGAGCTTTGGCTGCTTCATCCTCTCTGTTAGATCTGCCTGGCTTTATTTTATTCGCACAACAGCCTTTAAACCTCCTTGATTTCAACCAAGAAACCCACCCGCAGCCTGGTATGCTTCTCCTGCCAGGACTGCAACACATGTCCCCAGAACCCAGGTTTTGATGAACAGGCATTTTCTGATGAGAAAGCTGCTTCATTAACAAATTCCCCATCAGCTCTTTCTGCAAGTATTTGAGCCAGCTCAGCTCATCTGCTGTTTCATTTGGAAGTACGACAAATATTAAAAATAATCATCCCAAGGCACACCTCCCCACACTCCTCTTTCCCTGCAGCCCTGACTTGTCTCCTCCTCCCTCCCTTGATCCCTCTTAACACCACATTTGGGGAGGTAGAAATGGGTTCATTTGCTGCACTAATTAATAACCAGACAGTGGATTTGAGGGAGCAGGAGTATCTCAGTGTTCCTCACTCTCACCTTCTCAAAAGCTTTGTCATTGAATTGCCCTCTGTGCCACGCTTGGACCACTCCTGAATTTCTCCTCAGAGTCTGGGGTTTGCCAGAAATTTGTGATCAGGGGCATTTTTCACTCAAATGGACCCAGCTGGACCATCCCAGGCAGTTCTGCACCCCATGGCCAGAGGTGAGGAATGCCAGCAGTGGGAAGTCCAGCCTCTCTTATGGATAAACATAGGACATCCTATTTAGGATAGTGTCTCCATAATTCTTCTCATGGAAAATCTGTGGCTATCCAAGAAGTGAAGGGAAAGATGAAAAAACCACCAGAAGGAGACAGGAAGACCACTGTGGAAAATGAAATCTCCGAAATCCTTCACAGGAGGTTGTCAAGGAGGCAAACAAACACAAACACACATGCTCACCTCTATCCACGCAACCCACAGGCATTTTTCACGACTAAGCCTGGAAATATCCTCTCCCATCAGCAGCTGATGGTATTTTTAAAGGACCTGACTGCAGCCCTGCACCCTTCCCTGGGCTGCAGAATGAGCCGGGGTCTCTGCAGCCAGAAACACCTTGTCATGGAGGAAATGGCACCGGAGCTGCTGGAGCGGAAACGTGAGGAGCATGAGCCAAAAAAGCCTCATGTCCCAGCCTGACCAGGCCCTCCACAACACAGAGCGTGGCCATGCTCCTGTCCTGCTCCTGAATCCTTTATATCACTGGAGTGGAACTATCCCACAATGACCTTGCTGCTTTGAAGGACCATTTGTGGCCTGTATCAAGCAAGCATCAATCACCCATTGGCTGAAGGACACGGTGTCTGGTACATTTAGCCCTGACACCCCTCTATTTCTGCAGAAGTCACACAGGACTTTGGAAGAAACTCAAGGTTTACACTGAGTGATGAACCAGAAAAGTCTCTCTATATCAAGGTAAAACCCAGGTGCTTCTGCCCCAAAACAGTGGCGATGAACCAACACAACATTGAAAACCACAGGAAAACCATAAGAACAAGGAACTTTGTTACACACTGAATATCTGGGATTTTTCTTCAGTGTTGTAAGTCTTTAAGATGGTCTTTCAGGCTTTTGTCTGTGAACAAGTGCTAAAAAAGCCTTTTTTTTTTTTTTAAGAAAAGGCAAATACGTTCAAAGTCTAGATCTGTCTGAATTTGGAGAGGAATCTCAGGTCCATGGGAAGGACCTAAAGACTGGGGCTGCCAGATTGGGGGTTCCACCTTGACCACATGAGGATCCCACCCAGCTTCACCACCTCTCTCCAGGGTGGAAGAAGGGTTGGAGGAACTTCACCACCTCTCCCTGGGGTTGAGGGCTGGGCCATAAGCTGATTCCAGCACTAAGGAGCTATGGAGCTGCCTGCAAGGTGGTGGGAAGGAGACCTTTGGAGAAGCCAACACAAGGAGCTGCTTGGCCAAAGCATCAGCTTTGCTCTTGAGGGCTGAACTGTCACATCGCAGCAGCCCCTCCTGGGGACCTGACCTCCTTTCTCCAGCCCTGCCACTCACCATCGAGGGTGTCTGAGGACACAGATTTATTCATTAAGACAGAGGAAAAGTTCCTCCCCCTGCTTTTCACCCCAGAAAGATGAATCATCCCTTGCTGGCTTTTCCTGGAGGACTTCACTCCAGACAGCTTGGGAAGGAGTGAGGACGTGAGCCCACGAGACAGGAACTGATCTTTATTCAGCCTGATGGCTTGTCTACACAGGGGTACTCAGAAAAAATTAATCTAAAATTAAAAGGAGGTATGATTTCAGAGTGGATTAGTCAAAGTGCACACAACCCACCAGGTGGCCACTCTTGTTCAGCTTTAAATCAGTCTCTATTTAATTTAGCCTAAATGAAGTAGGTTAAATCAAATCAAAGTCTCCTCAGCTCTCAAAGCTGATGATGGGGAGCTGATGCACTTTAAGAAATATAATTCAGGAGAAATCTGGTGATGGTCCCCACAAGAACAAGCTCCTAAATGTTGCATTGACCAAACATTAGGGATGGGGCACAACTTCCTCCCCAGCTGAGGTTGCCCTAATTCCTGGGCATGGAAAGCTCTGATTGATGTCAGATTTGATGTCACATCATAGAATCATAGATTAGTTTGGGTTGAAACAGATGTTTAAAATCTTGTCCAACCCCACTGCAATGAGCAGGGATATTTTCAACTAGATCAGGTTGCTCAGAGCCCGGTCCAACTTGGTCTTGAACATTTCCAGTGTTGGGGCATCCACAGCTTCACTGGAAGAGCTGTGCCAGCATCTCAGCACTCCTATCAAAAATCTCTTCCTTGTATCTAATCTAAATTTAAAACCATCATTCCTCATCCTACTGCAACAGACTCTGTTAATAAGTTTGTTCACTTATCTTTCTTATAAGCCCCCTTAACTACAAAAAGGCCACAATCAGATCTCCCTGGAACTCAGTTTTTCTCAGTTTTTGCCACAGAGAAAGGCAGGATCACAAGAAGGCAGTGGAGAGAGCACCCTACAACTTGTCAGGTGGCATGGGGGATGAAATTCCTCGCCTTGCTCTCCTCTCCAGCTGGCTGGGTCCATATTTGGGTTCATGCTGAGCAAGGCAGGGATGGAGCTGGCCCTGAGCTACTCGTCCTGCCAGCTGAACCTCTGCCAGCTGGCCGGCACCGGGGAAGAGTTGTCACATCCAATGTCACTCAAGTTGGGTGCTGTGCATCGGAGACCTGTCTAGACTTTATCCGTGGGCAATGAGGGCCACAAGGCTCTCGTGGAGCAGAACTCCTGTGGGTTAGTTGTGTAGCCGAATCTCTCCTCACTTTTTGGGAGTGTCACTCTAATTTTTGCAGTGAGGAAGAGGAAGGGAGGAAATATTCCCTCTCTTGTGGTGGGGGCTCTTCCTGAAGAAAAAGGATCAACCCCAAACCCAAAGAGGGACTACCGGCTTCTCTGGGACCTCACAGCCTGACAAAGCCAGGCCATGGAGAGGCATTAGAGCTGGTATTAGCATCTGAGTTCTAATGCCCAAACTTGTGCCACCAAAACCAAGGATGCCATCCCCAGCTGGAGGCTGAAGCTGCAGGCCCAGCGTGCAGGAGGTCCAAGCCACAGCCCTAAGGGGCAGAAAACAAGAGGAGAGACCCTAAACCCAAAAGAATAAGGACACCTCGGCCTGGTAACAGGCTGCTCTGGTACAAGGGGAAAAAATGGAGATGGGTGAGTGGGAGGTCAGTTTGTGCTGGCACACAGTGCTGCTGTGGCACTGCAACACATTGTCCCTTGCTTCTTGTACCTCCCTTTCCTCTCCACCTCCCCTGAAGATTTACAGCAGGAATCGCCCTCACACAACAGCCTCTGCCCGCTCCTGTCACCACGGTTGTCGTGCGGAGGTTGCCAGTCTCCCGGGGCCATGCTCAGGGCAGCACTCAGACACTGCTTGCCTATCCCGAGGACAGAACGCACCAGCGGAAAAGAGATGGTGGGGACACGATAAGGCCCAGAGCCTCACCCTCCTTTGTGCTCCCAGAACCTCTGATGAGTCACAAATCAGCCCAAATTTACGCCCTCCAGCCAGCAAATATACTTTTAAACTTTTTGGGGGTCATGAGTCACATTGTGTCCCTCAGCCCATCTCACACACCACCCACCACCAGGTCAGGATGGACCCAAAGAGGATGAGCTGAAATGTCTTGAACTGGATAATCCTTGTGGGTTGTTCCAGCTGGAGATATCGTGTGATTCTGTGATCTTTGGTCCACTGACACTCTAAGGTGATGTGAAACACACAAGTGATGCCAAGTGACATAGAAGCCAAGAGGCACTGGTGACTTCCTCAGGCATCCCAGCCTCTCTAAGTAAAACTTTGTGTGATTCCTGGTTAAATATTCACTGTTCAGTGCTGTTCTGGAGACAGATTCCTCTGCAGGCACATCTGGGACACCTGCAAATCTTCACTGACATAAAAGCTTCCACCTCACACCCCTCATGCCATGATTTTTGCAGAAGATGGATGTCAGGATCCATCCCTCCACTGTGATCAGTCCCCCATGACCTTGGCTAGCCAGGGTTACCGAGCCAGCAGCCCGGAGGTTTCCTGTCAATGCCGTGAGGAGAGCTCCACATTTCCTTGGAATCCTTTGTGTGTTGGTGCTATTTTGGGTCCCACCATTTTTATTTTTTCTCCAGTTCCACACCCTCACCTCCCTCAGGGTGGGGTCTTCCCGGATAACTGGGAGCTCTATATATACACATGTGCATGCACGAGCACCTATATATATTTGTATAGCTGGGCCTGCGAGTGGAGCCTTTGGGCATGAACTGGACATGCTGGACTTGGCAGGAGGCTCGGTGCTATTCTTTAGGTGGGGAGAGCCTCGGAAGGGAAGGACACAGCCAACCCTCCCTCCTATTCAATACTATTTAAAGACTGTCTGGCACTGAGTTTCTTTCCCACCAAATGGCTCCAGTGACGATCTGGCTTTACAGGCCTGTGTAATCCGATCAGCTTCTATTGTTGGTCATTTTGTAGTTGCCTCATTACTTAACTCTCCTGAAACAGTCAGTTTTACTGAAAAAAAAATCCATTTTAGCTTTTTGTTTTGTTGTTTGTTTGTTTGTTTGATTTTGTTTTTCAGGAGCACTGGGACTCAGTTTCCATTTGACGAACTTGTGCTCTTCGACAGCTCCTGCTCTGACCCTCCTTAAAATAATACACATGGTCACAGAAATCACTTATTAAAGGCACAAACAGTGAGAAATTGACCTTTCCAGTGCTGTCTCAGTGCAGGAATCTCCAGCACAGCATATTTGTAACCGAGTGGCCTCTTACGTGGAACTGGGAGCAGCACAAGTAGAGGAAGTGTCCAATGCCAGGTTGGATGGGATTTCAGCAACCTGGTCCAGAGGAAGGTATCCCTGTCCAGGGCTGGGGGGTGGAATGAGATGGTCTTTAAAGTCCCTTCCCACCCAAACCGTTCTGCAACTCCATGTTCCAGGATTTACCCCCAGAGAGGAAGGATGCTCCTGTAAGCACTGTATGCTGGCTCACCTCCTTGCTCAGCCACAACTCTCCAAAACAACCCTCGTTACACTTGTCAACCTCTCCCTGCCCCAGTTTCCCCATCTCTACCTGCAAGAGTGGACAGATTTTGTATAGAGGAGATGTCTTCGTTTACTGGCTGATCCAGCACCTTTCTAACTGGGGCCCCAACCTTGGTCAGGTGCCAGAGCAATACAAATAATTACTAATAGTAAATCCCATGGGAGTCTATCACATTATGGTTCAACTTCCTCCCAAACAATTGCTCCTCTTCCTTGCTTTGTGTGTTCTTCAAAAGAAGCGGCTGCTATGCTTTAGGGCTGGGACACCGGCCCTGGTAAACACACACCCAGCGTTCCTGCTCAGCTGGGCCTGGGCAGCAAAGAGGAGATAAATCTGATTTGAGACAATCACAGTGCAGGCAGAAAAAGCCCTGAGGGTTTAATGGAAACAGCAACGTAGCTGCACTGAGCAGTGTTCGTCTTGCGGAGTCCCTCAGGGCACATTTATTCACTGTTTTCAGGATGATATTCCTCAGAGTGGCAATGAGAGCAAGAAATGTCAAGTGCCCACTGGTCTCAAGGCTCAAAACATCTTCCTTCAGAGAGTGGTGAGGGTCCTGGCAGTGTGGGAGCACTCAGCTAAGGCAAGCAGGGATTTACTGTGGGCACATCTCTTGCCAGTGCTTGGACTTCCCCTGCTTTCTGCCTACACTGTGCCACCCAAAAAGTGCCTAAAGGGAAAGATGGCCCAGAAATGGAAAGAAAAATGCCCTTGGCCCACAGCCAGTGGACCAAATTGTCCTTGTAAGGTCTACAGGGTATGGAAAGCACCCCAGTGCCGTAGGTTTAGGTGTAATATCAAATTCCTGTAGGAGCTGAGAATCCAAAATAACAAGTGTCCAACAAAAGCTTTGATGGTAATGCAGAGAGGCCGTCCCAAAGTGGCTTGAGTGGGCTTTGGGTGAGTTCTCTTGAGGTCCATGGGTCCTCGTTCAAGCAGCTCACACATATGGTGGGATATCTCTGAGGAATCCTCTGAGGAGGTTTTCCTATTGCCAGGACCAGGAATTTAGGGCTTCATAGCAAGTAGCAAAGTAGAGAAGGAAGAAAGGTCTTGCTTCTTAATCAGCCAACTGGCCTGACTTAATACTGACAAAGAGCAATGCGTATTTTGGTCATCCCTTCCAAGATGGAGCCTGCAAAAGCTTTAATTAGTCAATTAAAAGTGGCTTTGTCATAGGAGATGAGACACAACGGGGATCAGCCAGCTGGGTTCTTGGCTGCTGAATGACATTGTCTTTCCAGCCCAATGACCTCATTGTTAATGACTCAATAGGGGAACAATGTTGTCCACCCAGCAGCCCAGCAAGGAGTGAGATTCCTGCGTGGTTACAGCTGAGCAGAAGAGCATGGGAAGTTGTGGGATGTCACCGGGTTGGGGCTGTAGTGCTCCACACTCAGTAGGTTTCAATGGCACAGTTGTGTGCTGAGAAACCCCAGCAAAAAAAAAGTAATATATGAAAAAAATACAGCACACAACAATGGTCATACTCTGCTCCCCAAAAACTGCCTGGACAGGTAGTGAGTTTGAGCATGAAGAGATTCACTGATCAGGGAGGAAAATCCTAAATGGTATCTAGAGGAAAGCAAAGCTTACAGCAACTGCACTCAGGATGGTCTGGATGGAACAGGCCCTGTCACCTTGTAAGCTCAGGGCTTTGCTGACATCTCCCTGCCACCAAAGTGTCTCTCTGTCACCAAAACATCTCCCTGCCATCAAAACCCTTCTCTCCAGGGCAGTGCCTGGAGGTTGTGTGGCAGGGAAGGCCACATCAGGGCAAGGGAAAGGAGCAAAGGAAGCAGGAAGGAAGAAGGAGCTGCATCCCCTCCCTGCTGTTTATCATCCTCCTCTTTCTCCTAAGAGAGGCCATCAGGTCTGTAAACACCAGGTTGAGTTCCCAGCTTGGAGGGGATCCACAGAGGTGAGTGGCAGCTTTGGATACGGGAGGGAGCTGTGGGGCTGGGCTTGCTGATAATATCCCAGTTCCTCTGCTCCTGGGATGACAGACACCAGGTCCCGCTTTGGGCTCAGCAGGAAAACTCTGACATGTCAGCTTGGACGTTTCTTTCAGGAAGCTGAGCTGAAGTCATGGTGGGGTTGGAGATGGGAGGAGAGGGTGGGGACATATGGAACCCACAGAAATCCATCAGCAGAGCAGAGGAGAGAGTGGGCACTGAACTGGGATTCAGTGGGTGCTGCTGCTTGTAATCCTGGAGCTGGGCAGTGGAGATGGAGCCCCTACACTGGTGAAGGCTGCAGCTACATGAACATTCCTGGCATGTCTGCAAGTGATCCCTGGCCAAATCAAAGCATGGCTTTGCTGCCAAAACTACCTGAAAACAGCATCCCTGATTACAGCAAGGCAGAAGAGACAGCTGAAAAATCCCCCCACAGATTTCAAATGTGCATTTGGAGAAGCACCATCAGCTGTGCAAAAATACCCTCTTGTTGCCCTGAGCCTCATCTCCTCCTGATGTCTCTGGAAATTGTAATTGCGCAAAATGCTGCTGGACACCACTCAGAAATCAAGCCCCAAGCTGACCATGGAGGCAAGAAAGAGCTGAGCCATCAAAAGCAAAAGACGACTTCTAGCAATTCTTATTGATAATTCTCTGTAATTGATTGTGGTTTGCTTTAAATTCTTAGCAGCTGATTGCTTTAAATAATTGATAACTTGCAAGCCTATGTACTGCAGACACTACTCTGTGGTGCAGGCATGCTCGTGCCCCTGGTACTGGCACAGAATCATCACAGAATCACAGAATGGTTTGGGTTGGAAGGGACCTTGAAGATCATCTCGTTCCAGCCCTCCTGCCATGCGCAGGGACACCTCCCACTAGACCAGAGCCCCATTCAACCTGGCCTTGAATTGCTCTCCTTGTCCATCACCAGTCCCTTGCAGTGCCCAGACCTCTCAATGTGGGCAACAGTGTCACTGATGAGAGGCTGAAATGCTCAAGTGATGCAAACCAACAGCACCAGGTCCTTTGCCCAGTAAGTTTGTGCACAGCAGAGCTGCCAAATAAATAGGACACATGCTGGAATCCAGGCACTGCATTTTGGGACTGTGGATGATGCAGCAGATGGCCAGGTCCTGGGCTGCTGCAGGACTGGAATCAGCTCTCCCAAACAGGAGCAGAAAAGTGTTGGAGGAAAGCAAGATGTGGAGCAAATCCCTGATGCTTGGAGGGCAGCACAAACCTGTGATGGAGATGAGTTACAGTACCAGGACATTTGGATGTTAGACCCTCACCCCTGGGAAGATGGCTCAAATCCAAATCTAAGCAGATTCAAAAGCTGATCCTTATTACTACAAAACAAATTAATTATTCCTAATCTAGATTATCAAGCAGAGGGCTATGCCTTTCCCCACTCTTGGCAGTTTCATGACGGTAGCCATAGGTTGAACAGGCTGGGAAAATTTGCAACTCTTTGGCTTTGGGGAGTCCTGAGAGGTGCAGGTGGCACCAGGTTCCTGTAACAAGCCATTTCTTGCCTTTTGTGAGGAGAAAAATGGGAAATCTGCCCACAGGCACAACAGTCCATCTCAGCAAAGAGCAGTCTTGGTGCTTAAAACAAGGGCTGAGAGATCTGAGAGCATGAGAAATAAATTCTAAGAAATATTTCCTTCAATAATCCCTCTACTTCCTTTCTAAAAAATTCCTCTAAGGAAGAAATTCCTGTGGCGGGAATGCTTCTAATTACTTCAGACATAGGCTGCAAGCATCTGGTCTTGTCAGATTTGGGCAGAGACAAAATCTTACTGCCCATTCTCTCTGCTGTCCCTCTGTGGGGTGAATGTGTCTGCTCAGACCGAGTGGAAATCCTTGCAGGAACAGCTCATGGACTGCACTTTTCTTACCCTTCCCCTCACTGTGAGGAGTGTCAGCCTTCAGGATGGGAACAAATAAATAAATAAAGTGCAATCCCAAAAGCGCTCTCCAAAACCCAGCTTCAAAGCCAATTCCCCCACAGAGCACTCCTTGTGCAGCTCCTCCTCTCCCATCCACTTTATCAACACTCCTCTTCCAGCACCTCAGGGTACCAATCTGACCAGCCAAGACAGAGATAAACCCCTGCCCCAAAACTGCTTCTGAGCTGGATTAGAAGGGAACCCTCCCCAAAAGGCCAGCTGGGCTCAGGGCATCCCCTGGCCGCTGCTCCCAGGGAAAGCAGCTTTACCTCCATCGTTGCTGCTGCCCCCACAGCGAGCCCCCTCCTAATCAGGACCCCTCCTAATCAAGACCCTTTCTAATCAGATTGGAGCCATCCTACCAGACATGCAAAAGGCTCTCATGGCAGACAAAGTGTGGAGCTGCAACCCTCCTCCTCCTCCTGCCGCTCAAACACAAACACGGCCCGAAACAGCCGGCATTCCTTCGGCGTGGCTGTCCCCCCACCAAACCCCCAAGGCACACGCAGCTTCTTTTGGTGATTTCCTGACTTCTTTTTCTTTTTTTTCCCTCCTTGCACTATTTTATCAGGATTGGCAGTGGGATTTTTCTCTGTGAGAGCACGGCTGAGACGTGGAGAGTTGTACGCAGTGGGACCATTCCAGAGCTTGGCTTTGGGTCTGGTCCAAAATAACCCGCTCTACACAGTACCCCCATGAATTTCTCACCAGTAACCATCGTGCTGGGGCTCTGTACCCATCCCGAGGCCTATCCCACTGTCCATGGCATGTCCTGCAATGCTGGAATCTTCTGCACTGTCCAGGGATTAAGTGCAGAGGCTCCTGCAGGAGCAGGAGCTGCTGGCAGGACAGGTCACTTTGCCTCCATCAGGGATGGTGACAAGATGCTGGAATTTTCATTTCTGATATGATCAGAGAGGAAGAGCACTGCTCCGTTGGGGTCTTCCTGTGACACCCAAACTCCTTTAAACCCCCAAAATTTTACCCAGTGCAGCTGTCAGCTACCCGTGACCAGATGCATAATAGGAGCACACAAACAGGTGGATTTTTTAAAGAAGAAAAGCATCTTTTTCCTTTCTCAGCTCATCAGTTTGGACTCCTGTGTTTCCCTCTCTAACCCTTTGTAAAGGGCATTCATAAATGCACATGCTGATCATGACATCTCCTACCTCTCTTGCCACCAACCCAACCTCACTTGTCCACTTTTCACCACCCTCCCACCACTCTGCCCTTCTTGTGCCACTTCCTTTGCCAAAATAAAAGCTTTTTTCCCCAAACCGGCTACCCTTAATCACCCCCAGCAACTGAAGCCATGATTTGGAGAAACCTAGAATGGAGAGCATGGACAGTGATGGGTGACAGGTTTTGTCCTTCACTCGGCAGCTGACAGTGGGGGTTGTGTTGTCCACCCTTGTCCTCATTAGGAATTGCTTAACACCACCCCATCCACTATCAACCTTCTCCTGGCTGGAAAACTCCCCACAAAATAATGTTTGGGGGTGAGATGGTGAATTATTGTCCAGGTTTTAGGAACCACTCTCCATGGAAGAGCTTCTCAGGAGCATGGCCATCATGGGATGCTGCTCCTCCCAAGAGCCTGAGAGGGATTTGGGCTAAGGAAATGCAGAATGAGAGCTGCAGGGACCTGCCCAGGGTCTGTTAGTGCATACTCCACCTTGAGCTGGGTCAGACTGCAGCTTATCAGAGACCTTTATCAGCCTAAACTGATGTGTTGCAGCAGAAGCAGGTGCATCCCTTCCACTGGAATGGCTTCGTGCAAAGCAGTGACAGCAGGAGTGGCAACCACATTCACCACAGGATTATTTTATTTTCCTTCTTCTTCTCCCCTCTGTGACTGTTGCCTTAAACAGAAAAGTTTCATTTGTCAAGGTTTCTGGAGAAAATGCTCTCATGTTGGATCAGCAAGGGGACACATCAGAACAGGCTGGATGAGGGGAATGGGCCACAATCCATCAAGGCCAAATCTCTTCCTAACTTTTGAGAGGCCAGATTTTATCATCTAGCACCAAAAAACCCATTAAATACATTACAGTGAGACTAAAGCCAACCAGGACACCCGTGGCACTTGGGGAACTCGGATTTTCCAACACTAAGTGGGGCTGGATTTGGATGTGAGACAAAAACAGGGCAGTCAATTAAAGAAAGCCTTGTTAATTTTTGCTTCTCTTTAATTGCTTTCTGCCCACACTATGGGCAGATGTCCAGGGTATCCAGACATTCAGCATGGGATAGCCAGACAGCCAAAAGTTATGTGCAAAAACCTCAGCTATCCACTGAAATTCCCTCTGCAGGTCAAGGAGAGATGCATTCAGCTGCTCCACCAACAGTTAATTCCAAGCTGCGAAAACAACTGGAAACTGGCAGCCAAAAAATAAAATTGTCTCCTCTCCCATTTTCAACAGTAAAAGTGAATTTTAAGAGAGCGACTCCCGTTTATTTGAAACCCTCGAGAGACACAGAACAATTCATTTCAGTCACTAACTCCATCACAGATTGATGCTCCAGATTTACTCAGTGAGTTGCTTAGCACTAAACTCAAAAGTTTGTTGAAAAGTTTATTGCATAAGGTCCCCAGGTCCTCGGTTATTTGATGTATCTCAGAGGAATTTTAAATGCTCTTTTGCATTTGTCAATTTAACATAAATTTCCTCTACAAGCAAAGAGTGATTTCCACCAATAAACCCTAAATTAGTTTTATTCATCATTACCAAGGATGGCTCCAGAGATGCATAAATTAGAAATCAAAATAGAGAGGTCTCAGGCTATAAAATTCCTTCAACAAATATGTTCAGAGTGTGCCAGCCCGGTTAGAAAACACACTTGAAAGGCAAGAGTGGGCTGTAAATCTCCAAGCTTTACAATGAGGAGATTCAGCCCTGCTTAAGAGATACAGCTATGAATTGTAAATGAAAAACATGATTAAAATCAAATCATTCAAATTATGACTTTCTCCTTCCGTATTTTAAGTCGTGATTAAAATTCATAATTTAAGCCACATCAATTTAAATCAAAGCACCCTGCCAGTAAAATGAGGTTTTGAACCCTTTGCGAGGCTTTAATGAGAAAAAAAGATCATTCTCCTTTTAAATACGGTTAATGGGGATTTATTGATGCCATTCATGGGCAGGAACTGTCTTAGAAGCCCAAAAAATCACATGGGCTGAGAGCCTTGAGGGCTTTTTTTAGACATCTGGGAAAATTTTAAGGAAACAAAATAATTGTCTCTAATAGGGTGTTGCATTAATCTCTAAACTTTATTTTTCCGCA
This sequence comes from Corvus moneduloides, assembly GCF_009650955.1. Classification (NCBI taxonomy): domain Eukaryota; kingdom Metazoa; phylum Chordata; class Aves; order Passeriformes; family Corvidae; genus Corvus; species Corvus moneduloides. Next base: position 71,774,065 of record NC_045479.1, read on the forward strand.
GTATTCCACATGCTGCACGGGGCAGGAAAATTTATTCTTTATGTCAAAGAGATCAGCATCTCTCCTTGGCTTTTTGGCATGGGAATGACCCTGAGGCTTGGGAAAGTAGAGGTGATGGGGAGATTAACTCCTGCACGCTTGAAATTTGGGCTCAAGGCTGTGAATTTTGCTTTCTGGCTTCACAGCTGATGGGATGCCCTGTCCCATTTTGCTTATATTTTTCTGTGATTGTCTCTCAGTTGGATCAGGATTTTTGGGAGCCCCAGAATTGCTTGTTCATCACATTTGCAGCACAGGTATCACAGCTTTTTGTCGTCACACAGGATTTTGGGGGTGTTTACGGTGTTGCTGTGATTTGTGTGCCCTTAGAATGAGGCAGTGGAGAGAACAAACACTTCTTAGCATTGTGTCCAACCAGATCAGGGGGCTGATCCATCTAAAAATGAGACCAATATTAGAAGCAAAAACAAACAGAGAAGAAAATAAAACTGGGGGAGGCTGTTTTATGCTTTTACTGAGTGCTGCTACTTTCTCCAAGAAAAACCCACAGGAACAAATTCTTGTTTGTTTATTTGTTATTTTTATTCATTTAGGCTCCTAAACCAAACCAGGTTGCCAGCAGAGAGGTGGCTGAAAAAATGCATGATGAGAATATTGGTTTGGAGTTGAGCAATCACATCCCGCTTTGAGGCTGCTCCTTAGTAACTGTCTCAGAAAATTTTCTCCCCTTACCTGTGCTTTAAACATTTCTTCTGTTGCTTGATAAATTAGAAATGTCCAATGAGGACAACTTTACTGCTTATTTAATGTGGATATAGATATATCTCAAGAACCTTGGTTACTTGGTGTTACTCCAGTAAAATCACTGCTAACCAGATCCGTGCTGGCACAGAGCATCTCTTTAAATACTCTGCTTTTTCTCACAGTCAGGGCTCACGGTATTTTGATAAGCAGCACATAATAGTCACCCTGAGAGCTCTCCACTCTCCACAGCCTGCAGCAGTGTCATTTAAACTTTTCCCTTTTTTTCCCCCCATTTGCCTACGTGGCGGAATGTCTTATCTCGCCCTCCTGCCTTTGGACTCCAGGGAGGAGGGGAAAAAAAAAGTGGTCTTTGCTATTAGGTTTCAAAGAAGGACTTTCTCCTTCAGAGTTTCTCCAAACCTTTCTGAAGAGCCTTTCAAGTCCCCTTTGTCCAAGTTAGAAATTGGGTATTTTTCTCTTTGCCTGTATCCAGCAGAAGCCACTTAGAATAAATGCCTAACAAGGCAGTCTCCTCATTTCTCTACAATAGATCTGATACATATTTAGGTACCACAGCTTAATTTCTAAGCCAATTTCTACCTCCTCCTCCTCCAGTTAAATTTGCCAAAATCAATTAAGGCTGAGAGAGAACATTTCAGCCTTTGCCATTAATAACCGAGGCCTTATTCTTCCACTGCAAAATGACCTTCCTTCCCCCTTTCACCACCCTCGTCAGCCATGCGGCCTCAGACCAAAGCTCCCTGCACACAGAGCCTGTGAAACAGAGAAAAAGCCACTGGATTAATCCAATTTTTATGAAGGATGATAAGGATACGAACCGGACCTCAAAGCAACATTTAAAATGGGACTGACTCAGAAATTAAAAAAACTACATTTTCAATTTTGGAGGAGCTTTTAACGCAGATCTCATCTCTGCCTATTTCTAAGGATCTGTCCTGCACCTGACAGCAAGCACAGATTTGGTTTTTAAGCCCAAGGATCGTGTTCTTCTTATTTGCCTGTTCATTTTGCAGCCCTTAGGGTGCACTCCTGACCCACCAGCAAGAAGTTCTTCCAAATCCCGAAACTAAATTTTTAAAATGTTTTTAAGCACGTACAGACAGTGTTACACAACATAAATGTTTCCAGGGGCAGATCCTGGATATTTTTGGTGTGACATCAGGCCATGTTGGGGATCATTTATGGAAACAAGCATCTCTAGTGGATAACTCATCCCAAGACACATCTGGATTGCCTTCAGATGCAGGTGGATTCAAGGATAACACAGCTTCAACCTTAAGTATCTTAGTTAAATATCTGAACCTGCATGGCCTTACCCTGGGTCCCTCAGTGGGAAGAAAACACAGAAGAGTCACACTGTGACTCCCTTCCTCCTCAAGTCCAGTCGTCTCAGTTTGTCCAAAGAAGATCCCATTCCCTTCCCGCTGCTACCCAACCCCAAGACACAGAGTCCTGGACATTATTCACAAATGAAGTCCTGCTGAAAACTAAATCTCAGCCTGGCCTGTTCCCTCTGCTGGTTGCACATCTAAAAGTAGAAGTTCCAGCAGTGCTGGAATTCCCATCGCCCAAAAAAAAACGTTCACCCCCGTTCCTTCCCCCTCCCACTCTCTGCTGGGTGCTGAGACATCACACTGAGCTGACTTTAATAAGTTGTCTGAATTCTCCCTGTGTCCTTGCAGTGCTTTGTCACCAAACTGTCACCGGTGTCTGCTGAGAGCGCCTGGCCTGCGGCCAAGCGAGGCGTGAGACGCACGTTATTTACGGGGCAGAAAAGGTGCCTGCAACATGCAGAGCTGCAGGGATGCAAAGATTTGCTAAACAGGCACATCTGGTGGTGATGAAACTTCCATCAGCAAGACCTGGGACCCAACAGGCAGATGAGCAATGAAGGATATCGCTGCTTGTGGAGTTCGGAGCAGCTTTGTTTCACCTCTTGAAGGAGAAAGGGGTTTTTTTTCTCTTTAGGGTGTCCTGGCATTTTCTGGTTCCCAATGGATTTCGGCAATATTCAGTGCCACAGGCTGGCTCTAAGACACACAACAGCTCAAATCCAGTGGATATGGGCATGTAATCCCCAAAAGTCACCCCAAATAAGCCACCACAGAGCTCTGCACCCCCTGAAAGCAGTAAGGTTACTATTGCCATTTTCTAAGATTCCCCTAAAAAATCACTATTTCCAGCATTTTTTGCAATTCAAAGCCAGCAGGTTTGAAACAGGCTTAGTCACCCTTGAAGGAACCTCAGGTTTACTGTGAGGCCTGGCACAGGTTGTCCAGAGAAGCTGTGGCTTCCCCTGGATCCCTGGAAGTGTCCAAAGCCAGGTTGGACAGCGCTTGGAGCAACCTGGGATGGTGGAAGGTGTCCCTGCCCATGGAATCATGGAATCATTTGATGGCTAACATGCCAGGTCCACCACTAAACCGTGTCCCTAAGCACCACATCTACATTTTTGAACGTTTCTCGATATTATTTGTACCGCAGCAGCCCCACCTGAGAGAATCTCCCCACCTCTCACCACTCACTGCACGGTCTCTCCACCAAACACAAGAAAAATACAGAGAGAAATTCCACCACAGCCAGTCCTTTAAACAGCATTTCACTTCTTCAGTTCATAGCTGAAAAAAAATCTTATATGATTTTTGTACAGCAACAAGGAAGATTATCTGATTCTCCCCAGCTCTGTCTGCCTTCCAGACAGGGCTTTTTAGCATAAAAATCAGCAGGTTTTTGGATAGCCCCAGTGCTTAGGCACCTCTGGAGCTGTGATATGGGCAGAGCACATCCCTCCTGCTTGTTTTGAGTGGATCTTTGTTTTCCTCAAGGATCCCCAGAGCAAAACACCATGAGGCTTCAGCCCAACAAATACATAATCAGAGCAGTTAAAACCTAACAAAGCTCAGAGAAACTGTCCCCAAACCTCCCAAATAACGAAGCACAGGAGGAAGCACCCTCACCCTGGGGTGTGGGACACCATCCCACCAGGCAGTTCAGGGAAAAAAAATAGGGACTTTTTTTTTATTAAGCCCCAATGGCAGACAGAGAGGTTTTTGGGAAAGATGGGTGGCACATCCCCAAAGGACCAGCAAGACCCCCATGCAGAGTCAGGGTGGTCTCACAAACTGCAAGAGAAAGACTTGATGGATTTTTTTTTTTTGGCAATTCCAAGCCCAAAGGAACCGCTCTCTGCAACGTGGAGTATTTGGCAAAGCCCTGGGGGCTGCAATGGGCAGAGCACAGGTAGCTGCAGAACAACAAATGCCAGATGACTGCGTGCATCGCTTAGAGAGTGGAAAAAAAAAAGCAAGGTTTGCTCAGGATCTCTCTGTGAAGGAAAGGGCAGGCATTGCAAGAATTCAGGAACAACATCCTTAGGTGGAGATGGGCCAGTTGTGGAAGGAGCTGAGCACGTAAACAGGCTCTCGAGCAGGAAGTTGGCAGGAGCATGTGAAAGCTCTGGAGAGGGCTGGTGAGATTTCACATGCCTGCACATGGGGAATGGACCCGACCGGGCCACCCAGATTCCTGCAGAGTTCAAACCCTCTCGTGCTGTTCCGCTCTGGGCAGAGCTGAGGGTGGTTCTTGGTCATGCAGGAGTGCTGTCAGGCTGGGAACAACACTGGAAGTCAGCTGGATATTCAGGTTCACAACCTGCACATTTTTTTAAGTGTCACTCCCACCAGCTCAGTAGCGGGGAGGGAGGAATTCCTGCACATCCCCAGGTGGGTTTGCCATGGGCTTCATCCCACCTGGACCACCTGGAGATGAAGTTGCTGAAGGCACCTGAGCTTGATGTTTGAGCCCCCGTAGCACAGAGCAGCTCAGGCAGATGTTACAGCAGTGTCTCACCTCCACAGAGCATCACCCTGTAAGGATAAAACCCCACTCACCCCATCCTCCCTGGCCCTGCAGAGCTTCAGGGGGCTCTGGGGGTTGTGGTGGGTCCTTGGGGACAGGGCAAAGGGGCCACCCAGAGCAGCATCATGGATAAAGGGGCAAAATTTAGGGCATCTAAACCCCACAGCTCCTCTCTGCTGTTGTAGAGTGATAAAACCCCCAGGATAACAGGGGGGCATTGCACAGCCAGAGGGATACTCTCTGTCTGTAACTGACCTCCCTGAGTCCCCAGAAATACCCCAGAACTCATGCTGGTGGCTTTAGACCTTTTAGAAGTGCAGATGGGGAGAGAAAATGCATGGTTTAGAGGGAAAATAATAACCAAAGCGCAACCCCAGCCTCCCTGGAAATGCTGAGGGCAGATATTTCCAGCCGATCTCCCGTCACACCAGCATGAATGATCACCCTCGTCACAAGCCTTTAGAGCAACTCCCTGGAATTAAATCGGTATATTGCATGGTTCCAGTTCCTTTCATCCAGGAATCTTCAAATGATTTGCAAACAATTCTTTAATTAAGCCTCCCAAACAGCCCCCGGGGTAGTGTTACTGTGTCTGTGCGAAGACATTGCACTGCTAAAATGGCAAAAGTGTTGCAAAAATCTTATCAAAGTTCCTCCGAGACAAAATATACTAGAAGAAGCTCTCAGCTTTGATGCTGATTCTAAAACCCTCTGGTTAAACATGTTTTCCCTCCTCCTAGGGACATGGCCCCAATTGCCTTCTCCTGCCCGTGTCAGGATTAGTATTCAATGGATACTTTTTTTTTTTTTTTTAAACGCACATCTTTGACAGCTCCTGGACAAACACGAACTCCCAGTACCAGAGAACTCCCAGTACCAGGGAGATACCCTGGGAATTCAGCTTTGGGAATGAAAAGCGGTGTTTTGGCAACAAGGATTTCAAACCCATCAATCCGTGGTTTGCCTTGAGCCGGGTGCTTGATCTCTGGTAAAAGCCCTTCCTGCCCTTTTTTGCCCCCAGGACAGGTTTGAGCTGTGGCTCTTTTGAATCCCCTGAGAATAAAAAGTATTGTTTGTCTCTTCCTGATGCAATTTTGCTATCAGATCCCCTGTGGGAATACGAGATGCAACTTAGAGAAACAATAGACAAAATAAAATAAAATAAAATAAAATAAAATAAAATAAAATAAAATAAAATATCCCGTGAAGATGCTGTAGTGGGTAACTCTGAGTCTCTCTCTGGCTGGTGGAATTTAAAGATGTTTTTTGCCTAATGCCATATTTGCTGCATCTCTCTTTGTACACACTGGCTGTACCTTGTCTGAGGCTGATTTTCCTCTGATTTAAGCAGAGATATAAAGGGGAATCTCTCCAGAATCAGGGGATTGGGATGTACAAGCCTGGAAGTCAGTATTTCAGGGGAAATTGCTCTACCCCAGAGAGCTGCTTTCAAAAAACTTCATCAACCTTGGGCTGGTTCTGCTTTGCCCCACGCACCGAGGTTGTCACCATCCAAAAACAAGCTCTGAAATCTCAACTCTCATTCCACATCCAATTTAAACACAGCAAATCATGCAGGCTCCATCCCAATCTCTATTTCTTAAGATACCCCGAATCTTACAGTTTCACTTACAAACTCAACTTCTTCTTACTTAAGGAGGAAGGAAAAAAAAAAAAAAGATGAATATTAGGCTTTGAGTAACTCAGATGATCACAGCAGATACCAGTCCTGGGGTTAAGCACTGCTGGGACTCCGAGCCCAAACACTCAGCAAATAGGGATGCCGATCTTGGCCCCTAAGAAAGAAAATCCTGCTGCCAATACCCAGGGAGCAACATAAAAGCGTCTCTAAGGAGCTTATTTCAAAACTTAAGGGCAGCAACGAATAGCAGAAAACACCGTTTGGAAGGATTTAATCAATTAATTTCTGAGAAAGATGTAATAGGATCACTCCAGAGTGTTAGAGAAACAGGTTCCCAACACCATCCTCCAACTAACAGCCCGTTTTGTCCAATCCCAGTGCATTTATCACCTCATTTTGGAAAACAGATCAAAACCTTCTGAGCAGGCAAAGTCAGCTAAACTCAGCTAAATTCTGGCCAGCTCAAGAAGAATTGCATTAACAGCTCCTACTTTATGCCAATATTAATGATGCTCAGGGCTTCCTGAGTTTTAATGGGAAGAGAAATCTCTTTTAAAGCCCATGTTGGCATCAGGGACAGATGGGGGTTAACACCTGCTCACCACCAAACCCTGTGAGTCCTGAGAGGAACAGGAAAGAAAACGGAGCAGGCAGAGATTTCAACCAGACCTCTGGGAATTCACCCCAGAGCTAAATCCCCAGGGCCCTGCCTTCACTTGTGCTTTTACCTCCGGAGCATCCCCCAGCTTTTGTTACCTTGAATAAAAGCACATTCAGCTCTGCAGAGGCTCTTCTGTGGCACATGGGTTGGAGCAGGATTTCACCTTCTCTTATTTTACTCTATTTTTAAATTTTTATTTTATTTTATTTTTTTAAATTTTACTTTCATTTCGCACCTCCCTCGCCTTCCCTGATTACACGGAAGAAATGCCCCACTCCTCCCTACCTTTATTCACTCTGGAAAGAATCGGTGCATTTCCTTTCCCTGCTACTTTTCCATGTGGTTTATGGCCACTTCTCCGACAAAACACCCCACCAGAGAACCAGAACTTCCACTCCATCACCCCTGAACCCCAACACTACCACAGGACCCCAGGCACTGTTTCCTCTCCCAAACCTCCCCAGCACGACACATCCCTAAGTCTCCAGTTTAACCTTTTCCCAACTCCACCATCAACTTCCAGCAGGGAATTGCTGTCTCCAGCAGTTTTCCCCCCTCTCCTCCCGCGCCATCTCTGGCTCACGCTCCATGGGTGCAGCACCTGGCGCGCTGGACCGCGGCAAGAACAGCCCCACCACGCCGAACCCAAGGTCCTCCCTTGCTCGATGGGACCCCAAAAGCGGGGTGTGGGGCTCGACGCTCCGCGCATCGCTCTCCCAAGAGCCCCAAGCCCCGAGCGGGGGCTTTAGGAGAGGGATGCGGGAGGGAAGTGCCGGAGGGTCGGGCTCATCCCGCCGCAGAACGAAGCAGCACTGCGGCTCCCGCGCCCCAAGTTGCGCTGCCGCGGAGCGCTGGATGTGCTCGGGGTTCCGATAAGCGGCGCGATAAGCTGCAAGCAGGAGCCGGGTGGGCGCCCGGCGGCCCCGCAGCTCCTTTTCCGCCAAACTCGCCAACAGCAACGGGAAAAGCGGAGCGCGGCGAGAGGGCGAGGGATGCTTGAAGCGGGCAGGAAGGCACGGAAAGCGGCGGGAAGCGGCACTCACCGAGCAGCAGCAGCGGCAGCAGCGGCAGCAGCCCCGCAGCCCGCATGGTGCCTCGGCGCGGCCGTCCCGGAGCGGCTCCCGGCGCTCTGTCCCGGCGGGGCGGGCGGGCGATGCCCTCCCTCCCTCCCCCGGCCCCGGCCCCGGCCCCGGCCACGGCCCCGGCCACGGGCCCCCCCTTCCCCCGCCGCCGGGGGAGGCGCAGAACGGCCCCGGCCCGCCCCCGCCTCCGCCCCCGGCTCGGGGGGAGAGAGCGCCGTGGGATGGGGATGGGATGGGATGGGATGGGATGGGATGGAGCGGGTAGCGAGGAGCGGGGGATGCACCTGCGGAGGGGAGGCGGGGGGTGGTTGGGATGGGGGTCTGGGGGGGATTTGGGGGTTTGATTGGAGGTGGGAGGTTGGAGAGGGTTTAAGGAGTTCGTTAGGGTGGAGGTGTGGGAGGGGGGATCTGGGGGTCTTAACTGCATGGAGGGATTTGGGGGTTTCGTTGGAGTTGGGAGGTTGGAGAGGGTTTAGGGGGTTTGGTGGGATTGGGGTCTGGGGGATTTGGGGTTCTCAGCTTCATGGAGGGATTTGGGGGTTTCGTTGGAGTTGGGAGGTTGGAGAGGGTTTAGGGGGTTTGGTGGGATTGGGGTCTGGGGGATTTGGGGTTCTCAGCTTCATGGAGGGATTTGGGGGTTTCGTTGGAGTTGGGAGGTTGGAGAGGGTTTAGGGGGTTTTGTTGAGATGGAGATTTGGGGGTCTTAACTGCATGGAGGGATTTGGGGGTTTTGTTGGAGTTGGGAGGTTGGAGAGGATTTGGGGAGTTTGTTGGGATGGAGTTCTTAACTGCATGGAGGGATTTGGGGGATTTCATTGGAGTTGGGAGGTTGGAGAGGATTTAGGGGTTTTGTCGGGATTTGGGGGTTTTGTTGGAGTTAGGAGGTGAGAGAGGGTTTAGGGGGTTTTGTTGGGATTAAGTTTTGGGGTTCTCAAATGCATAGAGGGATTTGGGAGTTTCATTGGAATTGGGAGGTTGGAAAGATTTAGAGGCTTTATTGGGATTTGGGGTTCTCGACTGCACAGGGGATTCAGGGGTTTTGTTAGAGCTGGGGGCTTGGGGAGGACTTTGGGGTTTCATTGAGGTGAAGATGTGTGGAAATTTGGGGAGGGGATTTGGGATTCTTAACTACATGGGGGTTTACATTCAATTTAGGAGTGGATTTGGGATTTCCAATGGGATGGGGACTTGAAGGGTGGTGGGATTCCTGCCTGCGTGGAGAGAGTTTGGAGTATTCATCAGGATGAAGACTTTGGAAAGATTTGGGGTTTTGTCAGTGTGGGCATTTGAGGGGGGATTTGTTGTCATTCCCATCTATGAGGGGGTGGTTGGGGTTTTGGTTGGATTTGGGATGTTGGGAAGGACTTGGGGTTTTTATTGGAATGAGAGGCGTGAGGATGATTTGGTATTTCAACATACATAGGAGTGATTTGGGGGGTTTCACTGGAGTATTTGGGGGTTTTTGCATGGTGAAGACTTGTGAGGGATTGGGAGTTTTAATCTGGATAGGGTTTTGTAAACTGATTTTGGATTCCCACCCACATGACCAAGGATTTGGGATTTTTGTCTGGATGCAGACTTGGGGATCTCATTGGGATTCCCACCTGCACAGCAAAAATGTGTGAGTTTTATCAGGATGGGCATTTGGAGGTGGATTTGGGATTTTCATCTGGATGGGGGTTTGGGGTTTGATTTCAGATTCACATCCAGGTGTAGGTTACTTGGGGATTTCAATCTAGATTGGGTTAGTTCTGGGATTCTCAGCAGGGCTGGGGGTTTATTTGGAGTTTTCATCAGAAGGTGGGATTAATTTGGGATCACCTTCTGCATATACACCACATATACACACACACTGACCCCTCCTCTTCCCCCCAGAGAATGTACATTTTCCCAGGACGTTTTCTGGGAAAGATTAGCTCCTGTTTGAGAATGTCTCACAGTCAGCCACGTCCAAAGTACGAAGGACAAAACTATGATCAAATCTCAGCATTGTTTTGTGTTGAGGCACCAAAAGTTGTTTTGTAGTGTTCAGGCAAGGAGCGCTCGCTGCAGCTGGGAGGAGACTGAAAATAAGGTCAGACCTTTGCACTGGATCCTCCTCCTGGATCTGCTGGATCCAGGAACCTTCCCAGCCTGGACCCAGAGGTGGTGAAGGTAACCTTCACTCCAAAAAGGATTTTTCAAATATGGTTTTCTTGATGCCTTCAGTTAAAGGTGGACTTTGTTCTTGTTGCAAGGTCACCTTCAGAAGATGAGGAGATGCTTGGGTTTGCTGGCTCAGCTCTCCCTGCTTCACATGTTGTCCCCAGAAAAGGCTTCTTGTCCTGATTTACTTCTGGGCCACTGCAGAGAGACTTTCCAGGTGCCTCAGCCCAGACTCAGCTCCTCTTGCTACCACTCTGCACTACACAGCACCCAAAAGCTGTGAAACTCGAGTTGCAATAAATGAATGAATGTGTTGGTGCACGTTGTTAATCCTGCCAGTATCAGAGAGGCACTTCCTTCTCTCCCTGAGGAGTATTTTTAATACCAGATCCCATTCATACACACAGTCTCTCCGAATTTTTGTTGTTAACTGCCAAGCCAAGACAGCCCGGGGAAAAACCTGAGCTGCTTCAGTACAGGTTGGGATGGACAGGAGGGAGGTGATGCTGAGCTCCTCAAATTCTCTCTTTATGGCACCAGTGCTCCTAAAACACTGCAAAAATATCCCGTGGCTCATTGCACTCAGCAGTGCCTGGGAGATGGGGGATTCCCCAAGGTGTGCTGGGTGTCCTCTCAAAGTGAGGGCTGTGGGAATAACAGATAAGAACAGAGCTGCCTTGGCAGCAACCTAAGGAAAACAGAATGGCCTGAAATCCACTTAGAAATCAGGCTGGATTTGGTTTTGTTGTTTGTAATGAGAGTTAGGAGAAGAATTCTGCCTGGTTGGTCCCATCAGCAGATCTGGGCTGTGCTGGTCCTTTGGCCTTGGGCAAGGAGGAGGAAGGAGCCTCACCCCTGAGCATCTAAATCCTTCTAGATTGCTGATTTGGGACGTAGGTTTTCTCTTAATTATCACAAAAGGCACCCTGGCACTTACACAGGCAGTTTTGTGAGTTCTCAAGAGGCTTGTTGGACGCAATGCTCTTTTGTCTCCTCAAGCCTTGGCTGCTGGCAATCGCCACTGCGGCTGAAACAACGGCATGGCCTCCGCTTCTTGGAAAAACAGATTCTTCCAGAAACATGGAGTTAAGCCTCCTTTTCCAGGAGGGCAGCAGGAAGGTCTCCCATTATTCCTGCTGCTTTGCAGGGTACAGGCGCCTTCCCACCTGCGCCAGCTCTGAATCTGCCTCTGCTGCAAAGGGGATAATTACTGAGGGTGTCAGATCAAGGCTGTGAATCATGAGCAGCTGAGGGAAAAATAAAGGGATATTTAGCAAGACTGCTTCAAAAGCTGGGTGTCTGATAAAGTACATCCCAACCATCAGCTGGGGGAAAGGCCAGGAAAAGAACCCTAATTTGGGAAACTGGGCACTTTCTGGGGGTGTCAAAAAGGCATCGGTGTTTCCCAGAAAGATGGAAACAGTCTTTGACACCCCAAGACATGCAGCATTGCTAACTGGGAGCTTTATCACGAGTATCCCAGCTCTGGAGGTTTTCCTAAATACCAAAATCACTGGGCCAGGAAATTATGTAGAGGCTTTTGCTTTCAACTCCAAACATGAATGCCTTAGAGGTGTAGGGAAACCCTTTGGAGAATGGCCTGCACGTCTCTCTGAGAAGTGGGAGTCAAAAATAAGAATTCACTTTAAAATTTATTATTGACATTATGATTATTTAAAATCTCATGGGCTTAAGTCAGTCAAGTGTGTTTTTCAATCCTGACATTAATACGGTTGCACACAGGTTCACATGTACCTGGGTCTGTGTGTTCCAGCCAAATATTTACGTAAGGCTGTGAAAGAGCAGCACAGGGAGTCATTGGTTTCAAGGTATGCAAGTCAGCTGGGCTGAAACCCTCTCAGGAGGAGGAAGACTCCACATGACACAAGATTTCCTTGTTGGAGAAATCCCAAGATGTTTTTGTGATTCCCCAAAGGCTACAGACACCCCATTTCTCTGCAATTTAATGCAAACTGGACAAAGGAGAAGAAAACATAAAGTAGGAGTTGCTCTTGTGCTTCACAATGCTGGGATAAATTCCCCAAGACAGTTTTATCTTCTCTGCACCTTGTAATTCCTTCTCGGCTGCGTTCAGATTCGTCACAACATTTGACTGACATCTCCAGGGAGCCTTGCAATATTTACCTCTTCTCACAGAAAATGACCTAGGGAAGCCTGTGCAGCTCAAAAATCCTCGGGCTGAGATCCAGCTTAGGATCATTTAACTTGCCAGTAATCCGATTTTATTGAATGTCGTCACCTATCTCCTTGTGCAACTGGGCACCAAGTAATAATGTTTGGAATTCAGATCTGGGGCTACGATGGGGAAGATGAAGGGCTGATACCTCTGACGTGAGTAACAGTGTGAGCAGCAGCCTGTGGGCTCCTGGGTTGAGGATCATTAGAGGCTATTCCAGGAAGGAAAGCAAAAAAACCCAAACCCAAACTACCCTCCTTTCATCAAGAGACAAAAATACCAGAGGTCTGATGTTTGTATTTATGTTTCAGAAGCTGAGGAGTCAGAAATGTCGCATGGGAATCTGCTCCTTAGCCTGGACCTGACCCAGAAGAAGGAAACAAAATGCAGCTTTTAGCCTCAGGAGCAGGAATCGTCTTGAGAAAGCCAAGAACAGCCTGGGATACTGCTCACAATGCCAGCTGTCTGTTCCCGAACTTCTGCGAATGGAGAGGCAAAAATCCCATTGGTATCAGACAAAGACTTACAAAATCCAGGTTCAGCCCTCAGTTCTGAAATAATCTCCTGTCTCAGCTGTGATCCTATTTTGAAGAACTTCTGTTCTTCCACTTTTCTCTGCACTTGACCACTCAGACAGGTGTAATTTCTGATTCTCTTGAGTTTAACTTTTTAAGAGAAAAAGCAAGGAACCTCATTTTCAGCAAGCTGCCAACCTTCCTGCAGTGCCTATGCAGCACCTCTCTAGGGAGCCTGTTGCAGTGTTTGACTACCCTCTGGGCAAAGAAATGCTTCCTCATGTCCAGTCTGAACCTCTCCTGAGACAGTTTTGAACCATTCCCACATGTTCTGTCACTGGATATCAGGGAGTAGAGCTCAGCACCTCCCTCCCCACTTCCCCTCCTCAGGAAGGGGTAGAGACCAACACAGATAACCCTTTTTCCAAGGCCACAGTGAGTGGCCACTGCTGCTCCAAAATCCCTTGTGTTCATCCTCCCCACAAACTCTTGCAGAGGTCTGTGGGATGTGAAGGACCAGTAGGAAACCTCTAAAAGAAATTTGGGAGGGATTGCTCCATTTTCCTGGACAAGAGACCAGAAATACTTCCTTCAACATGGGGAGAGGAAACTCCTTGAAATCCCAATCTGGATTTTTCAGTGAGAATTACCCACGATGATCCTTGGGTGCAGCACACCTCTCCAACCTAAATATCTTCTGCCACTTGGGCCCACACTGCTCTCCCAACACCAACTCCACATCTCTTTGGAGTGGCTTTGCCACCACGTCTTCCCTCTGACAAGGACCTGCCCCCAAAAAAGCCTGGAAGTTACCAGGGCAACCTGCAAAAGTCCAGCAGCTCTGGAGCATTGTTTGGGGCTGCAGCAGCCCTGAGGAATTCACTATTTATTTTAGAGATAAAAGCTGCAACTTCCACACATTCTTCTTCAATTTCACTCTCCATTAAGTGCATTGCCCTGTCATAACAAAGCTCGTTGAATTATTAGAGATGAGGGGAATTGTTCGGAGCCTGGAATGGGGAAAGGGATGGGAGGGAGCTTGTGGATTGTCTTTGTGGAGCCCCTCCATGGAGCATTTAGGATGTGGTTGGGGCTTTCTGAGGGTGCCTGGAGGACAGTGAGGGCAGGGAGTGAGGGCCAGAGGCTTGGGTTGGGTCAGGTAGCCTTGGGCAAATCCCTGTTTGTTTGTCTCCCTGTCCCTGTCCTGGACTGTGTTTCAGTTGGTGTCCTCCTGCTTTCCCTTGTGCTTTTTTAGACATGGATAAAAAATAAAGAGGAAAGAAGGGGTCAAATTAAAGCCTCATGTCCCAGAGAAGTGGTTGACCCCTCCAGTTCCTCCAGCACTATCAAAAATCTCATTTCCTCTTCCCCACTCCAATGTCCACAGTGGGGCTGGTGCTCCCAGTGCCCTTGTGAGCAGTTTCCCTTATGCCTGGTGCAAACTATGGGTTGCTGAGACGTGAATCACCTCAGATGGCTTCCTTCCACCCCCAAAACTCCTCCCTGGGATATCAGCACGGCAGAGTTGGTGTGAATCCCGTGTCAGCCCAGCACCTCCCATCCTTATGCTGGTGTTTGTTCGTGGTGGATTAAGGTGAGAAATGGGCTTTTGGGCAGGGGAATTCACTTGTACAGTGGGAACCCAGGCTAGGACAGGTGAGTTATTTCTCGAAATCCGATGAGGTGAACCCCACTCCTAAGTCTCATTTCTAATGTTCACACTGGTTTAGTTTTTAACCTGTATTTTTCCCTTCCAGTTCCTCAGTTTCCCAACACGAGCTCCAAGTTACATCCTGCATCTCAACAAGATTAACAAGATCGTCACGGGCTGGGTCTGTGAAAGGTTTTGACATTTACAGAAAGAACATGCAGTGGAAATAATAAATGTTGTTATTTTCACGAACTAAAGCTTTGTACAGATGAACAAATTTGCTCTTTTTCTTCCTTAATAGTGAGGGGTTTTTAAACACTTTATGTGGAGCTCTCCTGTTTAGAGACAAGGCTGAAAACAAACTAGGAGCTAATTGAAACCCTGCCTCCCTTTTATTTCCCTGCTCCCATGTCTCAGTGAAGACTAATTTAAGGGGCATTCACCCAGTTAGTGGAAATGCGTCACTCTCATCAGCAGTAATGGGAATTACAGAAGGATGCTGGTTGCAAGGTTGACAAAGATGGAGATAAATTTCCCTGCTGGACAAGTGCAGAGACAGGAGAATTCCTGCTTGCACCAAAACATGTGGCCAAAGCTCTCTCCCTCCAGTTGCAAAAGAATCCTCCACAATAAATAGCCAGGGGAAAAGGGGAAATGAGCAGGGGAAGTCTCCATCCAGCCAGTTCCTCACCATTCCTGCAGCTCTGTGCAGGTGCCCACACCAGCAGCACCCCCAGCATGACAATTTTTGAGTGGTGTTTGAAAAGAAAAGGCATCTCAGGGCTTTCCAAGCAGCTGGGAAAGGAAAGACTTCGAAGGTGTGAGAGCCTGTCATCATCTCCCCTCTGACAGTGCTGGGATTGCCAGCGAAGTGCTGACCTTGGGGAAGGCTTATGAGGTGTTTCCCTGCTGCAGTTGGGTACTGGTGATCTGTGATGGCTTTAACTTCTCTGGCACTCAGATCTAAGATAAGTTAGGCAGGAGTTATTAACCTGAATCACCCCAAATTGTGGAGTCACTGTTGATTCAGCTTAAGCCAAACCTACTACCCAGACACTGGGAAATTGTTGCCAGGAGACCTTGTGCAAACACTTCACCCCCTAGAGATCGAGCCAGCCTGGAGGCAGAATGCCTGCAGCCTCAACGAGTAAAAAGAAATTCTCCTTTTAGCCTGGGGTATTGGCAATGAAATGGGATTTATTTCTACCTGAGGAATATCACTGCTCATTCTTGTGGTTCAGATTGATCTAAGAAAGCTCAAATGGATTCAAAGCTGCCTTTTGCTCAGTGTTGTGCAAACAGCCATGGAGAGCGTCCCTGTCCCAGCACAGCATAAAGCCACATCCTCTTGGCTGGGTTAAGGATGTTAATGAGGTATCTGGGGAGCTGACATTTCGTGAAGGACAATTAGCAGCATTCACAACCCTCCACCTTGGTGTTTTACATCAGATACAGCCCTGCTTCGTGCCTCAGCTCTCTGCTACCTGCAGGAGGAGGGATTCAGCTCACAGATGCAGGGGGTGATGGCAGGGGAGTTGCTTTGTCCTAAAAATGTCAGTTTTGGCTCAGAGGTTGAGCATCCTGAAGGAGGGTGCTCCGCAAGGGCATCCCTACACTTGCACCAGTCAGATGCACACCCCACTCCCCTCTGCTCTGCAGTGTGATGGGCTGCAGCTCTATCAAGATAATAAAAAGAGGAGAGTTAAAAGCCAGAGTGGAGAGAAAAAGAAGAAAATTAATAAAATTAATAAATCCCCAGCAATCTGCGGTTTGTGTGGCCTGGTCTCCTCTCTCCAGGAGTCCTTGCAGTTACATGAGGGTTGCAATATGGATCTGGGAACCTGGAAGGGTGCACATCACATCCAGCTTTGCCCTGTATTCAAATGTGACCACTTCTGGGGCACAAGTTAAGGATGGAATGTGATTCAAATTGTCAGGTTTATGGGCACCCACCCACAGTGGCAGGTGTGTCCCAGTAACTAGAGGAGACAGATGCAGTAGCTGGAAGCCAGGGGGGGTTCTCTGGGACTTCTCAAATGGACACTGCATTTACTGAAGGGCCCAGAGAAACACGCTGTGCTCCTGGAGGTGAAAGATGTGGCTGCTTTGTTGGTGATTCTGCATTTGAGTGAATACATTCTGTATTTATACCAAGCAAGCTGTGCAATGGTGCACACAGAAGGGCAAGAGATCTGAAGACACTGCAGAGAGACATGGAGACTTTTTTAGGATTCAGCTCTGTGCCAAGTACACAGCAGGACACAGCAAAGCAGAGAAATTCCTCAGGAGTCAATTAAAATAACAGTTAACCAAGGGGGCAGCTTGAATCTCTCCTTCCAGAGAAGGCAATAACATCACAAAGAAGGGTGGCTGGTGGGACGGTTGAGTGTCCAGGAGAACACTCCAGATGTGGTCTGTGTTTCACTCTGCTGAGATGAACAATAAAAGGAAATTCTGGGTAGAACAGGGGGCTGGGCTGGACCTGCTCCTATAAGAAACATGGTGGGAAGGCTCCAGTTGCGGGGACAGCTTTGCTGACATTTCTGGGATCAAAGGAAGTTGTCATTATGTTGCTGCATCCTGTGTGTGAGAGAGCCACGGCCCACTGAGGAGAACATCTGCAAAAGATGCAAAAGGACACACAAGGCTTTGACCTCTCTCTCCAGGCTGAACCTGATTGGTTTTCCTGCTAGCAAATGGCAAATCCACTCACAGAAAACGTGCAATTCTTCCCCAACAGGCTTGCAAACAGCTAGCCCTCAGCTCACCACCAGCAGTGACCATGTTGGAGAGGTCCCATGGCTCTGATGATGGATCAGGTTTGTGGGTTCAGCAAACCAGGCAGCATGGGATAAAGAGGGTGTGCTTTCCATGCTTTGTCTGATTGACCTACTCCAGGATCAGAGCTGGATCCCACACCTGCCAAGAGCAGTGTGGAACTGGAATCGACACTATTGATCTCTATCAATACTCTTGGTCTCCATCTAGTATATCTTGGTCTGAAACAAAGGGAAGGCTTATCCTCAATCGACCCCTGACTAGCAAGTGCTCCACGTCCCACTGTGGAGTTCCTGAGGCTCCTGGGTCAGCAGCAGCTGGACTTTTTCAAGTGTGTTTCTCCATTTAGGGTCTCTCCAATCACTGGAGAGGATGGAGATGTTTCCCTCCATTGCCCTGGGTGGGATGAACAGAGAGAGATTAACATGGATGTTCACTTTTTCCTCTGGGAAATGTGAGATGAGGCACGGTTTTCCCCACACACCCCAGAAGGCAGTGCCATACTGACTTCCTTCATACTTGGAAATATTTAGGATCCTGAGTCAGCTAGGAAAATGTGAAGTCCGTAATGTTTCTGTATTTCTAAGCCTCTGGACAGTGGGCTCAAGCATTGAGATGAGCAGGGAAGGCAGGGTTGCCCATGCATGTGTAGCAGCCACGATGTCCAGGAGCACCCAGGAGAGAGTGGAAGGAGCAGGGTGGGCTCACAAGGGTGATAAAGGAGCTGCAGGACTGGGAAGAGTTAGGCAACCTTGGAAGAACTCCCAGCCCTTTTGTCTCCAAGGTCTTGAGAACAAAATTAGTTCTTCCTTAGACTTAAGGAGCATGGTTAGTTAATGTCTAAGGCTTCATCCTGGATCAATGCAAATTTCCTGCTTTAAAATGTGGAGAAACCCCTCTGAAACAAGGTCTGTGAGCACAGCTGCTGTCCCGTGAGAATCTTCCCTGCAGGAAGAGCCTCACCTCCTTCAAAGCTACTGAATTCACAGGGTAGATGACAAACCCAGATGCTGACACCTATTGTTGCTTTTCAAGATGCTGGATTAAAGAACAGGTTGATGTTGTAACATTGTAGTTCACACATAGAATCACAAAAACCCCTCATTTTCTCCAAAAAGAGTCTGTTTGTCCTCTTCAAACTGTTTTCTCTTTCACATGTCTGCATGGGTGGTATTACAGAACAGCATGTAGTCCTGCACATAGGAGGGCAAACATGGAAAACAGGAAATATTATGGCCATATTCTACAGATAACAAACCAAAATATGGTAGGCCTGACCTCATCCTCAAAACTGAGTGAGTG
The DNA here is from genome assembly GCF_009650955.1 of Corvus moneduloides. Taxonomy (NCBI): domain Eukaryota; kingdom Metazoa; phylum Chordata; class Aves; order Passeriformes; family Corvidae; genus Corvus; species Corvus moneduloides. The sequence continues at coordinate 71,792,661 of NC_045479.1, forward strand.
GGTTCCCAACTTAGTTGTCCTTTTTGAGGCCTGAACCTCAGAGGAATGAGAACCAGAGAGCCACACTGCAGTGACCACCCCAAGCTGGGATCTCCCTTTTCCTATTTTGATGTGACATCACTGAGTTTGCCTCATCTGCTTCCCCAGCTCCTACAGCACCAGGCAGGGTTGGACTGCTCATCTTCATTGAAAAGCACAGGGAATAATCACAGGAAATAGTGAGGAAGAAAATGGAATCCTGAAACCTCCCTTGGTGTATTAGTTATGGAGAGTTTCCTCTCCAGTGTGCTGTGAGTTTGATATGAGACATTTATTTGTCAATGAATGAGGGAGATTCTTCTGAGAATGGCAGAGGAGTCCAAAGCAGAAAGAGGAGTAGGGAAGGAGAGGAGCAGGAGGTGGTGAGGAGCTCCCAGTTTCCCTGAGGTCACTCCTGGCAGGACACAGAGGCACAAGACAGCACATATTCAGGAATAAACGCAGTTCTTCCTCCTTGACTGTTGCCATCTTTTATTTACTGGCCAAAAGCCACTCTCCTGGCATTGCACATGTCCCACCCCACCCCTTTGTGCTAAAGAACAGCTCTCTCTATATTTAGCATTCCCCATCTCCCATTGTGTAGCTGCAAACACATCCCACCGGTGCTCCATGGGCACGCCAGGGTGGGGCTTGGCAATTCCTGGTGGACACTTCCTATTTTTAGCTATCTGATGACATGTGGATGTTTCAGCTCCTCGTAATTCTTTCCATGCAACAGACCTGGACACAGTTTATAGCTCCCCATGATGTAAAATCCTGCACATTTTCTCCTCCTGGTGCCAGCAGGATGAAGGAGGGGAGAAGGATTGGAGATGTGTCCTGCAGGTAGACTGGGTGGGATAAGTGAGATGATTCCCCCAGGGAAAATCAATCCAGGCAGAGCTCTGGGGACTCAGTGAGAAGAGAAGGCTCTGGGGAGACCTGGTTGTGGCCTCTCAATACTGAAAGAAAGATGCGGACAAACCTTTTAGCCTGTTGTGATGAGACAAGGGGTGATGGTTTTAAACAAGAAGGGTCAATTCATATTAGATGTAAAGAAGAAATTTTTTACAATAAGGGTGAAAAAATACTGGCACAGGTTTCCCAGAGAGGTGGTAGATGCCCCATCCCTGGCAACATTCAAGGTCAGGCTTGGAGCAACCTGGTCTAGTGGAAGGTCTCTTCCAACCCAGACTATTCTCTGATTCTATGACTTAATGCTTGAGCCTCATACTATAAGGCACATTCATCTTCTCACAGGACGATGTGGACTACAGGAAAGCCTCTTGCGGGAATTCTTCCTGACAGCCACCAAAAAGCAGCAGTCTGAGCCTCAGGAGTGAGGCCATCCTGCCACTGGGGACTTTCTGGCCTCTTTTGCTGGATCCTGTCAAAAACATGGGTGAGTTGGCACATGGGCAGAATCCAATCTGATGGGATTGATCCAGTTCCTGGAGAGACTATCCTACTGTCCTTATTCAGAAGCTGTGGTGGATTAATTAAATGTTTAAAGCTGGGGAACAAAGGACAGGAATGCGTGGCTGATTTTCCCAGAAGAGTCATGATGCTGGTCTTGTTCTGCCCAGACTGTTCAGGGGTGATCTGGCAAAGGGGTGGAATAGTGAAGCCAGCAGAGATTTATGCAACTGAAAACTCACCAGGAAAACCTGCTGAAGGATATTCTTCCTTGTCTGCAGGAAGTGAGCAGGAAAAGGGACAGCCTACGTTTGATGTTGAAAAGTGGAAAAGTTTGCACATGGAAAACAAAGCAGCCTGAGAATACACAGACCCCAAATTAGCCATTCCCAGGGTGTCATCCTTGGGTCCCTGGAAAGTGTTGAGTGAAATGTCAACACTGCACTCAGCCAGAGTCAAAAAGGTCAAATAGGAGTCTAGAGTTTGGACAAGAAGAATATTATTAAAAAAAACCCCACCATGGCATGGAGTGAATCCCCATGGCACTGACCCCTTGCGTGGTGGGTACAATGCTGATGCCCCACCTCAGGAGGATACAATAGTGCTGGAAAAGGTAAAAGCACCAGGAACAATTCTAGGCCCTGAATTGGCTCCTGTGTAAGAATAGACTGGGTCCCCATTGTGTGCAGCAGAGAAAGCTGAGCAGGAGAGCAGCCCCTGGGTCACAGCACCTGGAGGGCGAGGGGGAGGAGGCAGGAGCATCAGCTCCTTCACCTAACTCCAGCAGCTGGGCAGCATCCCTCAGCCAAGCAAGAGCCAGGAAGAGCTCAGGTGTGGCTCTTGCTGCCTCAGCATGCTGTGAAGACCAGAGACGTGAATAAATCTGAAAAAAATTCATGGAGGACAAATCTACTGGTGGCTGATGAACATGATGCTCTGGACCACCACCCTCGTGCTGGAGTTCCTGGGGAGATCACCTATTGCTGCAGTTCTCGTTCTGCTCTCTAGGAATATTCCTCCATTCCCACTCTCCCCCTTTATCCACCCCCGGTTATTTTGGGGACGCGGTGCTGGCTCAGACCAGGCTTTGCTGAGCTCCAGGGTGGTGGCTGTTATTCCCTGAGGCGTGTGACCAGCTGGGATCTGGCAGTGAAAAGAAGCACTGTAGAATCGTGTCAAAAGAGGAGCCAGGGGAGCCCCATCAAACAGCAATTATGAAGTGAAACCAGCCGAAAAAATGAAGGGATGTACGCAGAAGATCTGCTTTCCTACGGGGATCGAAAGGAGTCAGTGTTACCAAGTGAGATGGCATGGAGATCCCAGACTTCCCTTCAGAGCGATTTCTCCCTCAAAACCCCACCGAATTTGTAGGTTTTTTTCTTGGAAGCCGTCTAAGGAAGGGGATAAAGAGGCTCTCAGTTCTGGGAGCGCAATCCCTTCTCTGCTGGAGGGGGCAGGAGGCTTAATTCAGCCCGGCATCCCTCCCTTTCAGTTCAGCCCCCAGACACAAAGGCAGAGAAATGCCAGGAATTTCCCAGCGCCCTCCCCAGACCTGCTCCCATCTCCCTCCCCCCCCCCCCCCCCCCCCGCCACCTCCTCTGGCTGGGAGGGAGGAATACTAATAACAAAATAGGGATCTTTAATAGGCCCCTTGCCTGGTGACTTTGGGATTGAATGCCGAAAGGGATGGACGTGACCAACCATATGGAATGAAGCTTCTTCAAGTCCCATTTCTTGGTTTTGCTGCTTTGTTTTGTTTTCCCTTCCCCAATTTCTCCCCCCTTTCTACTCAGAGCTGAAAAAATTCCTCTCGGCCCCTCGCCTCTGTTTCTTTCCCTTGGAGTCAGGCTGCAGCTCTAATCACTGCTGGGTGATTAGCATGTGAAGGGAGAGAGGAAAACAAAATCTTTATTGCTGGCTGGTGGAGCAGGAGCAGCTGTCTGGACGGATGCTGGCTCCTGTGTGATCCTCCCCACCGCCTCTGATCCCTTCCATTGTGGATGTTTTCCCATAAGAACAGGCAACACACCAAGGAAGGGCAGAAAATGAGATGGGGACAAAAATCAGAGCAGGTGGACTGTGTTTCTTGGGGAAAAACAGAATGTAATTTTTGTTTTCAGCTTTGAACTTGGAGAGAGTAGGGGGGGACAGGGACTTCAGTGCTGTGCCGAGGGGACGACAGCAGCAATGAAAGGATAATTTGTAGTGCCGACCTCACTGGGAGCGGGAGGGGCAACACAGAGCCCTTTGATGAGTCGAGGCCAGGGATGGAGGAGGTGGATTGAGCTGGAGGCTGGGACGGGAGAAAAGGCACCTGCCATGAGTTAGGCGGTGGTGGGGACAGTGGGATGGGGATCCAACCTGTGCAAGACATCACTGTCCCTTGTGAGGGGAATCCTGGCCAGCAGAAGATGAAGGGCTGGCAGGTGGACTGAATGTTTCTCGCTCATCCTCCCCAGACCCTCGATGAGCAATGGATCTGCAGAGCTCTCTGAGGAGTCTGCAGCAGCCTGGCTCAGTAATTACAGCCTGAGGTTGGACAGTCACTCCGAAGGGATGTGCTACCAGGATGGAAAACACTATCTGTTTGTTGTTTGTCAGGAGGCTGTGATGGGAACGCCGCTGCCTCTGGGGCGGGTATTCCCTGCCAGCTCCAGAGCTGGCTGTGCTCAGCCCCTCCTCCCCTCGCTCCAGGTGTTTCCTCTTCTGAGCTCGATAATGAAATCTGTGAGCCTGAGCCAGTTTATATTTAGTTTCCACCATTGCTGGGGTCTGCTGGCCACTAACAAACAGCAGCAAAACACCACTGGTGGGTTCCTGGTCCCTGAGGCTTAGGAGCTGCCTCTGTGGAGGGAGGAGGTGGGGTTTGAGGGATGGGGACAGGGGCAGCACACAGCTGATCATGCCTTTAGCCACTGCTTTGGACCAGCCCCCCACAAAGCGATGAGATCCAGACCAGTTTTGTTTTGGGAACTGTCTCTGGCTATGCAAACTAATCCTGTATAATGTCTGGTATTCCTGACCTGTCTCTGCTCCCTTTGTGAAGAAGCTCCTACTGAGTGCAGGTATCCTCCATGCTGCTTGTTCCTCAAGCTGAGCTTCCCTTTGGTCTCCTGTCCATGCCATGCACAGTAGGTGGGATTCAGCTGCCTTGTCATGGGTTTATTGGATCATCTGAGTTGTCTCTGGGAGGTGTCTGATACATCTGTAGTATTTCTGTATCCCACAGAGAGGACTCTCAGGCACAGGGTGGGATTCTTGGGGTGTCCTGTGCAGGGCCAGGAGTTGGACTTGGATGATCCTAAGGGATCCCTTCCATCTCAGGATATTCTGTGACGTCCTAGAGCACCTCAGCTGGTGCCACAGCTCAGCTGAGTTGAGCCCTCAGTCTCTGTTGACTTCCATGGGGGTTTAAATACCCAGCTCAAAAGGGTGGAATCACAGAATGAATCACAAGAGTCGTTTGGATTAGAAGGGAGCCTAAACTCACCCAATTCCAACCCCCTGCCATGGACAGGGACACCTTCCACTATCCCAGGTTGCTCCAAGCCCCATCCAACCTGGCCTTGGACACTTCCAGGGATCCAGGGGCAGCCACAGCTTCTCTGGGCACCCTGTGCCAGGGCCTCGCCACCCTCACAGGGAAGAATTTCTTCTTAATTTCCATTCTAAACATGCCCTCTATCTGTTTAAAGACATCACCCAAAACATATTTTGTGTCATGGGCAGAATTTTAGGGCATATTTTGATTCCAGTCAAAGGAAGCACTTATCTACTGGCATCCTGTGGGATATCTTGAACTCACCAGGCAGGCAGGCAGAGAGGAAACTTCAGAGAATGAGGTTGTTGCATCTGCTCTTAAATCATCTGCTTGTGGTTGGGTAACTCACTGTCATTGAGGACTCTCTCTCTAGGCTTAAATTAGAAACATCACTGAAATTAATGGACACCAGACAAGGAAATCTTGATATTCCCAGAGTATTTGTCACACTGAAAGCCATCTTGAGTGATGGAGATGAGCTATGGCAAATAAGGATATTTTTCAAACCTTCCTGCTGAGGGAAGCTAATGCCTCACAGTTACGGTTTTGTCATGGTGGATCCTAAACCAAAAGTCTGCTGGGTCAGGAGTTGGATGCTACTGATTAGGTCAGAGCTGCAATGTGCTTCAAAACTCATTTAGCATGTGTTTGGTGCAATGAGGGTGTAATACCTGTTATTGATGTGATGTTTATTTATTCACAGAAAGAAAACTCCAGTCACGGGGGCAAAAATTCCATGTTTTGCCATATGTATGTACATAACTGTGCACTTGCACTGGACATTTATTTTAATAGAATCACAAAATCACAGAATGGCTTGAGTTGGAAGGGACTTTGTGATCATCCAGTTCCACTCCCTGTCGTGGGCAGAGACACCTTCCACTAGGTCAGGTTGCTCCAAGCCCCTTCCACCCTGGCCTTGGACACTTTCTGGGATAGGGCATCCAAAATTTCTCTGGGCAGCCTGCTCTAGTGTCTTACCACCCTCACAGTAAAGATTTTTTTCTTAATTTATAATCTAAACCCTTTCATTTGAAGCCATTCCTTCTTGTCCTGTCACTCCATGCTTTTGTAAATGTCCCTTTCCATCTTTTTTTCTAGGCTGCTTTGAACTAATTAAGGGTCATGTTCCTGTCAATCTGAGCACCTAAATGACACCATGTTTGGCTTTCATGGCCAAACAGAACATCACATTTTGGATTCTGAACTTGCTCGCAAGCAAAACTACCACCCCCAAAATTTCAAACCTGTCTAAACTCATCCAACAGGGCCAGGGAATTATAAACCAAAGGGTTTGGGTATTCCATATCCCTGGCTAGGAAGAATTGCCCAGGTTAGAGCTGAGGCAGCACGAGTTGTGCAGTGGGACTGCAGAGATCATCTGACCCACTGGAGACACCTCCCTGATCCTCCAAAAGTCTTGCTCTGCATACAAGCTCTCACAGCAGGCAGGCTCCCGAACCTTCAATGGAGAGTGTGTCCAGGCCTAATTCTGCTAAAGAATTGGAATTGAGATATTTTATCTTGTTGTAAGTTCCAACACGTCAATTATCTTGAGTTCTTGAGACCTTTGATCTTTTCCTTCACCCACAGCTAACAGCTCCTGTGTCACCATCTGTCCTGCAGCCTGGAAGTGCAGTGCAGTGCATTGTTTATCCTCAAGGAGCTTTCCGTGGGTTTGAGGCCATCATACAATACTGGCTGAGATATATTTTTGGCAGGAGCGGTGACGTTTGACGGAACACCCTTCTTGACAATTTCTATAGATATTTCTACTTAAAATAAACTTCTGTTTAGCCAGGATTTTGATTATATGCTCCCATGCTCTTGAGAGTTAAAGAACATAAGGAAATGCATTGTTAAGTGAAAGCTTTGTTTTAGTGGTGCTACTTGAAAGAAGTTTCAAACTAAGAGGTGGTGGCTGGAGTTTTCTTGCTGGATAAATTGAAAAGATGCCCTTTCTAGGACAAGAGTATGTGAAAATTAAAGGGACACACTGATCACTGAAACCAGGTCTACCTTTCCACAATTTCTGTTCAAGAAATCAAAGAAAATTTGCTTCATGAGAAGGAAACAATTTATACCCACTTATACAAACCCCTCTTTGCAAGGAGAACCTCTTGAGAGACTCAGAGGCAAGGCCACAAAGCCAGAATGAACTTTGCACAGTCAGCGTGGCTGAAAGACGGGGTCAGAAGAGGAGTTTTGGGGGAGGCTGATGAAATAATAATCACAGCAACATGGCAAATAAAGCCAAGCGAGTTCAAAATTCAGAGGAATCAAGGCATAATGTATTCCACACATTCATTCCCATGATTCCACACCGTGCATTAACGGCTGAGGGAAACATCCAGAGGGATCCACAAAGATTTCTTTATGCCAAAAGGCGACAGTGGGAAGACTTGCTAGGAATACTGTTGGTTGACATGGAGCTGAGGAGCTGGGTAAGATCAGCTCTCCTGCTGTGGTGGGATTGGGACAAGGCACGTGCCCACTCCAGCCCTCTTCTGTAGATTTGGAATGGTGATATTTAGTCTTTGGGTGACCAGAATCCTTCCCAGTTTGCTGAGCTGGAGCTGGAGAAGCGCAGCCCTACAGCCAGGGTCTCCCTGTGCATGGCAGGGGGCTTGGAACGAGATGGTTTTTGATTTCCCTTCCAGCCCAAATCAGTCCATGGTTCTAAGTGAGGGAAACATAGGATTTGAGGGCAAAGATTCAATCCTGGCTGACAGAGCTGCTGTGCTGGCCTGGCACAGGGGAGTTGACTCCGTGCCCGTGGCTGCAGGAAGCTACGAGGGTGTGATCAGCACCACATTCCTGTGCCAAGCATTGTTGGCAAGCACTGCAGTGACCTGGCTGCTTGCTGGGACAGACTGTGAGCCATCAGATGGAGAAAGCTCAGCCCAAGGGCCTTGGTATTTCTTCGTGACCATCCTAAGGCATGTCCCACCTTATTGTCTCTGTGCTAAGGCATGAGGCAGGGACTGCATCTGCACTGTGTGCAAGGTGGATGCTAAAAGTGACCGAGAATCAGCTTCAGAGCAAGAATCTACATTTTGTTTGCACAAAGGTAAAGCAAATATTCACTGGTGGTGTGTTTCCTCCGGGCAAATAGCACGATGTTTCCGTGCCCCTCCTCTGTACCAGTCTAGGGAGTGCGAGAGCAGACACCGTCTTTTCATAGAACCAGACACTGGTTTGGGTTGGAAAGGACCCCAAAAATCATCTTGTAGACCTTAAAGATCATCTAATGATCTTTTCCCAAAAATCTGATTGTATCTTCCCTCTGTAGTGCTGCAGACTAAGTTTTTCCTCCACATGGGGTAAATATTTTAAAGTATTCATTCAGATTATTCTGTTTTCAAAAAGCACTGAGGGGGACTTGAGGGAGAATGATTTATTATCATTCAGGGACTGGGGACATGGGTTGGTGACACCATCATGACACTCCTGCTCTCCAGACAGATTTGCAATGTAAAATTTAAACAGATCCCTAACTTTGATCCCAGAGCTCTCTCTCAGCTGCTTTAAAGTGTGTGTGGAGGTAACAAGGCCAGGCACAGACTTATTTTGGTGAACCTGGTTTTCTTTCTGAAGCTTTGCCTGAAAATCTCTTCACCTTTGCAGCTGAGCTGGGATGTGAGAGTTGGTCTAAGTTTCCTCTTGGAATGCAGAGCAGACATGGAAAACAGCTCTTAAGCACTTGCACAGTTTTCAGTGCATCTTCAGGGCATGAAGGGAGTCAGCTTTGGAGATTGGCTGGTTAGAAATAAAGTTAATAAGTAGAGTCAGATGGGAAATAAATCCGAAAGAGAGCAGGATATCTGCTCTTTGGGTGTTCAGTCAGGCTCTTTAGTTGGATCCAAGGCACATCTTCATTTTCAAGGTCCTTCCCTATGTTCTGGTGTGTCCAAAGAGGGTCATTTACAGCAGACTGAGCACAGGAGGATGTCCCAGGAACTTGGGAGGGATTTCTGATTTTGTTGTTGATGCAGGGAATTGAGGACTCCTGTTTTCATAGATATTTGCCAGAAACACCTATCTAAATGTAGGTGACCTCCATAAAAACAGAGAAAGTGTCTGGTGGTTATCAGCTGCTTCACAGTCAGAATAAGTGTTACATCTTCATCTGGGAGATTTTTGGCTCAGAAGCTGTTCTCAGAAAATATAGTTGGTCAAAAATCAAAATATGGATATTGGCTGAACTAAAATGAATTTTTTTTTTCTTTTTTTTTTTTTCTGTCACAGAAATAGAAAAGCAGGCAAAAATCTTATCAGGTTGAGTCATCACTTTGGGTTTGTCCTAAAATGAAACATTTCAAATCAGGTGGGTTTTTTTGCTTATCCCTGCAAGCTCTTAGGAAAGGTCATCTTAAATCACCGCCAGGTTTGCAATTTAGCACTTCAACATTTCGGTTTGAAAATGAGTAAAAAAATGTTTTTTCAACATCTCTGACTTATTTATTTATTCACATATAGGTTTTTTTCCTATTTGACAGTGTTCCTTGGAGCAGTTCACAGGCAGATCTGTGGTACCCTCTAGCAAGACTCTCGCCACCACAACTCAGTCTGGAGGAGGATGTTTCTCTATAATTAGATTGGACCATCTTGATCCGCCAGCCTTGAGAAAAACCTATAATAAGCACATTTTTGACCCCTCTAAACCTCGCTTGGGCAACTAGAAAAAAGGGGACCAGTCAGTATTCAAAGCTCAAAAAAAGAAGGGGAAAATAAAGAAGAAAAGATACATTTTTAGACATTGTGGTAGCAGAATAAAAAAGGTGAAGGAAAAGGGACAATTAAATCTCCTATCATTTGTGGGTAAACCCCAAAATATTGCTTTTGGAAGCAAAACCAGTTAATTTAGCCCATCCAATGGGGTTTTTCGGGATGGGGAAGTGCCCAGCTGAGAAATACAAAGCAGAAACAAACCTGGGATGGGGATCACACCTCAGAGGTGTGACCTGTCTCAGTGAGGCACTCGGGGAGATATGAAGTCCCTGTCCAGCTGATAAGGCTCACACCCTTTGCCAGGCTGAGGACTCGGTGTACAGAGCACTACATGTTGTTATTCTTTTTGCACTGTCAGCCTGCTGGGCTGGGAGGAATGTGATCCTCCTCCCTCTTTGCTTTTATCAGCACACCATTACTCCATAGATTTGTAACTGTCTTGGATTTTGCCTTCATAATCCTGACGCAAACCCATCAGATCCGCAGAGTGAATTATTACTTATTTTGGGACACTCCACCTGGCTCTCCAGCAGGCTGATTCCAGTTATGGCAACAAGAGGAACATATGTTTGGGGGGAAAAAAGCTGCGGTTCTCCCTGTGGTGATGTCTATCCATGTTGGCATAGTCCCTCATGGTGTTATTCCGACCCATCTCAACCACTCGAGAGATGAGGCAGCCCAAAAACAATCACAGAGAAATCTTCAAAATTCATCAGCAAAAATGGATGTGTAGTTATGGGACGGAGAGGATGGAACAGCCTCAAGTTGCACCAGGGGAGGTTCAGGTTGGATATTATGAAAATTTTCTTCACTAGAAAATTGATTAAGCATTGGAACAGGCTGCCCAGGGATGTGGTGGAATCCTTGTTCCAAAAACAAGATGCGGCACTTTGCAATATGGTTTACGAGGGCATGTAGCGACAGACAAGGGGGAATGGCTTTAAACCGAAAAAGGAGAGATTCAGATGGGATATTAGGAAGAAATTCTTGCCTGTGAAGGTGGTGAGACACTGGAACAGGTTGCCCAGAGAAGCTCTGGCTGCCCCATCCCTGGAATGCTCAATGCTTTTTCTCCTAATGAGGACAATTAGAGGTTTTCAAGACAGAGCTGCTGTGAAGATTTCTATTAAATCTGTGCATTACATCTTCTTGCACTGCAAACAGATTATCCAGTCACCTACAGCACACACAGACATCCAGAATGTGGGAATCTCTCACAGGCAGGCACCAGGGAGGAATGCCATGGGAGGGAGCTGGAGAAATTACCTGCGTGCCACGGGGCTGAGTCACTCTGGGACTGAGCCTGCTTATCGGGGGGAAATGGTACATGGTGGAACATTGTTTAAATGTGAAATCCCATCTGTGTCAATGAAGGGAGAGAACGTAAATTACAGGGAGCAGAGGGAGGGAAGGGCAGCTGGCATGTGGGAAGGCAGAGAAATGAACGGCAGGTTTCAGTGTGAATTCAGACCAGAGCCACAAGAGAGGGCTGGATTTAAGGAAGGAACAGTGGGGCAGGGGGAAAGGAAAGAGCTTGGCAGTGGGGAAAGAGGAACAGACTGAAAATGTACCTGTGTTCCAATTAGTAGTGGAGCCCAGGAGCTCCAGACACGGCTCTCTGAGCAAGGAGGTGTCAGTCCAACCTCCTCCAACTCACCCCGTGCAAACTCAGAGCTGGACTCTGCTTTGGGGTACGAGACAAACCAGGACAAGGGACTGGCCCACACCAAAGTCAGAATCTGATCCTACAAAAAACAACCAACAGGATGGACTACAGCAACACTCCTTCCTCCTCTCTTGCAGCCCAGCTTTGCAGGCAGCGTGTGGTTGTTGTACATTCGGATTTTAATCCCGAACTGTGGGTTAGCAGTGGATGGATGGATGGATGACTCTGCGTCCTGCAGCAGTGATGAAGAGGATACTCTGCCTCCTGCCCCCTACTCAGCAATATCAGACCTGTTGGTAGGGCTCTCTGATCACAGCTCTGCTGATATCTGACATCTGTGGGAAGGGTTAGCATTTACTGAGCCTTGTACAACATGTGGAGGAAAACAGCTTTAGCTCCAAAACAAGCAGCTGATATCATCATCAGGTATCCCATAGCTCTATTCTAATGATGATGACATTGCTCAGAAAAGCCACTCTCAAAAGAGTGTCTCTGATTGAAAGTGCTCCAGGAAAAGGCCACAGAGGCAGCTGCTTTCTCTGTTGCAGCAAAACTGTGTAGGATGCTTTATAAGGAAATAACCAAGGGCTTTCTTAGCTTCAGTATTTACTAGAAACTTCTTCTCCAAACTTCCCAGATCTACCTGCCTTGTGGCAGGGGAAGAGAGACACTGCTCAGAGTAGAGGAGGATTAAATCAGGAACATTTGTAGGCAATTACAAATCCAGGAGACAGCAGAGAATGAGGAGATTGAGGGAGCTGGCCAATGTCTGAATGACTGTGGCAACTCCTGGGGTTTCCTGATGGAAAAAGGCAAAACATCCCTTTCAGCTTCAAAGGGGCAGGTAAAGGTGTCCAAGGAACTAAAATCTGGTTGACTTTTCTTCAGCCACTGGGAAAATAACGGGGCAAGTTCCCCTGGGAGCTATTTACAAGCATGGGCAGTAAAACAAAAAGGGATTATGAACAGGACTTACTGAGAGCAGGCTGTGTTTGGACTACTTCTTTGACTTCTGGGATGAGCTGACAGGCAAGAGCAGCTGATGTCTCCTACCTGTACTTAAGCAGGGCTTCTGATGTGGTCTCACAGGTCTATATACAGATTGGAGAGATGGGGACTGTATGGACAGATTGTGAGGCTGCAGCAGGAGATGGGCTTTGCTCAGTGAAGACAAAGGTGAGCAGTGGGATGGCAAGAGAAAAGTTAAAAAAATGCAGAAAAAGAAATTCTGTCTGTTTTTAAGGTGCAATTCTTCACCATGGGCATGACTGATTATTGAAACAGCTTCAGACTATCCTTAGAGAGGTTAAAAGCTGGACTAGGTGAGATCTTGTACAACAAAATCTAACTTTGAAATTAATTCTCATTATAATCAGACTATGATTAAATGATGGATCATCCTTGGTGTACTCTCACCTCTCAGAGTGCAGCTTTTCCTGCTCCCTACCAGAGGTATAAAGGTGGTTAAATAAAAGCTATGCAAAGAATGGCATGACACAGGAGGGATCACCAGATCTTATTTCCTTGTTCCTGAAGCCTGGGAATTTCCAGCAGCTTCCAAAGGCAACCTACACTGTACTTTGACAGTGAACGTAATGCACACAAATATTTGCAAGGGAGGAAAAGATAAAAAAGTCCTCTAAAGAAACTTTATGCTCCAAAAGGGGCTTAACTTATTCAAAAAGGGGGAAACTTTTAAAAGAAAATATAATAAATGGCAAAGTTCTTATATATGGCAGAGTAAATACTTCGAAAGCAACAAACTGGATGCTCAGAGGACAAATATATATCATGTATTAAAAAGATTTTGGAAAAAGACTAAATCTAGATAAATAAGTGGTTAGTAAAAGACTAAAAGTGATTGAAGCAAAACAAAATCCTTAAAAATACCTAAATGAGAAATGAGGCATAGAAAAAGTCAATATCTGGAAGTTTAACATAGAACATCAATAAATTATGCCAACAAGATTTGAAGAAACATTTTACTAAAGGAATGAAATATCAATAAAACCTCACTGCAATTTATTGGTACAAGAATCTGTCTGGAACTCTATGGGACTTTTAAGTGGAGTAAAGGAGGTGTGCAAGGAAAAGATGGTCACTGCGTGCAGCAGAAAGGTTTGATGAATTTTTCCAATCCTATTAAATGTGGAGTAGTTTCAGATAGTTCCTACACCAACATTTATCTTGGGGAAGAAGAGGGAATGAGTCAATCACAGGAATGATCCCTAACGGAAGGGTTAGTAAAATAAATTACAAAAAAAATCAATGAAAAGAAAGGAGACATGATTCAAGAGGGAATGGAGATACAAAACTACTGTATTATTAATCATGGTGTGCAGCTTGTTGCTTCAATCAGACTTAGCTGCAGGGGAATGTAAAATAACAATTGTGCTGGGAATTCTTGAGAAGGGCACCATGCAGGACCTGGGAAATTAATGTTGCCATCGGAATTAAACTCACTGGTGGGGTCTGCAAGGAGGAGCAGCACCCGTAGTCCCAGGGCTAAATGCAACACGTTGGGGAAAAGGCAACACTTCTTTTAGAGGAATTAATCCCCACAAATCAAACTGTTTTGAAGGACTTTGTGAACGTGTGATAAAACCACCCAGCTGGCGTAGTGGGAATGGAGGAGTTGTCAGCACGGTCTTTCACAGAGCAGTCAAACAATGAAGTTGTGGGATTAATTATTCTTGTAGATTATTAATTTATTAAAAGGTAAGAAACAAAGAATTGATTGTTTTGGATGATGGAAAACGTTGCCAGGAGAGTCCTGAAGGGTTTTCCACTGGGAACTGTGTTCTTGAACGCACTTGTAAATGATTTGGAAACGACTGACAATAAAAGAGTGATGAAATTTGCTGATGACACAGAATTATTCATGGAAATTGAAACTAATATTCCCATCAGGAGTTGTAGGATCATCTCAACACCGGGCAACAAAGAGACAGGTGACACTGAGTGTTAGTAAATGCAGAGTAATGCACGTATGGGAAGTGCAGCTCTAAACATTAATACACAGTGATGGTCTCTGGGGTAGCTATTTCCACTCACAAAAGAGATCCTGGCACCAGAGCCCAGGGGAACTGAATGTTAGGAATTACTGGAAGGGAATAGTGAACAAAACAGAGAATAACAGCACACAGCTGCTTAAATCTGCACTATATCCATGTCTTTTGTGTGGAATCATTCTAGGTTTTTTTTCTAAAATCACATTTTAGAACTATGAACAGTGGGGAAGAATGGAGAAGGTGAGTAGGAAGTGGTTACTCACTATTATTCATAACATGAGAACCAAGAAGCATCCAGTAAAATGACCAGGAGTCAGACTGGAAGAGAAATGAAAGGAAATACTCCATCACACATGCCTGTATAAGTGCAATTCCTTCTCTCTGAGTCACCAGGGTGGGATTCATCTGACTGAGCTTTAAGAGTGGGTTCACCCTGTTTGAACTGGGCATCTTTTGTGCCAGAGGCCACTCCTGAGCTGGGGACTGAGGCTCCACTGGCAGTCAACAGAGAGCCAGGATTGGTAGGAATGTGATTCACCTCACCTACTACAGAGCTTTCTGTCAGCGGAGGTTGTGTAACACCTCATTGTCCACTGCCCATATTGTCGAGCTCCCCGTACACAAAACCATGGAATCAGAGCATGATTGGCTTTGGAAGTGACCTTAAAGATCATCCAGTCCCACCCCTGCCATCGGCAGGGACACCTTCCACCATCCCAGGCTGCTCCAAGCCCCGTCCAACCTGGCCTTGGACACATCCAGGGACCCAGGGGCAGCCAGAGCTTCTCTGGGCACCCTGTGCCAGGGCCTCACCACCCTCATAGAGAAGAGTTTCTTCCTTATATTGAACCAAAATCTACCCTTTTTAGTTTAAATCTCTTGTCCCTTGTCTTGCCACTATGTGTCCTTGCAAAAAGTCTTGTTCCATCTCTTAACCCCCTTCATGCATTGAAAGGCTGCAATAAGGTCTCCCTGGAGCCTTCTCTTTTCCAGGCTGAACAACCCCAAAGCCCTCAGCTTTTCCTCCTTGCAGAGGTGCTGCAGCCCTCTGGGCATCTTCATAGCCTCCTCTGAGCTCACTCTGAGCAAATGGAGCTCAAACATCAGAGATAAGAACTCTAAGAAGAGCACAAAAAGCAGGCACAGGTCCCATTTCCCAGGGACTGCCATGATGACAGGCATGTCCAACACACCCAAGCCGCTAGGAAAAAAAACAAAGCTTAAAAATGCTGCTACTTCTCCTTTTTTTCTTTTTTTTTTTTTTCTTTCCTTTTTCAACAGGTTGACCTTAAAGGGCAACATGCTCCACTCTGTCTGGTTTACAGGCAGATAAGAGCCACATCCTGGCTCTGGGTGGATGAAGGGGAAGATAAGTTGCTTTCATGGATGTGTCTGGGAAAGGGATAAATTATCTCCTTTATGGGCTCTTTGTTGCTCCTTGCCCAGTTCAGGGCTGTCTCTTTGGCAGAGCAAACACGTCACAGAAGGAGATGCTGTTCATCACAGAGGGCCATTGCTCTGTGACTGGGCTGCACACTCTGTGCCCACAGCAAACGTCAGGGGAAAATGGATGGAGATGGGAAGCACAGAAAAAGAGGATCAGTGGCTTTCTGCTGCTTTTGATATTGGTGGTAGAAGGGGACAGTGAATAATTATGCTCAGAGAACAGAAGCATCAATGAGATAAGGAAATCTGCCGCTCCTGGTAACAGGTGTCCTTCCTAAAAATCACATCTGCCTGTTTTTGCCATGTGCCAGCCCTTCTCTTCCTCCAGCTTTCAATTCTGTCAGTCAGAGAGGGCAGGAGGACAAAGCACCAGGCTGCCAGGATACCTGGGTTCATCTCCTACCTACTTCTACCATCTGTGTACTCCTGGGTGTGTCTTTGTTTTCCTTCTCATCCTTCTTCTGTCTTCTCAAATATGAACAGCATTTGTTTCTAAGTCTCTAAAGCTCTCTGGGAGCAAGCTTTGCTTTTATTATGCTTTCATATACAATGAAAACATGCTCTCTCTCGGGCTACTACACATTCCAGCCTTTGGAGTTGTATTAGTTAGACGAGAAATGCACAGTAAATAGCAGAGCCCAGGTCTGATGGCTCCCAGAGGTTCTTCCCTCAGACTTGCTCAGTCTGAAACCTAAATCTCCTTTTCCCAGCACCTCACTTTCACCTCCTGTGCTCCTGGGTGATGCAGAGGATCATTGGTTTCTGTAAGTCAGAGCTCAGCAGCCTTTTCTCAACTCAGCAGTGACAGAAAAATTGCCAGCCTTGGACCCCTGTCTGTCTCTTCTAAGCCCACAAACCCATAGTCCTGAAGGATTATTGATCAGCATCAGCACATGCCAGGTGGGCTTTCCCACCTGGAGAAATGTAGGAGTGGCCTGAGCCAGCCCTTCACTTTGGCAATCCCTAAGTTTTAAGATGACAACTAAGGGTCCTTAGTTACTGCAGATCAGATGATGGGTTAATGAAAAAGATTTTACTCATTTATAACATCAGAGATTGTGACCCCACCCTTCCTCATATTTTTTTTTTTAAATGGCTTCCTCCAAGAATAAAGCATTCCTGAGCAGAGGTCCTCTCATAGCCCTGGGAAGGATGTGTCCCTATTACAGCAGATGGTGATTCACCCCAGTGAGGGCTTTTTTGTCCTATAAAAAGTTCTTTCTGAACTTTAAAAGTGCTTTTAACCAGCTCCTGACAAAACATCAGCTGAGAGTGAGAGTGATTTATACCAATGGACTTGTGGGTTGGCCTCTCCAGCTGCAGAAAAAAGCGCATTTGTAACAGCAGCTGCCATAAAGTTGCTTGGGTTTTTTTTTTGTTTGTCTTTTAAAAAGCTGAAAAAATATTCTGACAGGTATCTCCAGGGGCTGGACCAAAAGAGACTTGTGAGTTCTTGGGAGGCAAAAGAGCTTGTAGTTTTGGCAGGACAAAGATAAAGAGTTTACTTTCACTAAATTCAGATTCCTCCACTTGATCTGCTCATGTTTGCTGCCTGAATATTTAAAGGTGAGGAACAGATATCTGTAGGGATTTGCTTACCCACACAGGTTTGGCTGTCTGGTGTAGAAGGAGATGAATTGTGTCCTGGAATTGCCCATTTCGTCCTGTGCTGGCAGCCTAGATGATTGCCTTAATTTCCAGGCAAAATCTCTAAAATCTGTTTTAGGGCAATTTTGGGAGAAGCAGGTCTGTCAGGTCCAAAGCAGTTTGCTCCTGGCTCAAGTTTTGGTAGGAGCCAGCTCCCAGGGTGATACTCTAAGGGTTGAAAGGGACCTCGTGGAGTCTCTCTGATCCTTGTGCCATTAACAGCTTTAGATGTTCCCTATAAAATAGGAGCACTGCAAATGGGCTGAGCTTCCTGGAAAAGGAACACATTAGTGTGTTAAGTACAAAGACAGCAAAGATTGGCAGGCAAGGCCACCACTTTATTTCAAGGTGATCTTGATGTTTATCAGTGACCAGCAAGAGAAAGACTCCCACCACCAGGAGCTTCTGACTTTAGTAGAATTATAGAATTAGTAAGATTTAATAAACTTCTAAGGTCATCAAGTCCAAGAGTTAACCCAGCAGCAACAAGAAGGGACAACACATCACCTACTCAGAAGATAAAAAGGAGGTCCACTGCTGTGTTTTAGCCAACATTTTCTGAGAGATATTCTTACTGTAGTCAATGGGAACTAAGAGCCTGACATCCCTGGGAAGAGTTTGGAAAATATCTATGAGTTCTCTCTCTATGGATTTCCCCAGGAACTCCTGGCTGGGTAGCCAAGCATAGATGCTCTTCAAGAGGAGATCCTGACAGCTTTGTCTACACTTGGAAAAACAGACTTTATCTACACAGCCATGGAAAAAGGCTTGAATATGTGAAATTCCATGGATCAGAGTGGAGGTCACTCAGCTCAGTCCAGGCAGGAGCACAAACACCCTGAGGAGAGCAATGTGCTCATTACAGGGAGGGTTAATATCTCTGCTGAGCTCTTGTGTACCTCCATGAGCCACAGAGGAGGATTTAGCATAGCTTCTATCCAAGCCAGAAGTAATTTTATCTGCCAGCTAAAGTGGCTTTCAGGGACACAAACCTCCAGGAGGAGGAAGATGTGGCATGCTGGCAGTGACACCTGAGTCAGCACCGTGTTGTGAGCAGGGGCAGAAGGAGCTGAGATACTCCAGCTGTGTTTGCTGCCCAAAGAGCTGCCCCAGGAAAAGATGCCAAGACAGGTTTAAAAATCTGTCCATTTGCACACATTGGTTCAGCCTCTGTGTGTGTGTATGTGTGTGTGTGTTTGTGTGCGTGCAGACCACTCTGAACGACCTTAGGGTTTTCTACAACTTGGGAACTGCTGAGCTAAGCCTTCCCAGTGACCCCAGTCCTTGGAATATCCACTCAGCTGCCAAGGAAAATCAATGAAAGAGCTGAGCAGTGGAACCAGGCTTCTACTTGAAAATGGGGCTTTGCCATCAGGACTTGAGGCTGAAAAAAGGCTTTAAGTATCGAATGTGTCACGATAAAAATTCTGTCTTCAGAAAGGGCCACTTTTGCAGAGCCTGAGTCCATTTCCTCTGGGTATTTGTCCTTTAACAAGTCCCCCTGATCAGAAAAACTCTGTCTGGGAGCTCTCAGACACCTTCTGATCTGCTTTGTCCCACTGGAGGAGGAGCTGCGATCCATAGGATGGAGATTGGTCTTTATTCAGCAGGGATGGAATCCATAACTTCCTTTGAAAGTGATGACTCTGCCTTTTGGTTGGCATTGGAATTGGACTGTCCTTGGCTTCAAAAGACTGAGAGGATCTCTTATCAAACATCTTCAAAAGCTGTGAAAGGAAGACTGGGAAATGCCAGCCAATTTCCTCTGTTTTTATAGTAACTTGTTTATGTTTTCCGAGTTGTACTCTGTAAAATAAGTCGGCTTGAATTAATAGGCAGCATGTTTGGTTTTTGCTGTTCATGTGTATGCGCACTTTATTTGATTCCCAGAGGTCACCTCAAACTTGTTTTCTCAGAAAGGATTGAAATAATTCTTTTGCTGTTGTTTAGCATTACTCTGCTTGTGTGGTGCAAATTCTCATTTCTTTCTTTGCTGCAAATAAGTGCTTAATAATAAATAATTTTTTAAAAGCAAACCCACCGCCTCTATTTCCTATTTTGAAGAAAAGCAACAGAAATGACTCAGAATTGAAGGGAAAACTGAGAATGGCTGTGATATCACAGGGTAGGAGTTGGAGAAAAGGAGCTGTGTACACTCAATGTCTGTGCTGTGTTGCAAGGGAGGAGTTGCAGGAATATTGTCCCCCTACATTCTTTACATCATGTCAGCCTTCAGTCCTACATTTTGGGGATGAAAGAGAGGGTCCAGCCACAGAACTGAGTCCCAGAACCTCACCATGGAAGTCCTCAATCCCATTTGATGGGTCCAACAGGCCGAGGCAACAGAGAAGGGAATCCTCCAAGAACATTCCTTGAGTTTCATTCGTTGAATCATGGAATCTTAAAATGGTTTGGGTTGGAAGGGAACTTCAAAGTTCATCTCATTCTACCCCCTGCCATGGGCAGGGACACCTTCCACCGGCCCAGGTTGCTCCAACCTGGCCTTGGACACTTCCAGGGATGGGACATTTGCCACCTTTCTGGACAACCTGTGCCAGTATTTCAACACTCTTACCATGAAAAATTTCTTCTTTATATGTAGTTTGAATCTACACTCATTTCGTTTTAAACCATTACTCTTTGTCCTATCAATAGAGGTTCTTGTAAAAAGTCTGTCCCCATCTTTGCAGGCGAACACTTCACCACAGCTTTCTAATTTTCTAACTTCTAATATTTAAACACGCCACCTTCCCCCCTCAAAAGAAAAAAAACCTGCCAAAATCTGTCAAATAGAGAATTCAGCCTTTTTGGCAAAAAACATATTTTGTTTGTTTTTCCCACTTCTGGTGGTTCCACAAAACAAACAAACAAACAAACAAACACACACTGAAAAGCCACTATAAGAAAACACTTCCACCCACAAAACAAAGAAAAGTTTGGTCACTTGAAAAAGCACTCAAAACACTGGTTTGTTTTCCATAAAATTTTAGAAGGAACTAAAAATCCACTCCCTGACTTGTGCTGTCTAAAGCTCAAAGTACAAGAGATTGGATGCCAACAGGAAACCTTCAGAGATAAAGGACACCCAGACCCCCCATACAGGGAATCACATTTCAGGTCGGTGTAAGGTTTATGTTGCTCTGCAATCTTCCAAGGATTTAGTAAATGTCCTTCTCAGTTTGCTCTGTAGCTTACACACTTCTCCTCAGACTATCCATGTTTTTATACCCTACATTTCCATCCCATTTTCAAACTCTAAACTTAAATTGCATTTCTTGGGATTGGTAGTAAAGGAATAATTTAATTTTCTTGGTAAAAACACTTCTGCAGAGGATGAGAATGGGATCTGCTTATGGGCTCTCCAGCACCAGCTCACACCAGTTAAATTCATGGAAACATGTGTAAGGGCTGCTTAATTTGTTTTCCTTCCAGTCATTCCAAGGACAGCTTCCTGATTTCCAGGAGAGCAGCAGAGACTTTCTGATACCTGAGAATGAGCATTGTTGCTTCAATACATCACTTTTTTAACACATCAGCCTTCTGGCATGCTGGAGCATGGGGCTGCATGGAGAAAACTATGGGTGAGGGTAGATCTTGGGGTTCTGCTGAGGCACACCTCAGGCTTTTGAGGAGCGAAGTTCAGGACAGGGGCTGAGAGAAGGAATTGCTGTCAAAATAGGGGAGAGTGATGAATCTTTCTAAATTGATTTTGAGGGTGCGCTCAAAGGCAGGGAGTAAAACCATTCCAGCCTTCCAGGCTTCCAGTACTTAAAGAGGGCTGTAAAAATGAGGGAGAGGGGCTTTTTACAGGGGCAGATAGTGATAGGACAAGGGGGAACATTTTTAAACTAAAGGAGGAGAGATTTAGATGAGATATTAGGAAGGAATTCTTCCCTGTGAGAGTGGGGAGGCCCTGGCACAGGTTGCCCAGGAGTACTGTGCCTGCCCCGTCCCTGAAAGTGTTCAAGACCAGGTTGGACAGGTCTTGGAGCAACCTGGGACAGTGGAAGGTGTCCCTGTCCATGGAAGAGGGGTGGAACTGGATGATCTTTAGGTCCCTTCCAACCCAAACCATCCGATGATTCCATGACCCTCTGTATCAGTTGCCACAGAGATGTGTAAGTGAAGTCGCAGCTATGTTCCATCACCTATCTCTATTAACCACAGCCAGCCAGAGGACAACCTAGAGGATGCTTACCTTGGGGAAGATGTTCCAGCAGGGCATGTGGGTGTTGTCACAAGATGGTTTGCACCACCCTCTGACCCGTGTCGTTTCTGCAGTGCAGAAATGAGCAGCCACCCTTCCACAGCTTCTTGTTGAGGTCCTTCTCCTTCACCTTTGTATTTATACCTTCCTCCTCCAAGGCCTCAGCAAACAACAGGATCTCCTTGTGAACAACCTCAGCAAGGGAGCAAACCAGGGTGCGAGAGAAGCAGCAGGGGCAGTTTCTGTTCCTTTGTCCAGCCAGGAGCACCAGAGCACCATTTGGCACCCTACCAGCTCCTGGGCTTTAAACATTAATTTTTTTCAGATTTTCCCTCTCTTCCTTTAGTTTTTTCCTCTTCTTGGAGAGGCGTTTGGCTTTGGTAGGACATGCTAACCCTGTCTGTGACAGGAAAGGCAACAGAAGTGTGGCTGCAAGCAGACCCCAGGGGAGAGGTCCAAGCAGGGCAAGCACATGTAATATCCCCCTTCAGATCTTTTCCAGCTTCCAGTTATTTTCAGAAGTTTGTCTTGCTGGGAGCCCCCAAGGGACCTCTCTTTTCAATACTTGTCTTCTACAGCCTGAGACCAGACGTCTCAAGTGGAGACACAGACTCTTAAGCATTCATATTTAATAACACTTATTTTTTAACTCCACTAAAAAGTGCTGGGAGGTGGATTCTCTTCACCAAACAGGAGGGAAGTGGTTTTTTCAAGGCAGACTCAGGGAGGGTGACTGTTAGGCAGAGATCTAAGCTGTGTTGACATGTGTATGTTACAGCTTCATCTTTAACCTCTGTCCTCATGGAGCCAGCTGGGAGATGAGGCTGGAATTAACCTTTCCCCACTGCAGGACGCCCACAGCTCTCTGCTTACTGGAAAGTTTTCTTTTTTCCTTTTTTTAATTATAGTGATTCCGTGCAGCTGTTGGCATCTTCCTGCTCCTCCTGTTAACATGAGATTTGTAAGGAGGGTCTCTTTTCAGGAAGGCAGCTGTTTTTTCTCATTCCTTCACTTAATTAGGATGTGAGATTCTTCTACAATCAGAAATCACATTGGGCTCCATGTTGGGGACTCATCCGAGTTCCACAAGGAAAGTGGTGCTTATGTCCTGCATGCAGTCAGGGTTTGCATGGTGCAATCAGCTAATATTTGTTGGATCTGGTAGCAGTTTGTTGCACACAGAGATGCATTTGTGACTGTTTTTCTGCATTCCCAGAGGTGGCTGCACCCTCACCTTTGGCATTTACCAGCCTTGGAGAGAGCACCCAAACCAAGAGCTGGATCTGGCCACCCCCATAGACGTGATCAACAGCTGAGCAGGAACCAGGAGCAATGGACAGTAAGAACAGACAAATAAAGCTATGAGATCAAACTCTTTCTCCATTTAAAAACTCTTCTTTATTGTCTTCTGCATTAGTGACTGAAGCTGCAGCTCTTCAGAGCTTAGGGCCCCATGTGTATGAGAGCAGCAACAGGGAAAGTCATCCCTTCGAGGCTGTATCTACTTTTGCAGCTAATTGGAAAATACAAACACAGGGCTGCTGCAGAGGCAATGTCTGGACCATATTTTAAATTCAAAATGTACCCTGAGCTCATGAAAAATTCACCTGGTGTTGCTTATTGGGGCAAACAGAGGCAGAACCTGCTCCACGCCACTGGATAGTCATAGGTCAGGAACTTCAGATCATGTATCCTGAGAGATGGGAAAGGGAAAAATGAGGGAGCAATCCCATGTTTTCAGCAAATTTTATTGTGCTTTGTTACCGTTTGTTGTTCATCCTCAGCCACTGGGACTGCTGTATGAGATTCTTGGGTTTTGTCTGCAAAGAACTGAGAATTTCTGGGAAAAAAATATTGAAGTGAATGTGATATTAGATTCTAAATCCCACGGAAGTCGAAGTTGTCCTTATTTTACATGCTGACTATTCTGAGCAGAAAACACCGGTGAATTTTCAACATTCAGTTGTTTCAGAAATAGCAGAACTTTTCCCTGATGTAGCTTAACTCTGGAAAAGGAGCTGCACTGAGCAGCTTTTCTCCATGAAGACCCAGGAAGGAAGGTGAAAGGTCTCTGTAGCCACCCCTGCACCTCTCAGCTCACCAGTGCTCCATCTCTGTCGGTGGAAAAGGCTTTGCTGGGAAGAGAAACCCATTTCCTTAGGAAACAATCTCAAAGGATGATTAGATAATGCCTGATGATGGGCGGGCAAGCTCAGGGTCATGGTTTGTGGAGGTCCTCAGTGTGGACCCAGACTGCAAATACCCTGATGGCAGAGAGTCACTCCAGTGACAGCATTCCCTGGGGTTGCAATGTGGAATGTCAAGCTCAGGACCTCTGTTATGGTCTAATAAATGCAAAGTCTTGGAATTGTGAGGCTTGAAGACTGTCCCTGCAAAGGCAATTAATGGGGATTTTTCCTTTCAGGCCACTTTGCAGAAATATGCTCCCACACTCTGCAAGGCCCTCTGGGTCATGGAATCGTAGAGGCATGGAGTGATTTGGGTTACAAGGGACCTTTAAAGGTCACTTAGTCCAACCTCTTGCAATGAGAAGGGACTTCTCGAGTGGAAGAAGGATTTTCCACTACATCAGGTTGTTCGGAGCCCTGTTTGACCTGTCAGGGGCACAGAAGGACAGGACCTGGATAATCAGGGACTTCCTTGGATGGGTGTCAGAGGCCATCTCTGGAACAGTTTCTGCCCCTACTTTGCTCACCAGAAGATCAAGGCCTCCTTCCTCTCCATGTCCCCAGAAAAATTTCCCAAACTGCCAAAATCAAGGAAGGAATGCCTTGTCTTCCAGAGGAGAACTGTGGAAATGATTCACACCACTTAACAGATGACGGGAAGGTCTCTGCCACTGTTCAATGGAGATAATGTGCCATGGAGCCAGGGCAGCACAGATCCAGAGGTTTCCATCTGTGCGTGATTTCTGGCACCTTTATCAGGGCTGATACAAGTGTGAATAACCCCAGAGGATGGTTTGGAAGCTGGCAGCATCCCTTTAGCACTTGCTCAAGAGGATATAACTGCAAACTCCTCCAGATCTCCCTTCTTAACGCAATCAGTTTTCAAAAGCTCTCCTCCTCGTCACCCAGCCTGACGGGGTTAAACACCTCAGCGGAGGCTGGAATGTTTTTAATCTCACTTATTTATTAAAATTGTCTAAAGATAGCCAGCTGCAACAGATAAAACTGCTGCCCTCTGCACTTCAGAAAGGCCCTCCCTGAGCCAGCTTTGCACGGTAAATACTGGCAGTGGCTGGATGACCTCTGGAATGTGGTGGTACCTGTGCTGGCCAAATCCATCCCTGGCCGTCTTTCCAGCTGGGCTGCCTTCCGCCAGCTCTGGTCAGAAGATTCATGGGCAGAGGTGTTGTGGTGGCAGTGGAGGTGGGCATCAAGCTGGTCCCAAAAGGATTTCAAGTTATAGCAGCAGAGTAGAAACAAACAGAAAAAAATCCTGGCAAAATGAGACAGAGAGATTTTTATTTATCCCTGATGGGGAAATGTTGGGAATTTGTGCATCTGGTGTGTTTGAGATCCTTTGGGATCTCTACCCGATGATCTGGAAGACAAAAAGGGTGTTCACAAATGTTTTACTGCCCTTCAAATCCTTGCTATGATAAAATCTTAGTGGTGCTTTGCTCTTCCCCTCCCAGCTGCACTCCCTGGACCACCAAAAGAGCTCTGGTTGACGCAGGGCTGCAAAACCTCACCCTTCAAGATCAGTGTTTGAGGCTGGGAAAAGAGGCAAAAGAGGCATCCATACTACCCTGCACCTCTCCTGCCTGTAATAAATGGTTGTACAAGGCAGAGTTCAGAGATCTCTGCACTCCAGGCCAAACCAGGGCTCTGCAGGACGTGACAGCTTTGATTTATGCCTGTCCAGAGCCCACCAGAGACAAAAGGCAGTGTCAGGAGTAATGGAATGAGCGTGGCAGGCAGACCCAGCAGTGCTCTTATCAGCTGGGGGAGGCAGAGCAGATCCCAGGAGCAGAGCAGACCAGGTACCAGGAACCAGATCGTAAGATTGCATTCCTCACATACGTGGGATTTCCTGCGGTCCCCCCTCAGTTTTCTTTGCAAATTGAAAATCTAAAATCTGCAAAGGGGAAAAAAAAGTGTCTTAGTGAATAAAAGGTCATTAATTTTCTGCACTGTATTAATCTATAAAGTAGTACAGCATGAAGAAATCCTCAGCCCAACTTAGAGGGAGTGTATTGTTTAAACCCCAGGAGAAGAAATGTTTAATTTAATTTCACAGGTAGCTGTTTTGCAAAGTCTCTGAGGGAGGAAAGTGCCAATACCTCCACTCCAAGAATTTGACACGATATAATTTATGTTGCCTTTGTACTGAGAGACCTCAGAATGTTGCACACACATGTGGGCACCCACACACGCCCACAGAGAAACCCTCCCGTGAACTTCCAATGCCGCAACACAAAAGGAAGCGGGGGAAAAATGGAAAAGAGCGGCGGAGTTGGCCAAAGTCTCAACACAAGCCTGTGGTAAGCCAAGAGAGGGATTTCTGGTATCCCATGACCCTGTCCTGGCTCTTCCCTTGGGATCACATTGCTCCCCTGCCTGCCTTTATTTTTACAAGGATTATAACACGAACAGTGTCTACAGGAATGATGTTTTATAGACTCAGGGAATATCCTGAGTTGGAAGGAGCCCCCAAGCATCATCAGTCCAGCTCCTGGCCCTGCACAGACACCCCAACAATCCCACCCTGTGCATCCCTGAGAACATTGTCCAAGCCCCCCCAGAGCTCTGGAATGTGCCCATTCCCTGAGGAGCCTGCTCAGTGTCCCACAACCATCTAGGGGAAGAACTTTTTCCTGATATTCAGCCTAATCCTCCCCCAATCCAGATTTATGCCATTTTTTGCCACTCTTGTTGGGCAGTCAGCATGGCACAACCATGCCAAGTCTGCACAGCCTGTGCCCAGTGCTGATGCCACCAGAAGTCACTGCTCTGCAGGGCAAGAGAGGGCACCTCCACTCGCTCTCATTTCACTTTCCCATCCATTCCAAACCTGAGGGAGTCTGCTGTGAACAGTGAGAGGTTTCAGTTTGCATGGACAGAAAGTACTAATAATGTCACAGGCAGCCTAAAACTTTAATCCAAGCCCCAAGGGCTGTGATGGTTCAGGGCTTTCTGGCAGCAGTTTGATTCCATGAACTCCTCTGGGGTTTGATCTACCCTTATCTTAAAATGGGAAGAGCCTTTTTCCCATGTTCTTCCCACCAGTCAATGACCCGACCTGCCAAATTTGGGAGATGTGGTGCTTAGGGACATGATTTAGTGGTGACTTGGCAGTGTTGTGTTAATGGTTGGACTCAAGGATCTTGGGGATCTTTTCCAACCTAAATGATTCTACGATTCCGTGATCTCTTGCGCATGGAGAGATCCTTGCACAACTGATGCCCTCCTTCTCTCCTGCTGTAACCGCTCGTCGTTCCCTCCAAAACCCCACCAGCCAGACCCAAGCGGGGTGAGCTGTGACTTCCAGCCTGTTTGCATGCTGACATCATGGAATCATGGAACTGTTTGGGTTGGAAAGAACCTAAAGACCACCCAGTCCCGACAGGGACACCTCCCCCTATCCCAGGTTGTTCCAAACCCTGTCCAACCTGGCCTTGGGCACTCCCAGGGGTGGGGCAGCCACAGCTTCTCTGGGTAACCTGTGCCAGGGCCTCACCACCCTCTGAATGAAGAACCTTTTCCTAACACCTGAATCTCTCCTCTTTTAGTTTAAAAATGTTCCCCCTCATGCTATCACTATCTGCACTGCGAAAGTCCCTCTCCGCCTCTTTTATAAACTCCTTTCAAGTACTGGAAGCCCACAATAAGGTCTCCCTCTACCCTTTTCTTCTCTAGGCTGAACAACCCAACTTCCTCATTCTGTCTCCACAGCAGAGGTGCACCAGCCCTGGAATCATCCTGGTGACCTCCTCTGGACCCGCTCTGACAGATCCCGCATCTGACAAAGGGTGAGATTAAAGCACCCCACCAACTGATATGCCAGGCTCAGGAAAAGCCTCAGGAAAGCCCCAGGAAAAGACACATTTCTCAGGTCCTGAGAGCCCGGGTTCTGCAGAGCAGACACTGCCCTCCCATTACAGCCCCATGATGTGCTTTTCATGAAGTTTTCACGGGAGTTTCTTGCCAAGATCCGTGCTCTGATCCTGCCGGCCGAGCTGTATCAGGGTGGGGCAGCACAGCCCACATCAGTCCCTCTGCTGGAGAAGGGACTTGAGGGACTGGGGTTATGTCCCAGGGGCATCCACTTAGCTCCTCTAATCCCTTTTCATTCCACAGCTGTCCCATGGCACTTTGCCACCCGTGAGCTTGTTGAGTGTGAAAGTCTCTTGCTTCACAGCTAGCTTTGCAAAATCTACGCTGTTCCTGCTCCAAGATAAACAGAGAAACCCAAGCAGCCTGTGAGAGCAGTCTCCTGACGGGAGAGACCTGAGAGGGCAGATTAGGAAATAAAAGGAGAAAGAAATGTGTAAGTCCTGGCCAAGTTATGACTAAGGCGAAGATAGGATAACGGCTTTGGGTTCTTTGAAGAGCGTAAACACCACGATGGGAGAGCAGATACGATGAGATGGAGGAGGCTGAGCAGAGAAAAACATTTGCTGTGGGTTAGGAGATGATTTGAGGCCATGAAGGAGCCTCAGAGGGAGGAGAAGGAGCCCTGTGGCTGTTGTCCATCCAACATGGACAAGCCCAGGTGTGAGGAACATGCCTGGATGGCGTGGCAGTGGCAGGCTGACCTGGAATCAGATGGGAGAAGGCAGGAAAAGGAGGGAGTTGTTCCTGTGGTTTCTGGGAGCAGGGCTGGGTTTGCTCATTCCACCCAGGGAACTCTGTGTCCAGGGCTGCATCAAACCTGGCAGCAGGGCCAGGGAGGGGATTTTTCCCCTCTGCTCTGCTCAGGTGAGAGCCCACCTGCAGAGCTGCCTTCAGCTCTGGGGTTCTTAACATCAGAGGGATGTGGAGCTGCTGAAGTGAGTCCAGAGGAGGCCATGGACCTGCTCGGAGGGCTGGAGCCCCTCTGCTCTGGAGACAGGCTGGGAGAGCTGGGGGTGTTCGCCTAGAGAAGAGAAGGCTCTGGGGAGAACTCAGAGCCCTGTCCAGGGCCTAAAGGGGCCCTATAAGAGAGAGGTGAACAGAGCTTTTAGCAGGGTCTGTAGTGATAGGACAAGGGGTGGTTGTTTTAAACTAAAAGAGGTTCCATTTAGATAAAAGTAAGAAATTTTTTACGATGAGAAGGGTAAAGCACTGGCACAGGTTGCCCAGAGAGGTGGTGGATGCCCCATAACTGGAAACATTTATGGACAGATTGGACAGGGCTTGGACCAACCTGGTCCAGTGGGAGATGTCCCTGCCCATTGCAGGGGGTTGGACTAGAGGGATTTGGATGGTCCCTTCCAACCAAACCCATAATTCTCTGATTTAACTAAGCACAGCTTTTCTGCTACACCTAGGACACAAAGCGTGCTTTTCCTGCCACATCTGGGACATAAAGTGTGCCACAGGGCTGAGAGATGAACAAGGGGTATAAAACCCCTTCTGCAAAAGAAGCACATCTACCTTTAAAAGAACCTGGCCCCAGATGCCTGCAATCCCTGAATGCCCAGGGTGTAACCCCTGCAGCCAGCCCTGGCAGAGCACCAGTACCTGCAAAACAGGGATTATGTTACAAAATAATCCCTGAAGTTTATTCAGTCCTTAATTAGGAGGTGCCTTAGAACAAAAAGAGCACATAGCATTTAAATCCCTTGGTGCATTGCACCAAGAAATCATCCTCCTGTCTGCAATTTCTGGAAGCCACAGCTTTCCAAGGGGCAGAGGAGTGAGTATTTCTCAAGCAGCTCTGAGGCTCACATGACAGCACATTTAAATAACATTTAAATAGGGCTGCTGAGAGATCTAGTTTTTGCTTTTCAGCCTACCAAATCAAATAAAGTGAACTTGACACAGAAAAAAAAGAAACCTTCCAGGATTTCCAAGCTCTGTAGAAAATCACCAGGAGCATTTTGTGAAACCTGGCTTCAGAGCCAAATGTGCAGCCTAAGCTCAGGCATCTGGGAGCAGTTGCACTGGTAGGATATTGCAGTGAAAATTGTTTCAGCGAGAAAGTCAATGTAATACCAGAGGAAATAGAAGAATTGGTGTTGCTAAGCCTTTCAATTTGATCACATGTGTGTTTTGGATGTAAAGCCCCAGCTGCTGCAGCATTGGTGTGTCTTGGAGTTCCTAGAATTACACTGCAGTTGTAGCACACTTGACTGCAGAGAAAAATGGCAAAATAGGACAACTTCCCCGTCAGAAGGCAAATAAACCTCTTGGGCAGGGTCTCAGCAGTGTCTTTAAAATAGGCAGTGACAAAACTTAAACAGGGGGAAGAGGAGATGCTGCCCCTGAGAGGCACATGGGGATCAACACCGAGGTCCCAAAGGGTCATCTCAAACATTGGACAGAAGTTTTACCACCAGCCATCAGTCTGGGCATAAATATTTGCTTTCCACTTGCCAACTTCTTTATTCTTAGAGGAAGAATTACCCATGGTGGAAGGAAGGAAGATGGAGAACTCTGAGGTGTTTTGGAAGCAGGACCTTCCCCGTGCAAAGCCCACCTTCACCCGAGGGCTCTTCCCTGCAGGAGCACAGAGCAGAGCTGTCAGTGCCCTTTCACAAGGGCTTGTAGAGAGAGGTGGAGGCAAAATTTATTGAAACAGAAGATTTTGGGAGACCACAGTGGGACGAAGTGTGCAGAACAAGGCGCCTGAGCAAGCGTCATCTCAGAGTAGCCTGGGGTAGGGACGGAAAAGAAGTAACATTTTATTCTCATTTCTCACCATCAGACTGCAGGGAATCTTCCTCTGTGCTGTGAGAGAGCAAGAGCTGGGAGCACTTCTGCTGCCAGAAGATCCTGGCAGAGCCACATCCTCTCCCAGGTGCTGAAAGGGCTGTGAATTAGGGGCTCTGTGTTGATGTGAGGCAAAGACAGCCTGGGATGAATTTTTTTTTTCCATGCTGAAAAGGTAGCAGCAAATTGTTTCTACTCGTTCAGTCTGGGAAAAGAGCTGCAGCTGAGAGCAGAGGGGCTCTCTGCGGCTCGGGGGGATGCAGTGTAATTCGGGCAGCGTGGGAAAATCCTCGGAGTTACCCCGGAGAGAGGAGGAGGAGGTGGCTGGGGGGAGGACGTGGCCTTCCTTTACAGGAGGTCTCCGAGGGCAGGTTACACAAACATCTGTCAGCGGGGCCAGAGGAGAGCTGATCCTGCCTTGCGGGGATGTCATGGACTGCGTGACCTTTCCAGGCCCCTTCCCACCCTCTGAGGCTGCGGGCCGGGGGGACTGTGTGGAATAAGCCCTTTCTGGCTGTAGGGAAGGATGTGTGTGTGGCTGTCCTTTCCTGGGTACAGGCAGCCCCACCATGAGACCTACAGATGGCTGAGACCTGATTTGGGTGAACAAATTCGGAACTCATCAGTGTCTGCAGCCCTGTTTGGCTGCATTCTGTGCCTGCCTGCTGTGGTCTTTTTATCCACAGATTTCAACCTGGAGAGGCTGGGCTGAGACTTTCAAAGAGGGAGAACTGAGGCGAGGAGGTTTTAATCTGCAAACACCCAAATGGAGATCACTGCAGCTTCCCTGGGGCTGTCCTCTCTGCTACCTCCCAAGAATGAGCTGGGAATAACCTCTGGATACCTTTGTCTGAACTGACAGCCAAAGCAGGACCAGGACACAATGCAGAGCAGGAAAGTGGGAAAAGTTTAGGTGTTGCCACCAAGGCTAAGTGACTTGACCAAGGTCATGCAGAGTCATGATGCAAACCCAGGAAAGGTGTGGCTGCTCCTGGATCCCTGGAAGTGTCCAAGGCCAGGCTGGACACTGGGGCTTGGAGCAACTTGGGATGGTGGAAGGTGTCCCTGCCCATGGCAGGAGGTGGAACTGGATGATCTTTAAGGTCCCTTCTAACCCAAACCATTCTGGGATTCTATAATTACAGCCTTGTGACCAAGCAGATATCTGTTAAAGGTCCCCAAACACTACAAAAGCACTGATCAAAAATTGTCAAAGGTCTTAGAAGTCCTTGGAACCTGTAGCATCCATAGGAGAAACTTCTGCTGACTTCATGAAGTGGAAATATCCTTTTATTGCAGTGCTGGCTATGAGCAGCAGCATCTCCTCTACGCCAGCTGGGAGCAGCCCCCACACAGACCCCACACAGGAGGCAGCTGAGGATGTCCCCTCAGATGGACGATAGATCCGGGCTGTGCATGTGCCCTCGGAGGGAAGGAACTCAGAGTGGAGCCGAGGGAAACAATCCCGGCTTCGTAGTGGTGATTAAAATGGACGTTAGATTAGAGCACCGGATCAGGTCAGATTAAACAATGAGGTCAGATGACGGAAAGGAGCCATCTGTGCCTCGTGGAGGGCTGGGATTGCTCCGGGGATGGAGTGTGACCTGACGTTCCACAGCCTGTCACTGCCACCGAGGCCACCACGCCCTTCTGGCTGCATCACACAGCTCCCACAGACCCCTCCTGCAAGGAATGCTGTGGGAAGCAGCACTCTGCCCAAATCTAATCAGCTCCTGATAGGAAAATACCCCCCACTGTGGAAGGGGAGGGCCTGTCCACAGTCCCCTTCCCTGTCTCTGCTTCATCTGTCACCTGTGGAAGTCAGGGATGTGAGGAATGACAGAATGAAGCTTCCTCAGGCTACTGAGCTGGAAGGGTGGGAATTCTGCCATGGCCAGGGCATGTGGGAATGGACAGGAGGGGCTTTGGAGGGTCCATCCTCCTGTGTTCACTGTGGGGGTGGGAGGCACAAAGAGTTGCAGAAGTGAGAGGAGCACCCTCTGTTCTTGAAGAAAGAAACTTCTGCAGCTCCAGCTGCACATCTCACCTTTGCTTTAGACAGTGAGATCTTCCTTGGAGTCATGAGGTCTTTTCCATCTCCCCTGCCCTGAGCTCACAGCCTGGAGAGAGATGCTTGGTTTTAGAGGATTTTTGCTACCTCTCCCTTGGCCTCCTGCATCTCCAGGCTCAGCCCTGGTGGGCAGTGGGAAGATGTTTCATGGAGCCTGGGGACACTTTGCTCTGGATCTCCTTCCAATTAACTCTGCTTGAATTTTTTGCTGTGTTTATCCACCATCCCCAGTCCTTTCCATTTCATCAAATCATTTAGGTTGGAAAAGATCTGTAAGATCATCAACCATCAACCCAGCACCACCACCATGCTCACCACTAAACCATGTCCTCAAGTGCCCCATCCACATGGTTTTTTAACACTTCCAGGGCTAGTGACACCACCACTACACTGGGCAGGCTTTTCCAATCCTTTACAACCCTTTTCATGTTTTTTTTTTTTCCCAATATTTAACCTAAATCTCCCCTGGTGCAACTTGAGGGCATTTCCTCTCATCCTGTCACTTGGCACCTGGGTGACATTTGTTCTCCCTCACTTGGTTCTCCGGTGTTTGTATCCCAGGAAGAAATGCAGGGACTTGACCAAGCTACCTGAACACAACTGATGTCACTGGAGATGTCCCAGAGCAGTGTCCTGCAGTGTCCACCAGGACACCACTGTCCATCCAGGAGTGGCAGATGTGACACAAGACCATGCATCCTTTGAGTAGCAGTTTGATGCCTGGCAGGACCCTGGGGATGTCTGGTGACACGAGGCATGATTTAGAAAGTTAATAATTTGTGTTATTTATAAAATTGTTTTGATATTAAAATTATTATCTTTAATGATTTAAAAAAAATTCCTTTTCAGGATGGATTTAGGCCACCCCAGGAGGAACTGTGGAGAGAGTGAGAAGCTGCAGATGTCATACAACTGTCGTCTTCCTCCCCCATCCTTCCCATGGCCTAATGCTGATTTTTAAATGTTGGTGACAACTTAATTCTTCGCATCTGCCATTGACGGTTTTCTACTGTCATTAATCATAACGACTCTTGGCTGCTGGCAAGAGCTGATAGTGTCAGCCTGGAGATTCCCAGGAAGCATCACAGGGCTTCCAAAAACTCGGAACGAGCAAAGACAGCAAAAATGCTTCGGCAGAGGAAGGAGTGTGGAGGGGATCAGTCAGGACCTTCCCTTGGTGTCTGCAGAGTTGGTCACGAGCTGTCCCCTGCCCTGCCCCTCTGCCCCTCTGCTCTCTCCCATTTTCTGCAGGGAGCACGTGTGGCTGTTTGCAGCCTGGGGCTGTGTTGCTGTGGGAATTATCGACTGCGAGGCACACTGGAAAAAGCCCTAATCTCCTTCCTGCCAAACTTTGTGCTTATCTGCAAACCAAAAAGGCCATGTTGGGTTCTTGCCTTTTTTTTTCTCCCCTTCTCTTTCAGGACTTTGGTGATTTACGAGTTTACGGAGTTAAAGCTTTTTTCTTTCTTCATTTGCCATCTCCTTTGGCATCGAGTGTGAGCCAGCTTCTCCTAAAAGGAGGAGATCTGTCTTGAGGCCTGTGTGGCTTCAATGTGTCTTTGAGATGGTTTGGAGGGGCTTTAGATACTTCCTAAAGTAGTACAGCTCCAGAGGCCTTCTCCTCCCAGCCTTCATGTATCCAAGGAGCCAGCATGGGGAAGAGAAGGATGTTGGCTATAAAAGCAGAAAAATGGTCAACTCTCCTTTGGTGTCAGGAGACAAAGGAAAATGGAAACCTTGGCTTGCTTGTTGCCCAGAGAAGCTGTGGATTCCCATCCCTGGAAGTGTCCAAGGCCAGGTTGGACAGGGCTTGGAGCAACCTGGCTTAGTGGAAGGTGTCCCTGCCCATGGCAGGGGTTGGAAGATCTTTAAGGTCCTTTCCAACCCAAACCATTCTGTAGTTCTATAAAAACATGGAGATGTTTGAGTCTCCATCCTTCAGCAGGCACAGGCATGAGGAGGCAGATCTGGGAGGGGCTGCAGTCCACCAGAGGGCAGGAACTGGCCCTTCCTGACCCCGTCCCACCATGCCAACCTCAGCAGCATCCTCCAGATATCCCTTCCCAGGCAGTGGGAGTGTCAGGAATGCCCATGCCACACATACCATAGAATGCTGGAAAAGGCCTCTGAGAGCATGGAGCCATTCCCCCTGGCCCTGTCCCTCCATCCCTTGTCCAAAGTCCCTCTCCAGCTCTCTTGGAGTCCCTTTAGGCACTGGAAGGGGCTCTAAGGTCTCCCTGGAGCCTTCTCTTCTCCAGGCTGAACACCCCCAGCTCTCTCAGCCTGTCTGAGAACAGTGGATGGAATTTTTTCAAGATCATTATTCAGAGCTGGAAAATCAAAACAGCTGGTTGCCCATCCCCTCGGCCATGCCCTCTACTTTCCAAGGCATCACATCTCAGCAGCTGCTCTATACCTGGCCATCCCTGCCTGTCCCTTATTTTACAAGCCCTGAATGCAGGAGAAAACCCCTGAGGAGCAGCTCAGACCTCTCAGATCACTGTGAGCTGAGGGGAAGCTCCAACCCTCAGGGCAGCTTGGTTTGAACTCTGCTGGTGTCTTGTCCAACTCAGCTCTGCTCCTTCAAAGCACCCAGTACTGCAGAGGCTCTGAGACCCCTTTCATCAAAGCCCTTGTGCTGCTTGCCACTCCTGCAGAAAGAACATTAACGTCTGAGCCAGCTTTGGGTTATCTCGTCCCCTAAATCAAAAGGGTAGCACAGAGAGATGCTATGGCAGAGTCCTGTGTCCTCTTTGTCAGAGGACACTTCTGCATTGAGCCTCACAGAAGTTTCCTATCATGGCACCGTAGGCTCAAAGCAGTCCTCAGTGGGGTCTCAGACTTGAAGGGACAGAAAAAAGGGCAGAGGAATAAAGAAGATGTCTAGAAGCTGCTCTGCTGGGCAGCCTTATGAATTGTCCTCCACGTCCTTCACGATGGCGATACAGTAACCCATCAATTTGCTTTTTTTCCCTGTCACTTCAAATTTACCTGTTCTGTCTTGATCTACCCCAACCTGCAGAACCTATTCAATGTCATGAAGTACCTGTGAACGTAGATAGGTCTTAAGTAGAAATTTGCTTCCATAATGCTGAAACAAAGGTGCAATGTTTATCTTGACAGGCTGAGAGAACTGGGTTGCTTGGCATGGAGAAGAGAGAGAGGGCTTTGAGGAGACCTCAGTGTGGGCTTGTTGTATCTAAAGGGGGCTTATGAAAAGAGGGAGACTGGTTTGGCACAGGCAGATAGTGACAGGACAAAGGGGAACATTTTAAAATGAGACATTTAGATTTGATATTTGGAAGAGATTCTTGGCTGTGAGAGTGGTGAGGCCCTGGCACAGGTTGCACAGAAAAGCTGTGGCTGCCCCTGGATCCCTGGAAGTGTCCAAGGCCAGGTTGGATGGGGCTTGGAGCAGCCTGGGATAGTGGAAGGTGTCCCTGCCCATGGCAGGGGGTGGCACTGGATGAGGTTTAAGGTCCCTTCCAACCCAAACCCTTCTGTGATTCTGGAATTCTGTGAGCTCAGGCTGATAAATGTCCTCCTACACAGATGAAGGGTAGGTAAGGTGGAAATCAGGGTGTCATCTCTCTCATTTGAGGTCCCAGACTGGATCAAAGGGAATGCCAATATTCAGCTTTCCATCACTCAGCCTTTACTCCCACCCCAGAAATCTCTCCGTGCTCTGGGCCCCTCTGGTTTTAACCTGGTTGAGCCATGAGGGTGTCAAGTAGGAGAGGTTTTCACAGCTCTTCTTTCAGCCTGAACAAACCATCCCTGGGGTGTCCTGAGCTAACCTGCTTTTATCCCATGCCACATTTTCCCTCAGCATGGTGCCAGGATAAGAGGACGAATTTCTCTGCAACAAACGGCCAATTCCTCTTTGGCATGTTTATCTGTCTGTGGCAGTTGCCTGATAATTTATTTCTTATTTGGAAGGGTTGGCACCAGAATAAACCACACCCAATTATCTTTGGGTTTGCAGCGAATGGATGTTCCCCCCACCGCCCTCCTTCTTGTCAACGAATTAAAAGCACACCGTCTTCTGATGCACAAATTGCTCTGTCAGATATAATGATTTTTATCCCAGCTCTTAATTTGCTTAATATGTTAAGGCTGGTGCCAAATTCACTCCTGCTCTGATAGTCAATTGCTCATGTTCAAGCATAGTGGGTGTAAATTGATAATCTTCCTGATTAACTTGCTGGGACAGTCTGCAGAGCTGAGGCATTGGGGAATCAAGCACAGGGCTTGAATTTCTGCACAAATTCAGCTTCCACAGGTTGCCAAACCATGCTGTGATAGTTCATCAGGTTGGGCTCTGGTCTTTTTGGCCAATCTGCTGTGTTCAGGTTGTGGCAAGCCTGGGAGGATGCTAAGTGCTCTGCTAGATGAAGGCTCAGTCCATGGGAAAACACCATTTCTGTCTGGAGAGGGGAAGGAAGAAATCTTCCAGAGGCTAATCCTATGCACGGAGCTTAAGCATAACATAAAAATAAAATAAAAATAAAATTCTTTAAAGGCACCCCTGGGAGAAATCTGGGACCAGTCCTTAATGAGTGATCACAGAAGCAAGTTCACTTAATGACAGTCACTGCTATTCCTCCTCTCTCCGGAGATTCTGACTGCAAGGCTGGCATCCCCACCCAGGGCTGCCAGCTTGGACACAGCAGGGTTTTAGCAGTGCTGCAACCACTGGAAGAAACCACTCTGGCTCTTCCTGCTGCTCTCTGCTCTGGGAAAGCAGCTCTGTTACCTCCACTGGGTTGTGAGTGCACAAATCAAGAAGAGGACACAGCCCAGGGCAAAATATGTGTGTAATTCACTGCCTTTGGTGGGATGTTCTCTCCCCACGCAGCAGTGACTCCGTCAAACAGCGGCTGATAAATCTGCTGCTGCTGCCTCTGGGCTGCAAAAATCAGCGTTTATTTATCTGCTGTACGTGGTGGCTCTCGATGCAAGAGCCAGAAGAATGAGGTTTGTGCCTGCTGGAGATGACTTGCCCAGGAACTCAGCATTACACACACAGGACTCATCAGTGATTACAGTCATCACGTTTGTTTTAACCCCGTGCTTTCAGTGGTCACAGTTTGAAGTGTGGGAGTACTTTCAACCCTGTCCTTAAGCAATGTTCCTATAGCTGCAGGCATCCTTTTTGGAAGACCTGTGATAATTTTTTTTTTTTTTTTAATATAATAGAACAATATTTCATAGAATAATAGAATCATTTAGGTTGGAAGGCACTTTTAATATCATCGAGCCCAACTGTTTGTACATCTCTAGTTGAAAATCATCCAGCAGCCGGTGTCACCACCGCAATATTATCACCAAGGGACTTCAAACAAACGAAAGAGCCTTTTATCCTGGATTTGGGAGGATTTTTAACACGGGACGGTGGAAGAGGCTGCCCTCGCGTGGTAGATTTAATGAAACATCCTTTTCTAACATCTGGGTTTCTCAAGTTCAGGGGATTCCCTGGGAAAGATAAACTCTGGAGGGGCATTCCCTGGGTCACATTTGCATTCCAGCCAGAAGCACTGGGGATTCAAGAGGTGAGTGAAGGAATAGCCTTCTCCCAAAGTTAATCTAGGAAAGAAACACTCCGAATTAGTGTTGGTCAAATTAAAACCAAAGAAAAATCCAACACCAAAAACCCCCAAACCACAAACAAAAACATCAGAGGATTTTTCCAAAGCAAAGCAAGATCATATCACAGCAGGTGCCTCTGATGAAGAAACTTGCTCATGTCACAGGTTTGGTTTTTTTCCAAAAGGTATTGAATGTCCTGTGCAGCCTCTGCCTTTGCTGGTACCTCGCTATGCCCTGCTGTACTCTTGGAAATAGATGTGGGAAAAACCTCCAAAACCCACAGAACCACAGAACAGTTTGGGTTGGAAGGGACCTTAAAACAGTTTGGGTTGGAAGGGACCTTAAAACAAAATTCCAAGTTCCTGCCATGGGCAGGGACACCTTCAAAGCTCCATCTCAAAGCCCTGTCCAACCTGGCTTTGGACACTTCCAGGGATCCAGGGGCAGCCAGAGCTTCTCTGGGCACCCTGTGCCAGGGCTTCACCATCCTCACAGGGAAGAAAATGCTCCTGAGGAGCCTTGGTTTGGAGAACATTCATCTATGTCCCCACCAAGAAGATGCTCATGGCATCCCCAGGCAGTATTTTTGCTTATCAAGGTGGAGCAGCTTTTGTTCCCCTCCTTAGCAGCCCTCTCCTGCCACGCTTTCCCCAAGGGCATCTTAAAGCTTTCTCCCTTCACTTGCAGCTGTGAGATCTCCAGAAGAGCAGGAGGCGCTGGCAGAGGGGACCAGGGACACAGTTGTAGGAAAACTGGTGGCAGCCACTCCTGCCTATAACCCCTGGCCCCTCGAGTACTGATGGACTTGGTTTTAACTTTTACCTTTTTCAAATCCTGTACTGCCTGGTGTGTGACTCTGAAGTTTCTTGTAGCCTGTTAATTTCTGCTCTCTCATGCTAGGCAGACATAACAAAGCCCTCCAGGCCTGCTCTCCAAGGACACCCAGACTGTCCTAGGCCCAAA
This sequence comes from Corvus moneduloides, assembly GCF_009650955.1. Lineage (NCBI taxonomy): Eukaryota > Metazoa > Chordata > Aves > Passeriformes > Corvidae > Corvus > Corvus moneduloides. The sequence goes on from NC_045479.1 coordinate 71,831,849, forward strand.
ATGTGTAAATCAACATCCTAAGAGGAGAGCGAGCTTGGGGAAACTGCATCATTAACTGAAGCTTTAATTGGAGAATTAACCCTGACATGCAAATGAACCAAACCTATAAAAGTGTGAAGAACTCCTGACCTGTTGCCCATCTTGGGGTCCACCTTGGCAGTGGCCTCTGGCTCCCCAGGGTGTACCTTTGAAGGCCTTTCAAATAAATACCTACCTTTATTCCCTTATTCTTGTCTAGTCTCTGTTTGAGGTGGCCTCTACAGGCATCAGTCTCCTTGGTGACAATCCCAGACTGAGAAGCTGCAGGGAGGGATCTCAGCTGCTTCTCGCACAGCAACGTTCCCAATCCTTTGCAGAGATGCCTGGTGGGGGTAGATGGGATGAAGAAACAACACAGCTGAATGCAGGGACCCTTCTGTGTCAGACTCTGCTGTGGCTGATCCAGCTGAGGTCTGAGTAGGAGGAAAACACATCAGTTCTCCCCTGCAGAAATGAAGAATCAGCCAGGGATGAGCCTCTATCCATTGCACATCTGCAGAAGGCATTAAAGTCCTTACAAATGGCAGGGCCAGGTCAGATCTCCACTGGTTACCCCGGTGTGCACCTAAGAGAAGCAGAACAACACCTTCATTTCACAGGGGAGAGAAACTGAGGCACAGGGGAAAGGCTTGCCCCAAGATCTGTGAGAAAAACAAACGAGACCTAAGGAGCTTGTTTGAAGATGGTGTAATTATTGATTTTTGACTCTGCTGAGTTCACAGTGTTCCTTCCACTACACAACCCATGCAAAGCTTTATTGCAGAAACAAAAGTTGGCAAATTCTCTAAACAACCCAGCATGGCAAAACCCACCTGAATGACACCTCCGTTTTCCTGGGAATCTGCTCTCAAAAAAAGCATCTCTGAGACACTTTTTAATCATTAAACTCATTTCCATGTGGACCCACAAGCAGCCAGGAGGGCACACCATGTCCTCTCAGACACATGGCATCATAGTGACGTTAAATAAGAGCACTGCTGTCAATGCAGTCATGGTCCGAGGGATGTTACCTGAGCGAGCGGCTGCAGCTGTGCCAGGGGAGATTTGGGCTGGAGATCAGGAAAGGTTTCTTCCCCCAGAGGGTGGTGGGGCACTGACCAGGCTCCCCAGGGAATAGGCACAGCCCCAAAGCTGCCAGAGCTCCAGGAGTGCTTGGACAAGGTGGGATTTTTGGGATGTCCTGTGCAGGGCCAGGAATTGGACTGGATGATGTTTGTAGGTCCTTTCCAACTCGGGGTATTCTGTGATTTTATGATTGCAATGCCACAGTCACTCAATTAAATATCTTGTTTTGTGGAAGGAATTTTCCCTTTCCTCTTGCCCAGGAGTTGATCCCACACATTTTAGTGCCCTGTGTTCTGGGAGCCCACACCTCACACCCCCTTATCAAGGATAAATCACTCTTTCCCTCTTTACCATCAAATCAGACCTCTGTTTTCTAAGCTCTTCCTGCATTTCCAGTGCTTTCCCTGCTAGCTGTGACACTGTAATTAAGAGTTAACATAGACCATCATGGAAAGCTCAGCCTTCCTCCACTCTGATGCTCCCAGGTCTGGCTGTGTCTCAGAGGTTCGTCAGGTTTGGAGAGAGGGGCGGCATCAAGGGGTGCTGGAGGGATGCTGAGATGAAATCCCCTCTTCTTCCCGACTTCGAGGTGGCTGGGATTTTGGAAACCGGGCATTTTGCACTGCGGGGAGCAGCCAGCTGAGGGCAGGAGAAGCCCGTGCATCGCAGCCTGACTGAGAAGGAGGAGGGGGAGATGGGGGAAGGAATAAAGCAGCGCTGCCTTACAGCGTGCCTCCTGCCCCTGTTTTATATCTCCACAATTCAGGCTGATCCCAAAAGAGGGCCTGGAGGGAGGCTGAGATGGGAGGTGGTGGTGTTGAGCACCCCAGAGCTGGAGTGGTGGAAGAGAAGGAGCGCTGGGGTTTTGCACTGCACAGTCATAATGGAAAAATGGAATGGTTTGGGTTGGATGGGACCTTAAAGATCATCTCATTCCAACCCCCAGCCATGGGCAGGGACACCTCCCACTAGCCCAGGCTGCTCCAAGCCCTGTTCAGCCTGGCCTTGGATGCTTCCAGGTATGGGGCAGCCACAGCTTCTCTGGGCATCCTGTGCCAGGGCCTCGTCACCCTCAAGCACAAAGAGGAGTCCCCAAGAGCCCCAGGGGTCATTCTGCAAAAATTCTGGGATGGAGCAGCCCTGCTCAGGGACTCAGGCTGGTGCTGGGACTATCCCACCCCAGCAACTGGTGGATAATGAGTTCCAGGCAGGCAGATGGAACATGATATCCTTGCATCTCCTATTCCCAATGGAAGGATGCTGGCCAGGCAATGAGTAAAGTTTTTGTGATGGGAACAACTGTCAGTAGTGGTTCTTCTGTACTCCTTTCCCTTCCCAAGATGACGTACAAGAAAGGTACTTAAAATTTGATCTTATACCCTTAATATTAAGCCAGACTCTTAAAGGTTTTTGTGTTTTTATCAGTTATCTTTCCCTCAGATCAATCTTTGATCTTCAAAATTGCTTTACCAATCCACATTTTCCTTCAGCTTTGTTCCAGAGAGTTTGCAGGAGTCTCATAGCTACCTTCTGTGAGTATTTTCACCTTAGCGGGTAGGAACAAAATTTTGAATCTCTGGCAAAAATTGGCCTTTCTCCCAAATCCAGTTCTGGGACTTGTGTTAACTAAGAAATCAACCCAAATGAAAGGGGCCTAAATAGTTTGACCCCTTTTTGCAATGACAGTTCACCATTCATATGTGCTCTTGCAAAAATGTGTTCTCTTGGAAATATCGTATTTTCAGTGCTTCAACCAGCATCCATCTTCTCTAATTTTACTCACCTAAAAGTTAAGCAGCCAAATTTTAACCGATTACAAAATTTCCTTCAGAGGGTAGATTGAATTTTGCATCGACATCAGCCCTTCCATTGCATTGAAATGTTGAAATGATGTTTGATACTGGCTACAAAGAAACCCCCCACAATTGTGATATCTCTATATTAGAAAACTGGTTATGTAGGAAGAACTCATTTCGGGTTTGAATCAAATACAAAGGCAAACTGCAATCCTAATATAACCATAGCAACGCAATAACATGTACTTGAAACGATCCGTGTGGTCAAAAAGAGCAGAATATCTGAATGTCTCAGCTAGAAGGGCTAGGAAACAACTACGGAAACATAAGATTTGAAGAAGCACGTTTAAAGAGAGGTGGCTGTTGGGAACTTTCTGGGGTGATGTTTCAGGATGCTCTGAGGATAAAACCTTGATGGGAAATAACTCCGCGTATTCTAAGCCTGGATTTCGACAGAGATTTTCTGTGGTGAAGTGTGATTGGCCTGAGTTGGAACAAGATGTGCTGATCAGATCCTTGTAATGTTTCCTTGTATCTAATGGACATCAAGTTTTGGACTTCCCTCAGCACTCAGTCTGGGAAACCTCCCCACATTCTACAACAGAGAGTTTTTTGCCCCAGACCATAGAAATTATGGAATCGCAGAATGGTTGGGGTTGGAAGGACTTCAAAGATCATCTCATTCCAACCCCCTGCCATGGGCAGGGACACCTTCCACTGTCCCAGGTTGCTCCAAGCCCCATCCAACCTGGCCTTGGACACTTCCAGGGATCCAGAGGCAGCCACGGCTTCTCTGGGCAACCTGTGCCAGGGCCTCACCACCCTCACAGGGAACAATTTCTTCCTGATATCCAATCTAAACCTGCCCTCTAAATCTCTACAGTCTCTTTGGTTTTGCTCACCAACACCAGAGTTTGAAGGTACACCCCAGCAGGGCTCTGCCCAAATCATCTCAGGAATAGCACGTGCAGGTGCAGCAGGTAACATTTGTAACACAGAGCCAAATACCTACGAAAAGTACCCAAACCAGGGCTCTTTGCCATCATTTCAAGCATGGCTTGCGCCCAACCTGCATCCCAGGTGATGCACAGACAGAGGAAAGGACATCTGCATCTTCTGACTGCGCTTGATTAGTTAAATCACCTCTAGGAAGTAATTTGCCTTCTCTGTTAGTACAACACAGCCGGTTTTCTTCTCCTTGCCCCAGGGAGTCAGCAGCAATGTCTGTCAGTGCTACAGGGCTGGTGCCCAGACCTGGAAATCCTGTGCTTCAGTAAAGGATTCAGCCTAATCACTACAAAATGCTGTAAAAAGCCACTGCATGGTGGTGTAAAAAGCCACTGCATTCCTCTTTGCAAGTCCCTTCGAGGGTGCAGGGGGGTGATTTCTTAGAGCAGAGCGCTTGGCCATTCAGTGAGTAAAAGATCCATGCAGCTGGCATCCATGGCCAGGGAAAAAATCACTTGTGAGTGTTTAAAACTGGGGCAATTACACTATTTAAACGTTGTACTGATGGAGGGAGGAGGAGAAAGAGATAATAGGGACCAGGTGGATTGTCCTCTAAGGAAAGAAAACCTGGATATCTCTCTTATGCAGATGCTCTTGTCCCAAGCCAGGCTCTGGTCTTAACACCAGGATGCTCAAGGCAAAGCCACAGGGATGTGAGAGGTCAGGGAGCAAGGTCAGAATATGGGTTGGGGTTTGAGGGCAGAGCCTGCAGGCAAAGGGCAAACTGCTCAGATTAGAAACAAAGGCAGAATTTTTTTTTTTTTTCCTTTTTAGGATTTGCTTTAAAAAAATTGAATTAAAAAGAGAAATAGAAGAACAAAAGAGCGAGGAAAGAATGCCTGAAATACAACATGCAAGTCTGCCTCTGTTTAGGGCCTGGCTGGAGATGAAACCCAAATGTTTCTGAATTAGAATAAAAACAACAAAGTGAAGGACATTGTGTTTTGATGGGTTTCATTTTATCCTTTGATAATTTTTCATTTGTATCCAGCAATGGCATTTCATTTGGGTCTCTGCCTGACTGCACATTTTATTCTGGAGCTCGATTTCACTCTATTACTGCATACATCAGTGGCTCCCCAGATTCAGTAACTTGGTCCTGCTCCTTAGCAAATAGACATGTCTGTGCTGTGCTTTGCTGTAGATACTTTTACAAGCCATTTCTCCATTGTGCAGGCTCATAAATATTCCTCTGGTGTGGCCTTTTCTTCTGTAGGAAAAAAAAAAGCCCACGGCAGTGAAACTGAGAGTCAGTAAAAACTAACCAATTTGTCAGTGGCATCTTTGGACAATTAAGAAACCTTGTGTCTCTCCTTGTTTTTTTCTATCCTCTGGAAGAATAGAGAAATACAGAAGTGAGAGGAAATGCACCTGCTGCTCATCTAACAATTAAAATCCAGGAATAGGGGGAAAATGCAGGAGAATTGGAGGCTTTTAACACTGGGTCTTCTAAAAGCAATAAACAACTGATATTGGGAATAGCTGGGAATAACAGAGGCATAGAGGGCCTTGGCTTTGAGCAGAGGGGAGGGTTTAGATAATCTCCAAGTCCCTCTAACCTCCTTTTGCTGATCCCATTTGATGCTGAGATTTGGAGAGAAGCTGTGTCAGAACATGAGTTCAGTACTCTATGTCTCAGTCAACATGCCAGAAAAATAAAAGCACTCCTTCTTTGTGACACAGGGAGTTAGGGTTCAAAAACCTGTGCCCTCCTCCTGAGAGGAAATGCTGAAGTGGGTGTGTTGAACACAGCACTGGTTGTGCAGTGAGTGTGCACGAGAAGAGGTGAAGATTTGAGAATGTTTTCTGTTCTCCCAGGTTTCCCTTTTCTCTAACATTTTCATTGGGATCCCCTTCAGAGGCATCTCTGCATCCAGCTCTTGGGCCTCTGTACAAGAAGGAACCTTCCTGCCTGTTGGAACAAGTCCAGAGGAAACCACTAAGTTGAACACAGGGCTGGAGAACCTTTGCTATAAAACAGGCTGAGAGACTTGGAGATTTCAACCTGGAGAAGAGAAGGCTACAGGGAGGACTCAGAGCCCCTTCCAGTGCCACCTTAGAGCCTCTTCCAGTGCCTAAAAGGGATCTGGGAGAGCTGGAGACAGACTTTGGAGAAGGGTCTGGAGGACAGGACAAGGAGGAATGGCTTCAAACTGACAGAGGGTAGGTTTGGGTTAGGTATTGGATAGAAATTCTTCCCTGTGAGGATGGTGAGGCCCTGGCACAGGCTGCCCAGAGAAGCTGTGGCTGCCCCTGGATCCCTGGAAGTGTCCAAGGCCAGGTTGGATGGGGCTTGGAGCACCCTGGGCTAGTGGAAGGTGTCCCTGCCTATGGCAGGGGATTGGCACTGGATGGGCCTTAAGGTCCCTCCAACCCAAACCATTCTGTGGTTCTTGTTCTTCGACTTCTCTGGCCTTTCCTACGGTACAGAGAACAGAGGCTGTAGAACCATCAGCAATCTCCAAGGCCCAGCCCAAGATGCCGTCCTGAGGCCCAGCATGCTGCAAATTCCACTTCTGAGGGATGTGGAAGGTTGGGAATCTCCCTGGGGACATTGCACAGTGGGGTGTCTGCTGTGTCACAGTGTTCAAAGCTAAGGAGGGAGGAAATGTTACTGCAAGAGGAGCAGAGCAGAAAAATAACACTTGGGAAAGAGCTGTCCCTCCCTGCTAATGCAAATATTCCCTTCACCATGTCCTACAGTGTTTGGCCTCCCCAAAGTCGAAAATATCTCCAGGAACAGCTGCTTCCAGCACTTCCCTTTGAAAACAGTCAAATATCCAAGAGGCTGTTTAGGGAGCTTTTCCCAGCCATCCAATATTTTAACTCCACACTCCTGCCCATTAACCTGTTAATGCCTTTCTTGTTTTCCTGAGTAATCCCACTTCCTGTGTCCAACCTACGCCCATCTCATGCTCAGCTGATGTTCCCTTGGTTGTTTCCATTTGGCCAAAATTGTTTGGTTCTGCAGGGATGGAAAGCTGACCTGAAGCCAGGATTTGTAGCTTCAAATTGTCTCCCTTTTCTACCAAAAATGGAACCCAACTAAATCTTTCCTTGAGCTCGTAATTTCTGTTTCAGACTTGAAGAACAGAGTCTGTGCTCAAAACATGATCTTCCTTTAGATACCACGGTTTTGCTCCCTCAGAAAAGAGCCCTTGCCAAAAATAGTTCAACCACCCCAGTTACAAGCAGTGAGATCACAATGCCAAAAAGTGAAATTTCTTTTGGCTGAAATTATAAAAAATGGGGGGTTTGGGGCCAGGGAATGGTGTTTTATGCTCTTGTAGTTCATGCTGCTCATTGTGGCTGTGATTTACAGCCTGTTGATGGGTACCTGGGGTTGTACTCTCCCCAAAAAGGCAATCTGTGCCCCAAAGACGTGACCTTCTAAATTGAGCAGCCAGACAGGAAAGAGGGGAATTGTTGCAGTGGGGAATCGTTTACCCATTTTGTATAAATTAATCCCCTGGAGTTCTGTAATTAATAGATGCAAAATACACTGTGAGCCTGTAGCCAAGTGAGGATCTGAGGCCAGGTCCCTGCCCAGCAATCACAAACCCTTCCTTCCTCTATTCACAGCGCATTAGGAAAAGGTCTCCGTGACCTAGAAAGGTCTTTCAGTGATTCATTTTTCAATCTTGCAGCGTCCTCTTGGAAGGGAGGAGGGATGGGGAGAGAGGCAGAGCTTTGGTTATTGTTGTTTTCCATCTTTTTAATTTGCAGCTACATTGCTTGTTAGTCTAAAAGCAAATTGAGACAAGGCTGAAGTAACCATCTCAGCAATAAAAGCTCTCTGCCGAGACAGACCAAACACTCCAGGAAAGTGCAAGCAGGAGGGAAAAATCGGCTGCCGGAGCTAAACAGCTGCTCAGGTTGACTTTCAAAGGCAGTTGAGTCTCATGCCCTGCAGGGGACACCCCCTGATGTCCCCTCCCCACTCTCCCCACATACATTTAAAGCCTCTTTCCTGCTCTGGGACCCCGTGTCAGACACAGCTGGGGGAGCAGATCCACGCTGTACTGACAGGGATATTTTGCCAGGTGTTTTGTAAGGTGGGAGAAGGTTGCTGGGCTGCTGTGATTAAAGAAGTCCTAATGCTTGCAGGCAGTCAAATTCCTTGTCATGAGGCCTGAGGGAATTTCTCAGCCCGGAACCCCTTTGTGGCAGGGAACCTCAAGTCTCACATGTTGGGAGGGAAGGAACCAAGTGACACGCTGGGATTTTGGTAGGAGCAGCCACTCAATGGGATTTCTGGCTAAAGGAGAGCAACATCCTCTGCTCTGGAACCCAAAAATTATCAGTGTTTAATACCTAAACTTTACCTATGTAAATATTGAAATTCCCAGCCTTTCACCATAACTTAAAGGAATTAATGGAGGAAGAGGGCTCATTTATTATGTGGGTATGGAGCGACAGGACAAGGGACAATGATTTTAAAGTGAAAGGAGGCAGATTTAGATTAGATACTGGGAAGAAATTTTTCCCTGTGAGGGTGGTGAGGCCCTGGCACAGGTTGCCCCATCCCTGGAAGTGTCCAAGACCAGGCTGGATAGGGCTTGGAAAAAACTGGGATAGTGGAAGATGTTCCCCATGGCGGGGGGGTGGAACTGGATGATCTTTAAGGTCCCTTCCAACCCAAACCATTCCATGATTCTACAACCACAAGAGCAAAAACTTGAAGATAAATTTTAAAAAATTAAACTCTGAAAATCTGAGAATATTCTCATGACTCCAGAAGCAGAGGCTTCCAGAAAGCCACAAGAGTGATCAGCCATCAGACTGGTGGCTTTGCCTTTAAGCTCAAGTGCCTCAGGACATGTGTCCCAGACATGATTTTTTGATAGGAACCAGAGTGGTGCTTTACTTGGAAGTTTCCATGGGTAAATATAGGGTATTCAAGTGAGAGTGTGAAAGAAAGACCTCCTGAATCCTTTCACAGCTCAGCAGGGAACGATCACTTCCCTGCAGAGCCACGGGATGGTAGCAGTCCCACTTCTGTGCTGGGGGCAGGATCTGCTCTTTGGTTTGAGGCTTTTCCTCAGCAGCTGCCTCCTGAACAGGGGTTGCCTGTCATTAATGCATGTGAGCTTTTCCAGCCTTATCTGTACTGAACCACTCAAGGCTCCCTCACTAAAACCTTTCTGTCTAATGAAGTAATTGGATTAACAGGCAAACAGCAAATCAGTGTGCTTAATTGATGTTCCCAGGTAAATCAGCACAGGTAGTGCTTATGTTTAAGGGCTGTTCCTAAAGGAAAAGCAGAACTGAATTAAATCCTTTTTTGCTGCTTTCTTATGGTGTCTGAGACTGATGTGAAAGGTTATGATTTTCTACCCATTTGATTTTTGCATTAGGAATAATTTTGGTCTCTCCTATCCTGTTTGTATGTGCCTCACACTCCTGAAAGATACCACGGGTGACCGGAAAACTGATGAGGGTGCAATATTGAACACTGAGAAGTGTGAAGGGACTAATATTTAAGGGTGGAGAATTTTTTTCTTAGCCCTGGTTTAATTTGCACTCTTCATTTACCTGCATGTAGCTGAAAGGCCCGTGGGATGCTTGAGAGGAAAAGCATTTTTGCTACAAACCAAACACCCTGGCTCCTTGTTAAGGGCTGGGCTGGAATCAGGAGCTTCTGCCTTTGACCTCCCAGAGGAACATTCCCCCAGGGAGGGAAAATCTTCATGCCACCCTGCTCTTTCTCAGGATTGGAAAAGCAAGGAAAAGAATGCATATCTATTGAAATAATGCTGTTAAAAGCAGAAACACATACTGCAGGCTTTTCCAATTTCCCTCCCTTTCCCTGTCACAGACACAGCACTGCTGTTGCTGTTCCAAAGGCCTTTTAAATCGGGGGAATTCAGGATGTGTTGATTTTTCAGAGGCTCTGGATTCCCCCACAGTAGCTGGATGCCTGTGCTCCACCACAGACTCTGTCCCCAGAGAGAGGGACAATGATGAACAGGAGGGGACAGGGGAGAAGAGAATGGCCTGGAGGAACTGGTTTAGGAGCTGAGATCAGAGCTGAGAGCAGAGCAAGGATGGGAAGGTCTGGGGAAGCTCTTCCGCACAGGGAATTCCTCCCTCCTCAAAAGCAGGGAAAAACTGTTTGGTGAAACTCTGGGATACCAGAAGTGCTGCCTAGAGGTTTATTCTGGGTGCTGGGACAGCCTCTGTTGCTCCATGGGGCATTTAAACCAGACCAGGGTGGTTCAGAGCCTGCATTAGGGAGGACATAGGCAAAGCTGATGCACAGGCAAAAACTTTCCTGCATCCTTTGCGTTTAGAACGAGGCTTTTCTTGCAGCGCCTTTCCCCAGGAGTGAAGTGAAAGGAGTCCCTGCTCTGGGGAGTTATTTAGAAGATTTTCACAGGTGTCCTGGTGCCTCTGTTCCCTGCCTCTGGACAGTCCACGCCTCTGGACTCACGATGGCAGCAACGCGCTGTGGCTGAGCACAGCCAGGCATAAGGTGCTGGCTTCCCCCACCCAGAAATTCAGCCTCCTCCTGAAAGATTCCGGCCTCGGGCTGGAAACACTCAGAGGGCAGCTGAACCTGTCCCTACGCCCTGTGATGAGGAGAAAGCCAGGCTGGACAGAAGCTGGGACCTTGCTTCCTTGCTGCAAGCAAATCTCCATCAAATGGAGCTTTTTGCAGCAGAATTCCCCCCTTTTCCAGGATGCACCCAAGGGGTTCCTGTCGCTCGGACCCTGCTTTTTCCCAGCTGCTAAGCTCAGGCCGTGGTGGCTTTGTGTGGAGCAGATCTTGGAGAAATGTCACTTCTGGGAGCTTCACAGCGAAGGGACGTGGGCGTCTGTGACCAAGACCCTGCTCCACCTTGGCTTTGGCAAGGCGGAAGGTGGGTGCTCAGCCCAGCAGGAGAGGGCAGCAGAACCCTCTGTGTTCGGTGTGACTGCACTTGGTGCCCGGCTTGGCACGGGTGCCTCAAGGTTTGTGCTCTGCAGTGTCTGTGGGTTGCTCGCTGCTCTCTCTTGGGCAGCAGCTCTGGGCCGGACCCCATGGAGCATCTCCTGCCACCATCGAGCACCTTCCTCCACCTCCTCCCAGACTTGGGAGGAGGACAAGGATGGTGGGGATGCACGAGACTTGTCCTCTGATCCTGCATTTACCATTAGCTTTTTACCTGGCCATGCACAGGCTGTAACACCTTTCCCAGTGTGATCTGGGAGGGCTGTGAGCTCCCTTTGGGAGCTGGGATTGGAGTTTGGGAAGTGTTCAGGCAGGATTTTGCACAAGGCAGGAGGGGCTGTGTGAGGACTCCAGGCAGCACTGGGACACAACAACAATAAATAACAATTAAAAAAGTGTTAACAGATTTACTTCCCTCTGATCAGGTGTGGATGCTTACCTGGACCTGTGTTGGACCAGTTCAAGACATTAATCTGCCAGAAACAAAATATTTTTTCAGTTGAGTTTATTTTATTCCCCTTTAGAGGCTGGACTGACACACTGAGGTGTTGTGCAAGTGCCAGAGTGACACCAAGGACTTGGTCTGAGGGAGGAAGGGGCAAGGCCAGAGCATTTTTAGGCCGTTCCTGCTGGTGCAGTGAAGCCACATTTTCACATGGTCAGGATGCTGCTGCCTGGGGTCATATCCAAGGATTTGCTCATCCCTGGATGCTCAAGTGCAAAGACAACCCCACAAGTGAGCTGGTTAGTGGAAAGCCATCCTTTCCCCTAGAAATAATGGTGTCACAAGCCATCAGTGACCTCCCGTGCACCAGACCTCTCTCCCAAAAGTCATGCAGAGGTTTCCCAACTCCTCCTTGTGAAGGAGCCTTAAATCACAGCCAGCAGTTGTCGCAAGCTTCCCATTGATTTCTGGCAGCTCGTGAATGTAGCAAGTGGCACGGAGTTGATACTGCAGATCCATAATTAATGCTTTGTGATCCCAGATCTGAAGGCCCTTTCACAGGCTGAGGGACTGTTAAACTGCCCCTGAAGATGAGGGATAGAGTCGTGGAAGGGATTAACAGCCAAGCCAGTAATGAGCTCAGAAAAAAACACAAGCATGGGAGATAAAAAAAATAATGTGAGTGAAAAACATCCATTTATGAAGTGCTCTTTTGCAGAAGGCGAGTGCTTCTGAAGCCTCCTAAAGTGCAGATATTCTCATTGCCTCTGGAAGCCTGAGTCAGACAGCTTGGAGCCTACAATTCCCAGGATGTGGTTCAGGCAAACCAAGCTGGAAGGAGGTTTGGGGGCCGATGGGCTCAGGGCAGACGGCAGAGCAGTGACACAGGCTCTCCAGGCTGGGGGATCCATCCCTGCAATTCTCTTTTTGAGAATGCCCCAGTGTTTTTTTTCTTATGTTTTTTCACAGTTGCATGGGTGGCTTTGGTGGGACAGTGGGGGAAGAGAGGAAAAGAAATTGGTGCAAGGAGCTGAGTGAGGACCCAGCACTGGGAGTAGCAGGAAGGGCCCTTATCCAACCCCTTCCTCCCAAAAACTCCATGTGCAGCACAGGACTTCTTTGTTGGGAATGTCTGTCTAGAAGAGCTTTTCCCTGTTTCATCCTGCTCTGCGCTAAAATGCTGCACCCAGAGCCCATCCTGTGGTGTTGGCACCCACAGTGAACTCACCCACCGTGGGGCTGGTGATATTCAAGTGGCAGATGGGTCATTTGAGGTGTCCCCTCCTCACCAAGAAGGCTGGAGCTTGGTCTTTTCAGGTCTGGTGATGGATATTCACTAGAACTTAAGCCAAAAAAAACCCCCTCCATGTATAAATAAATAAATACAGAGATAAAGTAATTATAATTATACAAAAAAAAAATATTAAAGGGCAACAATTCCAATATTTTCATATGGATTGTGGAAAAAAGAAGGAAAAACAGACAGTGGAGAGGTTTTGAGGACAGATGCAGCCAGTCTCCCACTTAGGAATATTGTCTGTCTACACATCTTGAAAAGGAGGGATTTATATCAGCTGGAACCAATAGGTAGATAAAGAGCCCACTTCAACAGGAAAAAGAAGCCATTATCCATTGCATAGTTACCTTATGAGAATGAGAAAAGAGCATTTGGAGAAAATATCTGCCCATTAACCATGGAGTTAAGAGCTTGGCTTAAGCTCAGAAGGGGGAAAAAAAGGCTTTTGATTAACCAATAAAGCCAATGGTGATGTTGAGATTATTCAGGGTTTATTGCTTTTATGAAAAGGGAAAAGAAAAGGGAAAAAAATGAAAACAAAACAAAACAAAAAAACTAAAAAAAAAGAAGGAAAAGCCAGTCTGTTTTACATTTGTCGGGACTGCAGTAGATTGCTCTTGCCAGGGTAATAAACAGTAGCTTGGATGCATCATGCAAGGCTGGTTATGAAGATGAAAACACGCAGCTCTTTGGGTTTTAAAATGCTTGGAGGCATTCCAGCTGACAGTTCCCCCTGCTGATGCCTCCGTGGAGGGAAGATTGACTGCAATGGCCTTGTTTGTGGTTACTTAATCTCCTTGCAATTCTTCTACCTGATGGATCAATGTGAGGCCTTCAGCTTGGTTATGACATTTAGATGGACCCATTAGAAAAAAATCAAGAGGAGAGCGATCCCAGGGCTCCCCGTCCATGGGGAAAGGTGGGAGGATTAGCAATGTTTCATCCACTGAGGTGGGGGCATGGCACCACCTCTCAATCTGCAGAAGACCAGCAGAGAGAGAAAGGAATGTGCTCTTCTCCATGGGATGAGTCAGGAAGTTCTGCAGCTCTACAACAAAATCAGGGAAGGCTCAAGTAATGACCTGTGAGTCATTTCCTAAGGGAACACTGGAGATGGTCTGGGAGGGGCTGGAGTAATCTCACAGCAGGTTAGAGGCACATCAGTCTGGAAGTGCCCAGGCTTGGCACTTTGTGGTAACACAGTTCAAGGTTCCTCCAAGACTTCACTGTCAAGATCAAAGCTGTGGATGGCATAAAATGTGGAAAATCTTGCCTTTAAATGGACTAATGAACACAATACAACACTGCAGTGTTCCTGCTCAGGGCTCTCTTACAGCAAAGCAAAGTTGCTGCTTCCTAGAAACTGAACATAGACAAATACAAGTGAGAAATAGAGGGAAATTATTTTAAAAACCCATTTTAAGATTACCTATTGGAATAACCTACCAAAGGAGCCACTGCATTCCGTGCCCCAAAGGGACAGTGGATTCTACCCTAGCCAAAAGTGGATGTAGAAAGAAGTTCTGGAGAGATTGACACGGTTTGTACAACAAGCACTGACTGATTTCCTGCTGTGGGCACTGTAGGAGCTCAGAGTGATCTGAGAGGTCCTTTTTAGCCTTGAATTATTCCCTGTTCCACTGAGTCCATTGGCTCTTGTGTTCCCTCAGCCAGGATCTCTCTCCATTTTGAAGGCATCAGACACACAGAACTGGACTCTGGCCATGGCCTCTTTGCAGGCAGAACTTGACACCCATAACAGTTAGAGTCTCTTACAAAGAAGGGTTCCCTTCTCTGGTCCTGACAGATGAAATCCCATCAGGTTTCAGCCTGAGTTCCCTCATTGTAGCATTTTTTTGGTCTGAATCTGGAAATACATTAGGACTCTACTGAAGTAACAGTGATCGTACTATGAGACCCCAGTAGGGCTTTAATTAAAGCTTTAGGAACCAGGACAGATTAAATGAGAAACAATCACTGCAGAAATCCAGTTTGCTTTTGCTGAGTAATAGGAAAGAGGGAAGAAAATGGCCCAGTTTTACTTGGTTTTCACCTGTCAGAAGACAATTCCCCAACAGAAATTCCTGGCTGTTTCTCCCAGTGCTCCACAATATGTGTGCCCCTGGGTGTTTTGGAGGTCTGTGTTGTTCCCGAAAACAGACACATTCTGTCCATAGGAAAGTTCTCACAGGTTACCATAAAAAATGGTGCCCCATTGCTCAACTCAGTCCTCCTGGCTCCCCATAGAATCGTAGAGACATTTGAGTTGGGAAAGACCTCTGAGGTCATCCAACCATTCCCAGCACTGCCAAGGCCACCACTGACCCATGTCCCCAAGTGCCACATCCACATGGCTTTAAACCCCTCCAGGCATGGGGACTCCACCACTGCCCTGAGCAGCTGTGCCTGGGCTGGACAACCCTTTTGGTGAATTAAGTTTTCTGAATATTCTGGCTAAACCCCTCACAACTTGAAGCCATTTTCTCAATTATGGTTGATCTTAGAAGGCTTTTCTAACCCTAATGATTGTATTCCTCTCATCCTGTCCCTTTTTCCCCAGAAGCAGAGCCCGACCCCCCCGGCTGCCCCCTCCTGTCAGGGACTTGTGCAGAGCCACAAGGTCCCCCCGGAGCCTCCTTTGCTCCAGGCTGAGCCCCTTTCCCAGCTCCCTCAGCCACTCCTGGGGCTCCAGCCCCTTCCCCTTCCCTGGACATGCTCCAGCCCTTCAATGTCCTTCTTGTCATGAGGGACCAAAAACCGAACTCCGTATTTGAGATGAGGCCATTTCTTGCCCCAGTCCTCAGCGTTTAAGAGCCTCCATTTACTGGTGAATGGCCAGTGGGATGTGGGACTGGCCCACAATCCTCCAGCCACCATCAAATCATCATCCAGCATCATCTGTAGTGAGCAGTCAGGGCCTCCAGGCAGATTGTAGTAGCAGACCCAGGGCATCCCTTCTGTTCCCAGCATAACTCCAATCCCAACCCTCCACTCAGGGTGCAGGGGTTTCAGGCTTGACCTCCTGGGCTGTGTCCTGCATCCTGCTCCCTCTGCCCACAGTCTCCCTCTAATCTCCGCCTGCCTTCCCAGTGGTTCCCTGCAGCCATCAGCAGAAGCAGGGGCTGTGTGTGCTGCCAGGATAATTAGAGTGCTGCAGGGTGCTTAGTATGCAGGCAACGGCTGTGCTATTGCTGGGGAAAAGAAAAAAAGGGAAAAAAAAGAAAAAAGAAAGGGGGAAAAAAAAGCAACTGAATAAAAGCCCATTTGCCCAAGCAAAAGAAAAACACTTTTTACCATTTGTTTCTCTGCTTCCTCAGGAAAGCTAAACCTCTGCACAGAGGCACTTCTGGCTGCCATGGAAGGGTGTCTGTGCAGGGATTACCAGGCAGTTCTTGGTCCCAAAACAGGGCTATACTCTCTGCTGATGGCTGCACAGGGAATGGCTCTGTCTCTCGCCTTCTGCCATGGAGAAGCCTGAGATGGAGCAGGAGGGGCAGGTTCTCTGCTCCCTTCAGTAGCGAGGACTGTGCTGGGGTCTGATGGAGCTGAGATGTTCCAGGTTTGCCTGTTTAGGGTCTGTTGTGCAATGCAGATGTGGTGCCCTCTTGGTGTCCTTCGACCCACGCATGATGGGAACCAGCTCGGATGTCCCTGGTGTGGGAAGAACTGGAGCAGAATCCAGACACAGCCCCAGGGGTGCCTGAGGGGACATCTTCTACCCAGGGCCTTGTTCTTCTTCAGGAATTAACAAGGGAAATCACCTCTGGTTCAGTCTGCTCCATGTTGAGAGGGGAGAAAGCAGGAGAGCATCCAGGAGCATTTCCACAGCAGATGGCAAGCAGAAGGCTGGAAGCTGTGTGGTTGCTGTGTTCGGGAAGGGAGCAGAGACCTGGTTCTTGGCCAGCACAGAGCAATTACCACCTGCCTGCCACCAACCTTCAGCTTGCAGTGCCCAAGGTCCTCCCCTATTCCCATCAGGCACTCCAGCATAAACCCTGCAAGTTTTCACTAGAATTGGTGGCTTTTCAGGTGGACGTGGAAGGGTTAAACTTCTTCCTTCACCTAAACCACGCACACAAGGCAGTCATTGTAACAGCAGAGATCACAGCAGCGCTTCAGAGTCTCAGGCATTACTGGAGCCCAGCACTTGGCAGACAAAGGCAGCAGGAAGCATCACCCACCTGTAAATTCCATGTGGAAACAAGGGAGTTGAATGAAAAAAGGGACATTCTCCTTCTTATTTCCCAGGGAAGGAGCTGAGGGTCAGAGGGGATCAGTGCCATGGCCCATGAGCTGGCTGTGGGATCTCAGGATTCCCTGTTATCCTCAAGAAACCAGAGCTTCCAGATAACACAGGCTGGGAAAACACCTTATCCCACCTCCCTGTACTCTGCACCTACCAGAGATCTCCCCAAACATCCTCCTGTCTCTGTTTCTGGGGTGAAAACGTTGCTTCTCAGGATCTTTTGCCATTTTGGGTAGCCCTACAGTTTTGTGGCCATCCACCAGCCCAGGCAGAGCAACACATGGATTTCTGCTGTCCAGAAATCCCAATGAGTGTCACTGTCACTCCATGGGATTGCCTGTGCCCATGAGATCCACGGAACTGGTGTCTGTGCAGATGTGAGCAGGCAGAATAACCTGCCCCAGGACAAAAGATGATGCTGCTTTCCCTCCCCAGGAGCCTCTTCCAGTGTTTCACAGCCTGGGTGTGAAGACAATTTTCCTCATGTCAGCAACCCTTGCTGGAAATTAAGCAAACTAAGCAACTTGACTTTCTTGGAGAGCTCCAGGGACAAAAGAAAGGAATTGTCCTCCTATCTGCACGAAGTACAGAAATGCTGAATGTTCTCCTTTGTATCCCCCAAAATGAATTTGCTTTCAACTTCCAAGTGCTCTCCATTCTCTGTTCCAAATTTCTGCCTATCCCATCATTTCCCATTTTCAGACATATCCAGTTCTCTTTCATAAGTTCAGCCACTTGCACTGGCAACAAGGGGCAAAAATTTGGTGAGCTGTTGTCCTGGAAGAGGAAAGGAAGCGCTGTGCTCAGCACCATCCCTGCAGTACTGGTGGGTTTTCCTCTTGACTTCAGTCCTTATCTCACTGGGCAGAATTCAAAGCAGGTGAGAGTGAGGGAGGGAAATGGCTTTTCCCAAATAAACTATGTTTTCCTGATCCAAACACCTCCAAGTGTCTGGAAATGTTGACTCTGAATCCAGCCAGATTTGCCTGACTGGAGATGGAGCAGTGGGCTGGCTGTGTTTCAGAATTACAGAGGGATGATGCAAACAGCTCTCTCTCTGTTGCAGGTTTACTGGTACCTGATATCCTGAGGCAAGAAGTTCTTCTGGTGGACCAAGAACTTTGTGAAAAAAAGGCTCCCTTGGCTTCAGCTGTGATGGTCTGACTATTTCACTGGGAACCTCTCAGCCCTTGCATGGTGAGGTCAAATTAATTTCAGTCCACCTCAGCAGACAAACCTTTAGAAAGCCTCAGGTGTTTCTTTCCTCTACTGGAGAAGGCTGTGCTGCACAACCCCAACCAATTCAACCCCCAGACCTTCTCTCTGTGCAGCTGTAGCTGATTTCTAATCTGTTCCCAGCAGTTTGTCTCAGTTTTCTTTCCCTCACAACAAGGTGTTGCTTTGGTCTCTAGACTTGCTGTCCAGGAGTCCTTGATCTTGGGGGAGGAGAAACCTTCCAAATGTAATAACACTTCCAGACCCCTCATAAATGCTCCCTTAACAGCAACCAGCTTTTCCCTGGCTTTCATGCAGAAATTGGCTTAATTCATATCAGCTGCTGAGGGATTGATTTTGGGTGTCTGGCTCTGTCCCAGAGAGGGGCAGGTTAACCCCTTCTCCAAGCCCCCTGCCCTGGGCGTGGTGGGAGGCATTGGAAGGGAGAAGGGCTGTTTTCCATGGGAGTGGGGTACAGGCTGCTGGAGATGATGGGCTGGCAAAGCCAGCCTGGATTGCAGTTGTGGATAATCTGAGAAATGCCTTAGCCTCCTTCTGAAGATCCATGTGGACAGGAGGGAAAGTGAAGCACAAGGTCCCTGTTGTACCCAAGCCAGCCCGGATATCCTGGGCTATGGGGACTGGCAGCCAGCTACCCTGGAGGGACACCAGGAGATGCTTATGCACATTGGTTACACCTGGATGATGGGTTCCTTGGTGAAACTCCTGATACTGGTGTGTCCCGGGGCTGGGGAGGGAAGGATGCACCACCACACCAAGTAATATTGTGTATTAGGAAAAGGTTCTTCACCCAGAGGGTGGTTGGGCACTGGGACAGCCTCCTCAGGAAAGTGGAAATGGCTCCAAGTCTTAGAGAGTTCAAGAAACAATTTGGAAAATGCTCTCAGGCACACGGTTGCATTTTGGGGGTTGTCCAGCTCAGAATATTCTCTGATTCTATGAATCAAGCTGGACTCAGGCTGGTTCAGATCCCACTCTTTCTTATGCAAGTAATGCTTGGGCTCTCTCAAGAAGGATCTGGGTCTGTTTTCTCTGTAGACCATAAGAAATCACTGCAAGATGGCTTGGAGGGGCTCCCTGCCAAGCCTCAAACGAGTGGGACCAGGGAGCTTCCACAGGTTCTAAACTCCTGTGAAAGCTCCATCCAGCTGTCACCCCCTGGAAGCTGGATGTGCCCAGAGACTACCCAAGGGAAACTCCCGCAGGAGAGTTTGTTCTCATGCCCTGCACAGCCCCAGCCCATGAGGTGTGAGGACACCAGGACTTGTGCTGGTTTGGTACTGGGGCCTTTGGAGAAACCTGATGGAGGGGAAATCCTGAGGGACATTGGGGAGGAATGTGATGTTCCTGTTCTAGGACCCAAAGACAGCTGTGCCAGCAGCTCCTGTGCCAAAGTGATTCCCAGGCACATCATTGCTCAGACAAGGGGAGCACGGGCAGACTGATCCCACCTTGCAGATGATTGGAAAGAGTGATTGCAAAATCTTTCCCATCGAGCTTTCCTCCCTCTCCTTCTCTGCACCAAGTACTGAGTCACAGTGAATTATTTAGCACTCCGCGGTGTTGAAGTCACTCAGCACATTTTTGATGGGTTTTCCTCCAGCTGAAGGCTTTATGGGACATGTGGCACAACAGATAAGGCTGTGAATGGGGATGTTGGGGAATTTGGGAATTCTTTTCCTTGTGCTTCTGTTCCTGCCTAAACTTGAGATGATTCCACACCTGAGGGACCCTATGAGTCATGACAGCTCTGATGAGGGTTTGGGCTCTGGCCCTGCTCTACTCTTGGAATCGAAGTTTGTGTGTGGGTGTGAGTCCCTGTGTCCTTGCTGCCTTGATCCAGGGAATGAGGTGATCCAGGTGGAAACTGGTGCTGAGAGGTCTGTCACAGGGTGGGGTTTGATGGAAAGGCAGGGAATGATTTTGCTGGTGAAAGCAAGATGTGGGAGTGCAGGATTTGGGCAGCTCTCAAAGGGAGAGGCCTTTCTCAGCTGTTGAAAAGTGAAACTTCTTGTATAAGCAAGTTGTCTAAACTTCTTGGAGGAGGTGGCAGCGGAGAGACAAATGCATTTTCAGGGAAGGTTTTGGTCCTGCCCCTTTCCAGCTGGGCTAACAACCTTCTGGAATTGTCCATCTCTATCTACCTGCTATCAAAGGACACCAGTGACTGTTCAGCCTGGACACTTACCTTGCTGAATTCTAGAATTAGGTGACACTGTTGGATCCTAACAGAAAGGGAATTCCTCCAGTGAGGAGGGAGCTGTTTCAGTGCTGGAGACCTGCAAGAAAATGTGGAACATTTTTTGGGTGTTACCTGTGGCACCTACTGAGGGAGAAGACAGCCATCCAATTGGTCAGAATATGGGATTCTGAGCAAATTTCCTTCCTCTTTCCTTTTCAATCTTATTTATCTGGATACGCAGCGAAACTCAGAGTAGTGGGTTGCCCTTCCTGAGATTGGCTGGTGTGATGGAAATGAGAACAGAGACAGCTTTAGGGCTTCATATTCTCCTTTCTCTCTGCTCCCCCCTGTCCCTCCAGCAGCAGGGAGCTGTTTGAAATCCGTGCTGAGTCTCTTTCAACACCTTCACCCACCTCAGCATCTCTAACAGGCACGTGCACACACAGGCACAAAAGCTACCATGGTCTTTGTTGCCATTGCTGTTGTTTTGATGCTGAACAAAAGTCCTGGCTCCAACCCCCCTCCTTACTGGATCACCTTCAGGAATCAATGCTGCAGATGTTGACTTAAGCCATGGTGCTAGCAGGAGACTTTTAATACATTTCAGATAAAACAACAAAGAGCAGATGCCGATTCATAGGGAGGGAAGGGAGATGTTGTGATCTGAGTTTTTTGGAAATGAATTTTCATGCAGCCTTTATTTCAAATTTTATAGTTTTTTTCCTTTTCCCTGGAATGCATATTAAATGCTGATAGCCTGTTATCCTTGACCTTTAGAGCCTGTGAATTTGAAAATCCAATTCCCTGTGAAAAGAAATGCATACAGTATGGACTTTGAAGAAAATGCCAGTAAGTGAGTTATTTTCTTTATGGCCCTGCAAGGGTCTCCTACTGACAGAAAAAAAGGCAAGAGCACAACTTGGGTATAAGAGACAACAAGGAGAGAGGTTTCCACGCTTTGCAGGCCGTGGTCTTGTTCAGCCAGTGGGGTAGGAAGGAACATTAGGTTGTCAGGAGAGATAATTTATATTCCTGTTTTTCAGCACTCCAGTTTTCCTGCTTTTTAACTCCTCTAGTGCTGCCAGACAGCCTCGGAGCATTTTGGTAGAATGTGGCACCAGATGTGTCACTGTGTCCTGGTGGGATTGTCTTCAAACACTGCTAGGTTATGCTGGGAATATCATGATCACCTCTTCTTTCCGGTGTGCTGAAGGAGCTCTGGTGACCTCCAGTGGTGTTGGGGACAACCCTTGGAAGCTCTTTTCCAGAAGTGCTGGAGATACCCCAAGGGAGTTCTCTTCCAGCTGTGCTGGGAACATCCCTGGGGAGTTTTCTTCCAGGTGATGTGGAGATAGGTCAGGACACTTCTTGTCCAACAATCCAGTAAACCCAGTGCAGAGCTCAGTTTGCCAAATATTTCCCTTCTCTTGTCCTCAACCTGCCACCACTTTTTAAAACTGCTTTTGCTTGGGCAGAGTTGCCCTGGCACTTACACACTCTGCTTAGAACAGCACAGTTCCCCCACTCTCCAGCCTCTGGCCAGGAGTGATGATTACCTTTTTTTCGCTTTTAAATATCCCATGTTTCTGTATGGAAAAAGTCTGGGAGGGGTGTTCAAGAGCTGTGTTAAACTCATAACTGTATTTACCAAAGGCAGTCATATAGCTGTGGGATTGGTGAGATGGGAAATCCAGATGTTTTAAGAACAAAATAAGATATTTCACAAGTAAAAAAGTCATTCATTAGTGGCAGTTCCCATAGACCTGCTGTCTCCCCTCGACATTAGAAGAACATATCGAAACCAAGGAGGAGAAATTGGAGTCTACAGAAGAAATTCTTCCCTGTGAGTGTTGGGAGTATCCCCACTGCAACATGTGAGGGTGCTGAGGCCCTGGCACAGGGTACCCAGAGAAGCTGTGGCTGCCCCTGGATCCCTGGAAGTGTCCAAGGCCAGGCTGGACGGGGCTTGGAGTAGCCTGGGATAGTGGGAGATGTCCCTGCCCACGTCAGTGGAGCTGGAACTGAATGGTCTTTAAGGTCCCTTCTAACCCAAACCATTCTTTGATTCCATGAGGTTCCATTCCTGAAGAATCCAGGCATGACCCCGTTGCTTTTCAAGCTGTAGGGTCTTAGCAGATACACAGGACCTCTGCAGGAGGAATTGGAAATACCCCTGTGTGCAGGAACTGCAGCTCGGGACCGATACAAAACACAAATTATTTGGGATTCTGTTCTCTGACTTTTATAAGGAAGCCAAACATTGCATGAAATCCAAAGGCTGGAAAGCCACGTGGATCAAAACTCCCCAAAGTCAGGAGCTTTCAGAATCATTTTGCTGGTGGCTAAGCCCTGTCTCAAACAAGACCCAGCTCCTAAGCCCCTTTGTGCCTCTGAGCCTTTTTCCCACACCCAGGCTCAGGCAGGGAGTCTGTGGTGGAGCAGGAGAGGGAACCAGGTCTGTCAGACTCCAGGAGGGCTCTGTGATGGGTGGACACCTCGCCTCTGGCTGTGCTGCCCGTGAGTGGCATGAAATGAATCTTCAAAGGGCTCTGTGGATCCCCTGCCCTCTCTCATCTCAGTGGTGGCAGCCCCTCGGTGTTTGCTCTCAGACAATGACACCACAGGGTTGTTGGCACACACAGATATTCTGTGCCATGCTTGGCTTTTCTGATTTTTTTCCTTCCCCTTCTTATTTTCTCCCCACTCTTTTCCTTCTAATTTAGAGCTCTAGATTAAATTCAACTTAATTAGAAGGATTATACATCTTATAAATTTAATATTTAATATGCAAGCATAGGCTGTTATTAAAGGTGTCCTAGGAGGAATGGTAATGAGTTATTGCCCAATAAATAGTTAGGCGGAAATTAGTGTGATAAAGGACTGGAACTTCTGGAGAAAGGGAGGGGGAAAGGGGATGGGAATGCTTGGGGAACATCTCTGGTGACTGCTCAGAGTGCTGCTGTCATCTCTCTGCTGCTCACACAGTGACCCTTCCAAAAGCAAGAGGAATTTTTCTTCAGCACAGGCAGGAGAAAAGATTTGAGAGGCCAGGGAGCGCAGTGGGGAGGGAAGAGTGTGGGGAAGGCCAGGAACTAAAGACCCTTGCTAAGAGAAGAAACTCTGACTTCAGTTCCTGTCCAAAAGCCATGAGTAGGAGCTGTGAACTCACTGTTTCCAGAGCAGATGGAGGGGACAACTTGGGCCTGGTTGGGTTTTTTTTACCCATCTATGTCTCCTTCTGCCCTCAGGAGCAAGAGCCAGGACCCAGCTGTGATGTGCTAAGAAGAGCCTGTTTGGGATATTGGAACGTCCCATTAGGCTGCTCCTGTTGTCCTTCACATCTGTTTTTTTCAGAGCTCATCCACTTACTGTGCCAAGAATGGGAGCTGGGTGATGGAGGGATGGATTCTGGTGTATCTCCTTGAAACCTGGTGCAGAACTGGGCCCCTTTGAACTGAGAGCTCAGGTGGGATTCACCTCTTGGAGTGTCTCCAGTGTGGGTGGTTTGTGAGCTGTGTTCCCACTGCAGACAAGAGGGATCTAATGAACGCTGTCATCAGATTGGGGGTGTGAGTCACAGGGCCAGGAGTGGGTGTTTGTTTCAGGATGACACGACTTGCACTGTGAATTCTGCACAGGAGACTGCTCCAGGGACTCTGAGGGATCACAGACATCGTTTGTACTGGTAAATAAAATGGGCCAGGGATTTGCCCTCTTAAGCCTTGAGGGCAAACAGAGCAGTCTAAATCACACTTGGCACTGTCTGTGAGAGCTCCAGCAGGTCCCTTCACCTGTGGCAAGATGTTTAAGAACAAAATAAAGTGGATGCTGTGGCTGGTGCTTGGTACCACACCCAGTCCCAGTTTGGTTCCTAGGGCAGAGAAACCACTGCCCGAACACTGCTGTCCTCACTGAAGGCACTCAGGTGAATCTTTCCCCTCCTGTCAAATGATCTTCACCACCAACCAGGGTTGTCCAGTCCTGGCACAGCTGCTCAGGGCAGTGGTGGAGTCCCCATTCCTGGAGGGACTTAAAAGCCAACTGTATGTGGCACTTGGGGACATGGGTCAGTGGTGGCCTTGGCAGTGCTGGGTTAATGGTTGGACTTGATGATTTTGGAGAGCTTTTCCAACCTAAATGATTCAGTGATTCTCTTCTGTCTGGGTTCCAAGGCAGAGCTAAGTGAAGGCACATCTGGGAAATCAGGGAAGGTGCTGTAGTCCATCAGGGAAGCACCTCAAGGAGTGTCTGGTATCGGGGTGGGGAAAGAAGGTACCGGCATGTGACTGGGGGCTCAGTGTGAGGGTGTGGGGAGCACTGGGGAAAGGCTGGAATTACGGGAGGTTTGTGATGGGGGAATGGGTTCTGGTGTATCTCCCTGAAACCTGGTACAAAACTGGGCCCATCATGGTCTCTGGGGGTAACTGAGATTGGAAATGTCCTGGCTGGTGGGTTTGTAGCTGGGAGAACCTCTGGGGCCAAATCTGCCGTGGTTTTAAAAGCCCAGTTGAGAGGAGAAGGCACCTCTTCCTGGAAGTGAATTCAAGCCAAGGTTTTGGGGAGTTGGAACATTGGGGTGGTCCTACCTCACTTCACAACTGTGTTTTCAGGGACCTCTTTTCCTCCCACTCATACAGGATTTTCTCAGCCAGATTAAATCTTCTCCAGCACTGCCCCATGCATTTTTGTATGGTAAAATGCTCTCTGGAGGGTGTACCTGAATCCAGGTCCCCTTGCCCACCCTCAGGATTCATCTCCATGTGTTTTCGTCTGGCTCTAAGGGATGAACAGGATGTAGATAAATCTGCCACCCATGTGACAGGCAAACTGGGCTTCAGGGCTTGTGCAAATAAACACCTTTTTATTTCCATCCGGGGTGGGAAGGCTGCCCTTGACAAGAAGGGAGTTAAGGAGCTGTGTAAATACACAATTTTAGGCCCTTTGGATTTATGCAACGGAGCTGGCAAATAGCTGGAGCCATCTCTGGTTGCTCTGGTCAGCAAACAGGGCAGTTGTTATCTCCACAGATGGCCCCCCTGGCCCCCCATGCCTGATATTTGTAATTACAAGCAGGGATTATGCAGGGAGGAGAGGGAATCAAGTATGAAAACCCAGCAGACAGCAGGGGAGCTTAGGAGCACCGGCTGGTTCCTCCTGATGGAGCCAGAGATAGCACCAAGCTCTGTGAGCAGGCTTGGGGTGCATATGTCAAACCTTTAGGGATCCTGATAGAGGGATTAAAGCTGGGAGGAGGGAAGGGGGAAACGTCTGATTAACATTTCTGATGCGTGCCCAGGGCTAACATGGTGTGCTAATGAATCCTGGTGTAGTAGCAAAGCTTTCTTAGTGCCCTCTGCCCTGAACAGCCTCACAGGGAAGATGGACATGGACAGGATTTAATTCTTACCTTTTTAAGTACAGCTTTGGACCATTTGACAGGGCCCTTGTGGAGACACAGCCTACAACCTCTCCATGTCCTTGGGATGGTAGAGTCAGCAAAGAATCCTCCCAGGGACCAATACCAAGCACCAGGCTCCAGCTTCAGGAAAAACTTTGTCCTCCTTACCCTGAAGAAGTGCAGGGGGGATGCCAATCCTCACTCATACCCTGAGGGTAAAACAAGCACAAGTCCCCAGGGAAGCTGAAAGGGGTTCCTGCAAATAGCCAAGAGTGCACAACTACCCCAGGATTATAGGGGTGTAAGAAAAGGGACATCCAGACCTTTCCATGGGATATCTGACACGGTTGAGGAGATCATTATGGTCGCTTCAAAGAAGAGGACAACAGGAGACCAGACACTGCACAAACCCAAGGTGGGAAGATGCTCCCTTGTCTTCAGGCTAGAAGACATTCCCTTAGGATGCAGACCCCTGGGGAATGTTAGTCTTGGCAGAGGATGAGGAGATCAGCTCATCGTGGAGAGCTGCAGCAGGCAGTGCCCCTTTTTGGGCTCCAACACACCTCACTGGGACACACTGCCCTACAGACAGCAGAAAATTCCCCTTTTCCTTCCTTCTCTCTGTTCCCTGTGCCAAGGATTGGGAATGTCTGCCTGACAGGGAATGAAAACAGGCAGAAAATGTGGGTGACAACTCTCTGCTACATCTTTTTATCAGAAGGAGAGGGAAAATTTATGGTAAAAGAAAAGGGAGGAGAGAAGGGGAAGACACTGTGTGGGTCCAAACTGTGTTTGCAGTTTCCTGCATTGTGTCTTTTCCTCAAAGCATCCAAACAAGACAACAGGAGCTGATGATTCAATAATGCAGAGCCAGGAGACAATGGGGGGAAGAGCAACAATAAAGCGAAGAGGGTTTTAATAACCGTTTATTGAGGCTGTAATTAAATTTTGGTGTCTGTTTGGAAAACAAGAATCTCATTTTGTGCGTGCACCTCTCTCCCCACCACATCTGCACCCATGTTTTCTCGTGGGCAATTACTGAGCATGCTGTGAGCTGATTAGCAAATACAGGTGTGGCAGGCAAGGGAAAAGGGAGGAGGAGAGGAGAGGGTGAGGAGATTTTTCCAAGTCTGGCACCAGCCCTGTGCAGGTGGGAAGCAGGATCCTGGATAAAAGTTGTGGAGCCAGGTTGGCACTTGAGAGAGATGAGGGAAGGCGTGGAGAGGGGGGAAAGTGGGGCTGACCCCTGGTCTCAGTGGTTGCCAGCCAGCCTGATTTGGCTTGGAAAAGGGATCCAGTCACTGTAGAAAGGCAAAAGGATGCTGAGAGTTGAGGCACCAAGAGTGTTACAGTCCATATATTCTCCATGTGGGCTAAAGAAAGTTTTTTGTGTGACTAAAGACACTTTTCATAGGCGTAGCTACGCGTGTAATGAAACATAGCAGGGCGCATGCTCTGAGGCTGAGGGCACGTAGTACAGTTATTTATATCCACAAATCTCCTTCTCCTCTCTTCCACCACGTGGCCTGATGGGCTCAGGCGGTGTCCCTGCCATCTCCTCAACCCTGCCAGGGCACTGCTGTCAGGGTGCAGGTGGCAGTGGCCAAGGCTGTGCCAGGGGCTGTGCCAGCAGCTGTTCCCCTGGGCCTGCACCGTGTGTTTTTACAGGCTTAGCCTCAGAGGTGGATGGTGTTGCAGGGGGATGAAGAGCACACCAGGAGGACAACCTCCTGCCCACATGGAGAGCCATGGCAACCCTGGGCTAACACAGCTGTGACCATGCAGAAACATGCAGGTGCTCTCCAGCTCACTGTCCCTCCGAGAGAGAATTTCACTTGGAGCTGCTGCTCTCCAGCAGTTGTCTTTCCTCTCCATGCTCTCCCAGCCTGATGAAATCAAGGAATGACCAAGGAAAAGTCTACCCTAGCTGGACCAGGCTTTCTGTGGGACTAAACCAGCATTTCCCCTGTCACAATCTGCTGCAGGGCTCATTGCCTAATTTCTGCCTGTTCATTAGAAGGCACAGCAGTAGCACGGCTCTGGTCACTGCCTCAGAGCCCATCACCTCCTTGCATTAGTTCTGCCTGCTAATTGCCAGGAGCTGGGTGGAGGAGCTGCTCCTGGTCCCTGCCAGAGTTTTCCCCAGGCAGAAGGGCTGCATTCAACCTTCATTTGTATTCTGGAGGCACCACTCACTTAGCAGTATCTCCTGCCATCAATAAACCAATGCAAACAGAGATAAGCCAGATAAAGAGAAAGTAGGTCACTTCTGCAGCACAATGACATCCAGCTCCCTTATTCCTTACGCAGCCTAAAAGTTAACTCTCTCTCCCGTCCCAGCGTTTCTTTTCTCTTCTTCCTTTGCACTCAGAGTGCCCAGGGAGCTGGGGCAGGGGGATCAGGCAGGTGTGAAACCCTCCCCACAGCCCTACCGTGCGCTGAGGTCGGCTGAGGGCACCTGGAGGTTGTTCTGTGTGGTGGAAGAGCTGATGGAGGGGCTCGTGCCTCTCACTGGTTCTCTAAACTCTGTGTTGCTTTTTTACCAGTTAAGCACCGGAAAGGTGTTTCCTGGTGATGGTTGAGGGAAGCTGGCTTTGGTCCTCTCAAGAGCTGCTCTCCTTGGTGGCATCCCTGCCCATGGCAGGGGGTTGGAACTGGATAATCTTTAAGGGTCCCTTCCAACCCAGACCGTTCCATGATTCTGTGAAGGACATAGATTCTGTATGTGTGGGTCCTGTATTTCCTGCTGTGTCTCTGGAAAGAATGTCACAAACTCCTTCCTCAGTATCAGCTCATCTTTAGGCCTCAATGTTCATTTATCTACCTCTGGTAGTGAGAAAATATTTCATTCCTAATTGTCAATTATATCATTGACTTCTTCACTGAGAACCCTAAGAACTGGTTAGTGTCCCATAAAATGTTACTCTCGTATCATGAGGTGACAGCGGCTTTCTCTTGGTCACCTGAGGCCACATTTGGGTTGGTAGCACAAGGTGAAGCTTTGTGACCAAGGTACCACCACCAGACACCTCAGTTATCTGTAATTTTATTATCAGAAGGTATCACTGCTATTTATTGGCTGTTACATAGATTTCAAGTATTGCTGTGAAAGCAGAAGAACCTCTGGAGATGTTTCTAAGACCTTCTAACCCTGCAAAGGAGCACAAGCATTATCTCAGTCTTGGATGATCTCCAGGAAACAAGACAAGCAGGGATGATTCAGTGCTCCTTTTTGGAGATTTCTGTAAATGCTCTCTTCATTAGCATAAACGCTTATGGGAAATACATTTTAAAATGTCTTGTTTAAGTGTTCGTTCCTGCAAAAAGGGGTCCTAAAAGTGCCCCTCATACATCCAAGAAAACAGAAATGGCACCGTGGTGTTGGGTACATCACCAGCTTGATCGACAAATAATTTCTTCTCAGTGCTACCTCTACATCAGGAAAGAAATTCATCACAAAATAAAAATATAAAATACATAAATCTCAGAAAGCAGCAGCCAAGTTTACAGGTATTAACCAAAACATTTGTCTTGCTCTCTGAGGCTTGCTGAAGATTCCAGCTTCTCTCAAAAGGCTCTGTCCTGCCTCTCCTAAGCAGTTGCCCCTCTGGTGCCTGAGGAAGGACAGAATACCTACTGAGGAGATGGCTGGAAGCTCTTATCAAGGCTCTGAGACACTTGTGTGTGTTCTGAGATGCCCCTTCTACTCAAATAACCTCGTTTTGTGACCCTTTAAGCACCATCTGCCCTCGTGATACCCATTGTCTGTGTTTCAAGGGCAGAGGGGGAGCAGGAATGCTCTGGTTCTTGTCTCAGAGGGGTGGCATGGAATTTTCTCACCCTTTCCAAGGAGACGTGGGGACTGGCACTTCCCAAAGGGGAGTGCCTGCAGGACAGGGTGGATCTCAGTATGGATGAGCTTTCTATTTGGGTCTGTTACCCCTTAGAGGAGCCATCCCCATTTCTGTGTCAGCTGTATTTCTTCTAGAACTGCTCATCTTCCCATTGAATTTGTCTCTTCCAACAGCCTCCGCCCAGGTGGGCTCCTGGGCCAGCAGAAATGCCGTGGAAGCCTGTCTGTAGCCAAGGCATGGGAGAGAAAGGATGCACCTGGCTTCACATCCCATTCCCTCTGCTCCCTTGGCTTCATGGCTGGGTGGCCACCTGCATGGGAATCACTCAGGTGACCTTTCTGAAGTCTCTCTTGAAGCACCAGGTTCGTTTACCAGCAGAGGTCAAGAGTAGGGAGCTGAGACAAGAACCCCTGGAGCTATATGCCAAATTCTATCCATCCACTCCAAACCCTGCCTCTCACCCCTCATCCAAGCCTGCTGTTCCCACCATGTTTGCCACTATCAAACTCCCCAGGAGGCAGCAAGGAACTGCTGCCACATCCTGCAACATCGTGCTACATCCCAGATTTGGTGTTGGATCATCCCTGCATCCACTTCATCTGCTCCTGTTCTCTCCAGGCCTGTTTGGAAGTCAGGCTCTGATGGCAGCACACGGCACCACACGTGCCCTGGTCTGGCAATGAAACCTCCTCTGGAAGCTCTCCCATCTTCCTCCTATGTTAATATGACCCTGATGGCCTCATTAGTTCTAATTTGTTTG
The DNA here is from genome assembly GCF_009650955.1 of Corvus moneduloides. Classification (NCBI taxonomy): domain Eukaryota; kingdom Metazoa; phylum Chordata; class Aves; order Passeriformes; family Corvidae; genus Corvus; species Corvus moneduloides. The sequence continues at coordinate 71,862,109 of NC_045479.1, forward strand.
GCCACCAGATTTAGATGGGTATTCCAGTGATAATGCAAGACCTGGGGAGTGCAAACAGTGACTAATTAATTAATGCAGTTAAAATTCCTGCCCAGGGTGGCTGCAGAGGAGGAGGAGGATGGTGCTGGAAGGCAGATTTTTGTGTACCTGGATGCTGTTGGGCACAGCCACAGATTCACAGCTTCTGCAGAGGCTCTGAGCTTGTAAACATCATCTGCAGCCTGATCTGGAGGGAGTGCAAAGAACCATCCCAGAAATCCCCAAGGCAGGGGCAACACCTCAGTGCTGGGAGGAAAAGCACAGAAATGTAGGGATCGATCCAAGGGGTGATATTGGATATTGGAGAAATAGGATAGAGGTGAAAAGACTCACTGCCCAATTTCTCTGGGGTTCAGGCAAATCACTTTAATGGGCTCTGAGGGGAGCTGCCTACAGAGGCTGGAGTCAGACAGCATCCTGCATGTCAGCACTACACAGGGAATTTTTATCTTCAAGTGAAAACGTGGGTGTGGATGAAAGAGTCTTGAGAGGATGGAATGGTGACCAGTGCAGATTTTCAACTTTAAAAGATATTCCCAGTGGAAAAATAGCTTCAAATGCCTCCTCCTTTGCATACCTTTGCTCTGTCACAGTCCCCAGGGTGTTTTGCTTGGAGTCCTCTGATAAATGTGGGGAAAATAGAGCAGAGAGCAGATGTACTGCAGGCCTTTTTTGGGTGAAGAAAGTCTCTCAGAAATGCTGTCGATCTGTCCTGGATTGTGTTCTTGTGGTAAAGTAAATATTCTTCCCTCCTTCCTCCTCTCCGTATCTTGCTGAGGAGTGGATTAAATCACTGCAGCCCTTGGATGGACAGAGTGGTCCCTCCTGCTCAGTAGAGAGTATTCTGGTTCAGACCTTGCCTGTGGCCACAACATTTACTGGCTCTCTTCCAATCTGAACCCTCTTCCTCCTTTTCTTCCATATTTTCCCGGCACTTTCACATTCATGTTCCCCTTTCTGCCTGAAATGAGAGATGCAAAAGACAATAGGGGACTGTCACAGCAGCAAGTTTGCTGATTTAACTTGGGTTTTATTGCCCCTGAGAAAGAATCAGGCAGTCCCCAGGGCTGGTTTGCTTTTATTGAAGGCTGTATGGAAACTTCAGCCAAGTTCTGGGACAGAGGGACTCGAGCCCTTCTTCATCTCCTGCTGTGTAAATAACTTTTTTTATCCTAATGGGTTAGTGACTCCTCTAAGAACAGCAATGCTTGAAAAGAAAAATGTATGGGAGACTTCCTACCTCATATTATCTGTTCCCAAAATACTGAGATTGCTGCGAGCCTTAACTGTATCACAAAACATCATCTCACCCTTGGCCCTGCTCCTGTGCTCCTGCTCACTGATTTCATCTGATATTAAACACAGCTTTGTTTTTGCAAGCTGAGAACAAGCCCTCTGTGAGGCACTTCAGGGAAATTCCTTTCCTCTCCACGAAGCAACGGCCCTGAGTGCCAGGAGAGAAGTAGTTCACTTCTCCCTGCATGTTTCCTATGCTGTCTTGGTCGTGGCTAGTTGCAAGAGCAATAAAAGTTGTATATTTTACAAGCTCATGCTCCACTGACAGGATAAGGATCTCATCTTTGTGACAGAGATGGGAATGGCTGCAAGTTTTTGACTGTCAAACCCACCAAGTAAAGACTCCGCTGGGCTCAGATTCTCCCTGTGGTTTTAAATTGGGGAAGGCTGAGGTGGGGGTGGCTCAGCCTGGAGAAGAGAAGGGTTTGGGGAGACCTAAGAGCCCCTTCCAGTGCCTAAAGGGGCTCCAGGAAATCTGAAGAGGGACTTGGGATGAGGGATGGAGGGACAGAACAAGGGGAAATGGCTCCAACTGCCAGAGGGTAGAGTTAGATGGGATATCGGGAAGAATTTTTCGACTATGAGGGTGGTGAGGCCCTGGCACAGGTTGCCCAGAGAAGCTGTGGCTGCCCCTGGATCCCTGGAAGTGTCCAAGGCCAGGTTGGATGAGGCTTAGAGCAATCTGGGACAGTGGGAGGTGTCCCTGCCCACAGCAGGGGTTGGCACTGGATGATCTTCAAGGCCCCTTTAAATCCAACCCATTCCGTGGTTCTGTGATGGCCATTAATCAGTGGCATAATGAAACTTGAAAGTTTCCCCAGAGCCAAATCCCATGATCCTGCTTCCAGCACAGATCCCGCTGTAGTTAAATTAACTTGTATCAAGCCAGGGATGCTAACAGCAAGCCATACATCAAGATTATATCTTCCCTATTAATTAAGTCGAGGTCAAAGCCCTTCTGCAACCTCAGGCTCAGCACTGTTAAGGACTCAAATGCACTTAGACACAAATGGTGCGGAGCTCTGGAAACACAGCAAGCAATGAGTGCACGTGAGTTTTTGTGTGGGTCCAAGCCCTTCATTTTGAGCCCTGGATGTATTTATTGGGTGTGGGCACAGTGGGCAGGTCTCTGCCCAGCTCATGGGCACGTGTGCTGGCTACGGTTCTTCACCTGCCCCTTTCATACCTGGAGCTCCTTCGAAAGGTTTTCTGTGTAGGTATTTGTGGCCTGTGATGCTGCATAGCTGGCACTGAGTGCTCTAAGGAGATGCTCCCCTTCTCTGCGACTCTGGATTTGCTCCTTTTTCCCAGTTTGAGCCCTGATTTTGGCAAGATTGAGAGCCAGCACTGTGAGGAAAAGCAGACAGAGCACAAGAAGAATGCTCAGCATTTCACAGTTTGAACATATCCTTAAGTTACTTATGCTCTCTGATATCTCTTCTGCACTGTTTGAGCAGGATCCTCACCATCTGGGCAGTATAAAAATACCCCCAAATCCACCCACATCCAGAACCTGAGTGTGGCTGCCTAGTCTGGTACCTTTACACACCTTCTCCCACCTTCTCTGAAGGGCAGAATTCTCTTTTCAGGAGACAACAGCAGCCCTTGCTCTCATTAGGTCACACTGCTCATCATTAGCTGTCATCACACAGCATGGGCCAAAGTACAACTCAGCTAAAGCACGACTGACAAAATTGTTGGAGGGTTCATTAGAGCCGATGATCCTGGGGAGATGAGCACCTAAAAAGACGCCGAGGTTGAATTCATGAGCTGGTTGTCTAGACTCCTGCTTTAGCTGGAGAAAAACAGGTGCTTCCAGGGCATGATTAATCTCATTCTAAAGCAGACATCTCAAATAGGTCAGATGACTCATGTCCTGGCAGGGCTTATTTCTCTCTGCAGACTCTAAAGGTGTCTGAAGGTGACCAGTGTGGCTGCAGACGATCAACGTGGTGTGCATCAAACATTAGGTGAGATGAATCCCACCTCGAGAGACAAATCAAAGCAGTGGACTTTGCACGCTGCAAGAAAGAGGTTAAAATTGTCTGTCTGGCCAGTTAAAACCACTGGAAAGAGTTGTTGAGGGAGGTGAATTTAAAAAGCTGTTTCCGAAGAACAAAACCTTCTTGTGTACTCGTTGTCTGGCAATTATTGCCCCAGGAACTGTATTTTCAGCAAAGATGGAAGGAAAGCTGAGGCAGAGGGTGAAGCAGAGCCAGGAATGCTGGAGGCTGTGCAGAGGCTCCACAGAGGTTGGGCACTTCCCATCTCCACCATGGCCATCAACAGCATCCGAAGGAAGGGACAGAACTTCAGGTGGCTCTTTGAGAAGACAAAGGGCAATAGCCTGGCGAGGTGAAGTGAGGGGTAAGCAGAATGAAACCACTCAGAGGTTGCAAATCCAGCCTCTCTCCATGTTCAGTGCTTCTGTCACCCTTCAGCATCAGCCTATGGGTGATATGGGGCTACCCCAGGATGAGAGAGAGCAGGGATAATGGCCTGCCACTCTTGTCCCATTCAGTGAGCAGACTCACTACTCCTACAAGGGATGCAAACTCAGGCCTTGAGGTCTGGGACAGCAGAAAGTGCTGCCCAAAACACAGTTTATGTCTGCGAGTGCATTTGGCAGCTTGGATGCATCTTCCTTTCATTGGTTTTCCCAAGAAAGGACTGTGCAATGTCCACACTCTCGCTGTGCTCTGGAAAGTCTTGTCCATAGAAGAAGCCTTCCCGTCTGCTGGAGAATTGACCTGTGCGCAGCCAGACCAGTTCCCAGCTCAGCTCCAGGTCTCCTGATGAGCTCCAGCTCTGGCATCCACCGTGGCTCAGCTGTGCTTGGCACGCACGAGGGAGGTGAGACGTTTTGGGACAGGTTTGTTCCAACTGTGCACCATGGCTGTTGCCAGGAAATCAGCTCCAGCAGCTTATCTGACCATATGGGAACTTTCTGGGGTGTCTCTGTGGGACATCCTTGGACTCTTGGCTTTGCAGGATTGCAATTCTCTCCCTCCTGTGGCTTGCAGTGAAAGCTGGCAGAAAGGGGCTGAAGTTTGAGATATGTTTGAGACTGGAGATGTTGTAGGATTAAAACCCAAAAAGTGCACCACCAAAATTCACACACTTAAAAGGTGTGAGATTTCACACACTTAAACCCCTCCCATGTAATTAAAAAATATTATTAAAATATATGTAGCTATTATATACTTAGTATAATATTTAATTTTCTTTTAAAATCTGAATTTATTCCAGCTCCCACTAGATTTTAGCATCTGGTTCCCTCAGTATGGGGGAGCCCTTCCCTGTTTATGTGTGGGGTTACTGAGTGGGATGGCACCAGTCCAGGGGTCCTCCTGTTTCTCTCAGTGATTGGCAAAGGAACAAGAAAAAGTATTCTCTCTGCCTAACACCTGAGCACCCTCCCCTACAAAGCCCAGCCCTGCTATTGTCTGGGCACACATCCCTTTTGGAAGAGAGCATTTAGCTCCCCAGGAGCCTTTTTCTCCCAGAGGGAGGCCCATCCCTCTGAGCAGAATTGTTGGTTAGTTAAAGCCCCCTGTTAAGTTTACACTCACTGTGCTTGGGCTGTGATTGCAATTCATACCGAGCAATCACGATGTCAGCTGTCACAAAAACAAAACCCTAAATGGATGGACAGGGATGGGCTGTCACCAGAGCTTCAGGGATGGACATTTGCTCAGAGGGAGAAGTCACTCTCTGCTTGACAAGACCTAAATAGTCCCAGGGACTGCTGGTCCTGGTGTGTGAGCACACCCAGGACTTCCCTCAGGCCTTTGCTCTTCCCTGATTGAAGTTACAACTTTGCCTGACAAGCTCATCACAAATCCTGCTCGGCTCCTTTTCCTGCAGCATTTCCACCCCACCCCAACCCTGTCTCGCTGTTTCTTCTCGCAGATTCACTCTACATCTGCAGATGAAGGTGAACACACATTTTAGGAGCTCCATGTGTGTGCCAAGAAGCAGATTCTTGCTGATCCCAGGCTGACATGACCAGCCTGTGGTACGAGGACAATGTTCTCATCCTTGTCATGTACACAAGTTCAAGGCCAGACAAGTCAGGATTGTGATGATGGAGCCTTCTGAGAGGAAATAGAGGACATAAAGTCACCAATAGTCTGACTGAGACAGGAGGTGGTGGATGTTGTTTGCATGGCAGAGCAGCATCACGGAGCTGAACTCCCCTGTCCCTGGTGTGAGGGATGCTGGGAACAACTCTTCCTCTGGGGGAGGCTGTCATGGAAAAAGAGAAAACTGAGGATTTGGGAGTGTTCAAGTAATTTTGGGAAATCAGAACTTGACTGGAAAGGCTGAAAGCTTAAATATACAGAAAATTAACTTTTAATGGAAGAGTTATGCACACACTGGAAAGGAAAACTTGCTGTGTGGCCAAGGCTGTGCCCATCCAATGGGATGCAGAGTTCCCTCACCCAAAGTGCCTCTAAAGCAGGCACGGGGTAAATTTGATGGTGATAGGCTCCAGACCCCACCATCAAGACCAATCCTTATGCCCAGAGTATCTCCAAAGAGGCTGCTCAGCATCTCTCTGCCATCCCACTCTGCACTGGGTGGAACGGAAATGCAGAAGGTCCATGGGGGAAAGCTTTGCAAGGTATGGGATGGTGTAGTGTGAAAGATGACATTTGCTGGCCTTAAACTGGCTGTCACACCCACAGAAAGGAGATTACACCTTCCAAGCAGGGCTGCTCTCTTCCCTTTAGGTAGGTGGGATTGGTCTGCCAAGGTCAACAATGAAGCAAAAGTTGGGAGAACTCATTGGTATTGCAAAGTTGGTTGTTCTGCCCTAATACTTCAGTTAATGACGTCATTGTTTTGTTTGGGAATGGGGCTCGGGGAGGCTTCACAGCATCCCAAGACTGCATTGCAAGTGTTCCTGTGAGTTTTATACTGATCCCTTCCTCCTTACTGTGTGCAGCAGACAGTTTCTCAGACAAGAATTTATTCCAATTTTTAGGGGAAGTTCAGGCTTATCACTACTTTTAGTCCAAAAGATTTAATTCAGACCTAATCGTTGTTCAGGGGAGCTGATAATTTAGAGTTGTTACCTCAGGTGACACCTCCCTGTTTGAAGTCATGGTGTCCACTGAAGAGCCACCACCCAAGAGCTGACCTTCTCCCTGAAGGATACTGAGGGCTGGGAATGTCTGTGAGTCGAGGGCTGTCAGTCAGGTTTCAGAGCCAGGAAGATGCTGCCCTCTCTCTGCAGCTGGGAAATCGGGATGGTGTGAGAAAAGTGACTTCGCTGAAGTTTCAGAGCGGAGTCAGGAATAGAAGCGATGTCCCTTGGCCCTTTTTGGGATGAATCATCCTTGTAAATCCGCTTGCCTTGGCTGATCTGGTAAATATAGGGTGTGAGAAAGGGTGATTAAGTGACTTATCTGAAGTCACATGCGGCATTTATGGGATTTGGACACAATCCTAAACTGGCTGCACTGCTTTAACTCCAATGCTTTCCCTGCTGTAGCTGTGACCCTGAAAGCATGCAAACAACCATCATGTATTAGAGCAGCAAAGAATAAATTCACAGCCAGCCCGGAAAATCAGCTCCCTAAGGAAATACAAGATTAATTCCATATGGGAGAAGATGCAATCTAAAGCAGCCTGTTAATTAATTATTATTATTATCTTAACCAACCCAAGTATGGAGTCAGGGACACAAGTAAGGTTACAGATTTTGACAGATGCAGACTGATTTCTTAGAGCATCCACACCAGGCAGAGCAGCTAATCCTTTTCACAAAGGTGCAAATTGTTAATCTGATTTGCATGCTTGGCTGGCTGCTTTTGTCCCACCACTAGGCAACAAACAGGAGGAGCTGGAAAAGCTGGAATCGTTCAGCAGGAATATGATAGCTGGACTTGATGATCCTAGAGGTCTTTTCCAAGTTGAATGATTCAATGATTCTGTGATTAGGAGATTGGGAAGTCACTGGAGTTTGATGAATAAATGAGAAGTTGTGACTTGGCTGCCACCTGAAATTAATTTTTGATTGACTTTGGAAGGTGTCTCTCTGGGGCTGGTTTCTGTCTTCCGAAACAACGCAAACCAAAAAGGGGGGAAGGAGGTACGTGGGGCTGGGGAAAGAACAGCTCTTAATTAAGGCCTAGGAGCACATCTGAAGATCCCGACAGGTGGTAGCTGGCTTTAGTACCTTGCAAGTGAACTCATTAAACACCAGCCTCTCTCTGCATTTTTAATATCTGTGAGGAAGGTGGTTGAGTCTTTTCTCCAAGGAAAACAAATCTGTTTAGTATTATATTATATTTAAAGGAGTTCTAAAATTGGGACTGGAGCCCCATCCTGTTGAGCCAAAAGGCACAGTTCAATCTGATAAACAATAGCTTATAATGAACTAAACTTTTTTTCCCTCTTAGCGTCTTTCTTATTGCAGATGAAAGTTGGTCTCTCATTTTATCTTTTAGTCTTAGGCAAGAGATTGTGTGGTCAGATTATACACTGCATCAACCAGATCTCCACCCCAAGAGCTCAAACAGGGAGCTCACAAAGAGACAACTTCTGAGAGACACTAAATGTGGGTGTCTCCATCTGTGACCCCAGCCTTAGCCTTGATATCAAAACTGTAGATGTTTACAAATGAGCTTTTCCCTTCAGGCTCCTTCAGTAACTAGTCAAATGGGACTTCCTGCCTTTTGGGATAAAATCCTACTGGTTTTGTTGTGTAATTTCAGGGCAAACTCCCCTGACCAAGCTGCCAGTGGAGGACTTGCACCTGGCTGGCTTTGGGAGCAAGAAGTGACATAACAAAGCCTGGGTGAGCCAAGGTAGGCAGATCCTTTGGAAGTCAAAGCTCTGTGAAGTGGGGACACCTTGATGTCTGTTTTTCAAACTGGGGAGAACTTTGCAAACACCATGAAGTGATCACCCAGTCCCTGGGATTTCCACCTGCCCCGTCCTCATGCAGCCCCAGCTGTGGCAGCACAGAATGGTGCAAACATCTCCATTGATTTGCCCAGTGCTGGAGGTCAATCACAAAGCTGAGAATTGAACCAAGTTCAATTCCCAAGCCATGAACTTTCCTTCCTTCCCCAGGAAGATCCACGGGTGATGTCTTTGTGTGATACAGCAATTAATCCTGCCTGATGCCCGGCTACCACAGCAAGTTTGATGGCCACACTTGGTGACACTTAGTTACCCAGAAGTGCTATCAGCTCTGTAACACAATTTGCAAGAAGTCACCATTAATTAATGCTAAGTTATGAAGCACTTCGAGGGAAAGTGACACACCAAATCGACATCAGTGCAAGAGGAGTTCATTATGGCTAATGTTACGACAATAAAAGACAGAGGAATTAATGATGACTTTCAATGTTAAGTATCACTTTTCCCATGCTTTAATGCGTTTTCTCAGGAGGGAGGGGGTGCTTGGAGAGGAGCTGGGAAGGGACAGCATCATTTAGCTTGGAGGAAAAATAACCCCAAACCATTCTCCAGCTTGTCTGTGTACTGAGTGTCTGAGCTGTGCTCTGTACAGTCACAGTCACCTTTGGGTGTCACAGACCCTACTGATCCTCACCCCTGTAAACACACCCTAAAGTGCTCGCTCACATTCCATAACTCCCAGGAATCCCTCACAGGTCTCCATGCAGAGCAGGTTTGACATTAACAGACCTGCCTCCAACTTCCAGCCTTGTTTTGATGGATTAACTCCTCACCATGTACTCAAACACCGCCGTGCCCATCCCACCCCACTGCAGACAGACCCATCTTTCTCCCTGTCCCTCCTCTCTTCCCTCTTGCCTTTCCCCTTCAAAATCTCTGCCAGATCTTTTCTTTTTGCCAAATTCTAGTTTGGTTGTTTGTGAATCTGCCTGAATGAGTGGAAACCTGAGGAAGAAGGTGGTGATTTTAGGGGTTTTATTAATTTTTCTCAAATCTGTTCTCAGTTGGATTCATAGGGCAGCGTGAACTCTCAGAAAAAAACCTCTCAAACATTGTACTGAAGAAATGAAAATTTGCGTCTTCACATGGATTTAAAATATAAAACACCACCTGAAGAGCTGAGCATTGACTAACAAACTATTGCAGGGTGTATCTACATAAATGACTACATTGAAAACCTCTGAGGGTTTCTTATGGCACCAAGAACTCCGAAGAAGTTAGTCTCAGGGATTAAAACATCCCAAAATGATAAAGTCATGTTGTTTTATTTTAAGGAAGGAGATGTTGGGGATCTTCCATTTGAAGTTCTGGCTAAAACAATCTTACTTTGATCGCTGCTACCCCAAAATTGCAAACCTGCATGAGACTGTGGAGTAGAAACTCTCCTGCAATGGGCTGTGAAGCCAAACCATGGCAATTCCCTCAGTTAATCAATACACAAAGTGCTGCTGTGGTTCTGATCTCAGGCAAAGCCTCATATGCTCCCCTCATCACAGAGCCCTGCCAGATCAAACCCAGGAATTCAATAGGAAACCCACTCAAGCACGGCAGAGCTGCACTTCTGAGACAAAACAACGTTAGTGCTGAGCTGTTTGATGGTGGCAGCCCCACTAAGCAACAAATACGCTCCTGTCCTGGGAACAGGCCCTAAAAATAGTAATAAAAATCTAATTTGAGGGAGGCTGGGAGGATCCAATTGGAAACAAGGAGTTGGTTTGCAATGGACCAGTGCTTGGATGCCTCACTTCTGCAGGCTGGATCCCAACAGCAGAAACCATGACCTTGTTCCTCGTCTTTGCCCCAAGGACACACAGCCAGAAGCTTGGAGGTGAGCGATTGTAATGGCCCTCAGGAGGAGAGCCTGAAAGAGAAAACTATTTTCATTTGCATTGCTCCAAATCTGGTGAGATATGAAGAAACTTCCTTTCTCAAATTATATGAAAGAGAATGGAACTGTTTGTCCAACTGGATTAAGGCTGGAAGCTCAATGACATATCAGGATGGTGACTTCCGCAGGTGAATCTGGGAAAGTATTTTCCTCCTTTGACTCTGTTTTTCCTCCTTTTCCTTGGTATTTGATATCCAGATTTTTTTTTCATGAGGACAGGGACATAAATAAATCTCATCTTCTCCTCTCTTTCGATGCCATGTGGCCCTCCCCACCTGTTCCCAGGTGTATCCCTTGGGAGCATGGTCTGCAGCTCTGTTGTCCCTTCCAAGATGTCTTTACACCGCAGCAACTTCCTTCTCAGCCTTGCCCTGCCACCAATTGACACCCCAGCTGATGAAATGCCTGAATATTTTGGTTTGTGCCCACTCTGAGGCCTCTTCACTCCACTTTCCTGTCACCTGGACACGCTTCACCTCTTTGGATGCCGTTCTGCCCCGTGTGCTGCTGTCCCTGCCCATCCCTGCATCCCCCCCTGCCCACACGTGCACGCTGCTACAGTGGCAATGAGATGGAGATTACAGCCACTAATTGCACACAAACAAGTGATTAGGGGGACAATCGCAAAGCACACCCCACCCTTGCACTAATTCTTCATTCCCTGCATGGAGTAATGCCCTTTTGTTTCCCTGGATAAGTCCCTAATGATGTTAGGGGGCATCCAAAGAACACGGTGGCACCAGGGTGAGCTCATTAATGAGATTAGCCGAGTTTTAATTTAGATGAAAAGCAGGCAAGGCAGGGAACAAGGCCTGTTATTATTTTGCATTATAAAAGATGGGTTTGGGAAGCAGGGAGGTATGGAGGCAGCTGGACGAGGGCTAGGCTGGGGACCTTGTGGAGGGAATGGCAGCAGATGCCCTGGTAAGTCATTCTGTATTTCTATCCTAGACTCGTTGACCATCATATACCTTTAGGCTGAGGTGAGACAGTACATTTCTACTTTATTTCTTTTGAGTAGAGCTGTGATTTGACTTGGCTTCCCCGAGAAGTTACTGGGTGTGGGTGTGAAGCTGGTCTGGGTGCCCAGTGGGATGCTCCTGGTTTTGAGCTGAGGGAATTACTGGGGGATGTTTGTCTTCATGGCTGGGCAGTGACCACTCTGTGCCTGCAGCCTTTTTTTTTTCCTCCCAAGGCTTTAGTGGTAATCCTGATCCCTATGGCTGGTTTGGCAGAGGTGAGATAATGAGCTGTTGCCTCACCATGAGTTTAAAATGAGCCAGAGCCTCTCCCTGCTTTTTTCCCTAATGCAGCCAAATTTCTTCTCTTAAGCCAGCACCGAGGAGCATCTCCAGAGAGAGTCTAAATTCAGCATCGACAGAATCTGTTGTATTTCCTGCCATAAGTGAGGGTCTCTGAAGTGCCTGTGGCCAGGGAAGTTGCCTTTACCTGCAGCTTGCCCACTCCAGGACCTCCATGCCAGGATATCTGAGGATGCACTGGCCAGCCAAACCTGGTGCACAGGGTCCTGGACCAGGAAAGAAGCTGTGACTCTTCAGGACTCTTCCTTTAAGAAGTATTCCTTTAATGAAGAAGGCAAGTTCATCCGCCTTCCTCTCTCTGCTGAAACACAACTCAGCTTCCCAAAACAATCACTCATGACTCGTTTCCCATCTCCCCTCACTCTCCCTATGCTTCCTCATTAGCTGTGGGCATCCCTACCTCCACCACAGATCTGGGATGAGTTTATTAACCCACATTATCCCTTTGCTTTGCAGTACTGAGAGTCTGGACACCAAGGGAAAAGTCTAACCTGTGCCAAGCTGTTCCCATTTGGCAGCTTTCTGAACAGCTCACGGTACTTAGAGCAAAGAAAAAGAAATAAACACTTTGTAGGTGTGGAGTGGAACATTTGAGAGATCCGCTGGAAGCAAAACTCCTGGAAAACGCAGGAGAAAGAGAGACAGACATATCAAGCAATACTTTAGCTGTACTTGCAAACTGTGGATGCCACCAGAAAATGGAAGGCAGGAGGTGACTCTATTTCTGTCAATTGCTGGTTGTGAATTACTTGAGACTTTTAATGGTTTGCAGTTAGCCCAGGCAGAAGAGGCCAACTACAAAACATCAAGAGAGAAATCTGAAGAGCCCTTCACTCTTGTGCAAAAAATGAAACCTGGGAGGGAGAGATGAAGTGTTGCCTCTTTTTCCTGACACGAGAAAGGACAAAGAAGAACAGTAAAATAGGGGAAAGATGGTGATTTCCTCTAAATATGAACAAGTTCTGTCCCCTTTGACTCGACAAGGCTACAGGAACCACAGCATTTCCTCAATAACTCTGGACCACAGAGACAGGACAGTCCTTTGGGGCTGACATTAATTTTAAATAAGCCTCTGTCTCCGTGCCTCTCGCCTTACAGACACATTGCTGTTTACAAACTCGATTTCTTTTCTTTTTGAGCTTTTATTTTTACAGGAATGGGGCTGTGGGAAGGGGTATCCAGTGTGCTGGGAGGTGTCTGTCTCCACTGGCAGGGAGGGCTGAAAAGGGCGAGTCAGATAACAGGGTCACTGTGGATCTGGAGACAAAGGCATGAAGTGCAGTGCATTGATTTTTGTGTCTGTGCTTGTTAATGGCACCTCCATGAGCATGATGACTTTGGCCTTTGCTCGTGCCATCTCACCAATGATATAATATTTCTTGCCTGGAATAAGGAATAAGATCCTCTGTGAGAGTTATTGATGAAGAAATGAAGTTCCAAGGAGGTTCAGCAGTGTTTCTGATGACCCTTTAACCTCACCCCCCCACCCCCCCCCTCAAAACACTGTGTTGGAAAAGCCATAAAGGATTTTTCTATATTTTTGATAGAAGAGATGAGAAACGCACAGGGCCCGTGCCTTAGCTCCAAAATCATCCACCTGCAGAATGGCAGGGAATAAATATAATTTGTAGCTCTCATCTTGATACAGATCCATCCTCTCCTATAATGGAGACCTTTCTCTAGCAGAGCTGGTTAAATTTGAACTAAATCTCAGCAGGGAAATTTCAGCCACTTCCTGTTTCTCTTCCTGCTGCAGCTCCCAAATAAAAATATTGAAGACACATGCTCGACTTGCTCTTCACTGCTCCACAAATGGGATTTGGGAAGAGGAATGGAAAGCTGTTGGGGCAAGAGCTTGGTAGGAATAAATATCTGTTGGGATGGAGAGCCTGGCACAAAGATTTCCTGGGAAGATGATGCTCAGTGACTGTGGTACCTGGATCACGGAAGGTTCCTCTGTCACACGTCCCCCTCTGGACTGGCTGCAGGCTGGAGTAGATGTGAGACAACACCAGAGTGCAGAGGGGTCAGAATAACACCTGAGACTCTCTGGACATGACAGAGGAATCAGAGCACAGAAAAAACCCACCTTTGAGCTTCAAACAAATGCCAGTTTTGAGGTGACAGCTCCAGCTGAGTCATGTTTATGGGCTTGAACACCACTCAGAGACCAGAAGTGATTGGAAAGGCCCGAAAGACTCAGTTGGACTCTTCCAAAACACATGGAAAACCCCTGCTTTGACATCAGATGTCAAACTGACATTCAACCTGACCTGCCAGACCTGAAATACTCTTCTTGGAAGCCAATGCATTTTTTGGATCTCACAAGAAGAGGAAGAAGAATGACAACCACAGCATTGTAGAAATGCTTGGAGAAGTTTACAGAAGATCAGGGTAACCCAAGTTCTTGTTAATAGATCCCTCAGGGTGGACTAGAGGGAAAAAACACTGAATAAGCAGTGTTTGTAAATATATTAATGTAGGGTTTATTTTAGAACAATTTGCTTACAGAGGAAAGCAAGTGTGTGGCCATTTTGGCTGTTATTATCTACAGTAATATGAACTATAAAAGCCTAAAAATATCACTTAAGAAAATGCATAAGAAAGAGAAGGAAAAGATGAGAGTAGAAAGATCCCACCACGTGCAGGCTCTGTAACGAGCCTTGGTTGTTGCAATTTCAATGTCTGTTGGTCAAAGTTGTCACTAGAGACTGAATCAACCAGATGTTGATGGAAATCCCCAGAACACAACCTCTGCTGGGTTTATATTCACTCAGGTTCAGGTGGGATCACCCAGGTACCTCCCCTGGGGCAGGGAGTTTCCCACTGGATGATGGAAACTTGTGGGTCAGGGACACCTGGATGATGGAATGTTGTGGATCAGAGGACGCTTTGGGAAGCTTTGACACCTTCAAAGGCAACACAGCTGCCTCTTGCATCAGCCCAGTTGGCTCCACTATGTCCCATCATGGCCCATCAGCAGCATCAGCACCTTCAGGCTCTGTGTGGATGTCCTGGCACTGCCCGGGCAGGGGAGTTATCACAGCTGAGTTCACTTGATCAGGACAAAGAGACAAAGTTCCCTCCTCCCAGGGTTTGCCTCTTTCCTTATCTGGTCCAACACCAGCTGCAGCCTGAGCTGGGCTGTGCTCACCCCTAGGTGGGTGCTTTGCACCTCGGCAGCTTCCCCTGAATGTTTGAGCCACCAGCATCCCAGTGTCTCTTCCAGTGTCAAATTCTTCTCCCTAGACCTGGGAGGACTGGACAATAGTATGACATTTATCTTATCCCAGGTTCCCTCCACGCTTCAAATTCTGTTTGTAGGTGTATTTGGGGAGGGGTGGCTTCGGTGGTCGCAGATGAGCAGCGGCTTCTTTGCAGTTTGCTACAGTGGGCAAAAGCCCTTCCATGATTTTAGCAACGTGTAAGCCATGAACCATTTCAGTCTCTCACAAGAGATGGACTTTTCCAAAACTCATGGAGAACCTCAGGTGAATTGGCACCCATTCAACCTGGCCAGCCAGTCCTAAAATACACTTCTTGGCAGCCAGAGCATTTTTTGGATCACACATTAAGGGGCAGAAGAATCTGTGCTGCCAGGGGATGATGTGGGGAGTGCTCACACCCCCTGGCCACTTGCTGATGGTAATGGTGCAGGAGAGAAACAAAGCAAGAAGAAAAATCAAGCACATGTATCTCCCTATCAGTATGTGCTTGTTATTGTCATCATTGGCTTTCTTGTATTTCAAGACTTGTTCTTTTGTCCTGAAGTTCCCTGTGATTCAGGGATAATCCTTGCATTACAAGAAAAAAAACCCTGCAATTTTTTTTTTTTTCAAATTGACAGAGATTTTTAGGCTTTATCCATGATTCATGGTCTGTCCTGCCCTGTCTCTAGAAGCCAGAAAATATTTGTCCTAGCATAGCCTAATGGTGAAAATCTAGGATGCAAATAAAAGAAGCCCATGTTATCACTTTGAATCTTTATTTAGTCAATTTTAAGGCAGTCTTTTGATGTTGAGGGACATGGCCCTTAGTTTGGGATGCTGGCCAGGCTGTTGGAGTTGGCAGATGGCCTGTTGGCTCTGCTGGCTGCAGACTGACCTGCCACACCAGGTCAGGAACAGCGAAACACACCCAGGCTGCCTGATGTGGTTTGGGGAAATTCAGCAGGCAACACTGCTGGGGTTTTAAGAGACAGAGAAAAGGGATAAAGACAGCAGGGAGAAGATGCTTCTGTTGAAGATACCTACATAGCAGCTCTGCTTTAATAGCATTAATTGATGTTTGACTTCAGTGAGAGCAGAAAGATAGAGATAAATGAATGAGCTGTAGAAAGAATGATCCTTGCTGGAGCTGCCTGGTAGGGAGAGACAGGGAAAGCACGAAGGTTAAAAGTCTAATGACAAGCATCCTTAATGATTGCTTCTCCTGTATTCCCTCTGGGTAACATTTCCTGAGTCTAAATTGTCTTAAAACCACTCTAACGTGGCTGAAACATTTCTAAATATAATTCAGCTCAACTAATGCTAAAGAATATAATGGAATTTCAGGAAAGAAAATCAAGCACAGTAAGTTTTTTAACCATTACGTGTCTTTCAGAGCAGGCCAAATGGTGCATGAATTTGGGTAAATAAAGGAGAAAAAATCTTTTTTTCATGTTAGCTGGAGTGGAAGTTCACCTGTCTGCAGCAGCACACAGGCTCCCTGCAGACCGTGTCTCCATGGATCCATGGAGACACAGCATGAACTCCTGTGCTGTGGCAATAACAAAAACCTCGCCTATAATCCTGGGGAAAAAAATCAAGGCAGCTTGCTGAAGCAACACTGAGAGTTGCCACAGATGGTGATTTTTCAGTGCTGGGCAAACAGATCTGTCTGTTGGTAGCCACAGGTGTACAGGGGAGGCGGCATCACCCCTTCTCCAGCAGCCCGAGCTCACTGGCTGCTCCAAAGTGATGTGGAGAGGCTGCAGAAAATGGCTTAAAAGCACAATTAACTTTCTGTAACAATAGCCTCTTTATTCTTCATTATGAAAAGGCCTGAAAGGGAATTTGTTTTCCAAGATAGATGTGAAATGAAGCTCTATCAGAACAAGTAACCTTGCAAGCCAGACACAATAGGCAGTATCTACCCACCGCTTCCTCCCCGGCCCTCCCCAGGCAGTGCACAGCAGCTTGCTGTAAGCCTGGTTTTGTCTGCTCCCCCTGCTTATAAATTACACTCATTAATAATATTTTCGTTTCTTGGAAAACCAATAAAATAGTAAATGTGCCTCTGCAGTTGCTGCCCTGCTCGGGGCCAGGCTCTGGCATCTCCCGGGCAGGAAGGTCAGAGCGGTGGGATGGATTCACACTGCTGGGTGAGAGGCTCTTTGAGCTGCCACCTTCAGGTAATGCTGCTCTCTCCCTTCCCTGATCTTCCCAAGTCCAGCCCCAAAGATGATCTGTAACTTAAAGAGACTCACAAATAGCACAGACTTAGGGTGTGAGTACAAAATCCACCTGATGGACCTATTTGTGCATTTTTACTGCAGTATTTGAGCAGTTAATGCAGGGAGTGGCCAAATTTTGAGCTTTGGCTCAATTTTTCTGTAGCAGATGTGAGAGAAGACACCTGAGACAGCTTCCCTTGTCCTTGAGGGACTTCAGACCCCAATCTCTCTAAGCATTGCTATTCAGGTCTGTTTGCACTATCCTACCAACAAATGTGAGGGTGATGCAGCTGCTTTCGGTATCATGGAAATGTTTTCCTTATTTCCCTTTGGAAAGCCTAGAAGTGAGACCAAAACTGGAATGAGAAGGATACAGGTGAATAAAAATTGGGATTGCTAATTTTTATGTGGGTTTCAGAACCAGGAAATAAAATTCACTGCAAACATATGGGGAAAAAACCAACAAAACCTTCCCCAAAATTAACCAACTCCCAAATAATGTCAGTCAAGAAAAGCTGATAACAGAAAGTTGGCAGAGAACCCTTAGGCACAAAATCCAGTGGGAGAGTCTCCAAGCACCAAAACTGGGTGCTGGGTGCTATTTGCAGAGTAACCAAAGGCTGTGGGTGCCTCACAGAAAGGCTTTTCTTAGGAATTAAGATAGGCAAAGCAGGAGGAAAGGATTTGTTTTCCCAAGCTTTGTCAGAGAGTCGATAGCAGAACTGAGATGTGAGCTGTGCTTCCTGCTGGCAGCAGGACACTGGACACACCTCCCTGGGGAGCAGGAGGGGCTGGTGGCAGGTGACCCAACTCCAGACAGTCCAAATAAGGGGCTCAGTGGAATTTAAAGGGAAGGACATGGTAAAGATGCTGTGTTCCCCCAAGTCAAATTGATCAGGAAAAGGTTTTGGGGGAACTTGTTGCTCTTACAAGGCAGGAAAGGGTCACACCTTTTGACTGCAGCATAACAGGACTTGGCTGCTGACTCCCTGATGTCTGAAGATCTTTTCAAGGTCTGACCTGTCTAGAGATCAGTAAAAAATAAGGTTTGCTCAGATCTGAGGCTGCTCTCTCCAAGTGTGCTCCATCCCCCAAAGGCAGTGGTGCTGAAATGAGAGATGCAGCTCCAGATGCATCTGGGGACACAGCTGGAGCTCTGTAGCCAAGGACAGCCCAGGGCTGGGGCAGCCAGATGAGGATGAGCAGGAGACCAGGACAGAGTTCACTGGAGCAGTTCCTAAAGCAGCCAGCTGAACAGGGTCAGAGCATTGCTCTGTTTACAGCACTGGTTTTGACCGAAATCTGCTGAGCACTGCCACGTTCCGTATCTTGAGGGATAACACAGGCTAAGAGCATCCCCTCAGCTGGGATGGGCAAGGCTGCCTGATTCTGGTGTGGGGAAAACCAGTTCAGTTATATGGATGAGAGCTGTGCTCCCTGGCCCAGGAGATGATCCCTGGCCTGTTTTATTTGGGAGCACAGCCCCAGTGTGACAATGTCTGTGCACCAGCCCTGGCAAGTCAGCAATCAGGTCACACTGCCTGCGTGACTGCTCAGCTCAAATTACTGCTGGCTGTCCAGGGCATGCATTCCTAGAGCAAGGAGGACTTATTAAATCCTCCCAAAGCCCATGGGTACTCAGATCCATCTTCTCTGGGCACAGAAATAAATCCCTGCTCCCTCCTGCGGGTAATTACTTGCCTGCTCAGGCTCCTTGTACATGCATGTGCAGTCGTGATTTGCATGCGGCCAAGGCTGTCAGTCCTCCCTGTGACTGTGCAGGTAGAGCCAGCAGGGAAACACTGGCTGTGGCTGTCTCCAGGCTGGGTTCCAGCTTCTCCAGAGGTGGCTGCTCTCTGTCAAGGCTCAGGAACAGCCTCAGGGCAAGAGGTGATGCAGGCAAGAGGGTAGGACTGAGCAGGTGATCCCCAGCCAAGAGGTAAAAGCATCTGCAGGAATTTAAATGGGAAGGGGGATCTCAGAGGATAGAGGGGAGAAAAGAGCAGGTAAAAAAGCATGGGGAGCAACAAGATTTATTCAGCTGAGGCTGTGGCGGGATTCAGGCAGGATTCTCACATATTACCATATCTAGAACCCTGGTTAGTGGATATTTATAGTTTCTTCCTTAAACCTGAGCTAAACTAAATAAGGAATTATAAAGGTGTGTGGATTTACCTAAACTACGTGCCCTGTGGAAAAAATTATGATTTCTACTCACCTTGTAAAGATCATGGGCTTTCTTACAAATTGTTTCTTTAGTGACCACAGCAAACCAAGAGCTGTCCCTAGAGCCAGCCCTGCAGGACCCCATCCCTGCAGGGTGTGATGGGGAAGCTGTCCTGGTTTCAGGGATTGATATCTGAAGCAGGAGGGCCCCACCAACACCTTTGCAATCTGCGTCAAGGCAGGGAGAATTGCTGTCATGTTCAAGCTGTCTTGGAGATAAACTGAGTGGGTTTATTATAAACCTCCTGTGTGACAGAAATATTGCAGAAAGCATCTCTCCTCTCTGAAGAACAGGCACACATAACTTGGTGTGGCAGCTCTTCTTTCCAGGACCTCAGGGCTGCCACAGGTCTTCCCAGTGCTCCAACCTTATCCTGGCCTGGTGGGAGATGTTCCTTGGGCAGCTTGTGGACACCCCACATCCTGCTTTTCTCTTTGCTGCTCCAAAGTGGGCTGAGGTGCTCACTGGGCTTCACCATTTCTGTTTGCTGGGCTCAGTGTGAGTGCTCACCCAGCTTCAGGACCAACAACCAATCTGTTTACTGTCCCACCACCTCCCAAATTTCCCAAGTGGAAATGACCACAAAAAACTTTCCCGGTTTCAGATATCAAGCGTGAGCCAGAAAGGATCTGCCTGGGGACAGGACGGAGAAGAACAACTGTGAAGTTTACAGGGAAAAGCATCCAAGACAAGTTGTCTCAGCTGCTCCTGCCACCCCTCTGCAGAGCCAGGTGATGTTTCTCGTGAGGTGACCCAAGCTGCAGTTTCACAGGCACTATGAACAGGCTCGCCAGGCTCCCTCCTGCTACGGCAACATATGGTGGTGGGAGGGTGATTGACTGGTACAATGTGATTTTCAATGAAATGTCTTGCAGACAGAAGAGTTCCAGGTGACTAGAAGTAAGCAATCATCGCGCCAATCTCTCAGCAAAAAAGGGTCACGCGTTGAGTACGGCAACTTGAGGGAATAAGGCAGCTTTTTATAGCGAGTAATATCTCTTCTGACAGTGCAAGTGAACTGCTTCAAACCACACTTGGCTGGGAATGTGCAAAGATGAATGGCTTTGTCTCTCAGTAAGTATTACCAGGAGCACTAGGAAGGATGAGAAATGGTCTGTAAAGTAAGCAATAGCTAAAAATCCTCTTCTTTCTTGACCTTATTGTAAAGAAACCTTTAGCAGTGCGGGGAGGAAAAAAAAGAAGTGTAACAAGGTGTCCCTGAGGGGAAAGAAAAATCCACCCTACAGGGAAACCTGGAAGCTTTTAGTAAGGAGTGATAAGGATTAGGTGTGATGAGCTGGAGTATCATAGTCCACACTGGCAGCAGCCTCATCTTTCCCTCCTGTAAACCTCATGCTTTGGTGGTGGACTGAGGCTTGGCTGGGTCTGGGAGCACGGTGTGAAAGGTGTTTGTCCTTCCAGGAAGAGACAGCTGGAGACAACTGCCTAAATAAATAAAACAGGTACAGAGGGTCTTTTATCCCCCCCTTTTTTTTTTTTCAAGCCTGTTCAAGGTTACACTGAGAAACTGAAGCCATGTGGGGAAGTGACCACAGATTCCTGCAGCTTCACAGTCTAACTCATTGCTGGTCATTTTGTCTTAGCATGGTTCAGAACCGGGAGATGGGGAGGTTTTCCTGGTCTTTCATAACCTGGAGTTCAAACTAATGGTGCCTTCAGGATTTCAGGGAAGTGTTGGCTTCTTCGCAGTTCTGGGAAGACTGGAGAGAGAGGCATGTGAAAATGCTTGTTTAAATTGGGAGAGGTTTATTTCAGGGAATGATGCACTCTGCCTCGTGTCTTCCCAGGGGCGACTTTGCAAGGATTGGAAAGCATGAGAGGATCCACCTTTACTCTACAAAATGCTTTGTTCCCAGACTGGTGCCTTTCATGAAATCAGGACTGGGAGCCGTGTTTCTCCACAGCATTCAGGTGCCTTGAGTGCCAAACCCATTGTTCTTCCTCAGCCCCAACACCTGCACAGTAATTAACCCCGCTGGGTCCCCACCTGTAACCAGCCCTCTTTGGAAAGCCATCAAGCCCTCTCCCAATAACATTTTCCTTTTGCGTGTGGGACTGTCACAAGACCTCTCCCTCGCATTAAAGTGTTTGTATTCCCAGTATTTTTGGAGCGTTTTCCAGGGGCAAGCCCTTCTAGCAGACCTAATGTACATTACTAATGTACAGAGTTTACTAATTATTGTCTTAATGCAAACTGGCTGACTCAGTCTGCTTGTAGAGGGAAAAAAATCTTTGGTGATGTTATTTTTCTGGATTAAGCAAGAGGGGAAAAAGGTGTGAGAGAGAGGAATTAGAGACACCTCCAAACAAAAGTCGTGTGTCTTGTACCGTGGCTGCCTGAGCATATGGTCTTTTATGGGATTCCAGGCCCTGTCAACTCAGAAAGCAAATGTTCCCTCTCTGCTTAGGCTGAGAGTGAGTCTGCTCGTCTCTGACCCTGTCACCGAGGCATCTGGCAGGAGTGATGAACTCTCTATCTCCTTGTATTAAACCTGAGGTTATTGGTGGTTTTGGTTCTGTTATTATTTGTTTTTCCCTAGGGGGAAGAAAGGAGCAGGGATATAACTAAAAGAAGTGATAACCAGATGTTTGGTATTTCCATTCCAGCTCAGGCTTTGCTCAGATGGAGTTTCCCCACTGATTTAATCAGGGAAACAGTCCCTTCCACCCTCATATCCAGAACCAGCTCCAGCAGTTGTGGGTCTGCTTGTTTCCTTCTCCACAAGTGCATCCCAGATGTGCCCGTGTTCTGCACACAGAGGCAGAACATCTGTGCTGGAACAAGGAAGGAGAAATGATGATGTTGTTGGGTTGTCTTGCATGCTGAGATCCTTTCAAATGTATGGGGCAAGGGGAATTTTGTGGGTCTAAATTAGGGGCTGAAGGACTAGGAAGGGCAGGAATCACTCATGGTTCTCAAACCTGATCAAGCAGATCCTTTTCCTTTTCGTCAAGACAGTGAGCATAGGACATGATGCTCTTCTTGCTCCATCCCAGTGCTTGGATGATGAGGATGATGCTGAAAGTCGTGGTCTGAAATCCAGAAATCAGGGATGTGGCAGCTGTCAGGGGAATGTGCAGAGCTGCAGTCACGAAAATTGGCCCATGAAGGGTCAGCCAGAATTCATGGCTGTGCATTTTTGCCTCCCACAGAGGTGTGGCCAAACTCCTTCTTGTCACTTCCACACAGGTTCCAACCACTCTCTTTTAATCCTTCATTATCCGAGCCACACATCACCAAAACTTCCTGCAAGCTCCTGGTATTATAAATTATACAGATTATTATTATAAATTTCTACTCCACGCGAACAAAGCCCGGGTGGACTTTGAAGAGTTAATGATACATTTTTCTTTGGCATGATGTTTACTCCTTTTTTTAGCTTGAGATCCAAAAATACCTAGAAGGCATACGGGACTTTAGGATCTCCTTTATACCCTTAATTCCTGAAGATCATTACAATCAAGGAGACTTTAAATCCCCAGATAAGTCTCAGAAAAGGGATGATGAATAGATAAGAAGCAGCAGTGTATTGCAATAATATTCATCCATAAATCTACCAGGGTACTTAGAGTGAAGAGCTTGCAAAATAAAAGTGAGGTGGGAGGAGGGGTGGGCATTCGGCCCAACACAAAAGTGTGAGCAGTGCCCTGTGGATGAATCTCACTTTTCTCATTAAAAACAAGTAGTCCCATGACACCAGAAGGGGAGTTCGGTTTCCAGAAGAACTGTGTGACTTCATTTGGAGTGAACCAAACACTTCTTTATCAGCCTCTCCTCTGCCCGATTGCTCCTTCTCCTCCAAACCTGTAAGATGCTTCATGATATTTGGATAAATTCAGCCAGGGTGTTTCACAGCTCTTTGAAAGGAAGATGCAGAGACAACTGAGAAATCATCCCTTAAAAAATCAGAGATTTAAGGCTGCCCTGCCTCTTTTTCACCGCCTCCCTTTAAGGGAGTTTGGAAACACGGGTTTAGGGGAGCTTAGGAACATTGGTTGTCTTCCAGAAGGGATGAAAACAGGCAACACTCTCAAACCCAAGCACCTCACATTAAGGCATTGGGCATTTCCTTGGTCCCTCTGAAGCTCCTGGGTGGGAAATTAGGACCAGGCCTGGGGGAGTGTGTGCTGCCCATGAGGTCTGATTTTCAGAGATGCTACAGAATGGAGAACAAGAATACCTTCTTTATTTTGCCTCCTGGAGCTCTCAGACCCAGACAAAGAGATTTTGCAGCAGTAGATTTGTCTCTTGGCTGTATCTTCCTTGACTTTGTGAGGCCACTCTTTAGGGAGAAAGGCTGAGTTTCCTCGGGGATCACACAGCACTGGCTACAGTGAGATGCCGTCATATTTCTCTGCTATAATCTGGGATTTCAGGCACAGGAAAAGTGGTGCCACCCTACTGTTTTGCCTGATAAAATACTGGAGTCAGAAGTCAGCTCATTGCAAAATAAATCAGTAAGGAAACCCAACAGGAGAGTTTGGCTCATTGCGATTCCATGGTTTGTTTTCCTGTCTTATATTGGAAAGCCTGGTTTTCCCAAGGGCAGAGACTTATTTGCTTCAGCAAAATCTGTAGGACACTGTGTGTATAAAGTCCAAATCAGCTCTGTCTGTCTATCCCATTAACACCTTTCTTTTCCACTGTTTTTGGTGAAACAAAAATGACCTTTCAAATCAAAGACTTCTGAAGCCTATTGCGGAAAGCTTTTTCATTTCAAAATTATTTCAGCTTCATAATAAGGACTGTTTTTTCCTTCCTCAATCTTCTGCTTCCTGCTCAGCACAAGGAGTAATGTTGTCTCAACTTCCCACACCCTTTCAAAATTTTTTATTGTATTAGGTTTTTCCTTTCCAAGTCTTCCCTCAAACCCTTCCTGGTGTTGGAAACAGTTAAGTTTAAAAAAAATCCCAACCAACCAAACAAGAAAGTGAAATTAAAGTTTGCTAATTGAGAACTTCTGCAAAAATGGAGATGTTTAAAAACTTTAAGTGTTGCAAAATATAAAATTCGAGAAAGAACATGAAGAAAAGCTAAAGGAAACAAACAAAATGCTTAAATTGTTTTAAGTGGTTTTTAAGATCAGATGTTTCCCACTACCAACACTGAAAACAATGGAAAGACGTCTGAACTTTTCTTCTCGTAATTACATTCTTATCATCAATGTGGGGCACTGATAAATATTCTGGCACCGCCTTCCTGGTCTATAATGGGAAGCATTAACTCAGCATAAACTCCATCAAGTTGTCTGAATTCACCAAAACCTTCTCAATATAATCTGGAGGGACCAACTTTCCCCTGGGTAAAACCTTCATCCTTCTATTTCCCAAATTCCTGTGAATGTGTCTGCAAAGGTGGCAAAGAATCTCTTAGAAAAGTTAAGAAAACAAACTGAAACTAAAGAAGGACCCCACTGGCACTGATGGACATGTGCACTGTTACCACCCTGTAATTTATAATTTACAGGTTTCTGTGAATTTGACACGATTCTAGAACTGTTGTTGTAAGCTAGAGGGGGAGAAAATGGCTGAATCCAAACTGAAATAATTATTTGTGGGAGTCAGAAAATGAGCGTGTCAGTTGTTTGAAGAGAGTATCAGAAGCATGAAATATAGATCACCAACGCTCTGTAGCTGTGAGCGAGTTGTCCCTGCAGTGTTCTGTCAGACTGCTGCAGAATATCCTTGAAATCTTTTCTTTCCAAGAGGCAACAACAGCTTCAAACCCTTTACTGGCATGTCCAAGCTCAGGATGCAAACCTTTGCCTGAGGAAGTTGTTTCCCAGAGAGGTTGCGGATGGTCCATCTGTGAAAGTGTCCAAGGCCAGGCTGGATGGGGCTTAGTGGATAGTGGGAGGTGTCCCTGCTCATGGCAGGGGGTGGGACTGGATGATCTTTGAGGTCCCTTTCAACCTAAAGTATTCAGTAATTCCATGATTCTCAGCAAGGATCAGAGGTAGGGAAGGTAGAGAAGTTGGCTTGGACTGCAGGTATGCATGGAAAGCCCAGGATATAATTTTCAACCTTTTCAATTCCTCTGTTTTTGGATTGAGAAGCAGCTCTGTCTCCTTTTCTTTGGACTCCCAGTGTGTGGGAAGCAGGTATGGGCTTGTGCCCAGGGCATGTTGACACCATCGCTCCCACTCCCAGGTCACTGAGTCACTTTAATGCTACCTGGGCAATTTCATAACATTTTGCCACCTAAATCCGTGGGATCCTTGACTTTTTCACACGGAGCTGAGAGGTGCCATTCTGGTGAGGGTTGGGCTGGAAACCAAACATGGGCAGATGAGCTTTGCTGGCCTTGTCTGGGAACTCTCTCCTTAATTCTTCTTCTGGAGGCAGAGTGATCTTCACAGCAGCTGACCTTAAAAAAGGGAGCCTTGCTGGGGAATTTTCAACTTTATTAATCACTGCAATAGCATAAATGCCATGGCCTGGTTTTCAGCAGTGATGATAGGAAGTCTCTGTAGGTGGCACTTTTCTCAGGGAAATGAGGATGCTGCCTGTTCTCTCTGTCTGTCTCTGTCCCAGGCTGCTTTCTGAAGGGTTCTTTACATGAGGATTCATTGCTCTGTGCTCAAATGAATATTTAGGTCAGGCTTCTGCTAATAAACCAGAAAGACTTTCTTGTTTCCCAGCTGTTAATTTAAAAGGTAACACCAGCAAAGACCATTGAAAGAAGACGTGAAATTTATTCCCTCAGGCTGGTTGGGAGAAATTTGGTGACTGGACTTGAGGGGGGTAAAATATTTCACACAAGAACTTAAGGGAACGGAAGATTCCCAGTCACTGCATTCCTCTTTCAGACATGACCCCTGATTCAGAATGGAGAGAAGAAATTTTAACCACTGTGAGCCATGAGCTGTGAGCCTTCCTGCTGAGCCATTTAAAGAGATGCCTCTGCTGATGCCTTTTATTTCTGCAAATTCCCAACCATTCCAAAATGCTGTTTCATTTCTAGAAGATCTCTAAACCTAAAGTTATCTTCCAGTCCTTACCAGGGGGAGATGCTCTCAAGCCACAAGAGACAACCACTCCATAACCCAAACCCCAAGCCATTGATTTCTTCAAGAGTTATCACAGAAGAATCCCAGCACTTAACAGAGATTAGGAACTAATGAGGAAAAAAATATCAATCACAATGCAAGTCAAAACACGTTACTTTCATTTTCCAAAGAACTGAGAAAAAGATTAACTTTCCGGCAGAACTTTCACTTTCTTTGTGTCAAAGGAGAGCTCTTGACCCAAAAGTCTATTGACGTCTTCCTCTTTGTTGGCAAAACAGAGATCATCACTTTAGGGAGCCCGTGCCGCTGAAACGAATATAACAAATTCCCATTCAATCAAATGGAGTCTCTCCATGGCTTTGGACAGCAAACTAACTGCTGGGGCTTGATCTTAAACCTCAATAATATTTCCAAAATGAGCTTCCATGGCAGGGCTCTGTCAGCAGGGCTGCAGCTGTGGAGAGCTGGGGGCTGAGTTAATCACCAAGGAGGGATTCAAAGAGCCACCAGGAGCAGAGACAGGCGGTCTCACAGTGAGGACCCATTAGTGATGCAGCAAGACATTGCATGATAATGACTCTGAGCCCTCCTGCAAAGCTGTAAAGCACTGGTAAATGTTTGTGTGTGGCAAAATCTTGTACCTCAGAGGAGAAATTAAGGGTTTTTCTTTCTGCTTTCTGCAAAGAGAGGTGAAATGAGCTTCTGTTGCATTCAGTGGTCAAAACTGAGAAGTGGCTGTCCTGATGTGAAATCATATCTCAGATGTTGCATGTGTGAGAGGTTCTGGCAAGTTCAGGTGTGTTTGAACCAACTGAATCAAATGTGCAGAAAAGTCCTGGTTGAGACTGTGGGAGCTGCTCTTCACACACAAAGTGAAAGAGGAGCACAGCCCTAAGACTGAAGTGGAACTCAGGCAGGCAAGAAAGGTTTATAGATAAAGAGGAAAGGAAAATAACTTTGCCTTTTTTGTATTAATGGAGACCTGAAGTTCAGCTTTCTAAGCTCTTAGAGAAACCTGAAATTTGATTCTCAAAGCAGTTGAATCCATACCACCTGTGAGACAAACCCTCCTGGTCATAAATATGGAGTAATTTGAAAAACTTTCCTTCACGTGATTTGTTCAGGGACAGTGATATTTGTGCAGCATCAGACCTCATGAATTCTTTTACTTCCTTACTGAATGAAAGGATTCACAAGTGAAGTGACTCCTACTCCTTAGTTCTGTCCATAAACCAAAGGAGGATTCCATGAGATTTCCCATTATCATTGTCAAGTGGTCTCAGAACGGCACACAGGTATTGGGATTGCTAATTTGCCATTGTTAAATCCACTGATGCCATAAAGATTTTTTGCCTTTTCTTTCACACCCGTTATACCTTTTTTACAACTTCTGTATTCTTAGTGCTTTTTGCCTACATGCTTGGACTTGTTTGTCAAGCTAAGAGACCAAACATTTTAGAAGCTTCGTAGCTTAGGGATCAGTGTGCCCCAGACCCCAAGGTGCTCTCCAGAACACATTCTGTAAACTAAGATAGAACCATCCAGGGGAAGGCTCCTTGGGGAGGGGTGCTCATTCAAACTTCTAATTGGGGAATCTTTGATAGATATGCTAATTAGTAAAACCTATAATGCTAACCAGATCTTTTGGGGGGGGGATATATTTGGTGAGGTGCATTTCGATGCATATGACCTGGAAGTGTGCACCTAAGGATCCTTAAAATAGATACCAAGGTAAAATCCCTTTTCCCCTTCTACCCGTGTTTGACTCTTGATTTTAAGACCAGGAAAAGACATCACCACCAGCCTACTGCAAACCTATAAAGTACAAGTCTCAGAATCTGGTTGTTCTCCAGATGCACTGGTCAGGCCAGATCTGGGCTGGAATTGTCATGTTCTGTAATTAACAGCTCATTAAAGGACTGAACCCACCCAGAGAAAAGCAGCTGCTCTTTCTACACCATGCATTAACCCCAACCCTAAAGACAGTTATGGCATTAAAGTTCCTTGGCTCACAAGGAGCAATGACCAGATTTTCCCTTTACACTGAGAAAAGACTTGGAAGAATGGAATTGTGTGAGACTGGCATAAACAGCATCTGATGGAGCTGAACCTCAACCCGTGATGGGTGTTTGAGGTTGACCCTTGTTGATTTGCAGGGCTGGGACGGTCTGGCTGATGGCTACCTGTCTTTATTTCCATTTATTGCATTCTTCTAGCAGAGTTGCAACTCCTTTTCCTGATGAGGAAGAATCGTGGCGTAGCTCTGAGAATTTGCCCGAGTGGTTGTAAAATTTTGCATTTCCTGATGAATTTTGAAAAACCCTGTCAATCCCTGTCCTTTCCTCTTGTTTCTGATTCTCACTTCACAATAAATGCAGGATGAAACCAGAGGAAGCAGCAGCTTCTGGAGTGGCTTAGAAACCTTTAACCAAGAGGAAAGGTTAATGGAGTAGAGTTAATGCAGTGGAGTTTATTTTTAATAGAAAAGAAGAGACTTTGAGATGACTTGGCAGAAATCTTCAGCCTTAGGAAGGAAAAAGATGATAGCGGGTAGTTTTCTCTCTGATGTCATGGTTAATAAACTCAGGATATAATTTAAAGCTGAGATTATTTGGGAGATGTGCCACGTCAGGCAAAGGGAAGGAGATATAAGCAGTGGGTTTCTAATAACTCAAAACCTCCTCCACTCTTGGGTTAACAGTCCTCTGGATTCTCAGGTTTGTTTGTTATCCAGTAAAATCCACAAACACTGACCTTGGTTCTTCACATAGCTGCATTAATAAATTGTTGAAGAAAGACAACTCTGTAATTATGCCAGAGAACCTTTCTGCAGGTAGGTGAGTACTTGGTGCTCAAGATGAAACAAGGTACCACACATTAACATTTCTGTGGATATATTATGCTTTTATGCTTTCCTGTGGCTTAGATTCTTTTCCTTGGTAAATAGCAGGAATGTGGAACACCTCGAAACATGGACAGCATCAGTCGTTGGTTTGTAAACATTTACAGAGAGCTTGGATGGCAGAGACTGAATAAGCACAAAGCTTTTTCTTGACCCAGTGAATGAATTTGTAACTTCTGGAATCTTTTTTTTTTTAAATGTACCCTCCATTCAATCAATTTGCAATTCACTCCAGCCCTGACACTTCTGGCTGTTTGAGCCAGCAGTACATCTGTGTGCTGGAACCCAGTCTGCTGGGCAGCAACCATGTGAAAATTTGCTGCTTTTTGGAAGATAATTTGGGAGAACATTGGTGCCTCTTCATGGCTTGGAATGGATGAAAATCATGTCCTGTCTCAGGGACCTCATTCCCTGAGCTATCCCCCTGGAAGCTGGGTGGGAAAACCTCCCCTGAAGTGCATTAGCAGTTTCCTCAACACTTAATGTGAGCTCTGTGGGTCTGAAGTGGGGCCTGGTGGCATCACTGTGCTTCAAGCCACGCTGCTCATTAGGTAATCTCAAGAGATGACGCAAAGCTTTGGAAGCTAAATTAGCCCTTAATTAAGAGAACTTAAAGAAATGTAAGAGCTCTTAGCTGCTCTTACCACTCAAGCCATGATTAAAATGCTGCATCTAGCACTCGATAACCCTGTGCAGTGAGGTGCGTTGGTGCCAGCTGGCTGGGAAGCAGCTTTGTGGAGGAGGAGCTGGGGGTTTTGGCAGCACACGAGTCAGCAGTGCATCCTCGTGGCAAACTGTGCTCAGGGAAGTGTTCACCAGGAGGTTGAGAGAAGGGACTCCTCACCTCTGAAGCAGCAGTCGTGACACCACTTCTGGAATGCCATGTCCTGTTCTGCACTTCCCAAAACAACAAAGCCTGGAGCATTCAGGAGTGAGTCCTGCAAAGTGTCACCAAGAGGTTCAGGATCCTGGAGCACATGGTGTGGCAATGGCTGAGAGCTGGGTGTGCTCAGCATGCACAAGAGAAGGCTTGGTGGCATCATGTTGCCATCTGCAATATCCAGTGTGGCCCTGGAAGAACCAGAGGTGATGCACATGGGAAACTCTTATTGGATGTAATGGCAAAACAAAGTCACCCTGTGACTGTTGAATCACTGGAATGGGCTTCTCAGAGAGGTTGTTGGCTCTCCATCCTTGGAGACATTCAAAACTCAGGTAGACAAGCTCTGAGCAATCTGATCTATTTGGCCCTGCTTGAGCATGGGCTCTTTTCCAGCCTGTTTATATTATATTATATTATATTATATTATATTATATTATATTATTCTTTAAAATAGACTGCTGTCTCATGTAGCATATTTCTCTGTTTATCAGCTGACAGCTCTCCGGTGAGGTTATCCTAACCTGCATCAGGGAAATTGAATGGACTTAATCAGTATATCTTTACTAAAAATGTATTTTTGTCTGCAACAAGCCAAGCAATGAGAGAATTGATTCTTCCCAGAGAGGTTGTAACCTTCAGCAGAGTGTGAATAAAGAAAATCTGGGGGAAGCGATCTCTGGATCTAGAAGACAACTGCTCTCGATAGACTCGGATATTTAATTTTTTTCACTCTCTTAAATCAGGCCAGCTCTTGCCTGGGGCTCTTTTTGAGTCGTAGCATACAAATTGCTTTGGGGGCAACCATACCATGGAATTTCTGTCATGAGGAACACACGGAATGATAATAAAGGCAGTGACTGGAGGCAGGGAGATTTTGAGTCCGTGGCTCCCAGGCTTCGAGCAGGGTCTCCAAGCTTGCAGCAGCCTGGCACTGCAGAAGGAGCAGACAGACACTGAGCTATCAGATTGAAAACTGTGCTGTTCCATGAGTGATACAAGCATAAGATGGGCTGTGGAGGGTCAGACAAAGCTTCCTGCCTCCAGAAATGGCTAACAGCAGATGCCTGGGGCACAGTGCAAGCATGCAGCAGCACGGAGCGATGCCTCTCCAATATGTTCTGCATGTCTCCAGCAGGTGGATTAAGGGGTTTGAGAATTGCTGTAATCTTTGTCTTTAGAAGCCCTTGATTTGACTTCTCCTCTGTGAGTTGCTTTTTGCAGTTCCTGGGAGTACCTGGGCTTTGCTACAGGCCATGTGGATGACCTTTGCTTCTGGTCAGCCCCAAAATGCCACAGGACAATGCTGTGGAGTTCACAAATCTTTACCTTCTCTTCATCTTCTTCGTGCTGATCCAGCAATACTCAGGAGGTTGTACTTACTGGAGTTTGATCCAAGCACCAAGCTGGAGATTGTGGAATCACAGAATGGTTTGGGTTGGGAGGGACTTTGGAGATCATCTCGTTCCAATTCCAGTTCCAAGAGACACCTTCCACTACCCCAGGTTGTTCCAAGCCCCGTCCAACCTGGCCTTGGACACTTCCAGGGATGTAGCATGAATGTTCTTGAGGGTTCATGGAGGTTCCATGGTTCATGAAGGTCCACCTGAGGTTGCTCCTGAGGCCAGCAAGGAGGCTGGAAGGTGCCTTCAAACCCATTTCGAGCTATGGCACCACCTGGGGGCTGAGAAAAATTGTAAATCACAGAGGGAACAAGTGAAAGTGACCTGTCAAGAGTTGCTAAAATTTGGGCTGACATCAGCGCTTCTGGAGCTAAGATACCATCCTCTAGGGAGAGGAAAATACGGAAGGCAAGGCTGAGAGAGGTCTTGGAAGCTGGACCTGACTTCACTGCAGTGAATAGGCCACTGCCACTGTTGTGGTTATTCCTCTCAACATTTTTTTTTTTGCCCCTGCTGCTGTTTAAAATGATGGGAAAGGGACTTGCCAGCTCCTGTTCCCAGTGTGAATGCACTTGCTGCCTTATTCTGTGTTTCCAGAGCAAGTGCATAATGATGGACCAGGGTTCAGCTCACTGAGAGTTTGTTACAGAGTTGGAGCCATTATTATGAAATTACCAAATAAAACATACATTTTCATTCCCATTGGTAATAAAAATTATCGAAGTACCTCTCCTGGGACAATTATAATGAGATAATGCAGAACTCCTGACTGATTCCAGGGGCTGTAAAAAAGAATAAAATCAAAGAGCATTCAACAAGACATTAGTATATGCCTTGGCTCCAATCACTTCCCTGTCTCATGGGGTAATGAAGTTATCAAATTAGTTTTAAAAAGGTGAAACTTCCATTTTTCAGCCCATCTGACAGGTTCTCCCCTGAATAATGTGATTACAATGAGGTGCACAGGACAGCATGAGCCTTTATTGCTTTTGGTCTAGACACTACAGGACATTAAGAAATTTTGCCCTCTTGTCTCCACGGTGTAATGTTTATACTCAGAGTGTCCAGGCCAATCAAGTGATAAAGAACAGGGGTTTAGGTTTTAGGGGTATTTTTTTCCCTTCTGCACACCCCAAACATAAATACAACCGTATGTTCCAGCCTGCATTTGCAGAAATGAAGCATAAATGGCCTACTGGGTTATATAGCTCATCTGTTTCCCATTACTGCTCTGCAGCAAATTACATTCTTTCCAAAGAGCGATGCCGGCATGGACAGCCTAACAGCCTCCTTTCCCGGGGATCCAGGATGGAGGTCATGAAACATATTCAGTGCTGCTCTAACAGCCAGTTTGTCAGCCTGGCATGAGCAGAAACCCTGCCCTGAGATGCTCTGGTGGCATTGGAGAGAGCAAAACGCTCTGAGAAGATGCTTCAACCATCTCTGGAACAGCTCCCTGCCTTTATTGAGCATTGAGAGTTAACAGGACACCAGCGCTCCTGATTCAGGCACTCCAGTCACGTTCCAAAGGCAGGGCTTTGCCCCAGGGCTGAAGCCTCCCACAGTGTTGAGTAAGAGGAATATTTTTCATTTTTCAAGCTTTGCCGTCTCTCCATTTGCTGGGAAGTGAACCCCAAACTTTCAGGAGCAAGAGCATCATCTCCTGCGGTTCCCAACTGAACGGCTCAGTGACCTCCGCGAGAGCAGGAGCACATCCTGCATCCTGCACAGGTCAGGCTCAGCGGGGAGTGATTTACATACCCCTGGAGCAGCGAACAGAGGCACTCGGAGCCCCTTTCGGGAGCAGGGATGGTCCCACTGCCTGGCCCGAGCCGGCTGGGATAGCCCAGGTAACACCCCTCTCTGAAAAATGGAAATGGGCAGCAAAGCTGAGCAGCCTCTGCGTCCTCCCGA
The DNA here is from genome assembly GCF_009650955.1 of Corvus moneduloides. Classification (NCBI taxonomy): domain Eukaryota; kingdom Metazoa; phylum Chordata; class Aves; order Passeriformes; family Corvidae; genus Corvus; species Corvus moneduloides. Next base: position 71,895,381 of record NC_045479.1, read on the forward strand.
ACGACCTGTCAATACATCAGCGCTGGGCACCCCCCCGCCGTGATTCCAGCCACAGAGCTGTCTAATTTCCTTTGTAAAAGAGCCCCACAGGCAACAAATGCACACGCAGAGCAACTTCTGTATTTACCTTGACACTACATGAGTCACAGCGCTCGCCTCTTGCCGAGCAGCCGTATACATTATCGTCACTTTGGCATCTTGGTTGCTGCTCTCTCCTATTCTCCTTCTGTTCAGCAGAGCAGAGAGGTTGTTTAGGGTCCCCCCCAGCCCCCTCATGCCTGCACTGCTTCCCTGAAAACCATTACCCAGAATTCCAGCTTTCCTTGAAGCAGCACTGAACAAGCTGTGCTGTGTTTTCCCCCTCCAGGCTTTTTTTTTTTTCTTTTAGCAATTCTTGCAGGAAGGAGTAATTTATCCAGAATTAAAACATCTGGTTATCGTGCTCCCCGGGTAAGTCAGCATTGAAATAAGAGGGAAACAAAGTGCCTGGCTGTCTCCATCATGGGAGAGGAGGAACATGACCCGTGTCTCCATAGAGCCACAAGGTGACAGCTGACTGTGGAGCTCTGTGGAGTGGCCAGGCTTTGGGAGCAGAGGCAGGAGACACACACACACAGCTTGCTGAGGCTAAAAGTAGAAGGAGAAAGTGATAAATTTTTTGAACCTTGCATTTCTTAAGGATCGCCCAGTTGCACCCCTGCCATGGGCAGGGACACCTTCCACTATCCCAGGTTGCTCCAAAACCCATCCAACCTGGCCTTGGACACTTCCAGGGATCCAGGGGCAGCTTCTCTGGGAACCCTGTGCCAGAGCTTCACCACCCTCACAGTAAAGACTTTTATTCCTAATGTCCAATCGAAACCAACTCTTGTTCATTTTGAAGCTTTTCCCCCTTGTTCTGTCACTCCAGGCTCTTGTAAATAGTCTCTCTCCATCCTTCTTGTCAACTTGTTTCTCTTCTCCAGGCTGAACAATCCCAATTCTCTCAGTCTAATTCTGTAATTCAGCTGCATGGACAGAGTACCTGGAGAAGTGCCGAGATGCTGATGGGGGGTGGACTTTACAGTGAAATCACCTTTCCAAGTCTCCCCAGATTCTGTTTCTCCCCTTTGCTCAGGAACCCAGACATGGGAGAAGCCAGCACTGCCTCATTCTCCCTCCCTGAGGATTTCCCAGCTTCAGTCAGGTGGGGCAGGAAGAACCACCACTTCCCAGTGAAAACAGTTCCTTTTGCACCAGTTTTCCTTTGCAGGTGATGACCAATTCTCCCCATGACTTTGCACAAATACTGCCACTATTGCAGAGGGGCCTCTCCAGAAGGATTAAGAGGAAAAGCCATGACCTGGGAGCCGGGGCAGAGGAATTAGGGCAGCTCTGGTGAATGTGTGATTTCCATTAATTGTTAATGCAAACCTTTGAAACTATCACTGTTGTGAGCGGTGCAGGATGCTTGGATCACCCAGGAATGGCTTTTGTTATGGATACAACAGCCATCCCGAAAGGCAGCCATGAGGAAAGGCAGAGATTCAGTGATGACACGCACAGGTGACAACACCCCTGGATTTGGGAGTTGCTGTGCTGTCAATGGCTGTGGGGACAGTGGGTCTCCTGGGACCACCATCAGCCAAGTCCTGAGCTTTTCCTGTGCTCCACCTGGATTTCCTGGTGCTCTGCTCCCTCTTTTGAGATCTCTCATGCTTTTCCTAACATCACAAGTAAGCATTGCTCTGACCCCAAAACCTGTGTCCACCCCATGAGGTTCCAGTACTGCAGAGCACTGGGAGCCAGTCTGGACCAGGAACCTGTCCCAAGCAAGACATGTTTTCTGATAAATGATACAGAACTGCTGGAATTTGAGCTCTGTATAGAAGGTGAAGTATTTCAGGTCTTGAAATGGTGCTGCCTTCAATAACATCTTGAGTGTGGATGGTTGTGACAAAGCTCCAGCAGCTCCTTCTTGTGGCACTGCGTGGTGTCTTTGTCAGGGACAAAGCAGGATGGCACAGCAGAGACATAAATTTACAAATACTACGGTGTGATGTCAAGTGAGGGGGTGTGTCCAGAGGGGAGCTCAGCTCCTCCACCTGAAATCCAAGGATGTGCCTGTTGGATGTGTTTGGTACAGACTGGGATGGTGCTGCCGCATCTGGTGCTGGCCTGTGGAGTAACCTTGAGCAAGTCACTGCACCCCTCCACTCCTTCCCTCTCCTCCCAGCTTTGCTCTGATTAGTTAGGGAAGGAACTTTCCATTCCAGAGTGTGCACCCAGTGTTTATCACACCGGCGCATCCTCAGGCTACCGCGTACAAATAATGAAGAGCAATAATAACTGCTTGCCAATCAGCACAGGATCAGGTTGGCTGTTTCCAAATCAGTTGGAAATTGTTCTTCTCTTGCTTTGAATAATGTGATGGGAATATGTAAGAAGAAGTCTTGTTTCTTTTTTTTTTTTAATTTTGTTTTTTTGGCTAGCAGCTAAAACACCCTTTATCAGCATTCCAAAATATGATTAATGCTAATCTTGACCTTTCCAATATTCCATGCCAGGCAGTTGATGAGGCTTCTGTGTTGTAAAGAATCAAACAGAAGGTGTTTCTATCCACAATGAAGTGTTCTTTATTAATGAATGATTTGCTTACCAGGAAATCCAAGAATTCCTTTGCACTGTCTTTTTTTCTTACAAACCTGAGGGAGTTTAATCATTTGGAGTGGATTGGAAGCATAAATATATTTATGAATTCCTCATCTCTTTCCCCCCTTTCTCTAAAGTCAGAACACGAAGTCTGTTAGCTTATTACTTTAGGTCAGAGATTTTTTTTTTTTTTCTTTACCCTTCCACGGAAAACACCTGGGTTATCAAGGAAATGAATGTATCAGATCAATCACCATTGTGATATCTGGTGTCAGCTGTTTCTGAGACTCCCCACAACAAGCAAAGAGTACATCTGCAAAATGTGAAGCAGTAAAGGCTGTAGTTGTCCAGCCTCCAAAAAGGAAAATGTAGAATAGTTTTCTAGACTTGAGTCAGGTGTAGGGATCTGAACCTGGACCCTGCAGCATGGTGACAAACTTCCCATTATCTTCTTCTGTGAGTAAAGCAGAAAATCCTAAACAACTTCCCAGACTCTCATAAATGACACGAAAATGCTTCAGCCATTGCTCTGAAAACCTGCCAGAACCTGAAGTTTTGTCAGGTCCCTCCAGAAGTTTCAAGTCCAAGGTCAGAGAACAGTGGAATGAAGATTATGGAGGGCAAAGTGCTTAATAGCCAGAAACTGAGGGATCATTGGATATTTTGCCTAATTAATTCACAAATGCAGCATATTAAGGTGACCAAAATCTTCTGCTACCAAAAGGGTCACATGGATTCATTAAGTTCTTTGGGAGTCACAGATAGGGGGTATGAAAGAACTGTAAAATATATTTCTTATTTGTCATTATTCGTAATTCAGGCCACTTATCTGCAATCACATTTCTCCTGACTACTTGTGTTCCCTGTGATAGGGGTGTCTCAGGCCATTAGTGACTAACCCTCTGAATAATTAGGCTGTGAAAATCTAATGGCAGGATTTATTATTTTTATTATTATTTGCTACTTTCCACTCTGTTGTGATAATTCCATTTGGTGTTGGTCTGTTTTCATGGAGAACAATGCTCATTCATATAAAATCTTTTTTTCTGTTGTTGTTCAAAATGCCTTTCATCATGTGATTTAACAGACCATGAAACATCTGAACGTTGGTTTTCAGATTTTCAACCCAGTGCCAATATTTTGATAACATTAATACGTTCCTTGCATCACCCCTGGAATACTTATATGAAGTCACCCTATTATCTTCTCCTTTTTCAGCTGTCCTTTGTGTCCTTTCCTCATGGTCCTCCTGTGATGCATAACAATTTCTGTGCTAGAGGTTTCACTGATGGGCTTCTTCCACCCTAAATGTCACTCTTGGACACACCTATGGTGAGAATTCCTACTGGTTCCACGAGAAACTCCTGGCTCCACCCCACCCTGCATAAAGATGCTGATTTTTCTGTCTGATTTACTTGTCCTCAGTGACCATCAGCTGGCCAGGACCCTCACAGCCTCCTGCAGTCCTTTGCATTTCATTTAAAACCAGATTTATTTCACCAGGCCCTGCTGCATGTCACCCTCAGCATCCCATGGGACAGGTGATGAGGAGAGCAGGGGGTTCCTGCTCAGGGAACAAATCCTACTGTGGGACTCTCTTACAGCTGTCAACGTGGGCAGTGCTGCAGTCATGGAATCATGGAATCGTGGAATGGTTTGGGTTGGGAGGGACCTCAAAAGTCATCTCATCCCACCCCCTGCCGTGGGCAGGGACATATTCCACCATCCCAGGCTGCTCCAAGGCCTGTCCAACCTGGCCAGGGCCTCACCACCCTCCCAGGGAAGAGTTTCTTCCTAATGTCTAATCTGAATCTCTCCTCTTTTAGCTTAAAACCATTTCCCCTTCTCCTATCACTGAGGAAAAAGTCACTCTACCTCTGTTTTACAGGCCATCTTAAAGTACTGGAAGGATGAAATGAGCTCTCCTCCTCCTCTCCTCTCCTCTCCTCTCCTCTCCTCTCCTCTCCTCTCCTCTCCTCTCCTCTCCTCTCCTCTCCTCTCCTCTCCTCTCCTCTCCTCTCCTCTCCTCTCCTCTCCTCTCCTCTCCTCTCCTCTCCTCTCCTCTCCTCTCCTCTCCTCTCCTCTCCTCTCCTCTCCTCTCCTCTCCTCTCCTCTCCTCTCCTCTCCTCTCCTCTCCTCTCCTCTCCTCTCCTCTCCTCTCCTCTCCTCTCCTCTCCTCTCCCATCCCATTCCTCCTGACAAACACTAAAGGATTTGAAGACCAGATTTGCTCTGTCTCTACACCTTAATTTTAAAACCAGTCCCTTGCATTTTCCATTCCCCTCACGAATCCCTGACTCTGTTGCTTTCTGCATTCCCTGCACTCAAGCAAACTCTGCTCATTTATCTGCAACTTGCTGAAAAAACTCATTTTTTTTCCCCCACCACAAAAAGCTGTTGTCAAAAACTTCAAATCATCTCATCCATCAAGTGCCATGTGCAGGGGACGAGTGTGTGACATGTCCAGCTGACAGATCCATGCTCCTGCTGAGGTAGCTCCAAGGTTAGCTGGGCTCCTTGGGGTTTGTCTGGACCAATACTGAGCACAGACACAAACCACACGCTCCCCCAGGGCACTTCCACGCTTCCCTTTTTCTTAATTTGGGGAACTAAATTATGGGCACAGCAAAAATGCTTTGGTAGCTGTGAAAAAAAAAAAAAAAAAAAGGCCATTTCACCAGAGCTCTTGCCCTGAAGCAACTTTGAAACCCTCACCCTGGGATTTGTGAGGGAAATGCATTCCTTCTGACAGCCCAGTCCATGCCTCAATACCTTCTCCTCACCCCATTTGTTGTATGAATTTATTTCTCCCCACAAAAGAAGGTTGAAACAGCTGGGCTCTCTTTGCTTTCCTGTTTTTGCGTGTTCTGCTGGCTCATCTGAGAGCTAAATCATCGCGTTTTTGAGCCAGTTTTGCCTGTGAGAGTCTAAGTGCCTCTATTTTGGGAGGCGAATGTGTCGGTGGGAGGAGGGGACACCACATTTTCCATGGGCTGTTCTGCCTCGAAAGCCAAGAGGTGAAACCAGAATTCATTCCCAAAGCTGCCACTGGTTTGTCAGACTGCCTTGGCAAAGCCACTTCACCTCCTGGAATCTCCTGGGATGCTGATGCTCCACGCTGGCAGACAGGGAAGGATCTGCTGGTGAAGGTCTGAGGGGACTGGGAGCCAACACAGCCTCGAGCATGGAGCTCTCACATGGCAGATTTAGCATCTTTCATGGCCTTGTCCCATCTGTGCCGACAGCTGGGGCTGGGAGGAGCTGGAATGTATTTCCCTGCAGAGCTGTGGCTCTTCTTGGAAGAAGCAGAAGCAGGGAATGGTGGTTGTGGCAGCTGGAGAGGTTAATCCCCACAAATCTCTTTTAACTCTGCTGATCTGCTTCCTAGAGGAGAGAACTTAAAGGATGCCCCTGGATCCCTGGAAGTGTCCAAGGCCAGGCTGGACAGGGCTTGGAGCAACCTGGGATAGTGGAAGGTGTCCCTGCCCATGGCAGGGGGTTGGAATGAGATGATCTTTAAGGTCCCTTCCAACCCAAACCATTCTGTGATTCCATACCAAAATTACAATGATGTGCACACCTCCCTGAGCTTTGTGAGTGGCACCTCAAAAATTAGGATGTGCCCAAATCACCTTGGAAAGAAAATTACCTCTGCCCCAGTTAAAAGCAGCCCATTCTGCCATCCTGTGCCCTGACTCCTCCAGCAGAGACAGATTTCATTCCACATTTCTCTCTGTGGCCATTTGCTGTGCCAAGAAAACGGGAGTGGTTAATGGCCAGGAGAGATGGGAATTTCAGGTGGGTTTCAGGGAAGAGCTGTGTAATTTCTAAACTCATTTAACAGCATGGAAACACAGGCTGAATACCTCGACTTTCAATGTCATTTTGAGCAATCTACAGAGCACAGTTTTCTCCTTCAAGGCACTGAGCCTTTTTTAGAGGATGTAATTCCACAATGAAGAGCAGAGTCAGGAGGGTGGAGCTGGCCATGAGCAGAATCTGAGTGAAAAGAGGCTGGGCTGGAGGTGGAAGTTGAACTTCCAGGGCTGAACTCACAAGCTGTGAGCACAAGGTGGTAAATAAGGAGGTGGCTGAGCATCAAGGATGCTCAGGAAAGGAAGGTAAGGTTTGCTGACATCTTTCCTGACTCATCTCTAACAAGATCCTGCTTCCATAAGCTGCACCCATAGCTGATGCCTATAAATACAACTCCAGAATGAGGCAGGCTCCCACAATAAATGAAGGAAAAAGCCATGTGGGAGACTTTCTCTCTTTGACTTTCTCATTTCTGAGTAATCATTTGGCCATGCTTCATTGGGACAGAAGTTGTATCTTTATTACTCCTTATTATATCTTTATTTTTAGCCCTCATCACTTTTTGGAAATGGGCACAGCTGTTGTGTCCTTGTGGGATGATTTTAACACCAAAAGCATTGTCCAGGTCAGTCCCATTTTCCTTGGAAAAATGTAATTCTCCATCTAATTTTGTCTCCCTCTCAGTCTCCCAATCTGTTTGTTTAAACCATAATCATTGATTTGGAAGAGGTTATGTAGGCTTTTATTTAATTTTGGAATCACACCATTCTAAAAAAAATTAGTAGGCTGGGATTTTTAAAATTATTTTTTTTCATTCTCATTTCCTCTAGCTATTTGCTTTGAACTGGCCGGGCCTGGAGAATTTCAGCCGAAAGGTGATGAAAAATGAAAGCAGAAATGTAATACTGAAATGTTTAAATAATGTCAACCACAGCTGTCACCAGTTGTTCTCTGGGGAAGCAGTGAAGAGGGGGGCCCTGTCAAACAACCTGACCGTACTTTATGGGGTAAGAGATGCATTTTGGAGACTTCTGAGTCTGTGGAAGTTTTATCAGTTTGATTTTGGAGAGCTCACGGATGCAACAATGATTTTTTTTTTTAATGAATGATTTTTTCCTGGGAAACATGTTTATATTTTCACCTCTTCCTGCTGCAAATGTGTAATAAGTGGGAAGCAGTCTGCTGGGGGTCCTGTTCTTTCTTTGCTCTCATTCAAATTTTGTTGAAACCCTCCTACCCTGTTGAAAACGGCCTCTTTCCTCTCAAGAACATTCCCAAACATACGGCACTTTCAGCACAGACTGCAGAAAAAAATGAAAGCGTGCCTCACATTTCAAGAATATTTAGTTTTATTGCCCAAATCTCATTCTGCTCCAGGAAATGCAATTCCCATGTTTGCCCTTTCCCTCACCAGCTCGCCCGTGGTCCCGTCTGCAGCATCTGCTCTGCCAATCCTCCCACCAGGATGACTTGCCTTCGCTCCACAAACTTCTTCCTTGGGGATTATTTATTTTCAGCGCTGATCTAAAGCTCTCTGGAAAGGATGGGAAGATTGGAAGGACTTTGGAGCAAGGAATGACTCTTCAAAGCGCTGTAGGAAGCAGTTTGCAGGACAGAAGCTGTTTTTTGGGAGCACCCGCCCTTGCAGGCGTTGCTCACATCCATTCCAGCCCCTTGAGGGAGCAGTCCTGGCAGGAAGAAGAGATAACAGAATCAGACCCAATGGTTTATTTGGCACGAACTGATTTGGTTGCATGAGCTGAATGCCAGGAGAGGGAGGAAAGGGCACGTTGCAGCACCTTGTGCCTGCAGAAGCAAACCTGAAGTATTCCCACATGCTCTAGATACAAGATTCCCCTCTCCATCTGCTTCGAGAGCTGAATTGATGCTGTCCCCGATGACTTCATTCCCAAAAAAGCAGTGGGTTGCTTCTGCCACAAGTCATGTGGACAGGAGAGGGCTGGGAGGAGGAGAAGGAGGGCTTTTACGTCATGGAGATAACAAAATCATGCCCGTAGTGTGCTGTGATTTATTGCTCTCACTAGTCTCATGGCCTCAATAACTTTGGTATCCTTGCACAGCTTCTGCTCTGGATTCTTGAGCCTTACCCTGTTTTGTGCTGCTGCAGCAACTCAGCCCTTCACAGCCTCCAGGAGAAGTCAAGAGGGGTCTCATGTCTGAGGTTTACTCCACAGTTTCAATGTCCCCAAGTTATTTGCAGCATCCTCCATCATCTGGTGTCCTGGGGAGGGCTGGCCAGGTGTGGATTTGAGTTACAAAATCGTGTCTGTGCTCCGATACCAGCACTGAGAGCAGCCAACAGAGCCAGCTGTGGGTTTGGAGGCGTGGGAGCAAGCAGAGGGAGCAGGGAAGGGTGGCATCACCAGGATGTCATCCTCAGGATGCAGCAGGAATCACCAGGATGCCTGCCCCAAACTCCTGAGGCAGTGGTGCTTTTCTCTAAGCCTTTTTTCGGCATCTTTTGCTCAGTTTATTGCCCAGGGAAATCCTGACTTTCCCAGAGTCTTGCAATCCCATTCCCATCCAGGCTTAAAGCTCTGGGACACCTCTTTCTTCTCTGTCCCAGTCACCACAGAGCTCAAGAGCTGCAAAAGGATGGGTCAGGGAGATTATTTTGCTTTAAAAAACCTCATTTTATCTCAGCTTTTTCTTGCAGGGAAGGATCCACAGTTGTGCCAACAGGGAATTTCTGCTCCAGGAGAGCCAGCAGTCTCACAAACCCACTCAGCTGTGATGATGGAGATTCAGGGCATGAACCAGCAGAACCCTTTGGTAATTCCTGCAGAAATGAAGAGTTCTAGCTGGAGACCAATCCCCAGGACATTCTTTCTAGGATGGAAAAATTTCTTTGCTCTGTAACTGGCACAGCAGGGACATAACATTCGGCTTTGCAAACGCCAGGAGAACACTGGTGGGGGGAAGGAGAGCTTTTCTCTCACCTGCATTTCAGGAACAAAACTTGAAGAGTCTGAATTCATCCCTACATAAAATATTTTGAATTCCTGCAGAATTTAAAATAGCTTTCAACCAGCTGTACCAAATCACAGGCTGGCTGAGGTTGGAAGGGGCCTCTGGAAGTCAGCTGGTCCAACCTCCCTGTTCATACGTGGCCACCCAGAGCCAGCTGCACAGAACCATGACCAGACATCTTCTGATCATCTCCAGGGATGGAGATTCCAGAGATTCCACATTCCCAGTTCCATTTCAGGGAAAGAAAGACTCAAGCCTTGCAGTTCACTCTGAAAGATCCTCAGCCCTGTCAGCTGTTTGTGGATGCAGGGCTTGACACTGCACAGGTCTTTAATTCCAAAGGTGTGAAATATTGCCTCGGGTCAATTTGGAAAGCATTTTTTCTTCTAGAATTCAGCCTTGAAACACACAAATCTCATCAACAAGAAGCAGAATGAATCTTTAAAATTGGCCAGCGTGGAGGACCTACTGCCTTAAATTCTCTTTTAACCTTTGCAGTTCTTCTGTTCTTTAAATTGCTGCTACAGCTACTTAATTTCCCTCCCCAACATTTTGGTTGTTTATTGTTATTGCTATTGCTATTGTTGTCATTGTTGTTATTATTATTATTATTGTTATTGTTATTATTATCTTGTTTCTTTTCCTGTCACAGGACTGCAGAAGCCCTGGTGATGCCATGGCCATGTCACAGGAGGCAGCAACTTCCTACAAGGACACTGACCTAAGGATAAGGAAACAGCTCCTGTTCATATCCCACCATGGTCCTACAGGCATCTGGAAGCTCCCCACAACCACCAGTGGAGATCTTCATCCCCCCCCTTAACTGTGTGTGAAACTTATGACAGAATCAGAAAGTCACAAAAATAAAAAAATTCTTGAAATTCTGATTCACGAGTCCCTTAAATAGTTCTTGTGCTTTGTGTTGTGGTTTTTTTGAGGGAAATCTTTGGGGGATTTTCATTTTTGTCCTTGTTTTCTTATTATATTTACCATGGAAACAGGAAATCATGGAATGGTTTGGGTTGGAAGGGACCTCAAAGATCATCTCATTCCAACCCCTGCCATGGGCAGGGACACCTTCCACTATCCCAGGTTGCTCCAAGCCCCATCCAACCTGGCCTTGGACACTTCCAGGGATCCAGGGGCAGCCCCAGCTTCTCTGATCAACCTATGCCAGGGCCTCCCCACCCTCACAGGGAAGAATTTCTTTCTAATATCCAATTTATGTATCTTTATCTTTTTAGACAAAGCATTACTACAGTAGGTACTTACAGGGACAGTTCTCACCCCCTTCCCAGATGCTCCCACCACTGCCCTGGCCCCTTCCTTGTTCCAGGGTAAACATTCAAGCAGCCACAGGGAGTCTGATCAAAACCAAATCCACCTTAAAAAAAACCTCTTGTCCTTTCCCCCTGCAATCTGGAGCAGTTCCCTGAGCAAGGGCTGTAGTTTGAGGCCGAGTTATTGTGTTATTATTGCTGCTACAATTGCTACTTTTATTTTTCTATTAGGGTTATTATTTCTGCTATACCCACCTGGCTTTCAGCAAGGAAATCTCTGACAGTGCTGTTTTTTTTCAAAAACTCATACAAGGATACTTTTACCTCTGGAAACAGCCAACAGCTTGGGTGCAGCTCAGTGAAATTTGCAGGTGGAGAAAACTCATGGCATTTTCTCCCCCATTGTGGCTTTCCTCCAACAGAAAGGGCAAGTTGCTCCTAATTTTCTTTATTAGCACTGGGCTGTTGGAATGTGTCTCTCCCTCTATCAGCTCATTGCAACACCTAGAAGAGCCAGGCACTCTCCCCAGGGAAGCCAGTCCATTTAAAATGGGAATTACAAGCATTTTGGTGCTGAAGTCAATTGTTTGAAACTATCTGCAGTCTTGCTGCAGTGCTGCTGTATCCTAATTCCATCTGTCAAAGCCCAGGAGAGTTGAGGCGATGAGCGCGGCGTTGTGAAACAGCATCGAGCTCGGGCAGGCAAGGGAATTCCACATCCAGGAGAAAATTAGGGAATCTGAAGCTGTCACCACTGGAAATAATGCTCCCTGTTTAATGAAGGCAGGGACTGCTGAAATCCTGTGCTTAAAGATGTGAGCAGCAGAGCTGCGGAAAACGTTCTGTGTTCTGCCTTCAAAAGCCTGTCTTAGGTGTCCTCTGCAGAGCTGTGCTTTCCCCTCAGCTTAAAAGCCAGAAAATTCCCCTTGTCTTCCCCAGCACAATCTTTATTGGGATGATTGCAGTGCAGTAATTCCGGCTCTAAAACCTTTTCCCTCCAATTCTCCGTGTGTGAGCCAGCTCAGGTTAGTGGAGGTGGGGATTTTTGCTTTATCACACCTGTCCACCCTGGATTGGGCCAACTGAGAACATTCAGATCCCGTTTAAGATTTCCTGCCCTTCCAAACTTCTCCCAGTTGTCTTTAACTTGGCTTCCTAAACCCTCCTAGAGGCATCTCCAAACTCCTCAGCCCCTCTGATCTCCGTCCTCTTCCTCCTCTGCAAAGCACACTAAATACCCTGTTTCCAAAGTTCAGGAGGGCTGAATTATTCATGGCAGAGGGATGAATGGAGCTCTTTTTGTCTGTCCCTGAAGGGATTCTGATTTTTGGTGAATGCTTATTGTTGTTCATAACTCCTCTCCAGCTAGTTTGGAGAAACAGCTTCAAACCAGGGGGTTGTTTCCAAATTCTTTCTTGCTGTTCCACCCAGGGCTGGTGGTGGAAAAGTGCTTTTGGTACCAAGTGGGTGGCTGAAAGTTCAGAGAGGGAAGAAGAAATCTGGGAAGCAAGGGAGAAACAGGGAATTCTAATTTGCTTTTCACACTGCCGCCCTTCTTTTTATGCGTATGTGGATATTTGCTGGGAAAATGAGCATTCCTTGAAAGTTGCATCCTTTTGTGGGAATGTTCCCAAACAGCAAATGACGACAGATATGGACACTGTCACCCAGAGGAGCTGTTTGGAATTCAGAGGGGTCTGTGTGAAAATGGCAAATCTCATCAAAAATGCTTCACCTTTCTTGCTCCTCATCTCCTGCTCCTCCTCTGAGAGCAACCATTCACCTCCACACTGTTTCCTCTCACTGGGAAACCTGGAGGGGGCTGTGGAGATCAGAACACAGCTTTGGATGTGAGGACAAACATCTGGAGCCAAGCTGCAGCTCGGGCATGGCCTGGACTTCTTCAGAATCAAGGTCAACATCTGGATTTGCATCATGTCCTGTGAAATATGGGGCTTAGGCTGCAACTGTTGGATCAGATTCATTATGTTGGATCATTTTGTGTTCAAGAAAGGACTGGATTTGGCACTCAGTGCCATGATCTGGTTGTCAAGGTGGTGATCACAGGTTGGACTCGATGATCTCAGAAGTCTTTTCCAACCTAAATGGTTCTGTAACTTTAAATTCAGAGAGGTTTTGCTCCTTGCTCTGCTTTCCTAAATTGCATCTTGTGAGAGACCTTGAAGAAAACTCTACGGATCACCCAAAGTGGTGCTTGGAGTGCTATTCCCAGGTTAAGAGGAATAATCTGCCTTCACTGCTCTCACCTCAGCTTGGCTCTCTCAAATGCGTTTCAAGGGATTTCAGGGTTTCTTGCAGAGCACTGCACAGTGCACAGTGAGATGACAACATGTAATTATCTGCTGGAAATGTGTCGCTTCCCACATCCATGGGGAACAGACAGAGCCAGGCAAGGTGGACAACTGTGTCACTCCAGCTCTCCCCAAGCATCACCTTGCCTGATGCTTTGGGAAAAAGGCACCACTTCGGCAGTGACGGGGGAAATTCTGTTTGTAAACAGAGTGTAAACAGAGTGTAAACCTTCAAGGGGAATGGTGATGGAGTGGGTTAAGCACTGCAGGCTCCTCAGCAGAGGAGAACATTTATCAGGGCAAGAACAAGCACAGACAGACAAAGTGGGAGTTTATAAAGGAGTCACATCCAATCTCTGAGGGGAAGAGGGAAATTGCAGAGCCATGCTTGTGTCCAGCTGGACATCACAGGTAGAGAGCTCAGTGAACATTTCTGCAGCGCAGACTCAGGGGAAGGATGGTCCAGTGATTTGGGCATGCTCGGGGGACTGGGAATTTATTCTTCCTTCATCGAGCTGATGCCTTAAGAGGCCTCCTAGAAAACAGAGACTGGACAGGAGTAAGGGAATAAAAGAGGTATTTATTCAAAAGGCCTTCAAAGGTACACCCTGGGGAGCCCGAAGCTTTTCTCAAAAATGGACCCCAAGATGGACCCCAGGTCATGAGTTCTTCACTCTTTTATAGGTCTGGTTCATTTGCATTGCAGGGTTAATTCTCCAATTAAAGCTTCAGTTTTCCCCTCAGCTTGCCCCTCCCTTAGCGGCTCTTTGGTTTATATTTTTGCCTAGGACGGTCTGGGTGTCCTTGGAGAGCAGGGCTGCAGAGGCTTTGTTATGTCTGCCCAGCATGACAGCAGAAATCAACAGGCTACAAGAAACTTCAGAGTCACACACCAAGCAGCACAGAATTTGAAAAATATAAAGGTTAAAACCTAAGGCATCGTTTCAAGTCCTCATCTTCACTTGCATTCCCAAGAACTCTATGCAGCTGGGAAAGCAGGAGAGAAGCAAAACCTCCACATTATCCTCCAAACTGCAGCTGAAATCCCTCCTGCAGAACCTCTTCCCTTGGTGGACGCTGAGTGATGGACAGGTGGATTATTCACATGCCAGGTGCCATTCCCAGTGTGGAGACTGAGGGAAAAGCAGCCCCTTCTTTTGCATTTCAAACTGAGCTGAGCTGACCTGGAAGCTACTGAGAGCAAATAAATATGGAGCATGGCTGTCTGTCCTTCCCACATGCTCACAGCTACTGGACTATTGCCATTACCTTAAGAAATAATTATTATCTCTCACCTGCATAAATCAATACTGGCCTCAACACCAACGTGGGCCACATCATCTGAGCTATTTCAAGTTCTCTTGAGAGAAGGAGGGACAAAAAGCAAAAATCAGGGAAATCCAGCTTTATTTATTAGGCTACAGCACTGCCACAGGCATGGCCGTAAGATCTCCATGTGAGGAAATCCGCGTCCAGAGCTGGGAGTGATGGACCAAACTCTGAGGAATCTTTGTGATTCAGGACCAGCTGAGCCTGTGAAACTCTGGTGTCCTTTGTTTTAAAATTCAGCTCCCAGATAAATCTAATGAAGATCTTGATGTTGAGAAAGAGTAACATAATTCTTATGATAATGAGAGATGTGGCAGGGTACCTGTAACTGGTAACATTTACAACATTCCCTTCGAGGAAATGTGCAGTGGGATGGTTCACATCTGGTCTCTGTAAGCCCAGAAGGAATTAAGGAGGGTCAAGGACTGAAGATGCCTGCAGGATCTGTGTGTGGCTTCCCTGCTTGCAAGAAAAGTCCAGAGCTTAAATGCAAGGAGGAATGAGTTTGGGAACCTCAGCTGAGCCCATTGAGCTTGCTGGAACTTGAATTTCTTTGGTGCATCAAAGACTTGCAGCAACCAGTATATCAGTCTTCATCAACTTAAAAATGGGGGGGGGGGGGGACGGGGGGGGGCAGGGAAGCATTAAAGAGTCACCTTTAAGCTAATATTCACCTCTTTAGAGGGTACAAGAGTGTGGATTTTTTTCCTCAGTGTGCAACCATCACTGTCTGCTGGGGTGTCAGAAAAGAAACATCTCTCAGGTTTCAGTGCAGGAGGTTTTTCTCTTTATTGTGCTGCAACTCTCCTTAAGGGTCCTTTTCTGGGGAGTTCTGGATGGGTGTCCTCTGGTAACAAGTGCCAGCCCTAAGCCAGGCATCACCCCACAACAAGGTTTACTTCCATCTTATCCACGGAGCAGACTCACCTTGGGAGGCACCACGCTTTCTGGTCAATCAGATTAAAGGGAAAAGGGCATTTCTGGACTTTCTGGAGAGAACCCTTGGTTGGTGCCGTTCACCCAGGGCTCCCCTTCGATGAGGAGTTTGTGTATTTCCCTCACAGCTGCAGTTTGCACCATTCCAGAGTTCTCCAACAGGAATGCAGGTGCATCTCCAGATCCTTCCTTACCTGCTCTTCCCTCTCCTTTACATCTTTGCTTTATTTCCTGCACTCTGGGGGAAGTTTAGGCTGGGACTGGGATGCTGTGATCAATGTTAGGTCCAATTTGCTGTGAATAATCAGGCAGGACTCACAACTCAGAGCCACTCTGTGTTTGACCCTACGTTCCCATCCCAAATGAATGGGAATTCTGCTCTGTCTGAGTGCTCACATCCCCCAGGAAGGGTTTACTTGACTCTCTCACTCACTGCTCTGCCATAAACACATTGGAGAGTGCTTTGAGTAAGAATCCGTAAATCCTCTTCCTTCCATCCCTCTGCTCAAGACACCTGAATATTTTCCCCTGCCTCACATATTCTCTACATCTGGTCTTAAAATCAAGAGTCAAACACGGTTAGAAGGAAAAAAGGGATTTTACCTTGGTATTTATTTTAAGGATCCTTAGGTGCACTATGTCCAGGTCAAATGCACCTCAATGCACACCACAATGCCCACCCCCGAAAGATCTGGTATAACATTATAGGTCTTACTAATTAGCATATCTATCAAAAATTCCCCAATTAGAGGCTTGAATGAGCCCCGCCCCCCCCCCCCCCCCCCCCCCCCAAGGAGCCTTCCCCTGGATGGCTCTATCTTAGTTTACAGAATGTGTTCTGGAGAGGACCTTGGGGTCTGGGGCACACTGATCCCTACCTACGAAGCTTCTAAGATGTTTGGTCTCCTGGCCGAACAAACAAGTCCAAGCATGTAGGCAAAAAAGCACAAAGAATACCGAAGTTGTAAAAAGGTATAACAGGGGTATAAAAGAAAAGGCAAAAAATCATCATGGCATTATCTGCAGATCTCTGCTTTGCCTGAAGGACTGCACAAATAATTTAAATGGCTGGCTTATTGTTAAAGGCATGTTCCTGATTTCCGCGGCGCTGAGGCGGAGTGAATCGTCCCAGCTCCATTGATTTCAGAATTAGAGTGTCAAGGATCCAGCCCACACCTTATTGAAATCAATACCAGTGATCAGGACCACACAGAAACTGCTCATAAGCTGTTATCTTGATATCAACCCCAGTTAACTGGCAATGACAACAAGTTCCATTGAATCAGATGGGCCATTAAATTTCGACACTCAAACCCTGAGCTGAAATTCGAGTCAAACATTAGTGGGAGAGAGACCCTGGCTCTGACTCTGACCCTCCTCACGCTGGACTGGTGTTACCAGAGGTTTTAATTACGCAGGGTTTCCTTTGGAGCTGCTTTATTAGCTCACTGCTTTTGTGGGTTTTCTTTTTTAATGGAGCGTGGCTGGAGGAGAGCAAAAAAAAGCTGCTCACCTGCCTCTCCAGCAAAACCTCGGCCTCCCCAGGGCAGGCAGAGTAACAGTGCACACCAATAAAATCATCACACACCCAGCTGGAAAGTGATAAGACAAAATCAAGCTGCCTGCAATAACAAAGACAGAGCCTTTGGATGGCGAGCAAAGAGGGAGGGTGTCATAATGAACATTTTATTACTGCGTTTCTCAAACCTCGCGGTGGTGGGGATTTAATTCCCTGCCACGCTGGTGCTGTACCTGGAGCAGAGAGGGGAGGAGGGAGTTTGTAGCTACCCTGGGTATCCCTGGATTGGCAATCAGAGCCTCCTGGGGCTGGAGGCAGGAAGGGTGCTCTCACTTTGGCCACGCCAAGCAATTAAAGTGTTGGGCAGCTCAAGAAGTTCCTGTGGGCAGCTGAGCCCTCCTGCCCGTGTGCTCACACCCCCCTGGGCTGCAAAGTAAAACGTGTTTGATTAAAGGCAGATTGTTTATTGATTAATAATCCTTTTTAACTCGGCTGCTTCAGATGATTGGGAATGGGCAGCAATCTGAGCGAACGTGTTCCAAGTCCTGGTGGATGCACATGGAGGAATAAAGCTCAGTCAGGAAGGCAAGCAAGAGCTTTTGAGGTGTTTTTTCAGTGAAGGGGGAGTTAAGGACATGTGAACAGCTCGTGTGAGAGGCTCATTCTGCAAAATTGGGGAAGGGGAGGGTTGCAGGGACAGGCCATTACTGCTGACAGGTGAAAATGCAGGCACTGGAGTGCTTGTGATTATGTCCCTGTGCCCTTTATGTACACACACATACAGCTCACCCTTCACACCAGGGGTTTTGAAGCACAGCTATGCAGAAAGCCATGAAATAATTGAGGTGGCAACTGAGCTCTGAAGGTCACCTGGTCCAATCCCCACCCCATTCAAAGCAAAGACAACCTCAGAATTAGATCCAACTCCAAAGTTAGACCGTGTGGATTGAGGTCATGCGCCCATGTCCAAGGTGTCATCCCACTTAGAAAAAGACATCTAGGGCAGGATTTTATCCCAGGGTAGTGGGAGCAGCTTTGCTGCACTTTTCCCATCATCTCTGTGATGGTCAACATGGCCTTGAAATCAACAGGCATCTCCAAGGGGTCTTAATGAAACACATTTCAAAGGCTCTTTACACCTCAGCGCCATAAAAGAGACCGAGGCCAAGTAAAAATTACTCTTGTCCCCTGATTCACAGCTCAGGCTTATTTCTCACAGGAAGAAGCAGGAAGATATCATTTATGGGGAAGAAAAGGGGGAAAAAATCGACTTTTGTTCGGCATGTGCCAACAGGCAACGATAAGGTACAGCTAAAGTGGCAGCCTGTGCTCCATGGGGGTGAACTACTACTCAGATAAGATGGAGGCAAGAGATCTTCGTTGGGCTAAGGCAAAAAATCCTGGTTTAAGGTTATTACACAGGAAGCGCCCTGCTGCATGAAATCTATGGGAAATTGCATATTTTGTCACATTTAGTTATTGAATCCCAATTTCATCCTAGCACGAGGAAAATATACATCACCCTCCCTTGTAGCTCTTATTAGATTTCACAGCCTTTCAATATTAAAATGCCAGCCCGGGGAGCTGTGTTTCTCTTTCCATTTTCTCCCTCTTCCCCCTCCTCCCCTCCCCTCTGCGACACTGCAGTGCTGGAGGTGTGGTGCAGGAGCCCTGGTGCCACAGAATGAGTTGGAATTACCAGCTCTGGGCATAAAGATCCCTCCAGCTTTGTCCCTAGCACTCATTTATCCTCTAAAAATACGTGGACAGGCCCAGAAGTGCCCATGCCCATGCTAGACCAGTCTAGGGTTGCATCCCCTCTCTTTTTTCAGGGATTCCCCAAATCTGCATGTTTTGCAGTGGTTTAGTTCCTGCTGAAACATACAGGAGCTTTAAGAAGGATAAGCTCACCCTGTCCTCCCCTTCCACTCGGATTTATCTTCCCAGCAACACCCTTAATGCATTGGAGTTGGTTGATGAACCAACGTCCTCATATAAGAGGAGGATAAATTGCCCGGCAGCCCAAATCCTGTCCCTCCTCTGGCCTGAGGGCTGGAATGGATCCTTTTGCAGTGGGGTGGCACTGGAGGACCATTCTGGATTGCAGCTGGAAGGATCCTGTGGCCAGAGAAGACCTGAGATTTTAGGACTTTTTGAATGGATTAAGTCATATTCCCAAAGTTCATCCAAAAACCAAATTAATATTTTTGCATCCCCCAGTCAGACTCCATGACCCATCTTTTCCACTTTCCTACAAGTGAAAGAAGGGAAACCCTGCTCTGGTTACAACCAGAAGTGTTCCTTCGCCATCCCCAGCCTTGTAAATCTTCCTCTGTTCTGCAGGGACTGGCTCTGGAGTGAGTCGGTGTTGAGGGTGTCAGAGAAGGGCTGTGAGTGCTGTTCCATAAAGTTATCAATCTCTCTCTAATATAAACCAAACTGCAGCTGCTGTGGGGAAAAATGTGCTGATTTCTCTTCTATTAAAAAAGAAAAATACCCTCCTCTGTCTATAAACAGATTGAAGGAAACAAATTATTTCCCCCAGTTAAATATTTTAAAGAGCAATCCAGGCTTTGGTTATCACCTAAAGTAGGGAGGAGAAAGCAGTTTCAGGCTAAAGGAGTGGATTGCTTTCACAGTCTGCAGGATGCACCTTGCATATCTGACCTGAGTGCTCTCTACCTGTGATGCTTTCCTGGCTCCTGGGAGGAGGAAAACCAGGGTGAACTCAGGTCAGGTCAGGTCAGGATAAACCCCAGCAATCTGATCTGAATTTGTAACAGGCCACAGGAGAAATAAATCCCACTACTCCATAGCAGAAATGGGAAAAGTACTGGAGTGCTCGAGGCTCAGTTCAGATAAAAGTCGCAGCTAATTATCTAAACAAAATATTCATATCTTTGAATCAGCATAAAACGGGGCTGGAAACTTGAAGGGAGCAGCCTCTCCTGTGATGTCTCAGTTTAAGATTTTGGTCCCTGACCCTTGGCAGGAAGGACAGAATTAAGAGAACTCCAAGTGAAAAGTGGCCAGGACTCAGGGAAGACCTTGCCGAGGGCCAGAGGAGCAGCTCGTTTTTCTAAGCACTTCTAAGGAAAAACCTCCTCCCTTCAAAGAGAGGAAAATAATATTGCACCATCCCAAAAGCTTCCACCAGCACTGCTGGACCTTTCCTGATCTGTTCCCAACCTTCTTAGGTGTGTTCCTCCCCAAATCAGAGCACTGCCAGGTGAGACACAGAGGCACAGGTGTGACATGTGCTGCCTCACACAGCCCAGGAAGGATGAGAGCCAAATTCCCTTAGTGCTCTTGGATGAACAGCCTTAAAAAGAAATAAATTAAAAGAAGTACTAAAACCCCTTCTGCCTCTGAAGCACTCCCTCTGAATAAAAATAACAGTGCTGAAGCAGCACTTTCCATCCTTAAATCCCTGTGTGCTTTTCCAAAGGAAGGTCAGTGCCATTGCCCCTGTTCACAGGTGTGGGAAAGGAGCTGCTGCTTTTCATAAAGGGTTTTCCACCCCACAGCACGGCCCTGTGTAATGAGCCACTGGCCTTGCCTTTTTCTAGAGGTTGAACCCAGTCCTGGGGGTTTCTGTGGGGGCTTCGATGCCCCTTCTTGTCCTCCCTGCTTTAAGGAGAGCAGGGTTGTGTTCCCTCATCCTGGAGGCCAGACTGGCCTGCATTTGCTGTGTTCCCCTCCTTGATCCAGCCAAAATCCCACAGCACTTCGCTACAGTGAGGATGGAGCAAAGAGTGAAGGAAGTGGAGGCTTCATGAAATTAAGATTTTGCTCTTCCTTGTGCCCTTTTTGAGATGGCATCTAACCAAAACTGCTCAGTTGTTGCCTGGCAGCACCTGAGTCCAGGTGAAAACCAGACAATGGGGCCAAGCCCACCGTCTTCTCACCTGCCCCATCCCTGCTACACTCCTTGTTTCTTTTGGAAGCGTTGTGTTCATCCTACAGATTTGTCTAACGCCTCTATCCCTGGCTTTCTCTTGCTTTTCAGTTCCTTCAGACACCTTCCACTATCCCAGGTTTTTCAGAGCCCCATCCAGCCTGGCCTTGAACATTTCCAGGGATGGTGCATCCATAATTTCCCTGGGCAATCTGTGCCAGCCATGCAGTTATTGCTGGAGGTCTGATTCAAGTCATTCTTACTTATGAAGAAACAAATCCCCCCCCCCCATAGATTTACATTAATATGAATAGAATCAGGACCACATGGGCCATTTTTAGAGCATTAAAACAAATCTTTTTTAGCAGTTCGCTAATGGCTATAGACTGTAACTCACACCCTGTCTGCTGACTAATTTTGCATGGCATCAAAGATTTTTGCAGGCAGAAATATGGCCAAAATAACACTTCAGTGGATCAATACCACTGAAATATAAGGCTATCCAGTTGCTAAAGAGGTCTGTTTAGTTTCTCTGTCAGATGCTGATCCTGGGTAGGATCAGTTGGTTTTCCTTACAAGCATTAATACATTGTGTGTGGAGGACTCCTACCCCAGGGGCAGGAGTGCTGTTCCTGATAGGGAAGTGGAGAAAGGGCTGCAAAACATGTGCAGAGCATTCAAGGAATTAAAATCTGTAGTAGTTAAATGTCTTAACTTTGTGGCACTACTTCATTTCAGCAGGTGTTTATATCATGGAATTGTTAAGGATGGAAAAAACCACTGAGATCATCAAGTCCAACCCAGCACCACCATCACATTCACCATTAAACAATGCCCTCAAGTGCCACATCCCCAGGTTTCTTGAACACTTCCAGGGGTGGTGGCACCACCACTTCCCCAGGCAGTCTGTTCCAATACTTGGTAACACTTCAGTGAAGAAATTTTTCCTAATATCTAACCTGAACCTCTCATGGCACAGCTTGAGGCTGTTTCCTCTTGTCCTGCCACAGAAAATAGATGGACATCTGTTCCCTTGATGATGGCCTGGAAATAAAGAACAGAGACTTTTCAGCATTGGTCAGACTGTGTGGATACAAAATTCTACCTCATTCAGGGAGAATATACAACACACATGGGAAAGAATTTAAGGAAGTGTAAAGCTGTGAAGGGATGGAGGAGGCTGAACTCCTCCTGTCTCTGTCATTTTTAATAGGTTTTTGAATTAGCATTGTGCCTGTGATGAAATAAATGTACTTCAACTGCTTTGCCTCAGCCTGTCTTGCAGTAATTACCCCAGAGAAATTAGGACTCCTTGTTTCCTCTCAAAAAATAATTCATGGAGCTTTTCTTGAAGAAAAATCCCCCAACAACTTTTCTGGATGATACTGTTGGATACTATTAATTAAAAGGGGTCAAACAAAGTTGAGAACTTGGCTGGTGAACCTCAGAGGATCAAAGAGTTAGCACTGTGGCCTTTGAAAATGCCCTGTCCCCTAATTCAGGCTGTACCAATAGTTAGGAAAAGCATTAGGGGGCACTGGAAGCACTTTTGTAACTTATCTGCATGTTTTGTTTAATTAACAGCTGGTTAAGCAAGTGTTAAGCCACCTAAAAGCCTTTCAAACCCTGCAGTGCTTATCTTCCCAGCACCTGCAGCTTTCTTCCTGCCAGTGCAAACCTGCTCCTTTTCATTTCCCTGCATCAATTGCAGAGAGAATATAGAAGGCAAAAAGGGAGATATTCACTGAGGTGTCCAGGTGCCAGACTCCAAACTGATGAAAGCAGACACGGCTCCACACAATCAGGCCGTGGCTGTTGTTTCCAGGAGGTATCAACTTCGAGGCCTGAACCTCTGTGGGTTTCTCCAAAGCCTTGTGCATCTCTGTGGGGAATGAGGCCATCCAGGAAAGAGATTAAACAACCTGACACAGTCTCTGTCCTCAGAGTGCCAGCCAACGTCCAGCTAATGAGCTTGGGGAAGGATTTTACTGTCTGGGAAAATGGTTTCCTGAGTGTCAACTCCAAAGTCCATGTAGAAGGAAATATCCAGTCAACAGAGTCACTCATGGGGACATGATGGAGGCTCTGGTACAGGTTGTCCATGAAACTGTGGCTGCCCCAGCCCTGGAAGTGTCCAAGGCCAAGTTGGGTGGGGCTTGGAGCAACCTGGGATTGTGGAAGGTGTCCCTGCCCATGGCAGGGGCTGGGACTGGATTAACTTTAAAGGTTCTTTCCAATCCAAACCACTCTGTGATCCTGTGGGTCTATGACTAAAGGCTTTAGTATCCCTGATGCTGAGGGTAACAGAACATATTTTCCCTTCTAGACTGAAAATCATCTAACATCATTCCCAGAAAACAATAATCTAACACATAATCCCCAGTTTCTGGAAATGAAGGAAGGACAAACATAAAATTTTTTGGGTTTTTTTTTTTGGGGGGGGAAGTTTTCTGTTGCTTTTTTTTTTAATTTGTCAAATTTGAAAATGTTGTCAGCAATTTGCAAATTCCCCACCTGTTCTGTGCATACATGAAAATAGCCTGAGTTCCTGCTCCTTCCTAAGTGACTTTTAATGTATAGCAAGAATGCACAGTGTTGACAGCTCTCTAATTTTAGCACAAGTCTCATTATCCTTTTTTTTTTTTTAAGCAAAGGCCACCTATCCCAAAATAAAAGATGTGTTGGTTTTGGTTGGGTTTTTGTTGGGGGTTTTTTGGTGAAAATATGCATGAAAAAGTCTCTACTTTTTTTTTTTTCCTTTTTGTTTTAGTCAAGAAATTTCAAGTACATCAAGAAACTCTATTTAAAGATCCACCACCTTTACGGGGATCACAAGATTACTCGTGATTCTTGTCTTCTGTTTGGAAAAGAAGGTAAGAATGTTCTGAGACTTCATGCAGTAGGGCAAAAAATGCTTGGAATACCATTTCCAGCAAACCAAAGTACGGAAAGCTCAGTTTTTTAGATATGGTTTTTTTTTGGAAGGAGTCTGCTCCATACCTTTTGTACGTGTTGGATTCGGAAATCATGAAATCACAGAATGGTTTGGGTTGGAAGGGACCTTAAAAATCATCCAGTTCCACCCTCTGCCGTGGGCAGGGACACCTCCACTATCCCAGGTTGCTCCAAGCCCTGTCCAGCCTGGCCTTGGACACTTCCAGGGATCCAGGGGCAGGCACACCAATGGTGACAAGGAAGAACCAGATGTACTTGTTATGACAGGGTAATGATACCAAAGTTGTGGCAAGGTAGCAATTGCCTCCAGATGAAGGTAGGAATTTTGTCTGCTTGAAGTTGTGACAATCAGCAAAAATAAAGGAAAAAAATCAAAACAGAACAATGACAAGGCTTTGTATCTAGGTCAGCTGTGGGGGGACATTTCCATTGCTCTGTTCCTTGGTAGATGTGCTTCTCTTTAGGTCTGAAAACTGCTATGAAAAGTTCTTCGGGTACCTAAAAGAGCAGGTATGATGGACACAGAGTGATGTCTTTGAGGCCTTAAATTCAGCTGGAATTCTGTGCTAAGCACTCCTGTCCTTTGAATGACTGAGACTCAAATCCCTGGTAAATGTGGAGCTGTGATGGTGCCCTCATGGCTAAACTGGGAGTACTGGAGTTAAACCCTCCTTCAGAAAGCCCAGATTAGCTTAATTACCACAGAGCTCCAAATGCAACTCATCACACTGAGTTCCTGCATTCTTTGAACCTTGACTGGCAAGTTTATTTGCTGATGTGCATAAATATTCCTAAAAGGGATGAATTCTTCTGTTCTCCATTTTCCTTACTGATGTTTCCCCAAGCTTCTGTCCCACCAAAGTTTCTCCACTTTGGTTGCTTTGTTGCCTCTTCTTTCCCTCCAGACCCTGGGTCTCTTCCTCCTACCGACATAAAATCTCCCCTTAAACCATTGCCTGCACTCTTCCACCTGGGTTTACATGCCCTTTCTTTCTTTCTTGGAGTGGAAATCATGGACTCTGTGTATGGACAGCTTAATTCTGTGAGGGAGACTTGACTCCAACACCAGTGAAAAAAAAGAGATCAATATAAAGTATATTGACAGCATAAAGACATCAGTTTACAGTATCTCCATGAGATTGCCTAAAGAGTTTAAGATCCTAGAAGACCCAATATTGCAAGAATTGTACACAAAATTTGCATTCTGTTTGGATGGAAGTCGTGGCTTTCAAGTCCATTTTCCCCAAGAGCTCTGGAGAGGTAAGACCCAGCGGTTTTGACTGACCCCGTACAATGAGAAGAACTGTGAAATTTAGATCCAAAATTCGAAGCTGGTTTAGTTCAGGTTTTATGATTCCTGTCCTTGCCGTGCTGGTCTGGACGGATTAAGAGAATTACCCATGCTCCTCTTATTTACATGGACGAGTTGGTTTGTGATCCCCCACAGAGCTCATTTCAAAACCCCCTTGCGCTTGGCGAAGGAAGAAACTTCAGTAACCATCAGCTGTGGCATTGATCCTTCAGAAAAATTAACCAACTGAACTGAGACATACTGTGAAATCAGTGATGCTCAGCAGCCACTAACTCCATTTGGAACTCACTAGTGTTAATGCATTTAAAGTATTGATCCTTCCTCGTGTGCTTTGCAGCCCCAGCTCCCTTTTGGCATTGTGAACACAAAGGCAGCTCTCTCCAAAGCCAGGATGAGCAAGCAAAACCCTTCAACTCCGAAAACAAACTCATTATTCAAAATGCTTGTTGGGCTCGCTGCAGCAATTGGATTGATTGGGGGAAAAAAAAAAAAGAAAATAAAAGCTCTGAGGCAGATAAAAATCGGATTATTCCAGAGCATGGGAAAGGAACAGGCAGAGGAAACAACCTGATGTCTGAAGGGAGCAAATCTTCCATTGAGTCCTCATAATTTTTTGCTTCATTACTGCATGATTGTGATACTGTTGGGTTTTTACTTGCATGTAGCACATGAGATTGAGAAAGAGCACACAGAGCTGAGGCTGTGCTAGGAGCTGGATATTCAAAACCACAAGGACCACAGGATTTGCACAACAGCATTTCTAGCACTTTTGCAGGTAGTTTTGGGGAGGACATTGCCCTTTTCCCATGCTGGGCTCCTAAAGGGGAGGCTTAGCTTTTAACTGATTACTGAACCAAAGTAGCCTGATTTTTTAGGTGGTTTTAATTTTTTTTAATTTTTTTTGCTTTTGCAGCAATAAGTGAGCCTTCAAATGAAAACTGCAGCTGAAAGCAGAGGAGCTGCGGTTTGCAGCCCACTCTCTGTGCTCTCCAGCATTCCCTGGGCTTTGCAGTGAGTTTGCTTACACAGTGCTTTCCCTTGCCCTATTTAAGTGCCTCTGCAGTGTTCTCATGCTGAATTAGGTTACTCTGTAGAAAAGGATACTGCAAATCCCCTTCTCTGCTTCAGCTGCTCCCCTTTCCCTGCATGACAAGCTGAGTGCTCTCTATCTTTCTCCAGTTTTTGGAAAATTGCAACCCCATTGTGGGGGCTTCTACAAAGGAGAATTGGCTTCCCCCTAGGATTAGTTTCACTCCAGAAGTGACTGGTTCTCCAGCTTCTCCACAGACTCCAAGCCTTCTCCACTTCCAGTTCTTAAATTGTTTTTAATTCCTTTATCCATGTATCCTGTCCACTCCCAGGCTGCAGCTCTCAGCAGTGATTGCACTTAGTTTATGGTCTCTGTCTTTAAATGTCACATCTGGGCATCTTCACATGCACACATCTCACTCTTTAAAATATGCAGGTGTCTTATCCTGACCTTCATTAGTGCTGTGACAGATTCCAGCCATCCTGCTTGTTAGTCTATCATTTAGCTGCCTGTCAGCCACTCTCTGCAGCTCCCCGTTTCTTCTGATGCAGAGATGCAATAATTGGCTGCTTTGTTTTTCAGGCATCTTCAGCATTACTTGAACCTACTAAACTCAGCCAGGATGAAAACCCAGCTGTTTCCAGGCTGTTTGTAGAGGCCCCATTATTTTCAGTGACACAGAATAGATTGGGATGTCTGGAGGGGTGCAGGGCTCAGACCCTGCACAAAGGCGACTTCATTTACCTTCAACAATGTCTGCTGGTCTCCAGGAAACACACAGCAATGCTGCAAAACTTCTCTGGCAAGAGCCAGGTAGCTCCTGATCCCTTTTCCAGCATAAACCACAATGTGGCAGCTCTAAGTGGTCTCTTAAATAGAGACACACTCCCCAACCACTGTGGAAAGACTCCAAAAAGGTCCTTTCTTCTAATTCTTCTGACTCTACAAAAAACATCGGACTTTTTTTTCCTATTCTTCAGCAATTGTGGTGTTTACACAAACTGTTCTCTGATAAAAAAACTTGTTCTGGTTCCTTTTTCTTTTTTTTTTTTCTTATGTCCTTTCACCGGCATGTTCTGCTTCTGGTTTTGTTGGGAATAAATAGGATCAGCTGTGTCATAGCATACCTGCAGTCCTACTCCCTTACGGATTTGCCAACACTGTGATGGGACAGAGGCTCCAGCACCTCTCTCAGGGTTGGACAAGTGGGCTGAGCAAACCAGAGGAGCAAAAGCTCAATGGAGAAGGGAGAGGACAGGATGTTTCCTCCTGCCCCTTCTCCCTCCACCTTGGAGAAAGATGCTGGTTGGTGTGAGAATGCCCAAGGCTGTGCCCAGCACTGATAAACCCTGTTCTTTCAGTGTCTTTTTCCACTTTTTTTGCTGATTTCCCTTCCCCTGCCCACTGACCAGACAGCATTCCTGACCTTTAGAGGACAGGGAGGTTGCTGTGGGTCAGTCTGTCCCTGAGCATCAGCAAAGCAGGAAGAGAAGCCCTGCTAGAGATTGTGCTGTGTGAGGGCTTGTGTGTTTTAGATAGAGAGAACAAGCCTAATTTATTATGAAACAGAAGTTAGCTTTACATTTTCATAATTAGGGAGGATGCTAATGTTGCATGATTGGAAAATGTCACCCTGCACAACTAATTTGAGGCCTAATTGAAGTTCAGCATCATCTGCAGCTCCTCCAGCAATAACTTTTTCGTAAGGTGCTGCAGAAATGCAGAGAGAGTGGTTAGCAGGGAGTCATTTATCACCTCGTTTCCCAGCAGATAGAGGGATCTGGGAGGAAATGACCAGAAAGAAGCAATCCCAAAGCCCGGATCATCAGGCTGGCAGAACAAAGCACTCCATATAAGCACAAACGACAGGGTTAATTATCGCAGGGCTGCTGCAGAGGACAAGACATTTCTCGGGCATTCTGTCCAGCAGTTGCTGAAGAAAGTTGGATTAGGTGTGTCACTGTATCACAACACGGTGTCCGAGGTATGGATGGGCCTGCCCTTATCTGAAGTACACTGGGGGTTGCTTTGTGTCTTGAACACAGAGGAGACAGGGGCCACAAAGAAGACACAAAAAAAGGCCACTGCAAGAGTTACATCTTCTCTTTGCCATCCAGAGCCTGTGTTACTGTGTGGAAAAGCCAAGCCTTGCTCTGGTTTCAAGTGCTGTCACACCACTCAGGCTTAGTCAGGCTTGATGCAACAAAGAAAAGCTGTGACTTTAACTCTTCTCAGACATCCAAGGTTTATCCTTTCAGTACTTAAAGGGGGCTTAACAAAATGAGGAAGAGAGACTTTTTACATGAGCAGGTAGTGATAGGGTAAAGGGGAATGGTTTTAAACTAAAAGATGAGAGATTTAGAGATTAGGAAGAAATTCGTCCCTGTGAGGATGGTGAGGACCTGGCAAAGGTTGCCCAGAGAAGCTGTGGCTGCCCCTGGATCCCTAGAAATGTCCAAGGCCAGGTTGGACAGGGCTTGGAGCAGCCTGGGATAGTGGAAGGTGTCCCTGCCCATGGCACTGGAGCTGCACAGGTTGTTCCTCCTAACTGGCTGTCTCCAAGAGTAGTTACAGACATATGAATAATGCATGAGGACAAGGCGAGGGTTTGTGGAGTTTCCTCCCTGGTACTTTCCCTGCCTCCAGCCATTTGAGACTCAGGGACTTCCATATGTTCTCCCTGAATTTAATGACACTGACTGGATTTTTCTTTGAACTTCTCTGCTCTTCCCTGAACCCTCATTAACACTGAGCACTGACTATATATCCATGGCAAGAAATTCCACAACTTGGTTGCACTTTCTCTGGGACCCCCAAGTTCCTGCACTGGAAAAGGCCACGAGCAACCATTGTCCACCCATCCTTTCCTTGACACTCATGATTTTATGTACTCCACCTCATGCCTTCCCAGTCATCTCTGTAGCATCCTAGATTATACTCTTACTCCTTATGGAGAGCTCATCCCAGCTCTTTGAATGCCCCTGTATTTTTTTTCCCTGAGCCCCATGACTCCCTCTCCTCTTTTCCTCTTTGATTAATAGGTTTCTATTGATGTCTGGTGGTCTGGGAGCACTAAGGAGAGGAATCCTAGCCGGTCTCATGAAGATGAAAGCTTCTACATGTCCCCCTGTAACAAACAACCACTGGGAGAGTGTCCGGGGTTGCAGTGTATTCTATTACCATCCTCAGGAGCTGTTGAAACCAGGTGGGGCAGTGTTTCCTTGCCTCCTCCCCCCAGACTATCTTTCTGTTAATGGCCCATCATTGTCCTGCCTCATGACTCAGAGATAACTCCCTCCGGACTATCTTCTGTTAATGAGCCTAATCAACACTTGGCCTCATGACTCATTACCCCATTGTGAGATGCTCCACCCAGAGGGAGGAACCAAGCATCCCATCGTGGATATAATCTGGGACTCAGAGACAATCCTTCCCACTGGATTTCCAGAGGACAGGAGCTACACAGCCACCATTGGACTTTCTGAGGAAGAGCAGACTCTTTTACTACAGGATCACTGCTTCAGAGGACTGTAGCCACCATTCTACCAGACTGCTACCACCACCCTGCCTAACAGGGTGTCAGGTTGTACCTGGACTCTGTCAGTTTGACAGTGTTTTCTTTTACTTTTTTTCTTCCTTTTCTTTAATTTCCATTAAATTGTTATTCTGACTTGGTGCCTCCCACTGGTTTGTTTTCAAACTAGTACAGAGAGCTCAGGTGTTTGCACTGATAATCCCAAATTAAGATAATCCTGCTTGGGCAGGATTAACAGGCTACAGCCACGAGGAAACAAATGAGAAGATTTGACAGAAGGAAGAGAGGGAAGGCTGCCTATTGAGCTGGACTTCATCCCACTCTCATCCTGATCTAAGATCCTAGAGAGATGGAGAAACAAGGACCTAAAGGCTGGGCTCTGCTGGCTCTGTGACTCATGGATATGGTTGAGAAAAAAATCATTCTGGCTCCCATCCAGGCTCCTCTTCCCCAGCCAAATCTCCATGAAGAAGAGGATGCTGTTGCTGTAAGCTGGATTCCCCAGTGTCCCCACAACATCTCCAACTCTGCTCAGATCATTGAGGGACACCAGAACTATGAGACCTCACATGCTCCTCCTGATCTCCTCCATCCCAGTGTCATCTAGGTCATCTCACCTGCTGGGGATGGGCCAGCAGCTTCTGGAGTCCTTGGCACCCCCAGCTGCAGGTGGCTCCCTGCCAGCCCCATCCGGAGGAGAAGCCCTGGGATTTTAGGGTGACTCTGGCTGACACAAACACACAGTGAAATTTAATGTCACACCCCCACACAAACACAGGTACCCGTTTCACTGTGTGGCCTCCTCCAAACCCCAAACACATTTAACATCTCCCTTCCCACAGGATACCCAGAGCAAGCCCCGTGCACGGGTGCCCTCTGAGAGATTTAACACCAGCAGGGTTATAATGAGACACACACCCCCCTCAGTTTAATGTCCCAGTGCCACCCAACAGGGGAATCACACCAGCTCTGCAAAGCCCCCTGCACTACATTAGCGGAGAGTTAATTCACTGGAGGCAGCTATAATCTGATTTCAGCCTTACAAGCCAACATTATTATTCTTTTCCTTTCTATTCTTTCACGCTTAAACTGATCCGCTGTCATCCTTTGTCTCTCTCCATCTCCAGCCTGTATCGCTTTCAGGACAGCCTGTCTCCATTAGATTTTCCAGCTCCTAATATTCAATTTAACTTTAAAGCTTGTCCATTCTCCCTCCCTTTCCCCCCTTCCCCTCCTGCCCTGCAAATCCCCCACCCCTCCCCGATGACACAGCTTTCTTCCTGATTTCCTCCCTGTGATTTCTCCTCCCTTTCTTCATTATCAGCATGTCAGATTAGGATCTGACAAGAAAGTAGAATCAACTGTTCATCCAGGGCTTTACAGCATAAGCAGGATTAGTTACCCTGATCTAAAGGACATTTTCATTTTTCTGGAACTGGAATACATCTAAAGATTCTCATCATCCAACCAAGGATGTGGGCTCCTGGCCTTTTCCACTGGGAAATGGGCAGTCCATCAAAAATTGCTCCTTGGTGCTGTAAGGCTCTCAGGGACATGGAGGGGAGAGAGAGAGGAAACGTGGAGGATGAAATCCCAAGGCTTGATGGAAGCAGATACCTGGAGTGGGAGATGTTTGGACCTACAGCAGCCTCACCACAGATCAGTCTCATCCCAGGGGATATTTTGCTGTTCAAAATCACCTGAGGAACACCAGCAAACCCCAGCCCATGAACATTCCTGCTCCCTCCTGCCAAGGAAGGGATGCCACAGACAAACCCACCTCAATCACACAGTAAAAGACCTGCTCCAGGTTGGAGAGAGTGAACTGATTAACACATTCTAATGATGAGGCTGATTTCCATACAACAGCACAGATTTTCACGATGAGACCCCTTGGCCTCCAAAGTCCTGGGCTGTAAAAATCTCTGTGTTAATGCAAACTCTCTGGCTGATTGACTCACACAGCTCACACCAGTAGTGCTCCATCTCAAGCCATAAACCTTTAAAATTGGAAAGGGAGCAGCGGGGAGGGAAATGCAGAACACAAATAAAGGCAAAGAGGGTTGAAGTTTCCTCGTGGCTGGAAGGACTGAGGGAGTGAGGGCTCCTGGGTATCCAAAGTGAGGGAGACAACAGAGATAACCAAGGTGAAGTGATTGTGTTCCTTGTGGGCTGAGGGCACAGATTCATCCCTGCCGTTCTGGCCCACACAGAGAATTCAAGTGTGAAGAACCCCAGGGTACAAAAACATGAATTGGGAGCAGCAAGATTTTACCTTCCTGTGCAGAGTTTCCCTTCTGCTCTCAGTTTGGCGTCTGAGCTAGATCGCCAAATGTACATAATTAAGGGATATCTTCTCCCCAGTCACACAGGGGTTGTCCCAGCACCCGGGGATCTGGGCTGTCAATGCAGGACACAGCTCCTGGCTGTGGCCATTGGCAGAAGGTTCAAACAAAAGTGTCGGTAGACTCCAAGACAGAGGGAAAATAATTTGTTCCCCCATAACAAGGCATCCTCCTAATAACTAAGAGATTAATTTAAAGTCTGAAACATAGGATGTTAGATCCCTCCTGAGAGTTTTTTATTTTACATCAGCTGTTACAACTTCAGATGTTCGGGTTATCCTCATAAATGTCCGAGCCATCCCTGCGTCTGGCTGAGTTCCTGGCCTCATTGACATCTTATGGAAATGAGTCCCTCAGTCTAATTACACTTTGGAAGACAAGAGATTTCCTTTGCATTGAGTATCTGTCTCATTTCTGTCGTCTGAGACAGAGAGAGCCATTCTCAGCCTACCTCCCTCATTTTACGTGCATCCTCTTGTCTCTGCCCTTTCCTCCCCTTTCCAATATACCAAAGTGTAATTTCATTGGCTTTATTTGCAGAAGACATTTCTCAGGAAGTTAATCCTTCTTATTTTTCCTCAAAACCTCCCCTGTGTCCTTCGACAGATGTGGTGACCTTCCAGGTAAATCGTGGCTGCAGTGATTTATGTGACTGCAATGCCAGATGTTCTGTGGTGTTCACCAATTCTTTCCATGTGCCATAAGGAAATGCCATAAATAAATGCCATAAGCATATTCCATAAAAATATGGTATAAGGAAGGACTTGGTCAGTAAAAATATGGCATAAAATATGCAGTGCAATATCTGGTTAATTTTTGGAATACAGCTGTCCAAGGAGATGGAGCCTCTGCTGGGCTGACTCAGGGTCCCTTCTTGGTATAATATAGTTAAATGAGAGGTCAAAAAAGTCAGTGAAAAGTCTATTTTTAATTTTTTTCCATGATTTATTCTGGGACAGTGGATTTTTCAGCTGCCTGAGGTCCCTGAAACAGTTCCTGATGTTGCCAGGGTTATTGAGAGAATCTGGTGGGTGAGGAACTCTATAGAAGATGCTCTGAACTTCTTAGGGTAAGAACAGGTGAATATGGGATGTGAATGGGTCTGAAGTGTGTATGGAAAAGGGATGGCTCCTTGACCCAAAAAGTGTCCAAACAGCCCCTAGGAAATTTAGGGACCGACTGTGACAGTGCCACTCCCCCGTGCTCTGTATTTCTTTCCTTTAGGCAAGATTTCTTTTAATGGGGATGATTTAGCTTAAGCTGAAAACTGAGCTAAACAGGCTACAAGACACTGGAGAGAGATCAAGGGGAGTTAAAAATAAGTGAGAGAAGGGAAATGCACGAGGAAGAGAGGGAGCAGCATGAAAGGGGGGCTCAGGTGAGAGTCTAACCCACATTGTCCACGTAAAAGGGGAAGCCTGCAGAAACTCTGTTACTGTTCATGTGATTTCTCCCAGAGCATGGAATTGAGAAGCAGAGGAATATCTCCCCCATGTTATGCCTCTAATTTTCTGTCTGGAGCTACCAATTTCAGAGTCATTAAGGGAGCAATTTCCAAGGCACCTTTGTCTGAAGTGCTTTTTTGAGGCCAGGTCTCCAAACCTGCAGGGTGAGGATGGCTCTGCCACCCTCTCCGATGGCCATGGGACACTGAGTGTCCACTCTGAGCCAGCAGATCCCACTCTGGAGGCCAATAACAAAGATGAGGTTTTAGTCCACAGTGCTTTGGAGTAACCAAACAGAGGCAATTTCATGACCCCCAGTTGTGGCTGCCCATCCCTGGAAATGTTCAAGGCCAGGCTGGATGGGGCTTGGAGCCACCTGGTCTAGTGGGAGTTTGCCCATGGCAGGAGGTTGGAATTAGATGACCTTTAGGGTCCCTCATAACAAAAAAAGTCCTTCCTTATCTCTATTCTGATATAACCTAGTCTAGAATCCTACAAACTACCTTAAAACCCCAAAGCAAACCCATCTACCACTTAGAAACAAACAAATAAATAAACGACCAATAAACCCAACTCAATCTACAGCCCACAGGGGTGAGATCTAGAAGTTTTATCTCTCCATTTCCTTACAAATCAGTGGCTTGGGCAGACCTGAAGAGCTGGGTGAATTTTGATTGACCTGACACCTGCACTTACGGATAAGAAGCTCCCAGGGCAGCTCAAGAGGCGAAGAGACAGTGCCAGGACTATTTAAAGCAGTGGTTTTAAATTTAATTTCCTAGCTGGGGGAGTAGGGGGAGGGATAGAAGGCAACAGCTGTCTCATTATGCCACAGAGGGTTCCTTAAGTGAAAACTGAATAGATTAGTCATGGAGAAAATTAAGGCAAGGTCTTTAAGCCATCAGTATCTCCCAATTTGAGTGCAGGAGGGAAGGGAGTTGGTATTTGACTTCAATCTCTGTGTCTGGGGTTCAAACTTTATTTTTAAATCTCTCTTGAAGCCAGATGTGAAATATTTTCTTTCCCCCTTTATTTTTTTTTTTTAATTTTCCAGTCCAGCAATGATGTTTTTCCATCAGTTCCCAGGCCAGCGTGCAGGATGGGAGAAACTTGCAGAAGTCTGCATTGTGTTTTTAGTCAATGATTTGAGTTTTCCTTTCAAGTAGAAAGTCAGGATCAGTTCTGCCTCCCACCAACGGATTATATCATGGCCAATGTCTGCAGATCCATCCCATCACTTCAACAGGAAGACCTGCAGGTGTCAGGACAGACATGAATGTGGTTTGGAGGTATTTTTGGTGCTTTCGAGGCTCCCCTGAGCATTTGCATCTCACCACCAGCACTCTGGGGAAATGAGCATTGAATGGTCAGTTTCTGAGCACTGGTTTGAGGTGGTCTCTGATGTCCTTCAGGGGAACACAGGATGGGTAAGGTTGGAAAGGATCAGTGGGGTCATCAGCTCCAAGCTCCTTTCCTCATGCTAGCTGTGCTCCAGACTCCAGCCAGGTCTCCAACTCTTTCTTTCTCTTTCTCTTTCTCTTTCTCTTTCTCTTTCTCTTTCTCTTTCTCTTTCTCTTTCTCTTTCTCTTTCTCTTCTTTCTCTTCCTGCTCCTCCTTGGCATCTCCCTGAAGTATTTGACACAGCAAGATGAAATGTGGTAGAGAGGGACCCCCAAACTGACCTCTGCCCACTGCCCCCAATTATTTGGCTAATTTTTGATCACACCAATTGCCAGTTTGGGGTGCTCAAGAAGCCGAGGCATTTATTGATGGAGAGGATGTTGCATGAGCATGTCAAGAGCTTTGCTGAGGTTAAGCTGTCTTACATCTGCTGCTGCTCCCCTGACCCACGAGGATCATTACACTGTCATAGGAGGAAATTAGGTTGGTTGGATGTGATTTGTTCCTCGGAAATTGAGGCCGGATGCTACTTATCCCCTTGCCATTTTCTAGGTGCTAAGAGACAGACTGCTTGACTCTTCACTCCAAGATTTCTCTGAGCACTGAAGTCGGGCTGATTTGTCCCTAATTCCCCAGACTCTCCTTTCCTTTTACTCCCTTTCAGGAGGATGATGTATTTGCTAGGTGATGATAGCTTTACATTTCTACCAGATCTTGAGGTTCAAATTGACAGAGGGTTGTTCTGCAGTGCTGAAGGTCCTTCCCGTGGCATGTGGGCAGGTCATCAAAGATTCGGTGATTTTAGTTGCCCCATCCTAGAGCTAAGTGGGGCAGCTCTGCCCCAAGCTGAGAGGCTCTGCCTGGTACAGTTTCCCAGGAGAAGCTCTGGGAATCCCAGTCCTTGCTTGCTTGTGTTTAAATCAAACCAACTCATTATCAGGCAAAGCTAAAAGGCAGGCAGGGAAATAAAAATGTGCTCAAACTCCCTTTATTCTTTTTCTTTGTTTATTTTTTTTTGTTGTCCAACCTAAGTATCACCTCTGTTGAGACTTTAATTATTTTTTTTCCTTTAATAACAAGCCACTGCATTGTTGTCTCCCCGCACCCTCATTGTTGTGCCTCTGAAAACACAATTAGAGTATACGTTGCTAATTTAGTTTTGAAGAGTGTATTGTGGGGAATTAAAAAATAAAGGCGAGGGGGGACCTTGTGTTCTCCGCCGTTGCTGCAAACAAAAGCGAGCAGGGTTCAGACAATTGGCTGGCTGGGATGGCTCTTGTTTCCTGCCTGAAGAGAATGAGCAGGACACAGAACAAAGCCCGGGCTCAACATCTCATGGAGTACGCTCCGATGGCCAAAATGGAAGGGTTGCTGTGTGTGAATAGCACGAAACAAAGGAGATTTTAATTGCAAACATTGATCATCCCCTTTGGTTTCTGGCACAGATTGCTGTGGCTTCGTCACTTGGAAGCTTTGCTTGCTGCAGCTTTGCAAATATTTTTCAGGGGCCTCCGTCATGTGACCTTGTCAAAGTGACAGAAAGTTGCTTTCTTTTTTTCCCCCCCAAACAATAATTATCCAGATTTTTTTAAACTTCTTTTTCTATTTTAAGGTTGCAGCAAAACCCTGTTAGCTGCAAGGCTGCCACAGTTTCACTCTCATCTGACCAAGCTGCAGGAAACCGGGACTCCAGTGACCTCTGGCTAAAGAATAAGGTGGTCTCTGACTTTTTCTCTGCTCATAAATTCTGTTTGGGTAGATAAAGGTAGCAAAAGGTCTGTGTTGTGGCCTCGCCACAGATCTGCTGGTTGGAAGCTCTCCTGGGAGGCCAGGAGAGAAATTACATCTGCCTCCTGGAAAACCTCTGCAAATACCAGGCTGCAGAGCAAACGGAGCAGCCTCCGCCTCCTCTGGGCACTTGGCTGAGGAGGGGGACGTGGTGCAGGGAGTGAAGGTGGGTAATGAGTATCTCTGGGTCTGCCGAGCACACAGAGCTGGAAAAAAACCCAATCCAGGGGCAGTTCTCTGATCCTGAGGCCAGCTGGCACTTCTTGCCTTGCATCCTCATTGCTGAGCTCTCCTCGTCTCCACATCACAGTGTTTTTTTGTTGGGAATGGCCCTGGCATGGGGTAGCCCCTGAGCTGTGCTGGACTGGGGTTCAGGACAGTCCTGTCTGGACACAGAGCCATTGCCAAGGGTTTAGCATGTGGATGATGGAGGGTCAGTGCTTGGTTAGGTATAGCCAGAGCTTAGTTAGGCCAGCAATAACTTAATTGTGATGCTCGTCTCAGATGTGAAACTTTTCCTGGCTACTTTTACAGTGTGGACAGCAGGGAAGTTGTTGATGAGGTGCATCATGCCTTGGTTACAATATTTACTCATGCAGAGGCACCTGTGTGCTCCTGGACAAAGCTTAAGTGAAATAATGGACAGAGAATGTCAGGACTCGCTGTTCACGAGCTGTGGAGTGCTCCAACAGCTCCTTCCAGCAGGTCTCAAGGTTTCCTGACAGCAGCAGAGCTAAGCTTAAACCTCTCCTCCTGTGATGCTTTTTTTGATGCAGTGTCATTCTGACTTTCTGCCTTCCTTCTACCATAATAAAATGTGCCCTCTCCCTTCTCCTTCCCAAACCTTTCCTGTCCCTCTTTGAGCTCCGTCCTTTATTTTTTTTTTTTTCTAGACAGCCCTGGGGTACTTCTGCTGAAGATTCATCTGGCTTGAGGAGACATTTACCTGTGTCCAACGAAGCCTTGATCCTTTTACCATCACTGGAGGGAAGGAGGCACATTCAGGGTGATGCTATGATGATTTTTTGCCTTTTCTTTTATACCCCTGTTATACCTTCTTACAACTTCTGTATTCTTTGTGCTTTTTGCCTTCATTCTTGGACTTGTTTGTTCAGCTAGGAGACTGAACATCTTAGAAGCTTCATAGGTAGAGGATAGTGTGCCCCAGACCCCAAGGTGCTCTCTGGAACATATTCTGTAAACTAAGGTAGAGCCATCCAGGGGAAGGTTCTTTGTGGAGGGGGGGGCTCATTCAAGCCTCTAATTGGGGAATTTTTGATAGATATGCTAATTAGTAACACCTCTAATGTTATACCCAATCTATCAGGGGTGTGCATTGTGGTGTGTATTTCAGTGCATTCAACCTGGACATGGTGCACCTAAGGATCCTTAAAATAAATACCAAGGTAAAATCCCTTTCCCCCTTCTAACCTGTTTGACTCTTGATTTTAAGACCAGGAAAAGGCATCACAGGGAACGATTAGTTCAAGTCCACATCTGAATCAGATCAAGGAAACTGTGCTAAGTGGCATGAAATCCTGCCTGGCAGGGTATCTGTGACCTCCTCAAAAGACAGATGTCGGGAGAGACAGCACTGGCAGAGCAACCTGAACTATCCCCTGCTCTGCATCTTTAGTCTGTTTGCCCTGGAAATTGTAGCTGGAGGTACAGGTGGGAGTGAGCTGGAAAAAGGCAGCCTGGCATGTTCTGCTGTGGCTTGTTTGTTATTTTAAAGTTTCCACCATTCTTTAATTTTTAAACATTTTTATGAGGTTTTCCCTCTGCAGATAACTGTCTCCCTCACATGGATCCCACTTCCTGGACCCAACACATCTCTGAAATGAGGAACGCTGGTCTGGAACTGCACTGGAGGCTTTGCTAATGTCAAAGTACATCTGAGCTTAGCCACAAATATAGGTCTGGTTCCTGTCACAACTCCTGGGTGCCCCATCTTCCCACCCCACAAGAGCTTTCTGTCAGCTTCCTCCAGAGCCACAGGGAGCCTGTGCCAGTGCCATTCGTGGTGGAGGCTGAGGACATGCTGTGTGCAATGGTATAGAAGAGGAGAGTAGTGTAAGGAATTACACATTTAGTGTTGTGGTACCGGAGGAAGGAAAGTCCTCAGTCTCACACAATGTTTGATGTTATCTGAGGTGAAAACACAGGGTGAATAATTTCAGGCCAGTGTTCATTGTCTAAACCTAACCAGAATCTTGGCTCCATTTAGAAAACTTTTGTAGCATGAAGGGTAAAAAGAGCAGCAAAAGTCAGACTGTTGATGCTCCAAGGGCTGGAGCAACTCTGCCCTGGAGCCAGGCTGGGAGAGCTGGGGGTGTTCACCTGGAGAAAACTCCAGGGAAATCTTAGGAGTCCCTTCCAGGGCCTAAAGGGGCTCCAGGACAGCTAGAGAGGGACTTGGAACAAGGGCCTGCACTGATACAACAAGGGGGAATGGCTTCACACTGAAAAAAAGCAGGTTTAAATTAGATATTATGAAGAAATTCTTCCCTGTGAGGGTGGGCAGGCCCTGGCACAGGTTGCTCAGAGAAGCTGTGGCTGCCCCTGGATCCCTGGAAGTGTCCAAGGCCAGGCTGGATGGAGTTTGGAGCAACATGGGATAGTGGAAGGTGTCCCTGCCATGGCAGGGAGTGGAACTGGATGGTCTTTAAGGTCCCTCCCAACCCAATTCCCTGTGATTCTCTGATTTCATTTGGCACTCTGGCCATGCAGAGCTGTCAGATTGGGATATGGACGCTCCCAGTATTCCCCCTCCTTCCCCAGGCCTCTCCATGCACAAGGTCACTCCAGATATCAGCACCAATAAAGATCCAGGCTCTGACAAAGCAAAGGCATCTTTACTGACATGCAGCAGACACAGGGCAGAGCGCCTGGCTCCTGTTAACCCTTGACACCTGCTTTTTGAGTGGTCCTGGTGGTTTGTGTATGGAAAACAGACCTGATCTGTCCTGGGAATCTCAGCAGCTCTCCAGGGTCTTCAGTGCAATCCTGGGGCTGTGTGTGGCCCTGGCTGTAATGCAGCATGGGAAAGTACAAATGCTACTGCAGGGAGATCACTTATAATAAAATGTAGAGTGTTTTGCAGTCATTTACACAGAGATCTGCCAAATATCTGGAGTTTGTCTCTGATTTTATTTGGAGTTTCTCTCTGTGTGCTTGTGTGTGTGCAGGCACAAGTTTTGGCTGGGAGATGCTGTTGCTTTAAATTCCTACCAGCATTTGCAGGTTTCCAGCCCTTCAGGGACAATTTCACAGAACAACTCCAGTTGCCTGT
Source organism: Corvus moneduloides (assembly GCF_009650955.1). Classification (NCBI taxonomy): domain Eukaryota; kingdom Metazoa; phylum Chordata; class Aves; order Passeriformes; family Corvidae; genus Corvus; species Corvus moneduloides. Next base: position 71,935,196 of record NC_045479.1, read on the forward strand.
AAACATTTGAAGCCTTCATTCAGCCCAACTCAATTCCCAATGAGTTCTTATGCCTGGTATTCCTTACGGACTGGCTCTCCATAGCTCCCTCTGTAGCGCTTTCCTTAAGCCGTCTCAGTGGCTGAGTCTCCAACAAACAGGGAATTTAGGTAGGAAGTTTAAGCTTCCTGCATCTTGGCTTTCTTTCCCAAAGAGCCACGAGTGCAGCAAAATGCTCATCATTTTCCCCAACCATCCCCAGCTTTGTGAAGGGGCTTTGAATTCTTTGAGTGCCTGAAGACATCACCTCACTCAACCATTCCTGTCCCAATAAAATGTAAATGGATTTGCTTTGATGCAAAAAAAACCCCACCCAACTCTGCTAATGGCTTTTTATTATGTTTGACTTAATGCTGGCATAAATTCTCCCAAATTTATTTCAAGTTTGCTTGAAAACCTCATTTGCCTAATTGTAATAATAAAACAACATCATATGCAGATGTCTCCTGTCTTTTTCAAACTCAATTTATTTTCAATTAGCAGTGATTCAGTGTTTGTTTTTTGGGGGGAGGCACATGGATGGCTGTTGGGGAAAAGGTGTGTGCGTCAGGTGGCACCTCGGAGTTGTTAGGAAAACAGCAAATTCGGGCACAAGGGATTCACAGAACCCATTGCCCTGGTCTGGCTGTGCAAATCTGCGAGAGATCAAATCCAAAGCATGAAAAAATATGATCTGGGAGGCTGGGAAGTGCCAGGAGAGGAATGTACTGTCCAAAGCACTGTGCCATGGGCAGGTGCTGCCTACCAGCCTTGGGGAGGTCTGGACCACACTGCAAGTCATTTGGGAGGTGCAGCCATGCAAATTAGGGAAAATCCAGAGAACATGATGAAATTATGAGAGGAAATGACTCCACTTTACCCTGCTTCAGGCAACACTGAGAGCCCTGCTCTGCTCTTCATTTCCACAGCTGACCGAGGGCTGAGCAGCTCAGATCACAGTTAAACCCTGCAGGCACTGGTTTTGGGAAAATAAATGGCATCAGCTTCATTTAAGAGATGGGGAAACCGAGACACAGCAACTCTGCCCATGGCAGGGGCCAGGGGAGGTTGGAACTGGATGATCTCTAAGGTCTCTTTCAACCCAAACCATTCTGACTCTGGGATTGTATGAACTCTGCTTTGGCCACTCAGAGTAACGTGATTTTACAGGGTTATGAAACACTCTTTTTCTCCATGTTGTGATTGTTAACAGGCTCCAGCTAAGGCTCAGACCTGAGCTGATGGGGAGCTGAGCTGTCTTCATCTGCTGCAGGATTTGAAGTGACTTGAACCAGGCTAAAACCCATGTAACAGCTGCAACAGGTCTGGAATAAAATCATCCACCTCCCTGACAGACACCTCTGAAAGTCATTGATGCAGCACCTGAGAGCAGCAGGGAAGCTGTAGCATGGCTGAGGTGCTGTGGCTTTGCTTCTTCTCTTCTCCCTGCTGGGATAAACGAGGCAGAGATCTCCCAAAGAATTCAGCATTTTCTTGGCATGTATTTGTACAGGAGAGGTCAGACGGGGCTTGCAAGAGGTGCAGCAACATGCAGGGAGAGCAAACCATCAGTGACCTTTCCGGGTGTTTCCAGAGTCATGTTGGTCATGATGCCCTGGCATAAGGTTGGAATTCGAGCCCTTGTACAGCCTTTGGCTATCTCGAGCTGTGCTGAATGAGATGCAAATGAATTGTGATGAGCATCTGGAATTCAAGGAAATTGCTATAAATAATGCATGTGACTTGGTCAGGTTTGTAGGTTTGCCAGGCAGGACTGTTCTGCAAATCATTTAGGGCCAGTGAAAGGTGCCAGGTCAGTGTTTGTGCAGAAAGAGGCTCAGGCTTGTGCCCCACAGCAGCAGTGCCCTGATTGGGCTGCCCAGAACTGCCACCTTCTCTCTCCAGTTTATCATCCAAAGACTTTTCAGCTCCTGAACTTTCCTAAGACACTCCAGAAGAGTGTCCATCAGTGCCAGCTGCCACTGTGGTGTTCTAAGATGGTCAGCAGCGTGATGAGACCAGGTTGGAGGAAAAATAATCATTTAATAGGTTCTTAAAATGGTAGGATCCCAGACTGGTTTGGGTTGGAAGGGACCTTAAAGCTCATGCAGTTCCAACCCCTGCCATGGGCAAGGACACCTTCCACTATCCCAGGTTGCTCCAAGCCCTGTCCAGCCTGGCCTTGGACACTTCCAGGGATGGGGAATCCACAGCTTTTCTGGGCAACGTGTGGCAGGGCCTCATCATTTCACAGGATGCTCAGCAGCCATCAGCTGCCAACCACCAATCCCACCCCCTCTTCTGCCTCTGAGGACATGTTGTTATCCAAGACAAGAGAGTTCCTTTTTCCCATGCCTGGTCTTTCACTTCATCAGCCTCACTCAGCTGGTAAAGAGGGAAGGAGGACTCTCCCAGTAATGCTCCTACCATGGGAGCTCTGCTCCCTGTCTGGTGGTTTTAATTGCTTGGAAAAAATCAGACGGAGGGTTTGCGTGCCCTGAAGCTCATCCATTCCTTCCAGGGGCATGCATGAGTTGAGGTAGCAGATGATTCCTCCCTCCCTTTGTGCTGCAGATGAACTGGGAGAGTTCATTCTCTCAGCCCCTGCACGGGGTTGTAAAGCACCTTGTAACTGGGTCACTTGAAGGTTTCCAGCTCCAAGGGTGTCTGGGTAAAACCCAACCCTGTGCCGATGTGTGAGGGAGCAGATTAGAACTGGGAATTAATTTGCTTTGGTTTTAGCTCCGTGAAATTTGTGAAAGCAGAGAAGTCCGGCTCTGTAGTCCCAAAGGAAAGACCTGCTGTTGACTCCAAGATCCTGGCTCCTGCCATGGGACTGGGAGGTTTCAGTGCCATCTGCCAAAGGGCAGAGGGACCCTCTCCTTCTGGCTGGGGCATCAACGTGGGACTGAACACGCACAAAACTCACACAAAATCTGTGAGAGGCCTTGCATGCAAATTACTGCAGGATTAGTGCTTTTAGCATCAGGGTGAGGCTTTTCCTGAGTGTGGCAGGTGAAAATTCACACATGAATTCAAATTCAAAAATTTTTATGTGCCTCCTACTGTGGCTGTGTTTTGGTCAGAAGCATTGAAGAGAAAATTTAGAATCAGCTCCATGCCATCTCTTTTAGCCTCTGCCGTGAAAAGGTAATTTATGGAATAGACTTAAATGCAATATTTAAGGCAGGATAGCTGCAGCTGCAGCAATAATGCCTCCTAAAATGCTTGGAGCAATCAGAAATTTCCATGTCCTATCTGCCAGTTTATTTTACAATGTCCTTGGACAAAGAAAAATAAAAAGTTGACTCTTGCAGCTATGTAGGCAGGACAGAAAAGATTCATGTGGGGAAGGAGGCTGTAATCTTCACCTGTTCTTTGGCTGTGAATCTGGTCCTTCTGAGATGAAGTAAGATGTTTCTTCAACTCAGTCTGAGATGTTTTACAGGCTCTGGGGGTTTTTTTCTGAGGGTTTCTTAACAAGGATTTCGGGTAGTGGTCAAGGTCCCATGAGACACAGGAAATTCTGTTCAAACATAAAAAGAAAACCAAACCTTTTTACTGAGAGGGTGATCCAACACTGCTACAGGTTGCCTGGAGAAGTTGTGGACTCTCCATCCATGGAGATACCCAAAACCCAATTGGACACAGACCTGAAGTAGAGCTGATCCTACTTGAACAGTGGGATTAGTCCAGATGATGTCCAGAGGTTCCTCCATCCTCCAGCAGTTTGCAAATGGCAAATTTTAACTACTTTGATCAAACTTTCTTCCACAGGTCCTTAAGAAGAGAAGACTTTAATCTCTGACTCACCATATCCAGGTGTGTTGGCCTAAGATGAGCATTAACACCCTGTTCTCAAGACTGCTCTGAGGCACAGACACAAGGAATGGCGAAAGCTCCAGCACAGGGAGGTGATGGAGCTGATAAGATGAAGATGTGTTTTTCTGTCTGTCAAACTGACTGCTGAGCAGGAGGACAGGACTGGTACAAACCACCTCATCAACCAGACACAAAAATGGGAAATCTGGCGTGTTCCAGCTGTTTACCAGCGGTTCCTGTGGATTTGCACAGCGTCTTCCAGTGGATGCAGCTGCTCACTGGCACTTCTCCCTCTGCATTTGGAGAGACTTAATGAGCCAGCTGCCAAAACCCAGCTGTTACAGATGCACCCAGCCTGCGAGCATGTTCCTGTTACCTTTGATAGCAATTTGTGCTTCCTCATCAGGGGACTGAGGCTGGTCAACCAGCCAGGGCATCCACCTCAGATTGACTCATCTGCTGAATTACTGACAGCCCAGAAGAGAAGGTAGATGTCCGTTCAGCTTAGAGGATCCCAGCCCAGCTCTCAAAAAACCCCCAAACCCTGAAAAAAAGAGAAAAAATACAACAAAATCTAGGCTGCTTTTCTCCAAGGCCATCTCCTCTCACTGGTACCCTATGCTTGTTCCTATTTTCCTTTTCAGTCCCTGTGCTGCTGTGCTCTCCAGATTAAAGCTGATGGGGATAAAAGCCCTGTCCCTTAGTTTTATGGGAAAATTATGTATCTAAATTCTGTGATCTTTTGTTTGACCTTTCTTTTTAATTTTTAAATTTTTTTGAACCAGCTTTTAAACACCTGCTCAGTTTTCACAATCAGAGAAGTGTAGTTCAGGCTGAACTTGACCGTAGTATTAAATGACCAATGCATGGTATCTCTGTTTCTGTGTTGACCTCCTCTTTTCCCCTCGTGTTCTCATTCCAAGCCTCCTTTGTTCCACCTGATTTCTAATCTGATCCCTTTCCTCCTCTTCCCATGAATGTTGGCTGCAGCCTACCCTGCTAAACAATCGAATTTATAAACCAATATATATTGTAATTACAACCTGAAGCTGATTTCCGGGATGTTATCTTTGCCCTGAGACTGCGAGGCTGGAAAATAATGAGCAGAGAAGGTGAGTTAGGATGGCTTCCAGGAGAAACTGGGAGAATTAACACAGGGTGACAACATTTGGATACAGGCAAGCATCATCCTGAACTACAGATTTGGTTTCCCTCTCATGGGTTAAGCAGGGATTCTGGGAAAGGCTGTTGCCTTTCTGAGGAAAGAAAGAAATTTCTGAGGAAATGCCTTGAAGAATTCTCAGGAAGAGACAGGAGCTTTACAAATCCACTATTTGGATTTTACTGCCCCATCAGCTCAATGGCTCCAACCTTTTGGACTCTTGGACTGTGTTGTGACTCCTGAAATCTTTGTGCTTGTTCACTGGTGACTCCCACAAGTTGAAGGCCACATCATCTGATCCATATTATGGGCCAGTAAAAGCCTGAAGACAACTGAAAAAAGCAGAGCTTTTCCATTTTGTCTATTCCTCTGTCTGAGCACAGAGCTCATCCTATCCTGGTTTTTGTACCAGGATGCTTTCATTGACCTTCAACAAGGAGATCCCAACACCTGTCAAAGGCATTTTCTTGAGCATTAAATATTATCCCAGTTTCTGCCCTGCACATCTCTCTTTGTCATTTAAGTTCATTATTGTGTCCTACATGGAGATCCCCATCACCAGCAGGCACAGGGAGCAGTGCTGCCTTTGATGATGAAGGATTTTTTGACCATTCCCAAACCACCCCTCAGTCCTATCTCCTCTCTGCTGAGCAGCACTGACTTTCCCAGCAGGATTTATTTTTCTGGGCCCGTTTGTGGCCTTTCCCAGACTATCCAATCACCCCACATTTTTTGGGAGGAGCACAGCTTTTGCTGAAAACTTCCTCATGTGCTGTCTCAAGAGTAACAACTCATATCTTCCAGAAATTTATCCTGTGGTCTATGACAGCTTTCAAGCATAATTCTGGAGCACTGCTGCCCTGCCCTACACACAACACACTGTCCCAAGAGATGTCCTGTCCCTGTTCAAATTGTTCCTATTTTCTTTTTCCATCCATTTTCTCTGCTCCCTGGCCTTTTTCTTTCCTACCAGGTTTAGCACCACGACAGAGGATGTTGACTTTTAAAGCAGGTGGGGGCTGTAACAGAAACCAAGTGGATAATTGTGGCATGGAATAATAGTTTCCCTCTCAGTTGACTGCAGCTACTTTGAATTTGAAGCAATCCCTCCTGATGTTTCACTCAGTGGATTGTTCAGAAGTGGTTTCCTGGAATACGCCTCACATTTGGCAGCTGAGCTGTGCAGCCCAGCTATTTTGAGGTAAGAAACTCCCAGAGTCCTGCTCCCAGAATGTCCCTGGATTCAGCTGTTTTCCAAGCATCAACCTCTGCTGGAGTGAATTTTAAGCAAGGACTTTGTGGGTAGCCGTGGAATGCGGTCCCACCGCTCTGGATGTGATGAGGAACTGCTGCTCAGTTCCTCTGAGCTGTTCCCTCAATGATGGTTTTTCAGCAGAGGATTTTTGGCTCCTTTTTTTTGCTGGAATGAGCCATGGACCATCTCCGTGGCTCTTCTGGAGTGAGGCTGGGACGCTTCCTTTGCTCACAGTAGGATTTGCTCCTGTGTTTCCAACACTTGATCCAAAGTTCTGCCAAGCAGACACAACTCTGAGCATTGGTTTGGCTTTCAGGAAACCTCTCCTGGAAGAGCTGATGCTCACAAGACCTTGTATTACCCAGCATCCACAGGAAGCCCATTTTGCCCTCACAGGAACATATTTTGCACTCAAAAGACCCGAAATTTCCTCAAATTGCTTCCCACTGGAATTAGCACGTGCTTGAAAATCCTGACCAAGGCTCCCAAGTGGTCACAGCAGGAGTGTGGTTTGAAGAACTCATGGGATGTCACCATGCACCAGTCAGGGTCAGGGGTGCAGCTGAGGACACCAAGGCTCCAGGTGACACATGGAGATGTGAGTGATGGACCGAGAACAGGTTCCAAGGGATAATTTTAAAAATGGTGCAATCCCACACAGGTTTCAAAATAGGTTTAAATCACAGTCAGAATGAAACCAGGATGGCTGGCAAAACATAGCAAAAACTGGTAAAAACAAGCAAACAAATCCACTCAAACAAAATCATGGAGTTCCCCACCTCCAGGACCGATCATGGTTTTTTTAGCAGGAAGGTGGTAGGAAATAGCCAAATAAATAGGATCACAATCTTAAACTCATCCTGGAAGGGGAAAAAAAAAAAAAAAAAGAACCCGCAGATGCAGAAACAGGGAAATTAATTGTGTTTTCTGATTAACAAACACAATTAAGGAAACAAAGCAAGAAAACCACTGGCAGCACTGGGCAAGGTTATTTTTATATTATTCTGATTACATGAGACGGTCAGTGCTGGATGACAGCTTTATTCCAAGAGCTATTAGAGGGACAGAAGCAGATAATGCTACCAACTAATTATTACTGCAATCTGTAGTTTCTCTGCAGGGAACTGGAATTGCAGGGACCGGGGTGAGAAAGAGAAATAACCAATAACAACAACAACAAACGCGAAATTGCGGAGATGAAGGAGGAAAGCGGAACCAATGGGGAAATTATTTTCATAAAGCCGGAGTGAAAGGATGGGAAAGTTGTTAATCTGATTTCATGGACTAACACTGGCAGGTCTTTTAAGGTCAAAACAAAGATTAAAGAGTCCTGTACGAGGGAAACCAAACAAACTGTACTGGTGTTGGGAGAAAATAATACATGACTGGGTTATCAGCAAAAGCCAACAACTATTCCTGGAGATTACAGGGACCTTTTAAACTGTGAGGGAAGCAGAACCACACTGTCACTCCAGATGGGATTTGGATGATTAAGTGTAACCAGCAAAAGCTGAGCTGGTTGTCCGCGGATCCTTTCAGAGACAGTGGAGCCGACCATAAATCCTGGTTCTCTTGGGCCGGGGTCTGCTTTAGGGTGACAGGACTGTGGGTGAAGGGGGTTTGCTTTGCTGGGAGCATCTCAAGGAGGAGAAATGACTCTGAGGTAATTTCAGCTGAAGGAGGGTAGGTTTAGATTAGAAATTAGGGAGAATATATTTACTATAAAGGTGGTTAGGCACTGGAACAGGTTGCCCAGAGATGTTGTGGACTCCTCATCCCTGGAAGTTCAAGGCCATGTTGGATGTGGTTTTGAGCAGCCTGGGATAGTGGAAGGTGTCCCTGCCCATGGCAGGGGGTGGAACTGGATGATCTTTAAGGTTCCTTCGATCCAAACCAGTCCATGATTCCATAACTCTGTGACTCCTGTTCCTCATGGACTATGGTTGTACAGGAGTAGCTCAAGGTTGGATATAAATGTGATTTTTTCCTTTTTGAGATGATTTTCAGGCTGGAATGATCCCAGGGTGACCTGCTTGGGAACCCAATGTCCTTCCAGCATCTAATGTTAGCCACAGCAGTCCCAGCAGGTGCCATCCATCCCAGGTCTCGTGGTGGGATTGCAAGAAGGTCTGCTGTCCCTGCTTCATGGATCGATGGCATTTGTGGGCAAGTTGGACTTGCCTCAGTGAGACAGGTAGATCTTCACCTCCAAAATTGCCTGTGTTCACCATGTAAATCAGTGGTGGCCCCAGACTAAGTCAAGAAGGTTGCTCAGTTGCTTTTTTATCTGTAAAAATAGCAAAAGTCCTTGGGATATTTAAGAGAGAAAAACCCAGCTATTGGAGCCAAGCAAGGACCCTGCGTTAGTTTTGTTTCCTTTAGCCTCAGCATCAAAGCTGCTCTATGTCCATGTACGTATTAGATGGCACATCCATGATCCTCCTGTCTGGACTCATGACAAGCGTGGAGAGGACAAAGAAGAACCAGGAGAGACACCCTGGGGCACCACACCACAGTCCCAAACTCCTACTGAGCCTCTTGAAAGTCAACACAGAGATGGGAGCTGCTTTCTTTGGTGTGATGGGGCAGTCATGGTGTCGTTTTTTATTTCAAAGTTGTAACAGGAATTTATTAAATTAATCAAACAAACACAGCTTCCAGAAGCTGACTTGTTAAAGGATGCATTGCATTGATCTGCTGGAATTAGTTCCTGCTGTAAGAGGGGAAAAAGGACAGGTGGAACCAGAGGACAGGAATTCTGTGCCTTCTGTAATCCTGCCAACAGGTCTTAGAGACAAGAAAAATCCATCCTCTTGGCAAAATGACCTAAAAACCAGGACCACGTCTTTTTACATTGTAATTCCAAACCTCTCTCTTCTCCCCACTCCCTTTTTCCCTTTGAGATCTCTTCTGGGACATGAGAGCAGGGAAAACTGATGTCTGTGGCAACTTAAACTGCTGTAAAAATAGAAGCCTACACCTGATAACATCATGGGTGACATCAGTTACAGAATCTCAGGCAGAATGTTCATGTGACCCCTGGTACTTGTTACTCCCTCTCATACAGAGTTGGGCTTGCTTCTTGGAGTGTGGAAGGTCAAAATATCTCAATGTGTGGGTGCTGAGGCAGATTGGTGAGATGGGAAAACGTTTTGAGGGGAAAAGATTTATTTTTGTAGATAGAATCGTAGGATTGTTAAGGTTGGAAAACATCTTTAAAATCATCAAGTCTAACCATTAGCCCAGCACCACTAAACCACATCATTTCCAAATGCCACATCCACATATCTTTTCAACACTTCCAAGGATGGTGACTCCACCACTTCCCTGGACAGCCCATTCCAATGCCTGACCACCCTTTCAGTGAAGAAATTTTCCCTACTCCCCAACCTAAACCCGTGAGTGTTTTCTGAGGTGTCAACATCCTTGTGGAAGTCATCAGGAAATATCGAAGTGATGAATCCCACATAAGGCCTGATCCCACGAGAAGTGAGATCACCTTCTGATACACAAAACCCAACCAACTCTTTTCTCATTGAGCCTGGCATTTAACATTATCAGTGTCCAGTTACCTGCTGGACCATGATTTCACACAGACCTCACTCCAATGAAGGTGCCAGAACGTCCCTCAGGATGGGATTCCAGGTGTTGTCCACCACACCTCCCGCTTTCCCTGATCCAGGGGAAACTTGTGCTATCAAGCTTTCCTTGTGGTACCTGTGGGTTACATGTTAAATATGATGCATATCAGAGTATAAATCAGTTTATATCACAGTATAAATCAGACAGATGTGTGGGGCAAAGTTTCTATGTAACTCGTTTTTATTAACCCTCTATATTAACTCCCTGGTTTTATTCCTCCATAGTTGCACTTTACCTTTATTTTTCCATTTCATTTGCAGCCTTCTTCCCACTTTATCTGCAATATTTTTTTTCCTTGCCCAAATATTCAGGCTTTTAAAGCATTCCTGGTAGAACCATCTTGGCCTCCTGCCTTGTTTTTTTCCCTGTGACACTGAGGTTTGCTGATATGGATTTGATGGACTCTTTCAGCAAGAGCCAATATTTATTTCGTTGCTACTGAGCCTGTTTACCAAGGAAGCAGCATTATTTCTCACATTTGTTGCCCACTTTGTCAAGCCTGTTTCTATTTGGCTGTTCCTACTCCTTCACTCCCTTAATAAAGTGACAGTTACTGCCACTGATATTTCCTGGAAGAAGTTACCTTTCACCTTTAGATTTTTTAGCATTTTTTTTCTCCTGCACTTTTTTTTCCCCCTTTCTGAAAAAAAAAAGACTGAAAATTTCAGCTCTCCCTAGGTCACATGCTGCTGCATTTCTTCTCCTATAAATATTCACATCCCCTGGGACTTCCATGGTCTTCTTCTCTCCTTCAGCTGCAGCTCTCTCTTTCCCCTGCGCCAAAACTGCACTGTAAAATTCAATTTTGGGGGGTTTTTTTTGGGTCACTTGCCACCATATTCCTTCAAAAATGGTCTGAAATGGTACTGGTGTTACAGAGTTTTGTTGTGTGTGAAAGGGAGAGGACCCAACGCCAAAAAAACCACCTATTATTAGCCCATCTAACTATAATGTGAAAGTTAATTAAGTTACACTCATAATCCACACTGATGAGACTCTGTAGTTATAATAACATAAAACTGTTCTATAAGGAAGCTTTCCAGCATCTACCCTTTTTCTCTGGTCCTGCCAACATCCCTCTGCATCCAAGGATTGACAGATTCCATTCCCTTCAGCACAGAGAGAGGGTTCTGAAGAGTGGTCACCACCCTGAGAACTTTCCTGGGAGCTTTGTGATGCTCATGGTGGTCTTTTTCACTCCTCACTCCTGCATGCCCTCAAGGGTATTTTCACCTCTCCCTTTCCCATCCCACCATACCTGTAAGGACTCACAGCTCCTTCCAACCTCTGGGAATCACTGCAGGAATCCTCCTGCTCCGCAGGAATTTGCATTCACCAGCAGGCAATGCCCACTCCTGGGCCGCTGCTTTCACATTCCTGCCTGTCTCCTGGAAAAAACCTGTTTGCAAACAGAACTTCAGGTGGCTGATACCTCCCCCCAGCACAAAAGCTGGCAGAGGAGTAATTGCTGCAGGGAGGGACGTTCAGAGGCTTCCCAAACTTTGATGCCCTGTGATTTGCAAGTCTCTGTAGTTGGAACTTGCAGTCTTGTCTTTGCTGCACAATCCTTCAGGGGATGGAAACCTGTCGAAAGGCTCTTGCTGATTTCTGAAGGGTTTTGACCAGCTCCTCACTGAACTTTTAGAGGACTTCAAGCGAGCTAAAACTTCACACATCCTTCTTTACCCCATGCAGTGGCCGACTGCTCTAAAGTTTCCTGGTTCTCAGCTTGCTGAGGAATTGAAGAAACTGTGTCACCTTGCCTGAGTGTTGTCCTTCCCTTTTAGCTCCCTGCTAGGTATTTTATATGTTAGATGAAAATATTTGCCACGATAGTGAACACATCTCAGTGTCTGAGTGTGATCTGACGGGATTCTGATCCTGTGTGCAACCTTGGGCACGGCTGAAAGACAGAAAATAATCACAGCACAAAGTAGGAAACGTGACCAATTTTCCAGTTGTAAGCTTCTCTCTCTCTGTCTGGTCACTCAGAGCTTTCTGCTATTCATGAAATGTGCCATACAAACTGCCTGGAATTGGTTTTGGCTTCCTCACTGGATGCCTCAAGTCTTGAGGGTTGGGTTTTTTCTATTGAATGGAAAAATGATCAGTCACAAGGAAAGGATAAACTTGTGCCTGGTATGAACATCTAGGATCTTCTGTGATAATCTTACAACCCACCAGAATAATTCAGCTGCAAGAATATCAGTGTCATTAACTTATCTGACAATTAATTTTCCTTGCACTGTCCTTGCTGATTGTAACTCCATGCCCACGACAATCACCACACACGTGTGGGTAATGTAAAGCATTGCACAACTAATGGAAGGGGAAAATACAATCTTGCTGTTGAGGTGGCTCCAGATGAAGTTCAGATTGCTCTGGGAAGTGTGGATTTCAACGTGCTGGGAGACAACCTCAGGTGGAAAGCGTGGAGGGGAACCCCTTGGCCACGGAGAAAGACTGTGCAGAGAAACCTCAATTAAATTAAAAAGCTCAATCAAGTTGTGCTTCCAGCAGGAACAGCTGGAGTTGGCTGCACCATGAATCTGAAAAGGGTCGGTGGCCAGCACCAAGCAGGTCTGGGAGAGGGACATTTGCAGGCACAGATAAGGAATGATCATCACCCTGATTTCAAGTCAGGTGAAAACAGCAATTAAAACATTCTATAGTGCAGGAACTGGAAGGAACAGAATCCCCTGCCCAAAGCCAGGGCCCACCCAGCAGCTGGGCTGTGTGACCTGAGAACAAGACATTTGCTCCTCAGTTCAATTACCTAGGGATTAAATATTTATTTTTCTCAACTCCTTCTGCAGTCAAAACAGAGAAATGGGGTAGTTTACTCCTCACACCTTAAGCTGAGGTTTCTTCCTCCTCCCTCATGGGTCTCCCCAAGATAAATTCATCCCCCTCCTCCCACCACTTTCTCCCACCTCCCTGGTCCCCAGGTAATTTTCCTGTGATGCTCGAAGGCACGGCTTGTGTTCTACTTTTGCCTGACAACATTTATGTCCACCTCTGTCATGCCCCAAAATGACACCTTAAACTCTCACAAACATCAGCTTTAGGGGACTCAGGATGAGGCAGGAGGCTGCCCCTCATTGCTGTGGAAATAGAGAATAAACTTCCACTTCAAAAAGTCATCATCATTTATACTCTGTGGCTGTAACAGGAGAGAAGAGTTAGACTCAGGTGGAGGAGAAACCAAGATTTGGGCGTCCACAGCCCAAGAGACTCTCCCAAGCTATTTTATAGATGGAGGCAAGAAGGAGCTGCTGCATTTTAAAATAAACCAGCAGCAGCTTTGCCTCTGTGGCTGCAGAGAGCCTCGGGCTGTCTCGGAGCTGCTGAGAGATAAAGGGATGTTCAGGGTAGGTAAACTAAAGAGCAGGGGGATTTCTGGTTAGGAGCTGCTCAGCTTTGCCATGACCAAAGATCTTCTGTACATGCCAGTACAGGGAAAAAAATGGTACCTGTGTAGCTCAGGAACCTCTGGGATCAGGCAATGGATGAGTGGGGATTTTCAGGTTTGCTGTTTCAGAGTTAGGTGCCCAAATTCCCTTTAAATCCCCCTTTAGGTTTGTAAATCCTTTGTGAATGCTCTCGGTAAATAGGATTGCCGCCAAGAAATACCTGGATTGTGTCAGCCATTTCTCTCCTCCAGAAATTAATCCTGCAGGAGAGTGAGTGTTGGTTAGTCTCTGCTGAGCCCCATATGCTGGGAGCAGGAGGATGGAGCAGCAGAACTGCTGCCTGGTCATTGCTCTTGGAAGGACCCCACTGGCTCCTGCCCTGAGGAGGGAAAAGGTGGGGAAAAAGGAGATTTAAGTCTCCCAAGGTAAAAGGGAGACTTAAATTAATCCCACTGTAAGCCAGGTAAGGGTGAAGAGAGGTGAACTCTGGTTTTGTCACATCACCAGTATCAGCATCAGGGTGCTGAGATCTGCCTGGTGCTTGAGTCCTGCTCTGTAGGGCCTGGTTCCATCACAAGGGGATGGCTCCTCAGTGCAAGCGGAATTCATTCCTTTAGTTCAGGTCCTAAATGCCCAGGCGTGGCCGAGGTCCCCAGTTCTTCCTCCTGCCATATAAAGTGGGCAGAGATAAAGGAGAGTCAGCCTCACACCAGGGTGGCTTCCCCGCACTCCCCAGCCCCAGCAGCCCTCCTTTTCTTCCCTTTTTCTTCTCCCATTTACATTTTTCATTCATTTACACGTGATGTTAATCTTTCCTTAATCTCCAATTCCTTGGTGTGTGTGTGGGGGATGAATTCCATTTGTTTTTGTTCCACTCTATCAGACACAGCAGCTATAAGATTAAATGATAACTGTGGACCTAATAATAAAAATACAATATAATGTAATGAAAGTAATGTAGATCTAATCCTCTGTTTTATTGCATCCTGAGTGCCTTTGGTGCTATTATTTTTTTTTCTTCCCTATGTCTCCGTCTTTGACTTAGCTGCATCTTTTCAAGGAAGCAGAGGCATTTGTAAAGATTATGGTATTATTCTGTTGAGCACAGCCTTGCTGTGGGGCACCTTTAATTACAAAATGCTATCACTGCTTATAGGGCTGTGTGTTTCTATGTGTGCAAAGCAGATATTCCAAGCCCCCCAAAGCACTAATGCCAGCTCAGGCAGCTGCACAGGGGAACTTTTGCTCTCTCCTCCTTTATTTTTCGTGCTTCTTGTCGCAGTTCCTACACACAGACACTTTCTTTCTGCGTTGTTATTTTTATTGTTTTAATCCTTGTTTAGGGAGAAACTTCAGAAGTGTTTAAAGCAGGACTCAAGTCTCTGTGCGAACTCCCACTCTGGTTTCATCTGCAGCTGTGGCTGGCCCTGCTCTTTGGGTAGAGAGGCTTCAGAGGTCTCAGAGACACAAGGCACCGTGCCCTCCCTGACCTCTGCTGCCCTCCCCATCTGCCTCTCTGTCTGGGTCATGCTGGGGATGTCACTTTGAATGCTGAAAGTGGCTCCATCTCCGAGTGCCTGAAAGCAAAGCCAGCCCTTCATGGCAAGGATGCTTTGAAAGCAGCTCAGGTGAGGTCTGGGATGGGGAAACAGCTGGCAGAGCTTCTTTCCTGGTCTCACAGCTGTGGTTTGGTGTGGCTGGCTGTGCTGGGGTCAGCCAGGAGAGGGAAGGAGCAGGTCAAGTGCCTGGTTTGTTGTCCCTGTGCTCATTGCAGGCCAGGACACAGGGACATCAACATCACCCTGCTGCTGGATTCAATCCTCTGATTAAACCAGGGACTGTGTGCAGCTCAGGGAGCCTCGGAAAGACCCTCACCTTGTATTGTACCCCCCCAGCCTGGGATTCCACAAACCCTTTCTAAATGTGGGGTGTTTTCCACTTTTCTCCTCAGCTTCCCAATGCTCTGACGCAGCTTGTTCCCCTGGTCCATGAAAGATTAAACCTGTTGCTTCAAACACAGTACTAGGGAAGAACTTAAACATCAGGCAGAGAGAAATCAAGAATTCATCCATGCAATAAAATAATTCAAACATAAAACAATTTTTTTTTCTGCATTGTGAAAACACTGAGCCCTTGATGTGCTCCCCAGAGAGGGGAAATGAGATATTTTCTACCCTGGACATCCCAGAACTCACCTGGGATGTGACCTAGGCTGTCTTGGCCCAGCAAGGACCTGAGAAACCATTTTAATGTCACATTCATTGGAAGCCCTCTGGAGTCACGGGCACTTTTGGCTCCTGTGAACTGGTGTTTGCCGATGGAAAACCAAACTGTGGGGAAAAGCTGTGACATCCCCTGAGGGCACATCACCCTCATCTTGGGCTGAGTGCTCCTGCCCATCTGGCTGCTTCTGCGCAGCCTCCTGTAAACCAGCAGGTGAAGAGGGTGCAGTTCAGCTGTCAAACACAGATTCCTGTTTGAGTTTTCCTAGAGCATCCCCAATGCCCCTGCAGAGAGTCAGAGATTTCCAGCTGGTCTCGTGTCACAGATTAGTCCCATAAGAGAATCTCAGGTGACATCATGTCCCATAAAGCTTTGCAGATTTGCTTGGTTTCTGCTGGTACCTCAGTTTCCCCTCAATGAACCTCTGTGCTCCCAGCTTTCCCCCCTTTATCTGCTCACCTGTCCAGGCTCTGAGTTTCCTCAGGTATGGATATATTCCAACAGAGTGTTCAGGCATTTGAACAGAGGGAAAACAGATCCTGCAAGCGAGATCCAGCTCCATAGGCACTGTGAGTTTCAATACAGATCCATATTTCAGGAACCTGGTCTCATGGAGGGTGTCACTGCCTTGGCAGGGGGGAACCCGAGGGTCTTCAAGATCCCCTCCAACCCAAACCATTCTATGATTCTTTGATGTCTCTCTATCCCACATTAAAGCCAGTCTAGCAAGCGTATCTGGGTGACCCAGCCATGCGATTCAGCCTCCTATTTACTGTCCTGACAATGATAATTTTTCTAATTCTTTTTCCTCTGGACACCTCCAAATTATGAGGCTTCTGCCTGCCAGGGGGATGTGAATGCTGTCTGTTGATGCCTTAAGAGGCCTCCTAGACACAGAGACTAGACAGGAATAAGGGAATAAAGGTAGGTATTTATTTGAAAGGCCTTCAAAGGTACACCCTGGGGAGCCAGAGGCTACTGCCAAAATGGACCCAGGATGAGAAACAGGTCATGAGTTCCTCACTCTTTTATAGGTTTGGTTCATTTCCATATCAGGGTTAATTCTCCAATTAAAGCTTCAGTTCAATGATGTAATTCCCCTCATCTTACCCCCCCTTTGAGGCTCTTTGGTTTATACTTTTTGGGTCTAGGACGGTCTGGGTGTCCTTGGAGAGCAGGCCCAGGGAGGCTTTGTTATGTCTGCCTAGCATGAGAGAGGAGAAGTTAACAGGCTACAAGGAACTTCAGAGTTACACTCCAAGAAGTACAGGATTTGAAAAATATAAAAGTTAAAACCTAAGGCATCACTGGGAGCTCCTGATACACCTCCTGCAGTGTCTCTCCCCGCTGCACAGAGCAGTGCTAACACAGCTCATAGTAAATCCACAGGGACACAACCTGGATGCAAAGACCCATCCCTGCTCCTTGAACTCTTGGAACACCAGGAAAATGCAAATCCCGACTATTGGAGGGTGCAGTCTCTAGAGAGAGAGACATGTTATACCAATTTCAACAAGGTATTTCCTCCTGGGGTGTTGTGCTGGAGCACCAGGGACCACCCTGCAAGCCCCGTGTCAACTTTGCATCTGATCTCTGTCACCTGCAGGTGCAAAATTTTGGTTAAATGTGAAGAATGGCAATTCCTTGGACAATAATCTCCACTCAGCAAACAGGTTTGATTTTCTCTTTTCCCTTTCTGCAGAGCAATGCACCCTCCACACTGGGGAAGTGCTCCTTAAACACAGGACTCATTTTTCCTGTAGTGACATCCTGAGTGATTTTCTTATCAGTCTCACACTTGAGTGTTGGTGTCACCTGTCCTGATCCGTGCTGCTGTCTCCAACCTGCTGTCAGAACACAAGGAGGCACTGAAGCAGAAGGTGCAAGACTCTGGATTGATGCAATTGTCAGGTGAGCTGAGTCGGATGCCAAGCAATCATAAACCTCGGTTGTGGCTGTAGCCTGGCTCTGTGGTGATCTTCTGGCACTGGGAAATCACATTAAACGTTGCAATGATGGGGTTTCAGTCTGTCTGCTGTGGCAGATGTAATGTCTGGAGGGTTTTTTGAGTTTGTCTCTGGTCTTGATGCAGCTGGATGGTTCTGTGAGCTGCAACTTCCAGTGACTGCATCAGATTTGCATGTCAGAGCCACAGGAATCCAGCTGTGCAATGACGGCACCTCTCGCTTTCTGCAGGGCTTAGCACAGTTTAGTCCCTACCTCTGGAATTTGCCTGCTTCTGGGAAGGAAAGTTCCATCCCTTTCCAGTTACAACAGCAGCAAAAGGGAAAATTTTATGCTCTGCTTGGGCATAGAAGCTCTAGTGACAAAAACTGGATTGGTTGACTTTCAGAGGATTTGGTGGAACATACAGATTAAAATAAAAAGGGAAAATATTGACATTTTTGAAGGAAAATATTTCTGGCAACTCGTACAAAAGCATCATTTCAGGGGTGAACGGTGCTGCTGAATGTCCAGTCTGTGGTTTGCACTTGCCAGGGGTGTGGGAGGACAGAAACTCAAACCCTGATATCCTTCTCCAACCACAGTTCCTACCAACAATCCCCCAGATTTACCGGGTCAGGATTTACCTTCTCTCTCTCTCTGCTGGTGTTCTAACCTGTCCTTGCTCTCCCTGTGTGAGGAGATGGACACCTGGACTTGTTTAGACCTTGGGACACCCAAGCATGAGAAATTTGTCTCCACAAAAGTTGATTTCATTGACTTTCCAGTTCAGGGGAGGAGCTGTGAGATGGGCTTCTCAGTCTGTCCTGTGTTGAAAGACAGTGTTTGTGTGAGACCCCATAACGTGCACCTGCGAGGTACTTCTGCCTTGACCTTTAAATATAACTGCCATAAAACAACTCTGTACCCCCCTGGATGGATAAAAGCACAAGATAAGAGCTATAACGAAGGTATAGCCTTGGTAAAAGATGATCCAGTGCAGACATAGGATGTAAAGAAAGCCACCGGAAAAGAGCCAGAGAAAAGTGCCCTCTGCATCCCCTGCTCCCGTGCAACGTGCAGAAGGACCCTTAATGACCACGGTGGTTGGGCCTGTGTCTTACATCTCATTTGAAAGGCCATCTTATGCAATTAGCCACCTATTACTGGTGGTTAATTGACATCCAAGGGACATCAGGATTACAGTTAGAGCTAAAAGTCAATTAATGGCTCCTCGCTCTGCTCCAGCCGTGTTAAAGTGCGGGAACAGCCACGGTCCCAGGGACATGTGGTGTGTCCCAGGTCCCTGAGCCTACTGCTCCCTCCCCTTCCCCTCCTCCCTGGAAGAATCGATCATTATGATTGATGCTAAATGGCTGAGGTTTCCCATTATTGACAGATTTCCTCTTGCTTTCCAAGGGGTTTCTCCCTCCAGCAGAGACCTCTTGGTGCAGTTCCAAGAGAAGCTCATGGCTGGAGCCAGCAGAAAGGTCAGCTGGGAGTTAGGCACTTCAGCCCTCAGGTTTTCCAGCTTCAAGGGTTGCACTGGGGCTCTCCTGGCACTCAGTCTGGAGGGTAAAGTGACATGAGAAACCCATGGAGACTCTTGGGTTTGGGACACCTGGGATGCACCAATCCCAATGAGGAATCACAGGTGGCTTGTAAGGGGTAGAACTCATACTGCAAAAGTTCTCTCAGAGCAAAAGTGGACTTGTGTCCTTTACTGCCAGTCACTTCTAAACTGTCCAGAACACCACCTTCCCTTTGCCAGCAGCAGGAACTGCTCAGAATCAAAGAAGAAATTGTTAAGAGTCAGGGGAGGGTGTACAAGTCAACAAAATTTACAGAGTGGTTTCCTCAGACTTGTCACAAACACACAGATTCTTGTTTTCCCTTTACAATCTAATTTCCCTTCAACAATTCACACCAAAGTCTGACCCCGGCCATGTGAAGTTCTGATCAGTTTTGAGCAGCATATTCTCTGTCTCAATCCTGCTCCCCAGATATTGCAAGGCCTCTGAGAAGTCCACCTGATGCTGGATTTTTGTCCAGGGACAGGGCAAAGAAAGTCTTGGTAAGATCCTCACTAGAATAACTCAGGTTCCCTGACTCCAGTTGGTGCTGGAGTGCTCCCTAATTTATCAAGGAGAGCCCAGACTCCACTGGCTGTGCTGGGTTTCCTTAGGGATAATCACTCTGCCATTTGAGACTCTCTGTGGTACTCAGCTCATCCCCACGGAACCAGCAGACATGACACTGGATCCACTGGTGACCTGAGCCCCTCAGAAACAAAGGCTGAAGGTAAATGGGACATTTCTGGGCATCTCAGATGACAAAGACATTTGACTCACAGGGAGATACTTGTAAGTAGATGCCGAATTTAGGTGCCTGGATCAGTGAGGTGAGTCAGAGGTGGCTCTTATCAGGTAATTTGAACCCTCCAGAACAACACAGGAATGGCCAAATGCTCCGACTGATGAACTTTTCCCCCCAGGATCATGTCTATCATGTCACCAGTCATGGCCAGAAGAGGTAAATACAAGTACAGGCCACATCAGAGTCACCATTCCCCAAGTTTAGTCCCTCCTCTGAAGTGATTTATGAGTCACTATCCCATTACAGCTCCTGAAGTCTAAAAAACCTCACTTCTCCTCCTTAGGGCAATTTTTCTCAGGTTTGCATTAAAAGCCAACAGCCTTTTTGTCCACAGCATCCTAAAAACGATGCACACTGAGTGTTCTCATCTGCACTGGACCTTCCCCACTCTGCACCTGTAGATCAGAGGCAGAGCTGTCACCCCTCTGAAGGACCAGGGAGAAGGTCAGACCCACCCCACTTTGCAATGAGGTGACTTCCCACTTCTCAGCAGCAATTTCTATTCCAGCTGCACTTTTGCAGTTGAAATAATTTGGCCAGGTGTCCAAAAGCTGTCGCTCTCCTGTTCTTCAAGGTCTTCCTCTCCATCAAGACACACATGCCTGGAATCCCTGCTGCTGTGACTCTGGCCACAGCAAGGACACAAACTGTGCTCCCTATTTTTGTCCTGAAAAGGTAAATGAAGATAAACAAATCAATAAACAGTGGCACCTGGTGAGCTGCCTTCACCCAGAAGATGCAGTTGTGTCTGTGTGTTATTAAAAACACATCAAAACACAACACAAGTGAAGAAATCCAACACAAGCCAAAATAAAAGCACCAAGCCTTTGGTTTGCACCTTTTCCACTGGGGAAGCCACCACACAGATTGATAGCATTTTAAATTGGGCTGGTCATGGATGAAGAAGAATTTTAAATGGGATCAATTTGTTTTCTTCTTCTGAAAGACAGTGTCTCCCCCTAGAACAACTTGTCTGGTGGAGAAGAAAAATAAACTCAGCATGAGATTTCTCCCTTTGAATGAGATTCTGGGGAAGAGATGGGCTTGGAAGTTTGGGTTGTGCAAGTTTTTACATATTTTTTTTTTTATTATGGGGCACAAACCGTGGTTCCTGTACAGGACCTGATACAATGAAGGGCCAAGAAAGCTGCAAAATACAGAGAAAACTGTGAGTTTGCTTAATTGTCATAGAATCAAAGGATGGTTTGAGTTGGAAGTGACCTTAAAGATCACCCAGTTCCAACCCCTTGCCATGGACACCTTCCACTAGACCAGATTGCTCGAATTCTGACAAATTCTGGCAGTTCTTTTCGAGGTGAGGGTGGTTTGGTTCATGTCAGCTGCCTCTGTCCATCAGCTTTTTATCTGTGGCAGGTTTCCCTAAGGAGGGGCAAAGCTGGGAACAGAATGGCTGCAGTTCCACAGGCTTGGGTGTCACTTCATTTCCCTGCTCCAGACAAGCCACACTGCCACAGCCATCATTAATGTGTTATGAATCTAATTATTATCATCTCTCTGCAGACATCCCCAAGCATTTGAAAGGGCTTTCATTAAAAAAAACCCACCATGTCCTGGGTTCTGCTGGAGTGAATGGAGAGATGGCTGCTTTGTCATTTCTACTTGTGCATCCGTCTAATGAGAGCTGCCCTAAAAATGTTGGGAATTAAAGAGGTAACTCCATTGTTCCAAACGTTTTTAGCTTTGTTTTCTCTAAAAAAAGTATATTCCTTTTCAAAGAACCACGGTCAAAGGGCCCTTTCTATTTGCCAATACATTCATGGAGAGGAGAGCAGGAGATTTATCCAAGTGTTGTCAGAGTTTTAAAGGATTTGGAATGTAAGTCCCTTACGCACTAGTGAAAAAGCTGGAGTGACTCTTAGTTTAGGCCAGCCTAGCTACAAGCATGACTTTTCTGCAGGTGGTTTGAAGAGGGCAGATTTTGCTGCCTTGTCTCCATGGGAGGGTTCCCGAGTATTGGAGAGGCTGCCTGGTCACGTAGTGACCGTGGCAGGCAGAGATTTGGATTTAGATCCTTTTCCTCCCAGTGCTGCCTGTGGAACTTGGCTGTGTTTTGTGTTGGTTCCCTTGGGATGGATTTTTCTCTGAGGATGAATGCATTACAGATGGGCTGTGGCACGACAGAAGGCTTAAAAACACAGACAATTCTCTGTTGGAGGTAAATTCAGTTTCAGTGTGAAATGTTGCTTGCAAAAGTTAGGGGTCCTCTCAAGAGAAAAGAGATAATTTCGCTCTGAAGGATTGCAATCACCACTCCCAGTTCACCCAGTTTCCCAGTGCACAAGCTGTGCTGGGCTCTGAATGAAGGCCAGGGCCCAGCTGGGAGCTCTCACTCCCCTCTTCCCCAGCATTCCCTTGTCTGGGAGGGTCAGTTAAACGTGACACGACTTCCTGGTGAATTATCTCATCATTCCCAATAATCCTATTTGCCTGATGGGGCTGCCTCACAAACAGCCCCCCATGGACTATTTCCCCATCTCTGTCTCTTCCATGCATCTTGTCCTAATGACAAGCACTCCACTTGGAGCCTGCTTTCCCAGCAGCCTGATGGATGCCACGTGTGGATTGATTCCAGCTGGAGTCACATCCTCCTCCTCCTCCTCCTCCTCCTCCTCCTCCACCTCCTCCTCCTCCTCCCCCCACTGCATGAGAGGATTGTGCTGTTGTCCAGTGACACCTCAAATTGCTTTTCTTCCCTCTGATACTGGGTATTGAACCACCCTTAAATGTTGATGGGTCACAGCCCAGTGCCTCTGTTTGGCTCATTCTGCACCTCTGCAACCTTATTTATAATCTTAATCTTATAATATTAATTTATAATTAATAGCCACACCTATTCCAGCAGATGCAATGTCCAGGCTCTGCCCTTCTTGCTGCTGGTATGGCCTGGTTTGCTCTGCCAGAATTGATCTCTCTTATCCCTGATAACATGTTCCTCACCTGTGCTACCCCTGGAATACCTCCCTATTCAATGTCCAGGCCTGGGCTATTCGGTATCAGTCAAAAACCAGGAAAATGCCAACAATGAAAGGGCAGGGCTGTGCTCAATTCCTAAATAAAGCCAGACCCATTCTCGTTGCTGTTGAAAAGCTCAGGAATGGCCTGGTGGGAATCTAACTCACAGGAAGGCTTCTGAGATTAGGCTCAGCAGCAGGAGCCATGTCCAGCCAGGGAATAGCTCACTCTGGACATGCTCTTATCACCACCAGGATGTGCCCATACTCTGGAGACTGCTTTGGCTCCAGGCTAGCAGAGACAGACATGCACATACTTGACTGAAATGAATCAGTTCCTCAGCCAAAGCAGCATGGGTCAGCTTTTTTGTTTGGCAGTTTGTGCCAAGATTCCTGCTGTTGAAGATGGATGGACACTTTACAGTTTAAAGAACATGGAAAAATCCAGTTTCAGGCTCACAGAGTGGAAAATACCTGCACGCTTGGGATCTGTAGCAGCACTGGAGGGGGTGGAGGCACACACACATCATGTCTACAGGTGTGCAGGCTCTCTAATTAACTCTTTGGAGGGTCCCTGAGAGACACAAAATCCCCCTTCAATAATGGAACTTATTCATTATTTAATTGGATGCTAATAATTAAAATATACCTCCTTTCAGCCCAAACCTACTGAGCACACACGAGCTGCCACCGTAATTATCGAGCCGCGCTGATCGCTTCATTTCCATGGTCCTTGCTTTGTGAGAGGCAGCACTGAGGGTGTGAAACATGGCAGCACTGCACAATTCCTGGGAAAAGACACCTTTGCAGCTCATGGGAACAGGCATCCACCACTTCTCCCCCACTTTTCCAGCCTCTGCTCTACATCTGTATACAAATAACTGATGTGAAGGATCAGGGAGAGCTGATGCCACGAAGAGAAAAGCAGCCACATCTGCTGCTGCTGGAACCTTCCCCTAGCAGAGTATGAGCTTAGGGGACCTTGCTGGTGTTGTTTTTCATCTGTTCACCTGGTTTTGTTTTGGTTTAGCAGCAGTTGGAGATTCTTACAGGCCATTTTCATATCAACATTTGTAACGAGCCTGGGTTCAGGCTTCGGCTATCAGACCACTGATCTGAAGAAATCAAACACTATTTCCAAGGTGGAAGCCAAACAGGGAAATTTTTTGCCCAGATCTTGCTATGGACATTTTGGGGGAGGACTGGAACATTCAGAAGGAGGGAGCACAAAGACTGAAGATGTGAAAAAAACTCAGTGCCTGGTGGTTCTTGTAAAATCAGTGAGAGCTGGATTAACCTTGCAGATACTTGTCTGAGAGAGATGGAATGGTGTGCTGCTGCTATTATTATTATTATTATTATTATTATTTATTATTATTATTATCATTATTGTTATTATTACCATCATCATCATTATTAATGTCCCACTTGAACTTAATGCAATTTTTAGTTAAAGGAAGTCCAAGGAAATGTGCTGGTCCATTAGTTCACTGTCTCAAGGATGACCCCAGGGATCAATAACAGGAGAATTCACTGCACCTCAGCAGACAGGGCTCTTTAATCTGACCAAGCCTGAGGGATTTTTCCCCCCTTTTTCTGCCAATGTTATCTTAGTGCAAAGGTTACAAGAACTCTTAAACTGGCAGAGTTATTGCCTGGGAAGACACAAGAGTTTACTGTCTATGAAAAGGAGGTGCCATGTGCTTAACTCCTCAGTGGCTGTGCCCAGCCTGCTGTCTGCCCAGAAGCTGATTTTTATGGATTTTCCTGCAACCTCACAGAGAGCTTGAGCTGTTACTGGTTTGCCATAGCCCTGCTGCAATGTTTGGGGTTAGGCTAAGCAGAGACTTAATTCCCTTCCTCCCCAGAGATCCTCTGACCCTTCTTACAATCCGTTAGGATAACCTCACTCAGTCTGCTCTGAGTTGGAGGATGTGCTGCCGGTTTACATTCACTCTTCAAAGCCAGGAGATGTGCAAAGTGCCCTGCAAATCTGGCATGGGGACAGCAGACCTGGAGCTGAGATCAGAGATGGTTTTTGTTTCATCCAATCTGTCCTTAGGAGTTTGCAACTTCTATTCCCAGATCACCAGGGAATGAGCCCCTGCATCAACACTGGGTTGGCATTAGAAAGAAACAGGGAATTGTCACAGAATTGGTTGTTGAGGCTGTGTTTTCCCTATTTTTTCCATTGGCATGGACACCAGGGATGTCATGAAAGCTTCCTGTCCTGCTTCAGACTCAGTTCTATTTCCCAGATCTGCTCTGCATCTGCTGGGCTGCTGCTCCAGGGAGCTTTCAAGAGGAGTTCCTCTACCAGGTCATGTAAAATCATGGAATAAAGGATGGTTTTGGCAGGAGCCTTCAGAGGGGACTGGGCAGATCTACCAACATGGCTTTACATCCTTCCATTCGTCATTAGGCAAGACAAAGCTCTCTGGAGTGCTGGGAATAGCCCAAATGACATCATTCACCGACAGACACTGCCATGACTTTTCCTCTTGGACCTTCCAGCTGTGAGGAGCAGATTTTCTTTCCTCTGCAAAGCTGCCACCTTGCCTCCTCACATGCACCCTTCATGATTTTTTGGTGCGTGAAACCTTGTCCTGTTCTTGTCCTGTTTATCTGCACTTTTACCTCATCTCTCAGCCAGAAATCATCTCGCACTGACCATCTGCCAAGCTCTGTGTGCACACCCTGCTTTGGGTTTTTCCTGCACACAGGAGCAACTTTGCAGACAGAGGCTCTGGGACCCACCTAAGTTAATTTGAGCAGGGAAAACCTGGTTTGCAATTTCTTTCTTCCCTTCTTTCCCCTCTTCATTTGCCCTTGACTCACTCAGCTCCTCCATCACCAGTTTGCTGTCTGGCCAGGGCACGCTGCCAGGAATCCCTTGCCAGCCCTGAATAATAAATACCAGCTAAGTGATGGACTAATGCCAGGGTGAGCTGCTCAGAAATATTCCCCCTAGGTCCCAGATCAATAACACTTAGCTCTTGTTCTGTGATTGAAGACAAGCAAGAAAACCACATCATCTCCCCAGGAGCACAGGAGGAGCCTACAAAGAAACCCATTTACCCCTCCTCAGGTCCCCAGGCATCCACATGTGCTTTAAAACCAGAGCTCAGGTGTGAGTTTGCATCTTGAAGTGCTTAGCTGGGACGTGATCAGCCAGGGAATGGTTGATACCAGGGCCTGGGATGTGGAGGGAAAGATGCCAGAAAAGAAATACCAATTTGTTGGAATGAGGGGCTTATCTCCATCAACATGACCAGGGCAAAAGAGTGGTGATGAGCACCTTGGATGCACCCAAAACTTCCAGGCCAGGTTCTCAGTGTGCTGGGATGTGGTCAAAAATGGGAGAGCATCCCTTTGGTTCATCACTTTTAAAAAAGAGACAGATTTCTCTGCGTTATCAAAGGGATGTAGCCCTCACCAGAGCTGGCACCATTCAGCACTTGGGAATTCTCTTGACTGTGAATCAGGGCATGGCACTCCAAACTGGGGCTCTGCCAGTGACAGAACGGATATGGATTTATAATAACACAGCAACATTCCTAAAAGAGGCTTTAGCACCTTGGTTGTGCATTTTTTTGTCCTCCTCTTCCACAGATGCAATATCTTCCTCTGACCTTGGGTCCCTCTGCTTCTGCATCTTGGATGAAACCAGGCTCACACAGCTCCTCAGCACCGACTGAGAGTTTAACATGCCAGGCAGATCTCTGAAATCTGATGGCTTTTAAATTACTCAGGTGCTGGAAAATAATACATTGCTCTTCCTGACAGGTTAATTGGAAAAGCCCCTGTTCCTCTGAGTGAGTGTGAGAAGCTGCTGGAAGCCCCTGGGGTGAGGGACGGATGTTGGGCAGTGATGGGAGGAGGGTGGCAGCCCAGCCCCAAATCAGAGTTTTAGGTTTTAGCCCTACAATTCTCCTTTCCAGAGGGAGGATGAAGTTCTCCTAGTCCCTCTCCACAGTCTTGAGAAGACTTGTGTCCCACAGCGGAGGTAAATCCTCCTCCCCTGCTGTTTAGCTGTTTGTTCAAGTTTTAAATCACGTTGGTGTTGGCTGAAATGGCACCAGGGCCCACATCCATGGAGTTCAATGGGAATACTGGGATGCAGAGCAGCAGTCTCTCCAGGGATTTCTTACTTTTGGGGGAGGAGCTGGAGGCATGTGGGAGATATCCACAAGAGGGGTGTGGAGATCGTGGTTATCAGTCACAGACTGAGGTGTTTCAAGAGGTGAATCTATCAACGTTCTTCAGGTATGCAAACCCCGTCACCCAAATTCTAATTTGTGCCCCAGGAACACTGAAGATCTGGAGTCAGAAAGCAGGACCCCATGATGTTCAATATTCTGTCAGTCTAAATAAGATAATCCCTCTCCACATGCAACATCTGATGGGAAAGGCTGATTCTTTCTGTGGAGCTGTGTTCAGTCACCTATAAAAAGATTCTGTTTATTTAATTTAATTTCATTTCGTTTCATTTTTTATATTTGACCTGATTTTATTTTTTTAATTTTTTTTTTAATTTTTATTTTTTTCTATTTCAGTGCTCCTCTGCTGGAATCCTTTGATGGATAACCAGAATGTCCAAGCACCAGCACCAACCCCTGACTGGAGACAGCCCTACCCTTGTAATTCCAAGAATCAGGAGCCAGTGAACATGTATGTTGTATTCCCCACATGGATCTCAGGCACCCATGGTGAAGGAATTGTGCCCATTCATTTCCTTTGGATCACTTAATACAATTTTCCTCATTTAATCCTTCTCATCTCAGGGCTCTTCCAAAAATCTTTTGAGTTTTATTGAGCATGAGCATGAAGGAGAATTTAGATTGAAACCCTTGGCTGACAAATAGACCAGCAGTGGATTTGTGCAGGGCCAGAGTGCCCAGCAACATCAGAAAGGAGAGTTTTTGCTCATGTGGGGTTATGATGGCAAAGTGCGAATTATTGAGCACGTCAGAAACGTCGTTTTAATCGTGTTTATGTATCATATATGTAACAATGACATGTTTGCCATGTTTAGGTGCTGTGGCCAAGAAAGCAGCAGTGATGGAGCAGGTGAACCAGAGCTTTTCTCATCCACCTGTGGATGAGCTTTTCCTGTCCATCCCAGAGGCAAGCAAATGTAATTCCCTGCATTTATCCCTGTCTGCACTGCTGCCTGGGGAAGATGTCTTGTATTAAAATAAAAACCAAGGCCAAACTTGGATAAACTCCTCTTTGGTGTGGTAGCATCCCACAGCCTGCAGATCAGGAGTACCACAGGGAGAGAAATTGTGCACAGAGGAAAGGGGAACTTGTGGCAATCTGTTCACCCATTGCCTTTCCTACTTCACATTCTTGTTCCCCCACTTTTCCTTGCCACTAGCCCTGGCCACTCCCTCAGGCCCTCCCTATTGGTTCCTGTACCCCAACCCCGCCCAGGTACCGCCCCCGAGCCCCTACAAAACCACCCTGCACCCGGACCACGAGGTCTCTCTGCCTCTGGGAATTGCGGGGACAAGATGTGATTAAAGTCCTCTCACACCCTCATGGGAGACCCTTCTCACCTCCTTCATCACCACTGCGTTGTAACGCTGCTGGCTGCCGGAGCAAAAACCGCGGGGCTGCCCAAAATGGACTCCGGGATGCAACCGGGTCACACTGCCCTAAGCAGCCCCACTGCGCTCTCAGGAAGCTACAGCCTGCTAAGCTAAATCTAGCACTACAACAGGAACTCACCTACAAATGGAAATGGAGCTGCTTTTGTTCAAACCTAGCAGGACGTACTTGAATTTTCCCCCTCATTTCAGACGTCTGCTGGAGCAGCAGTAGAGTTGTCCCTGAAAAGACTCTCTCACACTGAAATGCCTCAGGTGGTCACAGGAGGTGAGGGCAGGGACAGGAGCAGCCTCTTCTTCTTTGCAGGGATTTTTTTCACCTTGGCACCAGGCTGAGGTGACTCTGCTGCACACATTCCCTGTCCCGGTGATTTGCATCTGTGTGCCTTGCCTGGGAGATGTCACCTCGGAGCCTGCTCCCCACCAGGCACAGGGAGCAGGCAGGGAGACAGGAGGAAATATGAGCTTTATTTGTTTAACATGGAGAAGCAAGGACAGGGATTAAAAGGATTTAAGATTCAACAAAAGGTGAATGCTAAATTGACACATGGCTGATTTAGAATAGAAGTTATCTGAGGAGGATTAGCCATGCAAGGGCACCAGCACCACAGGGAAGGGAAGCGGGTGGCAACAAGTGGATCCAATGTCTTGCAAAGCCTTGCACAGAAATAGGTCATTCCTAACAGCAAATGGGGAGAGGCACCATCATCACAGGGGACAGGATGGATCACAGGGGCTTCCATGGGGGAATCTGCATGGGAAATAAGTGACAATGGGTCAGGGGGGAGAGAGAAGCACGGCCTGAGTGTGAGACACAAAAAGGGTGCAAGGTCTGAAGATCATCCAGTTCCAACCCCTCTGCCATGGGCAGGGACACCTTCCACTATCCCAGGCTGCTCCAAGCCCCAATGTCCAGCCTGCCCTTGGACACTCCCAGGGATCCAGGGGCAGCCACAGCTGCTCTGGGAATTCCAGCCCAGCCTCTCCCCACCTTCCCAGCCAGGAATTCCCAATTCCCAATATCCCATCCATCCCTGCCCTCTGGCACTGGGAAGCCATTCCCTGGCTCCTGTCCCTCCAGGCCTTGGCCCCAGTCCCTTTGCAGCTCTCCTGGAGCCCCTTTAGGCCCTGCAAGGGGCTCAGAGCTCTCCCTGGAGCCTTCTCCTCTCCAGGTGAGCACCCCCAGCTCTCCCAGCCTGGCTCCAGAGCAGAGGGGCTCCAGCCCTGGGAGCACTTCCATGTCTTCCTCTGGACCTGTTCTAAGACATCCACATCCCTTTTATTTTGGGTTCTCCAGAGCTGGGCACAGCACTGCAGGTGGGGTCGGGAAGCCAAAGAAGCCACGGAAAGTCTGGGGTGGAGAGAAGCTACAGATGGAGAGGCCATTTGTAAAGCACTGGGCATGGGGTTTCTTCTCTGTTTTTCCTGGATTTTGATCCTTTCTGCCAAGACTGGCTGCTTTAACAACTTTTCCAGACCAGAATGTGCAGTGTGAAAGCCAGAGCCTCTCTTCCATAGCGGGAATCACCTCTGCTGACCACAGGATCCATGACCAAGGGACCCTTCTGGTTTGTAATGCCTTTCCTGGGGACCTGAGGATCATCAGGGTCATGGCTTCCATGTCAAAGAAACACATCAGTGGGAAGATCATCATGCCCGGTGTGTCTGGAGAGGCAGCTCTGTCCAACTCTTAACCAGCTGCCTGGAACACCAATAACCCTGCACTGTAAACCCGGGAGCTGCTGTGCCAGGACAGGAACAAAAGAAGGAAACAGGATAAAAACTGAAAATAAGGAGCAGCAGCACCATTCAGGGTGCAGCAGACAGGAATCTCCCTGTGCATTGACCTGATTTATCTTGTCATGGGCAGTTTGTTGGGCATAAAATAACAATAATTACTACTGGAGTAAATATAGAAACTCTTCCCCATACATTAGTGTTTAATGAGCTGGGTTTTAGCTGTCTGTAGAGTTACTCAGGGTGCCTTCCTGCTGCTGTCCAGTCAGGACAGCACCATGACAGATGAAACATTTAAATCTGTTTATTTCCCTCTCCCTCCATCCTGCCTCTCTCCTCTGACGACACATGAACAATACACAAGATCCCAAGCTAATCCCACCCTGTCACTCTGCTTTTCCAGTCCGCAGAAGCAGAGCTGGACTTGTCCTTTGAGTTGCTTTTTTTTTCTTCCCTCCCAGTGTGGCTCAGCAGGAGAAAAAAGCATCCTCCAGTTACCGAGTGATTTGAAGGTTAACACAACGACCTTCATCGGGCTCCTAAGAGGGATAATGATCTCTCACTCTAATCAACAATGCAGACTCCTTTTGATACCAAAATAGCAACTGTTAAGTAAAGCTGCCTTTTCCCTTCTGGTTTTTTTTTTTTTCTTCCTTCTTCTTTTCTTTTCTTTTTTTTTTTTTATTCTTTACCTTCTTCTTAACTCTGAGCAGAAGCTCAGAAAGCAAATTGGGCAATCCTATGAGCTTGAAATGGAAGCGAGACAGTCTTCAATTAGACTGTTGATCATGCTCCAATTCAATTAGTTAGGAGCTGATGCTAAGTTTGTTACGGGGTCCTGGGGAGGAAAGGTGCTGACCCTGTTAAGATGATCACTTGTTGGAGTGGTTCCTAAGTGGTGCTGGATATGGATATGCACACAGTGCAGGACAGAGATAATGGCAAAGCTTTCCTTTCTGGCCCTGCTGGGGAAGGGAGCCGGCCAGCTCTGGGATCTGAAGGTATTGATGCTTAATTGCCATTTATCTGTGCATATCACACACGATCTGCAATGTCAACCACCCAATGGCAAATGCAGATTAACTGCCTGTAAGTGATGTATTTACTGACACCTTGCACCTGGAGGGTTTAATGCTGTTTATCTTTATTCTGTGTGGGTACCTGACGCGTGACAGCCAATAAAGTAACAAACACGTGCCCACAGAAATGCACAGGATGATTCCATAGTGCTGTGGTGTCCTTCCATATAATTATGGGGTGGTTTTCTTTGCATAATCTGCATGGAACTGTTGTTTCCCAAAACCTTGCATTTGGAGGCTCTGCCTCCGTGTGCACTCTCCTCAGCAGGTGTGGATACTCCAGCTAACCTCTGTTACACCATGGAAGTGTCCAAGGCCAGGCTGGATGGAATTTGGAGCAGCCTGGTCCAGTGGAAGTTGTCCCTGCAGGTGGCAGGGGGTTTGGAACTGGGTGACCTTTAAGGACTCTTCCAACCCAAACCATTCTGTGATTCTTTGTCAATTCCAAACGAAAACTGTAAGTATTTATGCTCCAGGGTGTCATACAAGTCACAGAATCACAGAATATCCTGAGTTAGAAGGGACCCACAGGGACCATCGAGTCCAACTCCTTAACTGACAGCTCAACTGTGAGATTATCTTTTATCCCAGTTTCCAAAATTTGGCCAAAAAGGCAGGAAAAGCAAAATTCAACACCACCAGGGGCAGATTGCATCCTGTAAAGATCCACAGTTCTGGTGCAGGCAGGGCATGACCCCAATGCTTTATCAGCTTGAGGTGAAACCTTCTGCTCAGTCTGATGACCATTCAGATTTTCATAATTCCCTGAGATCCCTCAGAGCCTCTTCCCCAAAGTTTACTTGCTCCTGGGTCACTGCTGTGTCTGAACAGAGGGGCAGTGCTGGGAGCACTGATGTCTCTCTGATGTGCTGCCTTTGTCCCTTAGAAAATGCGTGGAAAAATGTGTCAGAAAATGTCACAGCACCCACAGGGTTGGTTTTCTGCCTGGGCAGTTCCTGCTCTGGACTGCTGAGGTGAAGGAGAGCTGGAGTGAGGCTTTTGGCTGCCTTGTTTCCCACTCACAGACATGTTGGACTGGGAGGTCACCCCAGAATATCCAAGACTGTAGAGAGAAGATAGGATGTTCTCAATCCATGGAGTTGTGTTCTGTCTCCAGAAATGACTGAAGAAAAATAGAAGATAGAAAAAAAATGAGGCTGGTATGTGGCGGCATTTACATCTTGTTGCCTTCTGGGAGTAAGAGGCCTGAAATTGTATTTTCATATTTAATGCACCTTCTACGTTTCTATTTCATCAGTTTCCTCAAGTTTTGAACCATTTGTATGTTCAGCAGCCGCAGCTGCTTTTCTTTTCCTAAGAAAAGGAATTTCACAGGTGAACTTCTGTGTGTGAATTATCTCCATCCAGTTATGCTGAATTTAACTTCTGATGATTCTTTCTTTTTTTTGGGAGCCGTCAGACCCTGCTTCCCTTTCCTTGTACCTCATATTACTCAGCAACCAATGTAAAAGGGAACAGGTCTGTAAATCCCCCCCACACCACTCAGGAAATGATGTTTGCTGGGATGGTGTGAACCCAAACAACATGGATTATACTAATGAAGGAGGTCATATGGGAGAAACGTGGAGAACAGCACTGTGGATCTTCTGCTGGGATGAATTTGCAGCTCCAGGGGAGTTTGAGGTGTAAATACTGATTTACACCCTTGGAGTGTCCAGTATGGAAAGCTGGCTGGAGGATGCTGGTGCCCTGAACCAGGGGATGACGTGGGGGACGAGGCAGAGCTACCTGTGCAGTGTGTGAGGAATGTGTGGTCACCATCAGCGACAGGGCTGAATGACAGATGGTGATTTGAAATGTTTAATATTCCTGCCCTGTTGAAGGATGTTTTACATTCAGATAAAAGGAGCCATAAATCTTTCCTGGCAGTTGAAGCTCAGCTCTAGCATTCCTCCCTTTCCCTTTCCGTTTTTTTTTTTTTTAATTGAGAACTCACCTGGAAAAGAAAAAAAAAAAACAGATGAAGAAATGATGATGAATCGTAGCAGCCATGGAACAGCCCAGATAAGGCACAATTTGCATTTTCATGTGATAATTTCCCTCTCTTGACACTTTCAAATTACCTTTAGAACCACATTAATTCTGTCACCACAAACTCCAGCGTGGGGAGAGACCAACCATGAGAATGGCAATTCAAGGGGCTCTGTCTGGCCTTTCTGGGCCTTGAATGACACCTGGATTTGACAGGACACTCGGGTGGCTTTATCACACAGCCCTTGTCCCTTCCAGGGCGTAAAGCCATTGGTCTGAATGGGCTGGTTTGCTCAGCCTGGTCCAGATTAAGTTCTGGAACATCATCTTTTTTGTGATGTACCAACTGTGACACATGCTAGGGGAGAACTGTTGCCTCACAAGAGCAGAGTCACCACAGCCAATAAATGCTGAAGGAAAATCAGTGTCCCTGGCTCTTATGCTCCATCTCTGGAAGTGTCCAAGGCCCGGTCGGATGAGGCTTGGAGCAAGCTGGGATAGTGGAAGGTGTCCCTGCTTATGGAAGGGGGTTGGAATGAGATGATCTTTAAGGCCCCTTCCAATCCAACCCATGATTCCGTAGTTCTATGATTCCAGGATTCCTATTATGACTACTGGAATGATTATGTACTTTGAAGTTTTTCAAACAACGACATGGATTTGGTACAGAAGGGAGCTGGTTAAACAGCCCTGCACTATTTAATTCTCTCTGTCTGGAATGAGCATCCCTCTGAGTGGTCTGAAGAGAGCCCCGCGTCTGCCATGCTCTCAGCTGGAGGTTGTCATCGCCTCGTCCGTATCCAAGCAGCACCGGCTACACCCAGCTGTCTGTGATCCTACTCCCCAGCCTGCCACAGCCAAAGTGAGCCAGGCTGCTTTAGAAACACTTTCAAAAGTGCATTTCTGCTAAGCCAGTTCCTATCAACTGCGGTGAGTTCGGAAGGAGCAGCAGCAGCACTTGGGCTGATCAGCTGGAGGAAGCAGGAGGAAGGCGATAAAGAGCTGCAGGTGCCTTCGGGAGTTGTAACCACTTCCAGAAGCACAGCTGGAGCTGGAAGTGTATCCTGAGCATTCCTCCACAGGCAGCACTGCACAGCTGTAGCAAGGCTAAAGTCACGCAGGTTTAAACCTGACGAGGGGCTGCTGGCGTTGGTGGATGAAGGAAAGGTTCTTTGGGAGTAGGTTATAAATTTCAGCATGTTTGATTCCAGTTGTACAACAACAACACTGCAGCAGTGTAAGGGTGTTTGTCATGGGAGAAAAAAAAATAAAAAGAAAAAAAATTCTTATTGCATTATTTTTAAGGCCTTTGCATGTGTGTATGCTCTGGACAGGAGATTTAGGAAGTCAAGACAACCTGTTTCTGACCTTTCCTGTGTTCTGGACAGGAGATTTGGGAAGTAAAAAAATAACCTGTTTCTGATCCCTTCTATGTTCTGGACAGGAGATTTTGGAAGTCAAAATATTCTGTTTCTGTCCTCTCCAGGACACAGCCAAAAATATTCACTGCTATTTCCCTCTTCATCCTAATAAAGTGCTGTGAATGCTCCAGGTAAGAGGCTTCATGAGATAACTGAGTACTCCTTAAGCAGTCTTGACCCTCATAAAAACCATCCCCACCATGGTCATCTTTCTTCCTGAATAATACATTACCCATCTGGTCCTGCTGATGATTATACAGGCTGGCCAAGCTCATCTTTTTTATGCGCTTATCACTCACATGACTATTGATTAAGTGTCTTCTCCTTTTCCCTTCAAAGCTGAAGGCACATCTCTACATGCTCTGAAACAAGGTAGGATCAAACTCCAGCGTAATACTTTCTAAAATCCCGTGTCCATGAAATGCAATTCCATGTGCTGGGGGAATAGGAGGCTTCCCATCAACGCTGGTGACAGATAAGTGGAGCTAACACTGGACTCTGACCTCTCTTTTGTGCCAGGAGATAAATACTCAGGGCATCTGAAATAGCACAGATATTTCTTATTTCACCAGTAGAATCAAGCTGGGGAGATTTCCCACGAAAATGCTTCTCTTGCAAAGCAACTTCATCTAACTCTGACATGAGGACTTTCTCTATTGACCCTGATGGGGATGGAGCAAAGGCTGCCACGGGTCACTGGAAACCTGATTTAAACCTGATTTATTCCATGACTTAGTGGGAAAAAAAAATGGAGAAGAAACGGCTGGGGCACATTTTAGGCTGGAGATCAGAGCAGGCCATGGAGAGAATGGAACAGTGGCCATGAACAAGAAGAGGTCAGTGCCCTGTGGTTGATGCCACTGGGAATAACACCCTGGGACATCTCTCTGTGCTGTCCTTTGCGGCCCAACTAAAGTGATTTTAGCCTTTGACAGTGAAAGGCCACAGGCTTTGAGATGACCTGACTCTGGGGGAGCTCAGGATGTCTCTGGACTTGCTGTGTCCAGAATGTGGTGTCCCTGTGACCACAAATGTCCCGTGAAAAAGGGTTTTGTGCCTGAGCTCAGCACTGGGGACACCCCCATGGCCACTGACCAGTAAACCCCAGCCCTGGGTGGGGACAGGGGGATGGACATACCGAGAATGAGGAGAATAAACCCCACCATGGTCGTCACACCCCTGACAGGGAAGAGCTCAGGGTGGTGATGACTTTTAATCCCCCCTCCTCTTTCTCCACAGAGAAACACTGGATCTGTCCACCTTGGGATGAAGAGGAACACTGGCAGGGTGAGCAGGACACCAGAGGTGGGGGGTGGATACTGGGAAGGCAGGAATGTCTCTGTACAGCAGTTTTAATTACATCATTAACAAATCTTTATTGTACTAATTGGATAACTTGAACTATTAAACTGTTAAAACACTTGTTGATTTAAGAATAATTTTTTGGCTCAGACAGATAGTTTTCCCTTTGTCCTATAACAGATTTTGACAGCACTGCTAAGCCCTTTTATCACTCTCGGAGAGAGACGTGCCCTGTTGGTGTTCAGAGCATCTCATCTTGAGACAGAGCTGTCGAAACCAGGGCAGACAAATCTCATCCTGGAAGTGCCCATCTCTCTCCCCTGATTATAAAGAGCATCCAGACAGCTGGCTCAGAGGGCGATGCTTGCATTGAAACAGGAGAGGGTAGGTGAGATAAATCCCTGGCTGGGTGAATACATTTTCAATTTGACTTCAGCAGAGATGTGAGGAACGCTCTGGGGAGCCTTCCCTGATGGAAGTGTCATTAAATCCAGCATGCTGGGAGTGCAGATAGTTCCTGCTCCTCATTGTTCCCCTGACCTCCAACACCACAGAAAATATCTGTGTTCACTTAAGGGGGCTCTGATGGGAGCACAAAAATGGCCACCCATGCTTTAGGAAAGAGAAACAAGTCAGAGAGAAATTTTAAGATTAAATTTCCTCCAGTGAAGAAATCCAGATCCATCTGCCACCCCCCTGGTGGAATAGTTTACTAACACGATTTTCCCACTTTCTGGGGAATCCCACATCTGTGGGTCTTTTAAGTGAGAAAGGTCTAAACCCTTGTTTTCGTTTTCTTTTTCGTGGAAATTTCTGTAGAATAACTGTGTTGTTTGTCAAAAAGAGCCATCCCCTCACCCAACACACCCTGTCCTCATGCTCATAACCAGACAAAGACCCTGGAAACCATCAGGAAAGGTGTTTCAGAGAGTAAAAGAAGCTATCTAAAACAGCAGACAATAAAGTGAATCACAGGGTTTATTCTGAGTATTACAGAGACGTTGAAGCTTCTTCCCGAATGAGTGGAGCAATGGTGAAGTGAAAAACTAAATGCTGAGTTTTGTTTATCCATAACTAAAATGTGGGAGATGCTGTCCCAAGGTGTCAAAAATACCATGCATTTAGGTCTCAAAGGAGGATTAGACTGTGAAGGAGAAAAAGAGTGGGAATTTCTGTAGGTTGGACAGGCATAAGGGCCAGAACCCATCACTGCTCCAACCGGGTTAAGGGAAAAACCTTTTGGTTGGGAAATTTGTCCTCCTTGAGACTTCCTGGGCTGCCTTTGAAAGCAGCTGGAGGGTGTAGCTATTGGATGTAGATATAATTTCAATATCAACCACTCCAAGAAGCCCCCTGGCCTGGGAGATTTTACCTTCCTCAAATATTCCCAATAGCTGTTACTTTAAAGGGTGAGCAAGAAAAGGAGGCACGTTCACAGATCGATTCTG
This sequence comes from Corvus moneduloides, assembly GCF_009650955.1. Taxonomy (NCBI): domain Eukaryota; kingdom Metazoa; phylum Chordata; class Aves; order Passeriformes; family Corvidae; genus Corvus; species Corvus moneduloides. The sequence goes on from NC_045479.1 coordinate 71,972,614, forward strand.
TAGAAAGAAATCCTGCAGAATTAGCAGAAAGAGAAAAGGGAGTTTCCATGACAACCACCTTCAACCAGCACCACCAGCACCACCAGTGAGTGCAGAGTGTGAAAATACAGAGAAAAGGGGTAGTTTGGGGTGCAGCTCCCTGGCTGTGTTTGGGGGAGTGGGCATCTCCCTTGGGAAAGGACCAGGAGGGCTCCCAGAGAACAAAGCAGTCTGAAAAGGGAAGGTCTGAGCTGTTCTTGGGAGTTGAGGTGAGGTGGAGAAGGTGGATTTGTGCCTGGTGAGCTGCAGGGTGGGTGTCCATGGGCTCAGCAGGGCTGTGCATGGGGCTGTGATGGTCCAGATGGATATGGAGAAATCTGTGGGCAAAGCTCTAAATTCTCCACCATGCTGGGAGATCCAGTGCCCATCCCCACGTTCATCACCCCAGGGAATGTGTCCCAGCACTCATCCTGCACCCAGCACCGTGATCCCAGCTAGATACAGCCCTAAAAATGTCCAAATTGCCTCCATGGCCAAGTGGCCACTCACTGACCACCCCGAGAGGGGCTGATGTTGAACTCCTGCCTTCTTTCTGGGAAGAGACTGCATAACCTCAGCCTCTTGATGAGCATCATCCAAAGGGATTTCCATCAATATAATTCCCAGGGGTTAATAAATAGACAGCAATACCTGCAGAGTTGGAGTAAATAATTTCCAGTGTGTTGTTCCAATGTCATTGTTTTACTGCCACATAAACACATATATTAGAGGGGGGGGGAGAATCGGCAGCTGTAAGTAATACAGAGAGGTTTGTATAAAAATGAGTTATGCAAATACAATCTCCCTTTCCTTGTGAGCGCAATAATAAAAATGTAAAATAAATCTTAATAGCATGTCTCAAACTTAAAATGCTAAGGGGTAAAAGGGGACGGGGGGAGGGTCAATGCTTGTTGTTTATTATTGAATTCAGTGCTGAATCCAACATGCCTAATGTTCTTGGAGAAATTGAAACATCTAATGTCAAATAAGATCTCCATGGTCTAATTCTTCATTCAGAGCCCTGGGGATAATGTATCCGACGTGACAATCCAATAAGCTTTCACATCTTCATCCATTTGTTTTCAGGGAGCCCTCACACCTCTGCATAAAAAGTAAAAAATATCTTTAAAAAGTCATTTTTTCTTACATTGTAATAAATTTCACCGGAGCAATAGGCGTAATTTAAGAAAGGGGAGGGATAAAAAGGGAAGGGAGGCTGGGTGACAGATTGTGGACAGACTGTCCACAATTTAATATACAGGATTCAAGCTATCATCTATCTATCTGTCTATCTCCATATCTGTCCGTCTGCCTATCCACCTATCCATCTTTATTATCCTGGTGACTTCCATTCCATCTTGAGTGAAGGCTGTAGAACTGCATCTTTGCTGGTGAAATTTCCCCTGATCAATCACTGCCTCTCCTCAGCTCTGAGGTTTGGCAGGGAGGGCCTGAGCCAAAACGAAAAGACAGATGAGCAAAGGCAGCAATTCCTGCTGTGGGCAGTGCAGTCCCACCATGGAGTCAGCAGGAGAGGACTGTCCCCCCTCTCCCCAGGCATCACTCAACTATCCAGAGGTACTGCAGGTACTTCCCTTGGAGGGAACAATCCCAGACTGGCAGGAGAGCAGCAGCCTGGGCTAAAAGGGAGGCAGCAGGGAAATTGGGCTGGTCTGAGTTGAATATCCCATGTTTAGTATTAAATGGTCCAGATGAAGAAGGGTTCGGTGGGAGGGACTGGAAGCAGGATGCTGGTGTGAAGCGGGATGCAGGATGCTGGTGCAGAGACATCTGCTGACCCTAATCTGGGATCTGCCCTAAGTATCAGACTCCCATCAACTCTCCCAGCCAGGCACAGGATGCAGAACATGAAGGCAGAAATAGTTTTGAGAGACTTGCAAAAACTCCTTTATTCTCTGATGAGGTATTGTGTCACATTTGGTGACAGCAGCATCCCAGGGCTCCGATGGCAGCCTGCAATCCCAGATGGGAATGAATGTTAATGACTGGTGAGAGCAGCAGAGATCTGAGCAGAACCTGAGCCTCCCTTGGGAGTGGCATTTGGTGCTGTCCCACGGAGCCGAGATCAGCCCTATTCATCTATTTTCCTGCCGCGGATTTTTGCCACTTTTGTTGCTGTCATTTGCATTATTATCTGCCAGGTAGGAGTCGGGACTGCAGGGCTCTGCTGCTGGCTTTATCTGCACTCCCTGCTAATGGAGAGGATGGGAAATTAGAGGAGGACCTCTCATCTGTCATTGTGCTTTAAGGCTGGGAATAAGCTCTGCTATCAGAACTGCTCCACAGAAGCACAGACACATCAAGGTAAACAGCAGTGGCTCTGTTGCCTTTGGCCAGCACGCAGATCAGTCTGTTCCCTGGCACATTAACAAAGTGTTAATTGTTCTTTTCAGATGTGTTTTCCCTGCCAAATGCAGGAGTAATCCTGACACTGCCTTGCATTCTAGGCTTTGGGGCTTAGGTCAGGCTGGAACAGGGGTTGTGGAACAATAAGCGAGCATTAGGCTTTCATTTGGAAACCCAAAGCTCTGCAAAGCCCCAGGGCACAGGGATGTTGTAGCCAGCTTTGAAACAGAGGTGAGGCTTACTGAGAAGTTTATTAAAAAATGAAGAAGTTGAGAATGAACCCGTGGCCTCTGGTCTGGAGTGGATCTGGCCAGGGATTTCAAATGGAGGCTTTAGATAAATTGGAAAGAAAAGATAGTTGGTATAAAATGAGGTAGAACAGGATCATGTTTTCAATCAGCTTCATTTGCAGCAGCAATGGGAGCAAATTCCAGACTTTCTGAGGAGTCCTGAGGCTCAGTCCAGGACAAATCTGTGGCCAAAGTCCAGGAAGGCATCATGGGCTAAAGTTCAACTTTCACAAGGAAACCAAGATTGCTTTCTCAGGCCTTAAATGGGGTTTCAAACAGGTCCAGAGCATCGTGTGCTCCATGTAGCACCCCGAGTTAGCAGTTATTCACATTTAGAGATGAGTTCTGTAGCTTGCAGAAGACTAAATAGGGGAATTATTACTGTGGGATGTGATCACTGTGTGATTTTCCCAAACAAAGCTGCGTATCTGTCTCCTGGTGAGCCGTGGGTTGTATGGGCTGGAAGTGTTTCTTCAGCTCCTGGGGGTAAACAGGGCACATCTCTGCTATGGGACTGCTCTGTCTCGCTGTCAGCAAAGGATGTGTGTTCCTGAGGTATTTCCACATTCCCTGGCCTCCAAAAACCACATGGAAACCATGGCAGGAAGAGGTAACCAAAGACAACAAGCCACATGAAAAGGGAGATGTTGTGTTGAGGGAAACGCTTCCTTGTCCCAAGAGAATAAAGCAAACTGATTTCCCTGAGAAAGAATTTGCCATGAGGTTTTCTGGGTTGGGTTTTGTTTTGCTTTGCTTTTCCTGGGAGAAGGGGAAATCCCAGCTTGGACTCTTTTATTTTCTCTCTACAAAACGCCGTGTGTTTTTGAGCAGCCCGACAGAGACTCATGTTTTTCCAGAAACAAGCACAGGCACATCACTGAGGTGTCTGTCTCAGCAGTTCTCCTTCCCATCAGGTGCTGCCAGTCAGTTTTTCTGAAGCAGGAAAGGTGGGAATCGCCTTTGGCTGCCCACTCTCAGAACACTTTGTCAGGTCCCCGGCGTGCTGTGCACAAGGTGAGCCCATCTGTAACACCAGAATAACTCCCCCTAAGATTCTGTATCGAGAAAGTCCAAAACAACTTACAGTTTTATCTTTACACCTGTAGTTTTTGCTGCTTCACTGTGTATTTTGCAGGTGACTGAGAACCTGGAGGACAACAGGAAAATAGCCATATAGACTGAAAATAAACCAAAGCTTTTCTAGGCCAGAATGACAACCCCATGATGCAGAGAAGAAAAATTGATAGAGTTCAACTGAGTGGTGTTGCCATTTTCCAATCTCGACAAAAATCACAGTGCCATGAGACCTGGATTTTCGGGATTATTCTTCTGTAGTCCAGGAATCTTTGTTGACGTCCCTTCCACTGAGTCATGAAATGAGTTCTTTGTCCCAGTTAAACAAGGCTGGAACTTGGAAGGAAGAGGAATTTCCCCTCAGCTGCACTGCACAGACAGAAAGAGAAGAGGAGAAAGAACCATGATACAGAGTCGCTGGAAGAGGAAATAATTTCCAGGCAAAGAAAACATTTCAACTTTGCAAAGCACATTCATGTGTATGTATGGACTTCCATCATTTGCACATAATTTAGCAAAACCAGGAGTGAAATACAGTGGAAAGTTTCAAACATGTAACAGAGCCATAATTTTCCTCTGAATTATGACTGAGTAGTTATTATTTGCTCGGGAAGACATTTTTTTCTTTCTTCCTTTTTTATTTTTCCCTTCTCCTTTAACATCTCATTAATGTTAATGCAACCCCAGCTCGATAAAAATGGGAAGATAGGGCAATAGCAGTTTGACAAATTTATTTTGTGAGAGCAGTATCTTTGGTCTGTGTAAATGATTTTACTCCACGGCTGTGCAAAACGAGCATCTTTGGGTCTCATTAACCCAAAGTGAAAGGATCTGGGCAGGCATGATCAATGGGAAATAAAACAGGTTTTTTACTTCGTTTCTTGCTTCCATGTGGAAGACTGAAAGATGAGTTCCAACCTGGTGGAGCCATCAGAGAGGAAATGAAGCTGGAAACAGGGAGAACGATGCTGCTGTGGGGAATCCAGGGTAAAAGTGATTATAGGGCTCCATGGGAAGAGCCCTGCTGTTTGTCTCTGTTTAAACATCAGTTTTTCACTGTGCCTGCAGTTGGTCCAGCCTGTCCTAGAGCCAGGTGGGGCCTGGCTGTTCCCATGGTCCCAGAACAAGCTTCCTGCCCCTCTCAGGAGACTGGGTTGTTCAGAGTCTTGGTCCCCATGGAATGAGAATCAGTGCAAAGAGCATCACAGCCCCTGTTTGGGTCACTTTCTTCTGCTTCTTCTCATGAGATGAAGAAGACCATGACATGGAGTCAGACAAGACATGGATGCAACTGAACCTGAGCAGTTGGGCTTGTTCCCCAGTGTGCTGAACTGGAACTGGGTGGTGCCCTGGAGGAACTTTCATCTTTCCTTCTGTGGGCTGGGGATTTCCAGCTGCAGATCTCCAGGGGGTTTCTCCTTATCTTCCATGGCTGAGTTCACCTTTCCGTGAGTTCAGGTGGGTCAGAACAAGCCATTTGTGCATCCAGGAAGGTCAGGGAAGCACTGGGCAGACACTACTCAAGCAAACTCAGGATCTTCTGCCTAAAGCTTCAACTTAGATCCTTCAAATCCTTCAAACCCATCATGACAGAACTTCCTAGAGACAGAAGATGGTGGATGGATTATTTTCTTTCCTTTTCTTTTAAACAGGACTTTATTCTATCTATCCAAACTCTACCTACTCTTGATGGAAAAAGACCTCCTGAAGGTGATTCAACCACCACTGGTAGCAAGGACATTTAAATTTGTTTGCATGATAATGAACCCACTTCACACATCTCTGGTGCAGATCCCCCTGTCTGAATTAGCCCCTCACTTGTCTCCCTGTACAGTCAGCGGGATACTCAGAGGTCCAGTTTGTCTTCCCAAGCTAAGGATCCCAGAATAATTAAGGATGCAAAAGACCTTAAGAGGTCTGTAGTCCACCACTGTTCACCCTTCAAAATGCAGTGCCAGATAGATTTGGTTCCCTAAAGGTCTCACCCAGCCAAGCTCAGAAATATTCATGTATTTGGAGCCTGCAGAGTCTTTGGGCACCTGCCCTGGTTTTTATCTGCTGGCCTGAGGACCAAAGGAACAAACACTTTAATGCTGACTTTGTCTTTGAAGTAGGTGCAACATCAGCCATTTTTGACTTGGTTTGATAGAGATATCTTGTTCTGTGGAGCTGGGGTTTGGAGACATCTGTGCAGGGCTGGCTGGCAGGGAACAAGACATCCAACACATCCATTCCCTGCCGAGTGTCAGGCAGGACACCCCAGTGACACAATGCCTGCGAGAGGGCAGCTGAACCAATTGCCAAAATATGACCAAATCATTCCTTCTCCTTCATAGAAGAGGAACTGAAACGGCCTGGAATGTGCAAACAGTAGAAGCTCTGTTCCATAAATTTTATTCATCCTCGAGACACTGGCAGATGGAAGCCCCCATCCTGTTTTTCCATTTTTTTCCATTCTTAGTGTTCTCCATCAGGACCACACAGCATCTCCTGTGTCAGTAGCACATCCAGCTCTTCCTTTCTACTTCTCAGGGAAGCCAGCTACTGTTCTCTTTAATAAAAATATTAAAAAAAAAAATTAAGAAAAGGAGTGAAAGGTAGAAAGGTAACAATTATCTTTTTCAATCAACATTCATATGAAAGGTCTCTAGTAATAATAGCACTTAACACTCTTGAGCTCCAAAGTGCTTTTCAGACATTAACTAATGAATCAAGGAATCAGGGAGGAAAGGCAAGTAACTCATCCATCTTGAGCTTTCCAGCTGTCATGGGATTCAGACTGGGCTACTGCAACTGCAGGAGCACGAGAAGCCAGAGGTTTCTACAGCTGAAGGCAGAGGACAGTCTTCAACAGTCCTGGGATCTTTGAACACTGGATTCTGAGTCCAGTTCGGGGGTCAGGAGCTCTCCATTTCACTCGAAGGGAAAAGGCAGGCGGACTCCACAAGGCACAGCTGTCCAATGTCCAGCCCAGTGTCTGTCCCTGCTGTTTCTCGGGGTCTCCTGCAGCTGCCTGGAACTGGAACTAGGTCTGGGTGCTCCTGTGACTCTCCACTGCAGTCCTGAGCTGGGGCTCAGCCTGGTTGAGAGGATTTACAATCTGCACAGAGAAGGTTTAATAGAGGGAGACTTAACCCAGCAAGGGACTTCCTCAGTCACTGGAAATTAAGGCTGTAAAGAGGTGGAAAGACAGCAAAGCAAGGTCATTTCCACCTAATTAGTTCCTGACAAATGCATTTCTTCAGCCTTTCAAGGATGGCAGCCCTGCCACTGCCATCACCTCCTCGCCAGCCTCTCTGAACACACCAATGCCACCAACACAGTTTCTTATCCCAAACCATTCTTTAAAACAAGTTTCTTGCTTTATCCACTGATGAGATTCTTTCACTTCAAGGATGAGATATCCTTCCCTAGAGCAGCAGAATTTTACCAAATCCCACCCTCACCCCTCCCTTCTTGTCTCACCTCAAGGAGCACCTTTCCTCCGTATGTTTCCCAAACTTGTGTTTTTACTAAAAATCTGTAGCAGCAACAGGAAGAAACCCCATTCTCCTGCCTTTAAATTCTTAGTCCTGATGAGCCTTTCATCCTTCTGTTTTAAAGGTGCGGATAGAGAGGAGTTTGACACATCATAAACACAAAATTTCCATTCTTAGGGAGCTACGCCACTTATTGTTCAAGACAGAAGGAAATAGAAAGGGGGAAGGAAAAAGGAAGTAAGGGAAAGGAAAGGAAGCACCACATCTTTAAATGACTGCTTTAAGGAAGTATTTCCCCGTGGATGGATATTTTACAGGGACTGGATCCAAAGTTTAGCCACAAAGTCTGTTCAAGAGGATGAAACTGGCAGAAACCCCCAGCTTCAACACTCCCATGGTTTTGCATTTCATATTCAGTGGGAAACAATAAAACCAGAGCAGGGCTCATAGGTCTGCCTTGATTTTTGGGGGGAAACACTGAAGGTGTGAGGCAGAACCCCAAGCAAATTCCAACTGTTAACCCTGCCATAGAGAAGGGAAATCTGGCACTCAGGGAAGATGGAAATGGGAAAAGAAGGGACTAAGGCCTTTTAAAAGTGAAGGAAAGAAGGGAAGAAAACCCACTTTCTATCCCGATGAGGATAAAGCTGAGAAATTATAAACCCTTTAAAACAGCCTTTAGTTCACAGCATAATTGGATTTCTTGTTTTGGCAGCAAGATGTGATTATTCCTTCCCAAATAAAACATTCTTCCTGTGAATGATGACCGTGTAGAATTACCATGGCTAAGGAGTTTAGTGAGGGCGATGCTTTGCTCATCTTCCATTTCTTTCACACCAGATCTCAAAGCACTTTGCACGTGGTGACAGCAAATATTTCTGCTCAGTCTCTACTGACATTCCCACTTTGCTGATGGAGTAGGGAACACCATTTAAGGATATCCTGAAGTTTGCACAACAATCACTGGTGTCCTTGCCTCCAAAATGACTTCAGTCTTCTATAATTGATGAGAAATCCAACTGTGTTGGAATAATTTCCTTCATTAATATTAAGTTTCTTTTACAGAGCTTATTTCTACTCTTCTCTGTTTGTGGAGAGGACGCAGCAGGACAAAGAGATTTCCCATTATGTCCCAGTGCACACAGGACATTTTTGTGCCCCATTTAGGTTCTTTCTGGACCCCACAATTCAGAGCTTGCAAAGCCTGGGATTTATCAAACACGGTGCACCTGTAGAAGAAATTTCATATTTTTGCCATTGCCATCACATTTTCCCTTTTCATATTCTCTTGTTGGCTTGTCTCTGACAAATCATCCTGGGATTCTGCTGGATTGGCTCCAAATACTGGCACTCATAGACATGTGGAAAGATAAGGAAATGCACAACGTGCTGAACTCAATCATAAACATTATCTCAAACAACAATAACTGTAGGCAAGGGGCCAAGATGTGCTATGGTCAGAGTTATACTCCAAAACAGAGCAGAGATTGTTAAGCACCACAATAATTAGAACTAATTGATTTCTTGGCCAAAATAATGGTGGTTTGGTTTTGGTTTTAATTTTCAAAATCTGCATGGAAACCACGAGAAATGGGTGTGAGAGGGGAGAGCCCTGATGGCAGAGACCCTGTAAAATGCTAAAAGGACTAAGGAAGAGAAAACAGCACTGAAGTACCAATCAGGCTGGGCTTGGACATGGAATTACAGAATATTCTGAGTTGGAAGGGACCCACAAGGATCATCAGGTCCAGCTCTAGAGTGAAAGGTCCACACAGGGATCTAAACCCCAATCCTGGCATATCAGCACCATGCTCCAAGCAGCTGAGCTGATCTCAGGGTCCATGTCAGGCAGGTTAGACTCGATTCTACAGCTGATTTAGGGCCCAGAGATGGTTATTAAGCTTCCTCAGCCAGGAGAGGGACATAGTTAGGAAACTGATAAAAGGGTTACTCTGTTTGCCATGGATTCTGCATCAGTCCTAGTGAACAGGCACAGCTTTCCCTGCTGAGGTTTGGGTCTGCATCAGTCCTTTGCTCTGTCAGTCTCTGCAGCCAAGACCCCACAGTGTAACCAAGCCATTCCTCCAGGTGTGCAATGCACACCAGCCCTAAACTTCCCTGCCAGTGTTGTCTCTTAACATTCTTTTTTTTAGCCCCGACCACCTTTTCCAGCAGGGATGGAACGTGGCAGTTCAGGTCAGAAAGTGATGCATCATGGAGGAGAACCCAAAAAACCCGACCTGGAGCTGCAGCAGCAACTTCATCAAGAGCAAGATGCTATAAAATAGCTCAAGGCAGAAAATGGGAATACAGAGAGAGAAATACACACAGGCAGAGCATAAAGCATCGAGGCAAAATGAGGGTCATATAAAACCTTAAGACACACGGGAACAAATTTGAACGGTGCTGCTCATTGTCTAAATGAGAAAAACATACAGGAAAGTGAGGAATAAAAGAATAGCTTCAGTAATTGAAATTTCAGGAGAACACAAAGAAGCAGGCTGTGATTTACCATAGGTAAACATCCTCTCTGATACAAATCACCCCTGAGACAAACATCTTGTAAACTTTATGGGTAGAAGCTCAGCAGTGAGAATGTATGGCTGTGGGAGAAAGAGGAATCTCAACATTTGTTTTTCCTCCCAATCCTAAGCATGGTTTATAGGATGGATGGGGAGGACGGGGTGGAGCTGGCCTTTGGATTGCAGTTCCCCGAGTGCTGAGCAGCAGAGCAGAGGTAATTAATGCTTCTGGGTGTCAGTAGGTGAGTGGGATGCTCAGGAGGAGAGGATTTTCTGTCCACTTGTAGTACCTGGCACAACTTCTGTCAGTTTTGGTGCTGATTTATGTAGCTGTTTGAAGTGTGCCAGGTTAAGGGCTGGAGGAGAAAGGAAAACTGAGTCCCCTTCCATGGAATAGAATCGTGGAATGTTCTGGGGTGGAAAGGATCTTAAAGATCAGCTCATTCCAAGCCCTATGCCATGGGCAGAGACACTCGACCAAGCTGCTCAGAGCCCCCATCCAGCCCAGCCTTGAACACTTAATATTTAATTCACTTTTTCAGTGAGTCTGAACTGGTGGCCTCAGAAAAGAAACTTCAAGGGGAAAGTGCTCCAGGCAAACTTGACCCTGAGCTTTGCAGCTCCTCCCTGCTCCTGCCCTCAGCACAGGGAATGCAAGGAATCCTCTTTTCTGAGGCCATCTCCACACAGGGGTTGCAGTCATGCAGTTTTCTTCCCAGAGATTTGGAGACTCCTATTTTTCTGTGGAAAATGGGTTGCAGCCATCACAACTGGACCTGGAAAACCCCAACCAGCTGAGCAATGTCACCACAGGTTTTGAGTTTTCGGGTGTTTTGGTCCCATCTGTTTCTAAAGAAATTTTCTTTGTATGACTCTTAGAACTTTAGAAAAATGAATTTTTAGGAGAGCTTAAAATGATGAGGTGAACTCCTTTGAGTGAACTTTCTTCCTGTGTGCCATTAAAGATGCTGTATAGAAGGTGCTGTGTGCTTGTGAGAGCTGGGTGTGGGATGGCAACCCACAGGGATGTTCAGGTGCCAAGTGTGCAAGGCCAAGTGCATTGGGGAGAATTCCTAGAGATGGGAGCTGAAAGGACCAGGAGGGTTGTGTGTGGTTGGGAAAAAAGCTTTCCTTGCAGCTTCTGCTGGGATGAAGGCTGCCTGGAGAACAGGGTGCTGACCAGAGTCAAGAGTATGAAAAATCTAAGAAAAACATCAAAATTGAGAGTTTGAAGTAGACAAATCTGGGAAAGGAATCTTGCTGTTCCCTTTTCACAGGTGGTGAATGAAGAGGTGAAAAAATTTGTGCTTCTTCCCAGTCCTCGTCCTTGCTCTTGGTTTGTGTTCCTTCAGGTTGCTGCTGCTTTTGTGAAATATCCACCAGTCCCGAAAGGAAAGGTGATATTCCAGGCTTTCTGGAGAATGAGTTGCAAGCTTGAGACAGCAGTTCTGGCTCTGGGGAGGCCCCACCGCCACCTCTGGCTTCCTCCCTCCCTCCCACAAGGTGTTTGAGACCTGTCTTTGACCGGGACAAGGTTCAGACCGTTTTCAAGGGCCACGAGTGCCACAAGTTTTACCCATTCTTTGGGCTCGGACCCAGGACTCACAACATTTCCCAGAGAATTCCCAGTCTCATGCACCATCTTGTTTTCCTATTTGTTTTTTCAAGAGGTGCGTTCCACCGAGCTCAGGAATGGCCCTAATTCTGCTCACTGCTGCTGTGAGCCTCCCTCACATTTCCTCGTGGAGAAAAGTCTCTGCCTCTTCTTTCTCCTCTGTCCAGCAAGGTCATGCAGAGACACTGCAGATTTCCCCCGCTGCAGATTTCCCACATCACCAGCTCTTTATCCTCTGCTCCGAGAGGACAGATGATTTGATCAGGAAAGCTATTTTCCTGCAATGTAGATTATAATGGAAATCTGGAGAACAGCCCTGACTCCGAGTCTCCGCAGATTTATCCTTTTAAAAGCACAAGCCAATTAACCTCAGCCTGCAGGGAAAGAGCCCCCCTGTTAGAGGCTGGGTCTTGGAAAATAAGACGCAGGGGATTTAAAATCACAAGGCTCTGAAACTCCAGCCCGAGCACAGCGCACTCCCCACACCTCCACAAACCTCCCCAGTGATGCCACACACGTGGACATGGGGCTCTGCTGTCTCTGTGGACACGGTGGTGTCCATGCCAGGGTCTCTGAAGCTCCCCAGGATGTTGCTCCACTTCCCTCAGGCTGCTGTGGGGCTTGAAGGGTCAGGGTTAAGGACTGGAATTCCTGGGGACAGGGATATAATTCACATCGAGGTGGTTTGTGAAGGATGGTGTCAAGAGCTCTTTCACCTGGAGATGTTCATGGAGGATAAAAAACAGCCCGAGGCGCAGGCTCAATAAAGAAATCACAGGAATGGTGTTCTCACCATGGGAACTGAAGGGCACAAGGACTAATGAGCTCCTAAGGGTTACACCACGAGGAAAGAACTCAGCTCATCCTGAAATAGCAAAGATGCTGGTTCCTGGAAACTTCTGTTTCTCCTCCACTTCAGGAGCTGGGATTGGCACCTGAACACCATGTGAGCCAAACGTGAGCGTCACTGCTGCTTCGCAGGATCACAGAGTGATTAAAGTTGAAAAAGCCCTCTAAGATCACTGAGTCCAACCATTAACCAGCACTGCCAAGGCCACCACTAAACCATGTCCCCAAGGGCCACATCCACGTGTCTTTTTGAACACTTCCAGGGCTGGTGGTTTCACCAGTTCCCTGGGCAGCCTGTTCTAATGCCTGACCACCCTTTCAGTGAAGAAATTTTCCCTAATATCCAAAGCCTCACCACCCTTTCAGTGAAGAAATTTTCCCTAATACCCAAAGCCTGACCACCCTTTCAGTGAAGAAATTTTCCCTAATATCCAATCTCAGCCTCACTGGTGCAACTTGAAGCCGTTTCCTCTCATCCTATTGCACGTAACCTGGGAGCAGAGACCGATCCTGTCTACAACCTCCTGTCAAGTTCTTTTTTCATAAAAGAAAATGAATGACAGAGACAGGGAATTTTCCATGTCCCTGCCAGTCTTCCACATCTGAATGTTCTCTGCTTATCCTACAAAGCTTCTCTGCCATCTGATGTGCTACCCTGGCACCACCTGTTTCATCGGGAGCTGGAGGGAAAGGCAAGCACACACAAAACACCTTCTCACCACACACCTCTCCCCAAACCACGCTAACTACCTGTCTTTGTGTTCCTTTCACGACAACAGCTCTTGTTTGAGATGTTCACATCTCCAGACATTTGACAAGCAGCTGAGTAAATGTCAACACCTTTCCAGAGGAAGTGTGGGATTTAAGGGAATTTAGCGCTGACTGGGAAATTGCAGTCGGTTCTGGGGTGAGACTTTCTGGTTCCTACAGCTGAACCCATGCTGGCATTTGAGGCCAGGCACCAAACACTGCTATGCCCATGGGGATGAGGGATGGACAGAGAAACACCCCTGCTCCTTCTAAGTCACAGCCTATGGGGGTTTTTAATGATGGGGAAAATAATTTGGGGTTAGAGCACTATTCTGGAACACTGGAGAAATACAGGAAATACTCACAGACTCCCTGAAGAGCCTCGGGTGTTCACCTAATGGGTGGCACCCTTGCCCACTGTGGAGCTGGGTGATCTTTAAGGTCCTTTCTGACCCAAGCCATTCTATAATTCTGTGATTTTGTGGCTGCTGGCCTTAGACCCCCACACAAAATTTCCTTACAAAGGTTTCCTTGAGCTGTTCTCCTCAGGAACACATTGTTCTGGCACTACAAGTGAAGAGAACTACACTGAAGAGAACTACACTGAAGAGAACACACCAAGGAATTGCTTCAGCACAGCCCCAGTGGAAACAAATCCTCCCTGTTGATTGTAGTATTTCTCAAAACACAGCATTTTCCACCGGCTCCAGCTACTTTATCAGGCCTTTTCTTGTGAGTTCCTGCAGCTTCCAGACCCACAGTGCTGTGGTCACTTCCCTGTGTGGGATGTAAGGGCTGGGGCTCATTTCCCCAAAGCTTTTTTGGAAATTAACACTGCAGGCACCTTCCTCCTTCTTCATCCCTTTGTAGGGAGGAAAAAACACTATCATGGAGCAATCCATCCCACCTGGGAATAGATCCATGGAAAGGATGAGATGAACAGCTCCTGGACATCTATTTCTCTCCTTCGACAGGTCCCACAGGGAAATAGCTCTGGCAAATCTCAGCTATGGAATTTATTCAGGAAAGATGTCCATGATCACGGGGTGTTGGACAAGGTTCACTGAGCCACAGAGCCCTGTTTCTGCTTATTAGAGGTATTTAGGATGAGGTGGACTTGAAGGATGATTTCTCCATCTAAGTTTCAGGAGCTGTGATCAGGAAGAACCGACAAGGAGAACCCCTTCCCTCCCTCTTGGGCTGTTGGATTCTCCATTGAGAGCCATTATTAATTTTAAGTCAGAGCACAACAGGCAGATGGAATCCACTGCCTTTAAATGGTGGCTGCATTGAAGGTTTGTGTTTTTAAGCAGTAAAAGTTCAAGCCAGTGGGTTTAAAGTTTGCTGAAGCTCATTTAGTCAAGATTAACTTTGGAAAACATTTTGTAACAGCACAGATAGGAACAGAATGTCCATGGGGGATGTGGAGTCTCTCTCCCTGCAAGAGAAGTCCCAATAAAGAGGTGACAGCACAGTTTTGGATGTCCCTCAACCTGCCAGGAGCAGGGGGAGGCTGAAGTGATTCCTCAGGACTCTTCTCTGTTCTAATTTGTGGCAGTATGGAAGTCACTTTTTACCATCTTTAATTTAAAAAAGGAGACATTGGATGGCATTGTAGAATAGCACAGGTTGAAAGGGACGTCTAGAGGTGTCTGGTTCAACCTCCAGCTCAAAGCAGGGCCACCTTCAAAGCTGGGCCACACCTCGCCCACATGAGTGGCAGAAGATTTCTCATCTGGACTTTCATCACCGGTGTGGGCTGCAGTGCTGGTGCTTGGCCAAACTGTGAAGATTTTGTCCTTATTTCCAGCTGAAACTGGAAATTTCAACCTGTGGCTGCCAGCTCTGGTTATTTCACTGCTCCTCTGGGGACAGTCCAGCCCTGCCTTTTCTGTCACCTGCTGGAGGTGGTGCTTACAAAGAAAATAGTTCCCCTTGCAAGCTGCCAGCCTTCCCCAGGCTGAGCACACCCGGGACCCTGGTGTTTCCTTCACAAGTCACACCCCCAGCTCACTAATGGGTTATTTCCTCTGGCATCCCAGGGGCAAGGAGTATCCCAAAATCCAGATCCTTCACTGCCGTGTTTACTGCGGCCTCCATGCCTCTCTGTCTCCAGTTGCTAAGCGATATCTCTGCTCTCCAAAGTCACTGACACAGACCCTTGGCTGCTGCATTTCACTATTCAATTTGCAATTTAAATTCCCTGACAGGCAGAAGCAACCAAGCTGTTCATTTAAGATTGCAAGGAGTTATACTGAAATCCAGGAAATCGCCAATGCCTCGAGCTCTTAATAAACTTCACTTCGATAATAATAAAGACAGAGGTTGGAAGAGGGGAGGAGAGAGGTAGGTGCTCTTGTGGGGGACAAAGGATGGAGCAGAGACAGTGGGGAGGAACCACAAGGGGTGGAGTTTCCCCTTTATTTGTGTTGGTTGTTCCATGTTCTGACCTCTAAGACCGGGTGCTTCCTCTTGGGCTGGGTAAATACCTTCCAGTGAAGTCAAACCACTCACTTTTATCTCCCTTTCAATCCTTCTTTTCTTTACTAGCATTTCCTGGAGATGGAGATAAGTTCCCTTTGCATCACCTTTTCCTTTCCTAAAACACCCCCAGAGGGATTGTGGCATGAACAACAACAGGGAAATGTCCCTCATCGACGGTCCTGGATATCCACTGCCTGTGGCCCTCCTGGCTATCCCCAGCTGCTTCCAGGGATGTCCAGACCTGAATTTTGGCCACACAGAGTGTTATGGTTTTGGTCACCTGTGTCCTCCTTGCATGTGTGGGATTTGTGCTGCATGAGGAGGAGAGTGGCATTGCTAAATCAGAGAGAAATGGGCAGGAATAATTTGGAATGGGCGGCTCTGGAGAGCCACGGGAAAAGGGTCAGGAGCTTCAGTGCTGGGGGATGGCAGCTGCCTTGGGCAGGAGTCGGGTCCTGACACCGGGGGAAGGTCAGGGACCCTCTGGAGCCAGCGCTCCCCTTTGATTCTCCTCAACAGACATTTCCCTGCGCTGAAATCCTCTGTGGGCTCGCAGCCGCGGGGTTTGCAGGCCAGTAGAGGGAACCCTCCACCGCAGTTATCCCAAATCCCGCAGCTGCAGGGAATGGGGAGCAGCGGGCCTGGCGGCACTGAGGGTTTGCAGCTCCCTGGCTGCGGGACGGCGCAGAAAAGGGGAGTGATCCTCCTCCTCTCTCTCTCCAGGATGAAAGCGCCAGATGGAAGGCATTCCACTTTTTTAACGGGAGCAGCTCCACAGATCCCTTAAAATCCTTTGTGGACATCGGCAGGGCTTAACCTGTGCCTCATCCGCAGGACGACTGCCAGCCTCCTGCCCAGCTGTGGGACACAGAGGGACAGGGACCTTCCCTAAAAACCATCAGCAGCAGAAACCAGGCAGCCAAATCCCCTTCCTCAGCCGTGAGCCTCCGGCTGAGGGGGTTTGGTGCAAGGATTCTCCCTGGAGTGGGACAGGAGTGTGACACAGGTGACACCCAGCACGACCACGGCAGAGAGTTTCCAGGACGCTGGTGTGGGCATCCCCTTTTCCTCCTTCCTTCTGTGTTTCTCCAGCCCCACGTCCTCAGTCTGAGGCACAGGACAGAGTGTGGCCAACCAGGTCACTACAAAAAGGTCTCAGAAGTTTCTCATCGAGGCTGTCCCCTTGGCAAAGGCCACCAGGTGCCCTCAGCTCTGAAAGAGCTTGGTAGAGCTTTGTTTTTCACCTTCAGCTTTCCAAAGTGCCCCATTCTAGGAAATTTTCCCCACAGTCTCCACCTAAATTCTCAGAGGATCTGCTCTCTGTGACAAAAAGGGACAGCCTGCTTTATACCCACGGACCCTGCACCAGAGAGAATGTTTGTAATGTATTTTGGGAGACAACTTTCTTTTTTTTTTTTGGGCCTGGGACTGGGTGGCATCAAGCTACAGACTGAATCTGAGGAGCAGCCAACAGCTCACTCTCTTGGATCCTTGGGTTTATGCACTCCAGTGGGCATCTCTGGGTTTTTCCATCCTGAACCCCCTCTGTGTCAGCGAGTCACTCCAGCACCCTCAGGGCCATGTCAAACACAAGGCAAGATTAAACTGACAACAGCAGGATAGGATGGTCAACCACCTGCCCCTGCAAAGCTGCAGTTTCCATTCTTAGCTGCAATGTTTGAATAATGAAGGCTCTGAAAGGAAACAAAAGGGTACGTGGTCAAAGGAAGTTCAATCCACTTCTTTTCTAGCACTTTTCTAGGATTCTCAGCCAGCTCCAACCACCTGGGACATTTTTTGGCCCTTTGAGCCTCAAGGTTGGTTTTACTTTTGCTCCTTGTCCATCCTTTTCAGGATCTATGTCTCCTGAGGTCACTGTCAAGAGCAGTGGGCACAGCACAGAGCTGAGCGAGCCCAGCCCAGACAGACCTACGGTTGTCTCCCAAAGCCAGGCATGTCACCAGTTCCACATGGAGATTCCTTGGGAATGTTTTGGGCATATTTTGAGAGCTAATGGAATTTGGGTGGAATTCTGGGTCCTCAATCCTGACCACTGCATTTGCTCTGATGGAGGTTGGTGGCCAGTTCTGGTCACACACGAGAGAGGTTGCAAGTCCCCACTTAAACTCTTGGAAGAACAGGGACTGCTAGGGGATGCAACCCACCCTCTGCCCCACATTTTCCCCCCATTATTCTCTCCCTCTGCTCTTGTTGTACATTTCTGGATAAACTTTGAGCCTGGATTCACTTATTTTTCTCAGGTGCCTGACACAAACAGGGTGCCACGTCCCTTCAGCTCAGCCACCAGCAATCCCATTCAGTTTCTCCCTCATCCAGACCATCAAAAAGGCTGTTTCAAGTGTCCCAAGATCCCCAAGAGGTTGTTGCTCCCTTTTCAGCCAGAGGAAACCCTGACAAAATCAGATTTTTTTCCCAGTGTGTCTGATACAGACCAGCTGCCGTGCTTCCCCCTCCTTAACCCCACCTCACCTGTGTGCAGGACACAACAGGCTGGATTTGGGGCAACACTTGGGGAAGTGCCTTTGGGATCAGGCAGCAGGCTTGTCACACCACCCCCGTTGGACTCATTCCTCTGTTCCTGCAAAAACAAACAGGCCCCTGAGCTGCAGCGAATTGATTCTCCATGCTGTAACTGAATTACAAGCCTGAAATGCTCCCTCCCTCTCCCCCTTTCATCTTCTCCCTTCTGTTCCTGCCTCGCGGGGAGAAGTTTTCCTTCCAGTGCATCCAGGGATGGACAGAAGAGCTGGGCTGTGACCCATCCCCAAGGATAGCTCAGCACCACTGCCTGACCCCGAGGGACAGCTCCACTTCTCCGCTCTGGAAAGGAAATTCAACATGTGTGGATGAGACAGGACAGGAGAAGAGTCAGCGCAAGGACATGGATGTGGGAGGAGATCCTTCAGCCTGCAGGTTGACTCAGGAGGAAGTTTCCAAACCCCTTTTTCTCTGCCCCTGAGAGCTGTAGCAACGTCCCCAGGCTTCCATGCAGGAGTATCTCGGGGAAAAAGGTGGTTTAGGGGACAGGATCAAGTTTTTCTGTCTTGAAGTGGAGATGGAGATAAGGACCTGCTCTCTCAGAGGTTTCCTTTCTGTCCTGTGTTTCTCAGAGCCATGAGCACTGACCACGTGGAGATGCAGAAACAGACTTCACCTCTAGCACAGGCATGGGAAGAACAAGCCTCTCAACAGCCCCTGGCATGTGGGATCTGCACCTTCTCTGGCCACATCCACTGGCCATGATGACAGGATGCTCCTTTTCCTGGTGCTCTGTGCCCCTGTCCAAGTCTTGGCAAGTTGATTAACTCCTGGAAATTGTCAGTGCTAGGTTGGCCTTGCTGTGGATCCAACAGAAAGGTGTTTTTCCCTCCTGCACCCTCGTGGTGTTTGGAAAGACCCCAGTATCCTACTCAGGGAGTGAGAGAAATAAAGAAAAACTGAGTGTCCTCCCATGGAAAAATGTCCCAAGTTCAGGGCAGGTTTGTCTTGTGCCTGGGGTCACTGGGGGAGCACAGGGAACTGGAAATCAGACTTTCAGAAATTGGTTTATGGCTCCCAAAGAAAAGGCAGGAAAAATCCTGAGTGCCCGGAGCAGGGGCAGAGGAGCTGTGACTGCAGCCTGGATTCAGGACTGCTCTGTGGCTCTTGTCTGGTCTAAGGCTGTCATCAAATTCCCTCTGTAATCAGCAGAGAGAAATCAGAGCTGCTTTAGGGTGATTTAAGTCCACTTATCTCAGACACCTCTCTCAGGAGGCCTGAAATTTCCCTATCTCCTTGCACAGTGTGGAGATGGGGGTGAGGCCAAGGGCTTAGGAAAGAAGCTGAACTTGCAGGCAGGAGGAGTTACCAGGAATGCATCCAAGGCCGGGAGCTCTGCTCCAGACTCTGCAGGCTCCAGAGCAGGCTCAGGAGCTTTGTGACCCACTGATCTCCCAGCAGATACACAGGGGCAAGCCCAGCCCTTCCAGAGCAGGGACAATCCCCACTTTGCCGCCACTCTTAGACTCGGCCTGCTTCCAGAAAACTCCATGCACCCAGGGACCCTCAGCATCCACCACACCAGCCTGCTGTGGAAGTACAGAGCTCCTTCTTCCTTCTTTCCACCTGACTTTTCCAGCCTCTTCCCTTCTCACACAGCCACTCGTATCCACAGCCAGAAACCCCTATTTTTCTTTCCCCACACACAACTTCCAGTTCCCCTGTGGAGGTACAGAGCTCCCCTCTTTCCTCCTTCCACCTGACTTCTCCAGTCTCTTCCCTTCTCACACATCCACTCGTATCCACAGCCAGAGAACCCTGTTTTACTTCCCCCACACACAACTTCCAATTCCCCAGCCCTGCTCCTCAGCTACAGCGAGGTTTCATCTTCAACAGGCAAGACAAAGCTGTCCAAAGGAAATGAGAAGCAGCTTTGCCCTGCTCTCCACACCCAAGGGGATGCCAGCACTTGGAACTCGGCTCCTGCGCGCCGGTGATAAATGGGATCCACCAGAAATAAATAAATAAACCCTGAGGCACAGCAAAGGGGAGCAAAATCCCCAGGTTATTCCTGTATTACTCAGTCATCTCAAGGAGAGAGCAGCTATCTGCTGGCAGCTGGCTGAATCATCAGCTACCTAATGCTGCCTGGAATGAATACAGATGCTTCGGAATTGTCTCGTGCAAGCGCCACAATGAAGGCGGCGAAAGCAGCTTTGCGATCTCCAGAATGGTGCCTGACAAATTCAATCAACAAAGTGGCTCTGAAAGCACTCCTGGCAAAATATGAAAGGGGAACTACAGGCACTGCAGGCCCCAGTGCCCGTTGTCTTTGTGGCTTTGCTGGGGAAAAGGGCTGGCAGCACCCTGTCTGCCCTGTGCATTTAACACC
The DNA here is from genome assembly GCF_009650955.1 of Corvus moneduloides. Lineage (NCBI taxonomy): Eukaryota > Metazoa > Chordata > Aves > Passeriformes > Corvidae > Corvus > Corvus moneduloides. The sequence continues at coordinate 71,992,953 of NC_045479.1, forward strand.
TCCTAATTCATCACAGCCACTTGCTCTTTGGGTGATTTATTTCATTTATTTCATTGCTCCCATTATTCCCAGAACGTCCCTAGCACGGGAATGTGCCTATGTAGGAGCAACAGCCCTCTCCATCATATCTAATGGCAAGAGTCTGTCACCACAGGCCTGGAGGGATGGGAACAATGGGAAAGGCACGTTGGGATGGATGGACCACCAGGAGCATTCATCTCAGCTGTGTGCAGGAGTCAGCGAGCCCGGCTTGCAGGACTGACATTTATGGATGGGGTTTCTAAGGGGCTCGCACAGAACCCCACATCCATGGCCCATTTTGCCCCAGCAGAGACAGGGGTGTCCAAGGACAGCTGTGCCATGGGAGCCAAGCAGAGCTTTGCCCTCAGGGCTGGGCAGAGCCACTGTAGCCCCTGGCATGTAGGTGTTTCCAGACCACCTATTTTCTCTGCTCTTTGCCCAAGGAAACAGGACCTGGCTGGTGCTCAGCCTGCAGTGGCTAAGGTTTAATTGATGGCTGGCTCTAGATTGAACCACAAATTAATGACTACAACACCTACTCATGGTCTCCTCAAGTTTATGTTTAACAGGTTTTCAGCCCAGGGGAGTCCAAGTGCAAGGAAAAACCTGCAAGGGAAACATTCATCCTCAACTTCTCCCTTTCTTCTTCCCTCAGTATCTGCTCTCCTGTTCACCCTTTCTTTTACACCCTCTGTTCATCCCAGCCCCACATGTCACCAGGCTCTGTGCCTCTTTAGCTCCTCAGGGTGCTGGGGACACCTCTGTTGAGGGACCAGGACTCCTCTCTCCAGCCTTGCTTTCCCACCCTGTGGGTGAAGACCCTCTCTGAGCAGGGCTGTGAGAATGAAGGAAGCCTCCAGCTCCACGAACTGCTGCAAAACTGCTTGGGCTGGTGGCTTGTGGCAGCCACCAGAGATGTCCTGGCTGGCCAGAGATTTGTTTGGAGCTGGAACTGAGGTGTTGAACGAAAACAAGCAGGACCTGGGTCTGGAGCAGCAGATGCTTTGGGTGGGAGGGAGTCCAGGACTTTGGCACAGAGCAGGAGACTTTTGGGTGCTTCTCTTCAGCTGGAGGAGGAGGAGGGAGGGCTAGTGGGTTGAGAGGGGAAGGTCTGGCAGCAGGAGGAAGGGAGAGATTCCTCCTCTCCAAGGCTGGGAAAGAGGCCTCAAGCATCAGGTTGCTTGGCAATGGCTTTTGAGGGTACATTAATTGCTCTGAGCTACTCACATCGGGAGCTGGCTCTGAATAAAAACCCTTCTCTGGACCTTTAAAGATGGGGAAGAGAGGCAGGGGGGAGATGCAGCACCTGGCAACAAGATGCTGCCTCTCCCTCTGCAGAAAGCTGCACTTGGGGTGCTCCAGCATGTTCCGGGCTCAGCCAAACACTTGGACCTGCTCTGGGCTGCGGGGGGGGTCAGGAAAAACCAGGATGAGGAGACTTGGAGAGGAGGAAGATGTGGTAGGGAAGGAAACCACTCCTGATGCCCAGGCTGCATTGGCCAGCACCACAGATGGCAGTGCCACCACAGCTGGGAGGCACCTGGATTTGGAGAGCTGCCGGGATGAGGCAGCAGATTGGTTGGAACGGCCTCTGGGAGAACTGGGATCAGGAAATCAACCGGGTTATTAAGTGACCAGAATTACTAAAATGCTGGGGATTGCAATTGGGTAGTCCAGCTTGGTCTTGCAATTCTTGATGGATTCAAGACAAAAAGGAGACCACTATTCTCCCTCCTCCTGTCCAAAGCCTTCCCCCCTTAACAATCCTGGAGCCAACATTTTTCTCAGGTGTCCAGAACACACAAAGCTGGACTGATCTGCCCCATACATCCTGCCCTACCCAGCAGGGCTCAGTCTCCAAAGATTTTGTTCTCTCCAGCTGACAAATCCACCTCTCTCTTCCAAGTTCAACTGTACCATATCATCGCTAATTTAGAGCTAATTGCCAGCTAATGAATCCAGTTTTGCCCACTCCATTTCAATCTCCTTGTATTTCTGGCTGAACACTCATGTGCATCCCACTCTGGATCCTCTTTCAGAGCCTTTGCTCTCACCCCTGCTGCTGCCTGGCATGCAGGAAGGGAAACATTTGTCCCTTCAAAGGTGCAATAAGAAGGCACAACTGTTGGTTTTCACGTGGAGAGGAGAGAGCAAGATCCAGGGCTTTCCACATCCTTTTATCTCTGGATACAGGACAATTGAAGCACCTTGAATTATTAGTACAGAGTGTTAGGGTCAAGCTTGGTTTGAATTCCTGGCTCTGTCACTGACCTGTATCACTGAATGAGTGTAGCTTTGGTGCTTGGAGAAATGCTTTAGTGGTGGGTTTGGCACTACTGGGTTAATGGTTGGACTTGATGATTTTAGAGATCTTTTCCAACCTTAATGATTGTACTAGTTTGGAAACAAACCAGTGGGAGATCGCGAGTCAGAATTATAATTTAATAGGAAAATTAAATTAAATGCAATAGTACAAGAACACTGGCAGAGTCAAGATACAACCTGACACCCTGTCGGTCAGGGTAGTGGTAGCAGCCCACATGAAATGGTTCTGTTGAAGCAGTGATCCCGTACAACGCTCTGGTCTTCACCTGAAGGTCCAGTGGTAACTCTTGTCCTCTGGGAATCCAGCAGGTAGGGCTGAGTGTGGTGTTCCAAACCTCAGATTATATCCGGGTCGGAATGCTTGGCTCCTCCCCCTGAGCTGTAGTTTTATGAGTTACACAGCGAGGCTTGATAGTCCATTAACAGAAAATATTGCCCGGAGAGTGTTACCAGGGATGTGTTATTGAAGAGATAAAGAACATTACCCCACCTGGTTTTAACAAAAGTTGATAAAACACATATTTTTTTGGTTACAACTTACATCGTAAACCACAACAATGATTAAACAAAAAAAAGAGAAATCTGCCCCTTGCTTTCCTAACTGCAAAAAACGCTCCCTGTGTAGCAAACGGCCTAATCACCTTCCTCAGGTTGTTTATTTACAAAAACAACAACTGGAAACAGGAATCCAGGATAAGCCCAAACTCCCAACAGCACAGCAGACTAAAGGATCAGCGTGCAACACTGGCTGCTCCTTTGGTGAGCCAGCTACCGCAGCAGAATGCGGTGCAGAGCGCCAGGAGAGTTCTTATAAGCTGTCCTTGGACAGGATTGGTCCATTTCCTGATTCTCGCTGCGATTGGCTCGTTCAGGGACCTTTTGATTGGCTCATTTTAGCAGAGCATTCCTGTCCAATCATTTCCTCAAAAGTCCACCTCATTGGTGCGTTTGTCCACCAATCCGGGCTCAGAATGATGTCATCACACCTGCTGCAAGCTTCTAGAAGATTCCTTCATTAGTCCTCGTATAACAGCCCCTGTAAGAACGTTTCACCCGTACATTGCATGCTATAACTGCATTAACTCTAATTTACAACAAGCTCAGCTCCCAACATAACCAAACTACTCGTTAACATTGCAGCATTGTTAACTGCACAACCTCCCTACGAAAGTCATCACATCTATGACACCAGCAGCCTCCGCCTGTGTAGGGTTGTGTGGCTCATTTAACCCCTCACAGACACTCAGACACTCTAGATTTAGAGACATCCCCTGAGTGGGATGATCACACCGGAATAATGACTGGAAGAAGGTGAAAGCCAACCAAACTAAACACTCCTTCGCTGAGATTTACCAGAACAGAGAAAGCACTATCAACAAGTGCGATGGAATGATTTTCTCTGCACAACCCAGGCAACGTGTGGATGAAATGAGTTCTGTTACACTTCCTGGCCAGAATAAAGTAATACCTTAATTCTCTAACACTAAAAATGTTGTTGGAGAGATTTTGTTTTTCCTGCAGTTTTGGTGACATTACTCTTATCCCTGAACACCTAATGACATACAATCATTTCCCCTTCATCCCTTTCCAGGACATGTCAAACACCTTGGAAAACCACTCTGGAAGGCCCAGGCTGGCAGGTGCTGGGGCTGCTCCTCACTGGGAGCAGCGATGGGCAGCGAGGCGCAAAGGACGAGCTGATTTTCACAGTGCCGAGGCCCTGAGGGGGTGTTAATCTGCACCTGGGAAATGTCAGATCCACTCAGCAAAGCCCTAATGGATTGTTTGATTTTCAGCAGAGAGGGAGTGGGAAATGCGTGGCTGGTTGAGTCAGGGAAGAACTATTCCCCTGTGCCAGCTGGGACAGGCAGGATTTGGTAGTGACAGAGGGACACATCCAGACACTTGATATTTGAGATGCTCTGCCTCGTCGCTCCAGGGAGCCAAAGTCTGGCAGGCACTGGCAACAGGATGTCTGAAACGCCTTCTCCTTGCTCCTTGGATGTCCTTGTAGCTGCAAAGAAATAAGTTCTACCCCTTCCTGAACAGGCAATTCCTTCTGTCTCAGTCTCCCTCTGAAGCTTTCTCCACAACTCAAAATTGAATCATATTCCATATATAGATGTTTACACACACTCACATACATGTACAAACAGAGTAGTAAATACCCTTAAAAAACCCCCAAGAAAACAAGCAGTTTGAAAATGAGTTTAAATTCACATTGAATTTAATGAGTAATTTAGAATGAGGAGATGAAAGGGAGATTCCAGGAAAATAAAAAAAAAACCAACAAACTCATGCTCGGACAATTTCAAGAAGAATGTTTCGGGTGTTTCAAAGTAGGATTTTAATACAAAGAAATAACCCAATTTTTGAAGAGGACAAGGACCAAAACTGAAAACATGAATATGGAGGAAAATTATTTTTCCATGTTGACTGAAATGTTTTGCTTTTAAAACCCAAAATGCAAACAAAACTGCTTGGTTTCAGGTCAGTGGGTGACAAACATGACTGCTTCAGATTTTGTAGGTTTATTTCCCTTTTTAATAATTATTCTGAGTCGAAAGCAACCGACTTCCCTTCTCACTTGTGGGTTCTTTTTCAGCTTGGATGCAAAGCAAATACATTTCAGGCCATTTCCGAAGTCAACAGCATAGGTACTTTCCTCACTTGTCTTAAGTTTTTCTTATTTCCAGCACTGGGGCCATCCACGTTCCACCACACTGATGGCAGGGAATCCTTCCCAGCCCTTCTGGGATGAGTCTAGGATCACTCCACTGATACCACACCTCCAAGGATGGGATATTGCAATATGAGCATGGTCGGGCTGCCCCATATAGTTGAGGGGATGGTCCCAGGAGTGTCACTGGATCCTGGGAAAGGTGTTCTGTTGCCTTCTGGATTTGGAAGAAAACCTACAGAGGACAACAAATGGGTCTGTCTGGAAGGTGGGCACCGAGTGGAGCTTGATGTGGGAGAATTTAAGCTGATTTTGGGTTCATTTTGGTTGAGGTTGTAGATGGGTCTCACCCCCCAATAAAAACCCCATTGTTTTTCATGTCTCCTCCTGACCTACTCAGCTCTGAGCCCAGGGAGGTGACCTCTCCATGCACTGGCACAAATGAAAAGTCACATCCTCCTGGAAAAGGGCAGGTGTTGGATTTTGCTCATCCTTGGGCGTCCCTTCCAAGTCAGGATATTTTGGGATTCTGTGATAGAGCACTTCCTCTTACCATCATCATCATCATCATCATCATCATCATCCCAGCGTTCTGGTTTTGAGCTTTTGAGCCTCTCAACTTGTACCTGTGAGTTTGAATAAGCAAAGAGGAATTTCTCTTGGAAGCTGAGAACCGAAATGAAACACTTCCCCCTCCATCTGCAGTGAACCCACCCCTCCCCAGTCTCTCTGCTGACGTAAACTGGCCATTCTTAGCAAAGATGTCATTTGCTGGTGCTCGAAGGATTAAAAGCTTACAGAGCTGCCTGAATAGGGGAATTTGAAAGGAGAACTTTTTTGTTAATGAGAATGGTTTTTGTAATTATGATGCTTTTGGTTATGTGACATTTTTAATCACAATAGTATTGTTTAAAGGACTTAGGGAGCAGTCAGCAAAGCCAGTTCAGCAGAGCAGGAATATCTGTCAAATTCCTTGCTTAGAGAAATGTCCACCACAAATCCTTTCTGACTCCATGGTGTTTCAAACTCCTGGCAAGGAAAATGATGTCAGGGAGTTCACTCCAAACATTATCCTTTTCCACAGCCCCATTTGTCTCCCTGGTGACTTTTCCCTGGCAAATGTTGGTTGTGCACTTTCTTTTACTGGAATCCCCTGATTTACAGTGGATCCTCCAGCTTAGACACCCCCTGCAAGGCAAGTGACCCAAATCAGAAGGTAAAAAGTGAAAAAAAAAAAAAAGCCTTGTGAAACCCTCCCCTTCTCTATCCTGGTGTCTCCTTACACATCAAAAATAATCTAAGCATTGTTCTTCCTTTCTCTTGTGCAGTGTCAGTGGTGTTTCTCTGAATTAAGGTCCTTTAGGACTGCTGAGAATTTGCCTCTTGCCTATTGAATTCTTTTGACTTCTCATTTCTGAGCTCCTCTTATTATTTGCTGAAAATTTCTGGCGAGCTGGAACTGGCTTCGACAGCATCTGTCAACAGTTCTTGTTTAATTACAGAGAAGGGGGAGAAGGGAGGTCCTGGGAGACTTTGGGGGACACAGGCTCACCAAAATCTGTATGACAGGAAAAAATAAAGAGAAACAGGAAAAAAATAAAGAGAAACAGGAAAAAAATAAAGAGAAAAAGGGGAAACTTGGCACATAGTTGGGCAACAGTTATCGTGGCAGAGAGGGTGCCTAAGCATTGCTGAAGAGCTGTGGAACTGTCAGCACGCATTTCTGGGATCCAGGGGGATAGGAAACAATTCCTTGCAGCCTGGGATTGGAGAGAAAGGGGTATTTGAAGAGCTGATCCTTAAAAAGCTGAGATTTCCCATCCATTGTGTTGGATAAAGACACTGCCATTATCTTCAGGTAGGATAAAGTCACTGCCATCGTCTCTCCTGAACCTGAGAGAAAATCAAGAGGAAATCTGAGTGTCTTTCACTGGATCTGGGATCTGGGATATTGGGGTATCTCCAAGTAGACTTCACACTCCTACCTTCTCACCCTGCCACTACCCAGGACCTCTCCTACTGATTTTTAAGCTGTTCCTTCCCCTCAGCAGGACCCACACTCTGTGCCTGTCAACTCCTCCAGCCTTGCTCCATCCCCAAATGCTCTCCCAGCAAGACTCACCATTCCTGGGGTGTCTCCTGGGGTGCTCACTGTGATCTAGATCTCTCCAGAGTCCTGGAGGCGGCCTGGGAGCTCCTCCATGGGCACAGTTTAGTTGTTCCCACAGCCTTTCCAGCCCTGCTGGCTTCCCTGATCCCTGAGCATCTCCCTTGGAGGGAGTGAGAATAGCTCACTTGGCTTTCCCACATCCCTGCAAGGGGGAAAGATAGCAGGACCAAGGTAAAGCTGGAGGAAAAACCCTTCCCAGGGAAATCCTGGCAGCTCAGAGAGCCACAGACCCAAAGCAGGGCACCAAATTCCCAGGGCACCCCCTGCCTCCTTTCCTTCAGACCCTCCAGGAACACACATCCCAGGCACAAAAGTGATTTTTCTCCATGGTGTGGTCTGTCCCCAGCCCCCTCTGCTGTCCCCTGACCACGTGGAGCATTCCCAGCATGGAAAATTTAGAAAACGAGGCATTTCTACAAAATGTGGGAGCTTAGGCTGCCTCGTCTCTCCAGCCCAGGAGCCCTCTTGGCCTCACACCTCCCTATGTGCTTGCACGGGCTCTGTGTTTGGCAGGAGTGTTCCCATACAGCTAAAATTTTATTATTAATATTATTATTATTATTATTATTATTATTACAGGCCTGAGCACATCACCCCACCAGAGCATTGACTGCAGAGCCAGCCACGCAGGCAAGAATGAAGATTAAAAGTGGGGAAGAAATCTGGCAGAGAAGTACTTAATTTAGTACATTTGAAACTCAACAATTATTTCTTTTAAAATAGAATTTGCTGAAGCAACTTCTAGCTTTTAATTCTTTTCCTTTTTTTTTTCTTTAATCACTGCATAATAAAGTAATTAGTAATTTGTGTCACTTCTGTAGTTTTTTTCTTCCTTTTCCTTGGTGTAATCACAAGGAGTGACACATTTTCACAGCACACTTTAAAAAAAAAAAAGTATAATGGAGAGAGGCAAAAATCAGAGCTGGTGTTTGAACCCTATCAAAGTCAGTCATGCCTGCTGAAAATGATGATTACATCACTGAAGACAACTTCTTAATTAGAGAAACCCAGGGTGGAGGAGCAGGGCAAATACCCTGGGACAGAGTCTGGTCTTAAGTGACCCCGAGGAATCTGCAGGATTCCAAGCAATAGGACAAGAGGCAGGAGCTGATGCACAGGAAGTTCCACCTGAACAGGAGGCTCAGAAGGATCCCGTGAATGTCTCAGAGGGATTTTGTAGAAGTTCAGGAAAACCCTCTGTCTCTGGTTGTCCAGAGGAATTGTGGCTGTCCCATCCCTCGAAGTGTTCCTGCAGTGGCTGGAGCAAAGGGGAGACCTCTGGATTTATCCCTTGCCCCAAAAATGGATGTGAGAGAGACTCCAGAGCACTTAGGAGCCAAAATAATTCTGGGACCCCTCTCTCTGAGCCTGATTTGACCAAGGCTGGACTGACACTGCCATAGTGAGCCAGAAAACAATTACTGAATTAATTTGGCTCCCTCCCTGCAGAAAAGCCCCATCACACACACCTTTAGCTGTGGTCTCCACAGGTTTTGACACCTTTTGTCTAGTTTAGACCTCCCTGAGCCCTCTTAGATCTACCAAGGAGGTAAAAACACACAAGTGGGCTGAGAACCCCTGCCTAAAGGAGGGACCCCTGCTCCCAACCAGTTATTCCCAGTTTCTCCCCATAATGGTCAATGTCCTCCCTTCCCTCTTGCCCTGGCATGATTTCATTAGATAGGCCAATGATGCCAATAAGCAGACAAACCCTGAGAGACAGGTTTTGCTCTCCAGCAACCCAAATTTTCTAAAAATATCAGAGTCAGGAGATCACGGAGGAGTAGCATGCTGCTGCATACATATTAATGCTGCCTTTAATCCCCCTCCATGAATTTTGGGAGCTAAGTGGGAACTTGGATATCCTCAGGCTGAAGAGTTGCTCACTTCTGTCCCTGCCTGCTGACACTCTGTGTTCCTGCTATTGCCTCCAGTTTCTCCCTGCTGCCAGACGTCTTCAGGTCACCTTCTTGTCCCCTCCCTGGCCTGATTTCCTCCCTAACATCACAGAGGAACCATCACATTTCCCTTTGATCAGAATCCCACAAGTCAGAGACATCATTTACAAACACAAGTTAAGACCCATCCACTTTTTTAGGGGAAAAAAAAAAGGGAAAATAAGTCCATTTTGAAGCCTCTTTTCCCCAACTTTCTGCTGTTCTGGTGTCTCCAGAGGCTGGTTCTGAAGTCCTTGGGTTCAATAAAATCTCTTCATTCAGTGTTTGTGCCATATCTAGTTCAGATCCACGCAAATCAGTTAAAAACAAACAAACAAAGCCCAGTTCTTTGGGTTGTTGGTGAAGCTGCTGCCTGAGGTGGCTGCGCATATCCATGGCCAAGTCTCGAATCGTGCCTGGGAATTGCATCAGAGCATGAAAACTAAAACTAAAACTAAAACTAACTAAAACTAAAACTAACTAAAACTAAAACTAAAACCAAAACTAAAACTATTTCAGGAGCTTCCTAACACCAAAACAATGCAAGGACTTGTGTTCCTGCCCCCAGGAACATTCCTGCACTGGTGATTTCCATGTAAAAGGGAAGGTAACATATCACAGTCATGCTGTGTTTGGTGGATAGAGATTCAAGTCTGGATCTATTCCCAGTTTTCCTGGCTGGGATTAATTGAGTTTATTTCCTGTCAGAGCTCGGCATGTGCAGCTCTAGTTCATGGCCAAGCAAGAGATGGGTACTCTGGATTCTGATTAATCTGGCCTGTCCTGAGAGCAGCTCTCCCTCACAGAAGTGATTTTTCAGGAATATACAGGGTGCACAGAGTAGAAGTAGCTGCAGGCACCAGGCTTTAATGAAATGTGTGAATCTTCCTTTTCCTTGGTTTCCCTGGACAAGTCACTGTGTCTCTGTTTCCCAGCAGAGAAGTGAAGCATTTTTCTTTTTCCACCTCCTCAGAACAGAGAAGGATGTGGCACAGAGGCAGGCTGGATGTCTGACCCTCTGATCCTGCAAACCAAATATGAAATCAAATTTATTTTCATCCCCAGTGGCCTTCATACACAGACACAGGGACCTGACCATGCTCCAAAGCAGGAAAACTGATGGACTCATCTCTCCAGGCACTTTGCACCCTGCAGATGCCGTGGGTGGACTGGTGGGTGGCTGCATTCTCCAAAAAGACCTTGATCTCCCTTTCCCTGGTGGATCTGCCTGGTGGGTTCAGGAGAGCTGTGACCTCTCTTCGTCACCACCCTCCTCTTGACCACACTGGGGACACACAGCTTGGGCAGAGGTGACAACATGTCCTTGACCCATGTTGTGGAGAGCAAAAGAATTTTCTGACCATCCTTTCTGCCAGAGTTGAGCACTTCAGCGGCTGCTTTTTGGGTTGGAGTGGGTGCTGCCATTCCTGTTTAAATCCCTTAATAATCCAACATATGAATGCATATTCTGAGTGTCAAGGATTATTTCATCCTTGTGGGAAAAGGTGTCAAAGGGGGAGAGGGATGGAGGTGGGTTGGGGAGGGATGTATTGGAATGAGGAACTGCAGGAAGATAGTTCTATCATTTTTCTTTTTCCATCAAAATTGCTGGAGGCTTTGTCCCAAGCCATGAGCTGCCATCACCAGAATGTGATGAAGAAGAGCTTGGGTGGATCTGCACAGAGGCAGGTGAAACTGTAGGCTGCGATTTTGAGTTTCTTCTGAGGATAAACACCACTAGCTCCAGCTGGAAGGAATTCCCACAGCCAAACCCTTTTTGCGTTGTCCCCGCCGTGTTCACTGAATACATTTGTTTCTGTGTGAGCTGTCTCAGAGTCCTCTGCACTGCAGTGCCCTGGATTTCTTTCTCTCTGAGTTAAATCAGCACTTCAACAACTCCTCCATCCCCTGGAAGGAGCTGTGTGAGAGGCAAAGGTACAAATCATCCATCCCCACCCCTGGGCAATACTTTAATGACTGGAGGTGTCACTAATGACTGGAGGTGTCACTAATGACTGGATGTGGCACTCAGTGCTGTGGTTCAGTTGGTGTTGTTTGGTCAAAAGTTGGACTCGATGACATTGGAGGTCTTTTCCAGCCTTAATTATTCCATGATTCTGTACAAATCCAAGCCAGTTCTGAAATCCAGATGTGTGCAGCACTGGGCTGATAAAGGCAAAGGCTCCCCAGGCCGGGCAGGGTCAGGGCTGTCTATGCCACATCCAAATTGAGCATCAGAAATCCTGATGGAGCTCCTGCCCCAGCCTCAGGTGGGAACTGGGAGCCAGCAGCAACGAGAACTGAACAGGAGATGCAGACAGACAGCTTGAGTGAAAGCATCCAGCATCTGGGATCCCTTCCCTAAAACCTCTGTGTGAATTTCAGACCTCAAAGGCAGACAAGACATGGGTAATTCAGTTTGGGAAGCTGCCAGGGGGGATGGGGGACACTTTGTGCAGTTAATGAAGGAATCTGATGAATGTTTCCGTGCTGTGTGAACTTTGTAGCAGGAATCTGAACCATTTCAAACGGAATATTTACTTTCTTCCTACAAGCTCCAGCGCAGACAGTTGCCATGGGAACTCAGCCCACTCACCAGCCAGTCACATGAACAGGTTTGTTTTGTTAGGAGTAGTAATATTGACATTATTTTTGGTGCGAGGGGCTGATCACTGCCACCACTTATGTTCCAACAACCCTTTCCTGCGATATCTTTGATAGGATGGTGCCCAGTGCTGTCCTGGTAAAGAACGGCTGGCAAAGGTGCCAGAGTGGCTCAGAGGAACCTTCCCTTCGTTAGGAGATGATCTATTTGCCTGTTGCTGTTGGGTCCTGAGTCTCTGTGCTAAGAGTGAGCCATGAATCTCAGATTGTCATCAGAGCAAATCAGAGCCAGAGATAAGGGAAAAGCGAGAGTGGTGGGGAGGTGAGAGTGGGAGTGAGCGTTGCAACAGCCACAGAGCTAATGGGGAGAGCCAGGGGACTGAGGAGGAGGAGATTAATACTGGAGGGAAGGAGCCTACCCTCAGGGGCAGTTTGTCAGGCCCTTTGTAAATCTGGCCATGCAATTTGCAGATCTGCTCGTTGGCCATAAGAAATGGAGCATGGAACACATCATATCTCCAGCAGCAGATCCCTTGGCAAGGGACAGCCACAAGGCCTTGTGAGCAGGGGAGGACTGGAGTGAGAAGGCAAGTTGAGGCAGAGGGTGATAAACCATCTGAGCAGCAGGTGAAGGTTTGTGCCTTGGTGGACTGGGTGCTTCCTGCAGAGACAGAGAGAGAACAGGGGGGGATGTACAAGAGCGGGGAGGGACAGGACAAGAGGGAATGGCTTTGAACTGGCAGAGAGTAGCTTTAGATTGAATTTTAAGAAGAAATTTTTGGCTGTGAGGGTGGTGAGGCCCTGGCACAGGTTGTCCAGAGAAACTGTGGCTGGAATTGTCCAAGGCCAGGTTGGACAGAAGCAACCTGGGATAGTGGAAGGTGTCCCTGCCCATGGCAAGGGTTTGGAACAAGATGAACTTTAAGGTTCCTTCCAACTCAAACTACTCCACGATTCTATGATTCCATGATCTCAGCACTCTCCATCTCTAACTATGCTGATTTGCTGTCAGGGAGGTCACTTCTTTGCATAAAAATACGGGCAGGGTCGACACTTCCAGGAAAATTAGAGAAAGAGTAGCATCAGGATGAATTTATCTTAAATGGAAGTGCAAACTTTTCCACTTTAGCAAGTGGTGTCTCTTCAAAATATCCAGAGATCTTGAATAACACAGCAGGGAAAATGGCTCAGGGATGAGAATTCTGAAATTTATGAGTCGTTTGCATTTTGCAGCCATCAGGATCTGATGTGGCAGACTCGTAATCCATCCTGTGCCTCCCAGGTGGCTTTGGAATACTTTCCATTCTCACAGGGGAAAAGCTTCTTCATTGTGAGAATCATCTCTATGTGTGAATGTGGGTGGTATCAGCATAAATGGGATGAGATGGAGGGAGAGCAGCACAGGTGTGAGTTGGCACAGATGCCTCCCCCTCTCTTCTGCCACTTAGAAAGTGGGAGAATTATAATTTTACTCCAAAGACCCAAAGCTTTGGTAACAGCACAGCAGAGAAAAGCTGTCCTTAGTCCTTGCCAGTGATTTCTGAGCTCGGGCACAACAGCAGCGTGTGTTGGGACATGGGATGTGTTTTCAGGCTTCATCAAACCAGTGATGAGCCTCTTACCCAGCAACAAGTGTTCCTGTTGTTTGCAAACCGTTCCTGGTACCATCAGCAACATTGCCATGAAAATAACACCACTCACAAAATGTGTCTTCCTGCTTTGCCAAAGTTTTCCCAAGGAGAAACCCAAAATCTCTTAAAAGGTTTGTCAGGGCATTGAGCCCTGAAAAGGCCACAGGCAGATCCCAAACATGCTCTGCTTTTGTAGGGAGATAGGATAGCCTGTGGTAGTGAAGTGTTGGTTCAAAAATTCTGGTACCCTCAGGTTTATGGGATACACGGGCTGGTGATTTACCTCCTCTGGATATTTCCCTGCATTTGTCAGCCATCACAGCATCCTGTTTGCTATTCCCGTGCTTGGGAGAGTTCCCGGTGTTGTCAGCTTTCCCAGCTGGGATGGAAGCAGTGCTGTGCACATTCTGCCATCCAGAACGACGTGGGACACTCCAGAAGAGCCTCCCTTCCAGAAAGACCAGCTGGACCTCTGCACTCTCCAGGGGAACCAGCTATGAATCCAGGGCTAGCAGCTGCACTAAGAGACTGTGAAGGAGTTTTTGCCAGTAGATGTTTACAAGGAGAGGAGAGGGGATGAAAGACTTGACCATCAGCAGCTCAAATCCTGCTCTGGATCATGAATCCTGCAATGAGATCATTCAGTTACTCATTGTATTAAACTCATATTAGAGCTTCTCAGGGCTTTGCCATAGTTACTGATCAATAGCAGCACTAACAAACATCTCCTCTGTCTGACTATGGAATAGACTGGCTTTGTTTCCCTTTTTTTTTTCTGTAACAAGAGAGCTTTTATACATAATTATACCCACCATTCAATTTGTGTCAAGCAATATTCCCAGGTATAAATATCCCTGTAATTGTTCCTGCAAAATATAAAAAGAAACCTCAGCAGGGTCAGTGTGGTGGGGAGCTGTAAAATTCAAAATGCTTTGGTTTCCTGGAGGAGCCACTTGCCAAGTTTGATGCTGTTGTATTGCTGCTCTCTTTCTAACAGGCTGTTTTTGATGTAGATGATTCCTTTTGTAGGAATTTATCTGTAGGGAAATGCAGGGATCTGGATGACCAGAGACCTTTTGCAGTGCATTATTGAGCAGCAGTGTTTTTAACCAGATTCCCAAAGCCAAAGGTCGTGTGATCAGGCTGAGTGGAAGGATGGAGCTCACCTCAGCAGGAGTCTACAGGTGGACATCACCATGTGAACTTGTCATCCAACCCTTTCCGCCCAAGGGGAAAAGCTGTTTCAAGGGAATCTGTAATCTGAGTTATTCCAGACAAGATCATGCCTGAAGCCCCTGATTCCCTTTTTTCCCGTAAAATAACCTAGACTGAATCATGAGGAAAGGTCTACTCTGCAGGCACAGAACAGCAGGTGGAGTAGCTATTCCAAGAGCTGAGGGGATCATTAATAAGTATCTCACTTACTAATAACTATCTCACTTACTAATAACTATCTCACTAATAACTATCTCACTTGATCACAGTTTCATCCAATTTGACCTTGATCATCTCTGCTGCAAATCACAGCATTTCATTAGGTGTTGGCTGCAGTCACACCGGATAAACTTCAGCGTGGTGGGATCACGTTCTTGGATAGAAGTTATCCGAAAGTGCTTTTAGGAGGCAATTTTTAATTTTAAAAAAAAAAAGGAAAAAGATAAAAAAGAGGATTGTTTAAGAATGACTGCTGCCTGCATGGCTCTTCCAAGCATTCCTGTAGCCAAGTGACGTGGATAATTATTGGCACGTGTCAACACATGGAATGATGAACAGTTGGAAGTGTTACCCATGGACATGGCCCCGAAGAAGCCATAACTCTTCAACGGGCTGAAAGACAAATAATTATCATTCAGCAAGTCTGACTGGAACCTGCCTTAGGGCAAGGGTGGAGGAGGTTATAGAAACTTATTCAATTAATCAATTGGTCCACCTTATAATGAAACCCAAAGCAGAAAAACAATTATCTGGGTAAGTGCTGGTTAGAGGACATTTCTTTTGATGACTTTGCTCCGTGCCATCTTTAGTTGCGATGCACTTGATGAGATGAGGTGGAGACGAGGTTTTCCTGTGTAATTCTAAACTAAGGAGAGCTGGATTATCTCTCCTTAATGGTGAGAATTCCTGAGATGTGTGTGTGCAACGCTCTGTTCTCACATCCACACACTTTTCATCCTCCACGCCCTGCATGCACCATTAAAACAAAGTGCTCTGAGTGTGGAACAGTGGAGCATTAAAAAGCCATTAATCATGGCTTTGTACTCCTTGCTGCTGGATGTTAATTTTAATTTACAGTCACTTATCCAGTTCCCCTTCAGCAGAGTGGCTGGCTCTGCTCCTAAAGGCCGGGACAATGAGGGAAGGGGGAGAAAGTCACCTCAGGCAGGGATGGGGGGGTGTGGAGGGGCTCCCTGGGGACCCCATTCTTCTTCAGGGTCCCTCCTTTCCCTGTATTTACATAGGGAATTTGATCGTCCAGATGGAGGAGCTTTCAAACTCTGTTGCAGGAGAGAATGACATTTCCCAGCTGCTCTTAAAAAAAAGTAAATAAGGAAGGAAGAGGAAAATTGCTGATTAATCATGTCTGGCCTACGGGGTAACAATTATCATGTTAATTGGGGAAGAGTCAATAGCGAGGAAGTCAGAACAAGATCGCCTGGTCTCCTGCCAGCCATTTTCCACCTTCTAGGAGATAACTCCTGACAGTTTTGGGGACACAGGCATGTGCCACCTCTGTAGGGAGGGTCAGGTCTGGAGCCACCCTGTCAGAGTTGCAGGTAAGGGAATGGAGAGCTTCGGTGGGTTGTGATTTATGTTGGGGTCCACATTGTCCTTCCTGGGCTGCTGGGAAAGCTGGAGGTGACAATGCTCCTGGTGGGAACATCTCATGCAGTGCTTGGAAGGAGCTGAGGGGGTGGATGGGCCTGAGGTGATGGATGTGTCCATGAGGTGAGGAGTTAGAAGATGTTTCAGCTTGGTTTTTCTCAGTATTTGTCATCACACATATTAAGTCATAGGGAAAGGGTTTGTAATCAGAGAATCATGGAATGGGTTGTGTTGGGAGACCTTAAAGCCCATCCAGTGCCATCCCTTGCCATGGGCAGGGACACTTTCCACTATCCCAGGCTGCTCCAAGCCCTGGCCAGCCTGGCCTTGGACACTTCCAGGGATCCAGGGGCAGCCACAGCTTCTGTGGGCAACCTGTTCATTGTGACGTGAAGGAGCTGTGACACTGGGCTATCACAGGAAGAAGAAAACACCACCAGGTTGTATTTCTTTAATATCAAAATCCAGTTTTGTTTATTCCTAGAGTGTCTGCAAGTTCTGTTGCCTGTCCACATTGTCTCTCATTCCCTTAGGGATGCTCATTTCAGAGGATTCATTGCTTCTAGAAGTTATAGTTTCTAATGATGGGGTTCAGGATTACCCCAGTTTTCCCTAAACAAGCATCCTGGTTTTCCTTACACTGCAGGATGAATTCCATGGTTACAAGCCTGCAGGAAAACACGGAGTTCTGTGAGAGCTCCTCTTCACATTGCTGGTCTGGGATCCTTAAATATGTGGGATCCCAGACTTTTATATATGTGTAAATCTATCCAGCACAAAGAGGTGAGGTGGATAGCAGCGGGGTGAGGTGTTGACTGAGTGTCCTCTTTTACTTCAGCTGGATTGTTTGGTCTCATTTCAAAAGTGTCAGTGACCACAAAGGACAAGATCTGTATGTTCAGGGAATGTGAGCATGTTCTGTGGGCTTCCTTTAAGAGGAAGAAAACTTCCCTGTCATCCAGCCCTGGCTTCTGCTGGATTACACATGGGAGTAGCCAGTAACATGGATAAAATACTGAGTTCTCGTAAAGCCGTGCTGGTTGGCACTAAGGAATGTTATGCCCCTCAATGTGTTATTTTCCAAGTTTGATGCCAGGGAATGAGTTTTATCACCTGGAGTGTGACAGAAACTTGTCTGAGTGAGCGTTGTCCCTGCTGGGACAGCAGTGGGCTCAATTAGAGCAGCACGTGCACTGTGTGTCCCTGGAGAGCAGCCCTGGGGAATTGTCCTGTCAGCTTCTCCAGATTGCTGCCCTCAGAGAGCCACTGGATGGATGCCCAAGAGCCCAGGCATTCTGAGAGGCAAGGCACAGTCCTCTCCTGGCTGTGAGCCTCTCTGCTCGAGAAGAAAGAGCTGCAGCAAGTCTCCATCTCCTGTACCTCCTCCTGTGAGCAGCCCTTCAGATGCAGCAGATGGGTCCAGCATGGCACCAACACAATCAGAAACAGCCTTGGCGCAGCTCCCCGTGTGACTTCAGACTGTCTCTTCCCTGGCCATGCAGCCAGGCTGCAAGAACTGCTGGAAAAACTCAACTCCGAGCTTGCAGAGCCAGGATCTCATTAGGCAGGCAGGGAGGAGCATGGAAAACAAACACCTGGCACCACCATGTCCCTTTAGCAAGAAGGACTGTGGTGTAAAAGGTGAAGATTGTGGTCTCAGAGGCAAACCCAGTATTTGCAGCACGTCCTCCCTCCTGTCATAGGCTGGTACTGACAGAAGGTCTCATTACAGCCATCAGCTGTGGGGATGACACGATTTGGGCTCTGGGTTGGTGTCAGGGTCTCTGAGACAGGCAGGCAGGCAGGCAAGGGTGCTGCAGTGTGCATGAGCAATGAGAGGGATCTCCTATTAGCACCGACCTTTGAGGATGTGAAAGTGAAAAGAGCAGAGAAGAAATAAAAAAAAAAAAAAGAAGAAAAAAATCAAGTCCAAGCCAGTGGAATGTCTCTGGTTTATTCACTGCTGCCTGCTTTCTTATTTACTATTTATTTATTTACTTGAAGGCGAGGTGACCTTCAAAGCTGCTGCTTGTCACTGGCAGCCTCTTGGTTGCAGGTTGCATGTCAGTTTTGGCTGGGGTGCTGACACTGAGCATCCCAGGCATCCTGGGGGGGAATGTGTGCCCCTTAATTTTAGAGCTGTTTAAAAGCAGGGGTCTGCTTTGGGTAGCCAGGCTGGGTTTGGAAGCCTAAAGCATAAAAAGCCGTAGGGAAAATGTGAGCCTGATGATGCAAATTCCCCTCGTTTTTTGTTCCACCTCATCCCACTCATGTGAGGGATGAGTGGCTCTGACTCTCTGCCATAGAGGGACTGTTTGCAGGCCCCACAGCAGATGTGGGAATGTTCTCTCCCTCCAAACTGTGCCTTTGCAGAGAACAATCATCCGCCTTCCACAGATTAGATGCAACACAGTTTATTTTCATTTTTAACAACCTGTAAACCCAAGCATCTTTTCCTCCAGCCTTTTCCACTCATCACGGATGTCCATGCAGGCCTTCAAGGTGATTTTACAGCCTCCAGTACAGCAAGGTCGCCACAACCACAGCCACAAATGCATCCAAATTGTGTCTGTGGAGGATGATCAAGACATGATGACAGGAGGGGCTTCCAGGGCAGGAGCCAAAGGAAAAGACTGGATGTCTGTGGTATTTGCAGCACTGCCAAGATGCCACCAGCAATGATTTGTTGGCAGCCAAACACTTCAAGCCAGGACCTTGCAAGCCAGGCATCTCATTCAGGGTCTGTGGTGTGCCCTGGACACTTCCCATTTGGGACACTTCCCTTTATTATTCCAAATAAATTCAGTGCTCTGCTCAGTGTCCCAATTAATGCAGCAGGACCTGACTCTGGGCTGTTCTGAGCAGATAAAAACATTTCCCTGTGCTCTCAGACAGATGCCACACTTCACCCAGAGATGGAGGCATTTTCTGGGAGGGAAAATTTGGGTCTCACTTGTGCAAACAGAAAGTTTTCCTCCTTTGAAAAGCCGGGGAAATGAAGGCAGGAAATGAAGGCACGCAAAAAATAAAGGCAGGAAACTCATTTCTTGAAGGAGAGGGGTGTGAATGGTATAAACTCTTCCTTTTCTAACCTTAAAAATTAATTGTGAAAATGGTCCCAAAGAGTGGACATACTGAATTCATGATAAAGGTGCCACTTCAGTGAACACACAACCTTAACTTGGCAAATCTTACCCATAATTTTGGATGCACATCCCTCTAGGAGGAGCTCTTTCTTTCCCTGGGCACCAGAGGCTGCTTCAGAGATAAGAACAGAGTCACACAATGGTTGGGGTTGGAAGGGACCTTAAAGCCCATCCAGTCCAGCCCCTGCCATGGGCAGGGACAACTTCCACTATCCCAGGCTGCTCCCAGCCCTGTCCAGCCTGGCCTTGGGCACTTCCAGGGATCCAGGGGCAGCCACAGCTTCTCTGGGCACCCTGTGCCAGGGCCTCACCACCCTCACAGGGAAGAATTTCTTCCCAATATCCCACCTACATCTCCCCATTTTAGTTTAAAACCATTTCCTCATGTCCTATCAAAATCTCCCTGGGTATGAAGTCACCCACTCTCTTTTACATCAGCTCCCTTTAAGCCCTGCAAGGGGCTCTGAGCTCTCCCTGGAGCCTTCTCCTCTCCAGGTGAACATTCCCGGCTCTCCCAGCCTGGCTCCAGAGCAGAGGGGCTCCAGCCCTGGAGCAGCTCCAGGCTCTCCTCTGGACTCTCTCCTACAAGTCCGGTGTGGAAAACCACGGAACCGAGCCCTAATATTTCAATATCTAATCCTGAGCACGCACTGACTGAGCCACCTACTTCTACCTCCTCGATCATTCTCCAAACTTATCTGTCTTTTAACCATCATAAGAGCAGCTCCACCACAGTGAAGCCACAAAAAATTCTGTGCTACCCAAGCTTGTTCCTCTCCACGGAAATCTTTAGTAAAAGGCGAAAGATTCGTACGTTCTGAAGAGAAACCTGAGCATACCCCACAGCTATCCCCACACCCAGGCGATCCCATGGCTGTCCCTCCAGGACATGGTGACTTTCCTAGCCTCCCATTTAGACCCTCTGGTGTCCCCATTCCGGTCCCTCGGCAGTGCCGCAGCCCAGATACACGTTCTCACACAAGTGTCCCCACGGAAAAAGTGGGAATTTTCACCAGGGCTGTGCCACCGGCCCGCAGTGCACCCTGGGTATGCAAATTAATCTGAATAGTAATGAGGCATAGGCAATAAGGTCTGCAAACGCCTTCCATCAGCTGGACAGCGACACAGACGAGGGCTGGCTCAGCTCAGCTCCCATTCCTAAACCAACACAGAATCCCAGGAGGTTTTGGGTTGGAAGGGACCTTAAGGCCCATCTAATTCCACCTCCTGCCATGGGCAGGGACACCTTCCACTATCCCAGGCTGCTCCAAGCCCCGTCCAGCCTAGCCTTGGACACTTCCAGGGATCTCAACACCTTGAGAGCCTCCTGCTGATACAGAAAATCAGACTATTTTGGGGTGTCTCTGCTTCCAGTCTTTGTGACTGGGCTCCTGGAAGAGGCACATCAGTTCCATGCCTTGAGTGAGATGATCCCAGGGCATGGACTCTCTGCAAAGGTTTTCTTTTACTAAAAAAAAAAAATCCCTTGGAGCATAGGCAGGAGGGAAGGCAGCAACTCCAAGAGAGCCAGACCAAGTCAACGATTTGAGAAAAAGTCTTAGAGCAACGCCTGAGATTCCTCAGAAGGGGTGACTCAGTCCCTGGGTGCACAAGCAGGGACATGTTGAGTGCAATGAGGAGAGTCATTTCTCATCTGGGCATAGGAGAAGTGGGGACACCCAGCTCTGATGTCTGTGCCTGCAAGGGAACATCCAATGCTTGGAGAGACATCAGAAGAGAGCAGCAAAAATGACTCAGAGTCTGGAGGACAAACTCCAAGCAGATGTGTCAAATTTATCCCATTCAGTTCCTGGGAATGACACTGGAGAGGCACCTCCTTATGGAGATGTTTGGCTGACTCCATCGAGGCGAATGATGGAAAACACTGCTCAAGTCAGGCTGGAGGAAATAAAGACTAAAGTGAATCAGGGAGAGGATTTAACACACTGGAAAAAGTTCCCAAGGAATCTGGTGGATTTTGTCTCCTCAGAACAAACTCTGGAAAGCAGGCTTTAGTTCAACACAGGGCACTGGATCCCCAGCGAGAGCAGGTGGGGAAAAACAAGTGGGGTATGATAGAAAGATATGTAATATTTGTGATATTTTACAATATTTTATTTATTAATCCAAGAAATTGTATTTATTATATGATAAATGTAAAGTCCATAGTTAGTTCTAAGTACATAAATCTGTGAAATCAGCCAAAGTTCAGGCCAACAGAAAGGTGGTGCAGCTCAGTGAACCTTCCACGTCTGGAGCAAAATGCAAACCCTCTGTGCACGTTTAAGGCTCCATCACTGTGCAAAGTTTAATTTTGCAGCCCTGCTCTGATCCAGCAGGGGATAAATGGCTCCAGTTATACAAAGGGAAGAGGATGGAGCAGCAGCAGATGCAGAAGTGCAGTGGAGTCCTGAGACTGTGATGTGCTGCTGCTGCTGTTGGGAGGAAGCACAACAGCTGTTTTTTGTTTTCCTGGGAATATCCATGCTGATTCCATGAGCCACTGATACCCCGAGCTGAGTGAAGGCTTGGGCAGGGGTCTGCTTTTCTCCACTACACCACTGCCTCCATCATCTATTCCAAGGGATGGTCCTGGCAGTCCAAAGAGCTGAGTTTGTTTTCACCCTCTGCCTTTCCCAGAGTTCAGCTTGGGGATTTATAACCTGGGCCCTTCTGTATATATATATATATTTTTTTTTTTTTTCCCTAAATCACCATCTCTTTCTCACAGATGCATATTCTTCTCCCGCTCCCACTGGCCTGCAAAGATCTTGTTCTGCCAGGCTCATCTGAGGCCTCAAGATCTGCTGTCAGAAATTATAAAGATGTTCCCAATTCCCAGGCTGAGCAGCCAGGATCACATTTGCAATCAGTTTTAATCACAAGTGTAACTGAGTGGATTGCAAGTGATAAGCCCGGTCTGCAGGCAGCTGTGATGTAATGAAGATGACAGTTCAGAATTGGGTCTGAGGGTTATTTTTGGGGAAGGCAGAGAACCACAAAATTAGAGACAGTGCAGGGGAAAAAGAAAAAGATATAAAGAGAGTGAGTGCTTCAGGCTCACACCACTAAGAGTTCCCTCCCTGCCAGGCACGACAATAATCAAAATTAATTTGTGCAGGAAGGCAGGCACTCAAAGAGAAATCAAACAGGTGACCACAGCTGGCGTGAAATTTCACAGGATGGGAAAGGAAGAGGGCTGGAAGGAAACAGCTACCAGCTGTCCCTGCCTTCCTGAGCCTGGAAGAACAGAGAACCCTTTTCTCAAAATACTTGGATGCTGAATGCATGAGAAACAGCCCTTTGGAGGAAGGAACAATCACCTGGGAGCAAACCTCATGTCTTTAAATACATGTTCAGGTTAGTCAAGCAGCACATGGCAAGTGATGGATATCACAGGTCCTGCTCCTGCCTCTCTTTTCCATGGCCACAGATCTGCAGAGCAGAGTCCCTGCTACTGCTTCTCCCCTGCTCTGATGGATCCACATCCTGGATCCAGCCTGGACTGCTGTGCTCTGTATCTTAAAACAGAGAATTAATGGCTTTGTATTGAAATAAGGAAGGCTTTGATGGGATATTAAGAAGAAATTCTTCCCTGTGAGGATGGGGAGGCCCTGGCACAGGGTGCCCAGAGAAGCTGTGGCTGCCCCTGGACCCCTGGAAGTGTCCAAGGCCAGGTTGGACAGGGCTTGGAGCAGCCTGGGATAGTGGAAGTTGTCCCTGCCCATGGCAGGGGTGGAACGAGATAAGCTTTAAGGGAAGGACCTGGTTCATGATGTCACAAGAACTCAAACAATAAATCTGTGATCCCATCATCAGCTAAGGAAGGCCACTTTGGATTTGTCCCCTTGCAGTGGGAATGCACACAAACCAAAGGGGGTTTTGCCTCTCTCCTTCCTGCCCTTGCTGGATCACTTCAGGCCACTGGACCATCCATCCACAGCTCTCCCCTTGTCACAATTGATCATGGCATGGCCTGTTCCTGCAGCCTGTGTCCTGCTGGACTGCTGGTGTGCTCCCTCCTGCCCTGTCACATCAAATCACTGCCTGCCCCTGCCTCCAGCCATCACCAATATTCAATGAGTCAGAAAGGAGCTGAGGCCAACCTGACCTTCATCAACAGGGTGATGTCACCTGCTGAAAGAAAGACTTGATAAAGGTAAGAGCAGGCAACTTGATATCCTTCCTGATCTCTGTGTCCAGAACCGTAAACCACAATAAAAGGATCTGTTCCTAATGAAAATTCAGCTACCTGTGCTGAGCTTGGCCTGCTGCGTGCTTGGAGTCCAGGGAAGAGCAACCTGCTGCGCATTCACTCCCCAAATACGTTCTTCTCTAAAGCTGAATTGGGTGAAGGTTGGTCTGAGTGGAGGAGAGGGGAGAGGTGGCCAGCAGATTTCACTTAAATCATCTTCTGTTAAAAAAGTACCTGGTGCATTTTCGCCCTGAAATCCCACGAGTCTGTGCTCTTGTTTTCAGAGGGAAGTAAATCCGAGTGAACTGTTAATGTGGATTAGCTGAACTGCAGGAAAGCACAGGTATTTTTACTCAATTGCAGCATCCTTAGCCTGACTCATCCCAATCCCTTTGGGCAGAGTTATTTTCCCCACAGATGATAACTCTGTGTGACTGCTCCACCTGTCTGCCGCATTCACCACAGGCTATCGCTTCCAAATTCCTGTGTCCAGTCCCAGCCTGGGTGCTGCTCGTGCTGCTCTCCAGCCAGGGGCTATCAGAAGGAAAGACAGATTTAGGGGATGTCATGCAGGACACAGGGGTTGAGTCTCCACTGGCTGCATGACCTCAAAGTTATTGACTCCTCCTGCACCTCCTTGTCCCATGTTTCTAAACACAGCACTGACAACCGTCTGTTCTGCCTTCACACCCAGCCCACGTGTTCCCAGGATGATTTGGGCACCAGCCTGGGTGCTGCAGGCTCTCAAGTGTGTGTGTGGCCCCTCATCACTTATTGAGGGCTGAAGATATCAGTGCTTCCAGCACCTTGGCTTGCAAATGGACAATTTGAATCCATCACAAAAACCAACCTCTACCTCAGCTTCTTGTGAGATGGAGAGGGAACAAGCCAGGAAATTTGTAGGACTGTAACACAGACCTGTCCACAGTCATTCCATGACCCAGTTGAACTTCATAACTTTAACTCTGACATTTCTACTCTTTCAGAAGGGCTTTGCCTTCTTCAAACTCTCTTCTGCCTCACCGGGGGAAATGTCCAGCTCTGTCCATAGCAGACAAGATTTCCACAGACTATTTTGCTGCTGGAGGACAGCAAAATATTTCTGAATCGTTTTCCTGCCTACATTTCCTTAGATTAACTCACTAATATCCCAGGATAGAGTGGGGTTTTTTTGCTAGATGAAAAGAGGAAGAGGAGAGGAGAAGAGAGAGAGAAGAGGAGAGAGGAGAGGAGAGGAGAGGAGAGGAGAGGAGAGGAGAGGAGAGGAGAGGAGAGGAGAGGAGAGGAGAGGAGAGGAGAGGAGAGGAGAGGAGAGGAGAGGAGAGGAGAGGAGAGGAGAGGAGAGGAGAGGAGAGGAGAGGAGAGGAGAGGAGAGGAGAGGAGAGGAGAGGAGAGGAGAGGAGAGGAGAGGAGAGGAGAGGAGAGGAGAGGAGAGGAGAGGAGAGGAGAGGAGAGGAGAGGAGAGGTGCTGGACAAGGTCATACATGAAAGGCAGCAGTGCAGATCTCATTCTGTTTGCACTGTGACTCTACTTCTGGGGCCTTACATGGAATTCTGGCACAGAAAATATTCTTTTATAGTGTTAAATCCTTTTCCTCTCCTGATCTGCCCCTAATTCTGAGAGTCAATATCAGGTTCGTAACACAACTGCAGAGCAGTGAGGTTTGATTTGTCCTCAAACTCCGAGAACTTGAGAAAATTCCTAGCACTTCAAATCCTGCATAACAAAATTCAGGAAATGTGAAGAATTAGTGTGCAAAGACCTCTTCAGGAGCCTTGAAGATGATGCAGAAAAGATTCCAGAGAACTGCCTGCCTGAAAGGCCATGATGAAGTGCCAAGTCCTTCACTCTTTGTTCATAGAATACTTGGGGTTCTAAAATACCTCTGAAATCATCAAGTCCAACATTTATCTCATTATTACCAAGTCCATCACTAAACCAGGTCCCTAAGCACCACATCTGCACATTTTTTGAACTCTTCCTGGCATTGTGATTCCCCCAGTGCTCACTCCACCCTCTGGAGGAGATAAGAAATCAAGCACGGATAACATCACCCACACTCTGGGCCTACCCAGCCCAGTATAGGGGAAAATAAAAGGTCAGGAACTGGGTAATGCAGATATTTTTATGTCCTCTAGAGAACAGAATCACAATTATTCCTGAAGTACCTTTGTATTTACTAGGAATTCCATGAATATTTTCTGATTAAGTTGTTAAACATTTTTCCATCGAGTAAACTTCCAGCATTTGCAGTATCCCTCAGCAAGGGGGGATTATCTCTTGATTAACTTCACCTTGTGTGAAGCAAGTCCTTTGTTCTGACCTGCTATCATCTCAAGCACCCTTTTTTGTCTTTTCAAAGAAAAAAAAAAAAAGAATAATAGCTGCTCTCTTTCATCCTCTTCATGCCACTCATCATCTGATAGACTATTATCATACTCTGCTTCTGTCATCTCTTATTCAGATGGAATATTCCTGGAGTACTTCATTGTTCTGTACCTTTGATCACTCTATTGCCCTTCTACACATCTTTCCCAGTTCTGCTGCATCCTTTCTGCAGGGGGAACAGCAGAGCTGCTCAAAACATTCTGGAGGCAGACACGCACCGAATTTACACAGGGCTGTAATAATGGCTTCTATTTTGATCTCCATTCCTTTGCTATTCATTCTTAACATTCAATTTGCTTTTTGTCACCACCATTGAGCACGGAGGTGACATATTCATAGAACTGCTCATTCTAAACACCAACTCATTCCTGAGTAAGTAATAGTCCATTCAAAACTCATCACTGTAGGTAAAGTTAGGATTACTTTCTTTTTCCCATGTGTACCACCCTGCTCTTACTTCCCCTCAATTTCAGCTGCTCTTTAGTCACAGAATCGCTTGGCAGTGTGACGTCCCTCTGCAAGCCTCCCACATCATCCCTCATCGTTACTGCCTTGCACGGCATCAGCAGAGGATTTCTGTCACCTCATTACATCACCCAGCACCAGCACACTTGAGTTATGTCCCCCTTGGAGCTCTTGCTCCCCTTCCCATCTCTCTGGGCAGGCTCTGCTGTGAGCAGCAATGATGCCAAACCCCTGCAGAGAGAACACTCCTGTGCTGTTTGTTTCTCCAGATCCTTGGGCACAGGCAGGTAGCCCTGGCACGAGTGATGGCTCTGCCTTTATCTGTGAGGTGTGTGCTGCATTCAGAGCAGGCTGGTTTGAATGGGCTCTGGAGCAGAAGCCTCTGTGTGTGCGTTTGCCTCTGGATCTTTTCATCCGCTGCTTTTCATGGGCGCGCGCGTGACTTTGCGTGTGGCCTCCCTCAGAATTTATTCCCCCGGCTTTTTGATCACAGTAATAATCCCGCTGTTAAAAAGGAACCTTCCCCTTTAAATTCCCCAGTGCCAAGAAATGAACTTTGAAATATGAAGGTTAGCAAAGACTTTGGGAACAACTTTGAAAGCAGCTAAGCTGTGAGCGATCTCCTCGTCCTTTAATCAGATGCTTGGCTTTGCAGCTCCAGCCATCTTCACGGATTAATTCCCATGAACTTTCTGAACTGCTTTTATGGAAAAGCACATCAAATAGATGACTCTGCTAAGAAGGAATTAATCAATTAAGCAGAAGCAGGGAGGCCTCCTCTCTGCTGAGAAACTGGTCCATGGACACCTTCACCCTGCCCACCTCCTTCCTTCTACCTTGCTCCAAAACTCGTTTTGTTTATATTAGGTGGAGATTGAATTTAGGTGTAGATTCACCACACACGCAGAGCTTCCCTTCCTGCCATATATTTCTGAGATAAGTATGTTTTTTCTTGTCTGTAACTGTGAAATTTTTAGGGTGCAGCAGCCTCCAGCTGTGGCAATATTCCTGGTGTGCATTTCCCAGTGAGCCAGACTGAACCATCTTGCACTGCCCTGCATGATGAGCATTGTGGTAGAGGCTCTTAGTTTTTCTGTCTGCATCTCCAAGAGGAGATATTGGGGATGTGGCTTTTCCAGAGCTATCCCGGAGACCAGCTGAGTGCCCCAGTAAATCAGTTCTCCGCTTCTGCCTGGTCCTGGGTGAGTTGTGCAGGCCTGAATTCAACGTGCAGTTTTAGCCACGTAACAGGTATCTGGTCCAATTTGGTTTCCCAAGCCCTTTCCAAGAGCTTTCTAATGTCCATGGAGGGAGAGAGAGGAATTTCCAAGGAGAAAATTAGGCTTTCCTGAAACAGGTGTGAATCAGGTATCATGGAGTGGTCACTGGAGGTGTAAAGAAGGAACCCAAGTGTCTTGGGGCCATCATGCTCCTTCATGTCATCATAAATATCTGTACCTATTCAGGGCACCCATCAGTCTCCTAAAGTTGGATTCACAGTGTTTATCTCCTCTTTGTGTGCCAATACAGGGAAACAAGGAATGCAGGCTGAGATTTCCCTTTTTCTCCCCCAGATCAGGCTTCTTTTGACTTAAAAAGGGATCTTTCCTGACAGCGAGGGTTATGAAATTATGGTGGTGCTGCAGATGGCATTTAAGGGAGGTTCCTCCCATCTGCTCGCTCTCGAGAGTGGAAAATTCCTGATGTTACAGATTTTTGTAAAGGGCAAAGGATCTGAATTTTTATTTCTGAGAACATGAATTCTGAGCTGCCATGTCAGCCTTCACAGCCACGCAGACAACAAGCTTGGAGATGCTCTGAAGAAACTTGGGTTTGTGGCCTCTGTAAAAGCAATTCTGAATTTCTCCTGCCATTTGCAGTGACCCTCTCCCAGGAGAAATCTATCCCCAGCTTCAGGAGTACTTGGAGCCCAAGTCACAGCTTTTATTAACAGGAGAGTTGGAGTTTCTCTTGCAGAAGTGAGATAATTCCTGCATTTCCTTTCAGAAGCAATCCTTGTAACCGTGTCTAGGATAGACTGTGGTATAAGGTCATTCTCTCCCCTGTCACATTCACTCCATCACATCAAGTGAGGAGGAGGCAAATTAACACTTCTGTTTCTGGTCCTGAAGGGAGGCTGACCTACAGGAGAGGGTGAGTTTTAGTTCTAATTCCGACCCTAAACCAATTCCTGGGCTATTTATCCTCATTTTTACTGATGTTAGCACTGTCATTTTTATTAAGTACCTCTTCAACCTCCCTGGTGCTTGCTCCAGGTTTATTTAGGAAAGGGATTTAATACATGGAAAACATCTACTATTTTTCAGCTTATTTCCAGCTGGGAAGGTGTTTGAAGTGTGGCTGTGCAGGGCTCAGGTGGCAGGGAGACAGAAATGTGTCAAAAGAACCAGTTAACATCAAAACTCCCTCACACAGAGATCCCGCCTTCTTTCCAGAGGCTACTTCATCAGGTTCTGTGGGATACCTCTTATTTCTGGATACCACAAGAACACCAGTGGTCTATTAATTCCTGCACAGCTCCTTTCCTGCTGTCACCCATCTGGCTCCACAGATGATTCATGCTTTTGGTTATAGTTTGGGATAAAACTCCAGTTTTTCACAGAAGCATAAAATCATAGATTGGTTTGGGTGGGAAGGGACCTTAAAGCTCATTCAGTCCCAACCCCCTGCCATGGGCAGGGACACTTTCCACTATCCCAGGTTGCTCCAAGCCCCATCCAGCCTGGACACAGCCTCTCAGAGTAACCTGCTCCAGTGCTCAACCACCTTCACAAGAAAAGTGGGTTTTATTTTTTTATTGCAGATTTTATTTATATATATATATTTATATGTCTAGTGTGTCCATGCCTCTCTTGTGCTGGGAAGCCCAGACTGGGGATAGCACTCCAGATGTGGCCTCAGCAGAGGGGAAGGATCATCTCCCTCAACAAGCTGTCAATCCCCTTCCTTAAAAAAAAAAGTCCTTCTGCTCTGAAAAACCCAAGACCTGAAAGCAAATCTGTGCTGTCTGTTTGAGAGCTGCAGCACACAGCTGAGCACTTTCAGTGCCCAGCACACTCAGTCCTCAGCTAAGATATTTTTGTAACAGGGAATTCCAATAAAGTCGGAGGATCTTTAATAAATCCAATAAAGTCACAGCATTTTTAAAGTTTATCAAGATCACTTTCGCAGCAGTAAGCAGTGTTGAAATGGCTTGGGAAGAAATAAAAGGGAGGGGAAAAGGCATTTTTATTTTGGGACCGAGAGTTAAGACCTTTCAGATTGCACCATTTCCTGACTTTAATGAGCAGAGTATCTTGATCCAATCTTTTTCCCTGCATTTTTGTCCCCCAGTCACAGGATTTTTTATTTTAAAGGACACAAACCTGCAAACATTTTACCCAGCTCTGCATGAGCCTTCTGGAAAATGATAGGCCAGTTTTGGAGAGGACTGCAGTGAGTAACTGGCAAAAAGACTGGGCCTGGGGTTTGTATTTGCATGTTCATTTAGATAAGAAAGAGAAAGTGGCTGATCACAGAGGCAGCTCTGCAGGTTCAGTGCCCCTTCATTTCCTGACCCTCAAAATCTTGTTAACAGGATACACTCTGTCTGCAGGAAAAAAACTCTCTTATTTTTAGCTTAATTACAGTATTAACAATTGGATCAAAATGTAATACTTATTATTAGTCTAGTTATACTAACCCTCAGCCCAAAGCAGCACAGAAAAGCAGCATTAATAATGAAATCAAAAGCATTATGTGGAATACCTGTCACTGCAGCCTTCATCACCCTGTTTCCACAGGTGCTGGTGGTGTAAGGATGCACTGCTGCCTAGAATTGATCCCATCACTGCCAGCAAATTGCAGGACACCACCCTCCAATTAAGTGTCTGTGCTGGACCAGTTGTGGCACTAAAATTGAACGCAGAAGTGTCTCAAAAGCAACATGTGTTTTCCTGGAAAAATCCTCTCCCCTTTGAGCTGTCCCTCCACATCATGCCCATTCTTTCCATGCCCCACACGGTGTAGAGGGAAGTTCAGCTTTCCCATCAATGGGACTGAAAAGAGCAGATAACAGAGGGAGGTGGGTGAAGGCTTCCATGAGACAACCAGCTGCACTTTATCATGGCTGGAATTCCATGAGTGGGATCCAGATGCCTAGAAAGCCATCAAATATTATTTGAGGTGTTCCAGAGTGTCCTGCCTGGCCTCCACTTCCAGCTCAGAAGGGCACAGCTCTCCAGCTGGATCTCTGCCGTGTCTTTCACCCTCAGAGCATCTCAGGTGGCACTTGGTGATACATTTAGAAAAGTGCTTCACCACTCCTCTGACCTCCAGGCCAGGTGAGCTGTCTGACATCCACTGTTTCACTAAAAATAGGCAGGAAATAGAGGAGATGTCTGGGGTTGTTGTCTCCAAGCTGCTCCAAAGTCTGAACAAAGAAAAAATAAGGAAAGGAAGGAATTCGGAAGGAAGGAATTTGGAAGGAAGGAAGGAAGGAAGGAAGGAAGGAAGGAAGGAAGGAAGGAAGGAAGGAAGGAAGGAAAGAAAGAAAGAAAAAGAAAGAAAAGAAAAAAGAAAAGAAAAGAAAAGAAAAGAAAAGAAAAGAAAAGAAAAGAAAAGAAAAGAAAAGAAAAGAAAAGAGAAAAGAAAAGAAAAGAAAAGAAAAGAAAAGAAAAGAAAAGAAAAGAAAAGAAAAGAAAAGAAAAGAAAAGAAAAGAAAAAAGAAAAGAAAAGAAAAAAGAAAAGAAAAGAAAATTTCTTGGTAACTGCTGGGCTCAGGGACCTGTTTGTCTTGGTTTCATGAGAATGTAATTGAAAGCCAGGCTGTTTTCCACTTCATTCTGTTTGGGTTCATCCCCTCAGCCATAACTTCCCACAGCCCTTTTTAATGAAGAGCACAAAAGTCTGCTTTTCAAAGAACATCTTTTCCTGTGGTTTTGGTACTGCTCCTAAAGACAGAAGGCTCAGAGTAGCACATACAAACACATCAGGTTTTGCCACATGGGAACAGCCTCCTCCTGATCTCTTCTGTAGTTTAATAATTTCTCAAGCCTCTTTTCACTCTCAGATGTGTTGTAGAAGAGCAGTGTAGAGGATCAGCACTCCTTCACTGCTCTAGAGCCCAGAGGATGCCCTGTGGAGGTCTTTAACCAATGAGATGTCTCACTAGAATGTGCAGTTGAGGGCTGCTGCCAAAGTACAACCTGCAGATATTTATTTGTGGGGATTTTACCTCTTAATGATACCCTCCAGCACTCATGTCTGAGCTGGTGGATGCTCTAATGCTTTCTGTGGCATCCCTTCCCTCATCCAGGGGATTGGTACCCCTCCTACTTGGTGTTTTCAAGCAGTTTGACTTCTCTAAAGAGTTGCAAGGCTGTTCCCATTTTCAGATGTTGGTTTTTCGGTCCTGATCTTGCCCCTGACAGAGTAATAGCTTCCCTCCAGCCAGAAAAACAGGAAAGTCCACCTTGTTCCAAGTGTCTGGGATGAACTTTGTGTTGAAAATAAAGCTACGCTAAGAGCACAGCTACAGCCCTTCTGTGTCTGTCCCCAGAGTGAAATACAGCTTTTCTGAGTCCACCAATCTTACTGTGCCTTGCAAATAAACTTAAGAGTGAGCCCTCCTTCATGTCTTAAATCTGATGGCAGGTGCTGGTCTGGTTGCTGCTGAAACACTGACCTGGCCTCTCCACCACAGCCAGTTTAAAGCTGAGATGAGGAATCCTTCCTATGTTTGCAAGGCTTAGATTTTACCTGGATGAGAGAAGTATAATTTTAGCCAGTTTTCCTGCTCAGAGCCTGGGGAAGGTGTTGGTGATGGTATTACTGGTCAGAGCACTTGCACTCACAGTGGAGAACTTGAGAATTGGGGAGAAGTGGAGATAAAATCCCACCAACTCCTATTTTCGGGTGGTTCCTCTGCCCTGCTGCTTTCTCTAGTCCAGGTGTGGAGGTGTTGGGACATTTGGTCTGCAGCAAGCAGGGAAGGGCTCTGGTGGGTGTGGGAAGGGTTGGAACACCCTGGTGAGACCTTTCTCAAAGGATTCAGATGTCAGGAAGGTGAACAGCAGCTGGGAGGTCAGGGAGGCTGCAGGGAAGGGAAAGAGCCTGCAGTGCAAAAAATTGGGAGTAAGTTGGTGCTGAATGATGGGGCTTGTGCAACCTCTGCTCCCTCCCTGACCTGAGGTGACTGCAGCTTGGTGAGGCATCGTTTTGGGGTCAAAAAGAACTTTTAACACCTTTTTTTTGGTCTCATCTTGAAACTTAGAGAAATTTTTTCTTGTTTTTGCCTCTAGGGTAGTGTTTCCGGTGTGTTCTCATGTACCTCAGCCTGCCTTATCTACCTGCTGATTCAGAGGCCTTTTCCAGACCCACATCATTTTCCTTCCTCTTTATATCCTAAATTTCACCTTAGCAGTGGCGGGGTCTACCTGGCAGATTTGATGTGGATGGATTAGGGACTGACGGACTTTATTCCATGATTGATGAACACCTCTCTACCCTTCACTATCAGGGTAAATATGACCCAGAGACAGCCCTGGAGAAAGGATTGGTGCATTTGGTTAATTTTTGCTTTCTCCCTTGCTTGTTCCTTATTCTGACAAGAAAAAAGAAGGGAACAGCAGAGGGGCTGCTCGATTCCTCAACTGACAGTACCTCTGGAAGGTCAAAGGAACATCAAATTGTGATGAGACTGGCACATTTTTAATTCTCTCTCCTTACAGCCTCTGTTAAACTACATTACAATAATTGCTTTAGTTCTGCTATGGTATTTTCAGGTCTCTTAATGCAGTTGTCAGCTCAGTGTGCCAGGGACTAACACCAGCAAAAAAACACTCAGAATTTTAAAAAGTGGGAAAGGAGAAGAAACACACAAATGAAATCCTGGTAGACTGGCAGAGAGGGGCCAGGACTGGGCCAAATTTGGGATGAGAGCAGGAGATGGTGAAATCCAGGTTTGCCAGGAGTGCTGCTCAGATCCTGCTGCTGAGGGACCTCTGTGAGCTGGAGACAAGGCTTGGATTCTCACATCTCACCACAGGGTTTGTGCAAACCCATCTCTGGTCATAGAAACTGTGGAGTTCTGCACTCTGTGAGGTCTGGCAATGATGGCATTGTGTATTTTGAATTTGCTTGAGAAGTTTTGAAGCACCCCTCCATCTGGGGTACTCATTCTAACACCCCCCTCCTTGGGGCACCAGTGTGGGACTAACTCAGCTCTGTGGATTCACTGCAGGATTGACGTTTACTCACAACACATGGACCCTGGAAAGGGAGGATTCATTATCCACACCGAGGTGTTTGCTCAGCTCAGGAGCCCTCCCAGGAGTTGTGCTCTCTGTGATTTCAGCTTTCATAGAATTATAGAATAATGGGAGTTGAAAGAGACCCAGGAAGGATCATTGAGTCCAACTCCTGGCTCTGCAAAACCCCCAAAAATCCCACCACGAGCCTGAGAGTGTTGTCCAAACACTTCATGAGCTCTGTCAGGCTTGGGGCTTTGACCATTCCCTGGGGAGCCTGTTCCAGTGCCAGCCACCCTCTGGGTGAAAAATCTTTTCCTGATATCCAACCTAAATGCTCCCTGTCACAGCTCCATGCCACAGTGCTTTTTGCATCCACTCCTGGCTTATTTGTTGCCATTCTCAGAGAAGTGAACCAGCTCTGGCTGAGCTCTCCAGTCTTGCACAGCCTTGGCCATCCCACAGCCAGCTTTGCATCCCAGATCCTCGTGTTCCTTCACATCTACAGCACCATCTGCACCCCAAGCCCACAGATCAGCAGCTCCTCATGCAGAACCTCCCTCCCACCACAAGAGAGACCTCCCCACCCTCAAAAATGTGGCCCTAAACCACTGCCTGTTCAGAAACCCATAAACGCGCCCTTTAAAGAACAGACACCCCTTCCCTCCCCACATGTGCACTCCAAAACAATCCCACCACGAAAACGTCCCCTGTCTCAACCCCACACCCTGTCACACTTTCTCCATTCCCACAGCCATCCCACATTCATTAATGCCTCCATAGGAATTTTCAACTGTGTGAAGAATTGTTCGTAATTAGTTAATAAGAAAGAAAAATAAAGTCTCCTAGGCTGTCAGCAATCCTCCAGAAAACCAGCAACAGATCTCAGCACCATTTGGTCTAATTAGTCTTGATATTTCACACAACATATTTCTCAATATTTGGTGGAGAAGAGGATAAAAAAAAATCCCTCTGAGGAGAACAACAGGAGTATTTTTGTAGAGACATTCAGTGGCAAAGCCAAAGGGAACTCTTAATCAACAAATGTGCATTTATATTCCTTTACTGAATCTTTCACAACAGTTGCTTCATCTTCTGCTTCTGTGGGCATGTGCAGGCCTGGGGTGGGGCCAATCTGCAGCTGACATGGATTGAAATAGTTTTTTGTCAGCATATCCTTAATTTTCTCTCTCGTGGTGAGGTTGAAAGCCATTGGTACTGCAGGAGGGTGGGGTGTATCGGTGGAAGGATGCTGAGATTTGCAGCACAAGATCCAACTGCATCATTCCCACCTCAACACCTTCCTGGACATCCACAGACTGCAGCAAGAGTTGGGCTCTGCTGTCCCACCCCTGGAAGTGTCCAAGGCCAAGTTGGACAGAGCTTGGAGTAAAACCTGGTTTAGTGGGAGGTGTCCCTGCCCGTGGGTTTGGAACAAGATGATCTTTAATGCCCCTTCCACCTCACACCTTTCTATAATTCCATGATTTTGTGTCTCTGAACAAATTACACAGAGCAAGTGAAATCTGCTTCCACTGAGAGGTGCCTTTCAATCCACACGTGGTATCTCCAGGCTCCCTCACATTCTTGCGGGAGTCGTGGGTAGACAACCAGATTTTGTGGGTGACCCCCTCAAGCTGACCATGGTGGTGGTGTCCCATGGCTCGGAGCAAATTGCAGGCTGTGCATGAGGTGTGCAGGAGAGGAGTGTCCATGTCCCCTCAGCAGTCAGGAGGAAGAAGATGGGTGTTGCCACCGTGTGAGGCATCCAAGAGAGAGACAGGACGGTAGGTGCCAATCTCAGCAGTGATTAGGGAAGGAGTCTGGACAATTACCCAGGGATACAACAGAGAATCTGTCTCTGAGCATGTCACTCTCAGTGATCTCTATCAGGAGTGACAATCGGTGTGGGCAGTGAAATTCCGTGTGGTTCATCTCTCCCAGAGACGGCACCCGCTTCTCATCGCTTGAACGACAGCTTTAACTGCACTGATGATCTCAGCTCAATCCCAGCTGCCTGGAGGGAGCCAGGACACTCAGCTCAGGTGCAGATTTGTAGATTAAAAATACTCCAGAGAGAAGGGGAGTTTATCTGTAAACAAAGATGTTCAATGGCATTTGTAGTTAAGGATGGATTTACAAATAGGCCCACACGTGAGTTCATGAAGATCTCATCATCAGTGTCAATGATCACCCCAGGCCTCACAAAATCCTCTGCTTTAGGGTGAGAGAAAGCACTTTTTAGTGGCTTTAGGATTTTGTTGGATGTGGCAGGAGAATGGACACCCAAATCCCATGCAGACACATTCCTCACAGACCCCAAAGCTCAGGTGCTTTTGAGGTCTGGATGACAAGGTGGTGTTAGGTCATAGGTTCAATTTGATGATCTCAAAAGCCTTTTCCAGCTTGGTTGATTTTAGGATTCTGTGATAGGAGATATTAAATTTTCAGTGGAAATATTCATCTGAGATGGTCCCAAGACTCTCTGTGCAAGACAGAGCACAGTGGAAGGTTAGAGCCCGGTGAGCTGCAGATCCCAGGTTGTTGGTCACAGGAATGTGATGCCTGGCATGGGAAATTAATTCCCAGAAATAAGAGGACATCCCATGTGCCCTGCTGATAAACATCCTTAGACAGATGACATTTCTGATGAACTCTCAGCTAACAAACAGTAAAAAGCCCCCTCCCAACCAAAAAAACCCAATGCTCTGCAGCAAGTCCAACAGCTCCTATTCTAAGGGCTTGCAAAGCAGTTACATTATACTCCCAAAATATTTTAATTGATTTTTCAGCCTTTTTTTTGTTGTTGTTGTTGTTGTTCAGAAAGAAAAAAAACCAAACTGTGCTGTCAATCGTTCCACTGGCAGCTCCAGAAAAACTCCAGCATTGTTTATGCATAATTTTGCCAGCCCTGGGAGAAAATCAGTGCTGGGATGAGCTGCAACTTTTACCTCTGCAGTGTTGGAACTGAAAGAAGCAATAGTCACTAAGGATGGACTTCTTTGACATAAATACTGAAAAATAAAGCTTTTTCACCCTAGAGGGATGGGAGGGCACAAAGGACTTTGAAAACAGAAGTAACACGAACTTCTTTCTCCAGACAACAACTGAGTCACAGAGATGAGAGGACAGGTGGTCATTTCCCAGCATGGAAAAGCAATGTTGAGGTGTTGTCCCATCTCCTGGGACATCTCCCATGTCCAGAATTTAACATGAGGGATTCTGGAAGCAGTCTGGCCCCCAGCCTGGGAATATTCATTTTCCAAAGTGTTTTCAAGCTTATTTTGGAGCTTGTTTCAATAGGAGTAAAGGTGATCACTTACAGGTATTTTTGAGGTGTTAAGTTTTAAAAATCTCAGCGTTAAGCTCTTAAGACTCATTACAACCTTAAGAATCCAGTCTCCAGGTAGACTAACAACCATTAGCTCAAGAAGCAAGGTCACAGAGCACATGGTGGGGACAAATTTAAAGATTTCCCCATTCAGCCATAAATACAAGAGAGCAAGAGCTGATTTTATTCATTTATTTTACATGGTACTGAGGAAGGAGGAGAGGGTTTTGTGGAAGCAGGCAGAGACATTAAGGGGAAAATATTTAGCATCTGGGTTGGAACCTGTTTGCAAGTTTAACAGCTGTTTTTACCAAATGGGAGCAAACCCTTCCCAGAGCAAATGAGCCTTGGTGTGTACAGTGCTAAATCTTGAAGAAAAAAAGGAAAAGGAGGTAGGTGAGATTTAAACTGGCCTGCTCTCTCCATCAGTGATCCTGCAGGGAATTTTGCAGTTGTTGAGAGGTTAATGTGGGTCCTGACTACCCACCTTACTCGGCCTCCCTGCTCCTCTGTGCTGGATATGGAAATCTTTTCCATTTGCTGTCTTCCAGGAGGGTACAGCTCAGCCAGGGAGCGGTAATGGAGCCCAGCAGGGAACAGCTGTGTTCATCTGTTGCTTTGTGGATGACAAATGTTGCCTAAAATACACAGAAGAAACCAAATCCTTGCTCACTGCAAACCTTTTGTGAGCCCCAATGTCTGGTAACCGTGAGGAAACTTTTCACCCTCCAGAGGGGAAGAGCCTGAGGCTGTGAGAGGAGAGGTGGAGCAACAGAAAATACGCAATTCTTATCCCTGGCTGGAGATATCACCCAGAAATCCATCCCCATGGGTTTATTCACTCCCTCCTCTGCCACAAAAGCTGAAGGATGTCCCTAAACGTCATCTGGTGTTGATGTCCAATACCAGAGCTGTAAATGACACCAAGGAGGGACAAGGATCTGGGATTCTCTAGGGGTAGGTTTTGGCCTTGCTGCATTTGGTCCTGAATGGTTCAGGGCCATGAAAGGATTGATGGGCTGAAGGCAGGTAGTGGTGCCTCATTTTGCACATATTTTTGGAGCAGACCTCTCCTCATAAAACTCAAACTGCTTCCCAGGGCTCCATGCAGCTTCAGGGCAGCTTCCCTCATCATCAGCTCTGTCTGTGCAGCTCTGGAGCCTTACCAGCACATGCTCCCTCATGAAATGGGGCTGGGCAG
Source organism: Corvus moneduloides (assembly GCF_009650955.1). NCBI lineage: Eukaryota > Metazoa > Chordata > Aves > Passeriformes > Corvidae > Corvus > Corvus moneduloides. The sequence continues at coordinate 72,031,121 of NC_045479.1, forward strand.
TCACAATTCCTGGGCTGCATCACCTTGGACTTCATCCTTTGCAGCCTGAAGGGCAGCGGGTGCTTGGGAAGATCCTCAGAGGCTTCGATCTGTCCATGTGGGATCTTCCATGCACTGCTCTGGGTGTGAAGGGAGTCTGACCAGACAAAGGAAAGCTCTTCACTTGGTTTCACACCTACTTCTAGGATTCAGATTCCTTCCTTCCTTCTTTCCTTCCTTCTTTCTTAATTTCCTTCTTAATTCTCTTGCTTCCTTGTTTGTTTCATTTAAATTCTTCATATCCCTTTCTTCTTTGCTCCTTTCTTTCTTAATTCTTCTTGCTTGCTCTTGTTTTCCTTATTTTCTTAACCCTCCTTCCTTCCTCTTTATCCCAAATCATAGAAGGTGCCAAGTTGGAAGGAACCCACTGGGATCATCAAGTCCAGCTCCTGGCCCTGCACAGGACCATCCCCAAGAGTCCCATCTTGTGCCTGAGGACGCTGTGTTTTGTTTCATCTTTTCCAATCCCCAATTCCCACTTTTCCCTGTCCCTCTCACACACCCCATGAAGTGCTCCCTGCCAGAGGGTGTGTGGACACTCAGGACACACCAGCCTTATTCTCACCCAAGGATTTATCTGCTGCCAGAGCTCTCTGCCTCCAGGATCTTCCCACATCCCTGCCACCTCCTCCCTGTGCAGGGGGAGCAGGACCCAGTGCTTTATGTGCCCCTGTCACCCTCAGATTAATGAAAGCTGGAAGGACAGAGGGGGTCACAGCATGTGAACCATGACCAGACCCCACCACCAGCCACCCCTCTGGCACAGCGATGATTTCTGCCTCAATCTCCCACCCTGACAAGGTGCAGGACAAATGGTGATAAAAGGGATGCTGATCATTAAGCACAGGGCTGTGGTAAGGTGGATCACGTCCCTAGGATTGTCCCTGTGATGATGCTGTAGCACTGAGAAGGCTGGATAGGATTTTGGGCTTTCCACACCTCATTGTTTAGTCTAGCACAGCCTGGCTTTGTTTTGCAGCTCCCTTTGACATAATCTTCGAAAATACATCTGAATTTCCTTTCTAGACAAGTGTCATACATTTCCTTTCCTTGTGCCATCTGAGATGCTCCAGGCAAGCAGATGTGACACAGACTGAGACTCCCAAACCCTTTGGAAATTGTGCTGGGGCCAGGTAGGGAACAGGATGTCTAAAATGACACCTATTTGCAGACAACCCAAGGGCCTGGCTTCTCCCAGGCTCAGCAGCAGCCAAGTAAATTCTTCTTCATGCTGGAAACATTCCCACCATTTGATTTGCACAATATTCCTTCAAATTTCACAGTTCCTGGCAGGAAGGAGGTCTGAAGTCACCTCCAAAAGTCACGACAGGTTTATTCACTGAAGGAGTGCCACCACCATGGGTTTATTCAAGATTTTCTGGCAGCACGCAAATAAAAATGTCAGAGAGAAAGAAGTTATTTTAAATAGCTGAGGTTCTTAGTGAGATGAAAATTGATATTATTAATATGGGATGAAGTCACATTTGTCCAGGATCCCAGTTCTCATGTCTGTGGCATTGCCTGCACCTTGTCATGGCATTTTTAGACTTAACCAAAATTTACACAAAAAACAAATAAACAAACAAACAAAACCCCACAACAACAAAAAAATCAATCTGTGACTTAGTAGAAAAGTGGAGAGAAAGGAGGAAAAGGTCTAACATTTGGAGATTTGTTTTAGACAAATTATGCAGGTTTGAGTTTCCCTTGGAAATGTGCAATTTATTATCTCTGTCCCAGCTGTTGTCTGTCTGGAAACCCAAGAAGGAATTTGGATGTCTTGCACCTGGGGAGCAGGTGGATTTTGGGAAGAACATTGATTTGACTGAGGTGCTCCTGAGATCCAGCCCAGTCTCCCAGGAGCAGCTGATCACACTCTCCAAGACTGAATTTTCACCAGAGATGGAAGCAGGAGAGGGACTGAAGAATGAGGAATTGCACGAGAGATAAGAGGAGGAGGGTAAAAAAAAATCCCCAAAGATGTTTCCGAAAGAAACATCTGTTAGGAGGGAGTGTGGGAAATAAAATAATAATAAAAACAACAACAGCAGCAGCATAAACAACTCGACTCTCCTACCTACCTCTGAATCCCTCCTTTTCTCCCTCTTTCAGGAATAACTTGGCTGATGATCTGCTGCTTCCTGCCACATGCCAAGCTCTGTGTCAGGAAGGGGAAGATTTCTGGTAGCTCAGAAGTTTGCAGAGCACATCCAAGGTGTCAGACGCAAGAGGAAAGTTAAAAGAGAGAAACAATTTGTTCAGCAGAGCATCAAAAACAAATATTCCTTTGCCACTGCCATTGATTCCACACCTTCCCCAGAAGTTCCTCACCGTTATTCAAATCATTTTATCCTGTTAATCCACAAAAGGCAGGTGAGATTAGGTTGGGTTAGCACAGAATTGCAAATATATTATTGGGATGCTTTCTGTGAAGACAAATAGGCCTTAAAGCACCCTAATGCCTGATGCCAGAATGCTGTGCTTAATTAAGCAGCTTCAGGGGCCATTTACAAACGTGATTTCTGCATCGATTATCTATAACTCTCTCTGCAGCCCCTATTAACAGCCTCCTATGGAGAGGATTGTTTCCCGTAAGTGGCTCATCCAGGAAGATGGGGAGGCTGCCTTTGCCAGGCCTCTTATTCCAAACAATCAACCTGAAAATATTGACTAATCAGCAACAAATGTTGATAGGGGCAGAAGAGGAGGGATAAATCTCCTCGGGGGCTTGTGGGGGGAGGACAGCAGTGATGAATCTGCAGATTAAAAGGCTGTTGTGTTACCATTAAGAAAGGATAGAATGTGTAAATGTGTTTTAAGCCAGATTCCGAAGCTTGTCCTATGTGTTTGTGTAGAAGGCTGGATTAAAACCTTGCCCAAGGTCAGAGGGAGAGATTTGGATGCCCTGTTGGAATGGTCACTCATTAAAGTGTCCAGAGGAAACTGTCAGAGGCAGGACAGGCTGGTTGTAAAACACTTCCCAGGAGGGTCTCAGAATAATACGCAACATTTTCTAGTGTAGCTTCCCATTGATTTCTATGGAGCTGTTCTGCTGTAAATCACCTGTTTTCTGCCCTTAAATAACCAAGTTTTACAGCCTCCCTGCGAAGAGGGATAGCCAGGAACAGAGCTGGTTCTTTGTCTTCCCATCAAGAGCTGCTGGCTGCCTTATACGCAATTTGGAAAACAAGATTTGGACAAAACTGTGAAAAAGCACAAGAGAATCCCCCCAAACTGAGAATCCAGCAGGAAGGGCACACAAACATCTGTCCAAAGGACTCTTCCAGGGATGAGGCATCCCCAAGTCCTCTTGGCAGGAGAGAGGGATAGCCAGCATCTCTAGCAATGAAAATAATGTGACCCAGCGCAGAGAAAAACCTCCAGATTTCCAAAGGCAGGGAGTTTTTTTGGGAAAAAAGGGGCGTATTCTGCTCAGGAAGGAACAACCTTGTGCCCACTCGGGTCAGTGCAGCAAAGGCATCATCCCTCAGCTGATGGATGGAGCCAACCCTATATCTTGGATTTTTCCTGAGAGGACCAGGGAGCTGCCTGGGGATGAAATCTGCCCCCTCACAATTCCCTGTGTGTCCTGGGCAGGAGGGGGAAAAAGCAGCACACACAGAAGAATAAAAAAAGGGGGTAAAAATAGGAAAAAAAAAAAAAAAGGAAAAATATGTCAATAATTTAAGAGACAAAGCTCCTGCCATGGAACCAAATCACTTCCAGGCGCCCGCAGCAGCTTTTGGACACCTTGATTAATCATAACTGGCTCCATATTATTTCCCTATAAGCAAACTACAATGTTACTCCTACAAACAGCTTAATCTTGACAGTTGCAAAATGCCAGGATTTAATGTGGGATGGAGGGAGTTTTGCCATATGGTGCCACTCCGGGCCTGAGACGTTCTAATCCACAGCATATTGCCTGCCGGAAACAGCCATTTCAGGGAATGCCTCCCTTCCCTTCTAATTGCATTTGTTGTCTCCAGTTCACGTTGTCTCCTCTTTTTCCTGCCAGCACAGAATAAATCAGTCTCTCAAGGGGAACTTGGGTTGGGTTGTTTTCTTTTCTCGCTTTCTGTTCTTGAGAAAAGGGGGTTGAGAAAACACTGAGGGTCCTTGTAGGGCTCGGGGTCACACACCCATCCTGGCTGATCCCACTCCCAGCCCACTATCCCACAGGCTGCCAGGTCAGGAAAGGCTTCCTGATTGTGTCTGCGTTCACTGGAACTGCCAGATGGCTCGTGCAGGGGAGACTTTTCATCTCCTGCTTGCTAATCCCCTTTTCTTTGATAGAACGACCTGGGCACGGCAATGTTAACTTTGGCTTTTTCCTGCTCTGTATCTGAAGTTTGAGGATGTGATCAAGTTCCCCACTCCTGTTTGGGTTTCTCCTGCTTGGAGATGTGAGGGGAGATGTGAGGGGAGCAGTGCCAGGGTGAAAGAGGAATGCCTTGGCCTCAGGAGAGGATAAATTGGTTGGTTTATGTGTGTCCCCGCCTTGTTCTCCCTCTCAAGACCCATCCCTGTTCGTGGAATGTGTGGAAAATGAACCAGTGCTGCTTGGTCCTGGGCAGGAATGAGATGATGTGGGCACCATCTGTGCGATGGTGGACAACAAATGAAGGAAATGCTCTGTATCCTTCATTTTCCAGCCCCAGGTAAGACAAGTCTGGGATTTTACATCAACTCTGATTGGAGCAGCACCCAGGGAACACACAGCTGCACAAAAATGACCCAGAATAAGTGGAAATCAGCCAGGTCACCCCATTCCATGCAAGATCTCTGGTGTGACATAGAATCATTGAGGTTGGGAAGGTCCTCTAAGATCATCAATTCCAGCTGTTAACCCAGCACTGCCAAACCCACCACTAGTCCATGCCCTAAACACTCCTGCCTGCACATCCGTGTTTGCTGTCCCTTGGTTTTGTGCAGGTCTAAGGTGACCACCCTTTCAGACCAAGGAAGGGAATTTTTTATACTTTTGTACTTTTTTGCAAAGATTTGGTTTGTTTGGATCTGTGATTGTCATTTGCAGCTGCTGAGAAAGGAGAAAGTTTTGGCAACTAAGCTCTTACAGCTCCTCCAGGCTCTCTGAAGGCTTCATGCACTTTCCAGCTCTGTTGCAGAATTCCTGTGTGACCCAGCTCATGCAATTTTTATAAGTTTCTCTTTTTTTCCCTTATGAGAAAGGAAAATAAACAAGATACCTGTTTTTCTCCCTGTTCCATTGCTTCTCCTCCTGGTTCCTACCAATTGCTCTGGCAGCAGCGCTGTTACATCCTTATGGGGTGGATAAACCCCCCAATTTAAGTCCCTTCCTCTGACAGTGGTGTCCACCTTGCAGTCCCTTTTCGTGCCATAAAAGCAGGATTCTCCATGGACACTGCAGGCAGGACAGGAAAGCCATGGGGTGAAAGTGCAGCAGAAAGATTAACCTTGATATTAGGAAACTGTGAAAAGTGAGGGAAAATGGAGAAGATCGTCCTGATCCTTGGAGCAATCCTGGTCATTGCTTTGTCAGGGAGCAAAAACAGTGCCCAACTTCCTCCTGGATCTCTGCTGATCAAGGGGCCTTTCCCTGTTCCAGCATCCTGATGTTCTTATCCTTAGCTTGTCTTTCCTCATGGGCTAAATCTCCCTGTCCCAGTAAAATCCCAGACTTTGCTCTCTCATGCCCAGTCTCCATGAAAAGAGCCCACATTTCTCCCAGGAAGGTGCCTGAGGGCGGACTGACACATGACACATTTTGTTAATCAGATGTGTGCCATGACTCAAATGATGGAAAGGCACGTGGTAATTCTTTGGGCTAAATAATTCATGTTAAAGCACTTCTTTGTTGCCCCTTTTACCACATAAATCCATAACTCAGTGTGGAAAGGGGAAAGAAAGGTTAATTGCCCACTTGCCTGAGTGGAATCGTGACAGGATTCATCTTCCCCCATTTCAGATGGCTGATGACAGTACCCACAACTCAAATTCATGTCTTTTATGCAAAGCAGTCACTGCACGGCTGGCGTTAGGAGCACAACATGAACAGAAAGAACTGGAAAATCACTGGAACAATTTTCCTGGCTAAGAGGCAGTGGTATCTTGTGATCCTCCTGCATCTAGATGTGGTGCAAGGGCTTTATCTGTGCCCAGCGTGATGGGATGGGAGCAGGGTTAAATTTTGGCTGCTCATGATGAACTAGCTAATCACGGAATCATGGAATGATTTGGGTGGGAAGGGATCTAAAGATCATCCTGGTCCAGTTCCTGCCATGTAGGGACAACTTCCACTATCCCAGGCTGCTCCAAGCCCCATCCAACCTGGCCTTGGACACTTCCAGGGATCCAGGGGCAGCCACAGCTTCTCTGGGCACTCTGTGCCAGGGCCTCACCATCCTCCCAGCCAGGAATTCCTTCCCAATCTCCCATCCATCCCTGCCCTCTGGCAGTGGGAAGCCATTCCCTGTGTCCTGTCCCTCCAGGCCCTTGTCCAAAGTCCTTCTCCAGCTCTCTCATAGCTCCTTTAGGTAGTGGAAAGTTCTACAAGGTCTCCCTGGAGCTTTTCCTTCTCCAGGCTGCTGGACTGCTTGGGGAGCTTCCATCAGTCGTGGTTTAAGTGACTTTTTGAAAAAAATCAGCTTTTGCCCAGTTACTTGGACAAACCTTGTGAGCAGTGGGAGAAGGGAGCACTTCCAGACACCTCACACGTCATCCTGCAGCCACTGCCTCCAGGGGAAGGGATGGATTATACCTTGGATACAGAAGAGCTTTGGGGGTGACTGGTTCAGACACAAACTCAGCTCTGTGGCCAGGGGATGTTTAAGGTTAAACCAAAGGAATTCCAGCTGGAGTTCCGTGCTGGGCTCCATCCAACCTCGGCCACACTTAACACTGGACCAAACAGGTCATGGATAATTGTCCAGTGCTCTTTTCCTGCTCTTTCCTCTCTTCCCAGCCATAGATAAAGTTGTTATCTTAAGCATGACACATTTGCACACAAATGGGGGTCCGTGTTATGAGCAACAGATCATGTCTGGGCTTAGCACGAGTAAATATCCACACACCTTGTAACTGATGTCCCTGCCGTGCCCAAATCTACAGCTGCCAGCTCTGGAAAAGGGTCTGCTTTGGAGCATACTCTGGGAAAAATGCTGCCTAGGACACTCATGAGGCAATTTTTGTTCAAAAGCATCAAAAAATGCTCCATAAAGTTCACCCTCCCCTCTTTTCAAGCAATATATTTCACTGTTACTGAGAATATTAAGAACTACACAAGCACACAACCTGTTAAATCTTAATTAAAATTGAAAAAAAAAATTGTTTTAGATCTATAAACTGTGAGTGTAGAATCCATAGGAGCTATAAATTATACAAAATATTTTGTATCTCTGTATATATATTTAATGGAATCATTATTATCCCCAATTACATCACAAATCTTTGAAAATTTCATGAAACAGGTAAAGTATTTATACTTTTTATGCAAAATATAACAGTAATTCAGCACCAGCTCAGCCCTGCACACACGCCTTTGGATTTGCTCTCATTTGCATATTGCTGAATTTACACAGTAAGTTTTGCTAATTAATTTTTATCTGGAAGCCTCTAAAGCAGTGCCGTGTCTTCCCTCCTCCAAGGATGACTTGTGTGGTTGTCACTTCCCAGGGAATGATTTAATAAGAGAGAGAGAGACTTTTCCTGGGGAAGTTAATGGGGTTCATAAATTCAAAGTGAAGAGTCTTTATGGCTCGGGTGGTTTAAACGACACAAAAGATGTTCTCTGGCCTTGACTTAAAATACCCCTGTGAAGAGCTTCTTGTGCAGAACAGGAACTCACCTGGTTTCAGAATCACCAGCACATAGCCTGAATTTTTTTGGGGTGTTTAGAAGCAATATCAGCCCAACCAGAGAACCTGTTTGAGTCTTTGTGTTGCATCTGGAAACTCTTCATGCGACCACAGACTCTCAAGGCTGAGCTGAGCTGATTGTGTGATAACTTGTAGAGGTCAGCATTGTAATCCCGTGGCTTTCAGCTTCCAAATCATCCCAAAATGTGCAGGAAAAATTGCTTTAGCCTCCAGAAGAGTTCCCACAGTTCTTTCCATAACCAATTCTAACACAGTTACGCAAGAACCTTGCACTTCAATGTGAGTTTTCAAGAGTAATTTCACCCCTTTAAAACTTTACACTCATTTAGGTTGGAAATGACCTTTCAGTTGGAGTCCAAAATCATCTTTAGCAAAATCAGCTGAAATCCTTGTAAATCAGAGGAGTGCAGCTTTTGGAGAAGCTTTCTCCTCCCTTTATGATTGAGGCTAATTAACATAATGCTCTTTCTGCCTTCCAAAATGATCATTTCATCCACCCCCCTGAATTTTGCAACAATTCACAGAAGATTAATCACTAAAAGTGGCATTTCTCTGTAAAACTAAATTAGTCAGTGTCATTAGAATTTCCCAACACAGCTGGTAACAGCCAATGTGAGCTGGTGGGTCCTGAGCTGGGTCCAGCATGGGGCTGAATTCAGAGGTGTTCACACAGGGTTAATTTAAGACAAGCCTTACTGCCAGGGCCTCCAGCTGGGCTAAACTCTCCTCTGACAGTCACTGGAGTAAAATCAGCACCTGCCTCAATCCTGACTCTCTATTTGGGTGAGGTGAATCATTCCCTGGAAGTGTCAGGATCTCTCTAAAGGCTGCAAATGGACTCCCATGTGAACCTATTTCACAGATGTTTACATTCAGTCAAAAGAATCCCACCCAGCTCTTCAAAAGATCATTTGTCCTCATTTTTCTCGCTCTGAAATCATGGGAGGACCCACCAATCTTGCAAGGTTTTGTCTGAAGATGGTGGGACACCTTGAGAGATGTTTGAGCAACATGGTACCGCCCTGTTGATGAGAGATGCGCAACCTCCAGGCTGTCAGAGCTGCACTGAACGACTCAGAATGAAAAGGGAAGCCTAAAACTGCCCTGTCCCAGTCCCTGATCCAGACAAAGCTGCCTCTGTCATGCTGAGCACGATCAGGTTGTGAAATATCAGTGTTTTTAAGACCAATCACTGTAGTTGCTCAACAGCATGAGATAGACACCCTGATGCTTCCTCCTTCCCATGCTCTTGCTTCCAAACTTTGCTCTTTTCCTTGCTTTTTGACAAGCATTTCTCCTTGGCTGATCCCTGATGGGAATTCTGGATTGGGGCTTTTTTAACTATGGAGCACAGCAGCCAGTGACCCATTTTGGGCTGTGGGGAAACTGTGGAGAGGTGAAACTAGAATTAAACCTGGCCCAGGAACTGGGAAGTAAAGGTTGTTTCTTTAGATGTCAGCAAGGAGAATGAATCAGTCACAACTACTTAAGGAACCTCAGGGAACAGTTCAGGCATATGTGATGCATGAAGGCAGATCTAATTGGGGTGATTTTTTTGGGAGGAGGTTCATAAAAAAAAAGTGCCTGTCTCCATGGTAACTGAACACGCAGGAGTGCATTTGGTCTGGCTGATCACCAGAGTCCTCAGCTTGTGGCTACCCATCTCTTAAATAAAGCCTAATTCGTTGTTTCCCACCTTTTTTTCTTAGGCAGGAGCCTGACTCTCTTCTTCCAGTGTTACACATGAATGATTTCTTCACCCAAAATACAAAAAGCTCTGTTTCCCTGAACAGATCCACTCTGCAGGAAGTGCAGGGGGGTAGCCCTGGACATCCAACCCCTTGGTCTCCACAGAAAACTTTATCTCACATGTTTATTGTGCACTAAATCTGGCCCAGATGGGGCACATTTTCTAAAAATCATTGGGCCAGCACATGCAAGGGGTGAATCAAGCAAAGCAATCAGGACCTCATGTCAAATCTGAGGACTCTGTGCATGGTTTTCATTAGTTAATTGAATTAAATCCCCCACGTGGGTCAGTCCTTATCAATCAGCAGGTCCAAACACACTCAGCCAGAGCCCTCTGCTCCTTCCCAAAGAATGGGAATGGATCAATAGGGGAAGCAAAAAGCCCTCTCCAGTGCAAATATTGTCTCCAAGTTACTTGGTGTGGACTGGCAAATACAGGAAAGCACAGGAATATAAAAGATGATAAAAATAGTTCTACTGCAGCTCCTAAAAACAAGACTCTTGAAAGGTTTTTGTTCTGGAGGAGGGACAGAGGTGCATTGTAGAGTTATTATCGATCTCTTTGTGTAGATCAGTGGATTGGGGCAGTTAATTATTTTCCAGGGTTAGCCCATGGATAAAATCATACAGATTTGGAGGGCAATGCTTTGTGTATTGCCAACAGTATCTTAGCTCCTCTTTCAATTGATAAAATAATTAAGGGCTTGGTTGAAAGGGCATATTTCTCTCTGCCTGAAAGCATGAGATTTCAGGATGTTTCCAATAGTTGTTCATTGAAAGAGGAATAATCCATTTTCTGCCTAATTATTTTCAAGAGAGCAATAAAAACTGAATTAGGAATATTTAAAAAACGTAAAAAGTGCTCTACATTCAAATGGCCTGAACTTTGGTGATGTACCATCGTTTGCAGATGATAATGAAAATGTTAACCTTGGGAGAAGCCATTTTGTCCACAAATTAATGACAAATAAGAGGAATATTAGCTCCAGATTAATTGCTAAGTTCACATACTGCAGAGTGTGCTATATTTAAGTTGTCATTCGGTTCTGCAGGTTATATAACTAACTTTTAATTCACTTTTCCTCATCTAGCAAAAGATTCCAGAATGACAGAAGAGACTTAATAGCTTTCGCTGCAGAATATATGGAAACACTGAGGAATGGCACCAGTAAATGGATGGCTGAATAACCTGAGTGAGTCTTAAGACATTTCCCAGTTATTAGAAATTAACTATTATGGCAGAAGAAAATTGATCAGCTACAATTTTCATGTTCCTGAGGGATGATGAAAATGGAGATGATACTTTTAGGAACTCTAACTGGTTTTATTTCTTTTCACAGAGAGTTAAAAGCTGATCTGGGTTGTGGGGTTTCTTGATTTTCTTTTTTTTTTTTTTTTTTTTTTTTTTGTGGCACAGTCATAAAAGTAAAAGAGTCTGATGTTTCATGAGAAGGAATTTATGATATAATGAGTTCACTGAAGAGTGAAGTTAAAACAAAAAAATGATAAATCCTTTGGTCACACTGGTAAGTCCTATCAGAAAACAAACCATGACAAAATAGAAAATACAGAAAAGGATTTTAGTTCTCCAATGCTTGACTTCACAATTTGATTTCAGCAAGGAAAATCCCATTCATCAAGAACCTATCTCTGAAACACATTTACTCTGCGGCTGTTTCCAACCCTCAGTTCTCTTGTTTTCTTAAAAACTCACGGAAATGATGCTGCTCAGTTCTGTCCTATATGCAGCCTGGAAGGAGTATTTTCTGGGGCAAAGAAAAAGCCCCACTCTGGGCTTGCTGTGCCCTGAGCTGGGTGTCCCTGGGGTCACAAATGTCCTGAGGACAGGGGCACTGCCCAGAAAATCTCTGGGTGTGCCTGGGCTGGGCACTGGGAATTTGCTACCAGCACTGGGGACCAGGCACAAGGAAATCAGCGTTTGGTTGCCTTTTCTTTAAGAGCATGGATTTAAAGGGGCTCCGGATAAATTCCTGGGTGCAATGGGGTCTGCACATTTGTCCTCCTGCTGCATTTCTCCTCTACTCAAGTCTAATTCATGTGAAGGCCTGCCTGGCCAGGGAAATAATATTCTCTTGCCTTATGGGATAAACAAATGGATTCCAAGTATAGACTGCAGAAAATGAGTACCCAAAACTGTTGGAATTAATCTGCAGTGAATGACTGACTCAGGTACTGCCAGAAAAGCCACCAGCTGCTGAAATGGCCCCTGCTGGGATGGGAACTCAGCTCCATTCAGGAAAACAGAACAATTTTAATCCTTTATATTGCCCATGGCACCTCACCAAGCGTCTCTTAGGCTTCAGGAGTGGATTCTCTGGTGTTAAATGGGCACTGATACCCCATGCAGGGTTGGGCTACCTGTTGTTCCATCCTTCATATGGATTATCCTTGTAGATCTCACCCAGATCAAGCTGATATTGCTGTAACAAGGTCTTTCCTGGCCGTGCAGCAGTGTGTTTCCACAAAATCATTCTGGATATGATTTCTGAATGTTAGTGTTCCCAGAGTGAGACGATGGTGAGAAGATTCATTGCTTCAGCTGATGGATAAAAGTTTGAATTTTGGTCACAGAATCCTAGAATGGTTTGGGTTGGAAGGGACTTTAAGGACAACCTAATTCCACCTCCTGCCATGGGCAGGGACACCTTCCACTATCCCAGGCTGCTCCAAGCCTCGTCCAGCCTGACCTTGGACGCTTCCACGGATGGGGCAGCCACAGCTTCTCTGGGCACCCTGTGCCAGGGCCTCCCTACCCTCACAGGGAAGAATTTCTTCTTAATATCCCATCAAAACCTGCCCTCTATCAGTTTCAAGCCATTACTTTCTATCACTTCACTCCCTTGTAAGTAGTCCCTCTCAATAATATTGCCAAAAAGGGATATGGGCTCCTCCAAGGAGTAAGGATTGTGTGGGAAGCTGGGGAAATGTCTGTGCTCTTGCCAGCTGAACCATTCAGAGGAAAAGATGGTTTTCACATCATTTAAATTCTAGGTATTTTTGTGGTTGGTTTGTTTGTTTCTTTGCTTGTTTCTATTTTTTCCCCCCTATTCATTTTTTCCCAGCCGTATCGTCTAGCTCAGATTTCATAAATAAATATTTTTATCTGTTTTCTTCTGATGGTTAGGGTGATTTTCAGATAACATCCCATCACTTCCCCCTTAGAGGTATTGTGATCCTAAAATTGGGTCCAAACTCTGAAGAGCCCAAAGCTTTACTATAAGCTATAAAACACTTCAAGGGATAATAGGATATGCATCCACTTTCTCTGCATGGATGAGCCGGCGCTGCAGAGGTCAGGAGAAGGAGAGCTGTCTTTAATATCCAGCAATAAGCAGGAAAACTCGTGTTGCAGAGAAGACAGGAGCACTCCTGATGTGTTGAGATGCTGGGAAAGGCTTGGCAGGGAGGTGTGAAAGCTCAGGAAGCAAGGAAGGGCAGTAGCAATGGGGCTGTGGGCTGGGCTGGACCATGAATCCAACGGCACAGCCGGAGAGGAGCTGGCTCATAAAGTTAATTGATGGCTGCTTGCTCTGGCACTCACGTCTTTCAGCCAGACCCCCTCGTGGAAGAAGAAGGATTCGTCCTCTCCTGGGTGTTAAACGATGGTGAGATTAGTGGCCAAGGAACTATGAAGTCCTCCCTTTGACTCCCTCTGGCTGCCAGCATTAATCAGGTGATTGTCTGGGGTGTGCGGCGCTTCCACCTGCTCCTTCCTCCCAAGCCTCGGTGCTAAATCTTAGCCCTGCTTTGGGCTGACTTCACCCGGTCTGGGCTTGGCTGCTGTGGGGCTTCTGGCTCCTTTATTGTGCATTTTTGCATTGAAAGAGAAGATGGAATGAAGAGGGGTGATTTTAGAGACACAAGACCAGGTGGGATGCCTCAGTCCTTTGCTGTTATGATATCTATGCTATAAAATCTTTTAAATAAAGGCATTAAGATCCATATAAGTAGCTTGGTTTCTTACTCTATCTCCTCTGATAGCTCCTCTAAACCTTCTGGTTCTGATGATTTAACTAATTTTTCTTAATTATCAGCCCAAATTTATTCATGAGCTCTCTGATCTCTCTCTTTATGTGTTCATGGTGTCAGTCCTGCCATTCCTGTCACTTGTCTGAAGAGGTTTTACCACCTTCCCTTGTTTTCACACAGTCCAGTGGAATTTTTCTGAGTGATAACTTGCTTCAGGAAATGAAATGTGGTGAAGCTCCTCTCCTAAAACAGGCCTTGCTGCCCCTCAGTCACCTGATCAGCCCTTCCCCATGCTTCTTCCCAGGACAAATTAATTTACAGAACACGGATGTCCCAAATTGCACACTCATTTACCTCCTGGCCAACACGAGACGAGATTGTGCTGACCTGCAAAGAAACTCAATTTCACACCAGTTATAGAGGAAGAGGCAGCTATCAGGGAACACAGGGGAGTGGAAGACAGATGGGAGAGGCTGGATATTGTTCCCAAGATCACACATGAGATGGGATCCATCACATCTTGTACCATAAGGGAGCGGTGCCAGCACAACTTTGGCTCTCAGGGGTTCCTTTTATGCATTTTTTCATCAGCATCAAAGCAACTGGCAATGATAACTTGTACCAGAGCTTGGAGATAACAACCTCCCGAGAGGAGTGGAGACAGCTGTGCCTCAGAGACGTGGGATCCTGCCCTCTGCAGATGCTGCTGTCTCTGTTTTCATCTGCTGCACCACTGGGGGATTCCTCTGTAAACCTAGTACCTGCCTGGAATTTCTCTGATTGGGTGTGGGCACAGAATCATGCAATCCCAGAATCATGGAATCAATCAGAGAATCACAGGATGGTTTGGGTTGGAAGGGACCTGCAAGATCACCTGATTCCAACCCCCTGCCATGGACAAGGACACCTCCCACTATCTCAGGTTGCTTCAAGCCCTGTCCAACCTGGCCTTGGACACTTCCAGGGATCCAGGGGCAGCCACAGCTCCTCTGGGCACCCTGTGCCAGGGCCTCCCCACTCTCACAGTGAACAATTTCTTCCTAAAATCCAACCTAAAGCGACTTTCTTGCAATTTAAAGCATAAGGTGGGCACCTCTCTTTGGGCTAATCACCCTCAGCTGCCTTTTCAGCCTGGGGGGTAAATGAGGCTTCTTGATTTAGGACCCAAAAGCTCTGACCTTAAAGAGTGCCAAGGATGGGATGCAGCCACATGTCCTGGATCTGGCTAAGGACAGATTGGATGAACCCTGTGGATATTTTTCCCCTTTGAATGAGAGCTAAGAGTGAGCTGAAAGGCAGCAACATCCACAGAAAAGGAGACTCAGAGTCTCAGGGCCTGCAGGAGTCCTGCTTCACAGCTGCCTCTCTCCACATCAGGATTTTATCCACAGAGTCCACAAAGTATTTTATATGCACATGATATTCCTCCCATTTCAGGCTTGCATGGCCACTACGGTGTGGGGAGTAATTTTTCTCATGGTTGTTGCTAAGATTTCATCTCTGACGGTGGGATACACCTTGCTGGATATAATACGAGAAGCGGGAAGAATTCTGAGTGACTTTTTGTCTGCCGAGCAGCTCTGTAATGCTACACAAATAAGTTCATTGCTGATTTGTAAACAGGGTGTACTTGAGGAGGAGGAGCTGAAGGGTTTTCCTTTGAAGGCTCTTGTCAGCGCTGTCTGAACGCAGCTGGCAGACAAACGCAAAATGAGATTTGATGGCATGAAGGGGAAGGTGGAAAATGAATGAAGGTGGAAAATTTAAAATGAAAATGTGAAACAAACTTGTCATGTTGGCTTTTTGTTGATTTTCGGTTGGTTTTTTTTTTGGTGGGATGGATCATCAGCAAAATGAATCATCCTGGGCAAGGAGGGAGAGAAGTTCTGCCCTTGAGACCTTTAATGAATGAGCTAAAAACTTTGCCTGCCTCATGTACCAGGCTAAGACAGAGAGGTCAGATTTTCTTGGAGGCCAGACAGGATCGTGGCCCTTCTGGTTTTAATACCAAGGAATCTCACCTTGCAGGGCAGAATCCGTGTTTATGGACAGGGAAAGCAAACCCAAGGGCAGTAAGGGGCGTCCTGAGAACTCACTGAACAATAAGGGGAATTCTGCCCAGAAAGGCTGTGGCTGCTCCATCCCTGGAAGTGTTCATCCAGTTTGGATGGGGCTTGGAGTGACTTAGTCTAGTGGGTGGCATCCCTGCCCACGGCAGGGGATTGGAACGAGATGGTCTTTCTTGTCCCTTCCAACCCAAACTGCTCTGTGACTCTGTGATTCTCACTCACCCTGAAGAACTTCCCCTTCTCCCAGGGAATGGCTTCTCCCACCTCATGCTTGGTCTGTGGTGTTCCATGGGCTCCCAGGGGGTGCAGGCTCAGCCCCACTGCAGGTTCTCATCTGTGCTCCCATGTCAGGAAGGGCAATGCAAGGAAAGCAAAGCTTCCTATGGGATTGACCAGCTCTGCCTAAAAAGAAAGTGATGGTTGGAGCTAAAAAAGAGATCCTTGGCTCCCCTCCTTGTGGGTCCTGTTGCTCTGACACAACCTTCTTCCTCCTCCTCCACTGGGCAGTTCCAGGTTGGGATGATGAGAAAGGAGGATGTTTTCCCCAGATCTCCGCTCTGCCCCTGCGAGTTGTGGGAAAGAGTCGACGTATGATTCAAACACACCACAACTCATAAGGAAACTTCCCAGAAAATATGCAGGACTTTCCAGAGGAGGAAAGAACCCATAAAATCCAGCTGACACAGCTCTGGGAATCTGTGGCTGTTGTCATTACTTGCCTGGTAAGGAGTCAGAACCACGCAGGGATCTGTCACTGCCAGGAGGCTCTTGAACATCTGTGGCAACTGCAGCAGCATCCGAATGAGGAGGGAGAGATTAATCATGCTCTGGATGTTCCTGGCTAATGCATCTTCCCTGGCAGCCTGCAGTCGGTGACAGGGATGTCCTGAACTCTGATTTGCAGCGGGCTCAGCAGGGACACCCAGACAGCTGGGAGGATCTGGCCTTAAATGGCTTCATTTAAAAGTTGCTCTCTGGTTAAATTGCTTTCAAACGTTGCTAACTTCTCCCTTGTTTTTTTTTCCCTTAATCCCAGCTTTGAGAGCAGTGAATGAGCCTGGAAGTGGATGCAAACAGAAATTGGAGCTGAAATTGGTTGGTTTCGTTTGAGCAAAGCAATCAGCACAGGCGGTGGAGCTCTTTTGACTTTTGGGATCAGGGAATGAGGATACACGTGGGGATGTGGCACATATAAAAGGGGAAAAGAGAAAGCAGTGACAGCCCCTACAAACCCTGGCTGGATCAGTCAGTGAGCGTCTGCCTCCCCCACAGGTCCCAGATTTTGTCCCAACATCAGTGAAGGAAAAGGGAGTGGGATTAACTGTGTACATCAATGTGCTGCACAGAATCATAGAATTATTAAGGTTGGAAAACACCTCCAGGATCATCAAGCCCAACCTTTGACTGAACACCACCCTGACCACTAAACCAGATCATAAATTGCCACGTCCACTCCTTTTTTGAACACTTCCATGGCTGAGAACTTTATGAGCTGTCTTCACAGAAGGGTTTACAGTTTTTACAGGATTTTGATGTCAGCTGAAGGTACTAGGGAGTTTTCTGTGGCTCATGGTAGGTGAAACAGGTGGTTTTACAGACCCTTCTGTTGGCTGTCTGCTGGACACTGGCAGTGATGGCTCCATCTCCTACAGAACCCACTCTCACGCACATAATTTTTATACTGGATCACATTTTGTGCTGCCTGGAAGGTTAAAGTGATCTCTGGTTTCACCTCACACAAATAAGATTCACTCAGTTCTTGGCATCCTTTTAAGTCTTCTCCTTTCTGAGGCCTCTGAAAAGGATGGAATTGCAAGGGATCCATGCCAGCCCCACATCAGGAATAACCAACCTGTCTGTGCAAGTGCGGGGCTGCAAATCCACCAGTGAACACATCAGGGGAAGTGCCAGCAGTGATGATCAGGTAAACTCCCAGGGGCTGAGATGATGGAAGGCAGAGTCCTTGAGCTGAGTGCAGGAACAGGCTGTGGAGGCAGCAATTTTTTGGTGCTGTGGCATTTCACAGTTCCCTCACATTTTTGTTAACTCACAGATTCATGGTGAAAGCGGGGTTTTATTCAGTTTTGACAAGATCATCTCTCCCTCTGCAAGACAGGCCATTTAAGGAATAAAGCTTGTATAACAGCCTTTATCTGAAGGCTGTGGAAGAAGGAAATGAAATAGGGAACAAAAGAAACTGTTTCTGGCTCTCTGTGAAGGCAGAGCCACAGAAAACAAAGACCAGGTTCAACCAGACAGGCTCCTCTTGGTCTCACTGGTGTTTCCTGCTGCCTTCAGAGGTGAACAGGCATCCAGAAACAGAGAGAAACACCATGGGATAATCCGAGGAAGGACAGCGACACCTGACCTCAGGGAGAAGAGATATTCCAGGCCCAGGGTATGATTTCTAGGTAATTTCACTCCAAACCTTGATGCCGTGCTTATTCCATCTCCCGTGATGAACCAGAGCAGAGCTGCGGCCATCCCATGCTGGAGGAGAAATGGTCACCCATGAGAAGCCCTGGGCTCTGGACCGAGCATGACCACAAACCACAGCTCTCTTGGGGCACACGGGAGGGTTTCAAACTCACTGAGTCTTGACTGTGACACAACCAAAGAGCTGTTGGCAGCTTTTGCACCTAAACTCAACCACTACAAATCTCTCCCTGCCTTGAAAAACCTCATCCTTCCTTCAGGGGGCACAGGGAGCTGGAATTGGCACCTGGGAGTGCTCCCAAAGCAGCTGGTAGCAAAGGCTAGCAGTGTCTCAGGCCATTAGCCCTGGCTCTGTGCCACCAAGCCCTTCCACAGAGTGTCTGTCACCGTGATGGATGACAGCACAGCTCAGCTTGTCCTCAGCCAGGGACTCATAGGAACCTCCTCTGGGAGTTGGGGGCAGAGAAGGAATAAATAGGGCGTGAAAAATCTGTGGGGGAAGGAGGGAACGTCCATCCCTGACCGCCCCTGGACATCTCCTACAACATATTGTGGAGCTGGGGGAAGGATAACTGGGGGTGGCACCCAGAGGAAGGGTCATCTCTGGAGAATGGACATTCAGGGGGCTGCTGGAGGTGCAGGGAATGTGGGTGGGAGAGGGGAAAACTGCTGAAGATGCTGGGATGAGATGGAGCTGGGGAAGGGCTGCAGCCAGGTGAGTGGCAGGGATGGAAAAAGGGATGAAGAGTAGTACCAATATCACTTGTTAAATCAGGAAATGATGGGTCTGACCCTATCCCAGACCCACATGGAGGCAGATGGATATCACACACTGATACGAGCCAATTTCTGCAAGTTGCCAATGCCTTGCTAAGCCAAATCTCAAATAAATCCAGCTGTGTTTGCTGTGCTGAAGGCATTTGCCCCAGGGAGGGGTGGCCATGGTGCAGGAAGGTCATGTCCACATATTTTGGGGAAGCCCTTTCCAGGCCATGACCTAAATGATACTTGGTTATGTCACCCTGTGGCCTTAAGGTGGAATTATTATTTTTACTGTGCTTTTTGCACTTCAAAATACTTGACACACCACTGACAGTGGGTGTGAGGCTTTTGTGGGACCAAGAGCTGTGGGAACAGTTTAGGACCGTGTGGTGAAGGGAGAAACACCTGGGGAAATTCTGGGTGTAAGAAGTCTCCCGAGTGAGCAGCCCTTGGATTGTTCAGTTATGAAGACAGTGGGATTGATCTGACTGCAGAGAGTTTGGAGAACCAGGACCTGGAGATGATCTTAACAAACACAAAACCACAAAAGTTTGAAAGTTCCTGATGCCACATTAACTTGCATAAAGCTGGCCAGGAAAATCCTGTGTTTCTTCAACTTCTTAAATAGAGGCTGGCGATGCCCTCAGGATGAGTTTGCATCATTTGTAAACCATTTTTCACTGAATCCCAGAATGGGTTGGGTTGGAAGGGACCTTAAAGATCATTCAGTCCCCCACCCCCGCCATGGGCAGGGACACCTCTCACTATCCCAGGCTGCTCCAAGCCCTGTCCAACCTGGCTTTGGACACTTCCAGGGATACAGGGGCAGCCGCAGTTTCTCTGGGAATTCTATTCCAGAGCCTCACTGCCCTCACAGGGAAGAATTTCTTCCTAATATCCCATCTAAACCTATTTTATTTCAGTTTAAAACCATTCCCCCTTGTAAAGTGCCCTTTACAAGGACACTACATGCCCTTCTAAAAAGTCTCTCTTCCTTGCCTTTCCTGTACAAGCAACAGCAGGGCAGCATCAGCCCCGTTACGCCTCCGTTTTGGGGATCCTGATTGTTATTAATGATAATAACAGCCCTAATCAGAAGCAGTGCTGGGCTGGCTCCCGGCTGAAACACCACACAAGCAACACAGTCACCTCTCACAGCTCCCTGCTCTTTTGTGACACCGTAGGAAGGTGTAATTAACCTGACACCAGCAAGAAAAGCTGCTTCTTGGTATTTTCCCCAATCTTATTCTCCCAATTTTTTTTTTCCTTTTTCAAACAATATTTGAGATTCACCCTGAATTTTCTGTATTTTCTCTAGACACCAAAATGCTGCTCCTTCCTTCAAGTACTACTAACGTTACCCCGAAAGCAGAAATTTTGGTTTTGTTGACTTTTATAAATCACTACCCAAATATTTCAGCACCTGTTTGATTTGTGTAATCCTATTAATTTCATTCAGGTTTAAGCCTTGTCAGTTATAAAACCGAGGCCTGTGATGTGCTGTAAATTTGAAAGCACATGAAACACCAATTTAAGTGCACGATAAAAGAACAGTTTGCTGTGCTGGAAGCCCTCGAAAGCTGTGCAAAAACCACTCAGTTAAGGAAATAGTAGATGGAGAAATTACATGTATGTTATAATTCTGAATATATATGGGGAAACATTGTTCAGAGGTAAAGAATGTGCGTTGCAAAGGGTAGTGGTTTGGTCCAAAATACTCATTACTATTTACCTTCTGTGAGATAAGAATTAGGAGAAAAGCAAAGCATGCACAAAACTTGAAAGAATATAGAGAAGTTTATTAATAGACCTAAAAGAAGGAAAAAAAAATAAAATCATACCACACCATCAGAACACTTCTCCTCCCCCCACCTTTCTCCCTTCTCCCACTGACAATGTAAAAAGACAACCCTTGAGATGTTCAGTCTGTTTATCACTTCCATAACAACCTTGTTCAGTCCATTTAGGAAGAGGAGTCTCTCTTGCTCATACTATGGAAACATTATCACAACAAGACAGCCGCCCGGGTTGGTTCTCTGCTCGCATCATGTGGGAGTCCCTTCCCACGACTTGCAGCTTTTCCCACAACTGCTTTTGAGGGTCCAATCTTGAGCTACTGGGGTACAATTTTAAGGTTGAGCTGTTCAGAAACAAAAGTTCTCTTCACCCATTTCTGGGAGCATTTCATCTCTAAGAATAGAGACCCTCCTCCTTTCCTGGGAGAAAAAAGTATCTTCATCTCTGAGACTATCCCTGGGAGTATCTCTAGGAACAGAGGTCTTCTCCTTCCAATTGGAGCAAGAGTCCTCATCACTTCCATCTCTTCCTGTTCAAATTTCTCTTCAAATCACAGCTGCTTCAGCATTTGCTTATTCCAGCACAGGTGCTTTTTGCTCCCAAGTACAAGTTGAACACCCCACCCCACATGCTTTCATGAAATTACAATGGGTACTCTGATATATCATGGTCTATCACCACCATAGCTTTACAACAGAATATCAGCTTTAAGCATCTCCTCTTTCTCCTCCCTCAGGTTTTCAGCTCTTCACAGCACTAAAAGGGTTAATCTCATCCAGGCCTTGCAGCTGGAATTTCGCTTATTGCTGTTGGTCACATGATCTTTGCCGGGCAGCAGGGCAGCTTCAGCTGAATCTTGGCCGCACTGGAGAGGGGGAGCCGAGCCGCTCTGGCTGCCCACAGAAGGGATGTGGGGGGGCCGCGGGTGGAACAGGGCCCATCTGCTCCAGGGTGACTGTGGCCTGGCCTCGCCCAGCCTGAGCAGGGCCTGGCCTGGGCCCTGCAGCTACCTGTCCCAGCTCCGGAAACGAGAGAGAGCTCCCCCGGGCTTTGTCCATTCTTAAATGTGGACCACAGAGGCAGTCAAAATTTTAAGTGGCTTAAAAAATTGTCCATATTCAAACTAGCCAGTTGATAGGTTCTGTCAGGTCACAGAGGAGCTGTAAGCACCTCTTTGCAAGAGAATCATTTCCAGGACTATGCTTGCTAACCCATGACATAAAGTGACCAGCAGAAGGAAAAGATTCTGGATCCACTGCTGAAAGTGCACTGAACACCAAATGCCTCACAGTGAGCTGGATTCTGATCCTGACACTGATGCCTTAGATCTTGACCTTTGTGTTTTTCAAATCCTGTACTGCTTAGAGTGTAACTCTGAAGTTTCTTGTGGCCTGTTGGTTTCTGCTCTCTCAGGCTAGGTAGACATAACAAAGCCTCTCTGGGCCTGCACTCCAAGGTCACCCAGACTGTCCTAGGCCCAAAAAGTATAAACCAAAGAGCTTCTAAGGGGGGCAAGCGGAGGGGAAATTACATCATTGAACTGAAGCTTTAACTGGAGAATTAACCCTGATATGCAAATGAACCAAACCTATAAAAGTGGGAAGAACTCGTGACCTGTTGCCCATCTTGGGGTCCATCTTGGCAATAGCCAGTGACTCCCAGGGTGTACCTTTGAAAGCCTTTCAAATAAATACCTATTTTATTCTTTTACGCCTGTCCAGTCTCTGTGTCTAGGAGGCCTCTTAAGGCATCAACACCCAAAAAACCCAGCTTGTAGCACCTAAGAAATCATGTCTGCCCAGCTGGTGCCACCCAAGTGTCACCCCATCACCTGAGCTGTGATTTCACCTCCCTCCCACCCAGCCTGCCTCACTCTACTGGCTTGGAGGACTCCAAGCCCACAGTGTCCCCAGGAGATAATGAACATATTTCAGGCAATCAGTCACTGGGAGCCTGTTTGCTTCCACTTGTGCCACAGCTGAGTCCGTGGTCCTTTGGGAAACCCTCTTGTTTGATTGCTCAGGTCTTAGGTGACCTTGCAAATATCGTGGATCTACCTAAAAAGTATAAAATCATTCTGCAGGCAAACTTCTGAGGCAATTTATTAGCAAACCCTGAATATGTGTTGGTGC
Source organism: Corvus moneduloides (assembly GCF_009650955.1). Taxonomy (NCBI): domain Eukaryota; kingdom Metazoa; phylum Chordata; class Aves; order Passeriformes; family Corvidae; genus Corvus; species Corvus moneduloides. Next base: position 72,053,954 of record NC_045479.1, read on the forward strand.
AAATCACTTATCTCCTCGTCCTCTCTGGGAAATAAACAGATTTTTCTGTTTACCAAGGTAAAGCAGACTTGAGACTGAAATGGGGAGCCAAACACACTCTCTTCAATATTGCTGCTGTCATCTTCGTTGTCCCCACGGGGTTTCTCTCAGCCATCACCCATCCCTGGCAATTTTCCTGGGCTGTGAGCACCGAGCTAGGACAGATCCCCTGGTGCAAGTGCAGGCAGTGTTTCCAATATACAAAGCACTGCAGTGGGAAGGGAGAGCCCTCTGCTCTGCTCCTTCCCTGGGCAGAGAGTGAAGATGGTGGGCAGCTAAAGGGAGAACCTTGCAGAGTTTGAAGCAGAACTTTTTATTACAAAATGAAGTGCTGCACAGCCCTCTGGACCCCATATTATTTTGGGTTTTGTTCTGCTTCCAAAAGGTGCTGCTCAGCCCTCTCATTTTCTCAGTGCTGAGTGTTGTGAACTGTATGTGGCTTCTCCTTTTTCTTGTTTCTCATTCTAAAGTCATCCATGGCAGAGGAAGAGAGGGGGAGGGATAATTCTTGGATTTCGCTTCTTAAACCATTCCTATCACCGTGAATTATCTGCCCAGCCTCCAGGTGCTGCTGCAGAACCACAGCTTTCTGCATCGTGTGTTTCCCATGTCTCCTTTACCAGCCTTGTGTGGGGCTGGTGGCATTTTTATCCCTCTCAAATCCAGCTGATGGATCACCCTTGATGATGAATTAAGGTGGGGAGGTTCCTCTGAGCCCAAAACAGGATAAAACCTGTTGAATAAAAATGATGTGCAATAAGGAGTAAGAATTTCATTTTACTCTCTTGCTGACAGACATCTGGTGGGGCTCAGCTACACCTGGGAACCAGGAGAAGGTAGGTGATGTGCCCTACCTGACTCCAAGGTGCTGGGACCACCCCAGCCCAGCCAAGGAGGGATATTTTTCCAGCACCTCATGTGTACAGGCCAAGGGAGAGAGAAGGGATTAGTTTATGAGACAAGGAAGAGAAGAAAAGCTGTGTTCCCCAGCATGCTGTGGACTTGAAAGCTTTAGCACAAGAAAGAGTGAGCCCTGGAGCACTACCCTAGCATAAGATATTCCCACTTCTCCATTCTTCTCTCTTTTCCTAATTTTCTCCCCTTTGATCTTGACTTGCTGCTTCTGAGGCTTGCATAATTTCACCCTTGGGCAAGAGGAACAGCTACAAACCTTCCCTTTCCTTCCTTGAGACACAGCCCGCAGGCAGTTTTCTCATTCGGGTGCCTGTGGACTAGATCTACCTTCCACCACCAGGTCACCTTGATCTGGGTCTTTCCAGGCTGAACCAGGGATATTTTTTGGCCTCAGAGAACTGGCCATGACTTTTCTCCAGAGGCAACTTCACATGGAATCTTTGTGATGCTGATGGTTGGCAAGTTTGGAGTCCACAGTCAAGCCAATGTGGCTTTGGTACCTGAGGATGGCTCAGGTCCTTTCCCATATCCCCAGAAGTATTTGCTGGGGTGTCTTAGGCCACATTAATCCATCAGGGCTACTTGTGCTAGAAATAAATTGAGTTTGAGAGGTGCTTCCATGCATTGCTGAGCCCACGGCAGCAAGGAGAGGAGAAGAGCTGAGGTATTTCACTTCTGCAAGGCTCAAACTGCAGATGACACACAGAGATTCCCATTGGACATTTCTGGAGTGATCTCTAGGAAGTATAAATAGAGGTGGATAAAGGAAGAAACAGGAATTCTTTCCAAGGATCATGTTGTGACTGGAAAAGGAAATATTGCTTCACCAACAATTATTGGCCTCAAGATTTTAGAAATATTTTTGGGGTTTTTCCTCTCTTCTTGTCACTGAGAAAAAGACAACTGTGAGATTTTTCTTAGCACAGGGAAGTCACCAGCAGGACCAGGGAGCAATGATGGCTGAGCTGAGCTCTCTTTTCAGTGCTTGGAGGGTTAATATGGGCTTAAACCAACCCACAGAGCCCAAAAGCCTACTCAGCAGGCCTGTGGGTAACTCCAAATCTTCCTTGTGTTCAGCCTTTTTCTGCTGTCAGCATCTCTCTGGATTAGAACCCTCTCTCTGTGTACTTCCAGACAGAGTTTTTCCCCCCCTTTGATTCCACTATTTTGAGTTACACTTTGTCCTCACCTCCTCTGAGATGAAGATGTAGAGAGATTCCCACCCTATCACAAGAAAATTCCTGCTGTTCTTAGAGAAGCCAAAATCTAAGCCTGAAAAAAGTCTCAGGAAAGAGTTCATCCTCCAAAAACTGCTGCTGGCCCCATGCAGGCTTGAACTGTGGGCCTGGGCAGATTACTTTGGAGGTTTAACTCATCCCCCAGACTGAGAATTTGCCATTCTTCCTGTGAATTATGTCACATTCCTCATCAAATCTGTGCTAGTCACATGTTTTCCAGCATTTCTGTGAAAAGGATTTTCAGGGGCCGAATTGCTGCAAAAAGCAATGATGGTTGGTTCTACATTTAATGTTTTAATTACGATTTTTGTTTCTGCTTCCCAACTGGAAAGATTTTTTTTTTTCCTCTTTTCTCTTTGCTAATTGTGAATACTCAAAGACATTGGCCAGGTGCCTGGAGCTGTGCACACTTTTCTGTTGCAGGTATTTATCCTGAAAATATTTAGAGGAGATGTTGGCAATGGTACAAACACTCAGCTTACTGCAGAAATCCCACTCTCAAGCAAGTTGACTAATTTAAAAAAAAGAGAGAAGGAGTGGAAAGCCAGTGGTTTTAGTGTGAAAATGCCCATTCAGTTGCAACACTGACTGAAGAAATACAATTTTAACGTCCAAATCTGTCATAAACTGGTCATGTTAAATGTCTTAGGATCTGCCCATACTTCAAAAATAGATATTTTATATTCTTTGCCACTTTTGTCTAGATTCAGATTGCTGAAAGGAATTGCTGCTGGAGAATAGACGGTGCAAAGATGGTCCTGCAGAGCTGGAGCGCAGACCACAAGTTCTACCTCTTGATGACTTCTAATGTCACAGAACATGTCCATAAATACCCTTCCTCATGGAAGGCAATGTCTGCAGTGGTTCAATTGGTGATATCAGAATATTTGCTTCCTCTTCCAGCTATCCCTGCCCATGCAGGGGTGTTTGAACCCAATGATCTTTAAGATCCCTTCCAACCCAAACCAGTCAGTGACTCTATGGCCATTTTGGTTGGGTGGTGACATTTTTTGCATGGTCCCAGCTAATCTGAAATCATCTGCCAAGGAGCATCCACAGCTCCTTTGAGCCTCTGGAATAGATTAGAGGGGTCTTCTCAGCATGCCCCTAACCCCAGCACTGCTGAGGTTGCTGCTCAGCTGTGCTGAGGCAAACAGATTGCGTTGAAGATAACCAGATGTGAGCAGATAAAGGAGCTCAGTGGAATTGGGGCCATGTGTGTCTGATCTCTGAGAGCCTTCAAGAGCTCCTCCAAGCCCCAGTTCAAGCACCAGTCGTAGGCAAGCAGTGCCTCAGGCCATTTCTGGTGATTTAAGGCAGGTAAAGTCGTCAGGTGAGTAGGAGAAGTCAGCAGTGAGGAGGTGAAGGCAGAGCTGTGTCCAATCACCCTGGTCACAGGACATGGAATGAGCCTCAAAGATCATGAAATCATCCCAGAATGGTTTGGGTTGGAAGGGATCTTAAAGATTATCTTGTTCCACCCCCTGCCATGGGCAGGGACACCTTCCATCATCCCTGGGTGCTCCAAGCCCCATCCAACCTTGGACACTTCCAGGGATCCAGGGGCAGCCCCAGCTTCTCTGGGCACCCTGTGCCAGGGCCTCAGCACCCTCACAAGACCCATACAGATGAAGAATTTCTTCTTAATATCCAATCCAAAGCTGCCCTTGGTCATTTCAAAGACATTGCTCCTTGTCCTGTCACTCCATGCCCTTATAAAATTCCTTCTTGTAGCCCCTCTGGTACTGGAAGGTTTTATAGGATCTCCTGGAGCTTTATCTTCTCCAGGCTGAACAATCCCTCTCCCCCAGAGGGAAGGTTGCCTTACCTTGAAAATCCTGGTTTTTTAAGAACCAGAAAACACCAAATGAATGCTCCTGTGTGCTCAGGACTGCTCTACAACTGTATCAGCATCCTCCACCCCATGTGGGTTCCTGCAGCTTTCCTGGGTCTCTTTTAACCCTCTCATAAGGAAAGATTCAACAAGAAACTTTCTGTGTCTGATGAAAACGTCCACCAGGCTTAGAGGTGGTTATAGGACGTGCCTAGAAGTTTATCTAGATGTTTTCTCAGTCAGATGCAGCAGTTTGGGTGTCCCATATATACTCTTTTTTTTTTTTTTCATCATCCTCTTTTGCAGTCAAATGTAGCAATTCAAAAAACAACCTCCTTCCTGCCCCTTTCATTCCCTCTCTGAAAGGCAAACTGATTATTTCCTTTTATTATTTTTAAGAGTAATCTGAGCTTTACAGGACCTCTGCTGTCAGGCTGCTTCAGATATTCCATTGACAACTCCCAGCTAGATTTATCTCCGAGGATATTCAGTGCCTCCCGATGGCATTATCCTTCTGCTAATTGAAATTCTGTCCTAAGGAAGAAAAAAGGAAGATTTCCAAAGGGGGGTTGGAGGGGAAAAGAAATAGCATGGCAAAAAAACCAAACCAAAACAAGCCGCCGAGACAATTCCCCAGGCTAAAAATCTGGAACAATGTTTTGTTCCTTTCCCTCATAGTCAGCTTCCCAAAGGGGCTGAGTTATCTAATACTACATGGGGTAATCTTAGTAATTAAAGAATTTTTACATATATATGAAACCCCACAGTGCTGATCACAGGGCACAATCCAGTTTACAGAGCACTTTTCTGCTGGGATTCACCAAGGCTCTTGCTGGTTTCTTATCAGTTGGCTTTTTAAAAGAGTTTGGAGTGGTTTTAATCCATTTTTTTCCCCAGATGTTTTGCCCCATAACGTTTCAGGGTTTGTTATATGGCTTAAAACCCACACAGGACCCATGTGTATTTTTGACTGGTGAAAGACTCTTCTCAGAGTGCTGCTTTCAGAGTCAGGAGCACAAGATAACCTCAAAATTCACACCACTTGTTAAGAAAAGCCATTCCAAGTGTTCTGGAGATGCTGCCTAAGTCAGAGCACCACAAACCCTCAGGCCTTTCAGCTTTGAACTCACAAGAGTATTTAAGTTTAAACAAACATGACAAATTTGCTGCTGGTTTCTCTGTGGTTTGACACGGGTACAACTCCCTCCTGTCTCCAAGGGACTTGGTGATCATTTACATCATAAAATATGTGAAGGGTCACAAAAATGACAGAGCAGGCACAGAAATCTCTGAGCCAATGAGAAATGCTGCCCTGTCATGTCTCGTGTTGGGATGTCCAGCACTTCCAGGTGGTGTTTCTTGACCTATCACACCAAATTCCTGAATGCATGAGGCTGTGAAAGTTCTGGTGGAAGGAGAAAAGGGGATATTGAGATGATGTAAAAAGTGCCTAAACCCAGCTTTATCTTATGCAGACTGCCCAGGTGGTGTGGTAGAAGAGATGGTGTGATTTAAACACCACCCAAACTTTGGACCAGCATCTTCTAGTCCCAGCTTTGTGCCTGACCCTAGAAAATCCTTCCTTTCTAGACTTAACTTTCCCTTTGCTGAACTGGTTCTGAGGGTATTTCATAATGCCTGCCAGCTCTAACTTCCAAGGGATTCACATTCTGGCTGTTAATGAACCATTGAAGGGAATCTTTGGGAAACATGGATCACCTGAAGCTCAGGGTGCCCAAAACATCCCACAAACAGAAAGGTTGGAATCACTTAGTTTTATCTAACTTGTAATGCTGAAATGTTCCAGACTGGCTTTCTGCTTGTAAGTATCTGCATACAAATGCCACCAAAATTATAAAGAGGTGTCCCCAACCCCCTCCTTGTCTCCTAAACCATCAAAAAAATGCAATTAAGGGGAAATACCTTGTTTGGCCCAACTTGAAAAGAGCCAGGGTATGTATGTTTTCATTGAGGAGGTTTAATACAGGTTAGATGTCTGCAATCTGGCTCGTGCCAGGGAATGGGTTGTGGATAAATAGGATTGAGTAGCAGAATGACTGCTGTTCTCACTCCCAGGCTGAAGGGAACGGGATTGGGTGAGTGGTTGGCTGTGGACTGTTCTGTGAGACACCCACTGCTTTTATGTCTCTATTAAGAAGGAAAAGAAGGAGAAAGGAGGTGAAGAAGATTGGATGGGTGGGGAAAGTGAGAAGCCCTGGGTGAAGCCTAGAAGCGCCATCCTGTGAAGATGGAAGAATGGCAGGAAAAAGGAAGAATACACAGCCTGACACCCCCCCAGATGGCTCCTTGAGCTTGTCCTCCTGCAGGCAAACAGACCCCCTTTGAATTATGGGGCTGTAATTCTGTTTGGGGACGGTAGACGGGAAGAGGGGGGAGGCTGTGAGAGCCGTTTGGTGGTTTGTGACCTCCCCAGAAACCCTTGATGGAATTCCAGCCCCATAACTCACAGCTGCCTCTTCTGGATCCAATTCATCAGAGGTCTCTGATGTGGAAGTTGAGCTGGAGTTCGGAGCTGTGCCTTACCCCTGCTGGGGAGTTAATCAGATTGCCTTTGCTAATGCAAAGCAGGGCAGGTTTATGAGCCAGCTTCCCTGGATTCTGGTTTGGCTGGGGCACTGGGAAAGCACAGAGCAAACTCGGGTGCCGTTTATGTAATCGGATCAACGTCTGCACTTCTTACTTTCATAGCCATCCATCACAAAGAAAGAGCACAGGGCCAGAGCCGTGGCATGGCCCCCAAGGTGACCCTGGTGAGCCCTGGAGATTTTCCATTTGGCTCTTCCCAAGGGCTGAAAGCTGCCTGCAGGTTTGTCCTGAACTGCAGGTGAGTGAGACCCAACTCAGGGCCACCAGTCCTAACCCAAGACATGAGAGCTGGCTCAATTCCACACCTGAGGACCTGCCCTGTAACATTCCAGAGAAGAACAGGTCCTGATGGTATCTCAGGGCCTGTATTTTGGCACCCCAGTGCTCCTCCAGCAAAGGTTCATCCAACTGAACAGCACAGCATGTCCAGGACTAACTTGACACCAGCCGCTGGTGTCTGATGAGACAAAGCTGGGATGTCCTGGGATACAGCACTTGTTCCAGTGCATAGACTTCCTTCTGGCATCCTCTCTCTGCCCCCAAATTCTGCGTTTCAAAACTTAAATCCAGCTTCAGACTATTTTTTAGGGTTCATTCTCTTCCCCCCACCAGTACCAAGCAGGTAAACACCACACAGACTGAACCTTTAAAGCACCTCTTTTCCCAATATATTTTTTCCAAATACCTCCTGACCCTGCAGACCTTTTCCCAGCATTTTTTTTTGGTCTAGATCTGTGTATTTGGCCCTGTGAAGCCATAGTGTCTTAGAGCTTATGGGACAGAGAGAGCCAAACTGGGTGCATTTTTATCCATGAAGGGAAAAAATCCGTGATAGATGCTCATCCCAAGCTGTGCCTGGCCATTCTCTGGGAGAAAATTGTCCAAAATTGTTCTGGGGGCCTGCTAACAGCTAAACACCACAGACAACTCAATACAGAGCCTGGTACTCCACCTTGGCCTTCTTTTATTTACTAGCACAGATGTAGCCAGGAAAAACACGATGTCTGCTGGTGCTATCTGCTTGTCACGTTCCTGCCCACAACATGTTTGTGTGTCATGAGTTGTGACTAATTTGTGACCTGCCTGCCTGTGTTGTAGGAACGAGGGCTGCATCCCATATGGCAAACTGAAGGAAAGCTGGCCTGTGGAGAAGTCTTGGCATCGTGTTTGGTTCGGGGGGTTACAAGGTCAGTGAGTACATTTCCCATTAGACTTTATGAGAAGGCAGGAAATTCAAAGGGGTAAATAATAATAATAATAAAAAGAAAACAGTTGTTCTTCTCTCAATTTTTTTTTCCTTGAATATCTTAGCTGAAGGCAAAAGACCAAATTGGTTCCTGCTTCCCTCGCAAATGCTTGCTGGGTTGTGGGAACACAGCACATGGCAGAGAAGTTCAGGGTGTGTATAACAAGAGTTTTCCTAAAACAATTACAGCAAAAAAGGTCAAAGAAGAGCCACTGCTGGGATTCATCCCACCTGGCTTTGGAAAGGCACAGTGCAATCCTCTGCAGCTGGGTGAGCTCCTCCCTGGAGCCAGCCAGAGGAAACAGCATTTCCCTCAGTCACTGATCTATTTGAGCCAGAGGGGCTGTAATGAGATGAACTGGATCCTGGAAGGGCTCGGTTTTCACAGAGAGACAGGAGAACCCCCACAGGAGAAAACACCCATGGCCACTCAGAAAAGTGATCAGAAGAAGAGGTGATTTTGCAGAGATCCTGCTCTGATCAACCTGATCTAGTGGGAGGTGCCCCTGCCCATGACAGGGTTTGGAACAGGATCATCTTTAATGTTCCTTCCAAGCCAAAACATTCTGTGATTCTATGAATAAAACCTTATTGATCCCAGGAACATTTTCTTGCCACTCAATAAGCTGGAACACCTTGACACTGGAGCTGGCAGGTCTCTGCAGGGCAAGGGACTCAGAGTTATGGTCCCTATCCCTGTCACCACCTTGGTGAGGTGCACCTGGGGCTGAACACAGGGAAGGGATCCCTTGGACAAGTGAGATCCAATGGGAACAAGAGAGCTGATGCTGGAGTTGTACTCTGCTGAGCCAGAAAATCCCCAGGATGGGGAATGGTGAGGGGAACATCTTAATACAATCCAGGCAGCTGAAGGTGGGAAGAGTCAGAAAGCGGGAAAGGGGAAATAATAAAGGCAAATTGAATCCTCCCCAGGGTGCTGGAAATGGTCCTTCTCAGCTGACATCTGGGATTGCTTTGGGAAGCTGAGCTGCAGAAGAGTTCCCAGCTTTTAGCTGGGACATAAAGACCATCTCTGAGCTTTGCAATGCCTTTTCCCCTGCCAGGTTTCCATGGGACAATTGGGGGATATTATTTACACCGGGGATGTCCCAGACCTGAAGCAAGTGGTCGCCATTTCCTCAGTGGAGGAGCTGGAAGAAGGGAAGGATTGAGGTGCAGGAAATGGCCATCATTCCTCATGGACCACAAAAGCAGGAAAGCTTTGAAAATGCTTTTTTTCTGTAGCTTGTGGGAGGGAGAATCCAGCATGGACAGAGAAACACCAGCGGCTTTAGGGAAAGGATGTGGCACTTGGGGACGTGGATTAGTGGTGGCTTGGCAGTGCTGGGTTAATGATTGGATTCGGTGATTTTAGAGGACTTTTCCAACCTTAATGATGGGAAGGTGCCTCCTGCCTGCTTTGTAAATACCTACTTGGCCTTGAATATCCAGCTTAGCTCATTTGGGAGCTGGACAGAGCCGTTCCAGAGGCTGGAACTTGAAGTGGCTGTTGCCTCCAGTCTCTGTCACACACATGTGACCACAGCCAAGGTCTCGGAGTGTCCCAGGGAGCATCAGAGCAATGCCCTGTCCTGTTGCAGACAGATCCATGTCAGAGGTTTTCCTCCTCCCTCCCACTCTTGCAGCTTTCATTAAATCCACAGGGAAATCCTCTGCTGAGCAGCAGCAAGCCCACACATGTAATCCCCCCAAAACCAAACATTTTCCAGCTGACAACAGGGAGTTACCACAAGCCTGGAGTCTGTTTGTTTGGCTGTGCTCAGTAAGTGCAGCTCCATTTAATAATTGGAAGGGTGTTTTTGTGGGAATAGTTGGTGTTTTGTTTCCCAGTCTTGCAATGGAATACAAGAGGAAATTGGTCCAGGTTGTATTAACAAGGTCACAGTATTGGTCCCAACCATGCCCTATGGATTCTCCCGAATCTGTAACAACAGCTGTGTCCCATCACAAAAAGAGTGACTGGGTGGATTGGGATTGGTACTGGGCTGCAGAGAGCTTTGCCTCTGCGATTCCAGGCAATCCATTTCACCTCTTCATGCCTCAGGTTCCTCTCCACCTTTTCCTGTCTGGTCTCATTGACATGGAAGCTGTTATTTGTACAGGGACACTCTCTCTATGCAGTGTCTGGCAGAGACACAGCCTAAAACAACTCTGGTGGAAGTGTTAAATACAACCCCTTTGTCTGGACGGAAGTTTCCAGTGAGATAGTTTAGGTTTGAAAAATGCCCTGAAAAACAAAACCCTTCATAACTCTTTATTTAGAGGTGGTTTTGGGTTTTACCCTAAACACACTGATAATTCAGAAGAGCTGAAACCTGAAGCTCTTCCTTGCACACAAAAATTTTTAGCATCAATTCCTGCAACTCACCCTGCTGACCTGAGGGGTCTGATGGGGGAGGCTTGTGTGGGTGACACCCTGCTGGGACTGGCTGAGCTGTGGGTGGGATGTGATGGCAGAGTGATCTGAGCCCAAAGCTTTTCCTCTGTGTCCCAAGGAGCAGCTGGACAGAGACATCTCCTTTCCATGGCTGGACATGGTCAGTTATAGGTGTCCTTCTATAGGTACCCCGACATTGCTGAGCAGTACCAGGCTGAAGCTGCCAGAGCTTCATTCAACTCCTTTCCCTCTTTGAAATCCAATTTCTTACTTCCTTTTCATGCTCTTCATGGAGTTGAGACTGCAGAAAGCTGTTTGCTTTCCACAAGCCTCATATGTGGTTCCTTTAGTAGCATCCCTAAATTTGTGAGCTTGTCAACCATTTTTTTTTTTTTTTCCCCAGAGCTGATGACACCCTATAAACAAATGGAAAGGAATTACCTGTCTGGATCCCACCTCCGTAAGAAAAAAAAAAAAAAAATCAAACAATCCAATAAATGCCTTTTTGTGTGACAGGGAAAAGAAAAAAGAGTTGACAAGAAAGGGAGGGAAGAAGGAAGGAAGGAAGGAAGGAAGGAAGGAAGGAAGGAAGGAAGGAAGGAAGGAAGGAAGGAAGGAAGGAAGGAAGGAAGGAAGGAAGGAAGGAAGGAAGGAAGGAAGGAAGGAAGGAAGGAAGGAAGGAAGGAAGGAAGGAAGGAAGGAAGGAAGGAAGGAAGGAAGGAAGGAAGGAAGGAAGGAAGGAAGGAAGGAAGGAAGGAAGGAAGGAAGGAAGGAAGGAAGGAAGGAAGGAAGGAAGGAAGGAAGGAAGGAAGGAAGGAAGGAAGGAAGGAAGGAAGGAAGGAAGGAAGGAAGGAAGGAAGGAAGGAAGGAAGGAAGGAAGGAAGGAAGGAAGGAAGGAAGGAAGGAAGGAAGGAAGGAAGGAAGGAATTCGGAAGGAAGGAAGGAAGGAAGGAAGGAAGGAATTCGGAAGGAATTCGGAAGGAATTCGGAAGGAAGGAATTCGGAAGGAATTCGGAAGGAATTCGGAAGGAATTCGGAAGGAATTCGGAAGGAATTCGGAAGGAAGGAAGGAAGGAATTCGGAAGGAATTCGGAAGGAATTCGGAAGGAAGGAAGGAATTCGGAAGGAAGGAAGGAATTCGGAAGGAATTCGGAAGGAATTCGGAAGGAATTCGGAAGGAATTCGGAAGGAAGGAAGGAATTCGGAAGGAAGGAAGGAAGGAAGGAAGGAAGGAAGGAATTCGGAAGGAAGGAAGGAAGGAAGGAAGGAAGGAAGGAAGGAAGGAAGGAATTCGGAAGGAAGGAATTCGGAAGGAAGGAATTCGGAAGGAAGGAATTCGGAAGGAAGGAATTCGGAAGGAAGGAAGGAAGGAATTCGGAAGGAAGGAAGGAAGGAAGGAAGGAAGGAAGGAAGGAAGGAAGGAAGGAAGGAAGGAATTCGGAAGGAAGGAATTCGGAAGGAAGGAATTCGGAAGGAAGGAATTCGGAAGGAAGGAAGGAAGGAATTCGGAAGGAATTCGGAAGGAATTCGGAAGGAATTCGGAAGGAAGGAAGGAAGGAAGGAAGGAAGGAAGGAATTCGGAAGGAAGGAATTCGGAAGGAAGGAATTCGGAAGGAAGGAAGGAAGGAATTCGGAAGGAAGGAATTCGGAAGGAAGGAATTCGGAAGGAAGGAATTCGGAATTCGGAATTCGGAATTCGGAAGGAAGGAAGGAAGGAAGGAAGGAAGGAAGGAAGGAAGGAAAAGGAAAGAAGGGAGGGAGGGAGGGAAGGAGGGAGGGAGGGAAGGAAGGAAGGAAGGAGGGAAGGACGGACGGTTGGTTCCAAAATGTGTGGGTATGGGGACATGGGTTAGTGGTGGACATGGCAGTGGTGCTGGGTTAACAGTTGGACTCAATGATCTTAAAGGTCTTTTCCAGCCTTTCGTTGACTACAATTCCATCCCTCTGGCTCCATTTTGACACAGGAAGCAGGAATCACAGCCTGGGGCATTTTTATTTCTTTATTTTTTTTTAATAAACTTTATTCTATATTACAAATAGGTTTTTTTTTTTATTTTTTGTTCTGGACTGCAAAATAGGAATGCCTTATATTTACATACACAGGTATACAATTAATTATAACAAAGGTACAGAAGCTTTGCCTTTACCAAGTAACAACGGGATTCCAATTTAAATAGTATAGATTTATTTCTTTTTAAACTAGGATCAATTCAAAAGAAAATCAAACCAACGACAACAACAACCTAGGAAAAAGGATCCCAACCTCCTTTCTAATGCTGTCTTGACATCTCTTTGAGGCTGTTAGTAACACTGTGGTGAAAGGAAATGTCTTTCCATTGATTTCAAGGTGGAAGCTTTAGCAAAACAGAGAATGAGACTTCTAGGCTCACGTGTATGTCCAAGACACGGGGTCAGACACAAGGAAGGGCCTCTCTTGTGACCTTAAATAAGCCAGTTGCCTCTCGATTCCTTGGGGAAAACACTGGGAGCATTTAGCTAGCACCTAATCTCTCTGCTTCCTTATCCCAGCCTGGGCTGGAAAGTGGAATTTCTCCAGGGAATGGAGAAAGAGCAGCATAGAAAGTTTAAATAACACCAAGTTTCTCTTAAGATACTTCAGAAAGGACTTCAAGCTTGGACATGGGCCTTGATTTCTCCAACTGGCCCTTGTGCCTCAGTCTATCTGAAAGTGAACAGCAACTTCTCCACTGGGGAATGCCAGACCACACCAGTAAGAGAAGGGAATGCTGAGAAGAGCCTGAACGTCCTGGTTTTCCCCTCTGTTTTCCACACCCAGGTTTGCTTTACTGAGCTTCCCTGCACACTGCTCTCTGCTGCGAGCGTCTTTGAGGTGATCTGTTTCCAAGCAGAAAGAATTTCTTGAGGTAAACTCTCCATTTTTAGAACAGAAGATTAAAAAAAAAAAAAAACCAAACAAAACCAACCAAACAATGAACAAACAACGACGACAACAGAAATCACACACATGACAGGTTGATCAGACTAAGCAGATTTATAACTTCAGTGGGGGTTTTGGTGGGTTTATTTTTCCAAGTGTAAATCCTGTTTGGTTTTTTTTTTACTTTTTTTGACATCTTTCTACAATTTTTTTTTTTTTTTTTTTTGCTGTAAGCCTGTGTCCCCTTGGGTCCTTCTCCAAGTGTAGAGAACTGAGCCATCCCAAATAAAACACAGTTGACAAGCTCCATTTTCAAAGCATTCTCCACGAAATAGTTATTCCCAGTAAGACAACACAATTTTTTTGGAGAAAGAGGCATTGCACAGTCACGGAGGTGAGGGAAAACTGCAGGATTCCATGGACCAAACACTACCCTGAAATGGGAGCTGCCAGGTGCAAAGCAGGAAAATTCTGGCTGGGAATGGGCAGGAGGCTGAGGTTCACACCATGATGTTGAGGTTCATGCATTTCACCAGTTTCTGCTCCACAGCACACCAAGTTTGGATGGCAAGAGTTAGGACATCCCAAAACCTCCACCTGCCCTGGAGTACAACTGTGACTGCTCATGAAATGTACAGAGCAAATTGTCCTGGAATCGCTAAGGCTGTGTGGTCACCTAGAGAAGCTGTGGCTGCCCCTGGATCCCTGGATGTGTCCAAGGCCAGGTTGGACTGGCCTTGGAGCGACCTGGGATAGTGGAAGGTGTCCCTGCCCACAGCAGGGAGGTTGGAATGAGATCCTCCTTAAGGTCCCTTCCAACCCAAACCATTCTGTGATTCCATGATTCTGAGTGTCCTTTGTGCAGACACAAATGTATGTCCCACTTAGCAGAGCTCTGGGACTAAGTCCTTCCAGGTTTCCAACCTTCCTTTGGAATAGTCTTCTACATAACAGTGTCTCTTCCCAAAGCCCTTCATTAAAGCTTTGGGGAAGGACAGATCTACATTTGATGTTTTGACTTAGTTCTAAACGGTTATCTTGATATTGGCTGTTATGTGCTTGGGTTTTCCCAGACTCCAAGAAATTCAGAGGGGACTCAACAGTGAGACTGACCACTGGACTCTTCAAATTTGATCTATCAGTTTTCAACAGCATCATTAAAAATAATGACAATTATCTCATTTGCTTGGTCTTTTTCTCTTCATGGCAAATATTTTCCTGTGGGTTAATGCACAAGATCTGGAAACTTCGGTAATCACTTGTCAATCTAAGCAATTACCAAACAAAATGCTGCCGGTAAATCTTCTTCATGGCCCAATAATTTTTATGGTCTTCAGTGTCAAAGAAGCAAGATAAGACAACTGCAGTGGTAAAACTACAGGGATGAAAATTGGCATAGTCCTCTTATCTAATGGAGTGAGGCTGGGTTGGACAAAACCTTCAGATACGTTCAGAACAGGAAGAAGAGTGGGAAGAGAAGGACTGGGGCACATTGAGACACTTGGACTCTGTGATCTTAGAGGTCTTTTCCAACCCAAATGATTCTATGACTCTACGCTGGGAGAAGAAGGTGACCTTGGGTGGCTGAATTTCTCCTCGATTGTTCTCCCGTGCTGTCTGTTGGAGGGCACACGATCCCCAACACCTCATTCCAGACACACAGCTTTCCTCGGACTAGTGTTCACTGGAAGGCACAGTCTGCACCACCACATGACACGATGGATCAGGTCTCAGATCACTGTCACTGACAGCTGAGTCCCACTCAGAGGGAGGACACAAGGTGTTTGCAGCGGGGCTGTACACCCTTCGTTCCTCCAACCCAGCTGAAAAGCCCCAAAGCAAACCCTGCAGTGAAGAAATAATCTTGACTCTCCTGGTAGAACCTCAGGGAGTCCTCGTGAGTTCCCTTTCCCTGTTTCTGATGCTGCAAGTGTCAGCATTAATTATTTGATTGCAGTGTTTGAGAAAGGCCCATAATGATCAGCCTATCATCTGGCATATTCTGGCTATTAGGAGCCTGTCCACAGACCTCGAGGAACTCTGGCTCCAGTTCTCTCCATGTGGCTTGAAAAACAGTGTGGGACACTACCTATTTACCAGGAATTTTTGGTCAAGTGTGGAAAGGGAGGTGGGGGAAAAGAAATCAAAGGAAAAGAAAGCATCCGTGTTGTAGTAGGGCTCATTCTTCTGCTTGTGTCTTTGTTTTCAGTTGTATTTTACATGCACTTAAAAAATAGTTAGCTCAACAGGTGAGGCTGGGAAGAAAGATGCCAAGACTTCTCATAGACTGGGGGATTCTGGGACAGTGGTTAGAAATGGGAAGGGCACTGAAGGGGACAGGGGAGGAAGCCCACGCATTTACATCACGATTCTGGCACATTTTCCAAGCAAAAAAGCAAAACCAGCTCAAACACCAAAATAAAGAGAAACAGAAAGACAAAAAAATAAAGAGGAGATGAAAGAGAAGCAAAACACAGGTTTTCTTTCAAATCCTGGGCATGGGGGAAAGAAGAGGGTGGAGAGAAAGCAGAAATGCCTAAATGGGAAGTTGGGAAGGGTTAAGACACCAGTCTCCTGGCGCTTCCCGTTTCCCCTAAGTGTTTCATTCTCAGTGTCTCTGAGGTGTTCAAGTTTTTGTCAAAAAAATATATATATATAATATACAGATGAAAAACTCCGTACCAGCAAGAAGAAATAAAATAACAACCATGGAAAACAACCATAACAAACCAAAAACACAGCCCTGAAAACATCGAAAAGAAACAGGGTGAGTCTCAGATTTCCCCTGTGGTGTTCCTCTGACTTCAGTAACAGTGCAGGATCACACCAGTTCATTTTGATAGTTTTCTTTTTTTGTATTTTTGTTAAACAGCTTCTTCTTCCTCTCATGTGCGCATGTCCAGGCAGGATTGCCCATCACTCATAACCACTTCCCTCCAAGCCAGCTCTTTGTCCTTAGACTCCTACCATCCAGCTGTGAGTACAAGGCATGACAATAGGGTCCATATTTATTTTTTGTGGCACTTTGTTTGTCAAAACCTTTGGTTTCTTCCTTTTTTTTTTTTAATTTTTCCCTTTTTTTTTTTAATTTACGTACTTATAAAAAATATTGTGTTTGTGTTGTTTGTTGTCATTTTCTTACCACTGGCTCTGGTGGGACTTCCCACTTTCACAGCCATGATCAATGGATCTGGAACAAGCGCCGACGTTACCAAAATGGATCAACAAAACCATGGCAGAACCAACCAAACCCAAATCATCCCCAATGCGCAGGCCTCTTAAAACTGCTGAGATGTCCATAAGGTGCATGATGAGTCCATCAGCTCAGCAATCCAACAGAAAGCAAGCAGAACCAAAAAAAAGGAAGGAACGCACACGCGCACACAGATACACACGCACACGCACAAAATAATCAGAATTGTAATCAAGAGAGAAATGTCTGGGGGTTTATAACCAAGACGTGTCCCTAAGTTTGCTGTTTCAACATGAATCTGGTGATTTTCTCCCCACAGACATGTCCAGTTTTGGACCACTGTTCTTTGAGTGTTTTTGGACTTGCCTACGTGTGTATCTGCTTGGCTGAAGGAAACCCTCCTGCTGACTGACTCCTGCTTGCACCACATCCCCCCTCACACACGCTCAGGATCTGTCACTCCCAAGAGGTTCTGGTTTGATAGCAAGAGACAGGAATAAACCCAAATGAACTCACTCTATAATCAATTTACACACCCTGCCTTCACCCCTTCCTCCCTCCAGGTGCAAAGCAGATCCAGGCTGCGGCTCCCAGGATGGGGTGAGGTGGATGTGGGCTGATTCTCCAGCCACTCTTCCATCTGCCAGGGAGCTCTGCTCATGTCTGGGGAGATGAATGCTGACCCAGCTCTTGCCTCCCTGGTATACAAGGAAGGTTCTCCACACACCATGGGTCTCTAACCATGGTGTTATCCAGGCTGGAAGCTGTGTGAATGGAACAGCTGAAGGCAGAAGAGATGCAGGAGCTTACTCCCCTTTGGTTGGCCATGAAACCAGTTGAGATGTTGTTTTGGAGAAGCTGAGCAGAGGATGGGACAGGGACAGGGTGATCCCCCACAATCATCCCATGGTGACAGCGATCCCTGAAGGGATAAGAAGTGCAAAGAGAGATAAAATCCTTCCCAGGCAGCAACTGTGCCTTCAGCAAGGCCTGTTGGTTCCAGAAACAGAGAAGAGGAAAGGCCAGGAGTTGGCACCAAAAGGCAGATGGGCTCACAGCAGTTCAGAGACCTCCAGAAGACAGGCAGTTCAGCTGGGGTATCTAGGTAGAAGAATTTTTGCAGTGTTTCATTTGGATTTCCTCCAAGATTTCCTTCCAAAGTGTGTGGTGACACTTCCTCTCAGGAGTAGCTTGGAAGGAAGGCTTTGCCATCAGCCCCATGCACCACCTTGCTTCACAGCAAGCATTTCAGTAACCCTCTGATATTCCATCATGGGAAAACAACAGCTGTGTTCCAGTTGAGGAAACAAAATGGAAAGAACGGCTTAAAAAAAAAAAAAATCCTTCTGGTTCTTCTTTTGAGGCTGAGCTTTTTGCCTGGAACAAACCGAGGCCTGTGGCTCCTGCTTTCCAAGCTGAGGTGGGAATGAGGGGGATGATGCTGTGCTGTCCATTGCCAGGAGGAGCAGAACCACCACCACCACCACTGACAGGATGCCACCGAGCAGAGAGAGCATTTTGCTGCAGTGCTACGACCAACAGGACACGACGGGAAAGACGGAGGGGGACACGCGGCTCTTGGAAAAATAAGAAGAACCATATGAAACACATGGGCAGGGGAGCGTCGGTCTCCTCGTCCCCTCTGGACCCTTTCCCTGCCCCAGGAGAGCAGCTGTCTGCCCAGGCAGGATGAGCCACAGCGGTCCTGCTCTGGATGGAGCTGTGGCATTTTTCGGGGAGCCTCAAGGCTGCTCTCCCAGTGGGTCGCTATCAAGAGATAGAATTGCAATGGCTCTGCAGGAGAGGAGCTGGATTGGCTCTGCTCTCCAGGAGCCCTGCAGGCAGGCTGCCTTCCCCTTCCCCTTGGGGACACTTGAGTAATACTGAGTTCATTTCCATGTCCGCTCCAGAGGCTACAGCCCTCGGAGGGCAGTTAAAGCAGCATGACAGAAGTTACCTCCCAATTTCACCTCTGCAGAGCGAGGATGTGATGCTGGGGGAGGGTTGTTGGGGTTTTTGTGTGTGTTCAATAGTTTTTCTCTAGGGCAAAAGGCAGAGGGGAAGCTGTGAAAATGAGAGCTCCACCCAAATGTCTTCGTGGCCCCAGAGCCAAGGTTCCTCTGCAGTCTTCTTTTAATCCCTGGGGCTCTGTCGCTTTGTCCATAGATTTGGAAAGAGAAGGAAAAGAGAGAAAGAGAGAGGGGGAGGGAAAGACAGAGAGAGAGAGAGAGAGGAGCGCTGTTTGGGTGACTCTGCTTACAGCCCATCAAAACTTGCACTTGGTAAAGATGATGATCTTGAGTGAGGCACGACTTGGTTTATCCCTCCCAGGGTGTCCCTGGCAGGACAGTTCTCAGCTATCTATGCTCATGAGGGTTATGACTTGTTCAAGTTTGTAGGCAAGTTTCTGTTTCCCAGCCTGGTCGTCTTGATCAAGGGCTCCAAGAATCTGGAAAAGGAGAGAAGAAGAAGTGACAGGGATTTGGGTTTTTTTCCCCAAAATGACTGAGTCCAGCATCTTAGAGCAGCAGAGGAGGGTTAGCTTTCTCTGAGGTAGGTCCCAGGCTTAGCTTAGATCATTCAAGGCAGGTCAGTCAGCAGGAGGGAACTAGGCAGGGAGTTTGGGATTGATCTGACTCAATGCAGACTTCTGGATTGCAACCAATCAAATGGATTCTTATCTTGGAGATCAGTTATTTATGAGCTTTATCCATCACCTGGCCATGCCACTGGAGATGCCCTAAGGGGTCTTACATGGCCTTCAATACACAGAACCATGCTGGACATCTTAAAGTGTGTGTTGGACCATTTTTGGGTGTTTTAGGGTATCTGGAATGACTTTGGGCACAGGCCTTAACCAACTTTTGCCCACATTGGATGTAAAGCTCATGTAGGGCTCCTCTGCAGTGCATTAACATCTGACCATCAACTGCTTCAAACCAGCTGAGCCTGACTGAACAAGAGTGAGCGACAAAAATAACAGGGATCCAGACAGAGCAGTACTGAGGAGACCCAAAATCCCCGACCTTCCCTTCCCAAACCCCAAGCCTTGTTTCTCATTCCTTAAATCCATCGCCTCCCAGGTATCAATGACACACCCTGGGGCTGGGTGGGCTGTCCCCTGGTCCCCCAGAAGTGTCCCAGGCTCTCACCTCCTCGCTGTACTTGCCCACGTAGGAGTAGATCTCAGAGAGCGCGCTCATGGTGTTGAACTCGTTCATGTGCATGCGGGACTGCTCGGCCAGGTAGGCGTTCATGTCCTGGTCACTGATTGCTGGCATCTTGGCGATGTCTGAGTAGTACCTGAGGGGCACAAACACAGGTGTTTCTTAAGGGGAAGAGCAGGAGCTCAAGACGTGAAATCCACAAACAAAAAAGGAGAAAAACCACCCTTAGTGTTGGTGCATCAGTGAAATACCTGCTCATGCTCTTCTTTTACAGCATGACTTGGCCAAAGTGGAAATGCCTGAAGCACTAATCCTGAGCACCACATGTGTTGTATTCACCCCAGTCTGAGACTGAAGCCCCAAAGAGTCTCCTGTAAAGTTTCCCCGTGCCATGAGAGTAGTAGGAGCGGGATTGAAGCTGGATCACTTTGTCAGACATTCAAGGGCTTTTAGCCCTGCCCCTATTCCCAGAGAGATCTTGCTGCCCACTGAGAGCTTAGGATTTCACTCCCATGCACAGAAAAAACCCAAATATTTGTATTTTTCCTTGCACCATTCTTGCACCAGTACTTCTGCCCCATTGCTAACATCACCCACCTTCCCCACTCAGTCCAATCTATCCCAAAAACTCTCCTGCTCAGCATTTCCTTTTGGCCCCCTATTTTAAGGTGGCCTGATATTTGTGACAACAGCCTTCAACTCCAGTCTAACTGGGAAAAATCTGCTTTTCCTAGGAGTCAATACCATTCTCCTGGAGCTCAGGAGGACTGGGGGTGTATCCATAGGATCTGGATCCCCCAGAACCATTGCCCAGCAGGCTTCATCTGCAGAGTGGTGTCTCTTTAAGGAAGTTGCTATTTTTGATGTCCTTTGTCCCCCGGGTAAGGCAGGTCTTGGAGGACAAGGTTTGCAGAAGGTAATCAGTCACTGTCATTCGCAGCTGTGCTCTGCTGTCAACTGGTTAATTAGACGCCATCATTTACATTTTTAATTTCTGCAATTTGACATTTTGTGCATAAGGAAAAAAAAAAAAGAAGAAGAAGAAGAAGAAGAAGGAAAAAAAAAGCCCGTAGCTGCAGCAATCCACAATTTTATAATTAGGAGGCAGAGGGGACGGGGAGCCAAAAGAGCTGACAGGTGTCCTGTAAACAGCGTGGAGACACCTGCTGAGATGGAGGCTGCTTACCACTGCAGAGAAATTGGACACTGAAGCGCTATGTAATGAGGATCCTTGAGGTGGAGGGAAAATACTCCCCGTGACAGAGCGGCTGCTGGAGTCTCCTGTGGGAGACAGAGCAGTGCAAAAGCACAGGGAAAACCCTTCCACACCAGGAAGCTCCAGTTGAGCTCAGTCTGGTTTTGTGCCCTTCAGTCCCACCCTGATTTACCACAAAGGGTCAGTCTCTGTTGATAACCTGATTTTGGTGGTGGGATGTTGATGTAATCCCTGGCAGAGGGAGGCATAGGAGGCAGAGGTCCTTCTTGCCCGACTTTTTTCCAGAGCTAAACTCTCTTTCGTCATAAAAACTCGTGCAAACCTTATTAATTTTACTGCAACATCCAGCAGGAACAAAAACATCACTCTCCCTGGAGTCCTGGCATTTTGTCTTCTGGGCTTAGGAGCAGCCAGAAATCTTAGTCCAACTTAGTCCCATGGTCTAAATAACTCCCATTCCCAGTGCTCCACTGAAAAGCGGTGTGGGTTTGTTTTTCTTTGCACTCTGCCTAACCCTCCGTCCCCATGTGGACTTGGACAGTTGTCTGTGAGTAAAGTCCTGCAGAACTACCCCCAGGAGAAGATGTTGAGCATGGCAAATGAATATTTCTAGACCTTTGCCACTCCCAGAAAAACTTAAATGGGTTTTGGCATCACCCACTGGAGAAAACCCGATCTGTGCTACACAAGGGAAAGCATCAGGAATTGGTGGCATCCATAACACTGCTGAGAAAACAAGGAATCTTAGGGTCAAAATGTAAGGTGTGCCTTGGCACTGGAAAAAAAAAAAGTCCATGTGCCAGCAGCACATTTCACAGACTTGTGGGGAAAACAGGCTGCAATGCAGTGAAATGCATTGCTTTATGGACCCTGAAAAAAGAGCAGCTCCTCATGAATATTGGATGGACATCCTCCTGATGGGTGAAATGAGAAGAGAAGGGGGCTCATCACAGCAAAAATAAACGGGGTCGGTGGAGGAAATCAGAGGTGCCAGTGTGGCTCTGATGAACAGCTAAAATTCTCCTTTTCCTCTCTGGTTGAGCTGTCCCCAAATGGTGGTAGGGTAGTGGGTGTAGGGACAGGGTGCTCCCAAAAAGTGGAGCACAGACACACTTATCATCTCCCTCTCCAAGTTTGTCCTGTTTCCTTTCCACCTGGTAGCAACAGACTCTTGAGTCTGTGACTCACAAGGGTTTGAAAGCTCCCCATCCCCTTCCAGCCCTGCAGAGATTATTCCCCAGCAGCACAACACTCCCATGACTCATCCAAACAAGGAAAAACAGCATGAAATGCTCCCTGGAGCCAAGGATGGGATGCACAAATCTGAGTTTCAAGAGTCAGAGTTCCAAGGCTCTGGCCATGACAGACTCCCAAGCTGTGATCTCAGTGTTCTGGGGTCACAGGCCATCACCCACCAAAGTATCCTGGTCTCCTCCAGACTCAATTCCCTGTCATCACACACCTAAAAGTCATTTCCCATTAAACCAAGGTATTGGGGAAGTGTGTTTTGTGGCAAAAATAAGAGCAAAAGAAGGGGGGAAAACTGTGTACCAATACCCCAATCTAGACGAGCAAGAAGACATAATATCCTTCCATCCAAATTCTGCCATGGCCCAGCCACTTATTTATGCAGAAGAGTTCCTAATGAAGCCATCACTGTGCTCTCTAAAGAAATGATGAATGTGTGTGTTAAAGCATCCTAGCAGGGAGATGACAACATCCCTGCTGAGTCTTTATTTACCTTCGATTCCAGCCCAGATCCTCAGAGGTACTTAGAGCCTCTCTGCCATTTGCATACTCCTAATGCAAAAACCACTGAGAAGCTGTCACCAAACCCCAGAGGCCCTTACATTTCCGCTGCTGGAATTTGCAAGGCTGCCTGTGCTGCTTCCATCACCCCTGCAGCTGATAGCTCCCACACCAGAGCTGGGCTGGGAGGCAGGGTCAGGGGCAGTGAGATGCTCTGTCACTTGTGGAGGGCCACCAGGTCTCACCTGAGACAGGGACAGGTCTTTGACTCACATTTCCACAGTCAGCAGGAGGCTGGGAACACAAGACTGAGCCAGATTCTGTCTGAATGAGACAGAAAGGTAGCAAAGCAAAGCAGCACATTTAGCTTAACCTGCCTCCAAAGGGTCTTGAGCAGATTTGCTGCTACTTCTGTACTCCAGTTTTGCTCATCTCCAGTGGATTCTCCCCCAGCTGTTTCCAGAAGGTCTTAGATGAATATCAAAAGATCCAGCCTTATGTGTCTGAGTTTCCCCATATTCACAGGAGCAGCCTCCATTCTTACCTCAAGGCTCTTCATCCTCTGAAGTGACAGGAAATTTGTTCATTAGACTTCATAAGCAATTAAAATTATGAGGAATTGGGGTAAACCCATCATTCCAGCACTGCAGCTCAGATGGAGCATGTGAGGATAACTAGGCCATGGGATCTGTCCTCACAAGTATCATGAGCACAGCAACTCAGCCCAGCCTGCCTTGAGCTGGAGAGAGAGCCCAGGGGCCATCCATTGCCACTGATGGATGGAGAAGGATTTGGGATGTACCAGGATATAGTTAGTACTCTCCTACTGAAAAAATAATTATTCTTGTTCTTTCCAACCTCGTCTTTCCCTGGGTTGCCTTTGTTTTGGTTTTTTTGTTCTGTTTTGTTTTGTTTTGTTTTGTTTCGTTTTGTTTTCCCAAAGAAAGCGACACAGCAGTGACCTGCGAATACATCAGTGACCTGGGAATACATTTTGTCCTCCGTTTATCCAGGGATAAATATTCTTTCCCTCCCTACCGATGGGGAAAGGCTCCTTAGTGGAGCTGTTTCATAAGAATGACTGTGCCTGCTGCTGCCCGGTAACTCATTAACTCATCAAAAGAGAAGAGAAAAGCCACGTTGCCAGTGTTTCCTCCCTAGCCTGAAATTTCCCAGCACAGCCCATGGTTTAGGCAGCTTAGCATGGAGCTAATTGCCTTCCAAAAGATCTTTTTGTCATGGCTGTTGTTTGTCGCTGGGATGGGATTGCACTCATTAATAATCATTTAAGCATATGAAAAGCTCGTAACGAATCCATGTGCTGCAGACGGCAGACACAATTACAGCAATAACATAATTAGGGTTATGAAATAGCTGGCTGCATCCAGACCACTGGAGGAGGGAGAGGTGTGTGAAAGGGGTATGGGGGACAGTTCCAGCTGGGAAGGGCTGATGGAAACAACCAGCTTGGGCTTGGGAACAACCAGCTCTTTTGTGGGATGCAGTGAAGCACTGCAAGGACATGCTGTCAGTTCCTGCGCTGACACAGAATGGCAGTTTGAGTTTCCTGGGAAGCATCTGAGCTGCTGGTGAGGCACTGGAATAGATTGCCCAGGGAAATCGGGGATGCCCCATCCCTGGAATTGTCCAAGACCAAGCTGGACGGGGCTTGGGAGCAACCTGGGATAGTGGAAGCTGTCCCTGCCCATGGCAGAGGGTGAAATGAGATGAGCTTTAAGGTCCTTCTAACCCAAACTGTTTGAGGGAACACTTTTTTGTGTGTGCAAGCCCTAGAAATGGCAATGTTTTTATTTTGCCTGTGTGTGGCTTTTCCTGCTGCTTCTCCTCTTAGAATAAACAGTGGAGGGTTGATGGACAGCACAGACTCGATGGCTGAAGAGTGAATTGGTGCACAGGTTTCTCTGGGAGAGGAGGTCACCCAGCCTCACCTCAGTGCAGAGGATGTGAGGGGCTGCACCCTCCTCATATGGACACATTTTCATCTTGCCTGCTGAAAGCTGCACTGTGTAAGAACAGCTTGTTACCGTGATGAGAAAACATTGGGATCTTTTTGGAGATGAAAAGTGAAGAAAGACAAGCGAGCAGCCTTCAGATACACCAAAAGCTGCCCCAGAGATGCAAGGAATGAGCTGTACCCCCTGCCCTGGGGATGCCTGAGTTTTAATTACAGCCAGGCAGATTTTGGCTGCCCAGCAGGGAAAATACTCTGATGGGAAGGACAGGGAAGCACGGGAATGGATTGCCTGAGGACAGCAGAGGCTCTGTTGTTGGAGGCCTTTAAGAAAGGGGTAGACAAGCATCTGTTAGGAAGGCTTTAGACAGAGCTGATCCTGCCCCGAGGCAGGAGATGGTTGGGTTGACCTCCTGAGGCCCCTTCCAGCGCTGTTTTTTATTATCTCCACTGACAACACTCCCTGCCTTGACCCTTGGTATGTTACTTCTTGAGCCTTCTTTCCAGCAGAGGGAGAGGGGGCACAGAAAACTCATTTTTTAAAGTAGAGCCAGGATTTGCACCTGTCATGTGATGCTCTTTTTTAAAGCCCTCAGAGTTTCTCCTTAAAACCTCAATAACTCACAATGTTAGGGTACATGCAGCTTTTTATTGTAATAAGCTGGCTCAGTTTGTCCTTTCTAAAGTTCGCTGCAAAGTGACCAACATACATCACAAGCACTGCACAGGTAGAGATTTCCTGGTGACTTGAGAGCCCTGAAACCCCAAGGGGACACACTGGGTAGGTGAAATCCCAAATGGGTACAAGTCTGTGTATTTTGTGTACTCCAAACACTCTCAAAGCACTTCCAAACAAGATCTAGACCTTGACATCTAAAGGCTAATGGGATGTGAATCATAGTTGCTTCACGAATCATCAAATCAGAATGGTTTGGGTTGGAAGTGACCTCAAATCTCATCCAGTGCCACCCGTTGCCATGGGCAGGGACACCTTCCACTATCCCAGGTTGCTCCAAGCCCCATCCAACCTGGCCTTGGACACTTCCAGGGATGAGGTATGAGGAATTATAAGGTAGAATTGGGTTGTGAGCTGTAAAAGCTCCCTGCAGAGGCACATGGCAGCACAAAGGAGCACATGGGGGCACACAGAGGCTTGTCTCCACTGGACCCTGGGGGGAGGAGGTGTCACAGGGCAGAGCCCTGTGGAGAGGAGCCTGCTGGGGGCTGATGGATGAGTGAACAGCGAGTGACCACCCCACAGAAGGACATCTGGAAAGTGTGTTGCTGATGTGGCAGCACGGGATAGGTCATGCCATGTAAGGAAATGCTGTGCCTTGGAAAGGTTTATAAAAGCAATTCACTGCTTTGAATAAACGGCTCAGATTCCCTGCCGGTCTGAGTTCCTGATTCAGTCGCCAACAATGAGGCAGCCACAGCTTCTCTGGGCACCTTGTGCCAGGGCCTTCCTACCCTCTGAGTAAAGAATGTCTTCCCAGCATCTTACCTAAATTTCTCCCTTTCAGTTTAAAATTGTTGCCCCTCATCCTGTAACTTTCTGCCCACGCATGGGAAAAAAAGTAGATGAGATCATGGCCCCAGGAGTCGGGTAGCACCAGCTAGGTCAGGCAGTGTTTGCACCCAGGTTAGCACAATAAAACGCAGATATTCTAACTCCAAATCCCACATATCAGATCACTTTAAGCTTCTTTTGATCCTGAACCTGGCAAGCCTATTCTGAATGGTCTCCATTGCATGACTCTTAAGTTAAGAACACTTCTGATGTCTCCATTGGCTTTAAGTTTTTCTTAGAGGGGCTATTTTCAATGCACAATAAGCAGCCAAAAGGAGACCAAGTCCCTGCAGGGATGAGGAAGAAAAAGAGCACCAGATCCTCTCCTTGCAGCCCTGCAGGTGTTTTGGGCACCAGTGTGAAATGGAAAACTCTTTGGCTTCTGCTTTTTGTGCTCTGCCCCTTTTCATTCTCCCACATCCCTGTCTCTTTGCCAGGCTTCAGTAGGGAAACATCATATTGATTGTGATGCAGGCAATTAAATGGTGTTAATGAAGTTCAAACAAGTGTTATCATAAGCTTGGCAGCATGGAGAGAAATGAAAGGTCAGCCACAGCCCTTTGTCGTCTTTCAGTGTGGTGTTGAATGCTAATGAGACGGTCCCAATTAGAACAGGTTCCCCTTTGTATTGCTTGGGGATTCCATCAAATGCTCCCAAGTTCTCCAGATTTCCAGGCTCAAAGGGGACATTTGAAGTAAACTTGAAAAGATGCAGATCTGAAGCTGCTCTAATGTAAATTCAGCAAAGCCTATGGAGTTTTACTAACTGGAGTCAGATGAGATTCTGCTTTACCATTCCCATTCTTTTCCTCCTCTTTTTTTTTTTTTTCTCAATAGACTAATATAATGATAATTGAAAAGCCTCCACTTTGTTTTAGAACTGCAGCTCGATTCTTTGTGGCTTCAACAAAAGCCAAATAGCCTGTCCCAATTTCCCGGGTTAATTGTCCTGTCTCATCAGGCCTCGTGTTCTGCAGCAAGAAATCCAAGATGTGGCTGCACGGGGACACTTTTTAACCACGTGTTTCCAGCTCTGGGTGTATCATTTGAACAGTGAACCTGCTTTTCCCCAAAAGCCAGAAATTCTCAGCTGGATTGTTTCAGCAGGCAGAGTCCACCTCTGCTTCCAATAATGTCATAAAAGGACTATCATAAAATCACAGAATAGTTTGGGTTGGAAGGGACATTTAAAGGTCATCTAGTCCAACCCCCCTGCAATGAGCAGGGAACATCTTCAACTAGATCTCACTGATGCACAATAATTTTTTGTTGCTCTTGTCAGCAAATCCATTATCTTGATTAATTATAGAAATGGACACTAAAACAACCAACCTCTCAAAATGTCATGGAAGATCTCCATTTCTTATATAGTTTTCCATTAAGTTGACATGAAATTGCAAAAACTGGTAAATTTTAAAATTTTTTAATTAGTCATTGTCAGGCGTCCTCATTCTGAAGGCAGCGCTTGACTCATCACAAACAAATAACTGAAAACATGAGAAAATCCTACTCTGAAACATGAGCCAAACAAACAAATAAAACCGGTGAGGATTCCTGACAGTCTTGCTGTTGAAATCTTTTGGAACCAAATTTCCAGTTGACCACCCTGTGGAGGTAGACCACTGGTCAGGCCAGAAGCTGTAACTATTCCCTTCCCAATGCACATTCCCAGGTGGAAAGCTGAAGGATTGGAGGGAAGTCCTTTCATCCCTGCCTCCTTCTCATGCCAAGGTCATGCCCTGCTCTGAGTTTTGTGAGTCCTAAAGGCTCCACACCAAGAAACCAGAGGTTTCAAGGGGATGGCTTGGAGTAACCCAGCTCAGCTCCATTTCCAGACCTCTAAATCCAGGCATGTTTTAATCCAGAGTGCCTCAAGTTGGGTACAATCTACCACAGTCTAATTACCCTCTTAGAGTTTCCTCCTCGTCAAAGAAGTTCGTTTGATTTCACGTTCTTCTGATTTACTCAACCACTTCTTAAACTCCCTGACTTTTCATCTCTTGATTCACTCTTTGAAGAAGTCTAGTGGTCTTGAAGGATGCCATCTCCAGCTGATGCTGACTACAGAAATAGCTCAAACCAGCACTGGAAGCCTTTGGATTTGGAGTAACTCCCTCAAAGCACAATCGCAGAACGGAGAAAAGGAATTCATTAGCTCGGGGTGGAACTCAAATTATATTTTATTCATCCCTGATAGGTTTTTTCTTTCATCTCCCACTGCATCCAGGTGCCACTGCCTTGAGTCAGTGGAACTGACACACAAAAATAAAAGCAGGGAAGAAGCTCTAACCATATTCCAAAACCTGCAGCCTCCCCTTGGGCTTCAGTTCGAGTTGTCAGACATCAGTGCAGATAACAACCCAGCACATGCTGGGGACAGGAATCCAGGGCTGTTTACAAGCAGCAGGAGGTGTTATGTACCTCGTTTGCAAACTCAGTTGTTTGGGAAAATTTCCAAGGAAATGCAGCACCTATTGCTGAAGATCACTGGACACCAGGATTTACCTCCAAAAAGTTGTAAAATCAATACTGGAAAAAATCACTACTGGAAAAAATAAAATGGAAACTGCAGCCTTTTGTTTATCCAGAGGGGGGGGAAAAAAAAGGTGTTTTGTTTATTTAAGGAAATATCCCATTCTCCACTTAAACACCTCAGTTTGTCACTCAAATGTAGCATCTCCCAGGATAAAATCAACCAGATTGATTGGAACCAGATGGAAAACAAGTTATTTGTCCACAGAAACCACCCACACACCCACACAGAGTGTTGCTAAAGCATCACTGGAGAATGACACCTTTGGGTCACTGTTGATACAAACTTGATTTCTAAATGGAACATCCAACACTTCCTTCCCACTATCCAGGTCAATCCAGCAATCAGCCTCAATCCATACTAAGAAACTTGGACACGGTACCAAAAGTAGGTCATAATTAAGCAAGGTAGCTCGTAAGAGCCTTGCAGGTTGCCTAGAAACGACATTTGCTGAAGTGTTTAACCACATCTAAAAATAATTGTCCAGACAAATCACAGACCAATGGGAGAATTGTTGGAAAAAATGCTGCCTCGAGCCGAGTAGGGGATGGAGCTGTTTGATCAGCCACACTCCTTTCACGAAATGAGAGGAAACCATCCCCAGCAAAGGCAATACAGGGATTTGTAGCGCAGTGTGAGGTGTCTGCAGCAGCAGAGGCCTTGTACAACCTGCATGACACGGTATCAATTTTAGGCCATGCCTGGGAAGTCATCCAGAGAAATCACTGCTGAAAGCTGGATGCAGTGCACAGGAATGATCTGTAGGATAAACCCGCCTTTGTATTTACAGAGCAGCAACCATTCCCCATCTGTGCAGCTCCCAAACCTGTCAATAATGCCAGGCAAGTGCAGAATATTGGAAAGCAAAGCACAGCTCCTGCTGGATGAAGAGCAGGATGTGCAGTTTTCTTGTCCTAGGGGAAACCCTTCAGAAAGGGTTTCCAGCATGCTGCAGGAATAGTTGTTTTGGTTGTATTCCCTGTGGAGCAGCTTTGCCAGGCACTGACCCTTGCCACAGCAGATTGAAGCACAGCCACAGGTCTTGCAGGTGTGGAGAAAACGCTTGGAAAGACCTCTGACCTGACAGAAAATACCTGCAGAGCTTCAGTCAGCAGCCTGTCAATCGTCTGGCATCTCATTCAAAGCACAGAAGAGCCTCCAAGGGAAGTTACTGGGGGATAATTATAAATCCCTTGGGATCCAGGCAGTGTGGGGACTGTCACAACAATGCTGAAAGCAGCAGACCACTTCTGGCCCATATGGAAAGACTGAGAAGCCTATGTGCTTCCCAGGGCTCACACACATCACCTGCCTTCCTTCCTCCCTCTGCCACTTCTCAACAGTTTCTCCTCAAGGGAAACAATGCTGGCAAACACCTTCAGCTCCCATCATTAATTAAATTTCCGTCTCTGCCACAAGGCACGAGGGAGCAAAAGGCTAACATGGAGATTTCCACTTAGAAAAAGCCAAAGACAAAAAAGCCCCAGGGGCAGTTTCCAAAAGCAACAGTGGTGCTGCCTCCTACCTCCACCCACAAAGCAGGGCCTCGTTGTGTCACTTTATGTCATTCCAGGGTTAAAACTCACCTTTCCACCCAGTTCTTGTAGCTGGGGATGTCCTTGGCGTAGAGGAGCTTGTTGGAGGGGGAGTCTTTGCCCAGCCGGTGCTCTGAGGTGGAACAGGAGTCCATGAAGGTCTGAGCCACCACGGACAGGCAGGCGTCTGTGATGCTGTTTTTGTGGATGTCGAAGACAAACTGTGGGTTCTTGATCATGTTAACCCAGAACCGCAAGGGGAGGCTGCAGGAGGGGTGGGAGAGGGGACACAGTCAGTGCACAGCTCACAGGCTTTGCTGTGTGACATCACAGCAGCAAACGGTGGGTGGGAATCAAAGATAGCGGTGTGGATATGAAGATTCTGGGATAAACTTTGCTACGTAATGAGTTTCTCCCCTACAAAGTCTAGGGACGGCAGTGAGGTCACCTTTTGTCCCTGTTGTCCTCACAAGGCAGATTTGGTCAGTCTCAAAGTCAATACAATCTTGTTGAAGGTGCCCATAAATTAATGGGGAGTATAATTTAGGTGATGACAAAGACTCTGAATCTCTCTGTGTTAAGTTGCAGTGCAAAGTTGACCCTGTTGGTTGCTCCATCAGATGAGGAGAGGCACTAAATCCACAAAAATTATTATGGTATGGGTTATAAGGCACTGGAACAGGCTGCCCAGAGAAGCTTTGGCTGCCCCTGGATCCCTGGAAATGTCCAAGGCCAGGTTGGACAGGGCTTGGAGGAATCTGGGCTAGTGGAAGGTGTCCCTGCCCATGGCAAGGGGTGGCACTGGATGATCTTTAGGTCCCTTCCAACCCAAACCTCTCTGTGATTCTATACATTTCTCATTGAGGGACTTGGCTTTTAGCCCTCACAGCAAACCCATGGGAAGAGAGGTGGGCAAAGCTCCCAGATGGAAATTGGGAATGCTCATGGCACACCCTGTGTGTGCTGGGACACCTTGTCCTGTCACCACTGCTCCAGCCCAAGCCTGCACATGATCCCAGTACCCTGGGCAGGAAGCAGTTGCTACATGACAGCGAAAGCCCTGTTGCCTCAAGGAAAAAAAAAAAGGGAACTGGGAAACAAGTATCACAGCCTTTGATATGAAAATATATCTGCCCTAACCAAGGAAATGCTATTCCAGCTGCAATCCAAAGCCCTTTCCCCCCTTTTTCTCCAAAGAGCATCTCATTTATATGAGATGCCCTGAGGTACCTTGTATGAGATACCTGCAGCCTTTGCCTCAAGCCTTTTTGTCAGGGCAAATGCATTGCAGTGATCATGGCCCAGGAGCTGGGATGAGTCACTGAGCACAGAGCCCAGCTCCTGTCTCTCTTTCAGGCACATTGTCAAGTCTATCTTCACTCTCTGCAACTTCCAGTTTAGCAAATTCTCCTGATATTCCTCAGTTCCTCCCATTTACTCATTGTGTTCACAACACTCTAAAAAATTCATCTCCAAGTCTGATAGACTTTGGGTAACAACCTTGCTGACAGAGGGTTGACACCGTGTTTTCCTAAACCTCTGTGTGTTCTCCTGAGCCAAAATCACAGAACAAATGTAAGGAAAGCCCCACACAGGGAATCCTGTCAGCCAAGTTCAGGAGAAATGGGAGATGTTGGAAAACACAGAATTATAGAGTGGTTTGGGTGGGAAGAGACCTTAAGGATCATCCAGTTCCAACACCCTTGGTGTAGGGACGCCTGCCACTATTCCAGGTTGCTCCAAGCCTCATCCACACTGGACTTGAACAGTCCAAGGATGGGGCAGCCACAGCTTCTCTGAACAACCTGTGCCAGGGCTTCAGGGAAGAATAAGTAAAAAATGGCAATGAGACATGATGGAGTTGTAGGATTTTAGGCTGGGAATGGAGAATCATCACTTGGGGGATGAGGTGGATGAGTGAACCTTGCAGAAGTCCTTGTGCAGGTGTTTGGATGACAGACACAGCCACGGTGAGGAGGAGCAGAGTGTGTGTTTGTGTGCCTGGGTGTGCCTGGGTGTAAGGAGGGGATGGGGGACGATGTCCCTGGCTGGGAATAATGAAGCCCTGTGATGTGACTTTGAGTTAATTTGATCTGATTGAGCAGATTTCTTCACACTGCCCCTTTTCCCACAAACACACACACTCTGCCTTCCCCCCTCCCCCCTTAGATAAACCTCCTGCTCATTTAGGCTGAGTGGCTGCAATCAGCCTTAGATTAGTGCCGCAGATAATGTTAATAATATGCTAATGTTTCATTAGTTGAAAGCCTCTTTGGTGCATGGGGTTTCTTTTTTTATGTCACCGGCGCTGTGACGATCTTCCATCAGCATGGCTGGGAAAAGGAAAAAATGCATGAGCTGGGAGCCCCATGGCTCTCCCCTGCTGTTCATTTATAGTCCCTGTGTTTGCACAGGAGAAGGGGAGGGAGCCATTCCCCAGGGAGCTCTTTCCAGGGGGAAGACTCAGCAGAGAGGAGGTTTTTCTCCACTGATCCTGGCTTTTCCAGCTGTCCTGTTGCAGGTATGAGGAGGAGCTGGCAGCTGGAGCAGGGGGCTGATGTCTCACTCTGTCACTGATGTCACACTTTGCCACTGATGTCACTCTTAGTCACTCACTCCAAAGGAGACTCACATACAGCTCCAGACCCTTTAAATACTTCATACCATTGGAGATGCTCTCCTGGCCTCCAGCTGCCACCCAGGAGGGTACAAGTCTCCTGTGGGTGCTCCACACCCTCTGAGGATGTCTTGGATACCTTAAGATTCTCAGCTGGCATGAGATACCTCTGTGTGGGCAAACAAATGGAGCTGGGAATTCAAACACTCAGTGTAGATGAAGCCAGTGGTGTTGAATCCTCTCCCATGCCTCCCTAGATAATCCTATGTGATCCTGGCCACTGCAGCAATTAAAAACTTCATTTTTCCTCATCAAATCCCTCAAAAATCTATCCATTTCTATGTAATACAGGGCAAACTGGGACCTGTTTAGCAAAAGTGCTCCATCCCTGGCAAAATACTTTAGATTTTGGGATTTTCTGGCTTCCCCATTGGCTTGGGAAGACTGAGCCTGGTGCTTCAAATCCCATACAAGGGTCCTCAGCTCCCCCACGTCCCTCTGCTCTCCTTCCAGCCTAGTATCTGGTGCTGGACTGTACTGGGCTGTCTCACTCACTCACCAGTTGCTCTTCCAGGTGTGCCGCACGTGGGGGTCATGGATGTTGTGCTTGTCTGCCTGCTCATCCAGGAAATCAAACATGTACTTGATGGCTAGGGGGAGGGCACTGCCACGGTGAGCAGTGCTGAAGATGGTCTCAAACAGGTCATCCACGAATTTCTGGAGGGTGCCCTGGAGGGAGAAGGAAGGAAGGAAAGAAGAGCATGAGGTAACGAGTGGGGAGAGGACGTTGAATTTTGGTAGCCCACTGAAAACAGGGCATGTCTGTGGATCAGAGCCAGGTGTGATTGAAAAGTGGGGGCCTTCTAAGATTGGTTAAGTGTGACATGACCTGGGAATTTCAATACAGGTGTGTATCATCACAAGAACCTTTACACCTCATTTCCACACAGATTCCTCTCTGCATCCCATCCTCAATGCTTTGGTGCATCCATGAGACAAAACCCAGCTGTTTTCTATGCTGGCTTTCACCCAGGGCCATCTTTTAAGCTGGGAAGAGAAGCCAGCAGGAAGAAAAGTTCTGCTG
The DNA here is from genome assembly GCF_009650955.1 of Corvus moneduloides. Classification (NCBI taxonomy): domain Eukaryota; kingdom Metazoa; phylum Chordata; class Aves; order Passeriformes; family Corvidae; genus Corvus; species Corvus moneduloides. Next base: position 72,087,766 of record NC_045479.1, read on the forward strand.
TAGAGCACAGCAGAAGGTGTTGGGGACACAAATAGGACAAGAGAACCTAGAGAGGGGCAGCTGGTTAACGTGTGACCAGGGTTTTTACTCCCCACTGGCAGGACAATCCCAGATCCAGGGCTTGGAGAGTCACCCTTGCGAGGACAGTTGACTTTTAGCAGGAAGGAGAGGAGCTGGAATATCTGAGGCTGGGAGAAGGGGACAGCTAAGGAGTTCTAGGCTGGGTTTGGAATGGAACCAGGCACGTTTTTTCTGTCACCAGAGCTTCACAGGTTCTGGTGTGAACAAACCGTACAGCTGCTAAAATAACCAAAAGTCAATTGAATCTCCAACAAACATTCCCTGAAATGAAAAATTTCCTTTCCTGAAAGATAAAACTCTGCCCTTTCTCAGAAGACCTAGGGAAGAAATGTCTCCTTTCTAGAAACAAAACCTCAGGTTCCACCAGAGTGGCTCAGGTTTACCTAGAGTTAACAAACACTTAATTAGAAAGCTGGTGTCTCTGGCTGATTCACCACTTGATTTATTCTTCGGGAAACAAACAGAGGCACCTTTTGCTTTTGTTAACTCCTGCAGGGTGAGCAAAACCCTGCAGCACACGTCTGACTCAGAAAGGGCTCCGGAGGGGAAATCCTCTTGGTCTGACATGGAAGAGCTGCCCCCAGGTTCAGTTCCTGGAGGGAATTAATTCTCTACATGCTCACCCTCACAAATGCCAAGAAAACCTCTGAGGCTTTTAGACAAGAGGCTCTTACATATCAGAGGTCAGGGATTTACCAGAATAAAAATCATAGTCAGTTTAACGAAGTATTCCTGGGGATTGTATTACCAGTGACTGCTCTCTCTCTTTCCCTCCCTATAATGGTCACAATGAGAAAAGAAAATTGTTTGGCCCAAGAGAGGAAACAATAAATCCCCAACCTTCCTGCTTTTTCTTAACTGTACAGGTTTTGCAGCTGCTTTTCTGCCATCTCCATAAAAAACAAAACAAAGAAAACAAAACCAACCCAAACCAAACCAAAAAAAAACCAACAACAAACCAACAAAAAACCCAACCCAAGTGTTGAGTTTGTGACCCAGAACAGAAAGCAAAAGCAGTTCAGTGGTGGGGTAGGGGCTGTATCCCCAGACAACATAAATCAGCACCAGTCTAATGCTTGCTGGTCTACACCAGCTGGGGCCTGAGCCCCAGGGAGCAACATTTCCTTTTCATGTAGTGTGATCCATAAAAGCCTCCTGATGCCAGGGAATGGGGCATGGAGCAGGGGCTAAAGACAAAGCCACTTTACCTCCAAATCCCTCTGCAGCTCAGACAGCCAGGGTGAGGCTGCGGGGAGAGCCAGACATCAGAGGCAAAATGAGTTGAGGAAAAAATGTGCAGGTAGATCTGGAAAGTAGGACTTAAACGAGTGATGGAAATGTGTCTGATGGGCAAAATCTGACAGCATTTGCACGAACATAGGGAATTTTTTTCTGCCTATTCACACCCTGACAAAAAATGGTAGTGGTCAAAACTCCAGATGTGTCTGGAGTTTTAGCAAACTCCAGATGTGTCTGGAGACTCAGGTCAGGATGTCCCTGCTCTGTCCCCACTTGATTTAATCTGTATTTTCTCTCTGGAGACCCTGGGTTTTCCTCACTGTAAGGTCAATGTAACCCCCTCCAAGTCATCAGCACAACAGTCTTTATTGGCCCAGAGGAAAGGCGGAGGAGGATTTGTACCACAAAACTCAGGATTTTGTGGTATGGGAGCCCATTTCACACTGTGAGGCCTGACACGTCCTTGGAACCTGCTCTGAGCACTTGCCCTGGCTCTTCACTTGCTCAGCTTTGGTACAAATTACAAACCAGTATAATCAACAACTCCAGGACCTCCCACCGTGCTTTTGCCACCAATCTCATGGCCCTGGATTGTTACTCCTTGTTGCTTTTCCAGTGTCCCTTTTTTTACTCTGCTGTCAAAGCTCAAGCTCCTTCCCTACATGTGTGGAGCTTTCCTCTTGCTCCATTTTCCCTCTGCTCATCTCTCTTTACCCACCTTTGGCACCCTTGGAGTGGCCTCTCATTCCTTGCCAGCAAGAAATTCCACCACAGCCTCAAACCAAACCATTCTTCCCCTGTCCCCCGCCCCCACCACGTACCTTGGTGGCCAGTAACCTTGTCAGGTAGATCTCAGAAACCATCTTGCTGCCTCGGTCACCCTCTTTTTGGTCCCCATGCTCATGGTTCTTGACCAGGTGCCACATCTTGACGCCGCTCTCCAGGTCGGGGGTGATCATGGGGGTGCGCGAGCGGAGGCTGTCGGGGCTGCCCGTGTAGCGGATCATGTTTTCTGCAGAGACAGAGATCCAAGGGTCTCCACGTGTCTCAGTAGCTCTTGGGGCTGGGATTTTCAGGAAACATGCTGGTGGCGTGCCACCAAATGCATTTTTCAAAGCGTTTTTTGTGAGTGATTGGCTCAGCAAAGGCAAACGATGGCACCAAGGCAGGTGTGATGTCAATGTCTACACTATTAAATTAAATGAGGTTCAAACACTGATTTCTAGTTGTCCCCAGGCTTTATCTCTTATCATCTTCCCTGGCAAGTGGTACTGTCAGCGTCAGACACTTCCCAGGACTGGTTCAGGGGATAGCCCCAGCTCCTTATGGTAACCAGTTCCTTATGTGACTGGTTTTCCCCATATTTTTTATCTATGCCCTTGACATGCTGCTTGACATAAAAATATTGATGTCTCTATATGAGATCTCTTATTTAGCTTCTCATCACCAGATTTAGAAGGAGCTGCCTCCCCTCCCTTCCTTGGCATCAAAGCAAACAAACAACTCCTGCCCAGCCATCCTCCTCACTCCCTGCTCCAAAATCTTGTTTTGACAGAAAAAAGCCAGAACCCCAGGTGGACCCCCAAAAATTTCCTCTCCAAGAATACTCAGCCTCCAAATTTTGCCTCTCTTTGCTTCTGAGTGATAGCACAAGGCATTCCCCTCTCCCTGACCTTCCAGCAATGTTGCCTTTTCCAACCATAATTATCAGAAGTGTTGCACCTTTCTGTAGCAAGATCTGAATCAGCCTCATTAATGCATTACCAATCTCTACATATTAATTATCAGATGGAATATCCTTTTTCTCTCTGGATGCTGTTTTCTTAATTGCAATTAACAATCACTTTTTGACCCACCACATCTTCTCCTCCCCCTGCCTCCTTCCCCATTCCCTCCTCCTGAAAAATCAAATGGCAAAAGAATTAAAGAAATCCAACAGAAATTAACCCCCCTCAAGTCTTCCTTTCTAAAGGTCACTGTGTCTTTCAGTAATTGCAACAACATGGCAAAGAGGATGAATATTAATAAGGCCTCATGGATCATTTATGTCCTTGGAGAAAGTGGAAGGGGGCACCTCTGGACATTGAGTAACTGCACTTTCCCTGAAGATAAAGGGAGTAAGAAGGATTGGAGATGCTTTCATAAACTAAAAATATTAATAAAGTGATATGACAGCAGCATTCAGGTTGGAGGGGGGGTTGCAGCACTCTGGTTGTACATTAGGGATGTTTTGTTTTGCTGTCCCGCATCACCTTAGTGAGACACGGCCTGGATGCAACTCTACTGCAGGGGAGGAAGCTGTGGGAGGGGGTGGGTGACACTCAGGAGGTCCCTGTTTGGCTCTGCAGAGAAGTTTCCACCTGGTGTCCCTTTCTCAGCTGTGCCACTCTCAGCTGTCTCATGGGGACGGTGGGAACAGCAATCCACTGCCTCGAGATCTGCTGGTAAAGACGACAAACTCTAAGAGTGACATTTAGTGACCTGAGAGGGAGGCAGTTAATTTTACAGACTCCTCCTTTCATTAATGAGGGAGGAGATCTTCCCAAGAGCAATCCAACCACTTGGATCAACAGCTTGAACAAAATGCCAGAGTTTTTAGATAGATAAATCCTCTCCCCCTGCCTCATTTCACCAACTAATCATCTGCCCATCAATTTCCCTGCTGGTGCTCAGAGTCTTGTGACCACTCTGACACTTGGGATCTCTTCCCAGTGCTCTCCCAGTCCATCCCAGTACACAAACCCTTACCATACTTGCTGGCTGACGTCCGGGACACCATGGAGTTGTTGACTGCATTGTAGGCAGTGACTTGCTTGGAGACCAAAGCCACCACAGATCCATCTGGAACCTGCAGAAAAAAAAAGGGACTTGGTCAATAAACCCCTGAAAAGTGGCTGAGGACCATGCCCAGGGCAGCAGGAGCTGCAAATCAGTGTCACTGTAAGCAGGGCACAGTTTGCCCTCAATTTCTTTCTTCAGTGAGTTGGTCTAGTCCCTAATAAAAAAGGGACAAAGTCTGCTGTTACACAGCCAGAATCCTGCACTTGGACAAAGAGACAACTGGTGACAAACAGATTCTGCTCCATTCAGGCCCTGATTCAAAGCCCAGTGACGACAATGTGAGTCACGGAGTGGTTTAGGTTGGAAAAGGCCTTTAAGATCATCAAGTTCAACCATTAACTCAGCACCACTGTGTTCACCACTAAACCAGGTCCCCAAGGGCCACATCCAGAGGCCTTTTAAACACTTTCAGAGATGGTTTTTGCATTAACCTCAGTAAATTTGACAATAGGTTCATCCCAGGGAAGCTCTTAAGCAGAGCAGGAGCATGAGAATAATAAGATCATCTGAGCTACTTCAAATAGGCTTGGTTAGACCATTAGGATAATAAAACCAATGTGAAATGTTCCATTCCTTCCTCCTGGAGTGCAAGGGATATCTGGGTGCCTGGTTCAAAAAATTCCTGTTGACATTTTCCACTTTGATCCTGTCAGCCTCTCACCCTTCCATCTGACAAATGCACTGCTGGACTGAAGGGACTGCCACAACTTCTTTCTCTTTGTGGTGTCAGAGGGTCTCAGATGTGGAAAAGCAGCAGGTTTGGAGTGGCTGATGTCCAGGATGTCATGGGACAGTGTTTTGAGGGACCACAGGGCTTTTTTAAAGGAGCCAGACCTCCCATTTCTGCAGCAAGGCAAATCATGTGGGTCCCGTATCAGAAATGTTAACAAGCCAGTGGCTCAAAAGAGCCATATCAGGAACATCTGTGATAAATAAGACATCATAAAAAGGAGATGAGTAAAAAAACCCGCTGCTAACGACATCTAACTCTTGTCTGTATAATAATAATAATAATAATAATTAGCACTTGCATGGTGTTTTTCATCTTCAAAGCACTGCAAAGGCTAATTAAATAGCCCCTTGGCTATCATGGAAGGCAATTATTGGCTCTTTGTAGTTTTAGCCGCACACCACAGATGGGGAAACTGAGGCAAAGGGAATCTCGGTGTCTGTCCCAGCATGCTCCATGTCAGCCTTCAGGACAGCCAGGAAAATGATGTTTCCTGAGGACCTGGCCCAGCTCATCATACAGCTGCGAGCTCGTTGCCTGAAGCAAAAAAAACCATGGAAAAAGCACAGAGAGGGAAGAAAATTATGCCTGGTTTGTTGGTGAAATAAAGCAGGAAACGTCCTTGCTCTGTGTGGAAAAAATAATCATCAAAATCAGCCAGCAATGCTTCAGTCGATCTGAAGTAAAAAGTTTTGTTTCCTTTTCAAATTATTGCTTGCTGCCTCCTCAGCTCAGCCCTTAAGTGACAAGAGAAAATAATCTTGTTATGAAACAGAGATTGCTGAGGTGTGATGGAGAAAATGACAAAATCGTCAGCGTCGGATTAAACTTAATGAGGTCTTTTTTTTGTTGTTTTATTTTTTTTTCCAAGGGACAAGCTTTTGACCAAAACTCCATTTTTTTCTTTAAATCTACTGCTTCTGTAAGATATTTTCAGACATTTTTAACCTTCTCTTATGGATTTCCAGGTCGTGCAGAGATGAAGGGAAGCAGAGCAGGTCCCCTGAAACCCTGAAAGCAGGGGTTCCTTGCAATGACAACTCCACTACACCATGGTCTCCAGCCATGCTGTTTTCCACCTCCTTTTTCCAGTCACCAAGCCTCCCTCTTTCCATTTTTCTCTCTTCCATCCTTCTGAACTCTGCTTGCATTAAAAGACCACGGATACACTGGAAAAAGGGACACGGAAGACCTTGGGTTTGTCTGTCTACATGAGAAATGTTAGCTCGTGTCGTCCTCATCTCCTCTTCACCACCTTCACTCACCAGAGATGTCTTTTGAGAGACAAAGAAGATTTTTTTTCTGCCCTTGGCTTCATCTCTAGCCTTGTTCAGGATAATTTGCACAAGGGCAGTGGGACAGCAGGGATGTGCTCAACATGGGGGTTCTGCCCAGTTATTGCCCACTCAACCATTCTTTACGTCTGCATCTTAGAATGATAAAATCATGGAATTATTAAGGTTGGAAATGACCTTTAAGAGTATCAAGCCCAACTGTTCACCCAGCACAGCCAAGGCCACCACTAACCCATGTCCCCAGCTGCCACATCCACAAGTTTTTTGAACACATCCAGGAGTGCTGATTCTACCACTTCCCTGGGCAAGAGAATAATATTTTCCTTTCTATTTTGTCAGAAAGAAGATCTAACACCTACCCACCCTCTCCCACAGTCACCTGGTAGTGTGCCAGCGTGTTGAGTCTCTTCCAGTCATTCTCTATCTTGGTGGTGATGTCCTCATCCTGAAGGATCATCCTCGCCCCGCTCGCCTGCCGCCACTCTGCAAGGAAAACGGGGACAAATGAGACAGGGACACGGTCCTGGCAATCCCTGTGCCCAGAATCCACACGGACACGTGTGTGGGCACATCACTCATCACCTCTACACCCTGATTACTCACAGCGCTTAACTTTTAATTTACTCACAGTTCTGCTCATGCTCCAACATGGCTGTTTCCAAGACCAGACTGTCCTTGCCATCACCATGGGACAGGAGCAAATGTCCCTTGTTCCAGGGAGAGAAATCCTGGTCCTCTCTCCTTTGGCAGCACAGACAGAGCTTTCAGCGCTGCCTGAGATCCGTGTCCCTGCCAGGACCCAGCCCAGAGAGGGCTCCCCTGGGCACAGCAGTGTCTGGTTTGGCACAGAGCCTGTGCTGGGCTCAGCTCATGCACCTTGGTGCTCCCAAAATGCTTCTTGCATCTCAAATCCACTGATGCAGAGCAGGAAGCCCTTAGGTACAGGCATAGCGATGCCTACAGATTTTTGCTTTTTATATATTTTTCATATGTTTGTAGCTCTGTAGTTCCATAGTTACATAGCTCCTAGGATTTTTCCTACCCTTCCTTTTAGATTTTAGGATGATAAGCTAAGCTTCTAACACATTCCTGAAATACTCTTCAGTTTTATTTTCAAGAAGAGGACCTACAAGAAGAACATTTTGTTTTCCATCCAGAATCTGAGAAGACACAATAAGAAATGGGGCAAAGAAGCCCTGGACCAACTCCAACGGGGCAGTACCCAGGGAAAAATTACCTAACCAACCGCTCTTCTAATTGGCCAATGTCTGTTAGATATGATAATTTGCTAAACTTATAAAAATTGTAGAAATACAAAACCGAGTGTAACCATGACCACTGGAACACCTGGAAGCTTCCAGATAAAGTCTGCTTTTTATTTTAGTATTTTAACACTGTTGCAAGAGTTTTTCCCTTTTGATATTAGGCAACAATAGCAGAGGCACAATGGGAGGAAAAGCCAGGGACAGATCCAACCTGGGCTCCGCGGAGGATGTAGTTTTTACAAGCCTTCAGCACCTGCCTGTGGGCAGAAGGGCTCCTGCTTCTGCCACTTCTCCAGCCTCAACCCTGAGTGACGAATTCGTGCAGCACTGGAGCAGCCCCTCCCTTCTCAGGATACCATTTTTTGCTCAAATCTTGAAGAACACTCCATAAAATCATTAATGGTGAAAAAGACTTCTAAGATCATGGAATCTTGAGAAGGATTGCCCCAGCTTTCCTCGCAGAGGACTCACAGACTTGCCTAAAGCAAGGGAAACATAACCATGGCCAAAGGGAGAGAAATGCTCTGTCAGGGAAAGCTGTGCCTTCATCACAGGCAACCTGGAGCATTCAAAGCTCTCCTCTTGGTTGTCACGTTTCAGTCACGGTGACCCAACCAAACACAGCTTAGCCAGAACCACAGCAAAAAGTCCATTCATTTGCAGGAGTTAATTAAAATGAACTCTTGGATATGGAGACATCACCTGCCACCCTTGCTTGTTTTTCCTGATATAAAAATGCAAGGACCGTTGCAAATTTCTTTTGGTTTCAGCACTTTTCTTATCACATAATTAAAATGCAATGGGAAAGCTGCACTTGCCTTTATTATTCATTTAAATTAGCAGGAAGAGGTCAGCAGCTGTGTTTATTGCTGGGTGTTGCTTTGGCTGGAGATACTCAGGGTGAGCAAAGGTTGTGTTGGCTGAGCACTGATCCTGAACTGCCCTTCATCTACTCCAGCTCCTCAGATCCTCACCTACATCACCCTTGTGGAGTCTGAGGATGATGCTCTCTGCTCATTCCCACCTGGACCAGATTCCTGGGATCTAACTGGTCCCAGAAACTGCTTAGAATAGCAAACAATGCTGAAGTTTGGGCTGGGATGGGAAATGGTGCTCTTAGAAAGTGCCCCACTCAATGCCAAAGGCAATTCTGCTGTCACAGAACGGCTCTTGTTGCCTTCCTCGTGGTCTCTTGGGGAGAGTGTCACTCTGACCTGTCCCCTTCGTGGCTCTGCATGTTCCTGTGGTTCTTTCCTCTGCTGGCTCATCTTTGGAGAGACACACACTCATGTTTTGGGAGGGATGCACGGGTTCTTGGTGTCACACTGGGCTCTGGTTTGAGGGTGAGCACAGCTTCTCTCGTTCTGGGCTTTATTTGTATTCAAGGGCTGGACAAGGTGCTCAGAGCAGATTTCCCTCTGCTCCAGGGACATCCTGAGATGTGCCCTCAAGCCTTTTGTGCTCCTGCAGGGACATAGGGCATTCCTGAGCCCTTTCCCTTGGCCTTCCTGCAGCGAGGAGCTGTGTGAGGAAGAGTCAGGGCCAGTCTGACTGCACAAGACAAGGAGGAAAACCTTCAGGGCAGGCTTAGAGTTTCCATTTTCAGTTTTGCAGCCTGATTTCCCTGCCCAAACACAAATCACTTCACCTCTGATACTTCACTGTGCACCTGAGCTCTGACACAGAAAGGACCCTCAGTTGTCCCCAACTCTTCCTGGTCTCACTGCTCCCCTTCTCCGTGAGCTCAGGGGGTCACAGAAGGATCTGCAGGGAAATGCAAAGGGAATGGGAAGGGAAAAGGTGACCCTGCCATCCATCTTCACAGCACTAAGTGAACCTTGTCAGCTTTGTCCTCGCTGGCAGCACCCTGTCCCCTCTCTGCTCAGATCTGAGCACTCCTCTGAGCCGGCACAAAGGACAGACACACTCCAATCCAATTTGTTACACTTCCACCTTCCAGAGAGAGGGAGGAGAGGGGGAGTGAGGTAAAAATCCCATTAACTTTATCAAGCCTTCCAATCAGGAGCAGTGGTAAATGCAAACTCAGGAGACAGCTGCTGTGAAACCTTTATATTTCATTCAGCAGATAGTGTATCTTTTTATTGCACGCAGGAATTACTTCTTCTTTGCCTTTTTTTTTTTTCCTCCTTTTTTTTAAGAAACAACCTTTCTGTTCAACTTAACTGGGAAAAAGGAAATTCCAGGGGCCTTTGACAAAGAGGTGCTTTTTTGAGCTGCAGCAATGCCTGGCTAGGCAGTGACTCTATGGGGAGATGGAAGGTGGGGAGATGTCACCCTGCACCTCAAATCCTATAGAAAATGTTACACCTCCCTCGTGCCTTCCCTCTGATCCAGATCTAGGAAGAGAGGAGAAACTCAGCTCTGTTTCTGGGGTGGAGAGAGGGTCACCTGTGCTGGGAATAAAAGTTCATCTCAGAACATGGAGCTGAAAGATGCCTGGGAAATATTTGTATGGAGTGAAGCACAGAATAACAAAATTCTTTGGGTGGGAAGGGATCTTAAAGATCAGCCAGTCCCACCCCTACCATGGGCAGGGGACACTTTCCACTATCCCAGGCTGCTCCAAGCCCCATCCAACCTGGCCTTGGACACTTCCAGGGATCCAGGGGCAGCCACAGCTTCTCTGGGCACCCTGTGCCAGGGCCTCATCATCCTCTGAGTAAATAATTTTGTCGTAAAATTTAATCTAAAACTCCCCTCTTTCCCTTTAAAGCCATTTTCCTTTGTCCTGGTATTCCAGGCCCTTGTCCAAACTCCCTCTCCAGCTCTCTTAGAGCCTCTTCAAGCGCTGGAACGTGCTCTAAAGACTCTCTGGAGTCTTGTCCAGGCTGGGCACCCCCAGCTCTCCCAGCCTATCTTCAGGAGACACACATGCAAACTGTCTTACCCTATATGTACTAAAGTTAGACCCAGTTTAAATGTTTCCAGCACTGCAGGGCTGGTGAGGTGGTGAAATCTCACCTGACACGGCCCACAGTGAACCTGAGACAGCATCACTTGAGTGCAAGCCAAGCCAGCAGCTCCCACCACCTCAGCACCACCTTTCAAAAATCATCTGAAACCCAGGGAAGAGCAAATGCCTCAGCATGAAGCCAAATTCGTGTTTTGTGATCCTCACACCTTTATGCTTTCCCAAAGATGGGGTGTTTCATGTGTGGAGAGATCTTTTAAAAATGATAATAACAAAAATCGCCACCGTGGAAAGAAGTCTTTACTTACAGGGCTGCAATTTGGGGGTTTGGACTAAAATGTAACCTCAGGGTGTTCAAAATAAGGGCTTTTAGCTGACAACCCCCCTCCAGGAGTTGCCTGGGCAACTGCCAAACATTGTGACATCTGCGACACACACAAGTCCCTCTGCCTGCAGCTACCCTGCATTTAACAGCTCAAAACAGCTCATTAGCTTGTTTCCTTTCTGCCGTGTGCCCAATCTGGCCTGAGTGTGGACAGAAAGCCCAGAAAATGGTGATGGGAGCAGGAAATGATGCTGCTGTTTGAAAGCCACGGGTTTCAAGGCCAGGTTGCAGCCATCTGCTCTGCCCTGCTCTGCTCCAGCCCCTCTGCAGCCCTGAGCACCCAGCCCAGGGCAGGCTGATCCTGAGAGCTCAGTGATGATTCCTGAGGGCCAGCAGTGCTTTCTGCTCTCCCTTGCTGCCCTCAGTGCCTCTGAAGGGTGCCAGGTGCCAACGAGCATCTTTTCCTTGTGGAAAAGCTTGGGATGGAGCTGTGGCTGGGTGTGTGGATCCTCTTCCTGCTTCAGCCATGCCAGCCCTGCTCCTCCCACCGTGTTATCTGCATTGCTGTTGGTGAGACTCTTCTGCTGGATAAGGGGTTTGTATTTGTATTTTAATTGTTTTTCCCCCCAACTGCATCATCAGTGCTCCTGGCCAGAGCTGCTCATTAGCCAGTCTGTTGTCACTGTGGTCAAGCCTGTCCTCTGAGGGGTGCACATGTTCATACCAACTTTCTGGAACTTTCTGGTCCTCAGCAGCACTCAGGAGGTCATAGAATCACAGAATGGGTTGGATGGGAAGGGATCTTAAAGTTCCAACCCCTTGCCATGGACACCTTCCACCAGACCAGGTTGCTTCCAGCCCTGTCCAGTCGGGTCTGGAAGAGGTCAGTATTTCTTAGAACAGCAGCAATTCTGGATGCAGAACTGTCAGGCTCCAGCTGGGACCCTGCACACACAAACTTCTCGTTCTCAGAACTACAGTAGAATCCAATTTATCCCTGTATTTACAATATGCAGGTAAAATTCCTGCATCTCATTATGGGCACCTCCTTCATCTTCTCAGCAGAATGAACACTTCCCAGTTGCGCCCAGTCTGAGATCTGAAGGAACTGGGCTGTGAGGTCAGGAGATGTGGCTGTGAACCCCACTTCTCTGCTCTGCTGTGCCTTGGCACCCTGCCCTGCCTTCCTCATGCTCACCCCACCTCTCACCACTCCCCTGCCGACTCACAGCAGCTCCAGAGCCATCGTGGGTCTTTTCTGGATGATGTACATGATCTGTTCTTTACTGCTGCTGGTTTTGGCAGCTTGTTTCATTATTCTAACTGCTTCTCATGAGCAGTTTCTGTCAGGAACTCCTCCCTCCCCTACACATACACGCACTCAGACACTTAACTTTAATCCCTGACCTCTCATTCCTGCCTTCATTATTGCTGTGAATTGTTTCTTGGCCTCGGTCCACTCCTTCTCCTTTTGGTTCCTCTACAGCTTAGCTGGTTTTATAGACTCCATCATTTTCCAGCCCAGTCTCTTTCACTGAAGGTCACTGAGAGCAAATTCTGGCAGATTCAGCCACAGGGGAGTCCCCAGCCCTCCACCAGACACCTCAGCAATGCCCTGAGTAGATTTTTCTACAGTTTTTCTTAGTGGTGGTACCACACCTGCCTGTGGACCCCAAATTCAGACACCCTCTCCTCCCAGCATCCTCACTCCAGGTATCCTTTTTCCAGGGGTCTTTGACAAGAGAAAAAGAATAGTCCTACTCGTGCTTTTTCCAGAACCTTGTCCAAGATGAATTCTGTGGGCAGAAAAGCAGGGTACTGGTCTTTTTAAGTCCTCAGGGCCAGAGGTTTCCTAAACCAGGAGCATAAACATCAACATAATGTCCCCTCTGCCCTGTCACTGTCCCTCCTCGGCCTTGCAGAGGGTCTGGAGTGATGCCTTAGGTTTTAACTTCTATAGTTTTCAAATCCTGTACTGCCTAGTGTGTTACTCTGAAGTTTCTTGTGGCCTGTTAGCTGCTGTTCTCTCATGCTGGTTAGACATAAAAAGCCACTTTAGGTTTGCTCTCCAAGGACACCTAGATTGTTCCAGGCCCCAAAATATGTAAACTAAGACCTCTGAAGGGGAGGGAAATCTTGGGGTAGTTACATCATCAACTTTGTAATTGGAGAATTGATCCTGATATACAAATGGACCAAACTTATAAAACAGTGAAGAACTCGTGACCCAGGGTCCAGCTTGGGTGTAGCCTCTTGGCTCCCCGGGGAGGCCCTTCAGTAAATACCTACCTTTATTCCCTTATTCTTTTCTAGTCTCTGTTTTTAGGTGGCCCTGCCCCAGCAAAGTGTCTGGATGGAGTTTGGCCATCTCCCCCCTGCCCTTTTCCCCCCTGGCTGGGAGCAATCTCCTACCCAGGTCCATGTCAGCAGCTTTGGGCCGGTGGGAGCAGGGCACGTTCTTGAAGATGGCATCGAGGATCTTCTCCTTGACCTGTGTGATGGTGTCGCAGTTCAGGATCTTCACTGGGATCTCGGGGCTGTTCACGTTGTCGGGGTTCACACAGCTCAGCACCTGAGAGAGAGGCACCACACATTTCGCAGCGGCACAGGAACCCTCTGGCTGTCCCTCTTGTAGTGTTTGCATCCTACAAGAGGGATGTAGGGTGCAAGAGTGGGAAAAATGGGTGCCAAGAGTATTCCCTCCCTCAAGAGGGCACAGAGATGTGGTTTCACATGGGGGTATCTTCATTTTGCTTAATCATGGAGTCACAGAAGGATTTGGGTTGGAAGGGGCCTCAAAGGTCACCTCATTCCACTCCTGCCATGGGCAGGGACACCTTCCACTATCCTGATGCCTTTTCCTGGTCTTAAAATCAAGGGTCAAACACGGTTAGAAGGGGGAAAGGGATTTTACCTTGGTATTTATTTTAAGGATCCTCAGGTGCGCAAGTCCAGGTCATATGCATCAAAATGCACCCCGCAAAAAATGCCCACCCCAAGAGATTGGGTATATCATTATAGGTGTTACTAATTAGCATTTCTATCAAAGATTCCCCAATGAGAGGCTCAAGTGAGCCCCCTTCCCCAAGGAGCCTTCCCCTGGATGGTTCTATCTTAGTTTACAGAATGTGTTCTGGAGAGGACCTTGGGGTCTGGGGCACACTGATCCCTACCTACAAAGCTTCTAAGACGTTCGGTCTCCTGGCTGAACAAACAAGTCCAAGCATGTAGGCAAAAAGCACAAAGAATACAGAAGTTGTAAAAAGGTATAACAGGGGTATAAAAGAAAAGGCAAAAGTCATCATGGCATCACTCCCAGGCTGCTCCAAGCCCCATCCAGCCTGGCCTCGGACACTCCCAGGGATGGGGCAGCCACAGCTTTTCTGGACAATCTGTGCCAGGCCCTCACCACCCTCACAGGGAAGAATTTCTTTTTAATAACAGAAAACCCATGAACACCAGCTGAGGTCCTGGTGCTTTCAGTAAAAAATGCTCATTGAGATGTCAAGGTGACCTAGTTCAGGAGTGACCTCCTTGCATTGCTACCTGGTTTTGATAATTCCAATGAAAAGCCTTAAGTTTGTCCATCTGCACACCATGGAACTGAGCAGAGCCTTCTCAAAGGAATGTTATTAATCTGAAATGCAGGGCTTCTTAAAAAGTGAAACACAAACCAACATCAACTTTTGCTTTCACATACAGAAGAAAATCCGTCCAGATGGAGAGGCCTCTCTTTTCTCAGAAGGAAAATTTAATTTTCTCCACTCTGTCCAAGAGTAAATGCAAAGCATGTGGTGAGGAGGGATACCTAAACACAGAGTATTTAACAGCAATGTCCCTGCTAACCCTTGGCTGTGTCTCTGTTGACCATTTCTGGTTGCAGAAGTGTGAGGTCTATAAAGTTTTATAAACTTAGCACACCTTTGCACTTGAAAGCGGTGTTCACTGATGCTCCAGGCTGTACATGGTCATTAAATGTTCCTGTGGCACTTTTACAAGTGCAGATATGTTGGTTTTGGTGCCTTAGACAAATTTTAACTTGACCAAAATTCCCTTCTGTAGCATGCAAGAGGTGCTGGACTCTCCACCACCTTCCATCTTCACCTCCTAAAATGCAGTGGGAACTCAAAAACGGGGTGAAATCCTATCAATCAGTCTAATTACACACTCCCTCACCAGGCTCCTTTTGGTGATGTTATGCTCAACTAAGAGGAACTTGTGAAGATACTGCTTACAGAGAGCTCTGTGATCTTGCTGGATGAAAGGGGAGATGTAAACAGGAGATATTGATTAGCTCATAATGCTATTATTTATATGTCACTTCCAGAAGTATTGAAAAAGCATCAATTCAGATAGTAATAATGGCACAGATTTACAGTTCTGGGGCATCTTTCATCTTGAAGGATCACAGAATTGTACATAAAAGGCACTGTTGAAATGAATCCAGTGTTGAAGGTCATCAGTTGGTGTTGCCCTCTGCAGTCCTCCTGGGTTATGCCCATTCCCAGCCCACAGAAACCTCTTCCTCTGCAAACTCCTTGAGTACATCCAGAAAATCCCACCTGATTGCTGAGAGCCCGTACTGGTGTTTAGTTTATGGTTGGACTCAATGATCTTAAAGATGTTTACCAGCTTAAACTATTCTATTCCACAGCTGTAGGGAAATGGAGCAATGATGGCAGCCTGGGACAGCTCTTTGGGGGCACACCTGGTTCTAGGGACCAAGTTACTCTTCAGGTTACTCTCTCAGTGGTCTGAGCTCCTCTAAAATGAGCTGGTGCCAGTCAGGGCAAGCTCTGTGGTGTGATAAATCTCCGGGACAAACAGCTGGATTTTGGCTCAGTCCCCCACAGAAGGCACTTGGTGTTCTCTAAAATGATCTGACCTGCCCTGCCAGGCCAACACCTGGTGCAGAAGACCCAACATCTCCTGCAGGTGCTGACCAGTGTCCCCCACACCAGAACTCACCATCCGGCTGGAAGGTGACAATGGTGATTGGCTCTTGGTTATCCTTGAATTTCACAGAGTGCCAGCTTTAGAAGGTGTCAGGAAAACTCTGCCTGAGTGAACCACGTTCATTCACACCCTGACTACAGCAATCCTTTCCTCTTTTCCAGCTCAGCTGGAAGAAGACAGAGCAGGGAAGGCAATTTTTCAAAGGGCTATTCTTGTGTTTCAAGCACAGATGGGGCAGTTGGTCACTGCTGAAAAATCCTAAACTCCTGTGTGTTCATTACAACGACTGTCAAGGGTCTCCCTCCAACATTTTAGGGAATTCAAACACCAGTTATGGAAGCCAATCCCATTCCCAGAGCACTGTGGCGTTGGCATATATTCCCCAGGCTTTACACCATCTTTCCATTGGAGTTTTCCAAGCTGTTCTCATGTGGAGCATGAAACTTTTCTCTGTACTCATAACAAACAAGCCAGAGAACAAATCCCACTGCTCCTGCAGTGCTGCTCAGAGACTTCAACACAGTCTTTGATGTCAGCTGGTGGGGAAGAGACCCCATGATGGCCTGGGTTGTAGTCCTACAGGATTGGTCACTCTGAGGGAAGTTTTGTGATGTTGATCCCCTACACAGTCACTGGTGCTGATCCATCACCCACCACCTTCCTTTGGGCTTCAGGGTCACTCAAGGATGTGGCTATTTTGGTACTGAGAGGACACCAGCACTCGGCACTGCTGTTTTGTCACTCACTGAGGTCTTTGTCCTACCAGTTGTGGGGTCATCATGGCAAGGAATGGGAATGGGAGCTCAGAGAAATAATCTCCGAGCCCTGCTCTCCCCCTGACTCTGTGTGACCTTGGGATATCTCATTTCTCTGGATTTGTGTTTATTGACCTTTTACTCCATCCTTGGGCTTTTTTTTATCTGCCAGCCCTCCCAGCCATGAGCTGTCTCTAAGTGTCTGTGTACATGCAAAGCTTGGCTCAGCTAAACCCAGATCTCCACTACAGATTAGTGGCATTTAAATTATAAAGGCACAGTTTGTGATCACTCACATGGTGACCCTGGTTCTGAGTTTAAATGGTTTTTCCTGAGACCAGAACATCTCTACAGTTCCTGTCCCAGGGACAGAAATCCTTCTCTCCCTTCCAGATTAGGCTGGAAAGTTCCATGGGGTTTTCATACAGTGAGGTTTGGTGGAGAAAAAGGAGAAAGACCCCAAAAAAAGCCAAGCATAGGAAAGCCTTCTGAGAATTATAGAATTGTAGAATGGGTTAGGTTGGAAGGAACTTTAAAAATCATCTCATTCCAACCCCCTGCCATGGGCAGGGACACCTTCCACTATCCCAGGGTGCTCCAAGCTCCGTCCAAGCTGGCCTTGAATACTTCCAGGGATCCAGGGGCAGCCACAGCTTCTCTGGGCACCCTGTGCCAGGGCCTCCCCATTCTCACAGGGAAGAATTTTTTTCTAATTTCTGATCTAAACGTACTCTCTTCAGTTTGAAGGCATTCCCTCTTGTCCTGTCACTCCAAGCCTCTGTAAATAGTCTCTCTCCATTTTTCTGTGGGAATTCCCATATTACAAACACTGAATCAGTTCTTGATTTATTTCATTACTCTATATTTTTAATAAAAGATGTCAGGCACCTCAAGCAAGGTAGAGGAAGGACAAAATAAAACAGAAATAAAGAGAAACAGAAATGAAGAACAATCCTATTCATATTCTGCTTCTTCTTAATCTCCTTCGCCAGAGCCGATCTCTGTAAATCTGCTGAGATTCCTATCGGGATATATTTGTCTGCTCTTGAGATGTAAGAGGGAGAGCTGATTGTCATCAAACAGCACAAAGCCAGCGGAGGAGAGCTTTGTTCAGCCTGATGTATAATTACTACCCTTTGCTGGCTGCTTTAGATCAAGCCTAAAAGGATCGGGGGGATTTCCTTCGGTGAAAGTGATCACTCTGTGGCTGCATTTTTTCTCCTTTCTGCTCATTTTCTCCATGTGTGATCAGTCCTCTGAATTTTTAGACTGCCACATGCAACAGCAGAGAAGCACCATGCTGCCAATTTAGTAGGAAAGTCATGTTTTTAATATGCAAAATAAAGCTGTGGCCTTCTTTAAGAATTAAGTCCATCCCCTTGTCAGACTTGGATTCAGTCGAAGCTCAGCTCTAGACTGGAGTTAAAGAACACAAAAGGGCATTCCTAGCATCAGCCCACCTGAGCTAAAGTCTAAGACAGGTTAAGGTCTAAGACTTGGAACTAAATGATCTCTAGCTACCCCTCCAACCCAAACCATCCCATGATTCTGGGATTGGACTCGGCTCTCAGAGGTATCTGGAGCTAAGTGAAATGAACGTCCCTAGTTTGAAAGTGCAAATAAAATAATGTGATCCATTTAGAGCATCTTCTGACTGTCCTAAAATTTGGGATTTGCTGAGAATAAAGATGAGAAATAGAAAAATTACAAAGATCATTGGAGGCTTAGAAAGTGCTCTTCACCCAGCAGAGACTTAGAAGCTCAGTGGATTTAATGCACCCAGGAAAGAAGGAAGGCCCACAAACACACTAAGAAGAGATATCTAATGCTCTTTAATTGATGCTCTTTAATCGAGTGGGAAGAGGGTGTAATCTCAGAGCGGAAGCTAAAGCTGCACATATGCAACGTGTATCTTGCACCATGCAGACAGTTCCATTTTGAGGCAAATGGCTCAGTGACAGGGATTTTTTTTTCCCTTGAAATCTTTAAATCAAGTTCCTTTTCCTTTGACTTGTGCTTTCTCAAGAGGGAGGGCTGCACCAGCTCTAGAGCTGACCTAATAGGTCCCTGCACTGTGTACCTCTAACTGTTTCTTGATGCTGAAATCCTCATTGGAGAAACACGTATTTAATTTTAATAGTCAGCCTTCAGCAGCATTTCCCTGCTGGGATACAGGAATAAATCATCCCAGAGGGTCAATCACTGGCTTCTGCTCTCTAAATCCCCTTTAGCCAGAAGATTCTGGACAAGCCCATGGGAAGAGGTGCCCAGAGCACTCACCAGGGTCTTGTAGTCAATCTGCTGTCGGATGAGCTTGTCCTCACTCAGCGAGTACCGGGCCTCCCCTGTGATGGAGTCGATGGGCCCCTTCTCCATCTGCTGCTTGATGGCACAGAAAAGGGAGAAGAGAGGTTCTCCAGCACACTCCTGCAGGGATGAAAGGTAACCATGAGGTGAAACTAGAGGACAGAACTGAGAATCCAACCTGGGCATCCCAGTGACTGCCTTGGTTTGCCATCCCAAATCACTCATGATGGATACATCAATGGGAACCAGCCTATTCCAATAGCACAGGATCAGAGGTGACCCTCCACTTCCCCAGGGTACAACCAGCCCTTGGGCATATGATGTGACCCTTGGGCATGGTCCTGTGCAGGGCTGGGAGTTGGACTCGATGATCCTTGTGGGTCCCTTCCAGCTCAGGATATTCTGTGACTCTGTGGGTGTCCTGTCATGGGACAAAGGTGTCATTGTTCCCTGGCAATGCTGGGTTTGTTCGAGTGGTTGCCACCAGGCCAGAGCTTTGCCCTGAAGCAGGTGGTGGGATAGGTCCCTGACGACCTGGAAGCAGGTTTTAAATGCAGATGGATGGCTGGTGCCCCACCCTGGGTGTCTGGTTGGAGTCCACAGACTCCCTGAGCACTCTCATGCTGAAGGCAGATGTGTTCCTGGACCTGTGTGGTGGTGACAGATGCGTGGGGCCCAGCACAGGACAGCAACTAGCAGCCCCAGGCAGGCACAGCAAAGCTCATCTGTCCCTAATTACTCCTCATCATTCCCACTCACTGCTGTCCTCTTCTGACACTTTTCCTCCCTTGCTGCCCTCCCTCAGTTCCATGCTGCCCAACTCTCTGCTCCTGCCTCCCTTCCCCTTCGTCCCTTCCTTCTTTCTCCCCTCCTCGCCCTCTCCTCTTGTGTCCCAACTCAAGGAGCGAGGTCATTTTCCTCTGGTATAAATCCCAGCGAAAACAAGTTAAAAATCGGAAGCAAAGTGGCGCCTTTTTCAGTCCCTACACCTGTCTCCCACTTAATTAGCTTATCTGCCAGCAGCATATTGCTTCTGTGTGCCTGTCTCCTGCCCTTATCAGGCCTCTGTTCAGGCTAAGGCAAGAAGACAAGTAGCTGAGTGGGGTGAAAAAAGCCTATTACAAAAGCAGCTCTTTAGAGAGTTACCTCCTTATATCCTTTCCTTTCAGCTGAAAGCGGGGATCTGATACTGAAGTCACTGAAATTACCTTCCAGGGACCTTCAAAACTTTCCCCTGTGCTCATCCTTGAACTGGTCGTGCCTGAGGAAGGCTCAGGGGGATTGGGTTTTATTTGTAAAGCCTTGAATTGCCAGGCAGAAGTGGTTATTCTGTCCAAATGAGGATGTGAGGTGGGAGGATATTTAGCAGCTGCAGTGGGAGTGGGGGAGAGGTGCAGAGCTCAGCTCCTTCCAAAAAGGCTGGCCCTGAGCTTGGTGCCTTGGCAATTGAGATTCTTGAGGCTCAGTGTGGGTCCCCAAGGGGAAATTGGATCCCCCAGCAGTCAGTGGCAGGGCTTAAAGACTGAAAGACTTTTTTAACTGCACAAACCCCAAGGAGACCTTCCAGGAGGAATGAGAGAGCTCAGGGAGTGCCTCAAATTCTTCCAGTCAAGTTCTTTCACACAGCTTTGCTCACGAGCGTCCTTCCACTCCTCCTGGGGCTGGGTCTCATTTCTGCCTTTGAGCTGGGGTGGAAGGAGATCTCACTCCACTGTGCACTGAAAATATGGGTCACCACATGATGGAGACCTCAGTCTGCTGGTAAAAGGACAGCATTTTCCACACAGGTCTCAGTCAGGCTCTGAAATCCTCCGCATTTTGGCACTGACCCTTAGATCCCACCTCTCTACAAGGGAGAGACCAACAGGCTGCCTCTCTAACGAAGCATCCTTCTTTGTTCTCCCTGGGTCAGAAAACAGCCCATCTCCTATTAGGCAGTGACCTCCTTCCAGAGGCAAAAGAAAAAGCCTTTAACTTTATATCTGGCAAGTTTTCACCCCAACTGAACCTCACCAAGAAGAAATGCATTAAAGCAGCAGTTTTTCCAGGCATGCTGCTCCTCTTACCTTGAGGAACTTGTAGAGGAGGAAGGTGAACCAGTTGGTGAGCATTTTCTCAGCCACAGACTCTGTCCTAAAGTTGACCAGGGAGAAAAAAGCAAATTGGAAATGTGTTAGTCATGCTGGTCCTACCAAAATACTGTCCTTGTCCATCTTCCTGCCCAGTGGGAAGTCTGGCGTGGCACCATCAGGATTTAGCACATCCTAAGTTCCCTGTTTCAGTTTTGGATTTAGGAAACCTGCAGGAAAGTCCTTGCTGCCCTGCTGATTCTCTTGTGACTACAAGTCGCTTTTTGTCTGTTTTCAGTTTCTCCAACAACTAAAAGGAGTTGACGACATTTGAGGGAATCTTCTCCAAAGAGCTCGGAGGGGATAAATCCATCAAATCTGAGGAGCTCAGAGCGAGGCCATATGTCAAGTATGCTGTATAAATACTCAGGAGAGACAGATCTAAGTCTCCAGGGAACGGTTATCTGGCACTGCCTATCTCCCTGGCATTTGGGAGTGATTATTCTCCTCAATGTGTCAATGTGGCACATACACGGAGCTCATCCTTTTGCCCTTGAGCACGCTGTCCTCAATCGAAGAAAAATCCATCTCGAGGCTTCAGGGTGAGCTTCTCCTACAGAAACACTGACTTGGACCTGTAAATATGGTGTGGGCATCAGGAACATGGGATAAACCTGTGCTGGCTCCACTACATGCACTGACTGGAGAAAAACCAAGAGAAACCTAGAGAAACTTGGAGAAACCAAGAAAAAAGAGGAGTCCCTGCCTGGGTGAATTAAAGTGGGTCCTCCTTGTCCTGGCTCTCACCAAAGCCATGCAGAGGTTCTCGCTTCTTGTCGTTGTTTTTCTCTGCCCTGAAAATCTCTTTGGGGCCGTAGATTTCATGTGAGATGAGCACTGGACACAGGTGAGGTGGGAAAATCACTTCTGCCAGCTCCTTCCTTCCATCAAACACCTCCAAAACTGCAAAACATTCCCTTTCACTAATGGGTGGGAAGGGAAGCATTCCTTCCCTTTGAATCCAGCTGCTCTAAAGAGCTGTCTGAGGCACTCACACCAACATCTAACCCAAGGCATTTAGATATTCACATGTTCTGTTCTGGTGCTGCTCAGTGCAGGACTTACTTCCCTGACTTCTCCTGGTGTTTCCAGGGTTTGGAACAGTGGATGTGCCTTCTTTGTTCCCTGGCTGTCCTCCCAAAGGCCATGATTCATTTCCAAAAAAGAGGATTTGAGTTAAAAGAGAACTGGAAGAAGGAGAAAGAGGAAAGATGGATTGCTCAGGACAAGACAGGAATGAGCAGCAAGGGAACACAAAGGGATAGAAAAAGGGGAAGGAAAAGGAGGAATTGAAGGGGGGAGGCAGTTGGAAGGAGGCGGTGCCATCGAGCATCAGAGGAGAAGCACAGACAAGAAGCCTGGGGTCAGCTGGAGGGTGGTCACCAGCCTGGCTGTAGGACTTGAATCACATCAGGGAGTTAACAGACGCCAAAGCAAAGTCCAGTCTCTGCCCCTGGCATTGCTGCCCTGAATGCCAGGAAGTGCCTTCTGCTCCTTTTTTGCTGGTTCTCCACAGTGGGCTGTGTGCCAGATGAAAAACCTCCCAGCCCAGCAGGCACCAGACGTCTCCTCTGTGTCCAAGCCATCCATCGTAATCAACTGAGGGCTCCTCAGAGTCAGCTCTGAGCAGTGGCAAAGGACACTCATCTCCAGAAGACTCCCCCTGATTTTATTTAGGGTCCTTGAACCAGGAGGGTTGGTTCAGTCTGTGAAAAGGAGATGAATCTGATCCTAAAGGGGGAAGAGGCAGCACTTCCCTAGGCAGGGAAAGTACATTAATTACAGAGCAGTGGATTCCTAATTCGAGGTTTCCCACAGAACTGTGGAGTTTAGACTTTAGACCAGGCCAAGAAGCACCAATCCAAGCTTGTTCCCTGTATGAAACCAGTTCTGTTGTCCTGCTCTTCTGCTGATTTCCATGAACTCCCAGCTCTGGGAGAGAAATGAGATCCCACAATGCAGCTGAAGGCTCTCCATGTGTCCGTAGTTAACTCAGGAACAAGAAACAAAGCTGGGAAATCCATGTCCCAGGCAGGAGATGGAAGAAGTTGATGTCCTCTCACCAGGGATTTAATACACCATGTATGTGATGTTAATTTAGGTCCTACACAACCTGATTGGAGTTTTCAGGTTAAAAGGAAATATAAGCATAAATTAACATTGTAAGCATGCAAAGAGCTCAAAATAAGCATTGAGCTTTTTCTGTCTTTATGAAACTTTCTGGAGGATCCACATGAAAATCCAGAGGTGGATTAGTTCTGTAACTTTTTATCATTGACTACTTTTTGGTTAGGGAGGAGAATGGAGCAAGATCTACATCTCCAAAGATTACAATGTTTATGAGGGCACAGCCTTCCCAGCCCGGCTCCCTCCATGCCCAGGCATCCTTACCTGCGGAGCAGCAGCTTGGGGTGGTTCTTGCTCTCCAGGTTTTTGTCTATGAGGTCAGCCAGGAGCTGCTTGAGGACGTCGGTGGCGTACTCCAGCTTGCTCTGCAGCACCGTCATGATCAGCGAGGCCACGTTGCCGCGGTCCCGCATGGAGAAGCTGCGCTGCGACTCCAGCGTGCGGATGAAGGACAGCAGGAAAACTTTGTTGTTGATGAGCTGGGCAAAGAGCTTCAGGCCTTTCTCTACCCTCTCCTGCCGGTAGCCAGGGACCTGCACAAGAAGAAAGGGAGTTTTTTCCTCTCCTCATTTTCCCACTGTCAAACCTCCCATTGTCACACCCCCTTTGCTATCTCTGCTCTCGTCACTCCAGCTCCTCCAGCTAAGGACAGACCGGAAGAGAATCCATACATCATCTAATGATTAGGAAGTCTGAGAAGACTCCCAGCCACATCCAGATGATTTTTCTAACCCTGTGTTTCTGTCTCTGAATAGTACATCCAAAACGGATTTCTAGTGCCTTAATGTGTCACCGTGCCACTGTTATATTGTTATTTTAGTCAGACTGAAGTCTTACTCTGATTTCATCCAAAACTTCTTTCTCACCCCTGCAAGAAACCTGCTCGCAGAGGTTTGGGGTTCAGCTTTAGGGAACAGGGAGAGGCAGCAAGAGAGTGAACGGGAAGAGGCCAGGGTGAGGTTTTGAGGAGATGAAGAGATGCAGTGAGGCAGTGGCCGGGATGGTGGCCATGCAGCTGGGCCTTGTTTTGAAGAGCAAGGCAGGTGAAGGTGTGAGAGGACACTCTGAGCTGCAGTAGAACCCCTGGGTTTGGGAGCTGAGGTGTTTTGGACACAGAGAGATTGATAAGTCTCATATTTCTTAACTGAGAGGATGGTGAACTCATTTTTATATGGAAGAATTTAGGACCTCAGTGCTGGAGCCTGGCTCCACAGTGGCCTTTTGGTCCTTCTGGCTCTAGGCATTAATGGAACCTAAATAGAGAACCTCAGACTCATCCCTCCATGCTGCTGAAGCTGTTCTAGCCCTTGAAGAAGCTTCCTCGGAAGCTGGAGGGTCTCACCACAGAGCAACACATGTCATCAAGGAATATATGAATTAATAACCACCCAAAGCTGGCACTTTATTACAAAATAAGTTGGCTTGCCTAAACAGCCAAGCAATGCAAGGCCCCTCATTGAGTCATTACTTTCTCATTCTGGAAATTAGAGTTCTCAACTCTTTTTGCGTCCAACAAATAAATTACTTCTTAAATAGCTTGAGACAACCAACCAACCAACCAACAAACCACCACCACCCATCCCGCCAATAATTATTTTTAACTCACTTGCTTGAACATTTAATATTGTCTATCCCTGGGTTATTATGGAGAATTAAAACAAAATAACAAGAAAAGTATTTTGCACTGCATCTGGAAGCAGTTAATTAGCAAATGAACTGGAAATAAGTAAGACCTCCTCTCTGCGGGATCTGTGCTGGGGCCTTTTGCAATAAATAGCAATTCCTTCTGGGTTCTTCAGAGAAGGGAGCAGAATGAGAGCTGCCTTCACGTTAGTAGCCAAAGATGTTGACACAGAGAGCTGGCGAAGCTTTACAAAGGATTAAGAAAAAAAACAATGAATGGAATGAAAGGGAGAAGAGATCAAAGGTGTTGGATTGAAACATCAGCTCAGTGTGTATCTACACAGGGGAGCATCCGTGCTAAGGCCTCTGCAGGGGTCAGATGCTGTTCTGTGATCAGCTGGATGGGGTTAATGAATGTAGGTATTGCAGCTGGCTGTGGGGATAATGGAAGTGTTTGTGTGCACACACGTGAGAGGGAGATTCAGCACCCCTCATTTCTCCTGCTCGTTTGTGGGAGCTCCTGAGCTGCCCGTCCTGAGGGAAAGCAGCTGGAGGCCACTTGACCTGCACCCCAAACCTATACGATAGTTACGTGTAATTCAGCCTCCTACCCAGTCCCAAAAGCCCTCCTTGCTGACAGATCATGTTTTTCAATGTCTCTCTCCACACAGTCGGATGAATTTTGGCTCTTCCGAATGGCAGGAGCAAAACCGAGCAGGCATCTCTGATTACACAGCCAGCCAAGCGTAGGCCTGCCTGTGCCAGCTCCTGCTCCTCCTTCCTGCCAACCAAGCCCAGTCCTGGCCTCCAGAAATCTCCCAGGCCCATGCTCAGAGCCTGCCAAAGGCTTTGCAGAGAGCTCAGCCAACACCTTGGCCATGATGTAGGCTCCTGATTCTCCGGCCCAGGTATTCCTACAGCAGAGCCTGTCCATCTGCCAGAGCCTGGAGCAGATTTTAGCCTGGCAGACCTCACCTGGCCTCCCACCAAGCTCCTATCACACGACTCAGGTAACACAGGCTCTGCGTAGACCCCAAGATTTGTGAACAATGTCTCACTGTCCTCCCACTCTTCCTCCAGTGGTTTGAGGTGGAGGAGGAAGATGTGGGCAGGATATGGACAGACTGACACTGTGGTTTTCTGATCTCACTGCAAACCAGAGTGCAGCAAAGGTGAACCTCCCTCAGTGACAGGGGGATATTTTATAGGGGTTGCTACAAAAAAACCCTGGCCTCTTGGTAGTGTGAGGGTCATGCAAGGCTGGATGGCACAGGCAAACATGCTCCTCTGTCATACAACTGGTTTTCCTTGCCCCTGCGTGGCAGAAAATATTAAATCCAGTCTAAAAATCAAGCTACAGAAGGGTTAAGACCAAAGAGAAGCTTAATTGAGTAGACCCAATGCATATGGATTTATGAGAGTCTTCCAAATAAGTGAGTGATCAGACGGAATTTAACAGGTAGCAAGTGACAGGATGGGAGGAAATGGCCTTAAAGTTCTGCCAGGGGACGTTTAGATTGGATATTAGGAAAAAATGCTTTGCTGAAAGGGTGATCAGGAGATGGAACAAGCTGCCCAGGGGAGTGGTCAGATTACAATCCCCCACAAGTGTTCAAAAAGTTTGTGAATGTGGCACTTGGGGACATGGTTTAGTGGTGGAATTGGCAGCACTGGGTTAATGGTTAGGCTTGAAGATCACAGAAGTCTTTTACAACCTAAATGATTTTGTGATCTAGTATGATCTAAGATAACAGCAAACATTTCCACCTTCAACCCAGATTTTTGATGAGGACCTGTTTCACTCCTAGTAGGACACAGCATAACCAAGTCATCACATCCCCACCACTGACACAGAATCTCTGGAATTCAGAACTGAACAGGAAGGCAGAGAGGAGCCAGAAGCAGGAAATGTTGTTTTACCTCCAAATCCCTTAGGACTGGATGATCTTCAATGCCAGGGAAAAGCACCCTCATCGTGTAGGTTCGGTAGTCGAGGAAAGGGATCCCGGCTCCATCTAGGTCACTCGTCAGCTCATGGATATCTGTCTGTAGCTCTGCAAAGGCTGGCACAAAAACAGAACAACTCAGGGAGCAGTGAAAATCCAGATCACTCTCATCAGGATGGGAAGAGCCCCCAGACCCTCATGAAGAAGGAGAGGCAACACATGGAGAGGAAGAAGGTGGACAAGAGCAGTGTCCCTTTCCCCAGGTACATGTGCCAAGGCTTCCTGTGGACTTTGAATTATCAAACCCAGTTAGGACAGGGTGGAGAAAGTCTGGATTCAGGGGAAACAGGGAAAGTCACTTTAGATCCAGGCTTGAGCCACACCCAGAGGGTTTAACCCTGTGGTATTTTGGCTCAAAGCTTTGTGGCTGGATGGCTCCCTTCCACCAACACTGACACAGTGTCATCCTGCCTTCCTCATCCTACCTTCTTTGCACTCCAGGGCCACCCTGGACTCCAGGTTGTCCATCTGCATCTGCAGGCGCTTGAGGGTGAGATCGCTCTCCCTGGACTTGCGCTTGTACGCGATCAGCACGGCCACGATGAAGATGATGAGCAGCCCACCGGCCACCGCAATGCTGACGATGGCTGGCAAGCTGAGAGGGCTGTCTGGGGAGATGTAGACCATCCCTGGAGAGAACTCCATCCCTCCTACACGAGCCTAGAGGGAAAGAAGCAAAGAGCTGCATTGAAACTGTCAAAAAAGCAGGAACGCAGAGGAACTCCATCGTTGTCCAACCCATCGTCCTGGCTGAGGGTGAATGGTGACATCTCCTTGTCTCCCAAGGCAAAAGGGGAAGTATTTGGATATGGAACAGCTTAAAAATACCTGAAATGCCAGACAGAATCACCTCTGTTGGCAGAATCACCGTGAACCAAACAAGAAAAGGACTTGTGGTGAGACAAGCCACCGGTCACAATTTCTGAATATCAGTTTGGATTTCATTCTGGGTTGTTCATTCCCCATCCTGACGTGTTGTATGGGGCACTGGTGTCAATTAGTCCCAAAATACACACAGGACACAGAGCTCATGGTTATGGTCTGCTGGGTCCTAACCCCACAGTGGAGCAGGGGACACCTGACCCAGTCAGTACAGTGGGACTGCAGAAATCAGAGTCAGTATTTTCTTTTGACTCTCCCATCAGATAAAACTGTTCTTGGAAGCTTCTGGGATAGTAAAACAGCACCACAAACCTCACAAAGCCTGGCCTATGCTTTTTACACTTCCCTTTATAGCCACACATTGTCAGGACAACCGCAGTTGCTCACCAGTAGGAGCTGAACACAGCTTTTCATTCTCCATGTACATCCAGAGGTTCCCAGGGCTGCTTCCAGCCTCTGGAAGAAGCTGCTGTGCAAGGGCCTTGTTTTTAACAACCAGAAAGAAACCCTGCAAGCATTCCTGCTACAAGCCCAACAAAATGTTCTGCTGAAGCAAGTCCCTTAGAGCCCCTTTTTACAACATGAACAACACTCCCAACAGGAATCCCACAGGATACTGCTGGCTTCAGGCTACTACAAGGCTTTTCAAAGCTATTTGTAGAGTAGGAAAAGCTTGAGTGGTGGGAGAAAAGCTCTGCTGGCTGGACTGAAGTAAAAAAGGCTTCTAGGGCTGAGCTGTGGTTTGGGAATGCTGGTTGTAGATCAGCAGAAAGCCGGGAAGACGCCATGCAAAGAGCTCGAAGGATGGATGAGCCCCATCACTTCACCCCAGCTGAGCTGTGTCACAGAGAGGAGCAGCTGGCCCTGCACAAAGAGCAAACTCTTGCTGAAATGCACTCAAGACCCTAGGGCTCAGTGTTTCCTACTCCCATTGCACCTGGGACCACTGCAGCATGGAATTAAACGTCTTTCTTCCTCCCTTATGAGGAGTTCTCCCTCATATCTCCTAATGTTTCTCCCCTACGCCCCAGCCTGGTGTTCAGCCTTGTTCTCCATCCTACTGGCTCTCAGTTACTCAGTTTGTCTCCAGCCTGCCTGGGCACATATTAATCCCAGAGCTTCCCATATCTCAGCTCAGGAACCTACTCTGGTTTCCTCTCCAAGCTGCAGGAGGAAGAAACTGGCCCAGCTAGAGCCAGCAGAAGAGACCGTGGAGCAGAATCATGAATTAATGAATTTTCCCAGGTGCTCTCCACCCCAACCCTTTCTGGGAACATCAGTCTCTGTGACTTTATCACCTCCTAGAAGTTATTCCAGTCCCAGTCTCAGGGAAGATGGTTGTTTTGCTCTACCACCAGATGTAGGCTGCTCTTCCATAGGCCCTGGCGAAAGAGAGACAACTACAACCCTTATGTCACAGACAAGACCAAAGTGACTGTCTGAAAACAGCTGATTTCCATCCATAAGGTCCTTTCATGCCATTTTGGAATGGGGTCTAGAAGATAAAATGTCCACGATGAAAAACAAAACTTATCCTAAACTCTTCTAATCAGGTAACAGAGTTTTAAGATGACCAGTTGGTGCCATGACACTGATGGCTTGTAGAGCATTTTCAGTGACCAAGGAACCTCAGACCCTTAGCTGGGGATGCAGCAGTAATGAGTTTCCCCACCTACTCCAAGATATGAGATCCAACTCACTCATCAATCCTAAGGTTTGGTGCTGGAATGTCGCCTGCTCAGCTGAGCAGACAAACTGCCAAAATCACATCCTAATTCATGCACTGGAAGTTGTTCCCTTTTGTCCTAGGCCACTGTCCCAAATCCTCCCAGCAAAATTTGCTCACCAATTTACACACTTTCCTTCCTGTCAGTGGATCAGTAAATAGATTAATTCTGTTTCATTTTCTCTTTCTCCAAGCCCTGCAGTCAGACGAGTCCATTCAAGGAATATCAGACTAAAACAACTCTCCCATCCCAAATCCCAGCACGGGTCCATCCTCAAAGCTGGAAGAACAGCCTGTCTCCACGGGTGGGATTTCTCTCACCAAATATTCCGCATACACATCCAAGTTAGACACTGCAGTGTGATTCCAGAGTCAACAAAGAGAAAAACCACTTTCAGGATGTGATTTATGTGAGCTGCTTCTGACACCTTTGACATTGGGATGAGACGTTTTATTCAGTAGAAGTTCCCATTTCTCTCCATTAATGATAAGGGGATCTAAGCTCCCAAAAGCAGGTGTTCAAAGTTAGGCCCAGTGTGTTCCTCTTTAAAAGTGGTTTCATCATTGGGAAAGTCTCACAATCCACAAGCGAAGCTGCCATGATCTGAGGAATCTAGCTCTTGAAGAAGAAAGTCTACGAGGCTGCTGTGTTATTGTGAGCTTTTAAAAGAAACACAAGAAAATATGCTCATATAGCCCTACTTTATTTCTTAATCCACTGAGTGGTTGTGGAGGAAACCATTTTTACCTTCCAGAAGACTGGACATGAACCCATGAAACAACAGCAATTTGGCCATGTTTTAAGACTATTAACGATCAGTTTGTCCTGAATTACACTAAATGTTCTAAATGGGCTCTACGTCAGAGCCCAGTTTCCTCAACAAAGTCTTAGTGGCCGCTCCTGTAGGAGTTCAGGAGTGCTGAAGGAGTCTTTCCTGGTGCAAATTTGTCCTGGCCAGATGAAATGGTCCCTCTTAGGATGAGATGAATCACGCCCTGAACTTCAGCTGCTGCATTTGACCATATCTCCATTCATTATAGAGAGTTTGGTGTGATTTTCCAGACTGCATCAGATACCAGCAAACCTTCAAATGTATTCCACATCCTCCCTGCAGACCTTCTCTGGCATAGCCACTCATGGATCTTCCCCACATCTCCTTCTTTTCCTTGGAAAAAACTTGCCTCTGAGTTTTAGTCAATCTTCTTCTTAACCACCGCTCAGACCTTTTATTTCTTGGCTATTTTTTTCAAGTACTTAACTCTGTCATTGTGTAAAAGACAGCTGAACCAGATCAAAAACGTGTTGACATCAATGTGTGTCATTGCCACTGCTCCTTCCCTTAGAAATAATCTCTGTTTTGCACTGGTTGATTCACTCCCATGGCCCCTTCTCAGCTCGTGGCCACCTCACTTTGCAAGAAAGGGTTTCTTCAACAATTTCCTCAAGGTCACGCAGTAAATCTTTGGCAGAATCAGGAGGAGGAACTACCTGTCAGTTATCCTGGCCATCAAAGAGGTGTTTGTTTGAAATGTGGGGATACATTTGACCCCAGCTCGAGCAGCAGGGATGCTGTGCCATGCTGGAGGAGGCATTTCCCAGCCCTGCTTCCAGATGCAAAGTCCATCATTGAGCACCTCCATCATCTTCCCAGTTTCCCAGCAGTA
The DNA here is from genome assembly GCF_009650955.1 of Corvus moneduloides. NCBI lineage: Eukaryota > Metazoa > Chordata > Aves > Passeriformes > Corvidae > Corvus > Corvus moneduloides. The sequence goes on from NC_045479.1 coordinate 72,118,650, forward strand.
TCCCTCGTTTCACCGGCATCCTCAAAAAGGGATTGTGTTTTAATCTTTGGCTTCACTTAAACTGTCCCAAGCAGCAGGAACAGGGGAGTCTTTCCAATTAGTACAGCCTGGCCAGATGTCCGTCATCCTGGATCCCCAGGGGTTGATTATTGCTCACCTGGCTTTGAGTTTTCTCTCCCCAGGATTGTCTTTGTCCGTCTCTGACTAACCATATGTTTAATTATATCCATGAAAATGACAGAGAACATTTATTGCTGTGCTCAAAAGCTTTGGTTTTCACACAGAGAAAATCTCTCACTTCATTATTGCTCCTCTTGGAGTGTCTTAATGTGCTTTGCAATGAATCGAGAGTCACGGTGTATTTGCATGGCTGGAAAGGATTATTACCTCTATTTTCCAGATGAGAAACTTTGGCACAGAGAATTTAAGGGGCCACTACGAGGGATCCCAGCAGCAGCCACAAACAAGGCCCAAAATGGTCATCATAAACTCTGCTTCCTAAAAGTTCCCAGAAAAATCTTTTTAAAGATCAAACTTTCTGAGTATCACTGCACTGATATAAATAAATTAATTAATATGTGACAGATACAGCGTTGGGGAGGGCAACAGAAAAACAAGTTGTTCACAAGGAATGAGAAACACTGGTGTCAGTTGTCAGCTTTTGTTGCTCCCACCCACAGTTTGGTACAGCTCCAGGGTGTTTGCTGATATGCTGTTTATCAAGCAGCAGCATCAAGGAATTCAAATTATTGAGAGGAAAGTAAAAAAAGGAGTAAATAAATAAACGGTGAGAGGAGGAGAAGCTCCCTCTGATGTAATCACCAGGTCCATTTTTCAGGAAGCATTTGCAGGAGCACACTAAGTTTTATAGAAGTCAAAACCCCAAAGTCCAGTCACACTATTGTCCACATCCTGCTTTTTTTTTCCCTCTCCTATATAAAGGCAAATTTTAGTCACCATCATGCCAATAAGTGATGGGGACAGCACTGAATTTCACAGCATTATGTAGGAACATGTTACCTATGTGACCTCACATGAGCATCCAGGGTTCGTACAGCCCATATAAAAACAGAAGAGAGGCAAACTCTTCTGCTGGGGTTTGATCATGAAAGGTTTTTCACTGTCCACAAAGATCTCCAGGTCACTTTTCCGTTGTTCTACTTCTCCAAGCTACCCTTGATGAGGATATTATATCAAAAAGGAGCCCTGATGTTCCTGGAAAGGCAAATGGTGATGCAAACCCCTTGGAGCTCTCTGCCAGCTCTTCAGCACTGTTGTGCCCTCCCAAGCCACCCAGGGAGCAGAAGCTGAGGGTCAGGACCCACTTACCATCACCTTGTGCCTTCCAATGAGGTTTGGGGACTCGCAGAGGAGCTGCACGTCTGACACGGTCACCGCACAGGGCTTCTCACCCACCAGAACGGTGTAGTTCAGCTTGGCATTGCCTCCTGCCACCGGGGGGATCAGATTCCTGCCCTGCACAGAAAGCAATATCACACCCCAAAATAACCAAATAAACATCAGGAAAGAGTTTTCTTTCCCCCTCTGGTTCATTCCATTGATACAAGTGTTGATACTGCATTTGATAGGTGTGGATGGCTGATCCCTGACACTGCTCCAGGCCTGGCTGGATGGGGCTTGGAGCAACCTGGTCTAGTGGAAAGTGTCCCTGCCCATGGCAGGGGGTTGGAATGGGATGGTCTTTAAGGTGCCTTCCAACCTGAAGATGATTCTATTATGCCATTTGTAGTTCACCATTTGCTAACACAGAGAGGAAAAGCCAATTTTGAAAGTCATGCAGAGAACAGCTTGAGTGGCTACAGACTGAAAGCAGTCACAACAGCCTGTCCTGCTCCTCCCTCTCTGGAACTGGATGAGAAATGTTCCATTTAAGTCCTGTGCAATAAAGCCCTCACTAAATGTAGTCAGGCAAGTAAATCCGACTTCCTTCCAAACGTACAAAAAGCATCTACAGGCAAAATAATTTATTTGCATATGGACCACATCAAAATACTGATACAGAAATGCTCCATCATAAAATTCCTTCTCTGTATTGCTGTGCAGATTACAGAAATGGCAAAGGACTGGTTTGGGTTTAAACAGGGGTGAGAAGAAGGTCTTGAATGTCCAAGAAAGGAAACAGAGTTGGGTATTTAAGTGTCAGCCCCATTGAAATGGTAGAAAATAGTCTCTGGTGAACAGCAGTGGGTACAAATTCAGGCCGCACACAGGTATCTGCATCAGGAGTATATATTTTTAGTTATGGGTGTGGGCAGTGCTTGGTGTTTGCTGATGGTGACTCTGATATGGTTCCATATGGGGTAAGGAACGGAGGAAGTTTCTGGGGTGCAATCAGGATGATTTATGGGGCTGCTGGCAGGCACAGAGAGGGCATAGGCAGAATTTGTTTGTCTTTCCTCATCCAGTTTTTGGTCCCCATCTCACCTTCAGGATGATGGGACTTCCAGGCTTCAGCTCCAGGATCCCTGAGGGATTGAAAACCTCGAAGATCGGGTTGGGGTAGTAGGTGAAGTTGGTTTTGTTGAGGATCAGCAGGGACTGCACGTTGTCAAGGATGAAGCCAAACTCCTCCGGGCGCTCGGCAAGCTCAGAATGGTGATTGGGGTCCACAGCCAGTGCTGGGGCCTGGCAGGTCATCTCCGTGCTGTTCTGCACCTCACAGTTCTGGGGAAAGAAACCCAACACAAGGGGTTTTATGGAAAGTATGGAACCTGGCAGGTCATCCCTGTGCTGTCCTGCACCTCACAGTTCTGGGGAAAAAAACCCAACAAAAGGAATGTTTATGGAAAATACAGAGCCTGGCAGTTCATCTCCATGCTATTCTGCACCTCACAGTCCTGGGGCAGCTGTGTTTGCATTTCAACTGGGCATCCTGTGCCTCTTGAGAGCTCAGCCTCTGGGGTTGCCAGTCAGCAGCTTTCCCTGACTTCATTTCCTTCTGGAAATAGAAATTTCTTCCCTTATTTTTCACACAGCACAGATTAGTCAAAACCTCGCTACCACCCTGCAATTAGGTCTCACACTCTGGGTGTTTCTCCAAAAGTGTTTGTGCAGTGCATGCTCAGTTGTGCTCAGGATTCCAGTTTGGATATCAGGTTACCTGAAATGAATCTCAGCAAGCTGGAGAAGCAAAGACAAAGGTGAAAGTCTCAGAAGACCCTGAAGTTTGGTTCCAGCCCTGCCAAAAACTTTTTCTTTGTGTCCTTCAGGTACAATATAATACTTCTGGGAACAAACCATGCCCTCTTTTTTAGGCTGCAATAGGAGATTTCAAGCTCCAGACCTGTCAGCCAGTCTCTGTCCCCACTGTGACATGTGTTCCCCCCAGCTCTGCAGTCATACTCACATTGACATGCTCCTTTCCACCGTGCTTTGCCCGGATCTGAGGGTTTTGGATGAGGTCCAGGTGAGTTCCCCACACGGCAATGGGAGTGTTGCCACTGGAGAAAAAAAATGGAATTAAAGAATGAACCCAGTTAATAGATGTCAGAACTCATCACACCAGGAATGGGTGATCTGTGTCCCTAAATGTTGGTTGCACAGTATCTGACCACGTCTCGCGGTCCCGTAGTGGGGGAAGGAAGAACAAAACAAATAATTTTTTGTTCTTTCATTCATAAGGGGAGAAATAAGTAAAGACAAATGCTGGCTGAAACTGCCATGTCAGGCAGCCTCTGCGTGGTTCTCATTGTCAGGACTCAGCAATCACAAGATTTGGTGATGAGAAGAAGAGCAGAGATTTGATACAGGGTCTTTAAAATGGTCCACAGGCTGTATCTCCCATTTTACTTCAGTCAGTCACAGAATTACAAAATATCCTGAACTGGAACTCACAAGGATCATCCAGTCCAAATCCTAGCCCTGCACAGACATCCCAACAATCCCACCCTGTGCCTGAGAGCATTGTCCAAACACTCCTGGAGCTCTGGCAGATTTGGGGCCGTGACCATTCCCTGGGGAGCTGTTCCAGTGCCCAACCCAAAAAGCCCTCACAGATACAGTCCAATGGAAGCAGCTCTTGAGGATTCTGGGTTGAGGTCTATAACCCCATATCAAACATGCTGTCAAACCTCACCCTGAATATGACAATGTCACCTCAGTGAACTCTTTGGTGCCACCAGGGAACCCAGCCCTGCAGCAATTAGAAGAAACTGAGCCAAAGTCTTCAGCCTTGGTGTGCATAAGGCCTGGTTTCCATGTGGTGGCCCAGGCAGATCAGGATCCAACACAAACAGAGATTCCCAGTCACTGTGTCCCCTTGCTCAAAGACCAATTTCCTGAGAAGGCCAACTCACGCAAGCCACGGCCCACAGTGGATTTTCTCACTTTTATGGGGAGATGTAGCTGGAGCCCTCCTCACTCCCTGCAATCGCTGTTACCACAAGGAAACAGCTCTCAGAAACACCCTTCTCTCCTTTCCCCTGCCTCTTCCAGCTGCAGCCAGAGATGCTGGTTGTGGGACTTCAGGGAATGTAGGGGAAGGAGGAAGGAAACTGCAAAGAACCATTCCCAGGCTTCTCAGGGTTGACTCTGAACACCACATTAAGGAGAAGCCTTCAGCACAGGCAGCTTTGGCCATCCCAAATTAAGGCAGCTCTGATCTACCAGGGTGAGCTCTGCTGTTGCAGCACGAGGTGGGGGCAACGTGATCTGGGGCTGAAGGGAGAAGAGTTATCCAAAAAAGCAAAACCTTCACCTGTCATGGCTCACAGAGCCAGGACAGGATGAGGAAATGTCATCAGGAGACAGCCCCATCTCCGAGGGTTTCCCAGGGTGAGGAGTGCTCCCAGAAGTCTCAGCACCTGCCTCTATAACTCCCCTTGGAAGCTGTCCAGGATGCAATTTATTTCCTGCTGGGAAGGGGAGGCCATGTGGAAATCGATGGGATTGTAAAGAGAAAGCTCAGAATCCCTTTCCTGCCTCCAGGTAAACCTGCACATACAGGAAAGGTGAAGCACGTGCATTGTAAGTGAGAATACACCAGGGAATAAACACCCTGTGAGGATGAAGCCAACAAATCTGCCCCATTTCTGACCTTTGTTTTCAATGCTCCTCATTTATCTTCCATTATTAATCAGCTGGAGAGGCAGGAATGAATGCAAACCTACACAGAAGAGCTGTCAGGTTTGGGTGAGCTGTGTTCCAGCCCCTCCAGCTGCACCCACACTGATGAACCAAACAGTTTGGGCTAATCCAGAGAGAATTGGCTCAACCACATCTTTCAGCAGATACTCCTGGGACACTTCTCTGGGATGTTCCTCCTGGTCTTTTACTCAAGGACTGGACAGGTCTGTGGTTAGGGAAACATTTGACCTTGAGTTTTGCAGACTATCTCAAGTTTTTTTGCTCTGAAATCATCAACTGTGACAGGAAATTGCTAATGGGAAATTTTATGGGGCAAACCCACATTTGGTGTTTCCATAAGATCTGCTTGGATGAGTTTTCTTGAACGCACAGGGGATCCTGCTGAAGTCACACATCTGCTTACAAGAGAAATTCCCTTCCCTGCCTTACAAAAAAAAAAAAAATACCCTCTCCCCAAAATTCAGCTTCCCAGTAAGTATTCCTGACATCATCATCTAGGGACAGCTTGTTAACCAAAAACCAGAAGTGTATAAACCAAATTGTTCTTTCTCCACTGTCCTGGACCTTCTGAATTTTGGCTGAGAGCCTTTATATTAATAATAAACCCCATTATTTTTATTGCTATTATTATATAATTCAATAATAATATCATTACTAATATAATCAATTACTAATATAATTAATTGAATCTGCTGATTCAAACTAGAAGGGATTTTGTATCTGTACTGAGTGGAAGGTTTTACGTGTTCCACACAAATACAAGGTGTGAGCACACGTACAGGTATGTGAGTGTGTCTATACATAAACACAAATCCTTTTATTTAATCAACCAGATCTTTGCACACAGTTTTAAACCCACAGGTTAAAAATCCTCTATTTGGGTTGGAATCTGAGCTTGCAGGCTCAGACCACAGGTAATAAACACAGCCACAACACCTGATCAGAGAGACGGAAAGCAAAAAGCCAAAGCAGTTTTTTGTTTGCTGAAGACATAAAATCTCTCCCAAACCCTGTCTGGCCTGAAAATAAAGTAAATAAAACTGTTCCTTGCCTTGAAAATCACCAGCCATTGGCATTTGTGCCTGCAGCTGGATGCTCAGCCAGGTGCAAGCAGAGCCTGGAGACCTGCTGCTGCCCAGCAAAATAACAGAGGAGCTAAGAGCTCTCTGAATTTAACTCTTTATTGCCCCAAAAGACCCTGAATATCATTTTCTGCCTGCAGACTCAGGTAATTGCTGGATGTAACTCAAATCAAACCCAGATCAAAAGTATTAATGGACCCTCATAAAATCAGAAAATTTTATTTACTTGCCAGCCCAGCATGACTCTTTTTTTTTGTTTGCATTTTGTTTTTTGGCTATGGAAGTAAGTTAGCAGTAATCTTTTCTTTATTGTCTTGAAAAATGGCACTTGGAAAGGTTTTAAGCCAGGCTTGGTATTTGCATTGACTGGTTTTGCAAAGCTGGTTTAGCGGCAATCATCTCTCCCTGGGAACAGCTCAGCCCCACAGTTATAGTGCCTAAAACTGTCCCTGACACCCTGAACCCCCATGGTGGTCCTGGATAATCCATCTTCTCTCTCCAAGGTTGTGAACCTTTGGAGTGACTCAGAAGTGCTAAAGAAAGAGGATGAAATTGGGTAGGTTTGGGAAAAACGGGGCATCTGTTGATGCTCCAGTTGATGCTTCCTTTTTTCAGACACTGAAGAAAGCAAAGGAGAGAGGTTACACCAAAAAAATGTTCCATCCCTGGAAGTGCTCAAATCATCCCTGGAAGTGTTCAAGAGGTGTTTGAATGTGTCAGCTGGGGATATGTTTTAGTGGTGAACATGGCAGTGCTGGGTTGAGAATTGGACTCAATGATCTTAGAGGTCTTTTCCAATCCTAATGATTCCATGAATGATGAGACAAATGCAGTCCCAGCCATCCATCCTAGCAGCTACACACCTCCCAGATAAGCTGCTACCCCCTAAAAAAGCACCTCACCTTGATTTCCATTATTTTGGGAGCTGGGATGGGAGATCCTACCCAGCCAGCCATGGGACACAGAGTCCCTGCACCTCCAGGCTGGGCAAAACTTTGCCAACAACACCTGAGGCATCTCCTTGGCTGATTCTCCACCTCTGACTGGCAGCTTCAGCAGAGAAACTAAGGAGCAAACAGGCTCTGGAGAACTCCTCACATCCCAGTCAGACCTGAGGCCAGCTAGAGGACGGTTCTGCAGTTTTCCAGAGGATATTTGGGAATTCACCCTCCTAGGCTGTCAATCTTGCACCTTTTAAGCAGGACTGAACTCGCTTTGTAAGGGAGTAAAGTGATTTCTCATTTCACTGATAACCTGGACTCTGACTGAAAATAAAAGCCCCAAATGGAAAATCCCGACACTAAAGCTTCAAGCCCAACGTGCAAAGGCTCAATCTGGCTAAATCAGTAAATTCCCTCATGGTAATTAAAGGCACTAATTGATTTGTGAAAACATCTTTGGGATGGGAGGTGAAATGGGGGGATTTACAAGCCCTGCTCCTAATCCCCAGAGACTCCAATCAGTCCAGTTTGACAGGGAAGCAGAGAGCTGCCATGGATGAATGAGAGGAGACTAAGATTTCTTATTTTGTATCTTTTCAAGGAAATACCAGTGCATTTAATGACCAATTTCTCCCTTCCCAAGGCAATTTCTCCAGGCTTCTGAGAATTTGGGTATCACTTTGATGCCTTCCACAACCAGGGCAAACGCTGCTCTCAGGCACCTTCATGTGAACCCTGTGAATTCACCAAAGCAGCATCAAGGGGGTGAAGAGAAAAAGGGATCCCTAACGAGGAGAAAGGCTCTTGGATAGGGCAGGGAGCAGGGCTCCCATTGTGTTTCATCTCGGGACAGAGCCCTGGGGCTTTCAGGCACCATGGCCAAACAGGCAGTGCTCAGTCCTGAGGCATCTAGTCCATGAAGGCTGCGGGAAATGTAGGTATTTCAAGTCCATGAAGGCTGCGGGAAAGGTAGGAATTGCAGCTTGCAAACTGTGAGAGACTGAAATGGTTCATGGCTTACACGTTGCTAAAATCATGGAAGGGCTTTTGCCCACTGTAGCAAACTGCAAAGAAGCCGCTGCTCATCTGCGACCACCGAAGCCACCCCTCCCCAAATACACCTACAAACAGAATTTGAAGCGTGGAGGGAACCTGGGATAAGATAAATGTCATACTATTGTCCAGTCCTCCCAGGTCTAGGGAGAAGAATGTGACACTGGAAGAGACACTGGGATGCTGGTGGCTCAAACATTCAGGGGAAGCTGCCGAGGTGCAAAGCACCCACCTAGGGGTGAGCACAGCCCAGCTCAGGCTGCAGCTGGTGTTGGACCAGATAAGGAAAGAGGCAAACCCTGGGAGGAGGGAACTTTGTCTCTTTGTCCTGATCAAGTGAACTCAGCTGTGATAACTCCCCTGCCCGGGCAGTGCCAGGACATCCACACAGAGCCTGAAGGTGCTGATGCTGCTGATGGGCCATGATGGGACATAGTGGACCCAACTGGGCTGATGCAAGAGGCAGCTGTGTTGCCTTTGAAGGTGTCAAAGCTTCCCAAAGCGTCCTCTGATCCACAACATTCCATCATCCAGGTGTCCCTGACCCACAAGTTTCCATCATCCAGTCGGAAACTCCCTGCCCCAGGGGAGGTACCTGGGTGATCCCACCTGAACCTGAGTGAATATAAACCCAGCAGAGGTTGTGTTCTGGGGATTTTCTTCATTGTTTCTTTGGGATGCCCCTTGTCATCTGATGGATCCTGTCTGTGACCATCACTTCAACCAACAGACATTGAAATTGCAACCACCAAGTTTTGTGAGGCCTGTGAGTGGCGCAATCTTTCTACTCTCATCCTTTCCTTCTCTTTCTTATGCATTTTCTTATGGGATATTTTTAGGCTTTTATATTTTCATATTGCTAGTGATAATAACAACCAAAATGGCCACATACCTGTTCTCCTCTGCCACCAAATTGTTCTAAAATTAACCTATATATTATATATACATTTATATATTTACAAACACTGATCGTTCAGTGTCGTTTCACTCTAATGCATCCCTATTTGGCTATGGGAATCTATTGGCTTTGGGATCTATTTGGCTTTGGGAAGTATCTCTGCGCAAATTCTTGGTGGACACAATGCTTGGAAAGCAGTTTTCTACACCAAGGACCAAAGTTATCACAGCAGTGCTCCTTTAAAAAACCATGGGAACACGGAGAGGGCTCCCATGGGAGGCTCACCTGAAGATGCTCCACTCAGGCTCGATCCTCAGGATGGTGGGATCCTCTACATATTCATAGTGCAGCTCCTGGTGGATCTTGGCCTTGTCCACTCTCACAGACACCTTCACCTTCTCAAAGCCTTCATAGGAGGCCGTGGTGTTACAGACAATGTGCTTGGTGGACCTCCTGAGGGGAGGAGAAAGTAAATGTGAACCAGGTGCTACCAGCAGCAAAATGGTGTCAAAAAGAACCCAACTACTTATTCTTATGTCCTGTGATCTAAACCTATGCACTGAAGAGGTGAAACTCAGTGTGAACCATTTATGTTCCTGTAGCAGTGTCTGGGGAAGTGGCATTGCCTTTTCACTGGTTTAAATAAAACCACAAGAGCCCTCATCTCTTGGGTCTCAGAGTAAAATCTTAACCCTAAGGGCAGTCTCCAGAAGTATTTCCCTGTGATTAAATGTTTGATGGATGTTTCCTTCCTGCCGGCAGACATGTGCAGCAGCAGCTCATAAAAGGGGTGTTTGCACCTCAGCTTTGCAGTCTGGGATCATAAAGTTTACTTTGCATTAGGACTGTAAGCCTTGTTTAAGTGCAGTTTCCAGTGTGCCTGGGACCTTTGGAAGTGCTAATACAGTGGGAAGCATTTTATGATTACATTTAAAGAAGATTCTGCATAAACCTTTCCTTTTTGGCAGGACTCAAAACCAGCTCCAGGTCTGCATTCCTTTCAAAATGAGTCAAAAATCAAACATCCAACATCCTCAGTCTCCCCAGTCCTGTGATTTGTGATGCATCCCCATCTCATACCCCTAAAATGGAGGTGTAAGTCACTTTCACTGACTGCACCCTCAGATGCCCTCTAAATTCCCCTGAAAGACAGTGCTTAATCCCTCCTAAAATTCTTCAACTCCGCAGTGAGCATCTCCAAGCAGCTGTAGCTCCCACTTGGCATTTCAACTCACAAGCTGTGACTTCACCCTGATGAATTTTGGATGCTGGATTGCTCCACAGTCATGACAGGCAGCTAAAGAAGATCCCCAGTCAGGAGAGGGAAGGGCATTGCCCCAGGCCAGTGCTCCCAGGTCTCCTGTGAATGAGCCCTTCCTGTGCCAAGGACATATTTGGGAGAAATGTGCCAACTTCATCTTCAGCCCCCATCGCTACTGGCAACAAAATGTGTTGCCTTGGGTAGTTTTGAGCTGCGGGAGCCCCTGGGAATGGGATTCAGGCTCATTCTCACAGGGATCAGGGAACATCCAGCAGGTAACACTGACATTAAGCCTCTCTGAAGCACGATTGAACAGGAGCCAACCCAGAGCTAAAATGTTGCAAATCATCCATTTCTTAGCACTGTTCTGGGATAAAAGGGAGGTGGTTTAGTACTTCGAACTGATGTTGTCAGATTTTCTTTGTCACCTCTACTAAAGCAGGGACATGAAAATGAATCTTTTAAACGACGCACTCCCAGAGCAAGTAGCAGAGCGCAGGACCGTGGAGAATTGTACTGAAATTTGACAAGAGGCCACAGGAAAAAACACATCAAATACCAGTCAAAACAATGAAATAAATCCTATTTTCTCTCCCCAAAACACACCCAGCAAGGCTGTGCATGGTGCAGAATGCACAAGTCCCGTTGCTGTGTAGACGTGGACGTGGGCAAAGGAGGCACTTGAGGGACAGGGTGTTGGGGCTGCAGGAGAAGTCTCTTGACTTCAATTGGCATTTAATCTTTCACACTCACACATGAGCAGCAGGAAGGGCTCATCTGTACCTGTAGAAGAGGCAGGGTTGTCGCCCAAAGGTCACGATGACGTTGCTGCCCGCGTTGAGGTTGTTGCCTGTGATTGTCACCTGCGTGCCACCCGACACTGGTCCTCGTTTCGGCTTCAGGTCAGAGAGGGTCAGAGTCTGTGGAGGCAAAAGGAGGTGTTGGAAACACAGCAGAGGAGCAGAGGGACCTTCCCTCCTCTGTTAGTGGTGGAGAGAGGGAGGCACCCCAAGGATTGATCAGGACTTCTGAAGTTGGCCATGTCTTCCAGCAGATAAAGGATTCTGGGGTGATACTGGTCCTGTCAGAGACCCTCTGCTCAAATGCCAAGTTCGGTGGGATGAATTCAGACCCAACCTCAGTCGGTTCTCACCCCTCCAAAATCAGTTCTGCCCTTGTACCCACTCAGAAATACTCTTGCAAAGAGTTCCATGCCTGGAGCACCTGAGTCCCATCTCCACTGCTTGTTTGGCACAGCTCAGGGGTCTTTTTGCTGTCGCACAACACCAGCTCTGCAGGATAACTCAGGCTTTGAACTGGTTTGATTGGATCTTAATGGGGAATCTCCAGCTCCAAACTGTGGAACTCACAAATGATGGTTTGGTCTTGAAAAGATCACTCAACTTCATTGAGTCTCAGAATGAGAGAATGATTAGGGTTGGAAGGGACCTTAAAGATCATCCAATCCCACCCCCAGCCATGGTCAGGGACACCTTCCACTCTCCCAGGTTGCTCCAAGCCCCATCCATCCTGGCCTTGGACGCTTCCAGGGATCCAGGGGCAGCCACAGATTCCCTGGCCCCACAACCCTCACAGAGAAAAATTTCTTCCCAATATCCCATCTAACCCTGCCCCCTGGCTGTGGGAAGCCATTCCCCCTTGGATGGAGGAGAGCTCAGCAGAGCATCTGAGTTCATTCTTGCCTCTCCCACACAGGATCCCAGAACCAGTGAGTTTGGAAAAGACCTCCAAGACCATCAAATCCAAGTTGTGACCAATCCCCACCTTGACACCCAGAACAGAGCACATCCAGCTGTTCTTTGAACACATCTAGGGATGGGACTCCATCACCTCCTGGTGAAATTCCAATGTTCAACAACCCTTTCCATGAAGAAATTCCTCCTGATGTCCAACCTGAACCTGCCCTGGTGCAAAATGCCCACACATGACCCTAAATCTTTCTCTTCTTATCAGACTTGGATGTTGAGACAGCCTCGAGCTGTCCTGCACTGACTCAACTTGATGGTGGTGCTCCTGTCAAGGTGTCCTCTGAAATCCCACAGCCACAAAAGCAGCACTGCCCAGCTGAACACCTTTTCCCTTTTCCTGCTGATTTTCTGAGCCTCTTTTCCAAGCCTGACACAGGGCTGTGTTAATATATCGAAAAGGTGCACAATTCCTTTAGAGGCCCCAAATCTAAAACTCTTTTTCTTACCCTGCTACCCTCCCTTCTTCCCCAAATCAAGATAAAATACTCGCACTCTGAAGGCACAGATCACCCTGTTACCACAATGCAGAGAGGAGACATCAATATTCAGGGAGAAATTTGGAGTTACAGTTTATTCTTTCATTTGCATTTTAATAGAAAAACTTTCCATTCAGTCCCAAGTGAAAAGCTACTATATGCATTTAAATGAAGATTATTTCTTTCCCCCTCTCTTTAAGAATGATGACACAAGTGCTTGAAGCTCTCAGCTCCTCTGAACGAGCAGGTACATCACACAGTCACCTTATTGAGCTTTGGAGACCATTAATCCATGTTTATAAAACCACCTGACACACACCGCAGCTCCCACTCTCACACACTCAGAGCCACCTCTGTTCCCGGCCCCTCTGGTTTAATCATTTTGAAAAACAGAGGCAAGATTTCCATTTTTCCATTTTGCTCCTATTCAAAATGCAGGTCTTGGAGGAAGGGCAGAACATGAACATCAGACTCACAGCTCTGTAGAAGGATCCATTGTCAGAGCTGGGCACTTTTTGTGTTTAAACCTGGCTGGTTTTCACCTAGTGGTTTGGAAGCTGGTTTTATACTCAGAATCATGGAATTTTTGAGGTTGGAAAAGACCCCTAAGATCAGCAAGTCCAAGCATTAACCCAGCATTTCCAAATTCACCACTAAAGCACATCTCTGAGGACCACATCTACGTGTTTCTTCAACACTTCCAGGGACAATGATTCCACCACTTCCATGGGCAGCCTGTGTCAGTGATTGACAACCTTTTCATCAAAGAATTTTCCCAATATCCAATATAAACCTGACACAACTTGAGGCCATTCCCTCTCTCCTGTCCCTGTTCCCTGGGAGCAGAGCCCGACCCCCCTGGCTGCCCCCTCCTGTCAGGGACTTGTGCAGAGCCACAAAGTCCCCCCGGAGCCTCCTTTGCTCCAGGCTGAGCCCCTTTCCCAGCTCCCTCAGCCTCTCCTGAGGCTCCAGACCCTTCCCCAGCTCCATTCCCTTCCTGGAGGAGCCCAAAACTGGATCCAGGACTTGAGGTGGGGCCTCAGCAGTGCCCAGCACAGTGGGATGGGCACTGCCCTTGTCCTGCTGGCCACACTATTCCTGATACAATCCAGTTGCCATCGGCCTCTTGCCCACTTGGACACATCTGGCCTCATGTTCAGCCACTGTTGACCATCACCCCCAGGTTCTTTTCCACTGGGCAGCTTTCCAGACCCTCTGCCCCAAGCCTGGAGTGTGATTTTCTGGGAATATTCTCTACCATTCTCTTTTAATGGGATAAAAAACACAGGAAGAGTATGGAAATGCAAAAGATGCACTTCGGTGCTACTCCTTGGCAACTCCCTTGTTGATGGACACCTCCACCAGTGCAAATTCCTGCTGACCGTGATGGCTGATGCTGGGGGGCGACCTCCCACCTGGGAGAAAATGGGTTGAGAATGGCCACCTTGCTGCCCAAACCTCACAACAGCGCAGCAGTTGTATCTGATTCAAAAATCAGAGAGGAGCATTCGAGTTAAAGACCCAAAAGACCTTTGTCCCACCTCTGGGTGGGTTCCCTGCCCTCTCCTTGGGGCAGATAAAGCAGCCATGGCCTTTTGAGGATCCTCAGAGGCCACACCAGAAATGTTCCTTGGCAAAGCGCTGCTGTGTCTCGGGCCAATCTTACAAATGGGTTTGTGGCTCAGCTTTCAAAGTTGTGATCAACCATTAATTATTCACAGTGGCCTTCATAAATATTGCACAGCACATTCACAGCAAAACTCCAGACTATTCACCATTTCCTCACTGGTGCAAGGTGGTGGAAAATGCAAAGAGGGTCTTGTGGGTTGGTGATAGGATGGTGAGTGACAAGGGAAAGAGGACAGGAAATTTTCTGCATCTTTCTAGGAATTTACCTACTTTCCTCGTCTCCCAACCCTTTCTTTCCTCCAGTATCTCCTGCACATAGGTTTTCCACAGAGAAGCACCATCAGAGCTGGGTCTAAACTGACCCCACAGAGCTTGTCAAGACCTTGGTTCCCATTCCATTCCTCCTGGGAACAAGGCAAGAGCAAGATGTGACTCAAACACAGCTTGTGCACCTGGGTTTCCTTTCTAGATATTCCACAGTAGCAGCAAGAGGGGAAAAAACGAAAGGGATGGGTGGGAAATGCTCTCCAAAGCAAAGATTTTAGGAGCAGACCCAGAAGAAATGTAGAGTAGCCCACAACACCTGCACTGAGACACAATATTTTCATCCAAAGCCAGAATAAAGGCAAAATTTCTTCAGCACCTGAACTGAGAAGTGAATGTAATATTTTTTTCATTGAAAGACTGGGGCAATAATCACGGCAAGAAAATGAATAACTGTAAAAAAATAAATTTCATTTAGATCATCATAAATTTCATTTCAGTTTAGTTTCCCTCTTGGCTTATTGCACTTTGTAATGCAATTTGCAGGTTTTGATCACAGATGAGTTTAAAACAAATGAGCAGCTATTTGAATTGAAAAGTTCTGGTTAGAAAGGTGGGGAAGAAAGGTGGGTAGCATTTCTAAACTAAGCCACCTCTTTCTTAAAACACTGGGATGAAATACTCTGTTGAGTCCAAACCATTATCTCTTCCAATTCTTGCAGGACAGGGGAAGGCTGAACCTATTGGCCAACTTTGACCAAGTTTTCCTTCAAAACTCTTGAAAAGCAATTTTCCGGAAGATTTGCTATGAGTCAGGGAATGACATTTATGTCCCAGGTGATGCCCTTCCTTGGCTTTCAAACAGCTTCTTTCCCTTCAAGCTGCCACGCACTGCTGCAGGATGCCAAGGCACGTTGAGATTCCTGCAACAGCACCTCTGCCCTCCTGGCAGAAAAATCTGAGGAAGCCAAAAAAACACAGCTCCAACTGTGAAAGCACCGGACACGGGAGAGGGAATATGATAGGCAGGCTGGAGAGTGTCTGTATTTTTGGGGGAGTTTCTTGTCTAGCACAAAGATATCAAGGTATTCAGCAGAGAAAACCCTGTTGACTTCATGCTCGTGCCCTGGCAGCCGGGAAGGCGCCAAGCAGAGGGAAAAGCTGTCACAGATGGACACGGATGATCAAAACCAGACAGTAATTCCAAGAGTAGCAAAGGTGACACGTTGAAGTGTAATGTCCTGGAAAGAGCCCTTCTGGCTGCCTGGTAGGGGCTTTCTCTCAAGGTGTTTCTCTGCCCCCGCCACCGCAACACCTGCGCGACATCGGAAAGCAGAGAACAGAGAAATTTCTGTAGCTCGAGGGGGGAATCCAAGACATTTGCATTCATTACAAGTTCCCTTCACCATAAAGAAATGCTCAGGCATGTGAATAATTTCAGAAGAGACCCATTCCCTTGTAGGAGTTGAGAGCTTTTGATGGGAACAAAGGGACCCTCTTATCTCAAACCTGCACAGATCTGCACAGATCAAGGCCAGACAATGCTTGCATGTCCCCAGCAAGAGGCCTTGGAGGAGTAATCAGGTCTCTTGGACAAGGAACGTCATCAGAAAGGAGGAAAAAGCTCAAGCCAAGTGTACAACGTGTTTGCACTTGAACTGAAGCTCAAGCTTGCAGGTGTCTCTCATTTCATCATGGAGTATCCAAAGCAGTTGCCCTCCAGCACTGAGCCCCAGTCACATCCTACAGCTCACCAGTAGCCTGAGCTGGATCATCACAGTGCTCCTGGCATGGAGGGAATGAAGAAACACCTGGGGGAATCCAAGAGTGAGGAGAAAGAAACCAAATCAAGACCATCGCGCTCCTGCTGCTGAAGATCTCAGGGTAGTAATGAGTAGTGGCACCCCCCAAGTTTCTTCTGGAGGGCACTGGTGGCTCCAGCCATAGGGGTGCTGGCAGCAGGAGCATCACACCCAAAAAAAAAAGATACTAGGGAAGTTTTTCCCTTTTTTAGCTTTTTTTTCCTTTCCTGTACAGCACTTTTAACTATTAATGAGAATTTTCTGTACTAATTTGGATCATGGCCGCATAGAACTGTAACTGGACTAATAATCTGGACTATTATTAGGTTGTTAAAACTTTAATTAGACTGGCTATTTTTGCTTGGAACAAGATGTTGAAAGGAAATGGAATGAACAGTTTGGTGCACCCAGAATGGCAATGAAGAGCTCGGAGGCTCAGCGTGGTGAAGGACAATGGACAGAGGGAGCAAAGGGGACCAAAGCCAAGCAGAACATTTTTCAGGACCTTACCATGAAGTAGTAGAGCTGTGAAGACCTGGCCATGAACTCTGGTTTGCACTCAGCCACGCAGATTTCCACGAATCCGGCGTGCTGGCTGGGCTTGGCCTCCCCCATCTCACACACGATCCTGAGGGGAGAACACCAACCATGAGCAGAGTTTGAGGGATGGTTTGGTGGTGCTGGTAACATGGAGTTGGAGCAAAGAGCCCACAGCGCTGGGGGATGGACTGTAGATTAACCCAGCCTCTTCTGTCCCATCCAGAACCCAAACTGTGGACTAAGTTATTCTTTAGAAAGTGGTGGCTTCTGGCTGGGACAGGTGCTGAGGTGGTGTAAATCCACTTAAATACACAGAGAAATGCTGTGCTGAGGTCTGGCTCCATCCCTCTTAACTCCAGTCTGGCATGGTGGAGGCAGCACTAAGGTTTAATGATCACTCCTGCACTTAGCGAGAGGCTTTTCAGGATTGCCACCCTCCAAACTGGAATTAAACACCTTGGGGTGACTCCTTGGTGAAAAACAGGATAACTTTAGGGCATTTGCCATGAGGATTACCTAAATATGCAATCCAAACAGAGTAATAAATGGATTATTAAATAAATGGATTATCCTGAGCTGTATGTGAGGAATGGCCTCTTCCGTTCCTCAGTTCCCAGGTTGGAATGGATCCCTTGGAAAGCCCTACAGGTAGCAATGTCATTAGGTGTGCT
Source organism: Corvus moneduloides (assembly GCF_009650955.1). Classification (NCBI taxonomy): domain Eukaryota; kingdom Metazoa; phylum Chordata; class Aves; order Passeriformes; family Corvidae; genus Corvus; species Corvus moneduloides. Next base: position 72,136,142 of record NC_045479.1, read on the forward strand.
GTGGCCTTTGCTCTGCCACACACCCAACTTACTGCTCTGCTGGGATGTACCCTTCCACCAGTGGCTTGCACTCCACGCCAGCCACTTTGACGTGGGACACGATATCCCGGAATTCCAGCCCCAGGTTCTCCCCACGGATGGTCACTTTGGTGCCTCCCTCACGAGGGCCCGTCACAGGGTTGATCTGGGGAAACAAGCCAAGAGAAAGGAGAACAATCAAACCAGGCACCAGAACCCTCTCAGGAGAAGGAACAGATGATTTTTTGGGATTACTAGAGACACTCATAAATGCTGAACAAGTGAGGGAACAAACCTACTTCAGATACTCAGAGAACGCAGAATTCTGCCCCAGACCTTATTTACTCTCTTTTAGCTACTTGTAAAACATCCAGAGATGAGTAGAAGATGTTTTCTAGGCAGGAGCAGGGATTTTTGGTGCTGCAGCTGAGCTCTGCACTTCGTAGACGTGAGCCATGGAAAGGCATGAGAGGGACACGGTGGAAAGAAATAGGAGAAAGAACAAGACAAGAGCATAAGGAGTTGAGCCAGGCACTTGAAATCCTAAATTCCTGGCCCAAAGCACATGGAGGCTTTGATCTCTTCTGGAGGCAGGTAATGGTCACACATCAGAAACTTGGCTAAAAGTGTCCACCTGGAATAAAACCAGCCAAGCCACAGCAGGAATAGGGTGTCAGCTTAGGTGTGGAGTAGGTGCATGGTGACTGAGATGGCAGCAGCAGCTGCTCTGTGCCAACATCTCTTCCTGAAAGAGCTCCAGTTTCCCTCAGGGGAGAGCTGGAGCCATTGGAAGGGCAGGCAGGGAGTAGGGACAGATTATTTGTGGAGCAGGAGGCCTCTGAGCCCCAGCAGGAGATGAGCAACCATCCCAACCAACCTGGGGGCTGCTGGAATGACGTTTGCATCCCAGCCTGGCCCTCTACCAGGCCCTCGCAGGGTCTTGCTCCATCATCCTTGTTCAGAGCCAGGTGGGAATCAGCGTTGGAACTGTGTCCTGAGCATTGGAACAACACCGGAATCACGGGGCTGGCCCTTAATTATCTCCATGCTGCCCTTCCAAGTGCTCCCTGTGCCCACTTCACCACACAACTGCCTGCTTGAAGGGGGTTCAAACACTTCCCTCACAGGGCATTCCCTGCTGCCCTCTCAGGATGCCATGGCTGCCATCTGCCAGCGCTGGCACGGTTCCATCTGCACTGAGCAAAGGGGAATTCCCTGTGTCAGGTCTGTACCCACTGGCCCTTGGCTCTGCCAGGTGGGAATCTGGGGCTGGCAGCGATGCCCTGAAGTAGCAGTTGGGTTGGCAGGGGAAGGCGAGGCACTGGCGTGAGCAGAGCTGCTCCTGACAACTTCCCAGCACCGAGCCTGGCACCCAACCAACCTGGGGGCTGCTGGAATGACGTTTGCATCCCAGCCTGGCCCTCTAGCAGGCCCTCACAGGGTCTTGCTCCATCACCCTTGTTCAGAGCCAGGTGGGAATCAGCATTGGAACTGTGTCCTGAGCATTGGAACAACACCGGAATCACGGGGCTGGCCCAGGTTTGGCGTAATTCCCACCTGGCACCAGGGTTGGTGTAACTCCCACCCAAAAGGCAATTTTGAGAAGGCCCATGTTTAATAAAAGGAGGGAGATCCAGGCACTGCTAGGGGATATTTAATTTAAGGATATTAATTTTTGGTGTTGGGAACCAACTCCTCAGTGAGCGTGACTTATGTCTGACTCTACAGGGAACCAGGAGGTATTTGTGGTGGTTTTCCAGGAAAAGAAGAAGGAAGAAGGAAGAAGGAACGAATGTTTGTGGTTATTTTCCAGGAAATGAAGAAGGTGTCCTAAAAAACTAGAATGAAAATGAAATTTCTATTCAAGAAGAAACTATCAGTTGGAGATTCAACATTGAAAATTCGAACTGTTTTCCAAAAATGGCATTTCTCAAATATTTTTATCCCAAATCATCAATAAATACCTATTCAAGCAAGGTTTCCTTTTTGAAACACTTATTTTGCCGGTGTCAGTTAATCCTTTCCTGATAAAACACCATACTAAATGATGCCAGAAGGCTGGAATAAATCCCCATACCAAGTGCAATCTAACATGTTCTCAAAAGGAAAAAAAGAAACATAAACTAAAATCCCCACATTTTATTTTTATTTCTGTGTACTAGACGCGCTTTGTAAGAGAACTGAGCTCCCAATGGAATATTTTGGTTCTGTTTTGTGGAATTAAATTTGTGATCAGATGGTTTTCATGTGCTGTTGGAAGGTAGGTGTCAGGAAAGGTAGGTCTGTGGTTAATTAGAGCTCACTCATAATTCAAAGAGCTCACTAACATGAGCACCACATCTCATAGCCAGCCAAAAGAGGATTTTTTTTTCCTCATATGACTGGTGTTTTTTACCCTAAATAAAAGGAGGTGTAGTGCTGAAAAGGAACACCTTGCTAGAAATTCCATTTCTTTCAGAACTAGGGGTGAGTTTGAGACCAAATTTTCACTGCAGAAGTCACAAAAAACCTCAGTGAAAATGTGATCCCCCTCCTTCCATATCTGTCTAAAGCACAAGATTTCAAAAAAAAATTCTTGCTGGGACTCAAAAAGCATCAAGAGGAAACTTCCCAGACTGAAGCCAGCACAGCACCACTGAATCCCTCCCTGGGCAATATTTAATTTGTAAAGGCCAGCATCAAAACCCACTCATTTCCTTAAAAATGAGGGCCTGGGATTCTCCCAGGAGCACGTGGGAGATTTTTTAGCCCTATTTCATAGCTCTGTCATAGATTCAAACAAGAGGAAGGTGTTACCAGGCTGTTTTCACAGCAGGAGAGAAGGAGCCTGTTCCAATCACAGGTGAAAAACATGGAACAAAACCTGTCAGTTTTGGAGAGGAAAATCCAGGCAGGGAAACAAAAGCTATCAGGAAGCCTCATCTTCCTCTGGAAGAGCCAGAGCTGCATCCCAATTTCCACTCTCTGCTCATATCAGCTGCTGCTCCTCACTCCTGAAGGATGTTCTTGTGGCTCAGCAAATCTCTAAGTCCTTTAATTTCCCTGAGTGGTTCTGTAAATGCCAGAGTTGGTACAGAAATGGGGAGATCAGTGCTGGAGGGGCTGTGAGTGCCCCTACAAGTGTGAGTACACATGTTGTTCCTCCTCTTCCCTGCAGAGATCCAGCCCTGGCTCCTCTCCAGGCTCTGGATGCTCCCACCCCACAGCTCCAGACCTACCATTAGCTGCAATATATATCCAGTCACTTGAGATTACTTCCATGCTAATGGCTCAGAAAAAGGCCTTCCAAGAGCTACTTAGGATTGCAGCAGGCAGCTGGAATATTTCATGAGAGAGTGTTGCAATGATCTGTTTGAGCTTGGGGAGTTGTTGGAGGAAATGCCAGCAGAATTTGAAGCACAGCCCCTCTGGAGCTGTAGGGTGGAGAATGAGGGATTCGCTGTTCAAAAAGAGGCTGAAAATGCAGGGTTGGGGTCAAAGTATGCATAGAAATGTGGGTGGACCTTCAGAACCTCTGCATGGCCGGGTTCTCGTGTTTTGGATTTCTGCTCTAGTTGATCATCCATGAGCTTCCCCATACCAAATTCTATCAATGTTTTGCAAGGTCTGAGAATCTGAAAATATTTCAAAAAATGTTTCCCCCAGCTTCAAGTGATTTTCAAGGCCTCAAAGTTGAATTTTCAGGTGTAGCTGTCCTTTCTGGCTGGCGGGGTTTGGTTTCATAACTTCAGGTGGTTCAGGTGGGGTAAAAATTACCAGTCTCAGCTAAACCCAAGTGAAGTAGAGGTCTCCACCTTGGAAACACCAGAATAAGCCATAAACATCAGAATGAGCTGAACTGCAACAGTTCGACTGAGTGAGAGCTTTGAGAGCTGGTGAATGACAGGGAGATGAATCAAAATACAGTGAAAAGGATTATTTTCAGAAACATCTGGGAAAAACAGATTCAACCCAGCCCTTGCTCTCCCAAAATATTCAAGCACAGACATTGGTCTAGGGCTTGTAAATGACACTCACACTTTTTGAACCTTAATCAAATACAACTTAAAAAAAGCCTTCCTTGCTTTCTAGGAAAATAACCCACCTAATTATTCCTACTAAACCACCACTGTGGAGGTTGGATTTTCCTCTTTTGCATTTCCCCTTATCTTCCCTCTTCCGTTTCCCTCCTGACTTTTCCCAGTTGTAAATCAGGCCCTGGCCACATTGAAAGGCTGCTCGTGTTGAGTAAGGCCTGGTGACTGAGGGATGCTCAAGGCAGGAGGCAGCTGGAAAGGACAGAGACGTCATTTTCAAGGCTCAGGTCCGTCTTGTTGCCTGTCCTGTGACCCTGAAAACGTGCCTGTCATTATGGCAAAGGTGTCCAAAGACAGCAGACAAAAATCCCTTTCGATTTCAGGCCTGACTTGCCTCCACTGCCTTCTCTCCCTTCCTCTGCTCCTTGTCTTTATGGTCTTCCTATCCTCTTGCTTCCTTTTTGAACCATTCCTCCAGCTCTTCCTTGGCCCTATCAACACAATCGATAGGAAACTTGCTGAAGAACGTTATCCTGCCGGTCCTTCCCCCAGCCCTGCCCTCATTCTCTCTTTATCACTTAATTGGACAGTTCCAAACTTTTCCTAGCCCAGGCTTGCTCTTGCCTCCTCCTCGAGCCTTCCAAGGAGAAACCTGACAACTCTACAGTGCTTGCTTTGCTCTGGGAAGACTTTTTTCACCTCACAACATCAGCCTGGGTCAGGACAAACAAAAGGGCTTAATCTGATGGGATCAGTGGAGGTTTTTTCTTCTGAACATGTCTTTTTCCATGTCATGCTGCCAGAAAACACAAATTACACCTTTTCTCTTCCTTGACCTATTGTCAGCAAAGCTCAAACCTCTCTGGGATCGCTCAACACCTCTTTCTCAGCCAGGCTGGCCAGAGAGGCTTCTCCAGGAGACATCCTTTGATTTACCCGCATACTGACCATTAGAGATGTCCCAGAGCATCTTGTCTCACCTTCAGCTGCTCCTCTAGAAGGCAAAAGTCTCCTCAAGGCTTGATGCCACATCTGCCAGCCCTTTTTGGGCTGGTCAGGTGCTCTGGGGTTGCTCAGGTTGCTCCAGAAATATGTGTTTGGGGATTATGGTGGGAATTCTGACACCCTTGGATGTTAACTCAAGGTGACCCCTGGGTTGTAGACCTGCCTTTGAATTCCTGCCTTTGAAGCCACCATGGCCTCATACCCCCAGAGTGCCTGAGGCTTTTCCTGACCCAGCAGAGCTCAGCCCTGACCTTCCGATCACCAACCCAACCCCAAATCAGGAAAACAAACCAAGGAAAAGAAACACCCCAGCTTCTTGCAGATCCATGACTTACATCCGTGATCTTGGGGTTGGTGCACTTGCCCTTGGTGCTGGACAGCTCCAGCCACTGGCTGTCCTGGGCTGGGCAGTGCTGCTTCAGCGTGCACTGGTTCTGTCCCTGGCACCAGCCACACTCAAAATCGGGGTCGGCTTTCAGGCAGAGTCCGCAGCTGTCCCGCATGGCCCCGCACTTGTACAAGTGAACTGCAGGGACAGCAAAAACACACACGGGCTGAGAGATGCAGACAGCACAGGAGAGTGGTGGGATGGCAGTGGGAGCAGGAGGAGAAGGTGTCTGGGCTGCTCATACTAGAAGCAGGATGGAAACTCTCCAGGGGGGTGAGTAATGGGGGGAAAAACATGAACATCCTTCTTGAAATAAAGTGCGTTTGTTAGTTCATTCGTCATGAAAAGTGTTTTTGGAAGCTGAGAGCAGAAGGGAAGATGCTGCTCTCAGTAGGGGGAGGGGCTACAAGCAGGAGGTTGGAGGAAATGCTGCTTGGGCAGTGATTTGGCCTCAGTCCCTTCCTTTTTCACGGAATGCCATAAGGTGTCACCAACAGCCAGCCTCAAGCTCAGCACTTCATCCTAAAAGAATTTTCTAGACCTGGTCAACCCACAGCTTAAACTTGGGTGTGAAACTGCCCAGAACTGTGTGTTAAGGTGATGCCAATCAGGTTTCCCTCTTGACAGAAATCCCAAGAGATAACAGTAAATACATAATGGTTCATTATGAGGCTGATTCCAGGGATTCACAGCCCCTTCTTCTGCTCCAGAAATTCAGTCTGCTTCCCACTTCGAAGCACTGAGCTGATTCCACTCTAATACAGACAACAGTGATTAATGCTTAGCTCCATTTTGGGCTGTTAAGTGATTAGAAGCACTCAGAGCTTTTTCTAATAAAGCCTGAAAATATTGAAGTCCTCCTACAAAATGAGATCATGTTATTTATCCTTATTTTACAGATGTAGAAACTGAGGCCTGGCTTGCACAGGGGACTGATAGCAGAATTCTCCTCCCAGAAGATGAAGGTGACAGAATCGAGGCCCTCAGACTTTTTTTTTTGCATTTGTGGGTGTGTTGGGAGATTTTCCCTCTCTGCTTCTGTTTTGCTGTGTCCATAGGTGACAGAAGTGGTTGTTATCATTAAGGCTTTGGATATATTTGTGTTGAAATGCTCTGTTCCTTCCTTCTGTTGCTCATACCTTCCCCCTAGAAGTCAACAAGTATTGGCCAATGCAAGAAAAAGTCAGAAATTCTTTATTTCTCCAGTCTGGGTGCAAGAAAAGTATCTAAAAGTACCCCAAAAAGTCTGCAAAACATCTGTCAAGCACAGAGTTTTCCAGACGTCATGGGATACATCCTTTTCCCTTATTTTCTGTTGGATTTCCTCAAATTTGCTGAGTTCTTCTGCTCGAGATGCTGCCACTGGGTATCTCTGTAGGTAATTCAGTAGGTTTGGGTCAGTTTTGCCTTCCAACCTCCCAGCCCAGCCCATGTGATGCTGGTTGTGAAAGCAGTGGCATCTTGGTCACCTCTGTATCCTCATGAGAGTGTGGCATTGCCTCCATGTGGCATCTCCATGGGCACATGCCTAAACTCTCCTCCTGACCAAAAACATGATGATAATATCCGAATTATTCATCCAGGCTAGCCACCAGCCAGTGTTGCTTCCCAGATTTTGCCTAGTCAATATTTGCAACATTTTGGCTTGGAATAACCCAAGAAGGACCTGTGCCAGAGATAATTCTTGAGTTCATCCTCTGGTCTGGTTTATGTTACTGGCACAAACAGTCCTAAAACATGACTATGAGCTTTATTTTAATCCTACATCACCAAGGATAGCTCAGTACTGCCCAAGAAAAGGATTTACACTCTTGGTGTGGACCATGTTGTGTCAGGGCTTCTCATTTTATAATGGTAGCACAAAACTAAGCAGGACTGGGGCAAGTGCCCAAATTCTGACCTCCGAGCCACACCTTTAAAGGCTGTCACAACCCGTGGCACTATTTGGGCCCAGGAAATTTAATACTGTCCTTGGCACAGCTGGGAGAGCAGGAGAAAACTTCAGAGTAGAGGCAGGGTGGCCGTTTCAACGCAGGCTGTGCTGAATGTCAGGGCTGGGCAGGAATCTCCAGCCTGTTGTGTTTGCTGAGTGGATTTAACACTCAAAAGCCACAGTTCTGGGCTTTTGGTGCAGGAACTCTGTCATTCAGAGAGGGAGAAGGGCAGGATGGGGAGAAGAGTTGCCTTCTGTGTTGCTCTCCAGCTTCAAGGTGATGTTGGTGGGAACTTTATGCACCACCCCTCAGCATGAGCGTGGGTGTGGAACGGTGTGACAGCACTATGGGAGTACCTGATGGAGACAGATGGAGTGGGAGAAGATGTGGGAAGTGTCCAAGACAAGGTAAAGAGAGGGAGGGAGAAATTTCTGAGAGGGGGTGATGTGAGAAGAAGAGAATCTGCAGGTGTGAGCTGCAAATGCAGAGCAGCCAAGGGGAGGAGTGGCATGAGGGGAAGGTTCCAGGGTGGAAGGACAAGAAGGAAGAAGAAGAGGTGAATGGACCACCCATCTCCAGGAAAACCCAGCTTGCCTCAGGGTCGTGGCTGGATGTGCAGCCCCCTCTGCGAGGGGCACATCAAACCTGTGCCAACAATGGTGGTTAAACACAGGTGGTTTTCAGACCTTTTTTATCATTATCATTTTATTTTGCTCAGAATTCTCCCACTGGCGAGCTGTAGCCTTTCTGCTTCCCTTTTGCCTTCCCCTGTTCATTACTAAATTGCCTCTGAGCAGAGAGCCCACTCTCCTGGCATGTTAACTTGAAGAGCATCACTGCAGGAGAAATAAAGAGGGGGAGAAAAAGCTGGAGAAGGAGGGGCACGAAAACCAGACACGAGAATGCGGGAAGAAGCGGGAGGCAAAGACGATGAAGGGAGAGGGAGAGCAACACAAGTGGGAGGGAGAGTCGCATTTCTCAGGTGGAATGAGAGAATTGGAGGGCTGGGGGGGAGGCACACAAAGCACTCAAAAATTGGTAATTTGCAGAGTGCAGAGAACAAGTGTGTGCCAGCCGGCACTGGGAGACGGTGGCGGCTTTGTTAAGTGTAGGGAGCGAGGGCCCGTTGCTAAGGTTACCGCTTCCAAGGACAAGTTGAAATAACTCTTTACCTTTGTTCTGTGCTGGGTTGTCAATGTTGAAATTCCCATTCCACACGACTGTCAGCTCCACTGGCAGGCTGTTAATCTCCATCCCTTCATACGAGTACTAGAAGTGGGAGAGGAAAAACAAAACAAAACAAAAAAAACCAAACCCAGACTTACAGAGTGCCTGGAGGTGGGGAGGGGATGGGGTGAGGCAAGAGGTGGTGCTGAACGTTGAGAGCAAGAGAAATGGAGCTGTCACTCACCTCCCTAATCAGCAGCACCTGCCAGAATGCCACAGGATGTTCCCAAAGCTGCGGATCTCAAACCGTGCCCCTCACAAAAGCCCATTAGGTGAACATTCATAGAATCCCAGAATGGGGGTGGAAGGCACCTTAAAGATCACCCATTTCCAACCTCCTGCTACGGGCAGGGACACCTTCCACTATCCCAGGCTGCTCCAAACCCCGTCCAGCCTGGCCTTGGACACTTCCAGGGATCCAGGGGCATCCAAAGCTTCTCTGGGAAACCTGTGCCAGGGCCTCACTCACCCTCACAGCCAATAATTTCTTCCTAATATCTGATCTAAACCTTTCTTCAACTTAAAGCCATTCCCTCTTGTCCTATCACTCAGAAAAATATTCCATGATGTAAGTGTGTTTGCATGTGATGGGCCTTAAGTTGGAAAGCCACCTTCTAGGTATTGAGCACAGCTCTGAAAAGTATTTTGCCAAGCTGGGTGCACTTTTAAGGTGTAAATTACACATTCTGGGTCTTCCATCCAACTGTGCCTCTGCTGTATATTCCGTAGGTGCTGAGTGTGTACGTGAGGTTATCTACACGAGGGATGTTTTGAAGTACTCTTGGAAGATGAGCGAGGTCTCAAAATCAGGGAAACCCCTTGAAAAAGGGGAAAACTGAGCCACTGTGTAATTATAGACCTGTCAGCCTAACTTGGCTTCCCAGAAAGAAAGTACATCAAATTATTAAACAATCAATTTATAAGCACCTGCGAGATGATAAGGTGATAAAAATCAGCCAGCATGGATTTGTCAAGAACAAATTGTGTCAACCCAATCTAATTTCCTTTTTGACAGGCTTAATGACTTTGTGGATAAAGAGGAGGCAGCAGATGTGATTTATCCTGATTTCAGGAGAGTATTTGCTAGTATCCTACAGGAGATCTCCATAAACAAACCAGGGAAATATGACCTAAGAAAGGCCACCATAAGGTTTATGCAAAAACTATTAAAAAAAAAATCATCAGATAATTCTATGTCAGGCTTGGAGAGTGTTTCAAAAGGAATATTTTCCTGTGTCTGGCATTACTCAGAATTTTCACTACTGACTCGGATGATTTCATGACCCTGTTCTGGAGAGAGTGTAAGAACCTCCAACAGCAGGGTTAAGAATGCAAAACTTGACAAATTGTAGATCTGGGCCAAAATCAACCAAATTAAATTCAGTGCTGGCAAATGGGGAATATTTTTCAGTAGGAAGAATCAATGCAAACAACTCTGAAACTGGAGTGACTGGGCAGTGCTGCAGGAGAGGGTCTGGGGACTGCTGGAGATCATGAACAGACTGTAAATCAACAATGCCACATCGCTGCCAAAACCCAAACAATTCTCATTTGGGGATGGAGCAGATTAGGTTTGTTACATGTGTAAACCCCAGGAGGCAATCTCTTCCCTACTCAGAACCAGAAAGGCTTCAGCTGGAGCAAGGAGTATCCAGTTTCCAACAAATATGTCTTAAAAAGCTGCAAAAAACCTCTGAGAGAGTTGGACAGATTTAAACAAACGCTTCTCAGGGTCAGTCAAGGTACGCAGAGGTGACCCCGACAAAGGAAATGGAAGCTGCCCTCTGGAGGCCCTCTCCACGTGGTGCTGAGTGCTTTTTTTCACCTGGATTTTGATTTATCTCAAGCCGGTTCACCCAGGGTTCACCCCACTCCCTGTCAGGCCCCACTGCCCCCCTCCATCAGCAGCTTCCACCCAACACTTCGCCAAAAGGCAAAAAGCCTCACGGTGGGAGAGGAGATGGTTGATTCAAGGACAGAAGGGAACAAGAAAGAAGGGGAGAAACATTTCATGTCTGCTACTAATGCTGACCACAGTGCACATAAGGATTTACCCTCCTGAGAGCAGGAATCTCCCACTGCACTGGGATCTACAGCAGGACAAAATCCCACTTTGAAAGGAAAGTATTTTCCCCACTACAAGGTCAAATATAACTCAGCAAGCTGGTTCGGTTGGGCCAAAAAAAAGACACTAAAGAGTTCTTCATCCCTTAAAGTCCCGTTGTGGTTATCCACAGAGATGCCAAAGCTCTGAGCTTTACAGGTAGGTGTCCTGTGTCCATTAATTGCTGTATAATTGCACAGTGAATGGTAGCTGGTGATTTCTGTCCATTGCAGCTGAGTGGGAGCCGCTTGCACGGTAATTGCTCTTTGCACAGGCTAAACCCAATTAGCCATTAATCTGCAAAACGCTGTGATTATGATCCAGTTGTAGGGTATTTATGGGTATTTGTGGTTTCCATGGAAGTAAAGAGCAGCCCAGGTGAGCCAGGTCCTTTGCATTAGAGCAGTACCCACCAGGCTCATTCAGGATGTGCATTTTTGTGACACTTTTGGGTGTCACTGCCAGCAAGATTCAAGGTGATGCAGAGCCCTTTGAACTCACACCACTGGCTGCTCCCAGCTCTTTGGGAGATGGGGAAAACAGGAGTGGGAAGGAGAGCGCCTGAAAAGTGGTGAATAATTAAACTTCTGCCACTCAGGAACACCTGCTTTGCACAGCACTTTGAAAATGCTGATTGGGAATGGAAAATGGGGTATATACGGAATAACTGGTCATCCTAAAGTCAGAAGATGAGTCTTAGAAAGGACTCTGCCTCACCAGAGCCTCATGTGTGTTTTGGGACTTAGCTGGAAGTACAGCCTAGGCAGGGCTGCCAAGGGACAGGCAGCTGGAATCTCCTGGAGTCTTTCTTCCCACGGAAGATCCGAGAGCCAGCAGCAGGGGCTCAGCTGGGATTTTAGATCTTATCTGTCTGCAGCACCAGGGGCAAACACATATTAGACTTTTTAACTCAGCAGGCTTGTTCCAGAACTGGAAAGGGATTTGAGGGGATAAATCCCATGGAAGAGCTCCAAGGATGAAGCCAGATGGGATGATGATGTTCTCACTGCCCACACCCAACCCCATCCAATGTTTCGTGGGCTGCATGGCAGTGAAACGGAGCAATTTGCAAAGGAACAGCGAGGAAATGTTCCGTCCTCCTCAGACCACAGGAGCTGCTCGCTCATTGTGACCCCTCTTCAAAGCCCATTGAACTCAACAGGAGCCTTTGAAAAGGACTCGCTCAGCCATGACAATAAGATGGAAATGTGTTTCAGGGGAGAAAAAAGGGCTGGAGCATCGATCTCCAGGAGAGCAGAGCTTCCCAGACACTCCTGAGAAGTGTTCATACCACCAGGGCTTGTCTCTCCACCTTTCCTTGCACAATTACCTCCAACACAGGCAAAACATCCCAGAAGATGTAAATCCCACCCCTAAGTCTGACCCATCTGGATTCTAATCACAAGAATCTAATCAAAGCAGAATATTATGGGCAATCTGGGGACCCAGATGAGAAGGAAAGGCTGTGCTGCCTGGAACACAGACTGGCTCTCCTCAGGAAATGCCAAAAAGCTGCTAGAAGGACCTGTTGTAATTCACAGGAGCAATGTTTGGAACTCCCAAGTATCCTTTTTTTGCCTCTTAAACTCTCCAGTAGTATCAGACACTCCTGAAGTTTGTGCAAATCCATATCCATGCCTGACCACTTGCAGCATCCTGCTCTTTGGTGGTTTGGCTTGAGCACACTTAGAATGATAAATCCAGAGTGGTTTAATGGTATCTCCCCTTTGTACCTCAAACATGTCCAATAGTGGGGAAACTTCTGCAGAATTTTACCAGAATTTTAGTGTTGGTCTGTTTTCCCCAACACCATTTTGTGATTAGAGCTCAGATCTGGGGATTGATTCCTGTATCTGGCTCTCCCACCAAATTCCTTTCTTGATCCTGTGCAAATCATTTAATCTTTCTTTGCATCAATTTTCCAGCCATAAAAAAAGGCAGAAAACTTCTTGCTCGCAGTCATTCTGTCTCCCTGGATTCTTTGCTTCCCGGAGCTGGAACTGAATTTTTTTGTCTGGGTACCACCCAGGCCAACAGAGTCCATGTGATTATTGGAGTTTCTCTTTCATTTAAATGTAGATAAATAATAATTAGGGAAGTGGATGCCCAAGGATGACATTCCTGGTGGGAGTTTTGGAACTAGATGATCTTTAAGTTCCCTTCCAACCCAAACCATTCCCTGATTCCACAGCTCACAGCCCTGTGCGTGTCTTTTGGCCACCCATAACTGTGTTTTCCCAAGATCTCTGCGAATAGCTCCTCATTTTTTTTCTCAGCTCTGCTTTTTATTGGATTTTTATTTTAGCACTCCCTTCACTGTGAGCCACACCAAGGAGTCCAATGCCACTGAGATCCCTTGCTAAAGTGCGATGATGTGACAAATAGAACAGACTTGCTCTCCTGTCCCTAAGCCACGCAGCGCTTTCAGCTGCACCACCTCGGGTCTCGCAGCACACAGACCTGTGAAGAATTTGAGACAAAATCATCAGCAGGGATTCTGCTGCTGGGAATCAGGGTGTGCCAAGGCCAGGGGTGGGCAGGAACCAAGCCAGGATGTGGGATCAGCCGCTGAAGCAGGTGATGGCACTGATCATGGCATGCTCGGGTGGGTCATCCCTCCCTGTCTCCCTCTTCCTCAGGCCAAAGGCTGATCATTTTGGGCTGATTGCGAGTGCTGGGGCTCCCACTGCTTTCCACTGGGAAGATTGCTCTCTGCCCTGATACATCCAGCAGTTTCAGCCATTCCTGATGGCATTTTTACTTATTTATATGTCTCCTTAGCTCCCCTGCTTTTCATCCCCTGCCATCGCTCCGTGTCCAGGCTGTTGGCAGAGCTATCACGAGTGCAATAAGGAATGGCAGGAAGAGTCCCTCTGAGTGATAATTGCATGCCTTGGCTGGTGTGACAGAGGACAAAGCCCAGAGCTGAGAGTCTCAAACCACTTGACAAGAACAATAATTGTCCCAAAAGGTGCTGCCTTCAGTGACTTATTGCTGTTATCAAATGAGATATCTCTGGGAAAGACAGGGAGAGAGGCAGATCTGGCTCCTGACTGGCCTGAGCTCCCAGGGACCGTCAGTGCAGGATGTGACATTACTGACAGACAGACTGGTCACACCTGGGTGTCCTTAGAGCATCTTTAACTGAAGCTGCAGCCACTTAGAAAAGGTGTTTAAGCTGGTTCCGACCTCTGGTGTAAATGTTGAGGGATCAGGAAATGCAGAGACGAAGTTAAGGCTCTTTTCCCGATTCCATCCTGTGTGAAAGTAGGAAAGATCCAGCATTTTGAAAAAGTTTTTCTGTGAGAGGCAAATTTGAGCTCCTGGGTGCCTCGTGTGAGATGGGAGGGGGCAGATTTTGAGGCTCCTGCTGGAAAACAAGCCAGGACTAATTGCTTAGTCTAGCATGCAGCACCAACAGAAAGCTCTGCTGGCAGGACAGCATCCCTTCAGGGACACACCATCACAGCACGTCCTCCCACCCTCCCTTGGACCTGCTCCAAGCCTGCAATGCAGGTGCTACATTCAGTGCCTCCTCCAGCAACTCTGCTGAGTAAAAAAGCTCTGTCAGAGGGGGTTGGTTCAATTTGCAAACAGGCTCAGACAGCTCTTTCCAAAGCCAGGTGACCCCCGGAGCAGAGGCTCATTGTATCGCAGCAGCTCCAGCCTGAATGCTAATTCTGGCAGGGAAGGAAATAATCATGATGGAGACAGATCTCCAGCACTCCTTCCCTATTGTCTGTGTCCTCTGCCACCTGCTCAAACAGCCAGGGCTTCTCTGCTGCCTTTTTGTATCTCTCTGAATGTTGCTTTCTTTTGTCTGGCTCTCCCTTTCCACATCTCTTTCTCTCAGTGTCTGGCAAATTCCGAGCAACAATGAAATAACATTTCTCAGGGAAAATAAAAAAGAAGAAGAAGAAGAAAGAACTCAAATCAAAGAGTCAAAGCTCCTTCAAAAGAAAGGGGAAGAAAAGGGGAGAAAAGGAAAGACAAGGGAAGCAAAGAGAAGGAAAGAGAAGGAAAGAGAGGGAGAGGAAAAGGAGAGCACAGAGGGAGAGCAGAGGCAGAAAGAGGATAGAAAAGAGTTGATTTTATTCCCAAATGAACCTCTCTCCCTGGAGAAGAAAGAGATCCGCTTGAGCCACCACCAAACACAGGACAAGCATCCTGCAGACAACACTCAGCAGCGAGGTCATGGAGTGCCTTGGCACAAGCCTGAGGCTCAGCCCTGTCACCCTCCGCAGCTCTGGCAGAGCCTTGAGTGTTCTGGCTTAGGAAAACAGACATTAAAGTGAAAATGGTGCTGTCACAGCACTCAGGCATCCTATGAGCAAATCCATCTGGGGACTCATCAAACCTCACTTCTTTGGTCCCAGCCACTGGCAACTTCTTGGAGCATGCAGGGAATAATCACCATTACCTGTCAAAACCAGTCTTTTGTTGGGTTCTGCAAAGTCAGATGCTGAGGCTGGCTGAAGTTACTCTCCTGCTCAGCCCAGCTATGCTTAAAACCATCCTGAGATAATTCATGCTTAACGCCTATGTGTGCCAGAGAATTCGTGACTCTAAAGGGTCATTAAATGTCTCTCTTGCCCACTAAGACTCTTTGGACAGATGTGATCTCTGCCCACGTCCATATAATTCCCCCCTTTAGCTTCCACCATTTCAAAATAATACTTTAAAAGAAAAAGTGCAATACCTCCTTAACTTCCCAGTCCATCCATTTTTAACCTCAAACCTGAATGCTCACAGGTCATTAACCAGTAATGAAAACCAGGGAGAGAAGGAAGGGAGGGAGACAAAGAAACAAATAAAAGAGCATCGTTGGGAAGTTGCTTGTTTGCAACAGATGTAAAATGTGTGAACTGCCTGTAATCTTCAGCTCTGCTTAATGCAGCAGAATATGTTGTGACAAGCAGTGCCCAGCGTGGAGTGGCAGAGCTGCAGTGAAGTGGCGAAAGCCTGTAATTAGCTCTTTGACTAATAAATCATCTCGTAGTAGCAGCAATGAAAACGACTCAGTGCATATCCTGGAGACATGAATCTCATGGAGAAACCTTCGGAGGAACAGAGACCTCCATTGCATGTGGGCACAGCTCCTGGCTGCTGGCAGGTGATTGTGTTTGTCCCCAAAAGTGACATTGCTGTGGTGACAGCACTGTCGTGACTCACACAGGTTCTCTGGAAGGAGAGTCACAGATCCTGCACTGCAGGTGGGGAAATGGAGGTGGGTAGAGACACAGAGTCTCCTCAAAGGGCATGTGAGGGCTGGAGGAAGGTTCAGCTCAGCCTAAGGCCAAGCTGGATAGGATTTGGAGCAATCTGGTCCAGTGCAACGTGTCCCTGCCCATGCAGGGGGTTGGAACTGGATGATCTTTAAAGTCCTTTCCAACCCAAACCATTCTGGGATTCTGTGATCTCACCCTTTTTCTGACCCATTACATGCTGGCACACGTCAGACTGTTTATATGGGGTTTTATATGTCCCATCATCAAACTTCCCCAAAACACCCTTCACTCTCATGTTGACATGAACACCTTTTTCCCACTGGAACCCCTTTTTGTGGCGCTGTGGGGATGTGAGCAGGTTAGGCCCATATTAATGCCTGTGGGTCATGGCTGAGGTGCTCCAGCCCAGCTGAGTGCTGGGATCCAGGGACAGAAGCAACAACTGAGTGGTGACACCAGCCAGTCCAAGGAGAAAAAAGGGCAGTTTCAAGCTACCAGCCAGCCTTTCCCTGACTGTGTTTGGAACCAGAGAATCATTAAAGCCAGAAAAGACCTCCAAGATCATCAAGTCCAACCTCCAGCTGAATCCCCTGTGCCCACTAAACCATATTGTGAAGTGCCATGTCTGTACCCCCTTTGGACACTTCCAGGGATGGTGACTCCACCGCTGCCCTCAGCCTATTCCAATGCTTAACCACTCTTCCAGTGAAGAAATTATTCCTGATATCCAACCTGAACCACTCCTGGCACAACTTGAGGCCATTTCCCCTTGTCCTGTCGCTGGTTGCCTGGGAGAAGGGCCTGACCCAAACCTCACCACAACCTCCAGGTGGCTGTAGAAAGCAATAAGGTCTCCCTTGATCCTTGTTATCTCCAGACTAAACAACTCCAGTGCTCTCAATTAGATAAGAAAGGCTGTGACACCACCCCAGATCCCTTGGGGACAGTGCTGTGGGCACGTCTGCCCCTCTGCAGCCCCTTGCTCACCGAGGTGTTCTGGCACTGCACGCTGGAGCTGTTGAACCTCAAGGCTGGCACCCTCTGCTCGCTGCCCTGGATGTTCAGGATGCACTCGTAGCCCCGCTGGCCCGACTGTGGCTGGGGCAGGTTCTTGGCCTTCAGCGTGATGGGTTTGATCACCTCCACGGGCACCAGGATCTTCTCGGCCTGCAGCAGCTGGGGACAGTCCTGGGGAGAGAGCAGACAGCACTCCAAATCAGCACAAGGGTTTCCCAGCCCCAGGTGGAGTCCTGTGGTGCTTCCCAACCTTCTCAGTTCACCTGATTACGAAGCCTTTGCGACTCCCTGGGCCCTGGTTTATTACAGGGCTATTCAAGGAGCATTCCTGGGAAGGCTCAGATGAACAGGTGAGGAAGGATTGCTTTCACAGACAGCCCTTTCCTATCTCCCTGGCTTATTTCAGCCTCCAGGACCCAGGGAGGCCACCTCTGGTGCCTTTTAATACCTGCTCCGTTTATTTAGGTATGGGAAAAGCAATCATATTCCATCCATGGATTTAACCCCATCACAATGCCACGATAAAAGTGAATAAAGCAAAAATCTGAGCATAATTCCTCACTTCCCAACAGCCAGCACACCACTGTACAAAAGGCACAGCGCCAGCAAGACCTGTTGGAACCTATGGAGTCAAGGATGTCAAAAAGAGAGTTTATTTTGGCTTGGAAGAGGACAAAATATTCATTACAGAGATCTGAACCCAGCTGCCAATAAACAGCTGTCACACAAAGCACGGAGATCCCCTGGAAAAGTTTTCCCCTGGCTCACAAAAGGAGCATTGCCAACTGGGTGTTGCTAAGGTGGTGTCTCTTCGTGGGTCTCTCGCACAGGTGAGCTCTGGGCACCCAAAGCTGCCTCGCAGGTGGCTGCATTCAAAGTCTCATTAATTAGCACGGCTTAATTAGTTAGAGTGGCCACGCTCTGCTTCTTCATAGCACAGTCAGGCAACTGCAAGATGTCCCTTTCATGGATGCTGGGGGGACATCAGTGCTTCAGGAAATTACTGAAGCTTTTGCCTGTCCTGCCCACTGTTAAAGGCAGGTCCAGCTGGTGCCAGCAGAGACAGGGAACTGTAGGAGTGGGCAAGAGGAAAATGATTGATCCGGGGCAGAAAAGTAGGGAAAGGGACTGAAGGGTTCAAAAGTGGAATTTATGGCTCTCTGAGAGCCTGGAAGCTTGTTAGAGCAGATGGTGGGAGCATCTTAGTGAAGCAAATAGCTTAGGGAGATAAAGAAATGGATTAGACGTGTAACATCTGTAGTTACACCAAGCAGGGACAGAATTACAAGAACCAGCAGTCATCACATGGAGGATGTGAGCTCATCCCTGGCCAGGGGCAGGGAGAAAATCCAGTAACCACCCAATGCATCCCTGCAGTGGAGTCCAGAAGCCTTCCCCAGTCCCAAAGCGGGTCTGAGGGTCTGTCCTAAGGGGGTGCCAGACTGAGGAGTCTGAGAGATGATTTTTTTATCTGCACTTACAGGGTGATGCTCATGGTGGAAGTAACTGTGAGCTATCATGGGTTCCAACAGGCCTTGCCCGGGCTGGCACCACAACCAGGACAGCCAAGCACAGCCACAGGATCTGGGTGGAGATGAACCACCTTGGATCCAGTGGCTCTCGGCCTGAGCTAATCTGGCACAAGGCCTGGCTTGATGTGTGCTGCCAAGGCTTAATAAGCCATCCCATTAACCTGGCTGGGAGGTGGAAGGGTTGGAGGAGGAAAGCCCATGGGGTACTGCAATGCAGGGATGAACTTTATCCCTGTCTCCCTCTGCACTCTTGGGGGTTGAGGATTGAGGAGCTACACCCTGCTCCAGCCCTCCCTGCTCTCACTGCTGCTCTGTCCTGTGATGAAACCTCTCCAGGGAACTCCTAATGCTGAAACACAGTGTGTAAAGTGTCACAGAGATATTTTTCTTGGCAATAAAGCAAGGCTTGCCCATCAGGAAAGTCCTCCCAACCTCAGGTTCAGTGGCTATACCCTACCATGGCACACCAGCATTAAGGCTCGCTGCAGCTACTCAGCACGAGAAAGTGAGGCATAATCTATAATTCTGGCTGATTTAAGACCTATAAAAGCCCAAAAGGCCTGGGGAAGGAGGTGGTTTAGGCTACATTAAAGAGATTCCAGTGCTGATTACACCAGCAGATACCAGGTGCAAACACCATTTGGGATCTTAAAGCTTCAACACCCCTGACCCTTCCCCATCACCTGCTCAACATTTCCTGGCACCTCTGCCTCAGCTGCCTCTCTTCCTTGTGGCACAAGAAAAGACCTTGGCAACAGCCTCTCCATGTCTTTTTTCTCCCCAGCTCCAGGAGTTGAGAGAGAGATGCACTGGCAGAGGGAATCAGCGGGGCAGGAGGATGAGAAAGCCCTATCTGCTGCCGAGCAGCTGTTTCCCAGGAGTGGGTATTTTACTTGATGTCTGTCAAAGAGAAAAGCCTCTGATGGGGGCTGCAGGATGGAGGCTGGAGATAGTCCACTCTGTTACCTGCAGGCCAATCCCAGCTCTTCAGCCTGGTCTTTCTTGTGTGGCTTTATCCCGTTCCCCTCCACCACTGGTGCTGTAACCTTTCCGATAACACTTGTTTCAAGTTCATTAACAAGCCGTGATTGAGGCAGCCCCAAAACAGGGTTCGTTTGCATATAAAAAGCTTTGCAGTGCTGTGAGGAAGTTCATTATAGATAATTGAAGAGGCAAGCGCCATAAAGAGGAAATCCTCCCAATGTGGCTTTATCTGATTGACCTAATGTTCTTTCTAATTGAAACGGGGAGGGGAAAAGGCAATTTCATTGCGTGATGTACTGCATAAAACCTCAGAGCTTGGACCAGGCTCTGGGTTCAGATTCAAACACAGAACTCATTTTGCAGCCTGTGTCAAGCTTTGGGTGCATGGCCAGGTTTGTGGTTTTGAGGGGAAAACATCAACCTGCCCAGAGCAGTCCCAAGCAGAAGGCTCTGTAAAAAAGAGTTATCTTGGACATTTTACAGTGGAGGCACTTTCTCTTCACCCTTCTCCTTTGCTGTGGACATCACCTAGGCTAGAAAAATACAGTTCTCACAAGATGTAGGGGAAATAAAATCGTAGACTGCCAACAACTTCAGCAAGGACAGGCACAATCCCATCCTTTTTGCCTTTGATATATAATAAATTAAACCTTTTGCCTGACTCTAAGGGGAGCTGGTTCCCAATCCAGAGAATAATTGTTGATTCATTTTGTGTGTGTAGCTCCATTCTGGTTCTTGAATGCTTTCAAATGAGTCAGTCCATTTAAAATAATATCCTCCACCCTTGCCAATTACTGGTATCAGCAGCGATGCACACCTCACATCACCAAAATTTTGCCAATTACCAAGTCAGAGAGCTTTTGCAGCAAAAACACTGCATGAAATGGGTTGTACTCATTGGGTCGATGGTAGTTTAATTTTCTTTATTTATAACTCCTCATAGAGCGCCTGCAAATGTGTTTTGTTGTAGCTTGCAGGAATAATAAAGCCTCAGAAATATGAGGACCTTTTCTCTCACATGTGTGTTATGGCCTTCATCAGAGCTGAGTCCGAGCCAGTCTCCAGTGAGAGCCATCGTGAGGATGCTGCTAAAGAGAATGAGGAGAGCTCTCTGAGGCCATGTGGTCTTAGCCCTGAACTAATTAGTTTGGTTTCTTTATGATGCTTCATACATCCCAAGTTACGACTTCATGGAGGTTTCACTGTGCTGTTTCCCAGTATAAGCTGGAGACTGATCAAATACCCCAAGTTCCTCTCCTAGGAAAAGGCATGTCGGGATATTTAACAGCCTTGTGATACTGCACAGGTTTTCTTCGAACCTTATTTTGCACAGTTTCACTCTCCATTGCTGTTTTTGGTCAGGACTATGATCCAAAGGGGCATCAAAGTGTTTTCCACTTTCCAGTAGAAAAGGAGCTTTATCTACTTTGGATGATAGGCATTCCACACGGGAACAGGGAACACATCCATGAAGGTTTAATACAATGAGCTCCCCCACCTACCAACAGCTCCCACCTTATGCTGGTGTCCCAGTTCACTCATCTCTGCTTGTGCATCTCATGTCACACAGAGCATTCAGGGGAGGGAAACTTTCCAACTTTTCCTTTGCAATCCTCCCTCATCATCCCTGGTAGAACTGGCTGGATCTCCACTTTCTATGGAAGGAAACTAAAGCTCACCTAATGCTGAGGGCATTGCAGGCACCACTGGCCAGATAAACTCAGCCCTTGGCAATGGGTTTTCACCCTTCCTTTCCCAGAGGAGTAAGTGTCACCTCCATTCAGGAACAGACCACTAATTCCTTCATTACTCCTTCATTACTTCATGCCAGCACTAATTCCTTCATTACTCAAAGCATCCAGTTCCTCTTTTCTCTGCCATTAAAATCCATTTCTCCATCCTCAACTTTAGGAGTTTATTTTTAAGACTTTCCTTTCAATATCCCTCATCCAGCAACCATCTTTGTGCCTTATCCAAGCCATCTTGCCTGAAAAAAAAAAGACTATAAAATGAATCTAAGTGGTGGTGACCAAGATTGACTCACTCAGGCCCTTTGGGGCCCCATAAGAAATGAAACTCCGAATGTTATTTACTCAGATATTACGTAAATAAATACATCTTTTGTTCATCTGCTCTGCCGAGCTATAATGTTCTGTTTTCTCTGCATTCCCTCTGGCTTTGTCACCCGCCCACTCTGCTGTAATCAAGTCAAGAGGGTAAGAGTTGAGAGGCAGGGACTGGGTTTTTATAAAGATATCTAGACCACAGCATCTGGATGCTCGGTAAGTTAAACTAGATTAAAAAAACCATCAAAACAAAAACAGACCAAGGAAAGAGAAAGAAAAGGAAGGCAAGGAATGAGAAAAAGGAGAGAGAAAACAGGCAAAAAAGAGGCAAAACCCCCCTAACATTTCATTGACTGGAGAAATCCGATTTCACCTGGATAAAAAGCAGGAAAAAAGCAAGTTTACAAATGAGAGGCAGCAGGGACTGCCTGGAATCTGTTGCCTGAAGTTGTCTCTCACACCTCTGCACAGTCACACGGGGTCACCACCCGAGGCTTGTTTAGCAGCCACCCTGTGCTGCTGCAAACCCAGGGCTCCAGGGCTGACAAACTGGTTCCTTTTAGACTCCTGCACAGCTTCCCAAATCCTGAACAATCTGGAGAAGGAAGCAGCAAGGAGCTCTCCATCCCCAGTGCCGGAGGAGAAGGGGTGAGTTACAGTCCACGTTGTGTTTACATTATTATACCACTAATTCTTAGCGTCGTAAAAATTATATTTAAAATTTACACAAACGGTGCTGGTGAACATTATTATGTTATAAAGTGGAATCAGGTCAATGCCTTGCAGGCAGGAATCCAAGCTCCATAAATTTCTGGATATACTTCCCCCAAATTTACATCGGCACCAGCAGCAATCAAACCAGCTCTGAAAAAAGCTCACCCGGTCAAAGAATTTTTTAATGCACCATATATTTTATCTGCACTTCCTAAGTGTACAGTGTTGTTAGTTTGATTGATGGTGTGCTTATTTATTGGCACAGCAAAAGTAATAATACATGAGGAAAATGCTCCAAACTTTAAAGGCAGCTGATGAGGAGAAAGCAACAGGATTTATGGGAAGTGTAAACATCTGCAGAGACAACAAAGGAATAATTGAGTCCTTGCATCTCTGTCACTTCTGGTGGCTCCTTTCTAGTTAAGAGTCTTCCACGCACTCAGGAGCGAATTCCAGCTCCCTTTTGTCAGGCATTGGAAGGGGTTCTGGTGCCTGGCAAAGGTGGTTGGCCTGGAGGCTGGTGGCCAGGCTGGGGAAGAGGTTTGGCCCTGTTTCAGCCCTGTCTGCTCTGGCAGCTGCACATTTCAGTGGTGGCACAGATTAGGGCACAGATACCACAGCTGGAGGGAGACCAGCAGATCATAAAATGGGTTGAGCTGGAAGGGACATTCATTAAAGATCATCTTATTCCAGCCCCTGCCATGGGCAGGGACACCTTTCACTAGACCAGGTCACTTTAACCCAGCCTTGGACACTTCCAGGGATGGGACAGCCAAAATTGCTCTGTGAAACCTCTTCCAGGGCCTCCCCACTGCTGGGCAGATCATCAGCTCATCTGCCCTGGGTCCCTGGCCTCGGGCTTGTGAAGGCTGGGGAGCGATGAGTGATGCTGATCGCCAGAGAGCGGCTGCTCAAAAGCAGGATCTAAATGAAGACAACCAACCTCCCCTCCCACGGCTCACTGCCCACTCCTGGTGATTGGGAGCAAAGGGATTCCCCCAAGGCCACACAGGCAGTGCTGGGAAGTGACCCAGGTCTGTTGAGAGCTTGATCCTAACCCAGGACTATTCTCCCTCTGAAGTCAGTCCACACATCACTGCTGATGAACATTAATGATTTTACCCTCCTTTAATTCTTTATTAATAGAGTCTTTCTTAGCTGGTCCATTATTTCACGAGGATCAAGGTCAGGCTGCCATAATTATCCAAGCGCCACATTTATCCTTTTTAAATAGAGACACAACATTAGCTTTCTTTCAGCCCTTTGCTGCCTTGACACACTCTCAGAAGGAGAAGTAATGATCCAGAGAGCAGGAGCCTTCTGGTCACTGGATTAGGGGAGTGGACTAGTGACAAAAATAGTCGATGGTTTTGTCATGAGGTCCATCTGCTCGCTGGAAAGAGGCTACTGGGGACATGTGAGCAGCCTCAGTCTTGGTGTTTCCTGAGTTTGGAAATCATAAATAATATGAATATGAGCATTGAGGAAGGTGGCGTATGTGCAAGAGACAAGAAAACCATGTATTTACTTGGGCAATCCATCATTTGTTAAAGGAAAACCCTGATTAAGTAAGAGAGTTCCTCCAAATAACTCACACAGGAAAACTGGATTGTGCAAAGCTGTGGAAAGGATGGAGCAGAGCACAGGCACCTCATAAAGCAGTAATTAATTCTTTCTCTAATTATGACTGTATAAATCTGCACCCTTCCCAGCCAGCCTGCTGTCCTTCTATAAGGACTTCTATCAGAAGTTCACAAGAACTCTTGTGTATGTTCCTGCCCATGGCAGAGGGGTTGCATTAGGTGATTTTAAAAGTCCCTTCCAACCCAAATCATTCTGATTCTATGATAATGACATTGAACTGCCACTCCTCAATGAAGTTCAGTATTAACCAGTGCCAAGAAATGGCTTTTGCACACGTAAGGGACATTATCCAACTAAGAATTCCTCAGAAGTGAGAGGCATTCCCATGACAACACTCTCACAAGGGGATTTCTGGGGTCTAACGAGGATTGAACCCAAGGTGTAGCACTTTCTTCCTAAGAGAGGACTGAAAGTCTATTTCTCCTCTTAAGCTGCGCATTTTTACAGAGTCAGTAGGAACTTGAGAGCTCCAGACTCTCTGGAACTTTGAGAGCTCCAGACTTTGGCCCAATGAGGCCGAAAATGGCCAATGAGATTGGAAGTGAACAGAGGAGACAGAGGAACAGATGGGCTGGAGGTTGTACAGAGGTCACATTGATGCAAACCCACTTCCTTCAGAAACCAGGACAGAAGCCCAGGAAGTCATCCTAGTTTGGCTTCCACAGTGGGAAGGTCAAGACCATGATATCACGGCTCTTATCATCCTCCCCCTCCCCGAGATCCATGACAGCATGAGATAACACCCAAGCCAAAGCAAATGGACTCATGCTCAAAGACAAGGCAGGGAAGGAAGGTGTGGGCTCAGCCTCCCGGAGGTGCCCCAAGCAAGGCAGGAGACACATTCCAGCCTCACCTCTTATCTGCAGCCTCAACATCCTGAGAATGTTTCTCCTTGGCCAGGCCCCAAAGCAGTGAATGCAGCTGATGATACAATGGAGATAAGCAAAATCTTTTGGCTTCCCAGCCAAGACATCACCCTGGATTGTCTGAATGGGGAATTGTCCTTCCTCCCTTGGACTGCAGGATGCCACAGGGATCCCAGCAGTCCTGACAGATATCCAGAGAGCCAGAAAACCCTCTAGCCACTTGAGGCATTACAATGGCACTGCACTGAGCTAGGCTTTCAAAACAACATAAGCTCTTCCTGGTGTTTTTTCAAGGATGCTGTGTTGGCGGGGACAGATGAACATTACCCTGCTGCATTCTGAGATCACTGTGTCCTGTGGGATAGATAATCCTGCATGACAAAGATGAGCAGCCCAACTGTTATGAAAAACAGCGGGGACACAGTACTCAGTGTCAGATGTTTCTCATATCTCTCATTCTGACCAAGCTCCCTGAGTTGCTCCTCGAAATCACACGAGCGGATCCTTGATTAGTCACTCACAAGGTGAGGCTGAGCTCTAAGAAAACAAGGTGCACATTAAGGTAGGATGAACTGCTCTCAGAAAAGCCTTTTTCCATCATTTCTCAGTTCCTGTGGTGGTTTGGTTGAAGGTCTCAACGAGGGGACATGAGATGGAGCTGTTGGGCACCAGGACAGATTTCCTGCAGATCCACCACCGTAATTATCAGAAATAGATTAGATATTAGATACATGAGATGTATATCAAAAAGAAATTATTTATTCTGTGGGTGGTGAGTCCCTGGCACAGGTTGCCCAGAGAAGCTGTGGCTGCCCCTGGATCCCTGGATGTGTCCAGGGCCAAGTTGGATGGGGCTTGAAGAACCCTGAGATAGTGGGAGGTGTCCCTGCCCATGGCAGGGGGTTGGAACAAAATTAACTTTAAGGTCCTTTCCAACCCAAACCAGTCTATGATTCTATGAAACAATAAATCTCTGAAACCCTGCTAAAAGTTACTGCAGAAATGGAACATGTTACCAGCCTTTTCCTCTGCCAGCTGAAAGACTGCAGGGCAGAAAGGCTCAGAGATGGCAAAAGATAGCCAAAAATAACAGAAGCAGCCACTTCACACTCATCTTCTTCTTCACCTCAGTGCAAGTCACTGTGACTGGCAAACAACAGCAAATTATCTAATTTGTTTGTACATGCTCAAAGGCTTCTCATGAGCAGCCCCCACTGTGAGATCACAGCTCCAGGAACTAAGGATTGTACAAGCACCTATTAACTGGAAGTGCTTACCCAAATCAGAGGGTGTGAGGGAATCAGAGGCATGGAAAGGTGAACTCAGAGTCAGAAATACAACTCTCCTCTGCTGAAATAAAACCTGTGGCTCTGACACTGGCTCTGAGCGGTATTTTCATGTTCTAACAAGACTCCATGAACAAGGGGGAGGCTTTTTGTCCAGCCTCCAATTTCTGTGTTTAATTTCCTCCCATTATTATCTGAAGCACCCCCTCTGAAGAGGATGTACCCGGTACAGGACACATCTCCTTTTCTGGGAAAGGGCTTGTAATGACTGATGGGAGCTGAAATGCCACAGGCTGAAATGCCAAACCACCAGGAGTCCCAAGGCACAGCTGGATCCAAACCATCAGCTGCAGCCTCCTCCTGGATTACTTCTGCCTCTGCTGGACATGATGCAGAGCAGACTGAACTCCATCCCACGTGCTTGGAAACCCTCCTAAGGGTGAAATAGATGCTAAACGCCAACCCCCTCTGCTGCAGGTGCCACGAAATGTGTGCAGATCCCACCTGCATGGGGTGGCTGCCGGTGTCCCTGCCTGCTCACAGCACTGGAAGGCAGCCTGCAGTTGCCATAGAAACTCCACCTCACACCCTCCCCTTAATGACAGACAGGTGCCAGGATAAATGAGGGGATAACTGACAAGCCAGGAAAGGGTTTGGAGCTCTGGGGTTGGCCTCACTGGAGCTGTCATTACAGCCCCTGAGAAAGGAGAGGTGCGTTCATTTGAGCAGGGGCCGAGGCTTCCAGCAGTCGCCTCTCCAGATGGGTTAAGCGAAGCTGGAAAGAGGAGAGGGATGGAAACCGAGCAGTTGCCACAGCAACAGCTGAAGATGCATCATCAGAAGGGTTTTTGATGCAAGGGAGCAAGGAGTTGTCCACGGTCACCTGATGGCCCAGCAGGTCCTCTGTCCCCTCCCCAGTGCAGCCACCCAGTTCACTGGGGTGCATTTTGGGAGGAGGTGGGTGCTGTGACTTCCTTCTGCACCTTGAAAATGGGACAAAAGAGGACATTTGGAGGGCCTGGAAACCTGTCTGGGTTTTGGAGACCTTGGGGCAAAGTCCTCTCTGAGTCACACTGAGAGGGAGCAGCAGGATGGAGAATGCTGAGTTTACTGTGAAGTCCATGATGAGGAGACATGGGCATTAATACAAATAAATAAGGATAGGATAGGATGGAATAGAATAGAATAGAATAGAATAGAATAGGAAAGAATAGAATATTTTCAGTTTGAAGGGACCTACAACCACCATCCTGTCCAACTGCCTGACCACTTCAGGGATGACCAAAATTTGAAGCCTGTTCTTAAGGACATTATCCAAATGCTTCTTAGATGTCCATCCCTTCAGCGTGAGCTGTCATCACCACTCTCCACCTTCCTTTTTCCCCCTTCCTTCCACCGTTTCCCAACAAACACCTTCCCAAGCAGGACCAATAGCCAGGCAGAGCTAAATCACTGCAGTGGTGGTGGAGACCACCAGGACAGCTCGTGGTTTGGCACAAGGCAGGAGCAAACCCTGGGCAAAGCAGGGCTCTGCTCCTCGGCAGCTGCTCTCCAGCCTGCGGCTCACAGGGCTCCCCATCGCTCCTGACAAATGAATGTTTGAAGCAGTTGTTCCTTTTATGTGGGCTTTGCTGTCATTAGCACGTACAACTCGACATAAAACACCTCGGTGCGAGATCTTTTCTTCTCTTCTCTTTTTAGGCAGCAGATGAAAACCCTTTTAATGAAAGGCTTGTTTGGGGAAGGAAGAAAAACACACGCACACACATGTCGGCTGAGCAGGGAAAGATGAAAACCTCCTTCAAGGTAATTAAATGATTATGTATCTGTTAAACCTGGTGAATAATAGATTTGTTATCTAGGCTTGCTTTTGGCTTTTGCCATTTTTCCCCCTCTTTTTCCCTTACACAAAGCTAAAATCCTTGCAAGGCCTGGAACAAGATAATGTTCATCTTCAAGAAAAAGGCACAAATAAAAGATTTATTCCTTTATCCCATCAACTTGAGCAGGCTACCCCAGCATCCCATCCTTGTACAGAAATATTGACATGAAAACTACTCCCTAGATCAGAGCAGATCCAGGAGACAAGACAGATGATGCAACCAGCATTGGGTAATTGATATCAGGAGACAGGTGTTGTTTCTACAGCCTCTGTCACACTGGAGACCCTCAGATCAATCATTTTACACCTCTTGCCTCAGTTTCCCCCCAGTTCTTGTTGACTGTCTTGCCCATTTACAGAAGGAAGTGGTTGAGCTCTCTTGCTTGGTGATTGTGTCAGGGAAGGGTTGATTTCAGTGTGTGAATCTGCAATGCAATGGTTTGTGCTCAGACTCTGAAGCAGAGAGAGGATGGCAAAGAAAAAAACCAAAAATTCCACTCCCTTCTATCTCTGGGACTAATTCCCTGCCCTTTTGTCATCAGCTCTTTGGGAGGAACAACAGCAGCACCAACAGCAACCCACTTCAGTATTAAAATGTCCTTTTTTCCCTCATGCTTTCCCTTCCTGCCTCTGTAACAATATTGGCTCCCCTTTCTAAAGCAAGAAGTCACTCAGTATATTTCAAGCGAGTGGGCCTGGCTTTCAAAAACCTGCTGTAAAGGGAAATTACACGCCAAGGTGAAGTATTTCTTCCACAAATCATCTGGGGACATCATGAACCCTCTGTGATTAAGATCAGTGCCATAATCGTAAATACTCCTGCTTTATGACTGAGCTGGAGCTCCTCACTGGAGCAAACATGGGCTTTCCCAAAGCTCCCAGAGTGGCTGATCCAGATGTGTCACAGACAGAACCGACTCGCCTGACAAGTGGCAGGTAAGAAAGTTGTATCCCTGTGTTCATGGAGAGGGAACAGGCACTTTCTGTCCTTTCTACATCTCTGGCTGTTTTGCCTTTCCCAGCCTGGGGCTGGCTGGTCCCAGCTATCCAGGGGGCAGTTCAAAGGCTCCCCTTGGATGGCAGGTAACAGCATTTTCTGGACAATGTGGGTTGCAGCCAAAGCCTTTCTGCTGTCCCTCTGGATCAGTCCCAAATTCATCCAGCATCCTGCACTAATTGGCAATTCATACTACAAGGAAATAAAAGCAAAAATCCCAAGATCCTCTCAGAGAACGTGAACAAAGCCTAAATTAAAGGCTGAGCCTGTGGGAGCCCAGAAACCTGTGAGGCATCCTAAGGAGATGATGGAGTCAGGAGGACACAAGGCTCCCTTTCAGAGCACTCCAGACTGGCCCAGGGCTGAGGGGTGCCAGCCCAACGAGCCCATTTGCAGCCCAGGCCATCTGGAGAGTGGGAAACCTCTTCCCACAGGATGGCAAGATGTTGTACAGGCAAACAGAGGAAAAAAAATCACCTGAGGGTGGGTGTAGCAAGAGAAGGTGAAGGCTGTGGTGAGGAGGAGGGTGAAGGCTTGGTGTGCCAGCAGTGATGACTCCAGAGGGAGGGAGTTTCTGGCACGGGTCCATGTGACAGAGTAACACCAGTATTTGTTTTGGGAAGATGCCCAAGTTAATCTGCTCAGCAAAATCATGAAGAGACAAATGGGATGGTCCAACCACCCCACGCTTCCCATCAGCACCTCCTCAAGATTTTCCAGCTTAGCTGGTACTCACGCCTGGGTAGTGGCAAAGCCTTCCCTTTCCTCACCTTCCAGGGCTCTAAATGCTGGGAGAGGAAAGGACTGAAAGGAAAATGGAGATGAGAGGCCAGCAAAAATAGAGTCACTCAAGGTGAGGGTGCACTCTGAGCACTGCTGAAGATGGGAGCAGACCTGGGGCCTGACAACCTCGTGGGTCACGTTGCGTCACCAGGAGCCAGGTGAAGGTCTGGGTTGGCAAAGAGGAGCCAGGCTTGGCTTTGTCAAGGTACTGAATGGTTTCTATTGTTCAGAGAACCCACTCAACAAATAGGCAAGTGCACAGGACAGAAAATGGTTGAGTTACTGATGACAGTAAAAAATAGGCAGTGGAAGATTCAATGAGAGTGGTGAGCCAGTGAGAAGATGGCTTTTCAAGTGTGGGAGATAGATGTTCAAAGTGCCATTTGACCAAAAAAAACAAAAACTCTTTCTGGCCACAGAGTGATTGTAAATCTGCTTGTCTCTGTGCACTTGTGATGCCATCCTTGCCCAGCCCTTGAGAGCCACAAACACACAGAGGGAACGAGAAGGGCCCTGAAGCTGCAGGGCATTTCTCACATTGCCAGGCACAGAGCAAGCTCTGAAAGTTTTGGGGGTTTCAAGGCCTTTATCCTTGCAGATTTTGTCATTCCAGTTCTTCCTCTGTGGAGCAGACAGCAAAACCAGATCCTGAGCTCAGCAGATCATTCCAAATGTTGTATCCCAGGGAAATGAGATCCCATTTGTGCCCAGAGAAGGCAAAAAGCTGCTGTAGCCCCCGTTAGCAATGACCTGTGTAACATCCATGTGTTGCATGATACTGCCATTGCCTTGTAGATCAATTGTGGCTTTCCAAGGTCAGGTTTGTGCCTCTTCCTGCTGCCATGAAAATCTCACTTTTGCAACATCAGAAAGGGAGTACACAAAGCTTAGCAGGAAATTCTCTGTTGAAGAGGGTAGAAGGGACAAAGAGCAAACTCTAGCGACAGACAAAGCCCCTCAGAATGGAGCTGTCTCTTGAAGAGGACATCTTTCAGAAACAGAACTAGAAGGGAGGTGATAAAGATAAAACAGGCAGCATTTGATGAGTTTCTGCCTCCTCCCCAGTTCTGCAGAGCAACACCTTGGAGAAGATAAAGACCAGTGGCTGTGCCATCCCCTGTCCCTTCCCTAAGAAACTGGGATAACTCTCTTGATCTCCTCCCTGATGGATCAGGAGATGCACTGAGGTTTGTAGGCACCTCACTTGGGGAGGAGACTGGAGGAGAGGAGAGGTGGGAGCTGGGAAGGCGGGTCCTTGGTACGTGAGGCACACCAGAGGAGAGCAGTGGTGGTGGTGGTGACATTGCACAGTGGAAAACTGAGGCAAAGTGTCCCAGGGGATCCTACTCAGCAGGATGAGGTTCCTACAGTGCCTGGAGCGGAAGGGACAGAAACCTGTGGCCAGCAGGACTGGCCAAAGTGTGACAAGGCTCTATGAGAGGGAGTAGGGCCTCTCTGGCTGGGATAACCCTGGGTGCCTTTCCTCACCCCTTCACCACCAAGGAGAGGGTGCCAAACCCTCCAGCTCCTCAGCATTTTCCAGTAGTTTTACAGAAAATCCTGAACCTGGTGGATGGAGAACTCATGAGTATTTATGGCTTTTCGCAGTGCCAGAGCAAGTCAGGACATCTGATGCAGAACGTTTCAACCAGCACAAATGTGACAGCTCAACCAGCATTTACAGAAGGGGTGGGAGGGAATGGGGATGTCACAGGAGTATGAAGACACTACATGTGGGACCAGGAAGGAATTAAGAGACTTCCTATTTGTATTCTCCTGAGCTCCACTTGCCTCCAAGGGCTCCTTGGTTACACCACCAGCCAGGCAGCATTTGCAGCTCTGTATCAAGCCCCAAGCCCCAGTTCAGCTCAGTCAGTGCCAATGAGGCACCCCCTGGCCTCATCTGGAGGCAGCTGGATGCACTTGCCATTAGGCACCAAACCCACAAAGCCCCAAAGGTGTTCCAAATACAGCTGGAACCTACTGACCCCATGGCCAAAGCCCTAAATCCTCCCCAGATCTCAGCAGCCTGGGGTAGGTAACCTCCTTCTCTCCTGGAGGAGATGCATGAGCAGTGTTTCCATCCCTCTCAGACCATAGGTGCCAGGAGTTCGTGACGGCTTTCTGAGGTTACACATTCCCTGTGGTGTGTAGGAGGGAGGGAGCAGCTCCCTGGGGCTCTGGAAGAGCAGAGGGGAGAGGAGATCCCTGCAAAGGGAGAGGGCAGGGGAAGCAGAGGAGGGAAAGGGTGGGACTGGAGGTCGAGAAGGCTTCCTGGAATGACAAGGTGACATCAGCCCTGAGCATCCCAGATGTGTGGCACATTCCCTGTGCCCCTGCCTACCTCGGGCATCTTGACTCGTCCCTCCTGGAAGGAGCAGGAGCTGGGGTCGTGGGTGCAGACGTGGCGGTACTTGCACCAGTGACACCGGTAAGGGCTCTCCACGCACGACAGGCACCTGGAAACACAGACAGAGAGAAGTCACTGGGCCAGCAGGGTCCTGACAGCCCTTCCCAGAGGGAAATACAGCCTGGATAACATTGCTTTTGCAGGAGGACATGGGCTTTGCACTGACCCAACACCGGCAGGATGCCCTGGCCTCTCAAATATCCCATATGATTAAATAATTTAGATTGGATTCATATCATTGCAGCTAGAGGAGTAATAAATATTTATTGTATTTTGATTGCCATGGGCACCAACAATCCCATCTGGTTAATTCTCCCACACACAACACAGAGGCCAGAGACAAACTGGGATGTACCAAAGCCAGAAAACCAAAGATGAAGCAGGGAACGTTCTGTGTACCACAGGTTTATTGGTGTGAGTTCTGATCAGGGTGATGAGGTTCCTGCAAATATATTAACTGTATTCTCATTTTTTTCATCTCAGCAGAGAAGTAAAGACTGCTGGAGCAGGTACCTGGGAAGCAGAGGGCATATTTACAGCATCACCTGCTCTGGGTGCAGGGAAGAGCCATTCCCTCCATCATACAAGGTTTTACTCTCCTGTGCCCCGGGGCCTGAGCAGGGTCAGAGCTGTAAACACCTCCCCTGGCTGTGTTACAGCACTGACTTGGACCTACACCACACTTCTCTTTAAATTTAATAAGATGTCTGCTCAACAGCAACCAAACCCAGCTCTCTGCACAATCCTGGTCATTCACGCTCTGGAGACTTTCATGGCAAAGACATTGAGGGGCTGGAGCGTGTTCAGGAGAGGGAACAGAGCTGGGAAGGGGCTGGAGCCCCAGGAGCGGCTGAGGGAGCTGGAAAGGGGCTCAGGCTGGAGCAAAGGAGGCTCCGGGGGGACCTTGTGGCTCTGCACAAGTCCCTGACAGGAGGGGGCAGCCGGGGGGGTTGGGCTCTGCTCGCAGGGAACAGGGACAGGAGAGAGGGAACGGCCTCAGGCGGGGCCAGGGGAGGTTTATATTGGATATCAGGATTTTTTTTGCAGGGAAAGGGTTGTAAAGCACTGGAACAGGGCACAGGCACAGGGCAGTGGTGGAGTCACCATCCCTGGAAGTGTTAAAAAAACATGTGGAGGTGGCACTTGGGGACTTGGTTTAATGGTGACCATGGTGGTGGTGCTGGTTGATGGTTGGGCTTGGTGATCTTAGAGGGCTTTTCCAACCTTAACAATTTTATGATTCCGTGCAGCTGCAGCACCTGGAGGGTACCTGGAGGAGACTTCAGGGAAGTAAATTTTCCTGGTCCTTGTATGCCAGTGGGTTTTTAATGGGCAGGGCAGGAAAACACAGCTCCAGAGCTCCTGTGTGAGCCCAACAGGCAGACACATCCCCTCTCCCTGTCTCTGTGAAATCTTGCTCAACCCCAATCCACTCTCAGCTCTGGTACAGCAACTTATTCTTCAAATTGGTAACAAGTGCTTGCTCTGATACATCGAATTAAAAATGGATAGCGTATTATAGTTTGTCAAGTAAGAAACCAAAACATGCCATAAATATTTAACAGCACCATCTCTCCTGCTCTCCCCCCCAACGTTTGCTTTCTGACACTGTTTGTCAAGCAGCAGGAACATGGAAATAGGGTTTGCCTTTCCTTGTGAATTGCTGAGCTGCAGTAATTATCTGCTTTTGGCACTTCTGACGGCTCAGTGGTGGGAACAGAGCCGCTCAGCCTCGCTCAGGGGTGGACCAACCTGCTACAAGGGCATCCTTCTGCAGGGATTTGTGGATCTGCTCCACTGGGGCAGCTCCTGAGCAGCCCTGGGTGGCAGCTAAACCCCAGGAAAATGGGGTGCAAGGCAGGGAAGGAGCTCACATCATGGATAACATGGTCTTGAGGGAATCAGCTGGGTTCGCTTCATATCCTTCAGGAACCATAAGCATTATTTTTCCAGATTGCAGGGTCCAAGTCCATATTAACCACCTGGGGCAGGTTGGTGGGACTGGCAGCATGGATGAGGGCTGGAGGTGCACATGAGGAGCCAAACACCCACCAAAAATGAGTAATAGGAAGATAAGGGAAGATGTGCTGAGGGCACAATTTGGTTTTGACTCAATTCTGTGGCAGATTACTCCTAATTTGGTGCTCTGCCTACAGAACAAATGGTCTCCACACTCTAGGTCATCTCAAGAGGGACCCACCATTCTGGCCACCACACAAGTGACCCCAGCCCCTGGTCACCTCCACATTTTAACACCTTCCTGAAGGACACATTCCCATGAGAAACTGGTGCCAAGGGAGATGAACATACGAGTTGTGGACGCTGCAGTTGTAGAAGACGAAGCTGGTGCTGGCAAAGGTCATCCCCGTTTCCTTGGACTTGAGCTGAAGCTGGACAATGTGATGGTCACCTGGGGAAAAAATAGACACATGAGGGTGTGATTGCTTTGTTAGCCCTGTTGGCCAGACCACCAGCCCAAACCTGGAGCTGTCCCGCAGCACCTTGGCTGGGCTGTCCTCAATAGATGTAAAAAGTGATATAAATCCTTCTAGAGCCCAGTTCTCCAAAAGGTACAACTCCAGCTCCTATGGGGTAATGGAGCATGTCTTTACCACCGGAAATTATTGTGCCTGGGAGCAGAGTCTGAGCTGGAGGATGACAACAGGTCTAATTTCAAAAATGTGGTGACTGAATTCATCAAGTAGGAAAGTTAAGCTCAAAGAATGAGTGCAGATGTCTAGAATTCGGAGGCCATTAAAATATAATATTGTTCTTAAAGTAGGTCCTTGCTGCTGGTTCACTGAATGTTCCCTGAAAAAAAGGGCGTGTGGACATTCCAGCTGTGTTCGCTCACCCCTCTCACCCCAAGCTCCATTCCCCTCAGCCTGTGGCTGCAAAGAACCCATCTCAGCGTGAGAGATGTGAAACCCATTGCACTTCCAGAGGGATCCATCCATTTCTGTAGCAGATCCATCTGCACCTCAGCTCCTCCACACCATTTCCTCATCCCTTTTCCCACTGCTCCTGAGATAGGCAGTCAGCTGCTGCCTCTCCCCACAGCACCAAATCCACTATTCAGGGTGAGCAATCAGTGGGTGCAGTAACTGCGGTAATTTGGGGGGAAGTGACACAGGTTTAATTCAAGACTTACCTGGGGGGCCCTTTCCCTGCTATTTATAAAAGGGCACAGAGTGATAGGACATGGGGGAATGGCCTTAGGATGAAGGAGGGCAGATTTAGATTAGGTATTAGAAGGAAATTCTTCCCTGTGAGGGTGGTGAGGCCCTGGCACAGGGTGCCCAGAGAAGCTGTGGCTGCCCCTGGATCCCTGGAAGTGTCCAAGGCCAGGTTGGATGGGGCTTGGAGCAACCTGGGATAGTGGGAGGTGTCCCTGCCCATGACACGGGGTTGGAATGAGATATCCTTTCAGGCCCTTCCAAATTAATCATCCCATAATTGTACTATTTCCCTCCTCACCTGAAAGATTTGTTAATCAATGAGGCCAAAGCAAACTTGACAATGGCTCACAACGAGCATCTCGTGCTCACTCACCCACCTTGAGGCACACACACCCCCCACACTTCACTGAACACGTCTTGCTGCCAGTGCTCAGCTCTTCTGCCCATCTGCTCTGCCACATTTAACAGCTTTGTTGGCATCTTGCATGTGTTTTAAACCAGAGTGTGAGGACTGGGTGGCCCCAGGTGTGATAGTCACACATCCTTTGGTTCAAATCCAGCCTCTGGCACTGCGGGGAGGACTTGGTCTTTGCAGAGGTGCAGAGCAGCAGCTCTGAAGCTGATACAAGCTGCAGGTGCCCTGAAAGCCACAATGCAGATAAATGTCTCTCTCTTGTCCTGTCTCCACCTTCCACTGCTATTTTTGTTTGCTGGTTGATGATAGCTTGGCCTGGGACAGATGTCCATACCAAGGAAAGAATTTCTGTCACCTGTCTTGATAAGCAAACATGACTGATAATTCAGTGGGCCTTGAAAGTGGTGACAACCTCCTGGGACTGCAGTGGAGGGGGCATGCAGCTGTGTGCAGCAGAGATGATGGTGGCAGTTCATGCCACCTCATTTTCTGCTGTCTGAGGATCCCCAGGTGCAAATTTTACAGTAAATTTTCACAGGAAGCCAAGGACAAAAATTGGCAGCGTCCTCTCAGTGTCTCACAGGCTGATCAGCAGGGTCAACGTTTTTATAGTAAGTCCCTGTAAAGAGCCACAGGAGTTCCTGAAATAACCCAGAAAGCTTGTTAGAAAAGGGAAAGAAAAAAGAGCGGGAAGTTGTGGATGGGGAGCATCCTTGGAGACAAGGTACTTTTCTGTGCTGGACCACTTTAGGAGAAGGAGCCAGAAGCAAACCTGGAACAGCGGAAGGCAGTAAAGGCCAGGAACTGGGACAGGGAGCTGAGCACACAGACTTAAATCTGGGCAGAGCAGGAATTACAGACAGGACTGTCCAGATCTGCAGGGATTTCTGTCCGCTACATGGGATGGGATGTGCTGACAGCCTGTACCCTGGATGTTTAACAACAGCCTGGCCAAAAGGAGAGGGAATATCCCACATCCATGTCTTGTCTTTGCTGGATGTGTGCAGCTGCCACTCGGTGGCAGCCTGCAAACACCTCGTGTCACACAGACGAACACCTTGGTGCAGGTGCTGGGGTTGCAGCTCAGTCCTCACACTCCTGCACCCACAGAAACACTCTGACATTCACACAGCTCATGCCATGATGTGCTGCTGTGCAGCTCCAGCATCCCTCCTGCTCCCAGGGCTTTCCACACCCTGGCCTCAGGCTCTCAGGAGCCAAATCCTGCTTTGTGAGGAAGCAGAGAGACGCAGGGATGTGGGGTGAGGATGGGAGGGAGAGGTGCAGGTGGAGGAGCTGTGGGATACTCACCATTCTCTGTGATGATCTGGGGCACCTCCTTGGCAGCTGGAGAGATGCACTGGATCTGGCTGCCCACCACCAACCCATCCATCTCCGAGAGGTCCTCGAAGGTGCAGTTGACTCCTGCTGACAGCTCAGGAACATTGTAGGTCTCCAAGACCAGCTGCAAGCAAAGACAGAGGGAGAGAGGGGAAAACAGGAAAAAGAGAGAAGAGAGAACACTCAGCCAAACAACAGAGCTGGGCCAGCAGGAGAGAATTACACTGGAGAGGTCGGACAAAGAGCCTCTTGCTAGAGAGAGCATCCTCCTTCAGCAGAAAGCAGCGACTCGGGAGAGGGACGAGTGAGGAGGGGAGGGCACGAGATGCTGATGCTGACACAGGTGGCAGGTGGCTGTGCAGGGACACCTGTCCCAGTGCTGGCTGGGTCAGTGCAGGGGAGGGAGTGCTCGCTGTCTGTCATGCAGGTGTCAGGTTAGGCGGGGAGTCTTTGGAGCCAGCCGTGGGTTCCAGGGCTGTGGTGGCCCCCAGGGCCCGCGGTTTCTGAGGAAGGTGACTGCTACTCACAAGAGGCACTCTGCAGACTCCAGAGAAACTGGAGCGCTCCAGTCTAACTCTCTACGGCCTGCTCTGCCAGCACCAGCAGGGGGGAGCACTCTGTCCCCACGTTCCTGTGTGAGGAGAGTCTAGTTACAGCCTTCAGTCCACCACAAAAAATCCCTGTCTCTACAGGCACAGAAACCTCTCCTGCCCGTCCCACCGAAGAACCAGCTAGCTCCTCGTGCTATCCTGGGGTTCCATATGTTAAAAGAAGCCATGAAGGAGGAATTGCTTGTGCTTTTAGAGTTCACAGCACCCTCTGGGCACGTGGTCATGGGA
This sequence comes from Corvus moneduloides, assembly GCF_009650955.1. Taxonomy (NCBI): domain Eukaryota; kingdom Metazoa; phylum Chordata; class Aves; order Passeriformes; family Corvidae; genus Corvus; species Corvus moneduloides. Next base: position 72,174,017 of record NC_045479.1, read on the forward strand.
AAAGGAATTTCAGCGCTGATTTCCACCATGTCCATGCTTTGGAGAACAGTTGTGCTGCCAACCTCCCAGACCAACAAAAGTCCTGCCCCATGGCTCTCCATTGTTGAGGGTCCTGCTCTACTCACCAGGTCATGCCTGCACACAGAGGGGCACCCCAGGGGACCCCTAGCACCTGGTAATTGGTGTAAATTCAGTTACCAAACACTGGAGCCAACCACTCAGCACAGGCACAAATGCAGAGGCTCACCATACTTGCCTCCTCCACGAGCTGGCTGAGGCCCCCTCTGAGGTGACAGCCACTGAAAGGGGACACAGGTGCATGCTGAGGTGTTGTTTCTACCAGCACAAAGAGCAGGGGTCAGTCCAGGTGACAAAGCAGGACAAGAAGAGAACGTGACATAGCGCTCAGTGCTCCCACGCATTGTTTTCCTCACTTAGGGAAAGGCTGGAGCTGTTTCTCCACACCAAGCACCACCAGGGAGAGAGGTTGAGCAGACAGGCCTTTGCCCTGGCTGCCATTAAGCCTTTGTGAGAGTAGGATTGTGTTTGGGCCATGGGAATGGCAATGGGAAAGGTGGTTTTTTTGTCTCGGATGGGGAGTAGAAAAAGGCTTTGGTTATTTGGGTGGATTTGGCACTGAGGCTGAACCCATTCTCCCTGCTAGCAATGGAGAAGGGGAATCTGTTCTCCTTAACAAATCTCCCTCTGGGCATGGATGATGCAGGAGGAAGCTGTGCCATGCAGAAGATGACACTGGTGGGCAGAGCAGTGCTTGGCCGCAAACACCATGAGCCAGTGCACGCCTGGAGCAGACAAGAAGTCCCACATCCCACATTCCTGGGAAAGCAGGGAAAGCATGGAGCCATCCCCCAGCAAGCAGCTCTTCTCAGAGAGCCCAGAGCAGCAGCCCTGGGCTGAAACAGACTCAGGTAAAATTTTCCAAGACCCTGTTAGTGCCCAAAATTTTAAAGCTTGGGTGACCCCACAAACACCTGCTCTGCCTCCATGGGCAAGAACTCACTGTCACTGACCCTTTACCAGAACTCAAGTGAGATTTGCTAAGGACACTGTCAACCCTCTGTTTGTTCCCCTCCTGGTTTGTCTCTGTGGTGACTGGATGAGCTGGGTCACCACTTTAGCTGGGACTGGGCTGAGACTCCCCTCAAAATGCCCATGCAGATTGTTGGGTAACAGATGATGGCAGCTTCTGATCCCAGCAGCTCTGGGCTGACTCACCCTGGGAGTAACCCAGAGGTAAAGGTCTCTTATTCTGTTATCATTTGCAGTCACCCTGAGCCAGCCAGTCCCCCAGGATTTATTCCAGCATGAAAGAATTCAACAGCTACTGAGAGAATACAGAAAAGAAACCTTGAACTCCCAGAAGAACAAAGAACTTAAGATGTCTCAGATCAGTTTTGTTTGAAGCCTGGGGAAAGTAAAGTCACAGCAAAGTTAAGAGGCTGAAACAAAGCAGCAATGATTGGACACAGAGGCTTTGAAAGGCTGATTTCATTATCCCTGGAGAAATCCAAACCTGTCACCTGGAAGGTGTCTGGCAGCCACAACCTGCGCAGTTCCATTTAGGCCTGTCGGGTGTGGGGCTAATGATCAGCTTGTCTAGAGATGGAGCTTTTAGGGCCTGGGTTACCGACTTAATTGCAGCCCAAATTAGCATGGTCAAAAAGACAGAGCACAGGTAGCACAGGTAGTCTGAGAGAAATGGGTGTCTGCCTCCTTCTTGGAGCATGCTGGGACCTCACCACATCTGGTACTGCTGCCATGAATCAGGAGAGAAACCACAAACTGGTTAGATCTTCAGCAGAGGTTTCCTGCCTCAAGCCCAGGAATGATCAGGACCATCTGCTGCTCTGCCAGCACTCACTGTGTGGTTTCCTTGGCTACTGACTCAGTAGCTGGAGGCCAGAAAGGTTAAACCTTGTGCTGTGGAAGGTCACAAGAGACAGCAGGAGCCCTGGAAGCCTTGGGTTCCTTTGCACAGCATCCTGACTCTCTGCTCTGCATGCCCAGTGCTGGAGTTCTTGGGGCCTTAGAAGGAGATATTTCCATCCAAGGTGATGGGAACTTGGAGCTCACTGAAATATTTTGTATTATCCTTCACTTGGCTTTCTTCTAGAATGCAATTCCTAACCATGAAAATGTGCCTTGGCTAAAGTTATTAATGAATTCCTCTCCCAGGGCAGCACCCAACGCTTGCAGGACACAGAGTCCCTTCAGACCTGCCCTCACAGACAACAAGGAAGACTCTTCCTAGTCCATTTCTAGACTTTTAGACAGGGGATAACCAATGCCAAAACATCCTCCTGTGGCAGATCTTTCCCTGTGCTGGGAACATTGTTGGGGAACTTAATGGGGTCTGGAGAACCTCTTGCTGCCAGTCCTTCCCACTGGTGCTGAGTCCCTGGATCTGTCACACTGCACGGGCAGGTCGAACCTGAGGAGAGGGGCAGGGATTGGCATTCCTCACCAGAACGTTGTACTGGGAGACAGAGATGTTGTTGGGATGCACGGTGAGGCGGACGCACTGCTTCATCTCCGAGGCGAATCTCCGCGGCTCGCTGGAGCGCTCGCACCGCTCCTTCCTCGTGCAGCTGGGAAAACAGGAACAGACAGGGACAGAGTGAGCACAGAGCCAGGCTGGCGGGGTGGGGACAGCTCTGGGATGTGGGAGCAGCAATTATTGTGAACAGAAAGTCAGCTGTGTGCTCTTTGGGACGGCACAAGTAGAAAACCACACTCGTGCTCTGGCGCGCTCCGGCTCATGAGATCATGGAGAATAGCCGGAGCTGGAAGTGATCCACAAGGATCATCGAGTCCAGCTCCCAGCCCTGCACAGGACATTCCCAAGAGCCCCACCACGTGCCTGAGAGCATTAACTCTGGTGCCAGCAGCTGTGGGATCGCTCAAGCAGGCCGGGGGGTTGCAAGGAACCTGCAAGAGGAGGGAGGGTGATGTGTGAAAGGCCCATCCCAGCCACAGAGATTCTGTGTCTCTCCACTCACACAGCAGGTTTGGCACAGCCTTCCTTTGGCCAAACCCCCAGCCCTTAAAACTCTCCTGTCCATGGGCTTTGGGAGACCTCAGGCAGGGTTGTCCTCACAGAGAAGTTGTGCGCAGCCCATGTTTTTTGTCCCTCCTGAGAATGCTGCAACCCTGTGGTGCCTCTGGGTTGCTGGTACCTCACCGCTGGGATGGGGCCAATCCCCCCAGGAAGCTGTCCATGCAGACTGAGGAGGTTTTGCACACGGCTTGAAAATGCCTGACTAGAAGTGCTAAGGGTTGAATCTTAAAAATGCAGGTGTTCCCAATAAGTGGCATTTCAGTGAAAGTTGTGGGTGCACACACAAGCCCACAAAATTCACACCGCCCACTAACTGGTGAGGTTTTCGGTGCCGTCACTACCCCTCATGTCACCTACGTGGTGCAAACACAACCCAGAAAGGTGGATTGGCAGCTGTTTGCCCCGTTTCCACCCAGATTTGCACTTGTTTAACATAAACCACATCTGTATTTCGCTCCACATGCGCTGCCAAGGCCATTGCTTCAAGGAAGGTGTCTGCCTGGAAATCCACAGGGTTAATCCAAAAGGACAGCTCCGGCTGCATGCCAATTACCTTCTGCCATTAAGTTAATGTTATGGACTTGCACAGGGTGTCTTCAATGGATTTTGTTATTAGCAGTGCTATTACCCCCCATTAAAACCAGCTATAAAGACTAAGTGTGGATGTTAAATTATTCACCTGCTCCCAGACTTCAGAGGCTCACTTGTGAGAGAGCCTGGGGGCTGCTGGAGCTCCAAGATCACCCCTCAGCATCCCTACTCCTCGGAGCAGAGGCTGCACCCCTGTGCATGGGAATTTGCAGATGAGGATCCATGGAAACACATGCCAAAAACCTTAATATATGATTAATCCTAATGTTACAAATCTTGGGGCAGTCTAAAACTTTAGGGCTTGACTTTTCTCTAGCGACTGACTCCAGATAAAACAAAAACTCCAAACTCCAATTTCTCCATCTTTCTGGCAGAGGAAAGTTTTGTATTTCCAGAGGCAGGATCCCTAAAGGGAGATTTTGGCCATTCTCCACACACTTTGCAGATGTGAGAGAGCAAAAGCAGCACTGCAGCTCCTGCTCTCCATTCCCCAGGAGCCCTCATCCCATTAAATCTCCTCTGGCACTACCACGTGCTGGATCAGGAATTTTAAGCGGGCACTCTGCAGAGGTTTGGACCAATAGCCCGTTAAATACCCCCAAAACTGTAAGTCCCCTATGGTGGCACAAAAGCCAAAAGGCAAAATGCTGACCTGAGATTTTTCCAAGCGCTTCCATAAAACAAAGAGCCACAGCAATCCCATTAAACCTCCACGGGGTGTGGGAACTCCTCTCCTGGGAATAGCTTGGAAGGGAAACTTTTTTGGGCTCAGAATCAAAACACAAGTGCCCAAATTCTTCACAATGTTCTGTTACCTCCCATTGATTTCCTTCAGCTGCAGCACAACAGAAATATCTGGATTTTCTAAAATTAAACGGGTGGATACCCAGGCTCAGTTCAAATCTGTGGATATGGATTGAGCACCCAGGAACGTGGTTTGTGCTCCCAATCCCAGCACTCAGCAGGAATATAATAATCCACCTCTTACCTTGCTGTTTACACGTCATACACATTTAAAACGTGTAACTTTTCAGACCAAAACCTCGCTCTGTATTGGATTGATGTGCCTTGCAGCCTTAATATCTGCCACAAGGTGAAAATAACGTCATCCAAATAATGAATTTATGAAAAACCAAACCGAGCTAAGCCTGGGTTTAATATAATGTTAAGGCTGCTGTGTCAGGGTCTGAGGAATTAGGAGCTGCCAGACTGAAAGCAGCTTCTGTACCTCCAAATCTGCTCCCTGCACTCACACGCTGCAAGCTGGACTTTAATTACAGGATCACAGGTTATTATTCCTTTTTTCCACGGTGACCTCAATTCTGCCACTTCCTAATTTTGACTTTGACTGTCTGACTTTTTCAATGCAATTCCTCAGTCAGAAAAGCCCTAAATACCTGTGGTTGGTACTTGAGTCTGATGGTGGGGGAATTCTGCTGAGCTGGACCACACCAAGCTGGGCTCTGGGTCAGGGTTCAGGCTCTGGAGTCAACATCACAGCAGCAAAATTCACCCCAGGTGAGTGACCACAGCTGCTTCAGGAATCAAATCTAAAGGGATGGAGCCACCTGCCAGTAGGTTTGGCAGGTTTGTGCATGCAGGAAGGAATGATGGGGGCTCTCCTCCAGAGCCTTTTGCCTGTAGTTTCCCCCATCTCCTCTCCCATGACCACCTTATCCAGCCTGAGCTGGAGCATCCTGTGGGTGCACACATCACCCAAGGCGTCTGCCCAGCACCTGCAACTGAGGTCCCCCAGAGGCAAAACATTGTGGGTTTTTCTGTGATGGATTACCCTGAAGGAAGGGAGATTTAGGTTGGATATTATGAAGAAATTCTTTACTCAGAGGGTGGTGAGGCCCTGGCACAGGGTGCCCAGAGCAGCTGTGGCTGCCCCTGGATCCCTGGAAGTGTCCAAGGCCAGGTTGGACAGGCCTTGGAGCAGCCTGGGATAGTGGAAGCTGTCCCTGCCCATGGCAGGGGTGGCGCTGGGTGGTCTTTAAGGTCTCTTCCAACCCAAACCCTTCTGTGATCCTACAATCCAGGTGAGCAGAAAAAGATACCTGACATAAAGAAACCTTCTCCCTCCAGCCTTCCTCTGCACTGCCAGAAACATTCTGCCCTCTCCAAAGAGAGGGAGAAACAGCAGAGAAAATTGTTCCAACATGTGCAGAGGAAAGTGTTTCCCTCCAGCATCAGTCTCAAACCATTGGGTGGTGGAGGCTGAGATGCAGAAACAAAAGTGACAAAGGATCTGGGCCACAGAAGGCATCTGCCCAGAGGGGACATTGCAGCCCCAAAAATAAGTTCAGCAAACTGTAAATAAAGGTAAATAGGACTTTTAATAAATTAGTACTTCCAGACACAAGTTCCTGCCTCATAAGAGTGGTTGCCTGGAAGGCAGCTGCCAGACTGAGAGAAGAATAGTGAAATATCTCAACCTCAACTCATCATTTCTGTTGTCTCTGGTGAGACTCAGCATCTACCTTGGGCCCTGGGAGCTCCTGTGACTCTCACCTGGTGTGTTTATTATGGTTTATAGAGGAAAAAACCAAAACCTTTTACTGCCAAATTTGCTTTAATAAAAGATCTGCACCTCCAACATTCTGAGTGTGTCCATGTGCCGAGATCACTTCCCGCTGCCACATTCCCTAATTCCCTGCTAGTCAAGCTGTAATTAGTTGATGTGCAGCTCCCACCGAGTGGCACCACATTCCACTTCAGGCACCTAAAAGAGCATCTCCCACCCCTGAATTTGTTTTGATTGTGGGGCAGACCCGTCACTTCTCTGGATGTCGTTAACAGCAGCTGCTCTTTCATTATCAGCCGTGTCTTTAACAACTCCAACTGTCCTGCTTTGTCCAAAACCATTATCACAAACACTGTGGAGCTGCTCCCACCACTGAACCATGAGGAATGTTATTTCCTCCCCATTTCCCATTAAGAATAAACACTGCTGGTGCTCACCCTCTGCTCACCAGCCACCAACCAATTATTTTAATAATGTTAAATTAATACTTTCCGCTTCTCTTGCGTCTCTCCTCCAAGAATCTCAGAGGGCTTTGCCTGCAGCTAATTAAACTTCAGGATACCTCCATGAGGTTGGAATTAGCAGGCATAGACAGGAAAGTGAGGCACAGAGAGCAGGGCAAAGCCCGGGTCTCCTGAGGATGAGGGGGAGATCCTGGTTTGGGACACAGGAGATCGTGGTTAAATCCCTAAATCAGGGACCTAAAGCTGGGGCCACACCCTACAAACCCAGGCTGCAGAGGGGCCAGGCTGTTCCACCTCTGGAGGGATGGGAAGGGTTCTTCTGCCTTGCTGGGGCTTGGTCAAACCGAGCTCAGACTCTCAGTGAAGACACATCTCCATCATCCTGTTGTAGACAGAAAACCCCAAACCACCACCCTACACACACAAGCCTCCTCAGCCCCTCAAAAAATGACCTTTATTTTTCACCTGACTGAGCCTTGCTTGCTCATAGCTGCTGAAAAGGGAGAAGATTTGGATTCTGGTTTATTTTTTTCCCCCCATAATTTCCCAAGAAGCAGACTAAAATATCCAACTTTTTGAATGTGAGACCCAAAAAAAGTCAGTTTTCTGGCAATGGAAAAGGTCTTATCTGCAATTCTGTTAATTAATAACAAATTTCAAGACAAAAGAGTGGTGATTGGATCTGATCAGAAATTGCTACTCAGAACAGAGCATTTGGGGGCTTTTTACAAGTGGCAATTAGCACACGATGCAGTTTCTTTTTTATTCAGAGAAAAAAAAATACCATTAAAATTTTTTTAATTCCCAGAAATAAATTCTAAAGAAATTAATCCTTTTTGGAGAAACCTCACCATTCGATGCACAGCAATTCTTTTTATTCAGGGAAAAAAAATACCATTAAAAAAAATTAATTCCCAGGAAAAAGTCCCAAATAAATGAATCCTTTTTGGAGAAGCCTCAGCCTCTGATGCACAGCAGTTTTCTTTCGACTCTGGGTGTTCAGGTGGGTTCTCAGGGAAGGCGAGGGACTTGAAAAATCTGTGTTTGATGGCAAAGCTCAGAGACAGCTCAATGGTTTGGGTCATCTCAGCAATCCCAAATGACACCTTTCCACCACCTCCAAACAGGTAATTTGCTGGAATCACTCTTTTGCAAAAGGTTTTGACATTTCAGCTTTCCTTTTGGATTCCAAACTGTGACATTTCCCGCAGGGGATGAATCCTCTCACCCTCTGATGGAATCATTCCAGCCCCCCTTTCCTCACACCTTCCCTCCAGCGCTGAGGGTGGCAGTCAGGGCACCCCCAGTCACACCTGCAAGGAGGGGTCACCAGGCCAGGGTGGGATATTTTGGTGGGATACAGGTTTCGTGTTGGAATCCCCATTTTCATTCCCAGTCTGCTCACTCCTAAGATTTTTGTGGTGTAGGGTCACTCACACTGGGATCCTCCACTTGTGCAAGAAGGACATGTTGCCCCATCCCAACCCTCACCTCTTCCCAGTGGTGTGCTTTCAGCTTGGGCACAGTTCCCGTTCTTTTTTTCACCTCTCTTTAGTTTTTCCCCTTAAAATCCAACCTGTTCCTTTCTCTTCTCCTCAGATTATCCATCTGCCTCCCTCACCCACATCACCACCTCCAGTGGTCTCCTTTCCAGGTATGTTGGATAGATATACCCAAGATGAAAATTCAGGAGGAGGCTAGAGAAGATGTAGGGAAACTTTCAGGGAAATCTGATTTAGATCTGTTTGAAAACCCTGAGTAGCCCAGATGGTCCCACCTATCCTGGATCAAGACAGGGTAAGAGACAATGATTCTCCATTTCTCCCATCTCTTCATCTCCAAGGGAAAATCTGAGAATTCCCAGCCCAGCCAGAGCCCAAGGCAAGGCAGGCTGTACCTGCAGGGACCTGGCAAGAGTAAAACTGTACAAACTGAAAACAAAAAATCAAACAAATTTGGAATCTGAAATCTAACAGGGGGTGCAGGCATGGCCCAGCAGCAACTCTCCTTGTTCCTTAGGGGAAGGGTGACTCGTGGATGTCCCATCCCTGGAAGTGTCCAAGGCCAGGTTGGACAGGCCTTGGAGGACCCTGGGACAGTGGGAGGTGTCCCTGCCCATGGCAGGGGGTGGCACTGGATGGGCTTTAAGGTCCCTTCCAACCCGAATCATTCTGGGATTCTGCAATTCCTACAAAATGAAATAACAGAAATAGTGGCTGTTTGTCAAATCCTTGCTCTTGTAGCAAACCAGAATTTTTGTCCTGGGCAAAGCTGGAGCAGGCACAGAGCCTGGGAGGTGACGGGGACATTTCTGGCATCGCTGCAGCCCTCGGGTTTCCCTCTCTCTCCACAAAGCCCCAGCTTCTGGCAGAGGGTCACGGGCTGATATCCCACAGGATCCTTAGACCACCCTCTCAGCATCACCCAGGAGCCCCTGTCCTCCCTCCGCGGGAGGGAACGTGTTCGCTTGAACAACAGGCAGGTCTGAGACGCCTTTTGGAAGGTGATCAGCAGAGGGAGCTCGGCGGAAGCCAAGTGCAAACCCTCCGAGTGGCATTTTCAGCCACGACTGGGGACAGGAATCTGGGAAAGGGACTGCAGGACAGAGATGCTTGGCTCCGGGAGACTCTGGAGATACGAGTTCCCTGCCTCAGTCTCAAGAGTCTGGTCCCTCTTTCACGATGCGATGCAGTGACAGCTTCGTTCCTTACTGAGGAAAAGTTTTTATGATTTCCCAGTCAGAAAGAAGGGTGAGACAAGAACAGAGTAATTAAAGGCATCTGGGGATGGATCTAGAGGTTTGTTTTAGCCCAAGTCTGACCATCGCGCAGAGCCAGCTTTGTGTCCCTGGAGGTGTCTTTATCACCGCGGGGAGCAAGGCTGGGGAAGGAGGGAGCAGATGAAATTTGCCTTTCCCTCTGCTGGAGCCAAAGCAATTTTCTGGTTGGAGCCAGGAAAAGGGAGAACATTCAGTCCCACTCGCATGTAAAGTTTAAGGTCAGTTTTAGCAATGTTTTGACATTTCCAGGTTCCCTCGGGGTCCTGAGAACAGGAATGCCATAAATGTCGAGACGCAGACATAATTGACCTTAAACTTTACATGGCCATGTGGTGAATACCCCACTCCCTCCCTGCCCTCTCCATTTGGCCTCGAGGCTGCCCAGGGCATGGCTGGAATTTAGTTCTTCCTGGCATCAAGGAGTTAAATTTTACTAACTGCCCAGAATATTCCATTTTGGACAGAAAGGTGCTCCAGGAAAAGTGACAAATTTGAGCTGGGATAATGCACAGGATTACTCCTGGGAAGCCCGTCCTGGTAGTGAGGAGTTTTCTCAACAAGTTCATGTGTATCTGAGGAAGGCGTTGGATCCTTCCTTTCATCTTTGGCTCTAACCACAAACAGGCTCAACTCCCCAAAAACTGCTGTTCGGGCATCAAAAATGAGCTGGACAAAAGGGGGAAAAGCCACTGGGGGACGTAGAAGCTGTAGAGTTTTTGATGGATGGTATTTGGGGACCAAGAGGTCTCTGCATTTTTCCAAAGAGACTTGGGAGAAGTAACTCAAAGAAGCTGAAATTCACCCTTTGGAGCTTTGCATCTCCCCAGGACAATCTTTAAGGGACCACAAGCCACAGAAAGTTTCAGACCAGCATCCAAAGCTCGCCCTCACCCCTCCTCTTCTCAATGTCCGAGCGGGGCAGCCCTGGGGTTAAAGACCAGAACTCCATCCTTGTCCTTGGGCTGCAGTTTGGGGAGGGAAGCGCTGCCGTGCCAAAGCTGCCTCTTCCCACACGCCTCCTGCCCGGCACCGCCGCCCCTGTCACTTCGCCAAACGGAGTGAGGCTGCTAATTGCTCTGCCTGCTAATCTATTCTAATGCATGGTAATAGAAGCCGAGTTTCTGCCCTGATAACTCCTCCGGCTTATGCTGCAGAACCGCAATCCCCCCGCCCGCCCCTTATCTCTGTCCCCAGGTGGGCTCCTCCCTCCATCCCAGCAATTGTGTGAGCCCACCCCCGGAGCCCCACGGGGCGTGGGTGCAAGGGATTTACTCCTCCATCTCCCGCCCTACAAAGCCAAGCGCTCCACCAACAGCATCCCTCCCCCCTGCTTTGGGGGGATTTCACGCCCCTTCTCCTTTCCCCGAGCCCCCCTCCCCAAATTCCCAGAGCTGCGGATTGTCTTGGTCCTGCTAACCTTGCCTGGGGGAGGCTGGGTTGGCGCATCAAATGCAACCTGCTCCCGAGCCCCAGGGCTGAACAAAGGTTCAGAGGTGGCCCCAAGGACCACCCCAGCTCTCGCATGGCTGGGGTGCAGCCAGGGAGAAGCGATTTGAGTGTACACAGGTGTGTGCCTCTGCAGGAACATCCCTGCCGAGCACTCGGGTGGCTCGCTCGAGCCTGAGATGAACGGGAGCATTTCACATGCAAATCCCTGGAAACTTGGAGCCTTTGTCCAGTGAAGAATTGGAAATCGTTTGCGGGCACGGGGGGAGCAGGGTGTGGGAATGAGGGAGGGAGTCTGTGGAAGGTGGTGTTGAAATCCGCTCCTCAGCTGGCTGTTAGGGACAGGCGGAGTTCCTCCGTGAATCATGGAAAGGCTCAGGTTGGAAGGGACATTAAAGATCAGCCAATCCAACCCCTGCCATGGGCAGGGACACCTTCCACTATCCCAGGTTGCTCCAAGCCTCACCCAGCCTTGGACAATTCCAGGGATGGGACAGCTGCAGCTTCTCTGGGCATCCTGTGCCAGGGCCTCCCCAACCTCACAGCCAAGAATTCCTTCCTAAAATCCAATCCTAAATCATTCCCTGATGTAGAAGCAGCCTGAAAACAGCCAGCACCAGTGTTTGACATCTGGGAGGATGGGGATCTCCTGCCTCCATCCACTTACCCTTTCCAACCTCCTGCAAGGGTCAAAGACACAAGGAAAGGACATCCCTGAAGCTGCAGGGTCTCTGCTTTGCTGCCCCTTCAATCACAGCCCTCCAGGTCCTTTTGCTGCCAAACTTCCCAGGCACAACATGAGCCCAGTAGCTCAAAGCAGGAGGAGAATCTCAGAGCACAAAAATCACAAGCAGGAGGCAGAACCCGAGCCAAAGGCATGAGAACTGCACTCAGTCCACGGCACTGAGGTGGTCCACAAGAAAGGAATCACAGGAATCTGCCTGGAATCTGTCTTTTGCCATCTGCCCATGAAAGGCTGAGCTTCAAATGAAGACGGAAAAACCCCTGAAGGCTCAGCTGAAGGCTACCTGAGTAATACAAGCTCCTGTCTCTGAGGAGGCAGCAAAATAACTTTTCCCTCACTGAATTCGCTTAGAATCATTTTAAAGAAAATTAAAAGAAGAAGAAAGCGAGAAAAAGGGAACGAGGTTGCTAGATAAGGCAAGTAATTAATGAACAAAATTACTTTTCCCAGAGAGCATCCTATCATGGCGCTTCCTATTCATGCTAATAATATTTGTGAGTGTCTTCCCCAGAATCTGGGTAGATAACACCTACACTCTGCCGTGCTCCTACATGCTCTCCTCTGCAAGGGCTGATGCAAATAATCCATTCAAAGGGGCTGAAGTTCTGTGTTCATGGCCTGATTCAGAACATCATCCCCGAATTCTCCATGGGAGCTTCTCTCGAGTAACTTCAAGGAAATTATTCTGGTGTTTTCCCTGTCACTGGGGTCCGAATGCCAAATATCTGTTGGTGAAGATGATGGGAGGTGCCCTTGCCTTCAGAAAGGTAAAATTTGGGGTGTGCTGCTCAGAGATTGGGGCTGATCAGTGGTCCTGAGGTTCCTCAGGCATCACTGCCAAGATTGCTGTGAGACCTGGAAGTCCTGTGGAAAGGGTGGGAGGGTTTGGTGCCACTTCAGCCTCATCCCTTAAAAGGCAAGCGAGGATCTGTGTTCAAGGAGGCTTTCCAGGAGGTCAGGGAGCCATGGGAAGTGTGCTGTGAGGAGTCCCCACTTACACAGACACTGAATCCCTGCCAGGCCCAGCCAGCACCTCATTTAACTGCTTTTTGCTGTCAGCATCTGCTGTCCTGCCTTGGGGGAGCACAGCAAGAAGAGAGAAGACATTCCCACAGGATAGACTGATCAGGCCTGAACACTTTTCGTCCAAATCCCCCACCCCTGGAAACCCCTTGAGCAGTTTTACCCGGAAAGGTGCAGGGCAGTGGGGATCCCACAGAGTTTCTAAAACCAAACTCTCCCAACCCACTGCTCCTTTTGACCTTCACCAATATCTCTATTTTCACACCACTGATAAGATCCTTTCCTCCTCCTTTCCATCCATCCATCCATCCATGCATCCATCCATCCATCCATCCATCCATCCCTCCCTCCCTCCATCCCTCTGCCCGTGTCTCCCAGTAGCAGAGCCAACAGTGACGGGTGCTGTAACTCTGGAATTTGCTCCTGGCAGAGACAATTCCTCCCTCCAGGCCCAAACTTTTCTTCAGGAGCACAATTAGCAGCCAGACAAAATGCAGGATAGCACAGAGAGAGTTACCTCGAGTCCCCATTACCCCACACACCTGGCGAGGGAGTCTCCAGCAGCTCTGTGGCTCTGGTGGGAGAGGAGACTGTGCAGAGAATTCAGCCTCACTGGGGAAAAATAAGCCAAGGAACCTCGCAGCCCAGGCTTGGCTTTCCCTGTGAGGTGTGAAATCGGTAGGATGGGGTTTGCTGCCTGAACAAGGTGTCCGTGCAGCTCCACCAACACCACTCAGACCATGCCTGAAGCTCTGGTTCCATCCCTAAGCAATTTGTTTCCTCAGAGCAAGGAAAAAGCTTGGGCTGAGCTGGGCTGAGCTGAATGCACAGCCTTCGACAGGTGAATGGTCTCAGGAATCAGAAATAAAGGAGAAGCTGTGTTTCCATGGCAGTTTCCAGACCCTCACATGACCAATGCACAGGTTTGGATGAGAGCTGGAGCTGCCCAGCTACTGAAATCAGCATTTCACCCCAACTCTGACAAAAACAACGATAAAAATTCTGACCTGCACAGCTCAGCTCCTTCTAGGACGGGGAATTTGGGGGACAGAATAACAAGAGCAAAAGTAGAGCGAGAAGGATTTTAATTTTAGTCTCACTGCCTTTCTCTGCCCAAGCTTGTTCCAAACAAAAAGTCAGGGAACAAGCTGAGTTTCTCTCTTCCTAAGCCTCCTCTCAAGCTGGATCTGCAGGGAGGTTTGGAGTGGAGGGAGGATGCATCCAGAGCTAAGCCATAAGAAATGGGAGGACCGGGACTTCAAACACCCTAAAAACGATCCTGGCGTCATCCCTCTGGTAATTTAAACATACAGGCAAGGGGAAGAATTATTATTATTATTATTGTTGTTGTTATTATTATTATTATTAATTTATTGTTATTTTATTTTATTTTTATTTTTATTTTATTTAATTTTTTATTATTTTTATTTTATTTTTATTTTATTATTATTATTTTAGGGATTATTCTCCTAAAACAGTCGGGTCTGGCACACCCCACCTCGCACTGTGAGGCTCTGGGAAGCACTCTGTGACCTGAGGCTACACCAGGAATCCCAGCTCACGCTCCAGCTGCAAGGAAAACGCTGTCAACAGGTGATGTATGGACTTCCCCTCATCCGTGCATGGCTGGAAGGGGTGGGTTAAGCACTGAGAAATCGCCCTGGTGCTGTGGATGACCTCCAGCAGGCTGGGCTGTCGGATGCACGGTGATGGAGCCATCCATTACACATTCCAGGTGTCCATCTCCTGGGCTCATTTCCTAGCTCCCTCCCCTTTTAAAGCACGGAATTTCTGGACACAGCTTGCATGGGGCTGCTCTCTGGGGATGTCTGGGAATGCTGGGTGAGCCTGGTGGGACAGCCAGGCTGCACTGGGGGATGTGATGGGAATGACCACGGGATGAGGTTATTCTTTCTGGCTGTGCCCAGAAGCGCTACAAGAGCGGCTGTGACAGCAGGGATCCAGTGTGGGTAGGTGGTTGGAAAAGGCTGGGAATGCTGAAGGAGGTAGGAATGTGCAGGTTAGGGTTAGGGTTAGGGTAGGACGTTGTCCCTCATCCACCTATATGAGATACCTTCTTCCAACATGATAATTTGCAATGGACAGGAGTCCAACTACGCACTTGAAGGGCAAAAATGTCCTGCTTGAAGTCCTTCAGGATCAACATCTAATCCAGAATCCTGGATTCAAGCTGTCTTATGGGTTGGTGACAGAACTCAGGTTTTTAGTTGCACCTCCCAGTTTTTAGTCTCTCCTTCCAGGTAAAAAGTGATAGGACAAGAAGAAATGGCTTCAAGATGCACCAGGGGAGGTTCAGGTTGGATATTAGGAAAAGTTTCTTCATGGAAAGAGTGGTTAAGCACTGGAACAGGCTTCCCAAGAAAGTGGTGGAGTCACCATCCTTGGAAATGTTCAAAAAATGAGCGGACATGGCACTTGGCTCTATGGTTTAGTGGGCAGGGGGATATTGGGTCAAAGTTTTGATTTGATGATCTTTGAGGTCTTCCCAGCACAGTGATTTTGTGATTCTGTGATGTCCCAGCACTGGAGAAGGCTTTTCTCTCACACTGCAGAACTGTCCTTGGTAGATTGGCAGATCCAGGAGACAAAGGGTGCTCGGTGCAGGCTCTGCCCCATCCCTGCCCCTTCTCCTTCTCCTGCTATCCATCCCTCCAGCCCGGGGTGTTCAGTGTCACTGGAATCAGGTGCTGTGCAGGAGGTGAAGGTGTTATTATTCAAGCCACTGGTTCCAATGAGATTATC
Organism: Corvus moneduloides; assembly: GCF_009650955.1. Taxonomy (NCBI): domain Eukaryota; kingdom Metazoa; phylum Chordata; class Aves; order Passeriformes; family Corvidae; genus Corvus; species Corvus moneduloides. Next base: position 72,189,434 of record NC_045479.1, read on the forward strand.
CAGCCTAATGGAGCAGCTTGCCTGGACCTCGTCTAAGCCTGGATTTTCACTGTCAGAGGATCCCCAGTCAAGTGGAAAATTAGAAGGAGAAGGGAAGAGGGGGTTGTGGAGGGGAAAAGGGAGGGGATGATTAAGTCCTCCAGAAATTAATTCATAACCAGAGAAATGGAAATAATAACTCCCCAAGCCGATGGACAATCCCCAGCAAACACATTTCAATTTGGAAGCCGGCTCTGCTGCTGGTGCATCGTTTCCTCTCTGGCTCCTGCTGCTTCTTTGATTTAATTTTCCACCCAAGGTGTTGACTTTGTCCTGGGATTGTGGCTCCTGCCAAGGCTCAAGCGGCTCAGAGCCCCCTCACTACCCCTGGCTGCCCAACCTGCAATGCCTGGTGTTGGGTAGGCCCAGCAGGGAGCTGGCTCAAAGGGAAAGACCTCATTTTTTTAGTTCTCTTTGGGTTTGGTTGGGCTTTTTACCTTTTTTTCCACACAGGAATGGATCCCAGTATCCAACAGGTTCAGAAGCTCTTGTGCAAAGCACACTAAGGCTTGGTGGAGCTCACAGACAGCAACAGCCTGTTCCACCCTTACAGCAAAATGTCCCTCTGGTGGACTGTGATCCCACACACTGTCCAAGGGCAGGACAGGACCTGGTCAAAGCCTCTGGATGGTCAAAGCCTCTGGGCTGTCAAAGCTGTTGGGTGAAGCAGCTTCTAAGCACAGTTGGATTTTTAATTCACAGCCAGCACAGCTTTATTGAATAGCAGTGATATTTACAGCACGTTTGTCCCCCGTTGTCAGAGATATCACAGAACAGGTTCACAAATGGTTTCTTATTACCTGACTTGCCAAAATCACACCTTCAGCCATGGAAAGCCAGATCTCTTTCCCAAAATCTGTGTGGACCTCAGAAATGGCAGAATAACAGTGCAGAGCTTTTGGCCACAACCTGGTCTAGTGAGAGGTGTCCCTGCCCATGGCACAGGGTAGGAGCTGGATGATATTTAAGGTCCCTCCCAACCCAAACCATTCTAGGATTTTATGAGTCTATGCCAGGACTGTGGGTTCAACTGAATATCCACATGGAATTGGGACATCAGACTGAGCCAGGGACAGAGGATCTCCAGCTGACCCTTCCATCTCAAGGGCTCCTGAGCTCAGGGACCTTCTCAGCCTGGCTGTGTTTGCACACACAGCCGCCCCGAGAAGGCCTCGAAATGGGGCTGGAGAGAGTTAAGAATTGTTTACCTGATTCCCTGGTGCAGTTCTGTGAAATGTTACTGCTTCCCAGAGGCACAAAATATAATTTTGCCTTAAAGGTTAATAGTATTCGACTCGCTGAGGGAAGAAAGGAGTGCTCAGGAAGCTCGCTCATTTGTATCCCAGCCTGCTGCACTTCAGGTGGTACCCAGGGCTCTGGTCACTGAGGGGAGCTGGCCTCTCCTGGCCAAACCCTACTCTCCCTCTCCTCCTGCTCTTTGGCAAGAAAGATCTCTTTCCAGGGATTTAGAAGTTTCTAGCACTGGATTTAAATCAAAGGCACTACTCCTGACCTCAAGCAAGAGTCAGCCCCTTACTCATGAAATGCAAGAGATATCTCTGTGCTTTGTGGGGATTTATAAACCCTGCTAATGATAAATTCTCCAAAACAGAGGGGAAAAAAGCCCAATCCTTGTGGCAGGGAGAAAGCTGAGTCCAAACATCCAGAGGCTGCCCAGGAAGAGCTGCCCTGAGCCAGCCCAGCCCTCGCTGGGTGACTGCCCCTCTCCAAGCACACCCTCAGTAGAATTTGGGGGCACAGCTGCAGGTCAGAGGATGCTGCACCCACAGCTGCCAGGAGACTGGGAAGATGCTTCTGTGAGGAAGCTTAATGTGCTTTAAGCCTTTCCCAGAAGAAAAGGACACTGAAAAACAAAGCTGTTCCCAGTTTATATGTAACCACGCCAGGTGCTGCTTGCTTCCTGCAGTCACAGAGGCTTTAGCTCAGCTTCAGAGTGTCTGACCACAGAGTGTCTCATCAGGCAGAGGCTGTCTGGGTCCTTTTGGGCTGTGAGTGGCATCTCATGCTGTTTGTTGCCTCCAAAGCCTGTTCCAGGGTGGTTGTGGTGGTCCCTGGCTGGATCAGACTCTGCCTGCTCACATTCAGTCCTCCCAGGCTGCCTCTGCACCCACATCCTGAGGGATGGCAGGCTCCTGGTGGGTGTCTCCTCATATTTCCTCCCAAACACAGGTCAGCTGTGGGAACACCAGGCTGGCCTGGATGGATCCAGGATTGTGTTTAATGGCCAGTGTGAGAGTCTGAGGTTCAGAGACCTTCTGCTCCAGCCTTGCTCCTGCTCTCTGCTTCCTGCTGCCTCCCCAAGCCCTGCTCTGGGCTTGGATCACTCATGGAACAGGCTGACAGTCGCCCTTTGCCCAGTTGGGAGCCATGGACAGAAAAGCAGAACAATCACTAGGTCAAATTTAAACTGCAGGGCTCTCCCCAAGCTCCATGAGCCTCCCAACAGATCCATCACTTCCCCCAGCAGCTTGGGAGAGGATGTGAGCCACCAAAGGCAACAGCAAGTTAATCCTCGTGCTGTATAAACCAGCCAATAATATGCAGGACATTTCCTATTAACCACCACACATCCAGACAATTACTCTGATTGATTCCAATCAGGTTTTACACTGGGCTTTATCCATCAGCACAAAGCTTCACTGCCTGTTAATATCATGGGAAAAGCCATTCCTAATGGAGGCTGCCAAACTGTACAGCATCAGCATTAAGCAGCCACAAGAATTGATGAAGCAAATGCAGCCTTGGGATGGCTGAGGGTTTGCAGTCTGAATGGAAAGAGCAATGAAAAATGGGTTGGAGCATCCACACAGCACCAATAACTCTCCCCGTGTTCAGAATGGATTTTTATTCTGATGGGAAGGAGTGGAGAGATACCTGGAGATGTGTCCTACAATCAGGATTATTACATGTGTGTGATGGTAGAGGGATGGATGGATGAATGGATGGATGGATGGATGGACTGACAGAAGATCCGGTTCACACCCTGCTGCCTTTTAGCTGAGTCTGGAACCTTCCCCTCTGTCCACTCCAGCAGAAATTCTCTTATCTTTGTGTTTGCTCTTTTTAACACCTTTGCAGCAGGCACAGTGACCAAAACGAGGGTGTTGAATGTAGAGAAGAAAAGAGATCCATGAACTTTAGAGAGACTACTCAACTATGACTTTCTCAGTGCAGGGATGAGAATTATTTTTGTCCTCTACCCCTTGCCCTGATGCCAAAAAGTCTCTGTGCAGCAGAGGATAAGGTGCCTCGAACTGTTCAACCTTGAACTGCTGCTGCCAGGAGCAGCTTAAAATCATAAAATCATAGAATATCCTGATCTGGAAGGGACCCTCAAGGATCATTGAGTCCCAAAGGAAAGTCCCCATGGGACACCCTGCAGGACCTTCCTCCAAAGGGAGGAGGTAGCCAAACCATTCCAAAAACCGCACTGAACACAACCTTCCAACCCCAACAAACACAACCATAAAATCAGCCATAAAATCTCTCCACAAAGTCAGCAAATCCGTGACACAGTAGGTCCAGCCCAACAGTTCTGCCTGTGGCAGCTCCATGGGCCCCTCTTAGTTATTCACCCCAAAAATCTGAACTTGGGACCTACATCCCAAATCACTCCCTCTGCTCCGTGTGTTTTCCAGGCATCTCCTCCGGGATGTTTTCCAGCCCCCTCCTGGATGCCTTATTGATGTGTTGCTGCCTCTTCTATTAGGAAAAGTACTCCACAAGCAAATGAATGCCCGTGTCTGGGATTTCCCTGGTGGCAGTCTCAGGTGACAGGTTGTTGCCAGTTCACTACCAACAAGCCAAATCTGCAAAATCCCTATTCCACACCGGTATCCCTTCCCCTAACCTGTTAATTGTTCACCTCCAGCATGTGGATTTAGCTGTTTTGGCCATAATGATGAGATGTTCCTCAGCCTGCTGTTAAACAGGACTTTGTTCAGACTCATGGGTAGTAGATGGGGAGTTGTCCTTGCTCATCCCATGGCTGAATGGGTGCCAGTAGGGATTAAAATCTTTCCAGCACGACATCTCCTTGTATTTTCAGTTCACCAGTGCTAAGTTACCAGCACTAAACCCCCAGTAGATGTTTGTGATTACCTTTACACACTGTCCTCCCCCAACATCAGCTTTCTGGTTACTTTTTTCCCTGACTCGATCGGTTTTCCCCCATTTTTTCCTTCTTTCTTACCCAGCAGGAGAAATACCCAACACTTCCAAACTGCTATCAATATCACAAAATACTTTTGACCAAAGCCCTGGGTTATTTTATCAGATGTTGAGGAGAAAAAGGAATGGCAAACAGCCCAGAACACTGATCAGAAAACCTGCTTCAGCTTATTAATTTAACACCTGGCATTGTCTGCCTTGTGCAGCAAGGTCCATAATATGGATTCCAAATAATTAGAGGAAGGTCAGGGGCAGGTACAGACCTTCTGCCTGCACTGAAGCAGCCAGCTCAGGCACAGCAGGTGGGAGATGCTGACCTCAGATTTATGTGGGGGCCTCATTTCTAGTCAGTGATTCCATATCTAATTAAAGCATGCGCAGCACCCATGGAGTGATTTGTTGGAGCTGCTCTGAGGAAGCATCAATTGGACCAGAACTTTGTGAGAAGCAAATCCCTATTCCCACCCAGGAATATCCCATTCTCTGGTCTCAAACAGCCCCTGAGGTACAAATTTTACTTCCTGTGTTTCTATAATAACCTTGAATTGTTCCCTCTGATTTCATGGGTGTTTAAAGGGAAGAATTAGAGATTTCTGCCCATGGCCTTGCCAAGGAGGACAGGGATGAGCTGGAATGCTCAGCCAGGCCCAGGCAGCCCTAATTCCTTCCCTAGGCCCAAGACACACAATTCAGAGGAGAAATCCTTACATCTGAGGAGGAGTGCCAGTTTTCAATGACACATATACAGACCTGGGTGGAGGCAGGAGAGAGACTCAGAGAGGTTTAAGGATATTTAATAACTTAATTCCTCTGGAGCAAGGATCGTGATGCATGCTGAGAAACACGCAGGAGGAAATTCAGTGCTACCACTTGGAGGGTCTGTGCGATGCTGGGTGACTCACGTGGTCTGTGAATATTTCCATCCTGCTGCCACGTTGGTTTTCTTTCCTTGCAGCTTCCCTCCATCCCTTCAAACACAGCTCAATCCCAGTTTGTGCTGGCTTTATAGATTCCTTTCCTTACTTTCCCCCTCAGATCTTTGGCAACCACCACATGCAAGGAAAGGGGACCTTCAGCACTGAGGAGTCAGTGTCTAGAGGTAGCTGGGAAAGAGGAGCCAGCAGAAGAAGCAGCAGCAAGTCAGATCCCTCTCTGGCACAAGAAACTTATCCTGTTAAAATAACTCTTCCTTTATTCCCAGTCTGACCAGAATAGATGCCACCAGCTCACCCCAGAGTTCCTGCTGGACGCAGATCTCACAAGACATCCACATTCAGGGTTTTCTCAAATCTATGATTAAGTCTAGGTCCAGAAAGATCCATACAGTAATTCCCTGATGACTGCTTGCAGCTCAGCTCAGGGATTTCTCCACCCTCCTATCTCTCACGACCTTGTCACAATGACTGGCAGGTTGAATTTTAGACCAGCTGGTGGCTGTGACATTGACACACCTCACGCTGGAATCGTTTAGATGAGCGGATAAAGTTGTCATTCAAAAGCCATCCTTAAAGCATCCCCCATCACACATCCAAAGGAAATCCATAAATCCAGCACTTGTCCTCCCTGTATACCTAGGGGGAAGAAAAACTTTTGAGTCACTTTTTTTTTTTCAGGATGCCAAACCTGAGATCCACGGGAGGAGCATCGGTGGCCCATTGGGCCTCGAGTTTTAAATGGAAACCAGGAATCCTGATGCCTGGTCTGCAGGGAAAAGACCACTTCATAATAAACCAAGCATGACAACACTGATCCAAACTTCATCAACTGAAATCAAAGGCAGGAAAACAAAGGCGGGGATGGAGGGAGACAGGAAAAATGAGCGGGTCGAGATGAGCTGAGCACACATTTTAATGGGGATTTGGACTCCCCGCTGCTGCTGCTGAAAGGCTTCTGCAGCAATCTTGGCTTCCCCTTCCTGGATTTACTGAGCTAATCAAACACAATTCAGTGTGGACTGTAAGCCAACAAAATCCACAGCTGGTGAGAGGGAGTTTGGGAGCAGGACCACGGGGTGGATAGATGGGAGAGAAGCCCCTGCTCCAGGCAGGACAGGGAAATGGCCAAACACCACCCTGAAGAGCCAGAGCAGCCAGCCCTGGAAACAGCAGAGTCAGAGCCACCTCTGAGGTGTGTTGGGCGGGGGGAAGAGCAGTTTGGTGGCTCCATGTCTGCAAAGAGCTTCCAGGCTCACCCTGGCTGGATGGGCATGGCCAAGGTGCTCACCACGTCCTACATCAGCAGCTCTGGGTCACTGCTGGGGGCTGGACTAGTAAGGACACATATCAGGGGTGTGCAAACTAATGCTGGAGAGGCTCTTGAAAATGCAGAAACCTAGAAATGGCTGCAACAGCTCAGCCCAAATATCCATAGAGCCATTCATTCATTCTCCAACTCTAAGAGAAATAAAAAATAACAAAACAGAGATAATAAAGTGAAAATTCTCCTGGTTTAAGCACCCAGCTTCCAGCCAGCACTGGCAAGGGACTGCCTGCCCTGGAGCCTGTGCTGATGTCATTGTATTGAACAGCTCTCAATAGATCTTTCTTTCATTAATTTGTCTAATTGCTTTCCAGCCAGTTGTGTTCCTGCCCTCCATAATGTGCCTCTCAGTGCTGCACAGATGAATGATACACCATATGAAAATGTCCTTTCTTCTGTTGTTTTTAATATTCCGCTTGATAATCTCATATAAAGTTCCCCAGATCTTGTGTTATGAGAAATGGGCAGTAATCATCCCCTCTTCGCTTTCTTCATTACACTCCTGATTGTCTGGATCTATTGTGGCCCTCTCAGTCATCTCTCTTTTAGATGAAAATTGCCAAGTCACACAATCTCTTCTTGTGTACCTCTGACAATCCTGAAAAACTCTCTCTAGCACCAATTACCTTTTCTGCTTCATTCTTCACCTGGTTTTAGCTCATTTATAAATACACCAAACACCCTCAGCAGACATTCCCATGGGACCTCCCCAGATCTTCCCTTCCTCCATCACAACCCTTTATTCATGGTCTTTATTTCCCACCTTTGAACTGGTTGCTAATCTATCAGAGGACTCATCTTCCTGTCCCATGACAGCATAGTTGAGATTCCCAGCTATGGGAGAAGTATAAATTCCTTTGTATTAACCACATCATCCCTATCACATGGACTTCCATTTATTTAAAGAACAATAATTGACTTGTGACACCCACTGCCCTCCCCCAGCATGTCATGTGCTTTTTTTATTCATCCATTCTTAATCACGGCTCAATCAAATTAATGGGGGAAAAAAAGTATTCCACAGAATCATAGAATCCCAGAATGATGTCTTGGAAGGGATCTTAAAGATGATCTAATTCCAATCCTTCTGCCGTGGTCGCCTTCCACAATCCCAGGTTGCTCCAAACCCCATCCAACCTGGCCTTGAACACTTCCAGGGATGGGGCAGACACAACCTAAATTCAAATTTCATGGTTCCAAATTCCAGCTCTTGGACCTTTCAGGAGTTTGATTTTAAAGAAAAATATACATTTTCCAGCTTTCATTCTTCCATCAAGGCCAGTATAGGCAATGAGGTGTAGAGCAGATCTAATAACATGGCAATTTCACACCAGAGTTTCCCAAGATCTTGCAGTGAACATCACTTTTATGCTGTAAAAGCATTTTTTGCTGAGCCCTCAGCAGCAGCCACTTCACACAGCTTGTGCCCTTTGGAAAGTAAACTTCCGGGGGAACCTCGTTAAATTTTAATCATTTATTTTTATGAGGTTAGCAATGTGTTTCCTATGTGGGCTGCCTGATGATTGTTTTGCAACTCACACCCCAGAGTCAGCGATCCTTTTACTCCTTTTCATTTTCTTCCATTGAGTGCAACTTCTAGTTTTAAATAATGTCTCTTGACTTTGTTGTTTAAACAGGTACTTTAATTTTTTTTCCATTCCCTTTTACTATCTTTAGGTCTTTTTTTGTAAGTCATATAACTTCACAAGCCTCCTACATGATGTTTTTATGCAGGATAATGTGAGGCACTGTACCTTCTTTTTACCCTGTCTGCTCCTTTTAACAAGCTCCTCGATTTTATGTTGTTTCTGCTTTGAAGTTGAACTCCACAGTAATTTCTATTTATTTCTTTTATTCTGCATCTCCAGGACACTGAATTCGAGCACTACGTGGTTGCTCTTTCAGAGCAACACACTGATATCTGTGTCCTGCAGCACATCCTGGGAGTAAATCAAGAATAAATCCAGATTTGTGTCTCTTTCCCTGGGTTTACAGGTATGAGCTCCGAATGTTGTGACATTTGCTTGGTGCATACGAGGCCACTTGAAGTCTCTCATTACCACATTCTCTGCCCTCCCAACCTTTTGTATTTCTCTCAGCGTGTCACTGTCACTGTCACTGCCTTCAAGTGGTCAATAAACCAGCCTTAACACCGTGCCCTTCCCTGGGGACACTTTGTCACTTGTGCACAGATTGACCTTATTTTCTTTCTTTGATTTTACATTTTCTTTAACACGAAAGCCCTTCCTTTATCATTTCGGCCTCCTCTATTGTTCCTGGGTGATTTATGCCATAAATGAGCTTCCCTTTATCGAGGTTTCAGGCTGTGTATCCCATTAGCATCTTCATTTAAAGCAGACTGTGCACAGGAGCAAGTATATATTTAATTCTGTCTGATTGCCTATTCTCATGTGCCTTGATTAAAAGGGACATTCATCGGGATTGATTTTTGATGCTTTAACCTGAATTTTATCAAGTTCCAATCCAATTGCCTTCCAAGGATAAAGGCATGTTATGACTTCACCTTTACACAATGAGTTTCAACCTTTAAAACCTCTTCCCTGCCTAATTTTTATTTAACTGGCAACAAAGATGTTCCTTCCTGTGCCGGCTCCCACTCTTTGAAAAGGTTTCCTTATTCCTTCCAGACTTTTCCTACTCTGTTTTCTTAACTAATGCACTGAAACATTTTCTCTGTTCCTGGCTTTGCATTTGAGAAAATGCCTCTGCAAAAACGTTGATTTTTAGCCTGTTATCTTAACAGTGTCTGTCTTTCCTCCAGGATTTTCCTCCTACTGTCCCCCTGCAGTCGAGAGCTGTGGCAACATCCCATTAGTGCACTGAACAATGCCAGGAAATATTCTCTAATCCCAGGGCCAAGTGACATGGTCTGATCCCAGACATGTTATTGAACTCTATTAACTTCCAAAACACCTTGTGGAAACCCACCCTGACCGGTTTAATTCCCAAACATGTCCAGGAATTGTTTGAAGGAGTGATAGCTGGCCCAAACCAAGCTAGATCCTAATAAATTTGCAGCATTGGGAGTTGTCTTCCAGCACCCAATAACATTCCATGGAGTTAATTCCAACTATAAATATATGTTATATGGCCCAGCACCATAGGATTCCTCCCATTGGGGTCACTCTGATTGTCCTCAGAAACACACAGAGATGTTCACCAGGCACCAAATAATGGCTTCAAACTGACACAGGGCAGGTTTATGTTGGATCTTAGGAAATAATCTTTATTGTGAGGGTGGGGAAGCCCTGGCACAGGGTGCCCAGAGAAGCTGTGGCTGCTCCTGGATCCCTGGAAGTGTCTAAGGTCAGGCTGGACAGGGCTTGGAACAACCTGGGAGAGTGGACAGTGTCCCTGCCCATGGCAGGGGGTGGAACGAGATGGTCTTTAAAGTCCCTTCCAACCTAAACCATATTATGATTCTGGCAGACCCACGCCAGTCTCTTCTTGCCCAAACATCTCTTCCAGCCCATCTGAAAGCTTCTCCCGTCTCTATTTGTGGTTTGTTCGGTTTTTTCCCCCCAATGGAAACAGAAGAGTTGCAGTGCCCTAACCTGATAACTCAGGGAAAAGAACCTCCACAACACCAACACTGTAAAATGCAAATCGAGTCAGCAGGAGAAGACACTCGATTCATGCTCCCATCCTACAGAGATCTGTCAGTCTGTCCACCAGTGCAGTGGCCCTGGGCCTGCTCTGGAGTCCTTCCAGGGCTATGCCAATGTAACCCTGATCAGATTTCCTGCTCCTTTTGTGTCCACGCTGTTGGGAAAAGTGAGATAACTTCATGCCAAGTATCCCAAAGGGGCAGCTGCAGGAGTGACAGACAGGCCAACAAATTCCCATCCACTTTGGGGGAGATGTTTCATCTGCAAATGGGTTGTACATGACAGAGACAAGTTGCTATTTCAGGTGTTTAAAGACATGCTATAACACTGCTTGGCCTTAATTTTGGGCTTCAGCAAGCTATTGATTTTTTGATTCTTTATATTATGTTAATGATGTCGTGATCGTATCAGAGCAGCAATGTACTCCTGCAAAGCTCCAGAGTGCAATATTTAATAGATACTGTTAGTATTAATTGATTTTGCTATAATTCATTCTACGCATGTTTTCATGCTTAAGGGTTGGGGTTTTCTATTTTATTAGCAGTAAATTCCCTAAATATCCAGGCAGAATGAAAAAGTCAAAGCATTTACTTCTCCTGTTATTTTTCAATTTGGGAATGGGGGAAGTGGGGAAGGCTGTCCTCTCCAGCTCACCCCAATCAATAGCAGATTAAGTATAACACTCAATAACAGGACTGATGTGCTCCTGAACAGCTCAAGAGGCCATCAAATGATATTTTGTCAATTGGACAGATGAGTTTATGCTGTGGGTCCACTCTCCTTCCTTTCTCACCAACTCTTTCAGATCCTAACCCAGATGCCTCATCCCTGGAAGTGTCCAAGGCCAGGTTGGACAGGGCTTGGAGCACCATGGGGTAGTGGAAGGTGTCCCTGCCCATGGCAGGGGATGGCACTGGATGATCTTTAAGGTCCCTTTCCACTCAAACCATCCCTGGATTCTGTAATTCTGTGATCCTCTATCAGAGCAAGCCAGGATGGAATTCTTCGGGGCAGGTTTTTTTTCCTTTGGTCCTTAAAAGCAGAGAGCGGAACAGAGAACAAAGATTTACTCTTGCCCTACAGTCCTGGCAAGAATTAACTCCCCACCACACAGAAAACCACTGTCATGTCCAGGTACCCTGAGACCCTGCCCAGAGAGACTGCAAAATTCAGAACCATTCCTGGAAATAAATTTTATGAGGCAATAGCCTCAAGATGGAAAAATCATTTCTGCTTCCTTGGCTAATCACACACTGAAAGTTATTTGTGACCTTGTTTGCAGGGCTGGGGCTGGGTGAGGATGAGGAAGGGATCAGGTTGATTTGCTTGTGTCCATGTTTGCATTTTCTCCTCTCCCTGAGAAAAGCTCCTGGCAAGCACCCCAACATCCTCCTCCTGCTGTTATTAACTGGCTGCCTCTTCAGAGGTGCTGGGTGGAAAAGGACCAGGGCAATCTGCAGAAAAGCCACCTCTGGCCCTGCCACATCTCAGAGGTGCTCTGCTCTGATAACACATTATCAGGTCAGGCAAACTCTAAGAGACTGGGAGAAGACAAAGCAGGCAAGTGTTATCTGAACTGAAATCCTGCCCTCTTGCCCTGCACAAAATAACCCCGTGCTCCTTGGCAGGGCTGGCTGGCAGCCCTTCCAAACTGGTGTTGGGGACAGGATGTGGCTGGCTGCCTGTTCCCAGCTCCTGGGGAGCCACAGGGAAGGACAGGTCCAGGAGGCTCCTGTCCCTCAGCTGCAGCTGAGAAAATCTGCAGACAAAACCTCTTTGTGGGGGAGGTTTGGGCCCGAAAGACAAAAGGAGTTTGGTTTTGTTGTGGTCATCTCTTCACCTCAGCTCTGAGCCACGAGAGTGGGGTTTCATTAATAAAGGGGCCTCATTAATACTGGGGTCCCATTAATACAGGGGTCCCATTAATCCAGAGGCCTCATTAATACTGGTTTTAAACTGAAGGAGGGTCAATTTAGATGAGATATAAGCAAGAAATCTTTTACAATGAGGCTGGTAAAATACTGGCAGCAGTTGCCCAGAGAAGCTGTGGCTGCCCCATCCCTGGAAACATGCAAGGTCAGGTTGGATGGGGCTCTAATCCGCCCTCACCCCAAAATGTGCACTTTGAATCTGCACCAAGCTACCAAGGGAGAAGCCTTCCAGGCATGGGAAGTTAGATTGAAATTATTTTCTTCGCATGTCTCAATTAAAATGTAGATCTCCTACAATGCCTGGGGCAGAGGGGCAGGAGGCATTGGGAATGAGATAGTCAAGGGAGAAGCAAGACATGGGGGGTGTTTGCTTCTTCCCTGCCTGCCTTAACCCTTCTGGTGCCACCTCTGCTCTGACAGAAGGGTCTTCATTGGGATAATCAAGGAATAGCACATTTGCAACTTGTCATGACTGCCAAGGCTCCTTCTGCTCTAATTAAACAAACCCAAGACCTACTCAGCCACTGGCGAGATGAACTTGTTATTTTTGTGTTATATATATATATATATATACATATATGCTTTTTTTATTTATTTATTTATTTTACTGTCTGGGACCTTGCAGTCATCACATCCAGCTCCCTACAGGACTTCTGCAATCCACTCATAGTCAAAAGTGTTTTAAGTCTTAGGGTCTCACACCCACCCATGAGGTGAGGAACTGTTACTCCTGTCCTACAAACAAGGGGCTAAAACACAGGGAAGTTAAGGATTGGAGTCATTTTAAGTCGGGCATTGTTTGATATGGTCGTTTCTCAGTAGCTGCTAAAAGAAACTGGCACTTCCAGAGGCCAATTCATTCCACTGCCTTCAACACCTCAGGGTTAGGAGGAATGAGTTCAGAAAAAGTCCTTGTCTTCACTGTCTGCAGAGACAAGAAACCGAGGAGCAGATGAGATAAATCCCATCCTAAGTAATTTGTCCAAAATCATGCAAGGTACTATGGCAGAGCAAGGAAATTAATTCTGCTCTCTTGCCTAAGGAACATTCTGTAACCAGTGGATCATGCTGACGTTCCTTTCTGAATGCACCAAGGGGTCCAGAACTTGTTTTCTCCAGCCAGAACCTGTCCCAGATCTTGTCTTACAACAGTGACTCAGTCCTTCAGCCCACACCAATTCCCACTTCCCTGACCTCCCAAATCCCTTTATCCACTTTAGGCAGAATCCTCCTCCAGCTCCTCCACTCTGTCCCAGCAGAGCACTCAGCATTTCCCCTCCTCCTCAGAATATTCGTCTCAACTTCTGCTCAACTTTCTCTTTATTTTTTGCCACAAGACAACCAACAATAAGACGTGCTAATTGCTGGTGCAACTTCCTAGGCAGGGAAACAAATGTTGGAGGAAAATGAAAAGAAACTTGCCCTTCCTTCTGTTAGCAGGGGCTAATTCCAGGACACAGCCAAGCTGCTTGCTGTGGGGCTGCCCTGTGTCCCTACAGCACTCAAATAAGCCCTTTGCCAGGAGCAGGAGAAATTCACAGCCAACACCTCTGTTCTTCACTGGGAATTTGGCCTTCCCTACAGAGGATGGCAAGAAAACATGTTTTATTTGAATATCCTGGTTTCTTGCATCCATATCTGAAGTGGAAAATCATGGAAGACAAGATGTTCAAGAAAACAGGACAGTGAGTTTCTCAGAGCCACTCACCAAACAAAAGAAATGCAGATGTTGCTGGTGTTAGGGAGAAGAGTGTGCTTAGAGCAAATCAAGGAGGATCCCCCCCAAAACAAAGCCCCACTGCCAGATGAGAGAATCAGCTTCAAGCTCAGTAGCTCCTGTGAACTCTCAGAACCTCCCTCCAGGACCACAGTTCTGCTGGGACAGGAATCTTGAGTTGGAAGGGACCCACAAAGATCACTGAGTCCAACTCCTGGCCCCGCACAGGACACCCCAAAAATCCCACCCTGTGCCTGAGAACGTTGCCCAAACACTTCCTGAACTCTGGCAGACTTTATGCTGTGACTGCTTCCCTGTGGAGACTGTTCCAAAAATACCAAATTCTTGTATCCAAAAGTACCCAAAAATTACAAAAAAAAAAGAAAAAAGATAAAATCTCTCTGGTACAGAAGTCAAAGTGGAAAGGATCTACCTCTGCACCTCTGCTTGAGGGATGGAGTGCAGGGGGATGTGGGAGCAATAGGGAGAGTAAAGGGCTGGGGACAGATGTGCTGGTGGCACATGGGGAGATTTGGCAGCAGGTCACTGAATGTGGCAATGTGCAACAGAAGATAGGAGAAAGGAATTCTTCCCTGTGTGGGTGGTGAGGCCCTGGCTTAGGGTGCCCAGAGAAGCTGTGGCTGCCCCTGGATCCCTGGAAGTGTCCAAGGCCAGGCTGGACAGGGCTTGGAGCACCCTGAGACAGTGGAAGGTGTCCCTGCCCATGGCAGTGTTGGAATGAGATGAGATTTTAAGGATTCTTCCCACAAAAATGATTCTCTGATGGCCTGTGTTTATGGGCAGGAGTGTGTGCAGATCCATGGAGAGAATGAGTCTGGATAAAGACACGCCTTAAAGGTTTGCTGTGCTTTTCTTTAGGATGAATTTCTCCCCGATCCTCTCCTGCTCCATTCCCTTCCGGGACTTGTCGCAGGTGGAGGCTGATGAAATGCCACAGAAGCAGCAGTGGCAGCGCAAGGCTGATGTTCCCCCAGCCTGGGGAGGGCTCGTTTGATGTGCCATTTTCCCTTATTGGCAGCTCATTGGCTGCAGAGGCACCGGGGAGCACCTGACAGCAAGACAGATTCCCTAAAAGAGAGCGATTCCCTACAAACAGCCCAGAGACTGAGACAGTTCCCTGAGCCATCCATATTCCCTGACACTCGCTGAGTGCCACAGCCTTGCAGCAAAGCCTAGCCCTGCTTTATTGCAAACTGGGGCGTTGGAGGACTTTAAAATCCACGGGAGGAGTGAGACTGGTCACGTTGTAAAACCCGTGGAATTTTGTCCATCCTGAGAATTTGTGAGGGGATAACGTCCCAAGCTGGGGTTAGGCTCTTTTTTGTTGCCATTATACAGAGGTCTAAAGTCACTGGGGATGTCCTCAGGCTCCCATCTTATCCTCCAGAAGAAAAGTAGACTCTGTGTCATATTTGTCAGCCCCAGGTGACTGTCTCATACCTGAGGTGCCCCAGCTGCAGCACAGCAGGGATGAGCCACAGAATCGAATTCCTTGTGTAAACAAAACCACCTATAATTCAAAGTCTCCTTTTATAATATAATAATAATCAGGTGTTTAAGCACCTGATTATTCCTTTTTTTGCTGTTTCTTGAGGGCTGAATCGCCCTGCTGGCTCTGTCATCATCTGTGTTGCAGTTTAAGTCAGGGAATACTCCTTCCCTGTGACAGTCCCTGTAACTTTGCATCTCAGCTCCAGTGCACACCTGATTTTTAAGACTTTTAAGGCTGCTCAGGGTGGCCATACAGCTTATCCCTGTCCCTGTTCCCTAGGTATCTCCTGTGGGATATGCAGATATTCCACCCAGAGACCTTCCCCTGCTGAACTTTCTGCAACGCTAAACCTGAGCTACCAATGTTCCTGTGATGGAGACAAATCCCAAGTAGGACACCAAACTCACAGGGCTGCACGAGGAGAAAGCTTCTGCTGGAACTCACTGCACAAACTAATTATCTTCCCACCCCTCCCCACTGCCCTCTGGCAAAATAAGCTAATCAAAGAAAAGGTTGTTATCAAAACACATTTACCACACGCCTGCGTCTTATGGCCCACAGTGCCCAGTGCTGTCCCTGAGTTGCCTCAGGCAGGTACAGCCACCGAGACAATCAACCTGTGAAGGGCACAGCTCTGCCCTGCACTGCTCAGCACAGCAGAGCAGGAAAAGTGCTCCCGAGAGGGACACGATGGCATTTAGGGAATGGATGCGGCGATGGGTCAGTTCTCCAGGACTGGGGATCGGCTTAGCGCGGTTGATTCAATGTTATCTGTAGAGAAACAGGATTCCCAGAGCCTCCTATTCACCTGGGGCTTTGTCACCATCAATAGCCACGGCTCCCTGTCCTGAGAATTTCCTCCTCCTCCCCGAGCTAAGAGCCCCGATCTCATTTCAAAAGGCCACTGCAGAGCTGTCACATTTAGGGCTATTTCCTTGTCTCCAAAGGTGTGAAAGGATGGGAACTTTAGCTGTACCTCAGCAGGCAGATCAGAGGTTCCCTGGGCTCAGGGCAGGATGCTTTGTTGCCCCAATGCTGTGCTTCCCTCCAAAACGCCCATTCCAGTTTCCATAACTGCCTGGGAAGAAGTGGGAATCGCTCCATGCCAAGGCCAGTTGAGGGAGGATGACTCCACCTTCCCTTGCTATCAGGTGGAAGGGCTTCTCAGGCCAGCTGTGACCCGGGAGGAGTCAAACCAAGGCATCCTGAGAGCTCATTCACTCCTGCCTTTGCCACCACTGACTGCCAAGCAAATGACTGGAGACTTTCAAACCAAATTAAAGATTTCAGATTTCCTGGTATTACTTTCCCTCCCAGCATTTATGTTTTTCTCCCCATCATGCAGCAGCACGGAACTGGAAATCTCCTTTGCAGTGAGAAATGGCCACAAACACCTCGGACACACCAGGGTGTTGAACTTAACAGCTGAAGTAGCTCTGAGCCTCCTTTTTGATGGGGAGGCACAGCCCAGCTGGGTACAGATTTCTGAGGAAAAACAGGGTTTGAGCTGGAAACCATGTTCTCCATGTGGCTGCTCCATCCTCAGGAAGATTAGGACAATTATCACGTACCTTTGACAGGACTCCCAGGTGTCTGAAGGCTTCAAGAGCTTCCCCATAGCAGGATAATGTTAAGGCAGGAAAGGATAGAGAAAGATTTTCCTATAAAAACGGCCCCAGCCATGACTGTGAGAGCCAGAGGGTGGTCAGGAACTGGGAAAGGCTCCCCAGGAATGTGGTGACTACCCCAACCCTGTCAGAGTTCAGTAACAGAGTTTGGACAACGCTCTCAGGGATCTGCTGTGATTTATGGGGCTGTCCTGTGCAGGGCCAGGAGCTGGAGTTCGATGATCCATATGGGTCCCTTCCAACCCAGGATATTCCCTGGTTCTATGAATTTTTCATCATTCCAGGCAAGTGCAAAACACCTTCTAAATTGCTGCCTAATTGGAGGGACTCCAGTTTGCACCTTGGGACAAAACAGCACAGGGAGAATAAGGCAGGGACAGCTGAGGGTTTACAGGAGCACAGAGCCCTGCAAGAGTCAGTAAAACCCTCTTTTCTCACTGTTAAAGCTCAGAGTGGCCCAGGACTGGGTGTGATATTTCAACCTCCTGCAAGCCTGACCAACACAGCCCCTTCCAGAAGCAGCACTGGAGGAAAAGACTGGGAAGGAAAAACAAGGAGGAGAAGGGGAAAAGAAAGAACAAAACCCCTCAGCCTGAAAGAGTCACGGGCTTTCAGACGGCAGAAACTCAAGCAAGGAAAAGACCCTTCAAGAAAGGTCTTATTGCAGCCTGTGTAGGCAGCTGAGGTTACCCGAGACTCTCTGGTGGCTCAAAAGACTTTGACCAAGAAAGTTAAAGCCAGGGCTGATCAATGAGCTCTGCCAGAGGCAGCGCATCAGGTTACCTGCTGAGCCCAGGCACCGCGAGCTGCACTTTGGAACTTTTCCCTTTTTTTCTCCTGGTCTGGCAACGAGTCTGAGGGTGGATAACAAACCTCCCTCCCCCTCCACAGTAATCACTAGAAAACAGCTTGCTTAAATGTTTTTTTTTTTTCTTCATATTGTGTTAGGAAAGAGAGTTGTAATTTCGGGGTGTACGAGTTGCCCACACAAGTGGCTGTGGTGGATGGGAGGAGGTGGAGAGCAGGAGGATGTGGAGGGTCACTCCCCAGACACGGGGGTAGGTGTCTTCTGCCAGAGGATGGCATAAAACCCCTTGAACAGAGCTGGTTTTTTGTTGGGAAACCAAAAATTTCTCCTATGCGTTCTGAGGTGTCTCAAAGCAGCAGGGATCCAGTTAATCCAGGCCAGCTCCACCTGAGGAATTGTGTGTGGCAGAGTTTGGCCATCCCTTGACTAACCCAGAGCCAAAGGGATCCAGAGAAGGGACTGGTATGGCTCAGATGTGGGAGTCTTATGTCATTGCTTCTTCCATGGGGTGAGGATGCCTGCAGAAGGCCACTGGATCCTATTCCCAAGGTTCAGGAGTAGCAGGATCTGCCGGCACGTGCCCTGCAAAGCCAACAGAGCCAGCTCGGGTGCCTTGGGGAGGCTCCGGCTGCCAGAAGGACACACAGAGGACATGAGTAGCTCCTCAGAGCTGAGCAGAGGAGTGCAGGGAGCAGAGCCAGCTCCTGGCTCCGATGTCTCCACACAGGACAGACTGGAGATGCCTAAACAATCCCTCTTCCCTCCGCAGCAAATGTCAGCTCCTCTAAACCAACAGCGCTTGTTGACTGCTTTGCTCAGTCTGCAGGGCTGGTAAAGACTTCTGGGGGAGAAAGAAATCACAGATGCCCAAATGTTTCATTCTAATGAAAAAATAAAAGTAGAAAACTAATGCTTCCTTTCAGAATGACTTTTTATTTTGAAATCTCAAGCAATTTGCTAAAAACTGAAACCAAATCCCAAAACAAGAACTTCCAAAGTCTAAATGAATCATTCTTCAATTACTAAATGGAATCAGTCCCTTCCAGAACAGCTTTCAAGAACATTTCTTATTAAAAAAATAGTTGGCCACCGTGAGCTGGTGGAAAGAAAAAAAGTTTTGAAATATCACAAGTTCTCCCAGAAAATGGGACTGTTTCCCTCTCTGATTGCAATTAATGACCTGCCAGCCAAGGAGTCCCCAGACCTGCAAGGGCAGATTCCAGAGCAGAGGGAGGCTGGTGCCTGGGGGTGCATCCTCCCTTAAGGACAGCTTGTGTGTGTTCAGCTATTCCTGTTGGAATTAGATGGACGTTGCATGAGGATGAAATGAGGCAGCAAGGAGAACATTTAGGAGTGGCACTAACACAGCAGAGCCTGGGATGGGTCCCTTTGCACCCAGCAGGGGATTTCCCTTTAATAGAAGGTTGCCTTTCTCTATAGGGATGCTGCTTTTCTGCCCTAAATTTCCGTTCTCATGGCAGCTGGGGTGTTAAACACAACCCAGGGACGCTGTGCAGAGCTGAAAACCCATGTGGTGACCACGTGCACATGGACCTGTAAATGTGCATAGAATAACAGAGGGGTTTGGTTGGAAGGGACCCTCAAAATCATCCAATTCCACCCCCTGCCATGGGCAGGGACAACTTCCACTGTCCCAGGTTGCTCCAAGCCCTGTCCATCCTGGCCTTGGACGCTCCCAGGGATCCAGGGGCAGCCACAGCTTCTCTGGGCAACCTGTGCCAGGGCCTCACCACCCTCACAGGGAAGAATTCCTCCTCAATATCCAATCCAGAATTAGGGACAGCTCTTTCAGTTGAGAAGGTTTATCCCTCCTCTGGGGATAAAGAGCTTGAACTATTGTTGGGAAAGAAGGAAAAGGGGGCTTCCAGTTTGGGTATGGATGAGACAGGAGTAACCTTCCAAGGGAATTAGAAGGGTGGTCAAATTTGGGTGGCATCTTTGGACAGGGATGCATCTGACACAGGAGGAAGCTGCTGAATTCATTCCAGGGTTGCAGAAAACTTCACTTTTCTCTCACCCCTCTCCACAGCCCCCATTCAGGCTGCTGACATTGCTGTGACCTTGCAGCAGTCCCGAGTGCCAGCTCGTGGCTTGGCAGCCTGCTCCCTCCCTGCTGCTCCCACCCCAGCCCCTCTCCCTCCCCGGGAGACCCCCGCAGCCACTGAGTGCCACATTTTGAACTTACACCAAGTAAATGATTCACGGCTGCCTAAAGAGACCTGAGCAGAGCCCGGGAGGGAGCAGAGCTGGGAAAGGGAGGGGGTAAAGATCGGGGTAAAGATACAGAGATGAAAAGCTCCGGTGACCTGCTCTGTATCAGCTCGTCTTCTCGGGGCAGAAGCCAATCAATCCTCCCCCCCTCTCTCCTGCAGCCGTCTGTGGGTCTGTCTGCCTCTCTCTCAGAGGACTTGAGTTTCTCGGTGTAAGGTTAGGACAGCAGAGCTGTAGAAATCGATTCCCAAGCCCTGGCATGCCGCCCTCGGTGCAGACAGCCCAGCTCCGCCGGGAAAATGGATGGGGAGCTGTCCCTGGACCTCTCCGGTGGTGGGAGCTGAGGATAGTTGGAAATGGGGCTCTGGGGAAGAGGGGTTACATCAGCCCTTGGAGGGAAAATCCCAAAATAAGAGAGGTGTGCACGGGAGAAACAAAAAAACAGATGCTGTAACCCATTGGGCAGTTTCCACCTGTCTCCCAGTCCACCTCTCTTCCTCTGGATCGTTTATACTGGAGGAGGGTGAGGGAACAGTGTGGCTTTGCCCACAAACCTGGTTCCCAATTCTTGCACAGCCCAACTGCCTCCTCCATGCCTTCCACAAGCTCCCACATCACTGGATTCAGCCCTGCACTGGGAATCCCCTGGGATTCCTGGCTGGGAGGGAAGGGGGAAGGGTTAGCAGCCAGGAGGGGAAATGTTTATGGCATGTTTCCCCAGGGATCCTCGTGCAGGAGTTGTTGATGACATATCCCACTTGAGGAAAAGGCTGTTAATGAATCTTAAGGGGTTCTGATGTGCAGAAATTTCTAATCAGAGGCTCAGTATTCCAGTATCCTTACCCTGAATATACTGCGCAGCCAAAACTTGTTGAGTGGGATGTAATTAGCTTCTTTGCTCTCAGGGCTGCCCAAAAGGATGAGGAAAACTGAGACCCTTCTGGGACACCTGATGCTGCACTGAAAACCCCTCCCAAACTAGGACTGAAAATCAGATTTCGTAACACCAAGGAAAACTAGAGGGAAGCAACAGACTTGAAGTGGGCTTTGATAACATTTGCCTTCAAAGTGCTTCCAGAAAACCCCACAGGGAATTAACCTCAGTGACCCCACTGCAAGGTACGTAAATAAGAGGTGTTTCTCTTTTCCAGATAAGGAAACAGAGGTTAAGTGGCCAGAGGGAGGAGGGCACGGGGATGCTGCCATCAGCCAGGTCCAGGTCCCAGCCACACCTCTCCCTCAAGGATCGAGCCTGCACAGGGATTTTTTGTTTTAACCAAGTCGATGCTGCCAACCCCACCCACCACCCTCCATTCCATTTCCAATACTCCTCAGGATGAGCTGCTGCACGCTCTGCAGTTGTCTCTGCCTCTTTTCTATCCTTTTGGGAATTTATTGCTGCATGTATTGATTGCTTGACCCTGGATGGAAGGAGATGAAATATCCAGCATTGCTGTGGTACAATCAATGAACAAATTCACACTTTCCTGTGCTGCTTGCACATGTCTGTGCTGTCCCTTCACTGACAGCAAACACACGGTGTCCTGGAGGATGGATGCAGGATAAGATGGGATGGGAACACACTATAAAGCTCTATATCAAATAGAAATATCCTCAGGTCAGCAGGATGAAAGTTTTCTGGGCTCTTGCCCACCACACCACAACTCAGGACTGGTTTGCCAAGGTCCTCTTGAGCAATTCCAGAGCATGAGCCACATTTTTGATGTGTTTTGGGATGAATCCCCCAGATCGGATTTGAAATTAAGCAGACTGCCATGGTTTTGGATGAGGGTCACACAAGCTGACAGAAGCAGAGCATTCAGAGCATCGACAGAAGGTTGGAATATGGTCCAGGTTTGTTCCTTTCTGTTCCAGGAAGCAGAGGTAACAAAGTCTATCACTTCAGCTGAATCCCTGTCTCCACCTGGAGAGTTTGCAATGCAACAAGAGGAATTCAGGTGAACTCAGAGGGAGAAGACCAACACACTGCAAGAGCAGGGCCCATTAGAAAAACCCTCCAAGGCTGCCAAGGACACCGGGAGGCTTGGAGTGACAGCACCCTGCAGAGCCTCTCTCAGCTGGAGGCTTGGGTTGGACAGACCCACTGCACTTCCCAGCCACCGTCTCTGCTGAGAGGGGCTCGGCAAATGAGACCTCCCTGCCACTCAGAGCCAGGAGCTCAGCCAAGCTGACACCTCCCTCTCCACAGCTTGGGCAGAGGGCTCTCTGCAGGAGGAGATCACTCAGGGAAAGGCTGCAGAGAGGCAACTTCAAGATCAATGGCATCATTAAACAGCCTATGGAAAACCAAGCCAATGGACTGATACCCCAGTCCTGAGGACACCGGGATCCAGTGCTGCTTGTGAGGCAGGGGATAAACCAGAACAAGAAAGTAATGGAATAGTGAAATGAGGTCCTTGCTTGGCCTGTTAAACCATAATGTCCCAATGAAAACTACCTTGGAGTGGATCCCATGTTGTTTAGAGGGATCTGATTCCTCTCTAAGGGCGATGGAGATCACCCTTAGAGTCCAAAAGAGGAGAGGTTCAGCTTAGCAGCGGAAAGCTGGAGGTGCTGAGACAAAGGCTACTGGTCAGAGTCAAATTCCCTTAAGGAATGGAAACCACCAGGAAAATGTCCACCAGAGAAGAGCTGCTAGAGGGCTGTATTCAAAGCACATCAGGCTAGACAGGTGCTTTCCTGGTGCAGTCAGCAAACTGTGGATAGAGTGGTGGAGAAGCTCTGTCCAGCCTCTACTACCCTTCTTTCCCCTTGTCTTCCAAAAAAATCCTTTCTCAGTTAAACAAATTCCACCCCCCAGCAAGTCCCAGAGACCTTTTTGGAGGTACCTGACTCAGCCAGGGATTGAGAGAGCATTTTGCCCCTCTACCTGTGTTACTACGAGGGCAGGTGATGGGGACAGGCAGGGCTGGGACAGTGACGAACCCCAGCAGGTACTCACGTGTTGTGAAGGACACACCATCCGCAGTGGGGATCTCCCGAGCCCAGGCACTCGCTGCAGGTCTCGTACTGGCTGCACGACTCCACGGGCACCCTGGTGAGCTGCAGGAGGAAAGGAGACAACCTGTCAGGCTTCTCACAGGGCTCAGAATGGCTTGATGGAGGTGCCACCCTTCCTGCCCCCTTCCCCTGGTGCCTGTGCTCCTGCAGGGACATTTGTGCAGGGCTGGGCAGGACTGGGGCAGGCAGAGGGATGTGGATGGTTTTCTCCAGAGCTCAGCCTGGTGCAGTCCCTGTCCAGATCCTGGTCCATGTCCCCTCTGGCCTTTCCCTCTTTCCCTGTGGCCCTTCATCCATTGCCAAATGACTTCACTTGCAGGATTTCCCAGGAATCAGCAAATCAGGCAGGCTGTGGGGATGTGGTACTTTGAAGTTAAATTAATTCATTTCGATTGGACAACAGGAGATCTTCTGCAGCAAGTTAAACTCCCTGGATCTCATTGATCTCTCTGGTTGTGGACTCTGTTGCTTTTTTGGCTTCCTGTAAGAACCGAGGTCTTGTGATGTTTTTGTCTCCCTCCTATGACCTCGTGCACCACCAGTCCCCACTGCCACTCCCACTGGAAAGCATTAGTTCCACTCCCCATTGCCCACGCAACTTTCCAACCATCACTTATCCCATCCTGGAGATGTTGGTCCCACCAGGAAAATGAAAAAGACTACCAGACTGGGTATTTTCTTGCTGTAGCCCTGCTTTTGCAGCTCAGAAGGCATTAGAGTAGGACCTGAAACACCCATCTACTGCCAAAATACCCCATTTTATCATCTATTTTTCTTTTATTTTTCCTTTTTAATTAAAGTATTTCAGCGAGAGTTTTCAAAGGCTGAAGAGACTGCCCAGCCTGACCTCCTGTCTCACAGACCAGCGCTTTTGATTCTTCTTAGGTTTTGTGAGCCCCTCACAGCTTTTGAAGCCAAACACACAATTTGGGCCCAATGACCTGATGGTCCCTTTTCCATTGAATAAGCTTCAGAGAGGCTCTCTAATATCCAGTCGATTGCTGGTGTCTTCACCCCAGTTCCTGTCAGCGGGGAGAGTTTATTCCCTCAGATGACAGCGTGTGGTATTATCCTGATGAAACACCACTGAGAACTGCCAGCTCTAAACTGCAGAACAGTTACTCCTGACAAATGACGAGGGAATACACCTGGATCCCAGGGACAATTTTTTACTTGGCACAACATTCAGGAGAGTTTCAGCTGTGAAGTGACAGATTAAGATCTATCCTGGCTGCATCTGTAAATCAACCAAAAACTGGCTTTGCAATTTAATTTTTTTAATATAAATATATATTAGGCAGAATTCCAGCTCTGTATGAAGACCTTTTCTGCTTGTATCAAAAATTGTTTTTCTCACCCCTACCCACAAATCCACATTGTAGTTGATAGTCTACAAGCAAAAGCTGAAAATGTGCAGTTTTGCCTCTGGCAAGTGGCAGAAGCTTTAGAAAACTTCAGGTAGAAACACGTTGGGGTTTATTTACCATTGCACCACTGCCTGTGCTAAGCCACCCAGAGAAACCAACTGTGGCTACTGAAAACCTTTAATGAAAAAGTGAGAACGTGGAGAAAAAAATCCTCAAAGAAAAACCAACACAAACTCACATTTCTCAACTGAATCTATTGCCATGAGCATAAAAACACAATCAGAACAGATCACAGAGCAATAAAAGTTATAAGAACAAAACAGGGAGCCAGTCATTCAAACTCCTCTAATTACGGTGGCCTTGGCAGTGATGAGTAAATGGTTGAATTTCATGATCTTAGAGGTCTTTTCCAAGATTCTATGATTCTTTCAAGAAGTTTAAAAATTAAGATGGTTTGGCCATGAATGAGGTTGTTCCACCTTCCTTAAGCTTATGATCAAGAAGGTATCACCTGCTCATGAAGTATAAACTTTATGCCTCAGGGTTTCACCCAATTAAACTCATTGAACCCAATAGTCTGTGTCATATCCAAATCTCCAAAGGGACACTTTTTCTTTACGAGAAGATACCAAAAGGTGGAGATATTATAATTTATTATGCCAGCCATTCCCACCTCTTAGTTCCACCTGAGAAAAATACATTGTGAGTTATTTTATCTCAATCACATCAAGCTTGGCCATGTCTGCACTGTGGCCACCAGAGGACTCAAAGAAGAAGCAGATAATTTAGTTTTGAAAGACTCTAAATCTGCCGTTCCTCAGTCAAGATGCAATTCCCACCTGGTAATTAGAATTTTGTGAGCACAGTTGGGTTTGGCTCTGCAGTTCCCACCCAAACAACCCTCAGTTTGACATATGGTGCTGCTTGATTTATCCTCATTAGCTCTAGATAGTTCCATCCAACCTCATTCCTGAGCCAGTTAACACCTGTCTGATAGAAGTGAGCCGTGGTTAAGAAGTTTAGATCAGAACATGAACTTTTCCAACACCTGGAGATCCTGGCTTGAATGTTCAGAGTCAAAATCCACTTGTGGCTCTGATATATGGACAAGACAGAAATCCCAGAGGACTGAAATTTGCAATTTCTTGGCAAATTGCTATAAAGAGAGTAGATAAAAGGTGGTCTCTGTAGGTTTTATTATTATTAGTTAATTTGCCATCAAAGGATATCCAAATTTGTTCCAGTGGCAGGTAGAACCTACTGGGAACCCAGATCCTCATCTTTGCTGAAATGTTTTCTTTCCAGTGTGAATGGGTATATTTTGTGGGGTATGAGTTGTTTTTAGGAGCATGCCTGGCTTGTGCTGCTGTCCTAGAGACCACAGGGATGTGCCATGAGCTTCCCACATCCTGTCAATCCCACCAGAGTGTGTCCCGTGTCACCACGTGCATTATCCCTGCCCTAAAAGTCCTTTCACGAGTTCACCTCAAGCAGCTTTATTGTGAGATTAATTAAAACTCTACCACGCTGATAAATGTCTTGGGCTGGAAGTGTCAGACCTTCCAATTAATGCAGAAAGAAAGCACAAAAAACAAAGGAGCTGCGACTGAAAGAAAAGCCACCTAAGGGTCGTCTGCTGAAAAGAGGAAGAACATCAAGCAAATAAGGCACATCAGAGGTCTTATTTTCTTTTTTGGAGCATAAATTGTAATTAATTCAGCTCAGCTTTCCAAGTTGAAGGGTTTGGGGGCTGACTGTGTCCCTCCAGGGAACAGCCAGCTTTTTGTGCTGCCACTGAAATATCAGGAAAAGGGAAGTCCATGCAGCCTCCCACTTACAGAGCCTCTCCATTATTCACTGGGATGAAGGGGCCAGGCAGTGCTGAAGGTTGAAGTCTCCATGGCAAACCAGGCTGTGATCACTCCTTCCACCCCTTCTCCATCCTTGGAAAGTCTCACAAACTCTTCAAGGTTATTTCCCAGCCTTGGTGAGGATTCCTACCTCTGGCCCTTCGTGGGAGTAGAATCTGGACTCAACATTTTGCAGCAAATATCTTAGAATCCTGGAACATCTGAATTGGAAGGGACCCACAAGGATCACTGAAGTCCAGTTCTTAGCCCTGCACAGGACAACCCCAAGAATCCCCCACATGCCAGAGAGTGTTGTCCAGATATAACCAGCAGTTCAGAGGGATTAGAAAAGGAAAGTGTCCCTCATTTTGGGGCATTAGGAGCCAGTTTGGGATAATTTCTCTTTCAGCAGTGGTCACAGCTTCACTGACATTTTGGCCTCACTGTGCCAGAGCAATATATGGATGTAAGAACAGACTGCTGCTGTTCTCAGGGCTTATATCACATATATTAGGAAAATACACGATATTAAGAAAATGTTCTTGCCCCAGAGGGTAGTGGGACACTGAACAGGCTCCCCAGGGAATGGGCACATTCCCAAGGCTCCCAGAGCTCCAGGAGTGCTTGGACAATGCTCTCACGGATGCACAGGGTGGGATTGTTGGGGTGTCTGTGCAGGGCCAGGAGCTGGACTGGATGATCCTTGTGGGTCCCTGACAACTCAGGATATTCCTTGAGTCTATCCCCACATCTCCCCATTTTATCAAGGAGAGCTGAAGCTGAAAGTGAGGTCTCAGCAGCAGAAGGAGGATGTATCTGAAGGTGTGTGTTTATGGCATCTGAGCAAGCTCAAGGAAGAAGTTCAGGTAACACCTGCTCAGTGAACACCAAGTTATTAAGTACAACATATTTAGGCTTTGGGTTCATTGGAACATTGAAGATATGAAGGTGAGGTCCCTACAGATGCCTGTCCACACACCTGGTGGACATCCAGGAGCTGCTGTGCTTCCTAAGGTCTGTGCATAGCAGAGGGACAGATGATCTCTGATCCAGAGTGAGATGCAATCCCAGAGCCAGGGTCGGACAAGGTGAATCCCACATCCTTCTCAAGGGCAGAAAGGGAACAATGAGCAGGCCCAGCTGCCACGGCTGCAGCAGGATTTGAAGAGATATTCCACTTCATCAACAAATTCATTCACTGCTCCCCAAAGAAATCATTCACGAGATTCTGGCTCACAAGAACATCTTAAAAATCTGGCAAAATCTGCAAACTGCTGAATGGTTCAGAGCTCAACTGCTCCTTCAGGGTGTTTCACACACCACCTCACCTCTGATCCTGCCTAAATTCCAAACTGCAGATTCTCCAGCTCCCAGCCTCCCTTCCCCTCCCCATTTCTAGTATGAATGAGTTACAAAAAGTCATTTAAAACAAAATGATTGAGTTTTTTTGGATCTGATAGACAGTAACAGCTAATCCTGTTAGAAATTTGGCTCCTGCTTCTGCCATTATATATTCACAAAAGCTTCTGCTATGTGCTCAGTCACAATTTTTTGGCTCAAATTTTTGACTTTTTCATTTCAATATACATTACTTCTTTTTCCCCTTAAACTGCCAGCAGTCTGGTCAAAACCTGAATCATTGCTCAATCTCTGTTGTTATAATTGGATGTTAATGCAGCAGCAGGATTTATTCAGTCTGATGGACTAAGTTAATTTAAATGTACAAAAAGGCATCTTAAGTAGCCAATTTCCTTCCCAACAGTCAAAAGATACATTCCCAAAACACTGAACAGTGGCTCTGTCAAGCCATGTGGGTTCTGTGAATGCTGCTATCTTTCGAGGCTCAGCCAGCCCCAAAAAACTGCAGAAAGATTAAGAGTGGAGCTTATTTGATTTCAAAGCCCTGAATAGAGTGTTCATGACAATACAGTTTATTAAATAGAGGAAGGAAAAAAAAACCCCACCTGAAAGAAGCACAGGCTGAAGCATTTCTGCACCTGAACAAAGTCAGTGAGGGTGTTCAGTCACCTGCACAGCATCCCAAGATGCTGATTTTATTTTGGCCCGAATTATGGACAAAGGGACTTGGATTTCCTCTGTCATGTTTGATATCCTGTGCCTTATTACCTGACCTACAGACTCAGTAAAAAAAAGCAGGAACAGGGAAAAGCAAAGCCCAGGGAGCTGAAGCACATTATTTACACTGGTGAGTAAAGAACTCACATGGGGAGATCTCAGACTGGTGGGAGAGGAGCTGCTCCTGTGGGGATGGAGATGAGGATTTCAGTTTGATTCCAGCCTGCCACTCCTGTGTGATAAGCAAATAACTTGTCAGTCCCACTGGGACAGGGAATGTCATTTCTCATCAGACACCCCCAAGCTCTGCCTCTTCATGGTAGCCCTATTCCCAGTAAATCCACACTTACATCCTTGGGAAGCTGGGGTATTTAATTAAGAGCGTTAATTGGAAGCAGCAGTAGCTGTCAAGGACAAATGACACAATAATTAAAGTGGGGGTCAGTGTCCTGCTGTGTGGCAGAATAAATTACCTGATTTTCACCAAGAGCCCCCTACCTCCAGTTGTGTGTTTGCTGCTCCTCCTCCTCTCCCCTCTCTGTTCTGAGCTGTTCTGGGCACCTTTGGTGAGAGATGTTTGCACTCTGGTGCTGCCAGAGCAAATCCCCAGCCACAACCACACGACACTCACACCAACAGAGGTACAGCAAGAAGAGGAATAGAAAGATTTGACGCCCACAGCCTCTGTGGCAACAGCTCCAGGAAACTTTGGGGTAAGGCTGAGTGATGGCAGTTCCCATCAGATGTTCTCACGATAAGATTGCTGCTCCTACAGCAGTGAAATTTGCTTTGCACACCTTGCAGTGCATTCTTCTCTTCATAAGTCTCTTGGCAAGACCCTGCCCTGTAGCTGGCTCGGAAAACCCCCCAAATCAGGGGTTTTTTATTTAGTCCATGCTGGGCTCCATTTCTGATCCATCAAGTCTGTCAGTCTTGCAGCTTGTAGGGAACAGCTCTGTTGTGTCAGGTGTGAAAAGTGAGGGCTTTGCCTTCTCACTAAACTCTGTCTGCAGCATCAGAGTCTAATTCTAAGCTAGAAACCTGGGCTCTGTTGAAGGAGAGACCTTTTGCAGGGCAGGATTTGTCTGCTCTCTGTTTTCGATGTCAAGCAGGCATGAGATAAATCACACCCTGGATGTGCCTGTGTCTGTTCACTGAATATAAAGGAGTCTGGACAGCCGAGTCAGATGGAGACATTTACAGGATACACCACAGCCACTGCGTGAGGTGACTCCCACATCAATGCTACACTTAAGTTTCTGCTCTTCCTCAAATTTTAAAACCGAGAACAATCCCCAAATATGCTCAGACCTTCCCTCTTCCTAATTGCAGCACCAGAACAACCAGTCACAGTACAAAATATATTTTCTTTAATGTCTTGGAGAGCGGTATAGGAAATTCCCTGTGTTCCATAGCTAGAAAACCATTCCAGAACTCCAAAGCCCTTGTGTGCTGCCAGGGGCTGTGTTTGAACAAGAGCCTTTCCCCATCTTCTCTGTCCCACAGCCTTCACACAAAGCTCATCCCTGCTCTCTGTTCTGGCTGTATTTACAAAGGAACAGACAGGTAACAAAGATTATCTCAGTCCTTTTCTTGAAAGCTTGGCAGGTTCCCAGTTCTCCCTTTACAACTGCTCAGCTTATGCCCCGTGCCGTCCCTTCTTCAAAGAATTCCTCCTCTCCGTAGTGACTCTCTTCCTAAAAACATCACTCCAGCAGGAGCAGGGGGCACAGCATCCTGCTGGGAGCTTGGTTGGGAGCCTGGAGGTTGGAGAGTGTTTCACACACTCAGAGGTTTCAGTTCAGATTTCCTCCGAATCCACTCATTTTTCCCTTACCAAGAATGCAAAACCGTTCCTCAGCTGGGATACCAATGGTGCATCCCATTGGCACAAGGCAGAGGAATTTTTAGGAATGCCTTGTAAAAATCAGTTTGCCAGCTCAGAGGTGTGGAAGGAGAGACAAAGGATTTTACCCAAACCTGATGAACCCAACCATCCTTTTCCCCACCCTACAAACCATCAGCTCTGACCAACTTCCTCTGCCTGCAGCATTCTGTCTGTATTTCTCCCAGCTGAATCCAGGTAGCTTCACATCCCCCCTTCCTTGTTTACACTAAATCTTGATCCCCTGGTCAAGTGTTTCAGCCTGTAAACTGTGAAACAAATGAGGTTTGGCTAAACATTTGTGTTCAAAAACCTTCAAAAAAAGAGCCTCATGTCACAATTAATGCAGGGCCAGCCCAGGCTTAATGAGAGCCTGTGCCTGTGTGGCCACTGGAGCGTGGCTGCTGAGCAAGGGAGAGATTGTTACCCAGGCTCCAAAGAGGCTATATATAGATTTAATTGGGATCTGTAAAGGAATGCATGACACTGCAATGGGTTTGTCAAAGTCCAGCATCACTTGAAGGCTCCTGGTGGAGACTTCAACAGTTAAAACACACAGGGAGAAGTTAAGAGTTGTTTCTGCTGGTGATGGCGCTTTACAGCTCGTGTTGTCCCACTGTCTTTCCAGATGTTCCCACCTCAGAATCAGAGAAAGGCTTGGGTTGGAAGGGACCTTAAAGATCATCTGGTTCCAACATGCCCATCGTGGGAAGGGTTCCTTATCCTCAGCTATCAGTGAGCACCTTCCCATAGATTAGTTCTCCTCAGCAGCCCTCTCAGGTATCCTGTTGTGTCCATTCCCATCAATTCAATCCTATCACCACTACAAATTCCATCTTTGCACATTTAATGTCTCCCTGGGCTATGAAGTTCTCATCCTCATCCAGTTGCCTGGAGGAACTTTGCCTCCCCTCTCTCCCCAGGCCACCACTCCTGACCCAGGCAGTTCATGAAGGACTGTGTTGATCAAACTCCCTTGTGTGGGATACAATCCCTGCCAGCACTATCAGGCTACAGGAACTGTGGCAGTCTGATAAATGCTCTTTTTTCAGTCACAATCAGACTTTAAATCCCCCATAATTCCATACAGGACCAGCTGAACTGGCTGGGACCAACACCCCACACATCACAGTTCAGTCATAGCCGACAAGGAAATCATAAGACCAGGGTAAACACATTCATGACCCCAGCAGCTGCCCAGCCTTTGGTTGTTTTCATTTAGGAGAACTTCTGCATCTTGTCTGTCTCTCCATCATAACCCAAAGAGCTCTTTCTTTTCTTTTTTTTTTTTTTTTTGGTTTATCCTTGAAATTGCATTGATTTTTGCATCCACAGCATGCTTTGCCAGGGATTTTCACAGATCCAGAGCCCACTGCTTGAAGGAATCACCTCCTTTCATTTGTTCAGGACTTGATTTTTCAACAGTGTAATTTCATGCCCTGTAATTCTTGTATTTGCAGAGGTGTTGAACAGTCGGTTCCTATCCATCCCCTCCTGCTATTCCTAAATTTGCCAATCTCTCCACACACCCCAGCTCACCTCCTTCAAGGCTGAGGACCTCCTGCTTCTTCAGTCACTTCCCACATGGAAACCACCCCATACCTCTCATCACAGCATCATTAAGGTTGGAAAAGTCCTCTAAAATCATCGAGTCCAACCCAGCACTGCCAAGGCCACCACTGACCATGTCCCCAAGTGCCACATCCACACGGCTTTTGAACACTTCCAGGGATCGTGGTTCCACCACTGCCCTGGGCAGCCTCTTCCAGTGCCTGACCACCCTTTCCATGAATAAATTTTCCCTAATATCCAACCTAAACCTCCCCTGGTACAACTGGAGACTGTTTCATCCTGTCCCTGTTCCCTGGGAGCAGAGCCCGACCCCCCCGGCTGCCCCCTCCTGTCAGGGACTGGTGCAGAGCCACAAGGTCCCCCCGGAGCCTCCTTTGCTCCAGGTTGAGCCCCTTTCCAGCTCCCTCAGCCGCTTCTCATCAGAGTTGTGCTCATTCTTCCTCTTTTAACCATTTATTTACCCTTCTGTAGCCAAATATTGGGCAAAAGGAGAGGCTAAGAGGTGGCTGAGGTCATCTCTGTAACCTTCACCGCCTTGTCCCCTGCCTGCGCTCTCAGGCACTGATCTCACCAAAAACTATTAAATTGCTGTCTTTAGCAGGGTGTCACCTCTCAGTTTGAGGCACAGGGCTGCTCACATCCCTCGGGCTCATCCCAGGTGACAAAGACAATACATCAGGTTGACCTGTGATTGTTTTATCGAAGGCAGGTAACTCATAAAACTTGATTGCTTTTAGCTGAGTGGGTGTGCAGTGGTGCTGATCTTCACACAGCTCCCCAGAGGCCACACTTCTTGCCACAAAAAGTGGCATTTGGATCGTTCCCAGATACCCTCACACACCCCCACTCCAAATTTCCTCCTCCCGTCACTGCCTCCTCTCTTTTTACACCTCGTTCTCCGTACAGTGCCCTCAAATCTCTCTGACAGGAGCTCCTCAGGCAGCATCAGTCAGAGTGATAACATCAGCTGAAGAGTTCTGAGGTCACACTGGTTAATCTGCAGCCCAAAATCTTCAGATGTGAAGCATGGAGAGCAGTGATAACATTTGCTTGCAGCTGTTCCTGAGCAAACACGCATTAACCCAACCCACAGCCACAAAATTGGGGCTTTCGGGGCTGTCACAGCACCTGTGCCTCTCCAGAGCACTCCCCACCAGCAGCCTTCCTGAGGGTTTCACTCAAGAGTTAAGCAAGATCCAGGGAGAAAACACGAAGCAGGCTCTTCCCAAGCCCTTAAATTTACATCTCAGTTTATTAAAGGAGAGAAAAGCAGACAGCACTCCCTGCTCAGCTGGCGCCTGTGGGAGCCCTCAAGGTTTGGGGGGTAATTAGTGCTGCCAAAAGAGACAGCAGCCAGGCAGAGATGCAGGCCGCTATTTTGGGGCACATCCATTTGTCTTTAGACATCTCTGCTGTTTGTTTCGGCGTGGAATTAGAGGGAAGAAGAACCCGGCAAAGCCCAGCTCCCTCTCTGTACGGTTTTAACTCACAAAGGGGGCTTGAAATGAAGAATTCCTGCTGAGTGCAGTGAGGTTTGCTCCATCCCAGTGCCCATATTTCAGTGCATGAAGTGCATACCTGGTGCAGCAAGCACTCCACATGTTTTCCCAGCTTTCCCAGGCATTCATCTTGCCATAAAATGAAAGTTCAAGGATATTTAATTCGGGGATCATATAAATGCATAACTTTAAAGGTCACAAGGGACCACTACATCATCTGTTCTCACCTCCCGTACATCACAGGCCACTGCCCATCTACTCCTAGGCTGAACCAGATAATCTGGGTTTAGCTAAAGCATCTCACCTTGGAAAGACCTCCCATTATGATGTGAAGATACCAGGAAAGGCAGTTAATCACTCACACCGTAAAACGCTTGCACACACCTTAATTTTCAGGTGAATTCATCAGGCTTTGGCTCCCAACCACTGATCTTTATTTTGGTTTTCTTTTCTAGGTTGTAAAGCCCTTTAACCTGCTGTTTTCACCCTGTGAAGATACTCAGAGATCCTAATCAAGTTATTCCTCAGTCTTCCTGCTGATAAATCACCACTGAGATGTTTTTCAAACTCTATGAAGACCGTTCCACTTCCTACAAATAATGGTGGGTCTTCAGTCCTTCTTTTCCTCTCTCCCACCCTCCTGCACTCCTCCAAGGGTGCAGGATGATGTCAGCCTGCTTCTACAACAGGCCAGATGAGGAAAAACCCTTTGGAAGGATGTGAAGAGATGAGCCACTCGCCCATTTCAGCCATTGCTTTCTAAGACACGTCTCCCACTTCCCGGCCTGACCTAGATTCCTTCCTGTGAGACAGCAAGGTTTGCATTTGTTTTGCCTGAGGGAGCCAAAGTCACCCAACTGCTGTGCCCTGGTGGTGGTTAATGCTGAGCTAATAGTTGTTCCACTGAATATTTTATCTGTGGGATTTAATATCAACCTCACGCTCATTCATGAAAGTTTTCGATAGATTTGGGCCCAATATTGATCCCTGGAGAATACTACTAGGAAAACCCTCAGGCTCTTTGAGAACTACCAAGTATTAAGCCATTTCAGAGATCTCTTCATGCTATTTTTAGGGTTTGGGACTTTTTTTTAATGGGAACAGGCTGCAGAGGTGTCTCAAGCACCATGTGGAAAGGTAAAGACAGGGTGTCCACAAAGATAACTTCATTATTTCCTTCAAGAATGGATCACCCTTTTCCTCACAAATTGAAAAATGTCCTATTTTTCATAAAAACACACTGCCCAGATGCCATTTGGCTCAAATCAGGAGCTTCAGATTTATTTAATATTTCTTGATATCACCCCTTCTAGCCCTCAGGAGTCATTAGAGTGGGGGCTGGATATTCCTAAATTATGAATAAATTCCCCAGAATATTAGATGTAGGGTAACTCAGGTCTCAGGTGTGCAAGGTCATCCTCAGAAGAGCCTTGCATTAACAAGTGCCTGTTTATTGTAGCTTTACACCTAAATTCCCTGGTGAGGAGCCCAAAGTTATACAGGATCAACCTGGGCATTGGAAAACCTGTGGAGCTGTTAAGATCTCCTGAGTCCTGGTAACACCCCTAAATTTAGGCCTCTGCACCATCCCTGAGCTTGTGCAGCAGCACACAAGGTTCTTATTTCTCCAATTAGTTTCATTTGTGCTCTGGTGAATTTTTTCACATTTCTCTCCAGCCAAAGCAGAAAGATGAGACTCCCACTGCACCTTCCTTTTTATGGAAAGACTGACCTGGCGCCCAGATTTCTTGGGGAAAAACAGCTGGCATGAGGCTCTGCAGAGGAACAGAACTTTTGTCCCTGCAGAGGACTACTCAAATTTCATTCAAGGTACAGCTTTGGTGCTGTATGAAACAGGGAGATCCCATTTCAGCTCCTCACTGCCAAGCCCTGAGTTCACAAAAGCCGCTGCCGAGCAGGAGCGCAGTCCAGGGGGGCAGGGACAGGGGCTGGGGATGATGTTTTTGGATGGCTACATGATCAACGCTGCCAGCTGGCCTGTGCACAAAGCACAGAGACCCAGGAGACCCCACAAAGCCCTTGCCAGCTCCATCCAGGTGGTTCCCAAACTGGCACCCTGAAAGAGAGCGGGATTAGCTGGCTAAGGCACCTTAAAGGAGCCCTCCACCTCAAAGATCAAAGGCACGCTGGCTCCGGGGCTCTGGTTACACCTGCCTCCCTTGTGGGCATCCCTTACAAAAGGATTTGGGCTGGGGGATTTGCTCAGGTGCATTTCACAGTGTTCACCAAAAAAAACCCCAATACAACCCCCAAATACCCTTTTGTCCCTGGCCACAAAGCAGGGAGCCGTGCTTGGCATGTAATGCAAGGGGACAGCAATGAGAGCAAGGAGCAGTGCCAGGTGCTCAGAGAGCACCTCTGAAACATGAGACACCCTGTGCAGCTCAAAGGACTCTCTCCTCTCCTCCACCTCCAGCAGCTGGGAGAGCAAAGCTTCCTCACTGCTGGGGCAGCCCCAGCACCTCCCTGCAGGGCTGCCTCACAAGCAGGTGACACTTCTGCCTCTTGGCAGGACACTGCTGCCCCTACTGAACCCCTTATCCATGTCTCACCCTCATCCCAGAAAGAAGCCAGTGGCTTCAAAGAGTTTGCAGTCTCCTTGCAGAGCTCAGGATGCTCGACTTCCCCATCTCAGTAGCAGTGGTGACCTTCCCCTTGCTCCTCTTTACTCCTCCTTTTCTCCAGCCAATGCAAACACACAGCAGGGCTGGAGCTTCTCACCTGTGCTCCTTGGACCATTTCAGGAAGGGGACAGGGAACAAACAGAATCAGGGATGAGAAGAAAGCTAGGCCTAGCACTGATGTGGCTGCCCAAAGGTCAAACACATTCATCCTTTTATTGGCATTGAGAATTGACACCGGTTTGATAAAAGCAATCTGGTCACTGTCTAAATTCTGCTGTGGCCACACATGGCCTGGCTAAGAAACCCTCGGATGCACAGACTGGCTGAAGTGCAGGGAAGCTGAGCAAGCTGATATCCTTTCTCCTGAGCTCTGGGTTCTGGGTTTGGCCTCCTTCCAGTCACAACAGTCTCGTGGCATCCATAGGATCAGCAGAAGCGCTGATGATCCCAAATCCCACTCCTCCTCAGCCGTCCCTGTGTGTTCACACCCCCAGCCTGGCAGCCAGCTCATGGCATTTGTAAGCCCTGTCAGGTTTGTACAGCACAGCAAAGGGGCTGTGGGGAACATTTCTTTTATTTATCAGATTCCATTTCACACTGGTGAACCATAAAATTACAACCACAGCTTTTCCCAGCCTGTTACGGATCTATGACATCTGTCTGTCTGTCTCTCTCCTACCCACATGGGTGCAACGTCATGGCAATAATGGATGTCCTGAAGGAGCAATTTCACCTCTGCTTCCCATGGATTACAGCCTGCCTCTTTCTGAAGCAGCAATCCCTGCCCCTGGTTTATTAACCCAGCAGCAGGCGTGGAGAAAAGCCCTCACCCACCCTGTCAGGAGAGTGGTTTCCTCAGCGTTTATGGAGAGCAGGAAATTAGGAATGTATTATCAAGCCAGCTGAGGATCAGGTTCAAATCTCACCAAAATAATAGCTGAGGAGGAGAGTTTCCTTCCAGCTGCCTGGGATTTTACCTAAGGAGAGCTGTAGATGTCCTGCTTTAATGCCAGCAGTTACAGTGTCACCTTTTTAGCTCGTGTTTCAGGAAAACACAAGAGTTCATGCCCCTGTTCCTTGATCTTCTCCAGAGGACACACAGATTTTATAGGTGTTTGTCCCAAAAGGAGGTGAAGGGAAAGCGAGGTTTAACACTTATCTCTTTTTTCAGCCATCACTCCCTGAATCAGCAACTCCAAACATCCTTCCCTGTCTGAAGATCTTATTTATACCTTTGGAAACAGAAATTGTCTGGGAAGAAGGGAACACAAGCCACGTAGGAGCACTGCTCAAATCCCTTCCTGGCCAGAGACCCACACCTGCACAATTTATTTAATCTCCAGTTCCCTCCATGCACCCAAAGCATCTCTGAAATGGACACAAACCCCACCCAGGACTCTTTCTGCCCACTCCTTATGAAGGGAGGTGGCACAAATGGGGATCAGGCTTTTTTTTTCCTATTCACAGCACAAGTTAGCTCCTATTTGCAGCTCCCAAGGATGCTGTGAAGCTCCAGGACTGGTGGGATTGCCTGGTGCTAATGGGGGATGCTTAGAAAAGCGTGTTCTGAATCCCTGGAAGCATTTAGCTCAGCCAGTTTGTTTTCCTAAAAGATATGAAATATTGCTGAGCTGAGGGCTCAGAGCAGACATCTCCCTGAGGAGCTCTGTGACCTGAGTTATGCAGATCGCATTAGACAATCACACCGGTCTCTTTTAGCTTTCAATTCCATGAATTTATAAGTAGTCACCAAATAGTTCCAACCATAATTGTCAGCCCGGCTGAAAAGAGCTTAGCTAGGCACACAGGCTTTATGTGAAGTGAAAAGTTTTCATTATTATTATTATTATTATTTTTATTGCAGACGGGTTTCGTCCCGCTCAGCTTTAAACTCCATTTTCTCCATCAGGATGCAGATTTCACAAGACAAGTTGCCTGACCCAGTGACCAGGCCTGTAATGGGACTGGGTCATTAATTGCCATATTTGCCAGACAAGGATGAATTGCCTCTTCCAGATGAGCCACACAGACAGCAGAGATGAAGTTTTCCATCGCCCTAGATGTGTTTTGTATTCTGCTGATGCATAAACATCCCAGCAATTAGCTTGCTGTGTTAGGGCTCCCTTTTCCACATCATTTTCCTGAGGATTTGTATCAGAGTTTTTGTGGGCTGTTGGCAGCACGGGCTTTTAAGACAATTCACAGGGAAATAACGACTTAAAGGGTGGTCAGACATTGGAGCACGCTGCCCAGGGGATGGAATCACATCCCTGGAAGTGTTCAAAAAACACCTGGATGTGGCACCTGGGGACATGGCTGAGTGTTGGCCTTGGCAGTGCTGGGTTAATGGTTGGACTCGATGACCTTGGAGGTTTTTTCCAACCTGAATTATTCTGTGATTCTGTGGCAATTCCAGCACCCTCAAATATTAGTGCATGAATCTGAATTCTTTGCTGTTTTGGAGTGTATTACAGATTTAGTGCATCTGTGATGCTGGAAACTCTGGGAAAGAGGAGGGTGTTGATTGATGGTGTAAAAGGAATTTACCAAGTTGAGAGGAATTAATTGAATTCCCTCTGATTAGACCAGGGAGCTGTGCCTCAAAAAAGCCCCTACTCCTCTCCTACTGATTTCATACAATCACAGAATGGTTTGGGTTGGAAGGGACCTTCAAGCTCATCTCATTCCAACCCCTGCCATGGGAAGGGACACCTTCCACTATCCCAGGTTGCTCCAAGCCCTGTCCAACCTGGTCTTGGAAACTTCCAGGGATGGGGCAGCCACAGTTTCTCATTTCCTCCAAGAAATTGGTCTGTAGTATCAGTGAGACCATCACTGGTAGTTCCTACAACTTGACCTCAGCTGAATTCCTAAATTCAAAATCAGAGTAGCCCATTAAAAATCATCAAAATTGGTTCTTTGAATACAGACTGAACAGCTCCCCCAGATCATGTCTGCAGAAATCATAATCCTTTCATAAAATAATCTAATGAATTAATTTTCCTATGGCTCGAGACAGGTCAGATCTCAGTAAAATTCCATTTCACCAGAACATTCAGACACAGTTGAGGATCAGCTTCTCCATTTCCTTGGCTTTGTTTGTGATTTTTTTTTTTAAATTTATTTTTCCATACAATTTGTCGAGCAGAAGTTGATGCACGGCCTTTCTTGCAAAGGATAGCTCAGAGACCAATTAGTCAACCCAGGGACTGGCAAACTCCTCCTAGCACAACGGCAGGACTGCCACAAAATGGCAGCTAAACAAAGATCTATCTAGCTTTTAGAAATATTAACCTTTTTATTGACACTGCCATCTATCAGGAGGTTGATTCTCTGAATGACAAGGTGGGAGCAGCCAAAAGCAGAGCTGAAGCCACCAGCTCCCCCACCACCCC
This sequence comes from Corvus moneduloides, assembly GCF_009650955.1. Classification (NCBI taxonomy): domain Eukaryota; kingdom Metazoa; phylum Chordata; class Aves; order Passeriformes; family Corvidae; genus Corvus; species Corvus moneduloides. The sequence goes on from NC_045479.1 coordinate 72,228,691, forward strand.
ACAGATGGGGAGCAAATGCCCAGGGGTGCTTTTAGGCATAAAGACTCACTAAGAAACCATTTTGGCAAAATAACGGAGATTAAAGCATGATTTAGAAGTTCAGTTTATATCAAATGCTCCCTTAATTACTTAGAAATTGACAGATTCAATAAAACCTAATATCCAGCCCTCTCTGTCTCCTATTTCTGCTGTCAACTACAGCCAGATGCTTCATAAAAGGTGAAAATGTCCTACAAAAAGGGCCTTGTATTAGGTATCTGCATTTTCTAACACCTAGAGAATGGTTTATAATCTGAATAACTTAAGACTTCTAAATGTCCAGAATGTCTAGGCAGTTTGTTTTTTTTTTTTTTTTCAATTAAAAATCACATTAAAGCATTAAGCTGCAAAATGCTTCATTTGTGGAGGGTTATTTTTCCTGCCTTTGCTTGCAAATGCATCTCCAGGAATGTTGTTTAGAATGAAAGCTTGAGGATTAAAGAATAAATAACCACCTTAGTCCTTGTCCTGGGGAAATTCTCTCCAACAATGGAGAGAATCATTGCCAGGACCCACTGCATCGGCTGAAATTACACTTCCACGGGGAGGTGCTGGTTCACAGAATTCAGTCCATCGAGCACTGACAGATTGCAAGGAGCTGTTTTTAGGCTCAGCACACCAGAGAGGAGGCAAAAAACTTGTAATTTGCAAGTTGTGCACCTGAACTTAGAAATGCTGAGCTGGTTTTGGAGCAATAAGAATAACCTTTTTCCAAATAAACCTTTCCTCCAGAAAGGAATTAGAGGATCAGGTGTTCTGCTGGAAATATCTGTGGTAGCAGTTTATCTGGGACAGTTGGAGGGGTAGGAGGTGAGAAGGAACTCGGACCCAAAGCACAGGAGCTGAAGGGTCTGAGGCAGAATAATCCTCCAGAGATCACGATTTGGATAAATATGTATGAACCAGCATTAATAAACCATTAATGAGCAGAAGTCTGGGAGATCTCTCTGCAGATCCTGTCCCTGCTTGGGAAATCATTGTCTCTAAGAGACCACTGAAACCCTGGATTTCACATTTTGAGAGGCAGAAATGCTGAGTGAAGACAATTAATTTTCACCCTTCATGAGAGAAAAGGTGAGATCAAGGGATGTTCTTCAGGTTGTCCACCAAAAGGAGGGAAATTAAAGCATCTCCTTGTTGTTAGACAAGAATTCCCAGGCTTGATAAACAAAGCTGAATTCCCAGAGCATCCTTGAGCTCCTCCCGCTGCCGGATGTTGATAAGCTGAGGACAAACCCCATGGATTATTGGGAAATGAGGGGTGTCAGAGTGCAGCTCCACCTTTACCAAACTGGTTAAAACAGGGGGAAAAAACAGGAGAAACATATAAAGAAGTTCCAAAAACAGGGAAGTGAGACATGGTGGCTCTGATAAAAGTCCCGAGTCTTCCTCCATGCCTCCTCTGTATCCTGGATGTGGGAACTGCATCCAAACCAGAGTCAGACAAAATCAGACTCAGATTTGATTTTCAGCTTTTACCTTTTCTGCTTTGTTTTCTCCAGGTCCCTGCAACCACTATTTCTTCATCCAGCAGGACTGAGAACTGGAATCTCCTCAGTGTTGTTTCTGGGGCAGGATCTCACCTGTCTGTGGGAGCTCAGGCTTGGGGAGTTGTTCCATCCTTTTCAGAGGTAAAAAACATCGGCCTCAAAAGAGGGATTTGCTAGAGAAGCTGTTCTGCTCTTTTCTCCCTTTTTATTTTTTCCCAGTTAAACTTTAAGGAAAGGCTGAGGATTGCAAATGTGATATTTGGCTAGGAAAGATTCCAGCATGAGGAACCACCACTCTTCCTGTTGGTTCGAAAAGACCAGTCTATTTAAGGTTCAAAACCATATGTTGTTCTCCCCACTGCAGCTCCATCCCTTTTGTTGCCTGGCTGCCAGCGAGAGGATGCCACTTTCCTTCATCTGGCTCAAACCCATGGTGTTGCTGATGGTACATCACGGATTATTCCCTAAATCTTGGTTGTGTGACGATGTGACATCTCAACAGAACTCCCTGCCAATGCTGTGTCAAAAATACTCCCAGCTGATGCCACTGTCACATTTGCCTGGGAAATCACTGCTGTCTTTGAAAACAGGAAAAGGGCAAGCAAATAAACCTCGTCCTACACAGCTCCCTCCTCTGATCCTGTTACCTGCTGGTGTCCTCAGAAATTAAACCCAGCTTCCTGGGTCAGGGGTATTATGTCTTGCACCTGCTGAATCCAAAAAAATCCCAGATTTGATTGGCAAAATCTTCACATCCTGGGGTGTGGGAGACCCACTTCTTTGTTCCTCACCATGGAATCGTTAAGGTGGGAAAAGGCCTCCAAGACCATCAAATCCAATCTTCAGTCAAAATACCCCTATATCCACTAAACCACAGGGTGAAGTGCCAGATATGCTCAGTTTTTGAATGTTTCCAGTGATGGTGATTCCACCACTGCCTTTGGCAACCTGTTCCAATGCTTAACCACTCTTTCAGTGAAGAAATTTTGTCTAATATTCCACACGAACCTCCCCTGGATTCAACAACTCGAAGCTGTTTCCTCTCGGGCTTTCACTTACCTGGGAGAAAAGCCTGGCCCACTGAGCCCAGCTTGCCACAGCCTCCTTCCAGGTAGTTGTAGGGTGTAATAAAGTCTTCCCTGAGCACCCTTTTCTCCAGAGAAGAATAGGAATTCTTGTTTCTGCCAGCAACATCCTCAGCAAAAAGCCCCACATCTTTTGCTGAAGGTTCCTCGTGCCTGAAGGTGGAAACTGAATGAAGTCCCACCTCTCATACTCATAGTAGAAGCAGAACTACTACTGTGAGTAGGACTTGTGCTACTTCATCTGCATTTCTCACCCATTCTTAATCAAAAAGAGGGTTCAGCTGACGAGTGGACACTAATGACAGCCAAAGCCATCACTGCAGACATGGTTCAGGTACATGAACTCCACCAGTTTTGGAGGAAACGAGCACACACACGTGAGTAAAGTCTCGAGTAACAACATTTTAGCAGGTCTCAGATGACACAGGAGAGCTGCAGAAATGTCGAACCTAACCCCATTATTCAAAAATAGGAGCACGCGATTAGACAGGCAATTATACACCGAGGAGCTTAACATGAATTGTGGGTAAAAATATCAGAAACAATTTTTCAGGATTTAGTGAGGGAAGCACCTTGTAAAGCATAATTGGATTAGAGGAGACAGCCAGCATGGATTTACAAGCAGGAGGTCTTTTGCTTAACTAACTTGTGGGGAGTTCTTTGAAGCTGCAGCATTACTGCCAAGGTAGGCAAGGGAAATGTAATAGATGTTATGCACTGAGATTTCCCAAAAGCAATTGGAGAAGTTGTACAGTGAGATTATCAGCTAATGGAAGCGGCCGTGCTGCAAAAGTGGGCTGGCTTAGAAAAATGGCTCAGAAGCAGATAGCAGCCAGTGTGTGGGCTGGCTTGCCATGTTCACTCTCAACCTCAAAAGGGAGTGATTTAAGTGCTTGGCCTGGGGAAGAAGGAGGTGGAGGGCTTCAGGCTTGGAGATCTCTTCTGCTCAGATTTCAGAGAGCTCCCAGCCTTTTGCAGTGTGTGAGTCTCCCAGCAGAGCTCGGTTTATCAGTCCCCAGGATGGGGACAGCCCAGGGAGATCATTCCTCCTCAAGAAAGAGGGACAGTTCAAAGGCAGCCCGGCTGCACAGCCTGCTTACAGAAGGAAACCCAATCTTCCTTGCCCTGAATGACTGAGGAAACTAAGGCACAAGCAGGAAAAGATGCTTGATCTTACCCAAATCAGTGGCAAAAGGAGCACAGATCCCTCTGGCTCGTGTTGCCACACTGCCCATTCAAAGCAGAGGATTTTTGTGCATGTGCAGGGTGAGCACAGCCTGTCCTTGCCACAGGAGAGGCCAACCCCACAGGGAAAGTGGAAAGGTTTTGGGAAAGATGGACGCTTCAAAGAGTGGGCAGAGGGGGTCGTGGCAGTAGGCACAGGGCCCTGCAGCAGGAGATGCTCTGCTCTCAGCCCCTCAGCTGCAGCCAGAGACAAATTTCATGGAGTTACAGAGTGGTTTGGGTTGGAAAGGACCTCAAAGATCATCCAGTGCCATCCCCTGTCATGGGCAGGGACACTTTCCACTATCCCAGGTTACTCCAACCTGGCCTTGGAAACTTCCAGCTTCTCTGGGCAACCTGTGCCAGGGCCTCACCACCCTCCCAGCCCAGAATTCCCTTCTAAATCCAAATGTAAATCTCTGCTCTTTCAGTTTTAAACCATTTGCTATCAGGATGTGTCCTGTAAAAAGCCACTCTCCCTCTTTCTTATAAGCTCCCTTCAAGTAGTGAAAAGCCACAATCAGGTCTGCCCAGAGCCTTCTCTTCTCCAGGCTGGACACCCCCAGCTCTCCCAGCCTGTCTCCAGAGCAGAGGGAGCATCTCTGTGGCCTCCTCTAAGATCTGTGGATTTCCATCAAGAGGATGTTAAAGGAGAGGGATCTGAGGGACCAGATTTATATCCCAGTTCCCAAAGCTCTTCCCAGGAGCCAGCTGTTCCCTGTGTTCCTTTTCCACACCATATCTCAGTAGCAAGCAACACTTTGCTCCCAGCTCCAGCTGCTTTTCTTGGCTGCCCTTGGAGCCTCCAGAGCTGACAACATTGGAATCCAGGTTCAGGGCAGCCCTGCTGCCATCCAACAGCAACGGGATCAGCACATTCCCAGGGACTCTGCAAGGCTTTTATGGGATGCCCTGCTCCAGCTATCAGGCCTCACCCTGCCTCTCTCCTCCTCTAGCACTGTGGCTGTCATCCACGTCATTCCTCCCGGCATCCTCCTTCCCTTATTCCCTCTTCCCACCTTCCCCCAGACCATGACCCACGTTTGTTATGGATCATTGTATTTACAAAGCTTAAGCTGAAAATCAATTTTAATTACCAAAATCAGATTGCTGTATCAATAAATCACTGGGGGCCCCTCGGAGACATGGACAGAAGGTTGCACCTGGATCTGGAGGGAAGGAGAGATAATGGCTCATTTTCCCATCGGGCCCCTCCCTGCATTCAGTGGACAGGATTCATCAGTGTCATTACCTTTTGTATTGATATGCAAAGAGGTATAAAAGGGACATGAATAAAACTGGAACCAGTTTTATACAAATAATGTTGGCTGAAACTTGATTTACCAGTGACCTCCTGACCAGAGCTTTTGAAAAAAAAATATTTAGGATAGTTGTGATTATCCATCACCATTTCTACCAGAGTCACTCTTACTTGAACGTGTGCTGCTTCAAGGGATTTTCTTCTTTCTATTCCAGCATTTTTCAAGACAGGCCCAAAGGTGGAAGAGGAAAGAGGCTCCAACACAGAAGGGGGGCTGGGATACGGGGCATCCCAAAAGGTAGTTGGCTCCTGCACCATGATGGATAAACACTCCTTCAGGCCCTCTTGGAGAGGCCACCACAGCCAAACCAAGCCTAATTTGACAATTATTTTGGCACCTTCGTGTCCAGATCCACAAAGGGATGTAGAAGGTTGCTGTCATCAAAGAGAAGAAAAAAGCTTAAATAATCAGAGATCAGCCCACAGCAGAAAGCCATGATCACACCAACCATCTGAGACAGACACAAGCATTTCACTGCTCTTCTCAACCCCAGACCCTTTCCCTGGACATTTCTGAGCACTTGGGGCTGAGCCCTTTGGGAATCTACAAACCCTGGGGATTTATATAAATTTGCCTCTCCTGAGAAAAGTCTAATTAAAATAAAAGCTTGAATTTTGTTGGGTTTTTTTTGGTTTTTTTTTTTCACTGATGCATAACTGCCAAGGACTTTCTGCATTTTCCCTCGCAAAATTAGTCCAAGTCTGGCAAGGCCAAGTGTGAGGGACAGATAGAAAATTGTCTTCAGAGAGCTCCAAAAGCACCTGGGAGCAGACACACATTGTCTTATCCATCAAAGTTGTTCTCCTTTGACTCTCATTCCCCTCTGGTGGATACATCAGGCAGGGCACCAGGGAGCAAATAACAATAAATTGGAATATAATGGAATAAATGGTGACCCTCACCTCAGACACCCATCAAACCCTGGAGAAACATATAAAGCAGTTCCAAAAAGAGAGAGGTAAGAGATGGTGAATTTGAGAAAAGCCCAGAGTCTTCCTCCATCCCCCCTCCTGCATCCTGGATGTGGGAACTGCATCCAGACCAGAGGGAGTCAGACAAAATCAGACTCAGATGGAGAAAACAAAGCTCCTGTGAGGAAAAAGAGCTTCCTTGGCAGTCAACAGAGGCATTTCTTGCAAACAAACCTCTTTTATCTCCCTGATACTTTTATGAGCACCCAGTTGATGCTGCCAGAGAAATGCGGTCAGCAGGGGCCAAGCCAGACCTTCACAGTGGAGCTGATAACAGCTCCTGGCTGGATCTCTGGCAGTTTCCTCTAGTGCTAAACCCTCAGGAGTTATTAGAGGTGATAAGTTCCCCCTCAAAGCCCATCTTTTCTTGTTGCATCTTCCCCTGTTCACCCTGCATGGATGACACAGAGCTGAGCCCTTCCTGGATGCGGCTTCCAGGACCTGCGTGCCTTTTTTCTGTGACCTCACAAGGCCATCTTAGTGCTCTGCCTTATAAAGCACAAGAATTTTGACCAACTGAGCCTCGATTTGGGGCAGGAACACTTCCTGAGTGAATCAGGGTGCAGGAGGACAGGGAAAACCCAATCCTGTGTCAGTAAGACCCAAGTGGAGATGAGCTGGACCACAGGAACAAGGCGGATCCTTGGCCATCTCTGCTGGGCCTGGTGTTTTTCCAAACACAACTCTCCTGCCCTTTTTCCACTGTGGGTGGCAGCAGGAATGCCAGCTGTTGGAAGTCTGTGTGCTTTTCACCCACCCACAGCTCCACGTGTCCTCTCCCAACGCTCGAGCCTGGTGCACAAGGAGGAATTTTCCGGGAACTTGCAGCTCTGAGTGACTGCAAGGGAGGATGACTCTGCTCTTCCACAGATGGTCCCTATTGCCATGGTCTCCTTTCCAGAGTGCATTTCTGTGCTCAGGGCCCTTCCAAGATGCTAATATTAGCCAGGCACTCCGTCCTCATGCTTACCATGGAAGTTTTACTGGAGGCACCTGCAGAAAGAGGCCAAAGGTTTGCTGGATGGTTGAAAAGAGCTTTGGGCCTGAAATATGAGTTCTTAAACACTTCTCCCACACACTCAAACTCAGGAGGGAGACGAATTTTCTCTTTTATCTTCCTAACAACCCTAAAGCCTAGCAAGGGACCAGCAGGTGGAATAATGGTTCTTCCGTGTTTGAGGACTTATAGACATGGCATTTGGGGACATTGTTTAGTAGTGGCCTTGGAAATGCTCTGTTAATGGTTGGACTTGATGACCTTGGAGGTCTTTTCCAACCTAAACAATTCTTTGATTCTGTAGAAAAAGAAATCTAAAGAGTTTCTGGGTTTGGTTGGTTTGGTTTGTTTTTTTCTGGTTTGAGTTTGTTTGGTTTTTTTTTTTTTTTTTTACTTTAATAAATTTACACAGAGACAGAATTTTTTTCTTACTGCAAAAACAGAGAAAAAGAGTAAGAACTGACATAAATTTGGTCTCATTGTCTTCCCCGAACAATGACAGTCAATTTTTGTCTATAAATAAAAGACTGATATTAAGAGGGAGACAAATGCATTCATGCAAAATTTTGAATGAGGTAAAAAAAAAAGGCACAATTGTCTCTGTGACCAAAAATATATGTCTTGGTTGGTGCCTCCAGAGCATCCTTTTGCATACAGATGCTGATTTCTTGCATATGTAACTCATCACCCAGCAACTGCCTCCACAGCACATACGTATTTTACATATTTTTTCAAGTGGCTGAACATTTGACCCAAAGATTCCTTATGAAGGCAGGGCAGTTGTCTGTTGGTTGGGTTATTTTGGTTTTTTATTTTTTTATGATAATGACGCAAAAAAGAAAAAAGAAAGAGAAAAATGGGGAAAAGTTGGACTCTTCCATTTTTCTGCGTGAGGTTATCATGACATGTGGACAGGTCAGAACAATCATCTTTGCAGGAATAGCATCCAAATAATGAGATTACAACTAATGGCTTCTTTTCTCTTTGCTTTTGCTGAAGTTTCAGTAGTTCAGTCCCCATTTTGGTTTCCTGCTTCAGCTGAAGGATATCCTTGCTACTTTGCAGGGAAGTTTTACTTAGGGATGGTGGTTTTTACCATTTTTAGGCATTATTCTGGTTATCAGCATGGGGATTGTTTTATTATCCAAACATGTACAGTGGTGTCAGCAAAGCCCCCTCTGCAGAAACCTTAAAACTTCTTTAGGGTGCCTTGATGCAAGATGTCACAATCTTTTAAATGCTGACCATCCTCTTCAGGATGCCTTTGGATTTGGACTTTAAACCTCACTTGAGCTGGCTCTCAAGACAAGAATTTTGCTGGCCTTCAAGTAGGTGTTTTCTAGCCCAGAACGGACATCTTGATGTGTCCCCATGGTGGAGACACATTAAAAAGACCTGAGCCCTTCTTACCCTTTGCTCTGTTCCAAAGAGGAGGTCATTCAGGGAAGTCCCTGGTTTGATTTGGGTTTTTTTTGGTTAGGAGACTACCACAGTCCACTCCCACCTTGCAGTATTGAAGCCTTATCAGATCCTGTGGGTATTTTTGGGAAATAGGGATCACCAGACTGAACTGTCTCAGCTCATTCCCCAAAAGAAGATCCTCTCAAACATCTTCCTCTGGTGCCTTGCACATCCAAACCTGGAGGGGATGCACCAGGAAATTAATTCTGCCAAAGGGGATAAATGCAATGCCCACTCACTTCTGCTTTCACTGACAAGCAGGGGAAAAGGAACTGAGCTGGAATCTCTTGTGCAGGGACAGAGGGGAGATCAACGAGACGTGACACTGCGGTCCCAGACAGAAAACCACATCCAGTGTCACACTGCACACAACTCCCACTCATTCCACCATCTCCTCCTTATCCTGGCTCCATTTCAGTGATGGGTCAGTTAATTTTCCTCCTGGCCATGATCAAAAGTGAGGCCCAGGCATGGTTATAGATCTGATTTGGCAAAGTCTTCTTAAAAGAAACAATCCCTGGAGCAGTCTGAGCTCCTGAAGAACACTCGGGCTGTCTGACAGCTGATGCTGTTTTATGCACTCAGCCATCCTTTCATTCACCAGAAATGTATTGCATTAAGATTTATTAAATTACATTTATTAAATTAAGAAATAAACTTGAAGCGAGCTGCCTCCATTTGCATAATGGGAGGCTGTGCAGCAGATGGGGAATGGGGACCGTGGGCAGGCAGCACCACACAGGAGCCTGCAAGTTTGGGAGATGAATATCCTCCAGAACACTCTCCCAGTTGTCTCTGAATGGAAAATAACCACAATTTCCATGGACTAGGTGGTGACAGCAGGGTCAGTGGCAGGGGACAATGAGCAAACTCCTGGACCCCAGCTGGCTGGGACAACCTTATCTATTCAGCTTGCTCATCTGGAGCTGGCTCATATTCCCAAACAAACCTTTGGAGGACTTCTGGAAAAGCGTAGCAAATACAAACAAATGTAATTTCCCCAAGAGGGCAAATGTTGCCCAGATACTCACACAACCCTGCATAAATAAAGCTGGCAGTGATTTCAGCTCCAATTCAGCAAAGTGGAGGAGAACTGCTGGCCAAGGGAAGTCCTAGGTCTCCTTTTAATTGATTTGTTAATTTTGATACCTAGAAATTACCTCATCATCACCTGATCAGTGTCTGGTTAAATAACAAAGCCTGGAAGACAAACAAGGAAAGACTCCTGGGGCAGCAGAGAAAGCTGATGAAATTAGGAGCAATTTATGCTTCATAATCCTGAGCCTGCTTTAATAAACGGTTTCACGCCAGGTAAAGATCCTGTTGGTGGCATGAATTGCTCTAGCTCAACACAGAGGCAATCCCAGCAAGACTTCCAAGAATCTTGGGCATTAGTCAATTATTTACCTGATTAACAGATTCCCTGTTAAGCTGCATATCAGGTATTTATCACTGAAATTAACTTAGAGAAATGAGTGCACAATTGCAAGGGATTGCTCAGAGCCAGCTGGAGAGACGTGGAATGAGATGCTGCAGGGATAAAACATCTGTAACCCAGCTTGTCCTGGATCCACTTCCTTGCGGCTGATCCCATCCCAGAACTCCAGGGGATCAAGCTTAGAGGATTGCTTGTGCTGAGCCAGATGTGGGTTATCACAAAATGGCCTGGAAGGAACCTCAGAGATCACCCAGCTCCACCCCCCTGCCATGGGCAGAGGCACAGGGAACCTTTGGATACCAGATCCAGGAGGATGGGAAAAGGGACAGAGCAGGCAGAGAAGAAAAAAAGAGAGATGAGCATCAGGTGAGGGTAAACAGCTCAAGAAAGTAACAGCAAGGCCTGGAGGCCAGGGGTCAAGTGAGGCAGTGAGGTCCAAGGATGCAAATTAACCATTGACCTGATTTTCTGCATTTCCACCAAGGCCATCCAGCACATTGGGGAATTGGGCCACGTCTGTTCCATCGACAGAAGGGGGTTTTGATTTTGATTTTATGGTGTCTTTTTTCTGGTCTAAGTAAAACCGAAGACTTCCTTCTCCCATGGGAGGGTTTTTAACTGTCTCCTACCTATTGCTGAATTCCAGAGCTCACTGATCATCAAACAACCCTTCCCGCACAAAAAGCTGTTCATTAATGATCTCCAGGAGAAACAAATCAGATCTTGCTCATTGATTTGAACCTAAACTGGCCACGAAGGTAGAATTAAGATCAGCTGTGGAGAAGTGGTCAGACCTACATCAGCAAATCGTTAGTCAGGGGTGGTCGAGTCCTGAACTGGTTAAACCACAGATCCACAGTGGTGAGAGGCTGCGGAGAACTTCTCCTGACACCTCTGTGCCCCGCAGAGCTGGCACTGGGTGGACTTTGGAGTTGAAAGTCCCCAGCCCCGGACTATGGAGCATCTGGTGTGCAGATCTCCCTGGTGCTAATTCCTCACAGATCAGCCTTCATTAGAGAAAATACCTGACAAGTTGCAGCTCCTGCATTCCTTCTTCGGAGTTATATTTAGATCCCTGGTTTAGCTGTATCCTTGTGTTTATTCCCCCAGGCACGTGTTACAGCCAGCTCCAAAATGCTGATATGCTCTAGGTGTTGGTGACAAGATGTAAATCCTGCAGGGCTGCTTTAGCAAATGCTGTTTGCACAAGTTTTGCAGTCCCCATCCCAGGGAAAGATTTGCTTGCATTGCTTTCCTTTTATTTCCATTTATTCAGTTTAGTAAGACTATCATAAACCAGTAAAAGCAAAGGAAAACTCTGTTCTTCCATGCACTAAGTCTCAAACCTCAATTTTCATTGGTTTCTCCTCTTAAAACATAGTAAAAATGTCACTTTCATCACCAGAGTTCACACACTGTGGGGCAAAACTTTAGCACTATAAATTGTATATTTGAGTTCAGTGCTCATCCAAGACCACCAGTTTATGTGTCCACAGAAGTTGTTAGACTTTGGACTTGTCTGCCCACAAGCTTTACATGAATTTAATTCAAACTAACATATTTCAACCAGAATTTACTTTCAACTAGCATATTTCAACCAGAGCATTTTGTTCGTTGACTTTTATTTCAGTTTAAAACTTTATTTTGTGTTTTTTTAGCTGAGCTACTACTCTGCATCACACAACAGCAGCTAAACAGACACAGAAACTATGAATAAATAAATAGAACAGCATCATAAAAAATGCTGAGCAGATCTAAACACACCAGTTTAAAAATGGACCCTGGAATAAATCACAAGTGTCTGAGGATGTCTGCATTTTGATGTGGAACCTAGGAGTGCTTTGAACACCTCTTACTCTACTTTTTCTTGAGAAAATGATGGAAGATTCCATTCAGCTCTTGGGCAGAGCTGCTTGAAACTGATTCCCTGGAGAGAAGGAGCTGGGAGCCCAAGTTCAGCATGTGTGATTACACTATTTTCAAATGGATACTGGGCATCAACAGAGGAAGCCAGTCCTCTTCTGCTTAAAGGATCAGAAGAGAATCAGAAGAGACAACAGAACAGGATTCTTTGGGCAAATCAGGCATTTCTGGCCATCCTGGAAGCGCTGGCATGTGCATGTTGTCCCACAGCATTAAAATGAAATCCCAAACTCCCAGCATGTTTTAATGCGTGATTCACCACTTCCCCCATGGGTTTCTTTTCACGTGTTCCCCTCCAGGCTCAAAATCTCCGCTTCTGTGTGAAAACACCTCCAAGACAACCAATTTTTCAGGGGCAGCAATTTAAGGAAAAACAAGGAACGTGCCCCACAAATGAGCTGACATCTGTAACGCATGGCCCTTCCCAGAAAACTCATCCAAGAGAACCAAGCTGATGTCGGGAAGGCAATTCCTCTGCAGAGAGGGGAACGGAGCCAGTGCTTCCCTTCTGCCCAGCCTGACGTGCCCGTTCCTTGCGCAGTGCTGGGGATGTGGATCCATATGCAGTGGGCATCTGTTCCAGGAAAATGCGTTTCGGGGGGAGCTGTGCGAATTTGGGGATGCGGGAGCGCGAGACATGCCGCCGTGCCGTGGGGAGCCTCTGCCGTCGCGTCACGGGGCGCGTGGCACCGTGCGTACAAACCGTGCCACGCTCGCGGCACGGCACAGTGCCACAGGGATGGGCTGGAAGGGTGTTGGAGCAGGGTGTGGGTGTGCAGCTGTGGGTGTAGGGGGGCAGTGAGATGTGATGCCTGGGGAGACTCAGCCCCATCAGCGCTTTGCTTGTATTTCACCCATTTTGCAGCCTTTTTGTGCTCCGTGTTTTGTGGAGCCTCTGTCCGGTGTGTTTTATGAATGTGTGCGCTGGCTCAGGCACTGATGGAAGCATGGAATGGTTTGGGTTGGAAGAGAATTTAGTGATCATGTTCCAACCTCCTGGGAACATGGGGACACCTCCCACCATCCCAGGTTGCTCCATGCCCATCCAACCTGGTCTTAGACAATTTCAGAGATGGAGCAGCCACATCTTCTCTGGGAAATTTGTTCCAGGACCTCACCACCCTCATCATAAAGAATTCCTTCCCAGCCTCCCATCCATCCCTGCCCTCTGGCACTGGGAAGCCATTCCCTGTGTCCTGTCACTCCATGCCCTTGTCCCAAGTCCCTCTCCAGCTCTCCTGGAGCCCCTTTAGGCCCTGCAAGGGGCTCTAAGGACTCCCCAGACCCTTCTCTTCTCCAGGCTGAACACCCCAACTCTCTCTGCCTGCCTTCACAGGAGTCTCTGTTTGTAATCTAGATTGAGGTGTGTTCTTCAATCACCTGAATTCTGTAATAGTAATCTTCAAATACACATTAGAGACAGTGCTGCATCACCCCCCTGTCCCAGGCATGCACGTGCACTGTGCTCCAGATCCCGTGCAGTGTCCAACACCGGGGGATACTTGACAGGAAATAGTCCCCTAAAGTGCTGTCTGGTAAGAAAAACCCTATTTGAATATGCCCATGTCACCAACAGAGACACGGCGTGACATTTCCCCTGCCTAGAGGGAAAATATTTTATGCATTTGCACATTAGGTATGTTAAACAAGTCAAGGGAAAAGAAGATCCATCTTGCATCTGATCTCCAGGATGGGGATGGCAAAAGCAGCAGTCTGGAAAGCTCTGCATGCATGAGACACTCTGAACCTTCACTCTCTGTCTCACTCCTTCCAAAAAAATGTTATGAGCCATGGAGGAAGGCAGGAAGACAGGAAAAAAACCAGGTAAAACAAGTTGTGAATGTAAATATAAGTAATGAAAATGAAATTACAAAAAGACAAAGCTGTGAATGTGATCAGAGCAGCTGGGTGGTCACCCTACCCTGGCACTGTTGGTTGCCTCACTTCCATCTCATCCCTCACCTCCTGAGTGTCTTCTTCTCCTACAATGCCTGATGGATTGATGCTCTACTGTCAGAAATTACCTTTTCTAGCACAGACTACAAGGATGTCCATAGAACTCAGATTATGTGGGTCCAACTCCCATCTCAAACTCACCAACCATTTCCAACCCATCCCGTGCTCCTCTCTACCCCTGTCTTTGTGTATAAATTGTTAATGGAAGGGAACAGAATGGATTGAATTGCGACCTTTTATTGAATCAGCTCAAAATTGAATAAATCAGGCACAGTTTTGGGTTAGACTTGAATATCCACAATGGTTTTTTCCATTTCTTTTGTAGACATTTAAGCTGATTATTAGATCTGCTACAGGGTGATACTTCCATTTAACTCATTTTCTCTAAACACATTATCTGACTTGTAGATGTAGAAAAGTCCCCCCACATTTTCCTGTGGCATACACAGGCTATTTATCCCTGGTTTTCTTAATTATTATTCACAGCAAGCACTTGCTGCACGGCATTTTGGCATGTGCTGCTCGGACAGACTTGTCCAGCAAGAGCAGAATTAAAGCCCTTCCGTAGGTGCAGCATCAACAGATTTAAGATCCCTTCTTGGCTGAGGTATCCCACAGGAATATGATGACGTTTAGTAGCAGATGATGTCTGGAATACTGGGCAAGAGCAGGGGTCTCTTACATAGGATCCATCACTGCACATTCCAGTGTTTCAGCAGGATCCCCAGGAGAGGGGGAAAATAGTGGAAGGTTGAAAATGGGGACTGAGGGTTGTTTAATTTACCTTGTTTGATAAAAAGAGATGGTGGAGCAAGGGAGGTTAAGTCATGGATAAAGCCATGGATGGGAATTCAAAACTCACAAAAATAAGACCATCTTATGGTCTATGGAGTATCTTAGAGGGGGGCAGGATATCAGCCCCCAAAATGTGCTGCCTGGGCCACAATCAGACACCCAACAACCAGTCCAGTGACCCTGATGACCCTTTCAGATGGACAATTAGCCAGGAATGCCAGACTTTGGCTCCTGGCATGGTGAATAGAGAGAAGCAGTCCTGAAATACGTGGCTGGTTTGAAGAGAATTCTGACATTTCTCTGCTGGTTGTTGCAGGGTCTGGCAGCACTGAGGAGCAGCAGGCTGGGTTGTTGACGGTCCCTTAACATTATCACAGTTGGTGTGTCAAATATGGTTTGGGACTACCGAGAGATTTGAGAAATTCCTGCAGGGTTTGATCAAGAAACCCGTCTGCCAGGCTGGCCAGGTCCATGTGTCCATCCAGGACCCAGCAGGATGCTCTCTCTGGGACAGCTGTCCTGCAAAGGCTTCTGGAGTTTGTTGGAAAGTGAACCAGGACTGCTCAGCTCGGTGTGAAATCCCTGGCATTAAATGACATGGGCAGTGCAATCCCTGCTTCTGCAACAGATGGAGTGAATTCCAGGCCAGCCTCTGCTTTGCAAACACTCCCAGGAACAGCCTCCCCATCAGCAGCGCTGCTGCTGCTGCCACTGACTCACCACAGCATCCCAAACTCCACGGCACGGCCAAGCACAGACCGCTGGGAATGTCCTTGTCCCCATCCCAGTCGGCTCAGGCTGCATCCCAAAGGTCAAAGAGCCAAGTCCTTTGTTGTGAGAGATAGAAACAGCCCCATTCCCGCCAAAATATGGTCTGGGCCATCCCTCCTGGGAAAGTGGTGGGGAAATGGTGGATTTGAAAGCTCCTGGTTGTTTACAGCTCTTGGCTCTGCCTGATACTTTGAGTGCTGGATGAATCCCTCTGAATTCTGGGGTCAGAGCATCTTCCCTCCAGACAAGCTGCAGGATTTCCCTGTAGATCCATCACCAGGCACATACAAAGGGCTTCCAGCCCCCTCATTCCACCCTCACTGTCCCCACTACGTGAGGAATCCCTGAGCCATGACATGGACCGATCAATGAAGACACGCCCTGGGAACTCCCCATCACTGAGAGTTGTCATTGTCACCTGAGGACTCCTTCCTCCACCTCCTTGCTGCAAGATCAGAGCTTCTCCTCCTTTCTGAAGCGTTTTCTATAGGTGTAAGACACAGCTCTCAACAACTTCATCACTGCCCATCCCTCCCTGAAATTGGACCTTTCTGATGATGACAAATACCAGTCAGGGACACAAACGGTTTGGCTACAGGAACGAGATTTCATCCTGAAATAGTGCCAGAGTGAGGACAGTGTTCCCCCCACATCACACAGGGCAGCCAAGGAGCTGAGATTGAAGCAGGCTCTGGATTGGGCACCAGAGCTTCCCAAAACAACCAGGAAATGTGGGGTTTCATCTTCACTCTGTGGTAGAATCTGACATCTGCTGCGAAAAACTTCTTCCATGCACACCATCATTTATTTTTACAAATGGGTTTGCACTGTTGAATTCATAGAGACAGGTAAATGGGAAAAGTGTTTTGCACTACTGTAACATTTTTTAACCTACTCTCATCTTTTCTGTCCATATAGTAACTTCCATAATTTTTAAAGAAAGTTCAAAGTAAAAATAAAAGTAATTCTCCAAGTTTGAAGGTGGCCAATGCAGCATTCCAAGACCTTTCTTCCCCCTCTTTAATTTGACTCAAATCTGGAGCTTTCCCTGTCTAAGTCTGACCAGTTGCTATACAGACAATGCTCTAATAATTCAGTTTCGGACCAGAGAAAACTCTGTGCTTGGAGTTTCTCTTGCAGAATGTGTTCCTTTTTCCCCCACAAGTGAAATAAAGCAGCAGAAGAAATTAAATTATCAAATCCAACCTCAAAATAACTCCTGTAACAACTTGCTGCTGAACCAGGTGTTTGAACTCACACGCCAACACCCCAACACGTGCACGCACACAGAATCCAACTCCCAGCCCCTCCAGGTCTCCTTCTGTTCCAGTTTTCTGATCAAACTCACTTCAGGAATCATCAGTTTCATCTTCCCTCACCTACATCAACGTTTTTCCCTGTGTTCATGGTCATTACAGGCTTTTGTACCTTTTTGCTCCCTCTAGTTCCCTCTTCAAAGCCAATCCTTTCATTCCCACTCCATTGTTGCAGACGGACTCAGGACTTTTGACAAAGGAAAACGACAACTTTTATTACAATTCATCTCGTCCCCCTCTTTTTCCCTCCCTATCCGCTGGCCCAGAATCTGGCAGGAGCTGTGATGCTGCAGGTCAGCACTGAAGGCTGCCTGCCCTCCAGTTTACCTGAGCATTGCATGGAATTAATGGATATCACAGGAAGAACAAAGTGCATCCCAACATCAAGGGAAAGCTGTGAAAATCACACATCCAGTTCTCCTCGGAAAAAATCTCCATTTCTTTTTTTTGTGGGAAGATCAGTAGAGCTTACAAATGATCCATCCCTCCATACAGATATATTTGGAAACTACTATTTGCCCCAAAATAAATCTCTTTGCTGAGCAGAAAACCACCTGAGGACACACAGTAGTTTGCAATAATTTTATAAATATTAGGTGTCTTTGCCTCCTTATCATTATTCATCTCCTGGTGCCATGAAAGCACATAATAAAAATAATCATTAAAAAAAAATCTTAGTGAGGACTTTCTTCGGAAGAAAATGGATCATTTAAAAGCCTGACCTGTCAACCCAAGGGTGCAACCAATGGAAACTGGGTCAAAAATACAGAGCAAAAGTGTTCAGTGGGCACAGGAAATAATCCCAAAAACTGGGAGAATGTTGAAGCTGTACAAGGGTAGAAGATAGGGAAAAAAATTACAGTAAACAAATTTTCTCTTGTTATGTCTGCCAGTCCTATGAACTGGTATCAAACTGAAATTTGGATATTTCTGGGTTTTTTTTTCTCTCCTCTTATCAAAAGGACATTAAAGAAAAACAGCAATGAGAATGGTTCAAGTAGTCTGCAAAGGAAAAAATAATTCATTTTACTCTCCTGCAAGGAGGGGAAAGAAATGAAGTGCTATATTTAAAAGAGGGGAGAGTCAACATCTTTTTAAACAATAGTTTGCAGGACAGAATATGCATCCAAGATGCAAAAAAAATGCATTTAGAGGGTGGTTGTTCTCCAGAGTGGTTGAACTCCACAAAAACGTAGGCTCTTCCTTTCCAAGCAAACTGATTCCTCAAATAGCCCGACTTTGTTTTGTCCAGGGTTTTCTCTTTCCAGAGTACAATGAAGATCTCCCAGGGGAGAGCAGAAATACATTGAGTTTCTGCAGAGGGAAAAATCCCTTTGCACCCAAAGACCGGAGCCGATGATTTGCATGCTGGAAGCAGAGCCTTGCAAAGCCAGGCAGGGTTTCTGCTCTGGCTTTCCCAAAGTCAGCTCTTTTCCATATCCAGCAGTCCCACAGGACAAGAGCAGCAGCAGCAAAGCAAAGCTGAGCCCACACAGGCCTGAAATCCATCTAATTAGTCCACCTTTCCAGCCCGCTAATGGTGAATCCAAGCTGAATCCTAACTGGATTTTCCAGCAGCTCGGCTGTGAGGGGACGCTGCTCCCTGCTCCTTCTGTCCTTGAACAGCAGAAAGCCTGGACAGACACTTAAAGAGTGACAAACTGTGTCTGGACAGATTTGTCCTGCTTACCTAAGTTGAGTCCAGACAGAGGACAAATTAAATCACATTTATCTGCTCCTGCTGCTTGTCAGACCATCATTCCCTCTCTGCTTAGCGGGATAGTGTCACCCTGTCCTCTACAGAACCACACCAAATGAAGAGTCATGGGTGGAATGAACCCTGTCAGGATGAGGAGAAATGTGAAAATAATAAGTCTTAGAATTATGGGGCTTGCCTGGAAAAAGGTGAAGCATCAACAGCTCCAAGAACTCATCCAGCTGCCCTTGTTCCAGAAATAGTTATGCAATGGCTCTTTTGTCTTGGAGCTGGACACTCAGCACCAATGCCCACCTGGATTTCCCTTCTCCGTCCCACAAACAGGAACAGGCACCAACACATCCCACACACTCACAGGTACAGGCAGACACAGACACGGGGATAAAACGGAATGTGTGAAATGCCCGTGGCTGTGTAAACCAGCTGTCCATGCTCCGTCCTCGGAGAGCACAGAGACATGGGGAGGATGGGGGGAAGGATCCAGGGAAGGATTAGTGGAATCCTGGTACACACACCTAAGGAAGTGAGAGGGGTCTCAGCATAAAAATAACTCTGTCTCTCCATCGACTGCCAATGGAGTCTCAGGTAACAAATCAGATGAAAATCATCCCCTCAGAATCATCCCAGAATGGTTTGGGTTGGAAAGGACCTTAAAGCTCAACCAGTTCCACTCCCTGCTGTGGGCAGGGACACTTTCCACTATCCCAGGCTGCTCCTAGGCCTGTCCAACCTGGCCTTGGACACTTCCAGGGATCCAGGAGCATCCAAAACTTCTCTGGGCAACAAGAGATGTTTCCACTGTAGACAAAGGTTAATAGAGTTTTCCTTGGTGTGTCTCAGTTTCCTGGGAGCTGTTTCCATTCCAGCACAGGACACCAGAAGAATACCAAAGCCTGAGGTTTGCTGCCAAAATTCCAAATGCCTTTGAAGGACCATAACTGGTTTAAGTCTATTTCTATTCTACCTATAGAGCCTGAGGATCCAGTTAAAGAGGTGAAGCCATTAAATTTACAGGCATTTTAATTCTAAGCAATTATATAAACCCTGTCTGCTCGTAGAGAAAGCCTCCCTGTGTCAGAGCTAATATTAATTTTAAATCTCCAACCTTTTCAAATTAATGTGAAACTGTAAGTTTCCACATTCTTTGATTAAACATTCTGCTGTGTAATGACTACTTTATTATTTCCCCCCTCCAAATTACTGATTGTTGTCTTACATTACAGCCTCATCGGTACTTATTAAATTAACAAGACTTTGAAACACTTAATGAATCAAAACTCATCAAGTGTTTCCAAAGTTAATAACTAATCTAAAGATTCTTTTTTTTTTTTTCACTCTATATCTGCATGTGAAATTTATACATTCCCCACACAATCGCTGAAGTTCAGATGGTCCTAATCTCATGAAAGATTTATTACCCCATAGCTCAGTGATTTATTCAACGTTTGCTGGAGCAACACGTAGCATGTGTGAGGAAGGGAGGAGTGTCTCTATTTACTATTTCATTTCCAAGGCTTATTCCAAGTTCTTGGGACCCCTCCGTGTGTGTGTGTGTGTGTGTGTGTGTGTTTGCAGACTGGCGCTGAATAACAAATTTGTGGTTGTTGAATTGGAAGTTGAAACTGGGGGTGCACAAAGGATGGCCAAAATCCAGGGAAGAGTGACTGTATAGTGACAGGGACAGAATAATGGAGAAATTGTTCCTCTGTGTTCTAAAACGTAAAACCAAAAGGAAAAGGCTTTTTTCAGGATTGTGAAAAAGCACACAAGCCTTCCCATCAGATGTTGAGAGGAAAATTAATGATATAGGAGAGATATGCTTGGTAGATTTTTGGGAAAGGTATGGAGGTGCAGCATGAAACCCAGCAAGAACCAGTATGACACTGTCCTTATTCCCAGGCTGTTCAGCCTGGAGAAGGGAAGGCTCCAGGGAGAGCTTCGAGACCCTTCCAGGGCCTAAAGGGGCTCCAGGAGAGATGGAGAGGGACTGGGGACAAGGCATGGAGGGACAGGAGCCAGGGAATGGCTTCCCAGTGCCAGAGGGCAGGGCTGGATGGGAGATTGGGAATTGGGAATTGCTGGCTGGGAGGGTGGGGAGGGGCTGGGCTGGAATTCCCAGAGCAGCTGTGGCTGCCCCTGGATCCCTGGCAGTGTCCAAGGCCAGGCTGGACAGGGCTTGGAGCAGCCTGGGATGGTGGGAGGTGTCCCTGCCCATGGCAGGGGTGGAACTGGATGAGATTTAAGGTCCTTCCACCCCACACCATTCTGTGATTCTGTGAAGTCTTTTGAGAGCAATCCCTGGAGCAGAACCTGCTCCTGGGGGAACACCTTAGAGAGGAGAAAGCAGAGGTTTTCCAATAATCCAGTAACTCCAATTATTTCCAATAACTCAGTAACTCCAGCAGAGAGGTCTCCCAGTGAGCAGAGCACAGGGAAACGCCCTTCCTGCTCACCTGCACCCACAGAGCTTGGGAGAGGGGCTGGCTCTTAGGAGGGCTGAGAATGGAAATTACCAAGATGAGAAAGGGAAGAGGAAATGCAGGAATGGGAAGGGGAACAGCAGAGAGCTGGCAGGATGACCACAGCAGCACGTGTCAGTCTCCAGCATCAGAGCAGGCCCAGGTGCTCAGCTGCCCATATGGAGCCTCCTGCAACTCGAACAGGATTTATGCTCCGTCCATATAAATTGCATCTCTCTGCCAACAGTGTGATAAATGTACCCTACAAAGCTCCCTCAGGCCCCACTACCCTTTTTCCCCTGCCCTGCACCATCTCTGTTCTCAGCTACCTCGGGGCAGCTGGATTTGTGATTATCCACTCCAACACCCCATTAATCTCGGGCTCCCTTTTACACGTGTAGGAAGAGAAATCTTTGTGTAATGACACTGCTGTAAAACAGGGAGCCTGAAGTGCAGCCCTGCTCAGAAAGAGCTCACGAGCAGCTACAGGGGTTGTGATGAGAGACCAACGACCAGGCTGAGAGGAGAAATCCAACCCAGCCATATGGGGCGGGTGACAAAACCCATCAGGCGGATACGGGAGAGGGGAAATTCATCCGCAATTTGTGCTGCAGCAGCTGAGACCCGAGAGTGGCCTTTTAACTGGATTTTACACCAATTCTCTCTGATGCTTTGTGAGGAGAGAGGCAGGCGCAGAAGGGCCGTGGTTCAGCCCTGGAGGCAATTGTGGAGGAAAATGCAATTACATCTGGCTGCTGAACTTGCCCTTGCCTTCCCCTGGCTGCATGAGCTGTGCTCTCGCCTGGGAAAACACAGATGCAAAAGGAAGGGATTGGAATAGATGGCCCTCCCATTCCTATCAGTGACCCCATGCCCGGGCTCCCCATTCCCTGGAAAAATTTTCACACCGTTCCAACCACGGAATAATTGCAATCGGGGCAGGTGGACCTTGGCCCAACCCCCACTGCTCACCACATCTCACAGAAGATTCTTGTCCCACACTCTGGAGACATTTTAGAGCAGTTTCTCCACAGACTGCACTGGAATTCCACCCTTCCTCTCCTCACTTCTCCTCCTGTGTGCTCGTCAAGGTGTGGGAGGATGAACATCCCATGGCCAGGGTGTCACGAGAGCCACCACTGATGGAGCACAAAGCAGAGGGAAGATGTGTGACAATCCAGCTAGCCAGGCTTCCTTCCATATGAATTAGGGTTTACCTCAGGAGGTGACTGGAACTAAATTCACCCCCAGGATCTCACCACATCTGCAGCATGAAAATCACCACTGCCTCTTTTCCCTGTTCCTCACAGCAGTAATGGTTTTACTTCCATCCTAGTGGGGGTGAGTTAATTAATTAATGCATGTGACACGAATTACCACAATCACCTTCCCTATTCCAGTTACCCCTCTTGATCCAGAGCATTCATTTGCCCTGAAACACCAAGATCTGGCTTGAAACAGGGACAAACTGGAACTGAGCTCCATCTCAGTAATTTATTTCTGTTTCCTTACAGATTCCCAAGTATGAGTGAAGTCCTCACATGCCTGGTGCTGAGTATTTTTATCAAATCATGACATGTGGTGATGTTTCTAAGGTCAGAGATGAAGGGACTCGTCTCCCTTTCTGGCACAGTGTCCTCCCACTGCTGCTGAGATGTGAAACCAGATGTCCTGACTTCCAGGCTGGTATCTCACCCCAGAGATTAAACCCCTTCAAACCCAAAGCTGTCTTACTGAGGGATGAGCAGGAATTTGGATGTGGAGCCCGCCAAAGGGGCAATTTTGAGCCAGAGACCACACAGAGCCCTCCAAAATACCCCAACCTGCCAGCAGTGTCAAGTAGTCCATAAATTATCCTTGAAGCCTTCTGGTTTTAATCACTCCCAGTCCCTGATTACTCTTGGAACGTGACTCCAGGCCCCTGCATGGAGTATTTATCTTGCATTAATTAGATTAGAAAAGCACGGGTATTCAATACACCAACTAATCAAGTGAAGGGATCAATACAGCACGTGGCAGAGCCTTCCAATGTCCTCACTCTGCAAGATGACAATGAATCAGTTCCAAGAGGCGCCCAAAATAACACTTGGTGACTTAACAGGGGGAAAATGGGATCTTTCATCTGTTTCCCCACTTGAGAAGTAAGAGATGGTACCAGGGGATAAATGGTTATAAATAACGATTCCTGCAAGGCAGAACTGGTGGGGCTGAGCAGTAAAACACAACTCCGGGTCTTTGGCCAACGTGGAAGGGTAGCCAGGACTTCAGGAGCATTAATAACAGCCAACCAAGGTGCCAGGTAAGCCCAAGGCAGCAGCTCTAGGTTTTGTTGTCAGGAGGGATTTCTCATGAATTTTGGTGCTGTGCGGTTCAGCCATTGGGCCATGACAGTACTGAGTTATTTGGCGAGTAGTGCAAAAATAAACTAAGGCAAAAAAACCCCAACTTAGCAGCAGCCCTCAGCAGATGATGGAAGTGCAGCCTGCTCTGTTCCAGGCAATGATGACTTACCCACGGAGGAATGGGCTTACTGAGCATTTCGGGGCATTGTTTATTATGTTACAGGGCTGAAGGGTGGGGGGAAGTCCTGCCTGGAAGACAGAAACACAAAGAAAGGTGACCCTGAGTTCACATCAGCATCAAACTGGGGCTGAGAGCCTGTCTGGTGAAGCCCTGTGGGCTCCTCAGGACTTACAAGAACAGTCTGCAGAGCTGTATCCAACCAGAAGCCGCTCCCTGACAAGGACAAGTAGAGAGGAGCCCCTGAGCTGCAAGCACAGATTTAATGTGAAAGACTGTCCGAGCAACCTTTTAACCTCCTGCTTTCCTCTCCCCCACCCCAGAGCTTTCATCACTGTTAGAAAATAAGTTATTAGAAGAAAATAAGTCATTGCTAAATCAGCAGCTGCTCTCCGATATTCCAAACGCTATTAAACTGTCCTGTCGGGTCGAGGGGTGCTGGTTCCTTGTTTATAACAGTAAGCTGAGGATGGAGAGCCCTCAATCAGTGCTGTATTGTGTTTCTGCCCATTTTTTCCAACGCTTATAATTTGTCCAACATGACTTCCTAACCCAGACCACCCATTTTCATGGAATCATGGAATGGTTTGGGCTGGAAGGGACCTTCCCGATCGTCTCATTCCAGCCCCACTGCCATGGGCAGAGACACCTTCCATTAAGGTGTTGGAATAATGCTTCTAATCTAACTCAGAGATTATCCTTCAAAGTGAAATTTATGTGAGGGTGAAGACTCTGCCACCTGTCTCAAAAAGATGGGGAAATTGTTCTCATCACTCACTGTCGGGAGGGAAGTGGAATTTCTGCATAAGTAGCAACTTTGTTAAATTAAATAATTAATTTTGTTCCTCCTCTTCTGAGCATTTGCCTCACATGAATCCTGCATTAAGGGAAGTCTGGCAGTGATCTCCTCCATCCCTCTGGCTGGAGCTCCATCCCAGCCCTGCCGAGTTGGATGTGCTCCCGTCTCCCTCTCCTGTGTCACACGCAGAAGTTGTGCAGCATCTCTGCAGATTGAGCTCCCGCTCCAGTTAATTTTCTCTCTCCCTGTGCAGCCCGCAGCAGTTGGAGCCTGCACTGAGATGTAATGATCTCCTGTTTTTGTTCTTGTGAGTCAGACTCTGCTCAGTACAAACCTCTGAGCTAATCCCAGCGTGAACAGCTGTTTCTGGCAAAATGAGGGACAACAGGCAGACAAAGCTGCTCTGGCTGTTTGTTTCCTGCTTCTTCGGGAACTAAATCTTCCCAGTTAAAGTTCTTGAGGATGTCCATTAAGTTTATTGAGCTTGCAGGAGGTCTCAACTACAGCTCACTGTTTTGTGCTGGGCTGTTTAGAGCAACACTGCAAACATTTAACAACCTGGTGGGAGGGGAGAGGAGAAGAACTTGATTGCAATTAAAGAGTGAGGGTTTTTTCCCCAGGAATTATCATTAAAAAGGAAATGCTCTGCAACTGGAAACATGGTGAATGTCAGAGTGAAGGTTTCAGAAGTCACAGTCACTGCAGGCTCTGCTTCCATCAGCTTCCATGAGAAATCTTGTCAGAAAAGGCTGGATTAACAAGATTTGGAGCGCCCAGGGATTTATAGGCATTGGGAATGAAGGTGCTCCTGTACAAACTCCGTTTCCCTTTACTAACTCTGTGAATCACATGAATACACAGATCTCGGGATGAGATGAAAACCCCAGATCTGATCTTCATTATAATTTTCCATAATGAAAGATTTCTCCTGGTCTGTTCTCAGCCTCCAGCCTGGGGAGGAGATGGAGAAGAGGTGGTGATGGGCCCTAAATTCCACAGCAAGTACATGCCTGAGGCAGAAATCTCCAGCACCTTGGTCCCCTCTGCTCTCTTCTCTTCCCTATCAAATCCCCCAAAAAGCAAAAAAAAACACAGATGTTGAGAGAAAAGGGATGATGAGGGATGTGCACACGCCGGGGTCACTTCATGGTGTATCC
This sequence comes from Corvus moneduloides, assembly GCF_009650955.1. NCBI lineage: Eukaryota > Metazoa > Chordata > Aves > Passeriformes > Corvidae > Corvus > Corvus moneduloides. The sequence goes on from NC_045479.1 coordinate 72,254,131, forward strand.
TTCTAACTCAGTCTGTTCTTACTTCATCTTTCCTTCCTGGGAGCAGCTGATTTATCTTTATTATCCTCCTCTGTTGTCACTGTCATTAAATTTTGTTGAGCCAAGAGACTCCACTGTGTGCTTTAGTAATTAGATCAGAAGGGAGGGGAAGCAGAGCTGAGGTAATAGGCAGCATGGAAGAGGTCAGGAGAAGCAGCCAGTGGCACATTAAGGGAAATACAGATCCGGGCTTGCTTGGAAATGCTGATCCTGGAGCGTGCCTGAGCAACGGACAGCAACAATCGGGAGCAACAGCGACCCTGTGCCCCCCTGCTTTGGTTGTCTCATCTCCCTAAGACCTGATCTTGCAGCGATGTCACATCCCAGGTTTTAGTCTGTCTTTACCAATGCAAACCAGCCCCTGGAATCAGCAAGGGAAGAGCTCAGGCATTGCTTTTCCCAGCTTTTCCCTGTTTTCCACGTGCCTCTGAGTGAATTTGTGGGTTGTTTAGTTTCAAGCATCAGCCGCTAAATGAGCCTGGTGGCGAAGCAGCCGTTTATCTCTGCTATTTCATTTATGTGGCAAGATTTCCCTGCTGAGAGGAGAATCCCACAGTGCTGTGCCCTCGAATTGGGTCTGGCTGGGATGGAGTTAATTTTCCCAGATCCCTCACAGTGCTGGCCCCGGCAGATGGGAAGGTGTTGGTAACACTGCAGTGTTTTGGCCACAGTATCAAGGCTGTCTCTCCAACATTCCCCCCTCACCAGCAGGCTGGGGGTGGGCAAGATCCTGGGAGGGGACACAGCCAGGACAGGTGTCCCAAACTGACCAGAGGGATATTCCAGCCCATATGGTGTCTGCTCAGCAATAAAAGCTAAGGAGAAGGAGGAAGAGGAGTTGTATTTGTTAGTAAAACATTTGTCTCACAAACTGCCACACATACTGAAGTCCTACTTCCTGGGAAGTGTCTGGACATCACCTGCTGATGGAAAATAGAGAGTAAATCTGTTGTTTTCCTTTGCTTCTGTGCACAGTTCTCATTCCTGCTTTATTAAACTTCCTTTATGCTGACTCACAGGTTTTTTTACATCTCATTTTCTGTCTTGCTGAGGAGGGGAGTGATGGACTGGTTGGGTAGTGGGCACCTGGTGTCCAGCCAAGGCCAGCCCACCCCAGCCCCGCTGCAGACATGGAGTAAAAGACATTCTGGTCCACATCTCAATGGACAAGAGCAGCAGAAAATTCAGGGAGAAAGGAGCTTCAAGACCATGGAAATTGAATTAATTGATCTCCTACAGATCAGAATAACAAAGAGAGAAAACAAATTATTTACCTCAGAGGTCAGTGGCAAAGCCCTGTTTCTTGAAGGCCAGGCCAGCAGCCTGGTTGCTAATGCAGGTTGGATGAGACCCTGAGCAACCTGGTCTGGTGGGAGGTGTCCCTGCTCATGGCAGGGGTTTGGAAGGGGATGATCCTTAAGATCCCTTCCAACCCAAACCACCCTATGATTCTGTGACTCTGTAGGAAACCTCAGCCCCTCAACAGCTACCACAAGCTGGGAAGATAACCCTGAACATCACTTTTTTTGGTGCTTCTGAGGCAGACCCTCAAAAAACCCACACAGATTGGGGGTTGTTTTGTCTTTTTCTTCTGGGTTTATTTTCCTTAGTGTCTCATTACACTGGATAATGTTACACAGTCAAGTGTCTTGTGGTCAGACACTTCTATACTCACCCATGTGCTCACCTGTATGTGCATGATAAGAAAACTGGAATTTGCTAATTATACAACCACATAAAATCATGTTATTGTGCTCCACTGCACAAACCCCACACGTGTTTGCCCATATGTGTACATACAAAGAGGACACAGTTCTTCTGGTGTATTTTAAATGGCTGTTTAGAATGAAAAAAAAGCTTGCCAGGAACCCCAGCGACCACCAGTGACCGGTCCTGTTCTGGAGAGAGGTGTCAAGAATCCATCACTTGTGTTGGGTTATGAAGGGAGCCTGCACATCCAAAACAGAGGGTTGGATCTCATTTTTTAAAAATATTCAACTGAATGATCTTTAAGGTCCCTTCTACCCCAAACCATTCTATGATTCATGTAGACATAGAAAGAAACCACATTTCTTTGTGCCCCTTTCTCACCTTCACATGCACTTGCTCTCACACACATGTGAATACACACACAGACTTCATGGACTCCCTGAAAAAAATATAGATATAATGAGAAAAAATAGAGACAAGATGTCCAGGATCCCAAGTGCTGTCTAAAGTCTAGCATAATAAACTGCAATTTCATTGGAATAAATTATTTATAAGTTTTTGAGGGTTTTGGGTTGATTTGGTTTTTTTTTCTCGAAGCTCATAAAGGCAACAATGAAAAATTACTCCAGAATTTATTCATTCTGCATGCTGGGAGAAACATTGTGTGTCTCTGTACATATGCAGACATAAAGCAGACCACGCTGTGATCTTATGTTGTTACGAGCAGACTGCAAGTTCCTGCACACCACAGAAAGAAGCAAAATGCCATAAAAATTAAAGGAGCAGTGCAGAATTCCAGGACCTTTGTGGGCACACAGAAAGGAAGAGGTTTAGTTTGCTTTAGATACTAGAGATGGCTGTTCACTCTCAGCTGAACTAGGCTGGAGCTGATCTTTGCCAGATGATTTCCTCTCTGCCTTCAGGCACTGAGATGCTGGGCTAGATTTGGGACACCACCCCAGTGACAAAATGCACATTTGTTGTGAGGAGGATATGCTGTGATTAGGGCTGGCCTGCAAGGTCTCTGTGCACAAAACTCCAGTGAAGACCCCAATATTCTCCTAATTTTTCAGAGCAGTTTCCTCTCTGGCCACAGTTCTAACCCTGCCCAAAGTCTCACAGTCGTCTCAGTCTTGTTGGTAGCAACATCACGCTGGATGCACCAAAATCTCCACAGTTTTGAAGTTATTTTTCAATTTTACTGCTCTCCTGCAGCTCCTTGTTATTCCATTCACAGGCCATGCCCAGCCCTCCCACTGCACCTCTACCAAGACTTGACAGCACCTTTGAGGTTCCAGTTATGATGATAAATGGAGATAATTTGCATTTTCTTTTTCTTCAGTGGGGTTCAAACTTTAAGTCCATCTTTAGCTGTTTCTAAAGCCTTAGCACTCGATCTGGGGCTTTTTGTTAAGTTTATCTTCCTGATACACAGAAACCTGGAAGTGTTCAGAAAATGCATGGATGTGGCTTTTAGGGACATGGTTTGGTGGTGGGCTTGGCAGTGCTGGGTTAATGCTCGGACTCGAGGATCTTAGAGGGCTTTTCCAACCTTAATGATTCTGTGATTCAAAGAACAACTTTATACATGGAAGCACAACTCCAAGGTTTAACAGAACATCCTCCCACACCCAAGGATCAGCTGCTGAATCAGTGCAGTGCCCAGAAGGTGAGAGGAGAATGAAAATAACCCAGGAGATGAACAAAACTTTTTGGAGGAGTGTCCTGATCCCTACTGCAACTTGTCCATAAGAACCAAGACAAGGAGCTTCCACACCTCAGCTCCCCCAGGGAGCCATTTCCACAAATTCCCTGTGTCTCTCTGTGCTTGATGCACTCTGAGAAACAACCCCACAAATGTCCTTGAAGGGCTTTGCCATGGATCACTGATTTTCCTAATTTCTCTGGAGCTCTTTGTCAGCACTTCCGCCTCTGGGAGCCCCGGACACATTTCCTAAAGCAACAATGTGGGTTTGGGTCTTTAAAGACTTGGAACTAAGGGCTAAAAAGACTTTAATTACTGGAGGATTAGCTGCAGTCATCCTAACACCCCTCGATGTCTGAGCCATGCTGCTAATTTCAGGTGGGTCATCTCCTAGTGTGGGATCTTTGTCCCTGGAGTGTGATCTCTCCTTCACAGAGTGCCTGGGAGCCAGAATAGAAGAAGGTGACAAGAAAATCTCGATGGTTCTAAAGTCAAGCACAGCTTGGGCTTGCCAGAATGTTCAGTCCAAGCACTCCAACTCAAAGCTGAAGAAGTGATATAATTATGTGACTTCTCAGAATCCATTTCTGGTCATTCTTTGGGTAGCAGACCCCAAAATCATCACTGTTCAGGCCACTTCAGATGCACAGAGCAACAACCTGGGCAAGCTGGGGACAGAGAGAAATGAAAGGGATCTGCTGCCCCCTCCCAAAGGGATGAGAATTCATTCACTGGGGGGAAAAGTATTGATTGGCCAGCAGAGACAAAGCCACGTGCTGACACTGTGACAGAATGATTGGAATAATTGCCAACAACCTGATCTCTGCTTTGGGTGTGAGCCTTGGACAAAAATCTGAGCTCCTTGGTGGCACAGCCGGAGTCCCCAGCATCTCTGTAAGGATCTCAGGGAATCTGGAGGAAAAAGAGCATGGACACTGAAGACAAGCCAAGATCCCTTAGCTGTGGTAGAGAGGGGACTTGAAGTAAAAAGCACGTTTGACAGACATTGTAAATAACTCCCTAAAATGAGCTGCTTCGGCTCTCTTTGCAAGGCCTGCCATGAAGCAGCAGCTGCTGAGGGTACCTCACGTTATCCTAAAGTTCAACCTGCAAGAAGTTAAGTGTATTTCACCCTGAAAGGGCCAATTTCCCTCTCCCACCACCAGCAGGTGTCCGGGTTCTTTCTCTGGATGCTTCATCTGCTTCACCTGCACAGCAGGGTGGGTGTCCCCAGATTCCCCCCTCTCGGATGGCTTGGATGGTGCCAGCTTCAGGCAGAGGTTGAAAATACTGCCTGCAGCTCTTTTTTTGGCAGGGAATTCACAGCTGCAGCTCTACTCCCATCTCATTGATAAAAGGTGTCCCTTCTCACAGAGATAAGTGCTTGAGGGATGCCCTTGGTGCGTTTGCAGCTTTGCCCCAGTAGTTTTATGGTTATTGGCTGGAGCTCCAGCTTTCTCAAAGGAAGCCAGAATTAAAATAGCTTTCTATACTCCTTGAGTACCTTCCATCATCCCTTGGCAGCAGCCATCCCTTCACATCCTCCTCTCAGTGATGTTACTGGCACCAAGCACGGGGCCCCACCATTCCCAGCTCTCTGATGCACTTAATTAAAGCAGAATCACCCAATAATTCTGTTGTGCTTTCCTGGGCATCTGCTTGTTCACCTCTCTTGTGCACAGGCAATTAATTTTTAGGTTTTCCCATACAAAGGGATTGAAATAAGAATATTAATTCCAGCCCAGGAGGAGGGAAGGAGGACATTTTGCTGGGGGCCTGAGGGCACCTGCATTGTGCCCCTGGATTGTGAGTGCAAAGTTGCCCAAAGGCTTCCCAGAGTGCTGGAAGCTGGAAGCGAGAGAAGGTTTGGGAGATGAAAGAGTTCTCCTCTCTTGCCCAATTCCATTAATTCTGAGGATAAATTAATAAGCATTTTCCTGGCTGGAAACCTCATCAGAATCAGTGGCCCTGGGTGTTACATAAAAATGAATGCCCGACCCTGCTGCAAGGAGCTGTTTGTGGCCTTTAGTGACTTGTGGGGGATCACACAGAGACCACGGAGAAATCTCAACCCCGAAACTCCTGCTTCACGAGCTGGGGCATTTTCATGAGTTCATCCCCTCTCTCTCAAGCTTAAAAAAAAAAAAGGCAGAACAGAATCATCATTTTCCCCTGGCATTTGTTGAAATGTCATTTGAATGAGGGCAAACAATGCTTTCTGCTCCTTTGGGTAACTGATATGGACAAAAGTCCATAAGAACAACAAAACTGCAGCTCTGATCTACTTAACGGATACTAGAGGCACAAAATGCTTTCAAATGCACACAATTATTTTTTCCTCGGCTAATTGAGGGGGTGAAAGCTTCTTTCTAGGAAATATGGTAATATATATTGATCAGAAAAATTAAGCTTCTGTACCAAACCCTGAGCAGAACCCAAGGTTAAGGGACTTTAATTAATGAAAAAGCTTTTTTATGAAATGATGCCACCACTCAAGGAGAGTGTACACTGTGACCTCCAGTCAAGTGGAGACACCTTTTAAATATGACACTGCTCATACAAGCATCATTCACTCCCTTTCTTGGCCAGATAAATATTGATCACACCTCCTGCCTGTCCAAGCTGCCCTGCTGAGGTGAACCCCCCAAAAATATCAATCCCAGCTGTGGATGACTTTCAGACATGCCACAGATCTGTGAAGGCATCAACCGGCATTTGGGTGGGATAAAATCAGCCCTGGAAAGTCAGATTAGGGCTGCTGCATCCCTGGAAGTGTCCAAGGCCAGGTTGGATGGAACTTGGAGCAACCTGGGGTAGTGGAAGGTGTTCCTGCCCATGGCAGGGGGTGGAATGAGATAATCTGTAAATCCCCTCCAACACAAAACATTCTGGGATTCTGTGACTACATTTAAAACAGCAAAGAAGATGCACCCACAGATCCTGTGCCCTTCGCTCCTGAAAACTGTTCCTCTGCATTTATTTTAAGTCCAGACTCCCACAGCTATCAGACACCCAAGCTGCCATTGAAATTAAAGTCTCCCAACTCCCCTTGTGCACCTGAATTTATTTACTAGCTGCTACAAGCACAAACAGAAATATAAATTAGCTCCTTTTTTCACTTATTTTGAAATCTGCCCAGCTCGCCTTGCAAATGGAAATATAATGAATTTCGACTTCAATCAGAAACAAGTTCTTTAATTGTTCAGTAGATTAGAGCTACATTGTTTACAGGATTATTCTTTCTTTGGAGGCACGGCCAACTTAGACTGAGTCCCTGATGGTTGGTAAATTGGCAGAAATCTAACCTGCAGCAGTGATTTTGCTACCTGGAAGGCGATATATTTACTTCTACCCCACTGGGATTCCTCTGCAGCTCAGACTTGTAGGGGACAGATGCTAAATGTCCCAAGGAGGCAGAATGACCACGTCCAAGGGCAGAATGGAGCCTTTGCTGCAGAATTCAACTGAGGAGCTGCAGTAAAGCAGGGAAACAGAAACACATTTGCTTTCTATTGCCAATACATGGCTACAACCCTACCTAAAATCTCATCTGGAGCCTCTTTTCCCAGCAGGCCTGACAGGACCCATTCAGGTCCACTCAGGATGAAGTGACAAGATCATCCTGCACTGATCTCCAGTGGGAAGAGGAATGTTTGTCACGGAAAATTCCTGATACGTTTGGATTTACTGCAACATTTCTGCTGCGTCCACGGTAAATTTTGGCTGTCCAAATTCCTTAGAGAGCGAGGGAGAGCCAAATGGGAGAGGACTGCTGTGTGCTGGAAGTGATTACACCAGGCTCAAACACTGAGTTGAGAGAGGGGCACCCAACAAAGAGCCTCATCAAGGCAGGGAGAAGCGGACAACACACAGCAACCCTCCAAAGGGAGCACTCCCTCCTCCTCCCACGTCTTTATCCTGCTTCTGCCACTGTTCAGAGAGTTTGGGAGAGGCCAGCAGAGTCCAGAGGAAATTCAGAGAAAAGCAACATTATCCATTGAAACATCAGACAAATATCGACTTCTCCACTAAGGGCTTACTCAGACGCCCTCAGAGAGTCAATATTTGGTGGGCAGCATTAAAATTTCAGAGCTCCTTGGCCAAGGTGACTTTCTACAAGCAGAAGTGATGCCTCTCACAGCAAACCTGCCCACCAAAGCCTGCCAGGTGTGGGCAGAGGTGGTCCAGCTTCCCCCAGCCCCTGCTCTGCCCCTGACCAACAGCAAAACGACTTCACCTGGATTTTACTGTGCTAGAGATGAAAATACTCCTGCCCGGTGTTTCAGTAAGAAGTTCAAGGTCTTCAAGGTCCCAGTAAATCCTTTGGGAAGGTGGAAAAGGAAGGGCAAGTCTGGACACTTCCTGAATAGAGCTGATAGTTCAAACACACTGAAAGGTAGATTTTTGGCATTTCAGCCTACCAGCACACGCTCTGTAAAGGCTGGACTCACTTCCAGCTGTAGGGGAAAGGGGAGATTTTGTGCTCTGCGGGAGTCGTCAGCCCCCAAATCTTTCAGGAGCTCGTGACTGCATTTCCTGTGCATTATGCCCCATTATGCAGATGCCTTAAAGCAGATGTAAATCACATCAAGACTAATTGTGGAGGGCTTTCGGTTGTGAGAAGCAAAGTGCTTTGAGATGGCTCCTGATGCTCCACCTCATGTCTTTGCCCTCTTCCCCTCTCCCTCCTCTCCCTGCCTCCACTCATCCGCATCCTGCTGTCCTGAGCTCTCGCAGACAAGGCCAGCAGGGCTCCCTGGGTTAATTAAATCAGCCTCGTCTGCTGTCTGGAGCTCGAGTGACAAATGTATTTCCAACTTTGCCCCGTTGGAGGGAAGGGTGGCTGGCGGAGCGTGACGGTGGCTCAGGGCTCCCGGAGCCTGTGCTCGCACTGTCACCGAGGTGGAGCCACCACAGCCCGGCCATTTGGGTTTCCAGAAAGCCCCAGCACTGCATCAGTGCAGCAGCACATCTTCACTCTGCTGGAAGGCTCCCCCTCGCCTGCTTCCCTTCCTGGGCTGGAATGAGATGTCAGGGGAGGATTGGGAAAACTGAAAGGGACAGTTCCCCTCCTCCCCGCTCAGACTGTGAATGCCAGGCTAATTTTATTAGCCCAGCCACTCCATTATCCCCAGAGCCCCTCGGCAGCCTCCCATTTGCAGATGCATTACTGTAATGGTGCTGTGCCCTGCCAGGCACAGGCTGCCTTCCAGCCCATTTGTGCTTCCCTGGCAGATAAGGTGATCCCGCTGGGTTTGGATACAGAAATGTGTAAAAGTGCCAGGTAATGCCTCTGTGACATGACTTTCTTCTTGCCCTCTGACCTGGCATGAACATGAGAGCAGATCTCCACATGTGCAGTAGGTTCAGGTCTCTGTGTGTTCTATTTCTGATGAACTAGTCCATCATCTTCCTCCTCATCTCACCACAAACCTCTTGTGTGGTGGGGGAAAGAACCTCATTTACCCTCAGCCTGCTCCAAATCCCACCCAAAGCAGAGGGCAGTTTGTTAGGAAAATGCTGTCGCCTTTCATGAAATCTTTGGAAAAATCAGTAATAATATATAAATAAGATCTATTTACATATCAGGGAATGGCTTGGGCTGGAAGGAATCTTAAAGATCATCCAGTTCCACCCCTTGCCATGGGCAGGGACACCTTCCCCTATCCCAGGCTGTTCCAAGCCCCATCCAGCCTGGCCTTGGACACTTCCAGGGACCATGGGGCAGCCACAGCTCCTCTGGGCACCCTGTGCCAGGGCCTCACCACCCTCACAGGGAAGAATTTCCTCTTAATATCCAATCTAACTCTGCCCTCTGTCAATTTGAAGCCATTGCCCCTTGTCCTGTCACCACATGCTCTTTTGTATATATATATTATATGTGTATATAATGATAAATAAATAACTTCATCACTTCTCTGTTCCACATGACTATTTTCATGGCCAACAGGAGAAAGAGCACCATCCTAGGCTAAGAGCAAATCACAGAGCCAGAACAAATACTCTTTTCCCTCACAAATGGACCACTAAATTCAGGATGACTTTTGGCAAAACTGAAAAAAAACCCAAAACACATTAATATCTTGGAGAGGCAGGATGGCAGAAAATAAATAACAAATGCAAGCAGAAGAAGAATAGAACTGTCCCATTGAAATTCACAGAGTGTTTCCAAGGACCTGACCCAGCTGAGCAAGAAAATTTCATCCGCCCAGTAAAGATGCTTTTTCTCTTTTTCCAGGAACCTGGGGCAAAACTATTGATGTTTAAACCTACAAATAGTCCCTCTGCTTTAAGAAAAAATGATTCCGAAGTGCAGTTGTCATGTGTGAATCCTCCTTCCTTCTAAACAACGCGTGAGGAAGCAAACAAAATGCCACAAACCCAAACATACCCATCAAACACAAATACTTCAGTATTTAAAAGATCTTTTTGCATCTCCACCATTATCGCTGCTCCTCTGAGCAGAGAGAATAACATCCCAGAAGTGTCAGAGCACTGAAGACCAGGGAAAGGAGTCCCTGCAAAGTTTGGGCAGTGCAAACTTTGTGCCACAAAAAAGCAGGGGGTGGATTGGTCACCAGCTGAAAAAGAAAGCCTGGAGAAGAGGACGGGGGGATGCTGAGTTGTGTGGGAGCAGGGAGAGCCTACGATGTTTGCCACGAGCACTTTTATCTGTTTAGCTATGAAAATTAATGAAAATAAATCATCAGGAAGGCAATAAGTGGGTCTGCAGTGAAGGAATGCTGATCCACTGTTTACACATCTAATGTTTGTTTGGAGACTCCACAATCTCTGCAGGATGCTTCAGTGCATATGGTGCTGTCACTGTATTGCCTTTTCTCTTTTAATTTATTGATCCAGGATATGAAAGTGTTCCCAAAGCCCAGAGTTGCTTTCCAGAGGTTCCTGTTGATGGGAGGAGGGTGCAACTCAAGAAAACCAGTCCTCGAAGGAAAAAAACCTTAGCAAATGGAGAGTTCTCATGGAGTAACAGCTCCAACAGGTGGTAACCTCTGAGGCTGTGTCCACGTTACGAGATAAAAGAGGCCAATGACCCCCACATTTTATTTTCTTCACTTTTTCTGTAGGACATGGTTGATATACCCCCTCCAGTGGATGCTGCCAGCTCCCCCAGTGGGCTGCTTCAGCTTTCCCAAAACATGTACCCACTCTTCTCTTCTACTCCTGTTTATAAGAAGCTCTTCATCAAGATTTTAAATGTTTAATTAGCACTACAAGCAAAAAACTCTCAATGCTTGACATTTTACAATGGCTCCTGCCCTGTGAAGTATCACGGAATCATGGAATGAGTTGGAAGGGACCTTACAGATCATCCAGTCCCACCCCCTGCCATGGCCAGGGACACCTCCCACTATCCAAGGCTGCTCCAAGCCCCCCCCAGCCTGGCCTGGAACACTCCCAGGGACCCAGGGGCAGCCACAGCTTCTCTGAGCAACCTGTGCCACCCTCACAGGAAAGAATTTCTTCCTAATATCTACTCTAAATCTCTCCTATTTTAGTTTAAAACCATCCCCCCCTTGTCCTATCACTACCTGTCCATACAAATAATAACTCTTCCTCTTTTTTGTAAGCTCCCTTTAAGTACTGGAAGGCCACAATGAGCAGTAGAGCCTCTGAACCCACCCACACAAATCACACAACCCTGTGCCTGTACCAGTGTGGGCAGCTGTGCCTGCACTGAGAAATCTCATGTGCCTGCCTCGCACTCTGGTCCTGAGGCCAGTGAGTACAGAAGGGCAGAATTACACCTCATTTGGCTCCCTTAGCCTGCAAATGGAGCAGCTGCAGCCAAAGTGCCTCTCAGAAACTGTCACTGGCCATGGTCATCCCTGAAACACGTCCAAGACTGCCTGGGAGACACTCCCAGGCCATTCCCGATCCCATGCCACAGGGTACCTTGCCTCAAGGTGTGCACACACATAGTCCTGAGGCCCTGCCATGAACCAGGACAGCAAAATGCCCACTTTTAAGCACTAATCTAAAAGAGAAATTAATTTAAATATTTCATTTTTCCACTGTCATCAGTCCAGAAGCACAAAGCCTGGGAAGGGATATCACAGATCCGTGTTGACACAAAAGATATCATCAATCCATGACCTGAAATAAATGATGTTCTCCCAAACAGGGCCCATCCTTTCCTCCTTGGTGGGGCACAAACTGCTGGATTTTCAGATGAGGATCACAGAAGGCGTTTTTTTCTTTGCAAGCACACAGTTAAGATGGACTGTGCAGAGATTGAGGTGGATTTTCCCAGAGGTGTGAGCTCAACCTTGGGAAAGTGCTGAGTGGAGGGATCGGTAATTAGTGATGGATGGCGTATTCACCAAGGCCATTAGCTGGAAAGAAAAGCAAACCTGCAGCATTCTCAGCTGCAAAGAAAAGCAAACCTCCAGCAGGCTCCACATTCCTTCCCTGCATTTTCCTGCCTCCTGACAGCATCCCGACCACCCCTTCACTGCACAGCCCTCACCACAGCTCCGGTCTCATCGGGGGCTGGCATTTCCAATCAATTAGACGTGTCACCGCCGAATTTCTCTGCTAATTACTCCAGTTTATTATGTCTAAAGCCAGGTTAAATGCAGAATTCCCCAGGTCAAGCGGGGTCGCCCAGACAATCAGTTCCACATTTTCTGCAGCAAAAGAGATCCCCACAATCAGTCACTGCCAAGTGGGTCATAATGACCAAGCTGCCAGTTCATGGCCTGAGGTGGAAGTCTCAGGGGGAGATAACGCTCTTGGAGGGAAAGAGGAAACCTCTCGGTGTCCAGGAATGGCTTGGGTTTATTCCCTACCAATTTGAATGGAGTTATCCTTTTTTTGGGACAGGAAGAAAGCGGAGATCTACAGGCACAAGGCAGCATTTGGCTTCACTGCCAGAAACTGTTCCCTGTTTTATTGCATTTAACCAATAAATGGAATAAAAGAAGGATATAGTGGGAATAAAGGAAGCTTTGTCCTGATGGAGCCCAGGTCAGTGCAAACATCTCCTTCTTTCCAGTGCTCTGTGAATCCAACATGAATTATGTGAATCACCCTGGAGTCCATACTCCAGCAAAACACATTCCTGGTGGGATGCTTGGAAGGAACACGTGAGTTACCTTTGCTCTTAGGGGCAGAAACTACTGACACGTGAACTCACAAGTGCTTGGAAGGTTCCTTCCAGAGAAAGCTTCCCAAATTATGTCATGAGGGCAGGGATCTTGTACAAACACTGTCTTTCATCCTAGAGAAATCCAAAGGGCTTTGCAAGTTATAAATCCATCATGAAGGCATCCATAAACCCAGACTCTCAGAGGAGGGACACAAGAGCAGGTATTTATGCAGGAGCTCAGGACCAAGGGAAAAGTGAATTCAGGAGGTGAATTAAAGGAACGGATTCCTAGGAATGATGTGAGAAGTGCTGCAACTGGGATGAGACAGTAAAGCTAAAAGTTTAAGGACTATTATTTTAAAAAAAACATTATTTCAAAAAATCTTAACTCAGCCTTTATCCAAGCAATGACACGTGGGACATTTGGCAGAGGAATTGTCGTGTCCACATGCAACATCCACTGAGGAGGCAGGCAAACACCCACTGATTCACCCACACAACTTTCTGCACGGATTTTTCTGTCCCCTCAAATCTTCCCAACCACCCAAACACAAGTGGCTGTGAAAGCCAAGCTTACACTACAAACTAAAATACAGCAGAGTATTGACCAAGCGCTCAGATTGCTGGTTCAGAATATCTTTCTAAAGAAAAAAAAAACCAAAAACAAAACAAAAAAAACCAAACCCAAAAACAAATGACAAAGCAAGACAGACTAATTTAGATCTCTAGGATTCCCATTACTTCTTCATCCAGTTAGGAAATAAAACAAGAAAATAATTTTCAGGGTAGATGAGTACTCTTGTCTCCAATCACAAACTGGAAAATCACAAAACTAGGAAGAAAACTCAAACCCTGGGAAAAAGGGGGAAAAAATAACATTACAGTATGACTTTAAAGGGGTTTTTTTTAATAGAAAAGAACATAAAAGCCAGTTTTCCTTTCAAGGGCAGGTTGTGGAATGGATTTCATTTTCCAGTTCCTACTATATATATGATGATGATGACTGTATCAAGTAATAGAAAGTGATGAAAGATATTTAGCAGAGGCCTTACAGCAAGAAAGACTCAAAGCCATGAGTGCAGAAGACACAGCAAACTCTGGAGCACTGAAAAAATTTGTCCCTGAGTCTTACAATGAAATTCCTATTAATCCACTAACATGGAGTGTGCTGAGGAGTTCAGGGATATCACATGAAAAATAGAAAATGCATTAGAAAATGATAATTCTGTGCACTTATGGTGCAAGGAAATGCCCCAAGAGAGCAAATACTTGCCTCAAAGAAAGTCGTAAGACACAGGAGCCTGTAATGGAAACAAGTTTGGAAGCATGTTTAAAATGCAATAATTAAGAGAACAGTCCCAGACAGGCACTGGGCACTGATCCGGGAAAGCACTCAAGGATGTGTTAGATGGAAAAGCTCCAACCCAAGACATGTGGATGTGCCTGTAGCTCCGAGCCATGGGCACTGTCCTGCCCAAATCCTCCCCTCTGGGAGCTCTGGTGCCCAGCCTGGGCTGGGGAACACCAAGGCAGGAGATGATGATTAACAACCGGTGCCTGGGAGTGACTTGCAAATGCAGGATCTGTGCGAGGCAGCGAGAGGAGGAGACCTGGCTGTCAGGGAGATTGGAGCAGACAGATGTTTAATGGAGTCCAGGATTACAGATCTGCCAGGCTTCACATGTAATCACCAGCTTCTTAGGTTTCCTCTTTCTTCTCCCCTTCTTCTGGGTCTGTTACAGGGTCAGGGGCTGGGGGAAGGGAGGAGGGAGATTTTCAGATTTCCAGCTAAATTCCTTGAGCTGCCCTTAATACTCTGACCTATTCCTAGCTGAAAACACAACCTACCAGCCTCACAGGACTCAGGGAGACAGGAGTGGGGGGTTTTTTGTTTAAAACATGAGAGGGATGCATTAAACTCCACACATGCACCTCCTTTTTCCCAGGACAGCACAGCAGCTGTACTGAGCAGCCTGTGTTTGACTCCACAGAGGAACAGCACCGCAATCAATAGTGCCAGGTGACCCTCAGGCCGTGTGCTGGGCAGCACCGTGCCCCAGGGGACACGTCTCCATGGCTTCCCACCCGTCACCCGCTCCCCAGGATCGATAGTTCCTGCCTCTCCTCACCCAGGGAATGACTCTGCAAGTGCCTTTTGCATTTCTGCTCACTCCTTCCTCCACCCTTTCTTATTTTCTGTCCCCTGTGCAAGGCAGGCGGGAGCTGTCAGCAGAGCCCCATGAATTAGAGCAATTAAAACTTAAAAAACATGGTACAGGAGGAAGGAGACCTGGTTAGACTGAATGACCCATCCCGTTCCTCATGTCCTGGTGCCAGACAAAGCCCTTCAGTGGTGTCACCCACATGAATACCTCAAGGCAAGGAATCCCAAAGGCGATTTAAACCATCCTCTAGATAACACAGCACCCTCGGAACCTTCTGAGAATCCTCCAGCTCCTGTGCTGCTCCTTAGAGCAGCCTGTGGAGGAACTATCCTGGCATGGGGACATGGCTTTTTGGCAGGCTCAGAGATGAATGCTGACATTAGTTCAGTTGCAGCTCAAGCCAAATGCAGATCCACAGATGGCACTGGGAAAGCTGTGGTTCTACCCTCAAATATTGAACGCGTAGACAAGGATACAACTGGAGAGTTCAGGCACAAATATGACACCACTGTGTCTGAACACGGGTCTTTTATGGGAAAGGCACTAAACTGTGTTAATGTGGACTAAGTGCACCCCAAATCCTGGCCCAGGGGTAATCCAGACTCAGCCCTGGTGCTCTGCTCTGTCACAGGCACAACAAGGATCTGTCACTCTGCCCCACTGCTCATCAGCTCCAAAATTTCACCAGCAGTGTCCTGACCCAGAGTTACAGGAATTCATGTCCTGCCAGCAGGCAAGGTTTAGACTCCGTTCACGACTAAGATCCATGAACTCAAAGAACTGCAGCAGTTGCAGATCCTCCCCCACAGCTGGATGCAGTGATTAATGCAATGTGCTTGCAGGGAAGCCGTTTCTCTGGGATGGAGCAGGCCTGGAAGAGACAGGGTTCTGGCATGGATCAGCAAGGCCGAGCATACAGCAAAGGGGTCCCGACCTGCATTTTGTATGAAATCCTTCCCTCCAGTGAACAACTGTCAAACTGCTCCCTGCTGGTCCTCTCCACACAGCTTGGGCTTGTCAAGGTTCCTCTAGATGGGATCAAGGAAGCTTTAACTCATGTCATTTAGAGGACAGGGTGGCTACAAATTATTCTCTGAAGGAGCGTTTTCCGCTCTGATACTCAGCAAAGCTCAGATCTGATGGGGACAAAGCAAAAGTCCCTCTGAACTTTGGGATCCTACAGAGCTTTCCAGCTCTCATCAGGGCATGCACACAGGTCAGGAGGAGAGCTGAGTTTTCAATAGTCATTGGCAGGTGTCGCAGAGAGTTCCAAAAGAGGTCCTGATCTTGGAAATATCTCCTGTACCTTCAGAACACCTGGAGTTACAGAGGTTTGCCCACAGGTGATGTCATTGAATCATAAATTCCTAGAATGTCCTGGCTTGGAAGGATCATCAAGTCCAACTCCTGGCCTGCACAGGACCACCCTAAGAATCACACCATGTGTCTGAGAATGCCTGGACTCTGTGAGCAAGGCAGGGAATGACTCCAGGTCTCCCAAATCCTGCACTGTCTCCCAGCCCTTCCTCCTCCCCAGTGCGCTTTGCATAGTCCTGGTTTTCAGGCAAAGTGGGGCACTTCCATACAGCACCAACTGGCTCACAAAAGCATTTCCAAAGCATAGAAAGGGCTCAATTCAAGTGTGAAAAGCCCAAGGCTGAGGGACAGTAAGAGATGGAATTCCAGCTGCCTGTGTATCTCATGGGACGGAGACAGCCCCAAGTGGAATTTCTTCCCTTGCCATGAAGGACTCATTTGGGGCACCTCCAAGACCTTGAATCTGTTCCTTTCCTGCTCAGCTCAGCTTTGTCAGTTATTCACATCTCTTCTGGAGCACACAACCAACACAGCAGGAGGTTAAGGAACTCCCTGCTCCCTGAATTATCCCATCTTACTCCAAACACCCACACGAAAGCAGCAAACGAGTTAAAATCAAGCTAAATTATGACTTTTTGCAATAATTTGCCTTTTGCTGATGAAGAATTATTTCAAGAGAGTCAGCAGCACAATGCGCTGCGGTTTTGCCAGTGGGCCAAATCACTTTTATCATTCTTGGCTGAGAAACACAGGGACTCACACGGTGTCTTTTCCATCCTTAGCTGAGCATCCATGCAGGATTTTCCATCTATTCAGACATTTCTCAGAGGTCATCTGACCTTATTTAACAGGCCCTTAATTAGGTGAAAGCAAATGTGAGGGAGAGCGGAGTTCAGCCTCTGATATTGCTGAGGGTAATGAGGGGTATTTAGGGGCAGGAAAGAACAATCAAAGAGAACAAAAGTTGCCTTTGCTGCCAACTGGGATTACACTCATTGCTTGATAGGGATTGAGTGAACTCTAGGAACGGCTCTTCCCTATCAATTTTGTGCAGGACTGCCCAAGAGCAGGGCAGCTGGCAAGGAAATGGGCGGTTTGGAGTCCTCTTCTTTGGAGGATTTAGAGGGAGATGAATGTGACACATTTTTGCAAAGACAGTGAATTCAATCATGTTTTGGGCCTCTTAGAAGCTCTGGTGGCCCTTATCTTACCTAGGATGTCAGTCTGGTTTAGGAACAGCCAATTATGGAATCATGGAATGGTTTGGGTTGGAAGGGACCTTAAAGATCATCCAGTGCCATCCCCTGCCATGGGCAGGGACGCCTTCCACTATCCCAGGGTGCTCCAAGCTCTGTCCAACCTGGCCTTGGACATTTCCAGGGATCCAGGGGCAGCCACAGCTTCTCTGGGCAACCTGTACCAGGGCCTCATCACCCTCACAGCCAAAAATTTCTTCCTAACTGCCTGATAATTAGTCCAAGGAAGAGATGATGCTGCCAATATCCTTCCAGAAGCTGAGTAGTGAAATCCTGCAGAAGACCAAAGAGTCATCCAAAGAGCGGATGTGCACAGTGGTCACCTTTCACAGCCCCTTCTAAATCAATACTCCAAGACAGCAGAACAACAGAAACCTGCAACAACAGCCCCAAAATTTACAGTTTCTGGGTGTCTCTGCTGCTTTTAAATCCCCAGGTCAAGACGTCACACCTATTAGACAATCCCAGCTTCCTGTTTTCAAAAAACGCCATTTCTGCTTTTTCTGGTTCTGGCCCAATGATGAAAAACATGGTCTGCACACAACCTGATGGCTCACAAACAAACAAATGCAAATTGAAAGGAAAAAAAACCTCTCGAGTTATTTTTAAAGCTTGTGATCTCGAGCCAGTGTTTCTGGGGACAGCCTCAAACTGACAAAATCCCCTGGAAACAGCCACTCCAAACCCAGGAGTTAATGCCGCTTGATATCTTGTGCAAAGACCACATTTGAGGAAATTAAGCCATAATTAAGCAAAGTTATTAATGATTGCTTTAACTAATTGATACAATAACATAAGCAGCAGACAAGATTTTAATCAGTGGTCATGAAATCAGAAGTAAACTGGCCAGACACCCCCTCCTCTTCAGCAGCTAATTTGCAAACAAAAATTCTGCTGCTGATAGTGACTCAGCGGCAGAGGGGAGAAGAATAAATCTCAGGAGACAAATAGGTATAAGCCTTCCCCATTTTAATGAGAAACAGACACAGAAAGGCCAAAAAGACCCTGTCAACATGATTTGCAGTACTGTTACTTAATTTTTACCAAATGTGCTTTCTGCCACGCTTTAGTTGAAGTACATATTTATTTGATATTTCGCTGCCAAAGTTTAAAAGAGCCTCCAAAATACCCATCTGCTTCTGCTACGCATGACCCTACCCAGTCTCACCTCTGACACACTGTAATGGTTTTAGGGAATGATAGCACTGCACAGATGTGATTTATTCGCAGATTGTGGGTGAC
Organism: Corvus moneduloides; assembly: GCF_009650955.1. Lineage (NCBI taxonomy): Eukaryota > Metazoa > Chordata > Aves > Passeriformes > Corvidae > Corvus > Corvus moneduloides. Next base: position 72,272,677 of record NC_045479.1, read on the forward strand.
TTTCTGCTAATTTACAGGGGAAAAGCACAACTTTCCACCAGAGCGTGAAGCTGACCCACGGAACAAACCTGCCTGCACAGAGAGGGACAGCAAATCTCCTTCCTTGAGGCAAACACAGAATCATGGAATGGTTTTATAAGGGACATTAAAGACCATCCCATATCACTCCCTGCCATGGGCAGGGACACCTTCCACTATCCCAGGTTGCTCCAAGCCCTGTCCAACCTGGCTTTGGACACTTCCAGGGATGGGTAAAGCTGCTCATAAGTAACACAAGGTTGCTCAGAACCTGGTTGCAGAACAGTCTTCCCTAACCAATAGTAAATCAAAAGTAAGAGAAAGCTCAAATCCTTGAGATTTAATATGAATTTGACACCTCTTGTGCTTTACCTTCTGGATTTTGAGCCTTTAAGGTTATTTTCTCCAGCTCTTCCCTTTGATCCCTCTATATCACAGGGAAGAGCTGAGATTCCTGTGTCTCGGAGTTGCTTCCATGTGTCGCATCAGCTTTGCAAAATACTGGGAGAGACCCAGGAGTCCAACGTGCTGAAACAGAGTTATTTAGTGGGTGATGTGGGTGACCTTCCAAATGTCAGTCCAGAGCCAGGGGAACGAGCATCCTGCACCTCCTGGCATGCAGAGGTGCGCTCTGTGGGTGTGTCAACACTTGAGCAGCAAGGAAACAAGGAGACATGGTCAGTCAGCAGTGTGGAGACAGCTGGGAGAGGAGAGAGCAAAGGAGCAGGGATGCCAGGAATGCAGGAGTGATGCACAAGCAAGTGCAAGCCTGGAAATGAGAGGGAAGGGCTGCAAAGGATCAGAGGGAGAGGGAAGGGAGAATGTGAAAGGGGTGAAAGAATTATCTCAATCTCTGCAAAGAGTTCCAGGGAGCTTCTCAGATGAGAAGAGAAAGAAATTCAGAGATGATTAGGTGAGGAAGAGGGACTCAAGGAAGCACAGGAATGTGTGATGAGGAGCAGAAAAGCTGCAGCAGAGACCCTCCTGTTCCCCCAGCATTTCCCATCTGCTCCTCATCCCCTGAGATCGAAATGTGAGGCACAGGGTTCTTCTGTCTGCACACCAGAAACTGGAAAAGGAGAAAGAAACAGTCCCAGCCTCCAATGAACTGATACAAGAAATCTGGGGAGGAGATTTACAGAGCATGTAGTGACAGGACGGGGGGGGAATGGCTTCAGACAGAGTGAGTAGGTTCAGATTGAATATTAGGAAGAAGTTCTCTTGGCTGTGAGGGTGATGATCTCTGGCACAGGCTGCCAGAGAAGCTGTGGCTGTCCCACCACTGGAAGGTCCAAGGTCAGGCTGGATAGGGCTTGGAGCAAGCTGGGATAGTGTCTGTAGCTCCCTCAGAGTGTTTGTGAAGGCTGGAGTTAAAGGGATGATCTCCAGATCAGTCCTGACAGATCCCATGTGTGCACCAACCTTTCCCTGTGCTGCCAACAGGGACTTGAAACATGTTCACACCTAAAGCACAGAGATGTCCACAGCTCTGGGAAATGAGGGAATCTTTGTATGCTCTGCCTCTGGGTTTCAGTGACAAATCTCTTCTCCCTCTTTCAATCACTCTCCCTATAAAATATATATTTCCAAATAATGGTGAAAAGCTGTTGCATCCTGCTCCTGAGGGAATTGCACGTCTGATTGAGTGGGCAAGTGCTGCTTGTCACCTCTCAGTGTCCAGAGGAGCTGCAAGGAAGGACTTGTTTCAGCCTAAGACTCCAAGGCTAAGCTGGGTTCTGTCTCCCTTGGAGCCCAGGGAGTTCAGCTCCAGAGGAAAACCCCCACAGGCAACACAAGGACCCCCAAGTTCACTGAGGAAAACACTCCCATGCACAAGTTGACCTTAAAAAGGCCAGGGCATTATTCTGGCAGCATGAGAAAGCTGCTTCTTGTATCCAGATTTATAGTGACAGCTTGTTTTAGGTGTTCCAGGTTAAAGGGTGCCTTGCTGGGATGTCCAGAGCTGTGATAAGACTGGGACAAACTGGAGAAATTGGCTTTATCACCAGAGCTTCCATTCTTGTGGGGGGCTGGTGAGAGATAGTGCCAAGTCTGGCAAAACCATAAGGTTTGGAGTACAAGTCCTGTGAGGAGTGGCTGAGGGAGCCGGAGCTGTTTAGCCAGGAGAAAAAGAGGCTTGGGGGACCTCACTGCTCTTCACAGCTCCCTGTAAAGAGGTTGTAGTGAGGTGGGGGTCTGGGTCTTCTCCCAGGCAGCCAGTGATAGGACAAGAGCAAATGGCCTCAAGCTGCACCAGAGGAGGCTTAGGTTGGATATTAGGAAAAATTTCATCAGTGAAAGAGTGGTTAAGTATTGGAAGAGGCTGCCCAGGGCAGTGGTGGAGTCACCATCCCTGGAAGTGTTCAGAAAACAAGTAGAAGTGGCACTTCACTACGTGGTTTAGTGGGCACAGGGGTATTTGGCCAAAGGTTTATGATCTTAGAGGCCTTTTCCAACCTGAATGATTCCATTATTCCATGAAAACAGCTTTTAATAACTACACAGGTAATAACAGAACCACTCTTATCCCTGGGGCACAGACAGGGTTGAGCCCAGCAGACAGAGGGAGGAGAAACCTCCTCCTTCCCCAGGGATGGCACAAGCCCTGGTGCCTGTCTATCTTTGAAAAGGTCAGGTCAAGCCATCAAACCCCTGTCCCTCATCTCCCCAGACCTCCCAAAACCACTGTGGGCAGTGAAAACCTCTGATAAGTCAGATCTTCACCCTTTTATAAAAGACTAGTACATGGCTTGTAGAGTGGGTGGGATATTTGCTCCCTAAGGGCAGCCTGTTCATAATCCTGCCTCCAGCAAAGGCAAACCCCTGCACCCACTCACTGAGGCTCTACAAATATGAATTTATTCTAGCACTGAAGTGTGTTCTATCATGAGCACACAGGTAGTGACTGTAGTGCTGTGTTGGCAGTGCTGTCACTCACCTGCCTCAGATAAAATCAGATTTGGGCAAAGGCTGATGTAGTGCTGAGTGTTTCACAGGCTCACATCAGATTTTAAATAACAACACTCCCTGCCTTTTTCACCAGCCTCTCTCATACAGACACCCATGGGCGTCAAAGATGGGTGGGAGGAGATGATTGATAAATCACAAGGGGCTCAGAGCTCCTGAGCTCTCTACAGGGCTTGGGGCCCTAAAAACACCAGATAAAACCTGTGCTTTGGAACAGCCAAGCACAAAATGAATCTGCTCATGCTGTAATGGTCAGGGAAGTGCAGGTAGTCACTGGACCAGCAAGAATAAGTTTTTGGAAGTCTCTGGAGGAAAAAGTAATTGTTCCTCTAGTTCCAGATTTCATGTTTTAAGGATGTGAGGGAATGGATGTTGCTGTCCCACTGCCCTTTTCCCCAGAGGTTTGAGACAGCCCCTGGGAGTCTCTGTAAATCTGAAGGGCTGTGCAAAGTCAGCCATGGTGTCTGAGGTGACCTCAAATGGGCCTGCACAAAAAGGACACTGAGCAAACCTGATATCAGTGGGTTGCTTATTGGGGCATTCATTGTGCTGCTCCAGGGCTTTGACCCACAAGGATCCCCATTCCATGCAGAAGGAAAAAGAAAGGACCCAGACAGTAAAAGCATGAGGAAAAGGAATGGTGTCATGCTCAAAGTCTTGCAGGATCTCGGGCATCACCTGCCTCCAGCTTCCCACCCCATCACAAAAAGCAACCAGAACTGTTTTCACTTCAGGACTGGAAGTGACATCCCATCCTGGCCCAGCTTGGAGCAGATGAGAAGGAATCCCAGCTCTGTCATCCTGTCCTTTCTCCTGAGTTATTGCACCTCTTGGCCTCTTTAATCAGGAGGAATTTACCGAGTTGCTCCTCTCCCCACACCAAATTTTAGGTATAAATATCCACGGTAGAGAAAAATGGTCGGAGACATCACAGAACATTTAAAATAAAGTGATGTGAGCAGAAGAAATGACCCTCATAGATTAGAAAATATAACCAGTAACACTTGTTAATAGACCATTGAACATGTATGGGTGAACATGTCCCACTCAGACTGGTGGCTTCCACTGAAGTGGCACTGTAGGGAAACTGCCATCACCTCACCACAATTCCTCATTGCCCCCATTCTTTTGGTGGATTTAAAGCTCCTCATGAGCATCTGTGAATCAACCAGGTATGATAGCTCAAGTAATCCTGCACACCCACAGGACTAATTATAAATGATGGATTTTTCATGTAAAAGTAGTTCCTCCTCCTACTCCCATCCCGAGCAGCAAACTTCCCAAGGCCAAGAAATCAGCAAGGATTCCATGTTGAACACCCAGATTGGTCCTTCCCTGGAATCTGGCTGCCAGCATTTTCAATCATAATACTAATAATACAACAGGAACACCACACTAAGCTTGGCCTGCACCCTGGCAGGCAGCATCCTACACTCTTGCCCACTGTGTCCCAAGGAGGCTCCAGCCTCTCCAAAAACTCCAGTTAGAGCCAAATCATTCAGTGTTACACCTTCCTGTGTCTGTGGCAGATGCAGCCGCCGTTTGGGTGAGGGTGGAGAACAACGCAGCAGCAACTCCTTGTCCTGCAGCCAGCAGGACAAAGCAACCCTGGGGGTGGCTCCTGCCCCCTTAGTTCTGTGCCCCAGGCCCCTCAATATTGCAAAAGAGTATAAATGCCATGGATTTATGAGCATAAAAATCCTGAGGTCAACAACAAAGCACATCCTTGTAGGAACTGTGGTCACTGCCCGGATTCATGGGCAGCCCTGATGTCCACAGCACGATGGAGCTAAAAGGTTTTTAAAGCACCATGGACTTGATGGAGGTCCTTACCTGCTTCTCAGACATGATGTAGAGGTGCTCATGGTCCATGGAGAAGGCCATGTCCCGGAGGACGGGGCCAGTGTCCACCACCTGCACGATCTCATACTCCAGCGTGTTCTTGGTGGTGCCATCCACACGGATCTGTGCAGCAACAACAAAAACAGAGGGAGAATGTGAGGATTTTTCCTCCTTCCACTGAAAACAAATAATCACAGAACCTCAGAATGATTTGGGTTGAAAGGGACCTTAAAGACCATCTCACTCCAACCCCTGCCATGGGCAGGGACACCTCCCACTATCCCAGGTTGATCCAAGCCCCATCCAGCCTGGCCTTGGACACTTCCGGGGATCCAGGGGCAGCCACAACTTGTCTGAGCAACCTTCTCTCTCACCACCCTCACAGTAATATATATCTATTGATAAAATATATACACAAAATAATCATTGGACAAATGTATTGTGGCCTGGGTCTTTCAGACAACAACCACTGTCAACACAAACTGAATTTTCCCCAGCCTCCTCACAGAAAGGGTAAAGCAGATTTCATCACTTCTGCTGGTCCCATCAACTCAAGAGCACTGTAAGAACAATGCAGAGCCTTCTCACTTTTATCTGGCACTGTCACTGTGCTCCTGTCACTGCCTGGACAAATCTACCATGCTCAAAATGATGGCACGAGGGAAGAATCTGTGGTGGTGATGAGCAGATGATAAAAAAACACACAAATCTGCAGGGCTGACTCACTCGAATGCGACTCAGATAATATTATTGCTCTTATTGCTAATGTTCCACGGGGCAATTTATTATTGCAGAGTGCTCAGTGCAACACAGACTATTTCTCTTGCTGATTGCATAGATCAGATATTGAAATCAGTCCTGCACGAATGTGGCACCTTATGATTCCAGACACATCTCATAACAGGGTGTCACTTAGGGACATCAATAACTGGGATTATGAGGAGGAAGCAGACACACAGTCCCGGTCTATCCCTGACAATGATCCAGTGATACAGAAGAAAAAGCAGAAAACAACAGACTTTTCTTTACCTGCTTAAAAACAGTTTCTAGAGTTTGGGCTCAAAAGCTGCTGGAGAAGGTTTGCAATCCCTTTCAATATAGAACAAGACAGGATAAAGGAGCTATTCACAGGAATTCTTCTGGATTTTGTGAGGCTCTGTGCAGCAGCAAACCCCACAGTCATGTTTCAGAGAGGCATCCACATTCCTGATCTCTCTCTCTGTTTCCCATGTGTTGCCTCTCACTTGCTGAAAATGTTCTATCCTGCAGTAACACAAACATCGCAGTACCTTTCCCTAAAAGAAACAAAGTTGTAGGAGATCTCTGTCATGCCCCACATCATGATCTCCATTTCTTCCTGACCAAAGATTCCCAGTCTGCAGTTGGACAGCTGAGTAAAAAGCACCCTTCCCACCCAAAGGAAATAAGCTGTGGAGAACTTATGGTGTCAAGACCTGTTCCCACTGTTCCCTGGCACAGTCCTTGCACTTGTTCCTTCTGTATCAACCTCTCAGCCAAGAAACTGAGCCTGAATCATCTTCTGTGTTAGAAAGTCAAAGAGAAGGGAAGAGAGGGAATGATAAAGGGTCTGGAAACTCAGTATGAGCAAAGGGATAGCAGTGATATACAGATTGTTATCTTTGTCCTTCCTTGATGTACTCACCTGCTGTGGGACAACAAAGGAATATGATTTCCCCAGGAAAGATAAGGAAAATGAAACAGAAAGGAGTTAGAGGAGCTCTCTGTGCCAGCAAAGGGTGTGGAGGGTGCTCAGGGCTACGTGTTATCCATCAGCCTCCACAGAAGTGGGAGCACGTGCAGCCCTTGGCTGCTGGGCTGGTCCAGTGACATGGGAGGATTTGCAGTTAATTTGTCATTTTGATGGATCTGCTGGTGACAGCAATACACGTCCAACATCAGCACACAGAGAGGTCAGGGCCTGAAGCCCAGCACTGAACATCCCTCACGCACCAAGGAGTCAGGGCCTGAAGCGCAGCACTGAACATCCCTGACACACAAAGAATTCGGGCTCTGAAGCCCAGCACTGAACATCCCTGACACACAAAGAATTTGGGCTCTGAAGCCCAGCACTGAACATCCCTGACTCCCACCAGCTCCGGCTGCCTGGGAGCAAGGGGCTCGCTCATGTCCGTGGTGCCTCATGGAGGAATTCAGCTACTCTGAGTCTTCCTTCTTGAAGGTGGACACTGATGTGAATCACCCGTGAGGTCAAGGGCAAAGATGCCAACCGGCTTGGGCTGAGTCATTCCCCTTAGGACAGTCAGGGGAAAGGAAGGAGGCAGGAAGGGCTGCAGGCTGAGGAGCACAGGAGGCTCCCTGTTGGGGCTCTGCCCTGAGCAGATCAAATACCCCCACAGCAGGAGCCTTTCCTCTTTTCCACTAAGGCTTTCCAGCTCCAAATTCTCCCTCTCAGGAAGCAGTCAGGGGGCTTTGTCTGCTGTCTCCACTCTGCCTCTCCCCCAGTCCCTCGTGGCTTCTCATTCCCGTCAGAGCATCCCCACTCTCCACTGATCCCTGTGCTAAACCAACCTCACATCTTCGCTGCTTTGACCTTGATTTTTCAGCACCACCAGGGTCAGATCTGCAGGCCGCCAGATATGTAAGCAGCCAATTATCACCCCAGGGCTGAGTTGCTGTCCTCAGCCTTTGCCAGGCCCCATTAGAGGGGAAAAAGCTTGGAGATGGAAGAGGCAGGCTGGAGAAACAGCCGGCTGGAGTTAACAAACCATGGAGACAGGAGGCACAGCCCCCAGGGATCTCCCCTATGCATTTGGTGCAGGTAAAAGATTACAGAGGCTTCACACCAGGAATACAGAGCTACTCGGAAGTGATTTAACAGCTATTGCTGGCCTAATTGCCTGAAAAGTCATTATTTTGCAGAGGGGGAGGGAGGGAGGGAGGGACAGGGCTCGTTGCACTGTACACGTGCAAACACACACATGTGCTCACACACCCACAGCCCGACAGCTCTAAGTGCAGAAACCTCTCTCTCTAGTAAAATCTAGTAGCTAAGAAAAAGGAAAATTCAGAAAAAGGCCAGAAAATCTGGCAGACATCAACCCACGCTGCACAGCCCGTGCGAGCCCCGCCCCAGCAGTGAGGTGGTGATCGGATACTGCAGCCAGAAGTCTGGTCCTAAACTCCAGACATCCCTTTACCTGCCTTAAACTCTGTCTTTCTTATGTTGGACCCCAGGCACAGAGCCCATATGATCTCCACCTTCCCTGCACATTCTTCACAGTCCTGAGCATCAGACAACAGAACTGCACTTTCTCTTAGAGGTTTATTCCTGGCTCCAAGGCTCCTGCTGGAACCAGGGCACTTGGGCTGGTGAAAAAAATCAAAGAGCAAGAGTGAAAGAAAAATGGGAAGATTCTCATCAAAACCTGCAGGTGATCACCACTAAAGTCAGGGACTCAGACTCAATCTCTGCTCAGAAAGCTCCCCAAGTTTGCAACTGCAGGGAGTTTGAGGCACACACCACCTGTTCCCTCTGTTCTTGCTCTTCTCTGCTGGCATCAGCCACAAGCGCCACCTGGAGCTGGGCTGCTGGCATGGATAGAGTTTTCTTCTGACTGATGGGCATTCCTATATTCAAGATGTTCTCTTTGGGCTGCGGGATGGGAGCCTGACTGACAGTCCAGCTGGGATCTCTCCTGGGAGCTGCCTGTGAACCGTGAGCTCCTCTGCAAGGCAAGAGGGAGGGAAGCAACAAGTGAGGGGGTCCAGGACCACACGTGTGTGTCAAAATGTTCAGTCCAGCACAACCCACACTCCACAAACACACCCATCACCTCCACCACAGGATCATCTACCTGCTCCCACTTCCTGAACGTCTGTCCTGCCCATGCACACTCCTTAGACCCCCAGGTGCTCAGCTCAGCACCCCGAGCTCCCTTGTCCTCTCTTAACCCAACACATGTGGGAGCTCCCAGGGCCCAGCACTCTCAGGCTGCACATTAATCCTTCCTCTTCCTGGAAGGCTTCACTCACTGGGCTCAGCTCTGCAGAGCCGGCTGCTATTGAAACATCAGCATGATGCTTCCCGAAGGTCAACTACCAAGGGACCTATTCTGGCAGCTGTTTGTTTGTTTGTCTGAACATTATCTAGGGCTGGCTGTTTATTTACATCCATTGAAGTATCAGACAATAAATATCCTCTCCCAGTAGCAAACAGATGCTTGCACTCGAATGTTCTGGCTAGCGCTGACTTCAAAACAATCTCCTTAATGAGCAAACAACACTATTAATCTTTAAAGACACAGGCTCTGGCCTTCTCTGAGCTCCCACCCTGGCCATGGCTAGACCCACAGGCATCCTGGCGAGCAGCCCATGGGTCTGGGAGATGAAAGAAGGTAAAAGATACCTTCCATCACTCAGCTGGTGCTTGTCAGCGTTATCTGGACCTCCCCAGCTGCTGAGGGATCCATGGGAGGCTGATGCTCGAGGACAGTTTCCCCAGCAAGCTGGTGGCAGATGCCTCAACCACACTTCTAAGAGGGACGTAGAGGTTGGTATGACATAGTTATCGAAGCGAGGGACACAATAAGCCTCTCCAAATCATGAGGATAGACTCAAAATGATCCAGGAGAGAGTGGTGGGGTTGGAGGACAAAGAAGGAATTGGTGGTAGCAAGCACTTTGTGCCTTTGCTGGAAAATAAATCATGATTATGACGAAAAAGAAAATATCTTGAAGTTCACCAGAGCAACAGAAACACCTGCCTTCCAGAGAGGGCCACATACCTCTGTCAGCATGTTATTCCTCCCTGTAAAGTGACATTTCCCGCTAAAACCCATCCACACAGATGTACTTCAGGAGCTTTACTCCAGACCCATCAAAGCCTGATCCCGTGGAGTGAATCAGTGTTTAGAGCATCCAACATTGTCCAGTTTTGGTTTATTCAAGAAAAAGACACTGGCACAGGTTACTCAGAGAGGTTTTTCAGGCCCCATCCCTGGAAGTGTTCAAGGCCAGGTTGGATGGGGCTTGGAGCAGCCTGGTCTAGTGGAAGATGTCCCTTCAAAACTATCTTCAGACTCACTTCAGAAACACACTCCTGAACCCAATCTCCTGCTACAACCTCACTTCTATTTTATTTGTCCAAGCAGCTTGGACTGCTCTCTGGCACCAAAATAAAAAAAGGATCATTTCCACTGTGCCAACTGGGCTCAGCTGTTTTCTACTCCTCTAAAACCATCACCTCCTACCCAAGAGCATCATTCCTGTCCCACCAGAGTTAAAATAAAGCCCCCTTCAATTAATATCTCTGTATAAAGCACTTGAAAACCATCCAGGGCTGCTGAGAGCGTGGTCAGGAGCAGGATCACGATGACCGGCCAGGCGGGTACAGGAGCAGACGCTGGGTGGATGAGAGTCATTACAAATAATTAAATGAATAACTAAGCAGAAGAGGAGCTTGGTGAACCATGGCACTCTCCTCCAAGCCATCCCTCCCCACCACTCTGCTTTTGTGCAGCATCAGCAGCCTCTGGGCTGATGAAGTTCCAGGGAATTCATCGTCTCCTGCCCCAGCGCTTCCAGCCGCTGCTCCAGCAGCTCTCGCTCAAGTCACACTGGTGGCTTATTTTGGCCATGAAATTGCCCCAGTTCCCAGGGGAGGGGATTAAACGGCTGCCAGGAAGATTGCAAGGGTGGATTTCAAAGGGAAAATCCTTCAGGTCATGGAATCAGACCCTGCAGCCTCCGCCTGGGTGTGAGGGAGCAATCACAACTGTGGTACTGCCTCGGAAAGTAGGGAAAATGTTTTGGGCAGGAAAGCAAGAGGAGGATAAGCTTTGTCCTCCCCACCCCCTGAGGCATCCTTCCTTTGTTGTCCCTGCCTCTCCTTCTTGCAGGGCATCTCACTAAAATCATCATCATTTCTCACTGTTGGATTAAGGATCTGCAAACACCTTTTCCAGGAGAGCCAAGCAGCCCTGGAGTCCAGCACATCAATCCAGGCTGCGCTGAGAAGGGCCCAGCCACAGCCTTACGACTGCACAGGGGCCACTAATACTTCATTGCTTTTCCAATAGCAGTTCCTCCCTGGTTTATGAACCTAATGTTCCCCAGAGGACGCCAGGACCACTGGCTGCTGTTCCTGGCTTGGAGAGGGAGAAAGGACACAGCAGGCAGTGTATGATCTAATGTCAGGCCCTTCTGATGATCATCTATTCCTGCTTTTCCATTGATTTGGGTTGCATGATGGAGCTCTATTGATCCCAGCAAAGATGGGGAAGGGGCCGGTGACACTGCGCGTTCCTCCCATTTCCCTCCATTTTCCAGTAAAATAATCCATTCTAATTTGCCTAAAGCCTATTAACAGGAGATCAATTCCTAATAAAACATGGCATTTCAATAGCCCTGTCTATCCACCGATCCTAAAGGCCTTTAGAAACGCTAATTGAAAGAGCAAGGGATGAGGTATCCTTAACTCGTTCCTAAGTCAGCAGCCAGCAGCTCTCTCTCTTCTCTGGTACACATGTTTTAAAGTGCTGCTTGTCTGGACGATGCCAGCCCATCCAAACACAGATCTCAGAGCACCTCCAGCCATATGGAGAGCAGGAGCCTGGAAAACCGGGTGTTTACAGTTTTCTTGAAACTCTTGCTGTCAGCGCTGTCCAGAACCCAAAGGGTCATGACAGGAGCCACTCTGAGCAGGGGTGAGAGCTGATCTGGACAGGAGAGTCATGGAATCACAGAATGGGTTGGGTTGGAAGGGACCTTAAAGCTCATCCAGTGCCACCCCTGCCATGGGCAGGGACACCTTCCACTATTCCAGGTTGCTCCAATCCCCTTTCAACCTGGCCTTGGACACTTCCAGGGATCCAGGAGCTGCCACAGCTCCTCTGGGCATCCTGTGCCAGGGGCTCATCACCCTCACAGGGAATAATTTCTTCCTAATATCTAATCTACATCTCTCCTCTCTGAGTTTAAGAGGGTTTCTCTTTGCCCTATCTCTATCACCCATGTAAAAGTTGCTCTCCCAAGCTAAAGATGCACCTGAGTGCACACCACAAAACAGAAGGGACAGCAAAGCAGATTGTTTTCCTTCCAATCCCATCAGGTTCCTGGTTTGTATTTCTTTTGTCCAGGAGATCTCACATGACAGAATCACAGAATCATTAAGGTTGGAAAAGACCTCCAAGATCATCAAGCCTGGTCTCACTGAACAAATCTTGTCATCAGCAAACAAGATTTATTTGCACACCTACAGCAATGCAACAGCCTGAGAATGGCTCTTCCTCACTTCTCCAGCTATACAATTCTCAGGGCTTTTTCTCCCAGCAGCAGCACAGGGTTTTGAAGAAGACAGCTTTCCTGGAATAACCGCTGGCTAGTCCTGATCATCTGCAGGCACTGCAGTGTAATCCCCTGGGGGCTGGCAGGGGCATGGGGGCTGCACTGGGCAGGGCCACAGGGCTTAATCCCTATGCAGGAGTCACCCACTGACCTCTGGTGTAATCCTGGGAAATTGGGTCAAACAGAGCTGTGCGTGACTGCTGGATAGGAGATCACCCCTGCAGTGCCAGCACGGTGCAGGGGGCAGAGCAGGGGTCCTCCTGCTTCAGGAGGTCCAAGAGAAACATGGGACAAGATGTTGATGGGCATCTGCTTTGTTTTCTGGAGACATGTGGGTCACCATGCCTTGAGAGAGCTACTGGGTGCTCCGGTTTCATGGTGGGTCACTGTCTCACACAGATCCAGCCCATTGGGATCCACAGGAATCATGGAATCATAGAGTGGTTTGGGTTGGAAGGGACATTAAAGCCCAGCCAGTTCCACCCCCTGTCATGGGCAGGGACACCTTCCACTATCCCAGGGTGCTCCAATCCCCTTCCAACCTGGCCTTGGACACTTCCAGGGATCCAGGGGCAGCCACAGCTTCTCTGATCAACCTGTGCCGGGGCCTCACCACCCTCACAGGGAAGAATTTCTCCCCAATATCCAATCTAAATCTACCCTTTCTCAGCTTAAAGCCTCCTGCTTTGGGCCAGATGGTCCTTCAAGCACAAAAACAAATTCCTAGCTGACAGAGATCCCCTTTTTTCCAGTCCACAGCACAGGACTGGTGTCCCATTCCACTGTGGATCCCCACTAACATTTATAGCAAGAGATCCTCCTGGCTGCAGTGGAATTCTGAATTAAATTAGACAGAAGTGAAAGACCAACCTTCTGTCCAAGCCCTTCATTCTGGGCTTGGACATCACCTAACACAGTGGTTTTCTGACTGCTGCTCCCAGCACCATAAAAACTAATAAACACAGCTTGAAGTGTGTCCAGTCAGGCTGTACCTGAACTGCAGGGCTCACCCCAAAGTGAAACAGCTCCAGAACTGGAAACAGAGGGAAAGGGAAGGAGATGAGCAGGTCCTTCTCTCTCAGCAGGGAGAGCATGTCAGGTATGTGCAGCTCTCACATCCAGGAGCCCATTGACAGATGACATCATTTTTGAGAGCATGGTTTACACACGCTCCCCCGGCGCTCCCTGATTGATAAATTAGACACTCATGAGCCATGTGCTAATCAATGCAAATCATTAGTTTGTTACAACACAAGGCAAGCTCGACAGAGCTCATTTTTCAAGGTAATGGCCTGCCAAGCATCTGTGTTCAGCTACAGGCGCTGCCAGGCAATCCATTAACAGGCTGCTGGCACTCACCTATGGCACGGGGCTGAGGCCTTTGCAGTCCAGCCCCCACCAAGGACTGGGCTGTGCTGACCAGTGCACAAGCTCCAAACCTGCTACTCTTCCTCCTTCTTCCCCACAGCTCCTGGCTCTGCTGCCAGTGGCCATCCCAGACCCAGACATTGGGAGTGCATGTGCTCCCACAGACCCTGGACGTTTGTTCTCCACTTACCCCAACCCTGCAACCTAAAATTAAAGATATTTAATCCTGAAAAATTGTGCTCTGTCCTCTATCAGTGGAAAATGAAGGTGGGTAATTAAGGCATTGACCTGCAGGTGTGTCCTAGGAAACTCCATGCTGGCATCAGTGGCATCTTTGAGGGACGATGTCAGCATCAAGTTGTGCTTGGCCAAATAAAGAGGCCATTTGAATGCTCCAGCCACGAGATTTAACTTTAATTTATCCAAATTTCTGGCTTCGGGCTCTTACAAGTGTTGTCCAGCTGAGTGAGTGCTTTGGGGGAATGAAACTACACCAGGGAAGGATGTGCCCCCACTGACCATTCTGTCAGAGCACAGGGAGGGGACAAGGGTGAGACAACTCTGCTCCTTCACCACAGTGAGCCCGTACAACCTCCGTGTCTGTTTCCCAAGCTCTGCAGGATTTCCATCCCACTGGCAACAGAGCAGTGTCTTCACCCATGGGTCACTCTCCCAGGCACAAATCCTGCCATAGGTGCTCTGCAGAGCCACTCCAGGTCCTTCATGGAAAATAAGGATTCCCTGTTTGACATTCCCAGAGGGAAAGTTCAACACTCACAGACAAGGTCCTGCTGCTGGATGCTTGTATTTGTGATCCCAGTGGATAATCTCAAAGGTCATCCTAGTGCCACTCAGGTGCTTCTGTTTCTCCCAAACTGGTGAAATTTCTTTTACATGGCCAATATTTTGAGAACTTGCTAACTTTTAAATATTTATGGCTGTTATTGCCATCACTCCCAGTTCTTCATAGAGACTGTAAATGGATGTTTTGAGTCACAGTGGTTCTGATTGAGATTAAGGGAACAACAATGAAAAAAAAAGTATGAAAATTAAATTTTTACATTTGAGAGCATGGGTATTAACTCATGAGCTGCAGAACCTGAAATGCTCCCCAAAATCTGGTCAGCTCTTCAGCAGGGGTTGAACTATAGATAAAAATAATTGAGACAAGCTGCGACACCAGAAAGACGCAGAGTTTTGGCTCAGAAATACCCAGAAGTGCAGCGTGTGTGTGAATGGGACTGACCAGACACAAAGATCCCAACGCAGTTGGCCTGGAACACAAACCCTTCTGTGGGACAGCTCAGAAACTGAGGCAGGGAGTAACATGGGATGGAATGAAGACAGATGCACCACAACAGGGGCTGGATGATGAATACAAGTCCTTTATAAGTGTCTGTTCACGGGGCTGAGGGACCAGATTCCCAAAGAGATGAGCTCATCCCGCCGGGAACGCGGTGACCCCGAGGGTTGGGAGCCGCGGGTGGGGGGTGCAGGGCAGCACCACAAAGGGTCCTTTGACTACAGCCAGACGGGGAGAGCTTTGAGACACCCACAGATCCTCACCACACTGTGGCACTTGAGAGGGAGCCAGCTGCCCTTCGGCAACGGGAGGCAAGAGTGGAGACCCGGGAATCCACATGGATACGCGGGCAGCGGGCATGCGTCAGCACGGCAGCGTGAAGGAGGGTGGAAATATCCGAGCAGGCCAAACAGGGGGTGTGGAGGCACCCAGAAACACCTGGGCACTCCAGGATCATCCTCCTGGCTTGAGGATGTGCTCATCAATGGGCCCAAGGGGTGATGTAAAGATGAGCACACGCATGCACTGACTTAGAGTGACAGAAAAATAGAACCATGGAATGCTTGGGTTGGAAGGGACCTCTAAAGGTCACCTAGTTCAACAACCAGGGACATCTCCAACTGGATCAGGATGCTCAGAGCCCCATCCAGCCTGGTCTTAAGTGATTCCAGGGAAGGTGCTTCCACCACCTCTCTAGGTGTGCCAGTTGTAAAAAACTCCCTTATATCTCATTTAAATCGACCTTCCTTCAGGATAAAACCACCACCCCTTGTCCTATCACACCCAGCAGAGTCTGTGGAGACCACAGGAATTCCCTCCAAAGGATCTGCTCCCTGTAGCAGATAACCCAGGGAATCTGATCCGAAGGGGGGCATTTCCACACCTCGGGTGGTGCAGTGCCCTGGGCAGCTCCAGGCGTCAGCGAGGGCAGAGAACTCAATCACAGCCTGTCACATTCAATCTTGGAGACAGAACGACGCATTTGCAATTTCCCTTTAAAGCTTGAGAGAGGCAGACCAAAGCTCCTGCTTTGCTGAGGATTTGGGCACTTTCGCCACTTTCTCTAAAAAAAAAAACCAAATCAAAAATCGTATCCCAGAGACGGTATCACCGGTCAAGTGAGATTGGCTGTTCTTGCACTGATATTTGTGTCAGATGCTGGTGCTAAATGACTTCAGAAATGCAGAGTGATGGGCTGTGAGTGCATTACTGAAAGCAAAGAAACCTGGGACCCACAGCTCTTTCCTCACTCCCTTGCTGAGAGCTCTGGGTTTGGGTGGGTGGGTGGAATGGTGGCTTGGGAACAATTCCTGTCAGCAAAGTGGGGACAGGTTATCTCCAGGGCCAGGGGAAAGGGGAACCTGGAAGAAAAGCTGTCCCCAGCCCCTTTTGTCAGGTGACACCCCTGGGGCTAAGGTCGAGATAATGAGGTCCCACATATCTCTGGGCCCCAGCCCCACTGACAGGGCTGTGCTCTGCAAAGGTTATTGTGATTCAATTGCTGACTCTTTCAGCTCCTGGGCTTCTCAATGCCAAGGTGACCTATTAAGAACTTAATATCAGATAAAATACATCCCTCGAAGCATTTTTAACCTTCATAATCTATGTTTATCCACAGAAAATAAAAGGAAGAGAGAAAAAGAAAAAGTGAATGCTTATCTTCCAATATTGCCTCAGATAAAAGGGAAGCACCATCTGGGGACAAAACTTCACATTTGACCTTTCTCCCCTTTCATGAAAGCAGCCAGAAAACTGATCCAGCACTGAAAACAGTGGATGAGGCCTCTTCCATTCACCTCCAACAGACTGAAGGATGCTCCCAATCTACCAAAGGTTCCTCTGCTTTTGTCTGTGACGCCTGACCAAGGACATGACTCTCCGCAGCCCAGACCTCCTTTCTCCCCAGCCAGCCCCAAATGATCAGCACTGATCCCTGCAAGCCCCAGCTCCTCCACCAGCCAACCTCCCTCCAGACCAAACCCCTCAGCAAAGGTCTCACTGAGGCCTTTGTCTTCCCAAGAATTCCTCTCATCTCCCACTGGTCCCTTATTAGTGACCCAAAGATGTCTCTCATGCTTTTCTCCTTCCAGGAACACCAGACAATTTGTTGGTCCACTCCATTCATAGAGTCACAGACTGGTTTGTGTTGGGCAGTCACCTTAAAGATCATCTCATTCCCACCCCCTGCCATGGGCAGGGACACCATCCCTGGAGGGATTTAAAAGCCATGTGTATGTGGCCCTTGGGGATATGATTTAGTGGTGGTCTTAGCAACGCTGGGTTAATGGTTGGACTGATGATCTTAGAGGTCTTTTCCAACCGTAGCAACTCCATCAGTCTATGATTTTAATTATCACCTCAAATAATGCAAGAATGGCACATATCCCTAGACCCTTAATCACAGGGGTTCCTGGCACATCAATCAGAATTAACCAGATGTGTATTCAAACCCCTTGATTGAATTATCCAAAACTAATTCAAATGAATTTAAAAATAACAGCATGGCAGGCACATTTTTAACTGTCAGTAAATCACCAGCCAGGACCACCAGTGTGAAGTCCCCGTTCAGAGGGAAACAAAAGGTGGGAATGCAGCAGGTGAGGGTGGCAGGGAGTGATTTCTGCTCAGCCAAGCACACCCAGCACCAGCCCAGGTCTCTGGGAGGGAAGCTGATGACCCCATGGAGGAAGCAGAGTCCTCCACATGCACTTCAAAGGATTAGGCAGTCTGCTGGGGACTGCCCTAAGGAGCTGTATGGCAGAGAGGGCAAGGCACAAGGCATGTTCAGGGGAGAATTAACAGAGCCAGAGGGATTTAGGAGATGAGTGCTGGCATATTATTCCACTTAGGCAGAGGCAGGGGACTCCTGGAAGGGGAGAAAGGCTGCTTGAGACATGGAGTTTGGGGCCTGGCTGCTGAGCTGGGAATCAGAACCTGGGATCAGGGTGGTGAGGTGTTAAAGTTACCCCTTAAATGGGTTAGAATGGCATTCATGAGCTTAACACCATCTTACAGCGTTGATCCAGCCCAAAACCTCTTGTCCACAGGACTTGCAGGTGGAATAGAAATGTAGGGAAATTCAGGAAGTAGAGAGTCTGGAAAAGCTGAGCACAAAAGGGACCCTGGCAGACCCTATCTAGAGATGCTTCAGCTGAGCCAGGTGGTGCACAAGGACCAGAGCCCAGCAGGGGGGTCAGAGCAGAGCTGAGAAGGGTCACTGTCCTTCCAACAGGGCCAACTTACAGGTGTGCAGCTCCCTTTGTGCCTTGGATCTTGTGTCAGTACCAGAGCAATGTCCTGCCTGAGACAAAAACAGCCAGGTCCTTTTCTAATGCCAGAGACTGGGATATCTGAGCTCTAAAAGCAGCATCCCATGAGTTGCAGGACTCCCTCATCCTCTAAAGGTCTGGGGTTTGCTGTTTACCTACACAACTCATTACCTCTGTGCAACCTCGGACACATCAGTGGAGACCAACAAATCTTCAGTCTCTGCCTAAAAATCCTGTGGGGACAAAGTGCCAACACTGCTGGGGTGGTCACTGCCATAGCCCAGCCACCACTGCTGAGTTACAGAGCCACAGAATCACAGAATGAACTAGGTTGGAAAAGACCTTTGAGGTCATCAAGTTCAACCTATGACTTAACACCACCTCATCAACTAAACCATGGCACTGAGTGCCAGGTTCAGTCTCTTTTTAAATATGTCCAGGGACAGTGGCTCCACCACCTCCCTGGGCAGATGATTCCAGTGCCCAATCACTCTTTCAGAGAATAATTTTTTCCTGATGTCTGACCTAAACTTCCCCTGGTGCATTCAGACAGCAGAATTTGGGAAAAAACTGCTTCCCTAAGATGATCGTGGCACAGCTCTTCTTGAGGTCCCTGAGTTCTCAGACTGGATATTTTCCTGCTATTTTGAACGTCAGTCGAGGAGGAGAGCATACAGCTGCACCTTTAGTGATGGGAAGGTGATGGAAGAACAGCCTGGGCAGCATGTCCTGTCACCACAGCCATCCCCTCTCTCCCGTGGGCAGGGAGGGACAGCGGAATCATGTCCCTCATACAAGCAGAGGGATCACTTTCCTCTGGGACCTCAGAGTAACCGGGGCAATGAAACCTGACCCAAAGCCACTTTGACATCAGGTCGTGGCTGAGACAAAGCAAGGTCAAGAGTTCAGCGTCAATACAGCAAGTGCCAGTCAGGACACAAAAGCTCCGGGATCAGATGTACCTGGAGGGCTGCTGGGGAGGGAGGGCATTGAGATGCATAATTACTGCTCCTTTCATCCGTGCTGCTCTTTCCCTCGGTTCACACGGCTCTCCTGGCTCTGTCCTTGCACAGGTTGTATCCTAGCAGGGTCACTCCCACAGCCACACCAAAAAGGTGCTGGCACAGGAGCTGAAAGGTGAGGGGTGTAAGAGCTGAACCCCCTTTCACTGAAGGTTTCAGCAGAATCGCTCCTAAGAGCAGCCAGTTATTTTTGTGATCAGCTCCAGTTTTGTGGTGCAGTAAATCACAGAATCACAGAATGGTATTTTAGGAGGGACGTTAAAACTCATCCAGTGCCACCCCCCTACCACTATCCCAGGCTGCTCCAAGCCCCATCCAGCCTGGTCTTGGACACTTCCAGGGATCCAGGGGCAGCCACAGCTGCTCTGGGAAACCTGTGCCAGGGCCTCCCCACCCTCCCAGCCAGTAATTCCTTCCCGATACCGAATTTAAATCTCCCCTCCTTCAGCCTAAAACCATTCTCCCTTTTTCTATTACTCCATGCCCTTGTCCCAGCTCCCTCTCCAGCTCTCCTGGAGCCCCTTTAAGCCCTGCAAGGGGCTCTGAGGTCTCCCTGGACCCTTCTCTTCTCCAGGTGACACCCCCAGCTCTCCCAGCCTGTCAGCAAGGTTACCCCACAGTTACACACCATTAGCACCAGGGACTCCAGTAATGTGTGCTGGTGACTGCAGCTAAAATAAAAAGGACCTCAAACCTCCAAAGTAGGAGCAACTCCTTTTCCTTGAAGTCCCACTAGTGTGGGATATGCGGGTGTTTTGTATTCCCAGAGTTTGGGGTATTATTTAGTGAAATCCCCAGTCAAGGAGACATAATATGCAAAACCCTCTGCATTTTGAGGTACACACCGACCTTACCCAAACAACAGCTTGAAACATCTGCAATACTGAGGATTCTCTGGAAAACAGACTTTTTACTGAAATTGCCATTTGCTTCCTCTTTCTCAAACCCTGATCTCCTTTTTAGGGAAAGCCTTCCATGTTTCTGGCATTTTGTTGTGGTGAAATTAGATCTGTTCCATGCAACTGAAACAAAACACAGCAACCCCAGGTTTGGAGATCAACACAATCCCTCGAGGATGGTCCACAGAGCCCTGGGAAAAACTGATTGACAAGTGCCTGGAGCTCCCTTGTTTTATTCTCTCTCTCCAGATCTGTCTCATAGGGTAGAAAAGTACGGGGGAAAAGGTTTTTTAACAGTTATTGAACCAACCCTTCCCAAGCTGCATCAGAAGTTTTCCTGGTCCATGGGACATGGCAAAAAAGTGGCTCTGCCTCAACATCCGGCACAAAAGGAGGGGAATGAGAAGGGGCTGGGGATGGACTGTCGATTATTTTTGGAAACTGCCAACCCAAAATGCTCCTTTTTGGCCCGAGCTTCTCCACGTGTGCAGCAGATGGCGCAGCTGCAGTAGCTGTCCCACTGCCACCTCTGTCCCCACTGTCCCCACACCAGCCCTAGGACCATCCCAGAGGCTGTCCCTCTCTGTCTGGGGGTCTCATCCTGTCCTTTTTTGGCTGAGTCCTGCACCGTGCAGGGCCCAGAACTGGATTTTAGCACTCTCCAAGGAGTTCACAGGGATGAAAGCAGGACACCAGCTGTCCCAAAGAGGGGGACACATCCACAAGGGATGCAGGAGGCACCACTCCATCATGCAGAAACGGATGTGCCATAAAACCCCACCTCGGTGCCTCCTGGGGCACTGGCATCATTCACAGCCCTGAACTCAGCCTGAGCCCTCCAGCCCTTCCCAGGATGTTTAAAAACAGAGTGAGACAAAGGCCAAGCCCCAAAAGGGGCCATGGGGAGCAATCCAGCACTGGCTCAGGTGCTTCATTTCCATAGCAGGAGGGAAGAGCTGTGTCCCTGGTGCAGGGCAGTGCCAGCCTGGGTGATGGCAGCCAGACCCCAACCAGCTGCCCCAGGAGCTGGCAGTCAACCCCCTCCCACTGCCTGCACCCTTCTGGGCCCAGCTGCATTCATGGCAGAAGACTGAAGCTTCTCATCGTGGCCCTAATGGTTCCCACTGGGCTACTATTTCTGTCGGGGAGTGACAGAGGAAGGCAGTGTGAAGCCTTTATTTTTGGGACTCGGGGCTATCTTTGCAGGCTTTGTTGTTTAAAGGGCCAAGCCTGCTCCCTCTGTGACAATCGGCTGCTTCTTCTCTCATCTTCAAAGGCTGCAGCTAAAACTCATTACATTGCCAATTTTATCCCGGGCCAACAACTCCCCCCCACATCCCTTTTGTGTCGAGGAGCAGAGCAGGATCCTGCCTCTCCTTCTCCTTATTTTATTATTCCTCCTCTCCTTTTGTTACTCTCTCTTGGAGGAGGAGGAGATGGTTGCTTATAAAAGGGAGAGATTGGTGTTTGCACACAGATCTCTTGGCAGCTGGGAAAGAAAATACCAAGAGGAAGATATAATTCTGTGTGGAAGCATCTTGGCGGTGACAAACCACGAGAGGAGGGACACGGGGTAGGAAGGAGAAAGAGTTAAAGAAGTTATTTTGGTGAGGAAGTGGCCATGTCTCATATCTCTGTTGGCAATGGCCTTTCCCCACCCCGTCCTCCAAACTGGGAGCTCTTCAAAGCTTCCTGCCCTCGGCCCATGGCCTTGGGAGAGGAGCAGGGACAGCCACGAGCAGGCTGCCAGCCAGCCAGCTGCCACCTTTGTCCCTGTGGTAGCACTAAAAGCACAGCTGGGAAATGTCTGGAGGATCTGTTTCCCTCTTTTTTTTTTTTTTTTTTTTTTTTTTTAATTCCTAGAACCGTCACTTTTTTCTTTTTCCTGGAAGCACATTTTTCAAACCCAAATTTGCCCAACCCTCCCGCGAAAGTCGCTGCGTTTCTTCCCGACAGCCACAGGGTGTCAGCAGCTCTATGGACTGGGTTCCTAAAGAGATCCCAATTCCTTGAGATGTCTCGGGGCTGGAGAAATATTTAGGGAAAGGGTCTTGTCCTGCCCTGTCTTCCCATCAGAGATTCCAGTGGGCAGAGGAGAGCATTGTCCCACAGGATTTGCTCCAAGCCCATCACACAGAAGATCTGGGGGATTTTAGGGCAATGTCAGTTCTTCCCCAGAGGAGAAACTATCCAAAAAGATCCAAAATGATCCATGAGTTGGGGGCATGTCCTGGCACAGAAGGGCTTTGAAGGTTGGAAGGAGAAAAAACCTGGAGGTGACAGGTGTGACAACAAGATGGACTAAATTTCCAAATTCCTGTGTTTCTGAAGGTTTGACACCAACCCCTTGGAAATATTCCCAGGGCAATGTCGGTGGGATTGGGGTCAGCCAATTCACACATCAAACACCACCTGCACGGCCTCATTAATGCAGAGGTTGGGTGTTTCTAACCTGCACCAAAGAGTTCCACCCATGAGTTAAACACTGCCCTTGGCCTTCCCAGCTTCACCCGGGCAGGGAAGCAGCAGGAAAAACCCATGGGCACACCCAGCCATAATCCCTGGTGTTGAGGAGCATCTGGAGGCACAGAGAATCAAGTCCTGTGCCAGTCCCACACTGCCTTTCCTTGTCACTCATCCCATTTTGTGCCTCAAGTGTCCCGTCTGTAAAATGGGAGCAGTGAAATCTCCCTCCCTTCCAAAGCCTGGGCAGCAGGAGAAGGAGCTGCCTCAAGGATGGAGAAACGTGGCAGAAACCCTTCAAATTCCACGTTCCTCACAACCCTGCTCCATTACTCCCCACACTGTGACAAAATGAGGTGCCACTTGTGGTAACCCAGCTCAAAGCAGGATATTTTGGGTGCAAAGAGGGACAAACTAAACCAACATGAAAACAAACAGCTGAGGAGTGAGCAGCCAGGCTCTGCCTGGCTCCAGAGACGTTTTGCTGTCACCAGTCACCTGCCTGCCCTCCAGGCATGCACTAAGTGTGGGATTCATCTTGTTTAACATGGTCTTCCCGAAAATTAGACATCTCGCCTAATGAGCCAGGCAGGTTTCCCCTGGAGTGAATGGGAAGAGACAGGTTTCACCAAGGGGCGATTTGTGCCATCCTAAATAGGTGTCTCAGGCAGATGGAGTGAATTGCTTTCTGGAGATGCCAGTCTCTCTCCATTATCTATAAACAGCAGCTCATTTCCATTCAGTGCTGATGACCAGCATTAGGTAAGACAAATTTCAGCCTGAGTGAGTGTCTGGCATCTCTCACAGATGGGCCAGCCACCCTTTCCTGGCTGTCCCTGTGGTAAAAGGTGTGTGGATGGGTTAGTACAGCAAATCTTAATTTAGAGGGCAGTGCTTATTTTCTCCTCCTTGTTGCAAGGAGAAGGTCAGAGAACTGTACTTTAATCCCTGTTTTTCCTTGTTATACTCAAGTGGCACAGGGTGGGATTTTTGGGGTGTCCTGTGCAGGGCCAGGAGTTGGGCTTGATGATCCTTGGGGGTCCCTTCCAACTCAGGATAATCTGTGATTCCACAATGGGGTCAGTTTTAACACAATTCGACCAATTTTCAGCCCCCCACAACCTGGTTCATTTTGTGGTTGGGAGTAAGATGCCACAGACAACTCTAAGCATAGATTGAGGTGCCAAAGCACATCGATCAGCTGTGAGGGAATCTGGAAGAAATTAGAATCATAAAATCATTAGCTTGGAAAAGACCTCCAAGATCATCAAGTCCAGCCTTCAACCAAATACCACCATGCCCATTAAACCATATCACAAATTCTACTTGCTTTTTGAACACTTCCAGGGGGTGATGACTCCACCACTTCCATGGGGAATCTTAGTTCCTGCCCCATTCATCACCAAGTGTTTGGTTTGAAGGGAGCTTGGGCAGCACCTCTTATAAAGTCCATCATTTTCCCCAATCTCAGCTCCATCTCCATCCAAGCGCCTCATTCAGGGGAGCTCTGCCCACTTCTCTTCTGCCCACACCTATCCATGTTTTCCTCACCATCACACACTCAATACCAGTTCGAATCCCCAGTGGAACACTTTTTGCCCCTGGACAGCACTGGACTCCCGTGTACTTCTGCAGCAATCCAAAAAATTCCCACAAAAGCCTCCTCTGCCTCCTGCTGTCCCATCGGATTCCTCCCAGTGGGGACCATTTCCAACACCACTGGCACAAGTGGAGCGTACCGGGCTCCCAACATCTGCCAGGCACATTTTCCATCCCCTGCAAGGGGCTCTCAAAGCAACCCTCAGCTGGGATGTTTGTACAAACATGTGTATTTACTGTGTCAACACACATTAGAGAGCAAACACATTAAAAGGAAAAGGAAACAGACTACGAGATGAGGCCTCTCCAAACCTCGCTCCACGGCCTCTCAGGTTGGTGGGGAAAGCTCTCATTCCCAAAATCTCACCCCCAGCTTCTGCCTGCCCACACATCCACAGGGATCAAATCTCCATGGCCAGCAGACATCTCTCTGCTGGACATGTGCCTGAAGATGGAAAATTTAAATGTCTTTGTGATAAGAGGATATTTTTGGTTCAAAATCGGGAAATACAGCTGGGATGAGGCAGGGAGTGTAAAGGACAGTGGGAAGCAGAGGAATGCTGCACAAACACAATTCTGGTTCAATCCTAACCATCTCCAGTGCTGTTCTGCCTTGCCTGTCATAAAGTTTAACCTGAAGGCAACTTCCTCAGAAGAGTCCCAGGAGCCCAGTCCCTGGAGAACTCTCCTTGATACACGGTCCCCAGGCAGGAGCCAAGTTCACGCAGACAGAACCAATATTTAGCAAACCTCCATCTTTTTTTTCCCAAACAGGCTGAGGATTTCCAGGGTTTTTCATTCATAGGATGCTGCAGCTGGGAAGAGCAGCACTGAGATGGAGATAAAAAGTCGTTTAAAGAAAAACAATTCCTCCTGACGTGTCACATACTGGATCCAGCTGTTCCTTGCATTCACTGCTTCCTCTTGAGCACGAGTGCACGTGTGAGTGTGCGTGAACACACAGGCAAGACAGACAGAGGTAATTATAAAGCTGGAGCCACCTAGAACTTCTCAACTGTCAGTCCCAGGAAAAAAAAAATCATTATTTAAATGCAGAGACATCCACTGCTTCAAGTAAATGTAGGATCCCTGCTACAAGATGTGAAAAGCAATTTAAATATGTCCTGAAGAGGACACGGATCTGGAGGTTTGATATAAGTCCAGCAAAAAAAGAAAAAATATTGAAACCAAAACCACAAAATCATGGAATGATTTGTGTTGGAAGGGACATTAAGGATCATCCAGTTCTACCCTCTGCCATGGGCAGGGACACCTTCCACTGTCCCAGGGTATCCACGAACCCTAACCTTATGCTCAGAACTCCATCCAACCTGACCTCGAATGGGTTGGGGCATCCACAACCTCCCTGGGCAACCTCTGCCAGGGCTTCACCACCCTCAAAGGGAAGAATTTCTTCCTCAGAGGAAATCTCCACCTATTTCTTTGTCAGTTTAATGCCATCCAAGGGCACGGGGGAAATCCCACTGTTGTGCCATGTGAGAGTTTTCTGGGTTTATCCCACAGCATCAAAAGCAAAAAGCATCTCCTAAATTCCATTCCCTGCCAAGAAAAGCCCCCAGGACCAAACACCCAAGCCCCTGCTGGTGCAAAGCCCAGTTCACAGCCAGTGCAGCAGCAGGATATGGGAACACTCTCATCGGGGGAGCAGGAGTGGCCCCAGGATTTCCAGGAACCCAAATCCAAGGCAGGTTGTGGAAGTTGTGCACATCCTCAAAATTCCCACGCCAGGCTGCCTGTCAGCAGAAAGCCTGGCTCTTGGGAGGGCAGCAGCAGGGAGATCTTTAAAGAAAAATCGATGCCAGATGATGTGATTGACACTTCAAAGGGTCTTTGGCACCTTGCTGAGGAAAACTCTCCATTGTTTTCAGGATCATCCCTGACCCAGATCCTCTTGTCTGCCTCAAAACCATCCTTCCTTGCTTGTCCGCTCCCTGGGAGATCCTGGGCATGTGGGTCCAGAGTCGTGGATGCCATGGGCTGCTGCTGGAGAGGGAATCAGTCCTTCCCATACAAGGATGCAGGGAAAAGGAAATGTAGGCGAGCAATCTCCAAGAGATCTCACCCTTCTGCTGCCTCTGAGAATTCAATCCCTCCTTTTCAGGCACTAAGGCAGCCTGAACTTTCGTAGGGTACATCAAGCTCCTGGGAGCCGTGGGAAGACACGTGCAAGCCTTTGGCTGGCTGATATTCCCTGAATGACGGGGATGAAGGAAGACAATTGTTAAATCAGGAAAGGCTGTGAGCATGCTGGAGAGCCTGGGACACAAAACAAACTGGATGAACTGAAGGAGTGGTTCAGGAGAAGGAAGAAGAAATGGGATTGGACTCAGGGAGGGCAAATACTCTCAGGGAACAACAGCTGAGGGCACAGAGTCAGAGCAGGGCTTGAGAGATTGAGGCAAAAGGGAGGTAAATGTGCTTAAATCAACAGTGCTGGGCTGCTGCAGGAGAAGCAGACCCCAGTCCCAGGGACAATGGGCAATGGGCACACGGCACGGTCCAGTTGCCCTGATGGTGCTGCCAAGGCCCCGAGTAGGGCACTCCAGGACACCAGCCTCAAGGGGAACCTGGAGAGCCTGAAATTCCACGGCAACGCAGGAGGAACCGGGGTTGTTGAGAGGGGAAGCAGAATAATCAGCCTCAAATGTGGAGCAGAAAAATGAAGAAAATAAATCTTTCTCCCTGTCTGGGGTGGAGAGTCTGTGGATAACAGCGGGGAGGCTGGCTTTAGACACTGAAGAAGCTCTCTAGTGGTTTGGGGAGCCTGGAAGTTGATGAACAGGCTGAAGGAGCTTCTGTCAAGTGGGATACAGCAAAGAGTCGATCCTGCCTTCAGTGGGATGGGCTGGACAAGCTCTCAGGTGTCTCCCAACCCAATTATCCAGTGTTCATGGAGAGCCTCCCATGCAGAGGGGAGGTTCTGGCTGGGGCTGAGTCTGCAGCTGCTGCTTTGGATGAGAGGAGCTTCCCAGCCCCACTGAGCTGGCAGGAACCCAAAGCCACCTCCTAGAAATGACAAATCCCTGTTCCTCACCCCTGCTGGCTTCATTCAAAGAGTGGATACTGTTCAAATTAGCAGCCACCTGCACTTCCAGGGAGCCACGGCTCTCCCGAGGACATTTATCCTGGGGCATGGGCTGCATCCTGCTGCACCCTGTTGTTCTCAGTGCTGCAGGAAAACAAAGCATTTTTTAATTGCTTCTTTCCTTGGACACCATGGGATGTGTTCTTCTGTGCACCTAGGGGCAAAATACGGCAAGGTTTTTGGGGGGATAATGTGGTGGTGTGTTGTCAGAGGTTTCTGCTGCAGCCTATTCTGTCTGCATCCCACCTGGAATGATTGAACAGCACCAGCCCACCAAAGGATCTTTGTCCATGACAGGGAATGAGAGGCAATGGAGACCAGTCCCCAGAGCCCATCACAAAAACCACCACCAGGCTCTTTTCCCAGCACAATCCATGGGAAAGGTAACACCACCTGCAAAAACACCCTTTAGGATTTCTCTTACACTGTGCAACAACACCTTGGAGACAGTCCAGCATCTCCTGGTCCCCAAAAACACACGGCAGCCACACAGGAGCCCTCCTCGGTCCGGCTGGAGACAGGGTGAATCTATTTAGGTGGAATTTCACTTCAGATGCTGGATTTAGGGATGACTACACAGGCTGGCCATACAAGAACCTCCCTCCTGAGACACAGATGGAGAAGGAATGCTGATATCCATCCCCACCTGCACCTCCCAAACCTCCCTGGTGGTGGTTCCTGTTCAGTCAGGTTTGTTGTTAATAACTGTACAATTTACCCGACAAATTCAGAGCTTGTTGTGCAACTTCATTAATACATTTAATTCATTGTTACATTTCCTTCAAGTTAATGGTTTGAGGGCCCAGCAGAGTTTAATCTCTGCAGTTGTTATAAAGTGCTTGTTCCTTGTTTAAATGTAAAATGGAGCCAAGCAAGGAGATTTGGAGATGAAAAATCAGCCAGAATAAATCTCTCGCCCAGGTGGGCTGAGTGGGTGTGGAAGGGGTGATGGTCACACTTTAAATGCTACAGACAAAGATGACAAAATCAGAAATGAGCAGAACTTCTCAGTCTATCTTCCCTGGATATTCAGAAAAACAGGAAAAAAAGACAAATGTGCCCTGAATTCCCATCCTGGAGGGAGCAGGCCTGAGCTCCAAGACTTCAAATAAGTGAACACACTCCAAATCAAGCTATTAAAAACTTCTTGTCAGAGAAGATCATGGAATCATTGAATGGATTGGAAGGAATCTTAAAGATCATCCAGTGCCACCCCCTGCCATGGGCAGGGACATCTTCCCCCGTCCCAGGTTGCTCCAAGCCCCATCCAACCTGGCCTTGGGCACTTTCAGGGGTTCAGGGGCAGACACAGCTTCTCTGGGCAACGTGTTCCACCCTCACAGTCAAGAATTTCTTCCTAATATCCAATCTAAGCCTATTCTCAGCTTAAAACCATTCCCCCTTTTCCTGTTACTCCATGCCCTTTTAAAAATTCCCTAGAATCAGAATATCCTGAGTTGGAAGGGACCCAGAAGGATCACCAAGCCCAACTGCTTGCTCTGTTTCTAGCCTCTCTCCAAACTTGCTGATGGCAGATCCTAGAGACAAGACAAAGGCACAGGTGAGGGACCTCATGTTTAACTACTGTGGCCATCCCTGAGTTCCTGTCTGCACAGGGATTTGTAATTAAGGCAGTGGGAAACAGCTTCCTTCTCCTGGCTGGCAGCAGAGCTGCTGCTCCACACACTCCTGGCATGGACGAGGCCAAAAGTAATGAGGGCATGATAGGAAATTAAGACCAATCTTCCTTGGATGTTGACTGAGAAATGCAGAAGATTACACTGGAAAACTTGAGCATTAACAGCACGAACAAGGCTGCTTCCCAGGCTGAGCCACACCAGACTGTGGCAGCATCAGGAGTCAAACGCCCCTGGAAGTGTTCAAGCCCAGGTTTGGGGGGGCTTGGAGCAACCTGGTCTAGTGGAAGGTGTCCCTGCCCATGGCAG
Organism: Corvus moneduloides; assembly: GCF_009650955.1. NCBI lineage: Eukaryota > Metazoa > Chordata > Aves > Passeriformes > Corvidae > Corvus > Corvus moneduloides. The sequence continues at coordinate 72,301,804 of NC_045479.1, forward strand.
GGAGGTTGGAACGAGAAGATCTGCCCAGGGCCATGTAGAGAAGAAATAACAAAGCTGCATTTCACACTCCTGGTATTTACCTGCAGATACAGCAGGAGGTGCAGTTAAATTGCAGCCTGAAGGCACAAGGCCAGTGCATTCCTCTGAAAGGCAAGCGCAGGGTGAAGAAGAGCACAGGGAAGGGGATACTCAGTGATTCATGATAAATGGGAAGAGGCTGTAGCTGCCCAGAGGTGGAACAAGAGCCCAGAGGCACTTGCAGTGATACCTGCCACCCTGCCCAGGGTGAGATCTGAGCACACACATGTACAGACACATTAAAAAAGCTCTTTCTCCATTCTTTCCCCAAAGCGTGTTATTTTATAGGAAACTTGAGGGAGAATTTGATTTGTTTTAGGCAAGTTAGTCCCTACATTGGAGGCTGGGGAGGTAGAACAGGCAGCCTGAGAGTTATGCTGCTCTAAATATCTGTTTTAAGTGTTCAGGGCCAGGTTGGATGGGGCTTGGAGCAACCTGGTCTAGTGGAAGGTGTCTCCGATGATCTTTAAAGTCCCTTCCAACTCAAGCCTTTCTATGACTCTGTGATACATCCAAGTCCCAGGCTGGATCACAGGATGGAGAAGAGCAGCGATCTTATTTAACCCCTGGTAAATTTAATCCAAAGCAGAAAGTTGGCTGCAGCCTCGCATGAGCTTAAAGCTGTGGGGTAATAACAGATGTGGAATCCCCAAAGGAGGGCCCCAAATCAAGGAAAGAGCAGAACAGCCTGTTTGAGTTAAGGCTGCACACATGTCCCACTGCCATGAGTCATGTCCAGCCATGTGTCCAACCTGCTTGCCAAGGAGAGCATCCAGCAGCCAGGCTGGAATGGGTTGAGTTTGGCACCGCTCTGGGAGCACAGGGGACATTAACCAGATGGCACAGACTGAGGGCATTTTGGGTTTGGGACAGTGGTAAAGGAAAAGGTGCTTTTTTGGAGTCATGTGGAGGGTGGATGCCTTATCTCAGAGCACATGAGGTGCTTCATAATTTCTCTGTACCAGAAGTTGTTTGCAAACTTTCCCCACTCCATGCCACCAACACAAACCCCCTGAGCCCCGATCTACCAAAGGTTTGTCTGGCTGAAGTTTCCCACTTTAAGGACACAAATGTGCAGTACGGGAGTGTTATCCCCCGGGAGGAGGGTCAGGGAAGCTCCTGTAACGCTGTGTGCCCAGCAAAGCCAGGATTCTTGCTGTGTGACACACTTCAGCCCAAAGCCTCCTGCAGCACACGCTGAATATTTATGAGTGCAAGACAAGGATCAGCACGACTACAAGACACAGGTTTCAACTTGGCAAAAGGAAAGATAAAAAAAAAAAAAAATTGGTTGGAGGAGGGGTGGGATATCAGCTCTGGATTTGTCAGCCTGTGGAGAGGAGAAGACAGAACCAGGGTGCTTCAAGGCCATTTATCTGGTGGCTGTTCCCAAAGAGGAGTGCAGTAAATACCTGTATGGGCCATGAAGTGCCCCTGCAGCCACAGTTGTGTGCCCAGGAGGGGCCCCAGGCCGGCCACCCCTCCAGGGGACATCTCCTCAGCTCAGACACAATGAGATGTGTTGGTATTAACTTCACACCTCTCATAATTGGCATTAACAAAGTGAGATGGCACCTCTTGAAGGTGTTTTGTCCCATCAGCTCCATGCACCTATCTTTGAACAGGATGAACCACCTGCCAACCAACAGCTCCCCATCACACCTGATATTTGCTGTGGGAGGGGAAAATGGGCTGGATTTGAAGCACCCTGATGGAGATGATGAGGTGGGAGAGCTCTGGTGTGACCTGTTGGGCTAGGAAATGGTCCCTTGGAGCTGCCCGGAGAAGAGCTGCAGCCTGCGAGGAAACCAGCTGTGATCCACTCTGATTTTCAGGTGACTGGGGACCTCCCATGGGGCAGAGCAGGGCAGGGCTTCAAACCCTACCTCCAACTTTCTGAGGTTGGGATGTGGCTTGCACAGTTCACTCCTTTGCCCAAACTCTCCCAAGAAAGCCAACATAGGCACAGTGGTGCTTCCTCCATGTAATTCCCAGCACTTGGAAGCACAAACTCTCACAACTGCCCAGCCACAGAGTCCTGGGTGCAGTGGCCACTTTCCCTGCTTGAACAGCCACCTCATTTATCCCTGCAGCCTCCAACCTTGGCATCTGCAGGGACTTGGTCGAGCCAAGCACCGTGGAGTCGGTGCTTTTGCCATCTCAGGGATGCCACAGGAGGAGCAGGAATGTGGGAAGGGGGACTTGGCTCCGGAATGAACCCAGCCACCAGCCAGGGAGGGGCTGGCCCTCTTCCTCCACCGGGATGCCACTTTGATTCTGTTCCCTCCTCCCAGCCGGCTGGAAACCTCCCGCTGCACAGGAAGGTTTGCATAATCCAAGAGGCACCAGATTCCTCTTCCCCTCTGGGATTTTCCTCTCGAGAAGAGGCAGAGCACTGGCAGGCAGAGTCCAGCCTCTCTCGGAAACTTGTCAATGTGGCAGGCGGAGCCCTGTCCCCGCCGCCCTCCCCTCCCTCTGCCTTGCATGGAGAGCTATTTTAAGTCCCACTTGTGGCTGCCTTTGTGATTTCCCTGGCACAGCTGCCTCCCTGACATTAGAGCACAACAACAGGCAGCTGGAAACCCTGGGAGCACGGAGGCACCGTCCCCCTCCTCGGTCCCCTGCCAGATCCCACAAGATGATCCCTGCTGCAGGATCCCAAATCCCCTTCAAAGACCCAGGAGTGTGTCCCCAAGGGATTAGGGGAATAGACTGGATCAAAGAGTCTCTCCTTGGTGCAGAGATCTGCCAGTACATGGTGGTCCCACACATAGGTCACCTGGCTGATGTCCAGCTTAACCTGTAACTAGGATTCCAGTGACAGCCAGTTTGGGATGTTTTCATCATCCAAAGAGCCTCAAACAGTGACAATACACCAATTATTGAGATATTTTGTGCTTTTAAGCAGCCTGAAAATCACCTTGACTGGCTGCATTGGAAAGCCCCAAGGAAGAACATCGATTGAAGGAACTTGTGGCTCAGCTGCTCCACGGCTTGTACTGGCCCCATCAGCAGCAGGAGAGGATGGATCCACCCAGGGAATCTGTGCCAGAGGGACACAGCCCTGGCTGCCTCTGTGCTGAAAGTTTAGGCTGAAGAGCTTTGAGCACAACATGGTGCCACAAGTGACATCAGCCTCTCTTGGCTGGTGGCTCCCAGACACCAGCGACTGCCGCCGCTGCCTTGGATCATGGGAGCAGGAGGGAGAGCCAAACCCCTTCCCCTTGGGGCATTCTCCAGAGAAACAGCTCTGCTGATTCCTTTGTCACTGCCTGATGTCAGAATGGTCTGGAAAATGTCTGGGCAGTGTCCATGCCTCTTCCAAAGATCCTCCTGTGAGTGGTAACGGAGAAGGAGTAGGAGACGGGCTGGAAGGAGCACTACATTCACCCCAAGGGGATGGTGCCAGCTGGCAGATTTGGTATCCCAGGCTCTGGGGGAGCCAAACTGTTGCTCTATGACAGCCTCATGTGTGTACCTCCCTCAGAAAGTCCTACATAAAATAAAGGCAATAAAAGCGTGGGAATTAAGGCAAAGGAGGAAAGAGCTGATGTAAGGGCAACCGAAAGATCTGGTGTTGTCACTTGACTTCACATTCCAAATGGTCTTGGAGCCAGCATTTCCAGGATGCTGTGGCTCACCTTCCAAAGCAGAGAGCTGCAGATACAGACAGACTTTGGGGATTTGAGACAGGAGGCACCTGAATTGTTCCCGGTTATACTGCAAGGACCTTGGCTCCTCTTTGTCAGCGTTCTCTCACAGGAGAGTCTGTGACCTTCCCACAGAAAAAGTTTGGTGCTGACCCCATGAGGGTCAGTCCTGAGGCTCCAGTGCCACAGCCTGTCCCAACATCACCCCAGCATCCCACAGCAAACAGCCTCAAATAACCTCTGTTCTCTTCCCAGCCAAGTCTAAATCTCCTGAGAAACAGCACCTGGGCGAGAAGGGGACTGCAGCCAGCATTTGGCACCTGATACTTCTTTTTCTGGAAGGTACTGAAGTGTCTCAAGGACACGGATGGGAACAGCACAGCACATCCGTGAATGTTTTAGGATCCTCCACCTTTGTTTTGACACTGTGCCTTGTGCATAATTTTTCTGAGGCACAGCCTGAACTCTCCTGCTGCTTAACAGGGGGAGTTGGAGCATCTTGGCAGGATCATTTTGAGAGAGTCTGATATTGGGAATAACTTCTCAAAGCAGCAAAACCGCTGAGCTCAAGAGTCAGCAATAAGCGACGGAGTGCTGGGAGATGGACTTGGACACTGAATCCTCAGGAAGCAAATGTAAACATCAGCCAGAGGTTCTGGCCAGAGGAATTTGCCCAAAATCAATGGTTGTCCAGCACCAAGGAATTACCAGACCCTGGGGTTCATTTCTTGGGTCCTACCTTGGGACACTGGTGCCCATCTGGTTACCAGTGAACATGGAACTTTATCGTGGGATCACTAGGGTCCCTTCCAACCCCAGCCATTCCATGGCTCTGTGATGTCTGGGACCACTCCTTTGTTTGACACCAATTGCTCCAAGCTGAAAACCCTCAGGACTTTTGAACGAGTCACTCCATCCCCAGTGGGATGCAGATGTCCAGTGCCAAGTGGACAGGTCAGAGTCCGTCAGTGTGTGAATTCAGTGGGTCCTGTGCTCATGCACAGGTGGGTTTCTGGTTTAATACACAAATATTCTGGTTTAATTAATCCTGGTTTCTGGTTTAATACACAAAGCTGAGGGCAACCAGCCTAGGACCACCTGGGCCTCCATCAAGACACCCAACACATACTTTTCAAGCTGTGGAGAACCAGTTCTGTGATACAACCCTAAACTGAATGACAGCTTGGAAAAAATAGGTGTATTGCACCCTGACTACAACATCTACATCTCCCTGTCTCTGGTGGGTCAAACACCACTGCTGGAGGGCTGGATAATTGCACAGATGGGGAGGCTCAGGTCTCTCACATGGCTGTGATTAACACCTCATGCTTCACAGTGTCGAATATTATTACAGGTGACAGCAAGATCTGCATGGAGGTGCAGCACGTGGCCACCATCCCACATCTGGGCTCAACATCTGGACTCACTCTAAGTGGGTTTTGTTTGTTTCTCCCAAACCTCAGAGACTTTGGTTGTGCTCCTGACAGGAATTTGCTTAAGATGTAGAAAAAGATGTTCAGCTTTCACAGACCAACAGTGGCTGTTGGAAAGGTGATGGTGAGCCTGGAGTAGCTGTGATCTATATTCCTCATCCATAGGGACACACAAAATGCAAGCACCCATGTCCATGAACCCTGTGACCCCGAAAACTGAGGTTGTGTCCGACACTGGTGATATAACTGTGCGAGATAAACCCAGCAGCAGCTGCAGAAGGGACCCAAGACACACAAAGCTGCTTCTCCCCTCTGGGCACGACTCGTTTCCATTCTGCTTGGCCTCCCCACACCCTCAGGAGAGGGCAAGGGGCTACCCTGTCCATCAGGCTGACAGGAGGGGATGGGGAATTTCATGCCTGCCATTGCTCCTCAGGCTCGAGGGCAGGAGGACATAAAAGAGCTGCTGCTGCTGTGTTTCCTCCTGCCCCCCAACCAGGCAGCTCTGCCTGCACAGTCAGGTCTGACCTGCCTTCCCCATCACTGTTAAGCTCTGGCAAGAGAGCAGGACCTCCAGTCCTCCCTTTTTGTCTCAGCCTTACTCACAGACAGCAAGGCTCACCTGGAAAGGGGTCTGGAAAAGCCCAGCCTGGCTGAGCACCACATCAATGATTGCAGGGAGATGGAGGATTGCAGGAGTGGCTGGAGCTGCAGGAATTAGGGGCTGAGAATAAGGAAAACACAGACAGGGAAAGGAGAAAGGTGATAAGCAAGACACCATCACACCACCTTTACCCTCCTGGCTGGAAGCACCTCCAACCCTCATCTCCACACGGATGCAGCCTCTGCCTCTTTGGTTTTGATGATGTGGCAAAGCCAGAGGACCACAGCAACTGCAAACCATGTGGCTCCTGGTCTTGTGTCCCAGCAGGAGCTGATCCCTCCCAGACCCAATCCTGGCTTCTCCCAGGGTTAGGCACTATTTTGGCAGCTGTCCCACTGAGCAGCATCCAGCTAAAATCCACCCAGGGATGGATCTGCTCTGCTCTGTGCTGTCTCTGCAAGAAGGGAACCAAGCCTACAAACCTCAACAGCTCAGAGCCAGCCCCACCTTGCCCTCACCTGTCCTGTTCTCTTCCCCTCACATGCAGGTGCCTGGCTCCAAACCAGCAGAGCTTTCTGGTCTTTCAGCTCTGGGTCTCTCTTCCCCCTTCTCACCCTGCTGTCACTTCTCCTGTTTTATTCTTGCCCCTCTCCACATGCAAACAGGTCTCCTCCAACTTGTACCAGTCCCTTTTGCCAGGCTGAGAGAAGGGCTGACCACAGAGAAGATGCCAACAAGTTCATTTAGGGCAGGAGACCTGTACATTTTATTCTGGTGTATAGGGGGAAAGTGCCAACTCCATAACTCACCCCACCATCCCTGGCATGGGGGATCCCTGAGCCTTTGGGGTTTCCTTCTGGAGGGACTGGCCAGTCCCTTGCCCAGCTGGAAGTGGCTGGAGCTGAGTCCCTGTCCCTTCCCAGAAGCATCCATGGCTCCTCCATGTGTTAATCAGCAGCTTTGTTCTGCATCACCTCACCATATAATAGCAGCAGGAATTTACATGGCCACAAATGAACGGCGCGGGCGAGGAATCAGCACAGAAATGAGACACGTCCTGATGCACTCCCTGGAAGGGGACAGGGAGATGGATGCTGGGGACACTCCGCTTGCCACGGCCTCTCCACCCTGCCAGCTGGGCTGTGCCACCACCACTAACAAGTTTCTTCCCGCTGCCAAGGATAACAGAGCCACTGGCACCCAACCCCACACTCTGCTCTTGGCTGCCTCAGGAACCCGAGTCAGGAAGGATGGGTTTTTTTTTTTTTGCACTTGTCATTTCTCAAGGAGGGAGGAACATCTCTCCCAGCTGCTTCGGCTGAAATCCAGTTTTTATGTAATCAAATGTGACCTCTAGCTGTCTGTGTTTAAGGCTGCCATGACTGCGATATCATTCCGACTGTTAGGACTAAGTCATCCATCTCCTCAACTATAAATACCTTATAATCATCCCGAAGGACCTGCAGTGCCTCACAGATGAAGATGCCTGGAGAAAAGGGGGGTTCGGCTCTGACTGTCACTCCACTCCTGAAATGCAGCTGCCTCTGAGTGTGGAATGCACAGCAGATTTTTAACAGCTTCTGGTCAAAGTTACCAGCAGAAAACCCATGGAAATTGCCAAAAGGATGGAGAGCCACCCACACCCAATCTGCAGCCAGGATAATAGACTGTGTTAATATAGGCACTTTTGCAGAAATTGCGTCCAGGCCAGTTCTGCATGTTCATCCCACATTGAATCCTGCTTTGCAGCGGAAGACGGGGAAAAACCATCCACGCTATTTCAGACACCACCAGGCACTGCTGCCAGGCTCTGTAACGTGAGGTGCAAGAGAGATCAGAGCAGACACAAAGCCCTTGGAATGAAGGTTTCTGCAAGAAACCCAAACTGCCGACTCTTATTTACTTGTGTTACACAGTGTGATGTTAATTCGACAATTAACGCTCGGGCTGATAATTGCTGGTCCCACCTCCTCCCAAGCGTGCACCTGCTCCCCCTTCGAATCCTGCACTCCCCAGGAATCCATAATGAGGTGAGACCGCGGCAGCCGCATTGTGCCGCGGCTCTGCTTTCACAGCCCGCAGGATTCGGGACAGAAATCCCCACGTTTGGGTGAGATGTGCGTGAACACGAGTGCAGCCGCCTCATCTGCAGCGTGTGGCAGCAGCGTCGCAAATTCCCTTCATTCACAGACATCCCTCTCAGGCGCCAGACAGCTCTGCTAACCGGGATCCACTGGCACAACTTGCCTTGAAAGTCTCTTCCTCCTCCTCCTCCTCCTCCTCCTCGTCGCCCTCAGCCATCATCACAATGGGACACTGATTTATTTTATTTATTTGCTGGCTGGTGGTTTGGGGGCTTCTTTTTGTTTTGCTGGAGGGGAGGAGAGATTGCGCCGTGGTAAAGAAGTCACATCCCCCGTTTCCTGTGCAGTTGTTTTGGGTTGAAAAGGATCTTAAAGACCATGGAGTTCCAATCCCCTGCCTGCCAGGAGGGACAGACAGGACACCACGCTGGCCCCAGGCTTCCAAATGGGTGCAGACAGAGGTGGTGGGAGCTGCCAGCTGCTGTCCCACTGGAAGGATGGGGAAGATTTCCCCACCAACAGGGTCAGGGCAGGAGGAAACCACCAACAGTAAAGAAAAACTCGGCCGCACTGATGCTAGGAAGTCCCTCCAGAGAGGAGGAACAGCCCTCTTCACGCCCTCCCCTAAAAACCCTTTCTCCAACATGTTGCAGCTGTAGCACATCTCGCAGAACCCTGGATGAGCTCTGCCCTTCCTGTCCGCCCCTTTCCCTCACCTTGTTTAAGGATAAAAGGTCCTGTCTAAAGAAGGGAACCACGAAAATCATGTTCTGGAGAAATCGTGCTCTGCTCTCCGCGCCTTCCAACCTCTGTCTCTTCGCGCGCAGCCTAATTACCTTCATTAACGCCACAAAGGAGAAACCTAACGGCTTTGTTTTGTTATGAATTGTGGTTATTTGCCTCCCTAGGTGTTTGCAGGTTGGGGTATAACAGCCGGAGCTGCTTCTGGACCTGCTCGAATTTGCTAAGACTTGATGCAGCTCTGCCCAGAAGCCTCCAAGGATCTGCCCTGGGCAGCCTGACCTGTGGTCAAGGAGCAAAGGCAGGAGATTCCAGAGTCCAAGGAGAAGGCAGGAAGGCAGTGAGTCGATCTGCAGCCAGGGAAGGCGGTGGATACCTGCTTGTGGACACCTGGGAGATACGCATGGAGAACAGGGCAAGAAAAGCTGCCTCTTTTCCTCCACTTTTATGCTCCAACAAGAAGTTACAGCATTCCCAGCACTGCAAGGCTGGATAATGTGCCATGGAAAACCTGCAGCAGCGTGGCTGCAGGGCACAGGGCATTAGTGTTCCTGTCAGGGAGGTCCACCAGGATTTGCAGTTAAATAGCAAAATAGGGAAAACAAACCAGGGACGATGCAGGGAGAATAAAGCTCGTTCCTAGCCTGGACCAAGACGTTCACTGCCAGACTATGGGAGAATTCCTGCCTACACAGACACACAAATTCCTGCTCTCTGTGTTTATCCAGACTTGAAAAACACCGAGAGCAGCAAGGGAGACGGCCCAGCCACACAGAGTGCAGAGACCTTGGCAAGACAGGAGAAGTAAGTGCTTTTTCTTTCGGTGTTTCCTTTTATTCCGCACGGTCAACAGGACGAAACACCTTTTAGCACCTAGTGCAGATGCAGTTTAACACCTCCAGGGTGGAATTAGCGGGTCACAGTGCACCCCAGGAGGGAGCAGCGTGTGTGGGCACTTGAGCCTCTCTGCAGAGAAAGTGCTTCGAGAGGGCAGCAAAGAAATCTCCATTTAAGGGGAAATTAATGGCATTTATTTCACACCATCTCAATCCTTTCGTTTCCATGCCACCCCGAGGACTGGAGCTGGGGATACTCTGAAGGTGTGGCTCCACCGGCATCCTCCAGTTGTCACCACGTGCTGCTCACCAGGTCACACCACAGGAGCCAAATCTCCCCTGGGCAGAACCCAACCAGAAAATGGGAACGCACCGAACAGGCTCCACCCCACAGCAGGAATTGCTCCTCCTCCGCTCCGCGCCGCTAAGTTTCCATCACAGTAAAATTCCTACAAAATATAGGGTGGCCTGTGGGCAGGGATGGGGAGTGAAACAACAGTTGGGGTCTGCATCTCTTCTCCTAAGGCCCTGCCCCTTGCCAAGGGGCACATCTGTCCCCTGGCTGTGCATCTGTGGGTGCATCTGTCACTCGAGCCCTGCCCCTCCTCGCCATGTGGCACCGGACCGGAGAAGTTTGCTCCGGCAACCTTTGAAGTTCGATGCCACGCCGCGTTTATCGCCACTAAGGGGACCCTCCACGCTGAAAAAAAATAAAGGCTGGGGCTGTGCTTGTGCCTTGAGGGACTGAGCAAAGTGGTGTCAGCCCTGCTGGCTCATAAATCTCCTCAAAGGAGGTGTTGCTGGTTTTTCTGTTGGAGGAAGGTGCTCGGGCGAGCGCAGGAGCACCACGGTGCTGCCGAGCAAAAGTCAAACTGCAAATCCTGGCTCCTTTTGTTAACTCCCAACTGGAATATAAAATGAGCCACAATCACTTCTGCTGTCCCCAGATGACACGGCACAGCTTGGGTTTGTGTTTTCCGATGCTTTTGCTACCAAACCAGGGGGATTACCCCGACTCTGCTCACCGAGGATGGGTTTTGGGATGTGTTAACCCTTGGAGCAGCTCCGGGCTTCACCTTGAGACACTACAGGATGGCTCCTGCCAAAACCACATTGGCAAATGTGCTGGGTAATTAAACAAAGTGGGCATCCAAGGGGCAGGGATGGTGTTTAGTATCCTCCCAGAGACAAAACCTGCAAACTGCCTGCAGCAGCAGCAGACAGAGGAGGCACGGTGGCCAGCAGCAGTGCCAAGAGACAGGCTCCAGAATTCCAGCTCTCTGGCATGGCTGACAGCCCAGAAGATACTGCAGCCCCTCTCTGGAAGCTGGCTGAGGAGTCAGGGAAGCACAGCTAAAGCTTTGACAGTCTGCCATCTTCATTGTGCACAAAATGCTCCTGCGGGCTGCTGACAGGTCTGGGGACACACGGTGTGAGCCCCTGCGTCACCAGCCTGGCTGGGATGCTCTGGGGACTCCTTTACAGCTGCAGAAGGGACCTGTGGGGAAAACTCTGCTGGAACTGGGACAAGAGGGGATGGCAGAGTGTACCCAGGGACTGCTGCGTGCAGCAGTCTGTGGATGAATGCATGGGCGCCTTTGAATCCTGACTGTAGCCTTACAGAATCTTAGACTGGTTTGGGGTGGAAGAGACCTTTAAAGGTCACATAATCCAACTCCCCTACAATGATTGGGATCAAAGCCTGATTTTGGCAATGTTAATGAACTCAGGGCTGCTCATCAGATCTGTTACAATTTTTATGCTTTAGGGGCATTATAGGAGCTTCAGGAAGAGCCTGGCCCCATCACTCTGAGTGCCCTCCCAACACCAAACCAGATGGCAGAATCCCTCCCCAGGAGCACCCAGCTCATCCCAGTTTCCCCACTCCTGAATCACCTCGGAACAAGGTAAAACCCAGTAATTTAATAATTTCCCTGAACCTTCTTTTGAGGAGAAACCTTTGCTCGCCATCCTTCACCACCAACAGAGCCAGGAAACAGCCAATGAGTTCACATCCTGTGACATTGTTCACCTCTCCTGTCAGGAGGGGATCCCCTTTTCTCTCCAGCTGCCTCGTGAACCACCCCCACAATCCATCAAACCTCGTCTGGCCCAGCAGCCATCCCCGCTCGGTGGCTTCTCTGTTTGACTGCATTCCGCACAATTTTGGGTTCCATCTGTCAGGCCGCTGCCTCGAACGTCTGCGAGCATTTAGGAGAGCGGAGCACAACACTTGGCTCTGGGATCTGGAAGTGGCACCGATCACAAACGCGGCGCTGTCAACGTGATGTGGGCAACATCTGCTAATCCAGCCCTTCGCCCAGCCATTCTCCACAGCGCTCTTCCAACTGAATACTAAAGTGTGCTGAAGGACAAACAGGATTTTTCTACATTTTTAGGCTGTCTGAACATACCAGGGCTTTGATCCTAGCTGCTGGGTCAAATTAAAAGAAAGTCAGAAAGCGCCTGACGTAAAGGTCAGGCTTTACCTCTAACTACTCGCAGAACACGCTCGCATATGGTAAAGAAACAGAAAACACGGATATGCTGGGGTTTGGGGGTTGCATTCTTGCATAATTTGAGTAATATTAAGGGCATTACATGTGGTTTGTTGCTGTTATGTCCTGCAGCCATGGAATGGTGTTGGTTGGGGTTTTTTAAGTTTCCTCACAGGCCTTTGCAGCAAGCTCCAAGAACCAACTGTTGCTGAGCGAACTTTTGAACCTCTGCAAAAGCACAATGTGTTGAATTGCTAGAAAAGGGGAAAACAAATGTATGATGTTCTGTGACATCCACAATCTGCAAAGCTTCACTCCTTTGGACTTCCCAAGGAGAAGAAAGGGATAGCTGAGACATTTTATGTTTTAAACAATGACGAGCACAGTAATAGATCAAGGCTTTAAGGCAACCCAAAAGCCTTCAATACTTCAATTATGAGTTGTTTAATAAAACAGAGTCAATTAATTTGACCAACTAAGGAAACTGGGCGAAGGCCACCCTAGCATGGAAAGGCACCAGGCACAAGGGCGGGTAGAGAAAAATCCCAGCATAAAGCTAAAAATGCCCCCAAGCCCCTCAGCCCGTTGGGTGGAGACCTGCACCATGAAGCGAAGCAGCCTGGGGAAGCTTTTGTGCGCAGCTTTCAATAGGCTTGAATAACTCCATCGTCCCCCTATTTCACGGGGCACAGAAAAAAAACCCTCTTTGCGTTTAGAAGAAAAAGCAGCACCACCCTCGAGAGGGGGAGATGGGAGGCTGTCTGCTCCCCCTCAGCCTCTCACCCCCACGTCCCGCTTTGCAAACAAACCCAAACTCCCTGACTTCCCAACAGCTGCTGCCAGTCTGCCCGGCTCGCACATGGCACAAGCCCCCCAGCCTTCTGTGCAGCCCCGGCATCCTGCCAGCTCCCACCAGTTCCGGCATTCCGGGCGCTCCCGTCTGCCTGCACAGGACAAGGAGGGGGAGATGCTTCAGCGTTTGACTGCTGGTGGATTTGTTCCATCATCAGGATGCCCTCTCCCAAGATTTTGGAAGGAAAGGGTTTTCTCCCCGCTCCCCCCGGACCCTTCAAAGCGCCCGTGTGCCTCCTCTGCAGCTCATAAACGCGTGTTTGGTCCTGCAAGGTGCTGCTGGCTTTCATCTCCCACGGAACTCAGTGCTCACCAAAAGAGGGGTCCCGGGTGGGAAAAGAATTTGACAGATCCTTGCAAAGGATTAAGAGTTTCCAGCGGCTCAGAGTGGTGCCAGCACTGACGGAGACATGATCAGAGGGAGAAGCTGTATTCAAACCGCAGTGAGAAACCACCTCCAGTAAGTGGATTAGAGGAGTGTTATCATCCAGCACGAGCCTCTCCTGGCAGGGACGGTGGCAATATTAGAATAATCTGTGCACCTGCTGCAGCAGCAGCTCTGCAATGAGATTAATGCACCTGCTGACAGGCAAGGAAAACTTTGGGGAACAGTTTGCCCTGCTGCTTCTTTCAGTTCCTCCCGGCCGTGGCAGAACGAGGAAGAACAGGCCTGGATTCAGGAGGAATTTAGGGTCGTGCATTGGTATTTCCCATGCAAAGCAGGAGAGGCTGGAGAGGCTGGGAACCTGCTCAGAAGCACTTCACTCCAGGATTTAACCTCCCTGCCTTGATGGAGTGTGGTGAGGAGTGGCTGTGCACACATTTGACCAACTAAGGAAATTGGGCGAAGGCCACCCTAGCATGGAAAGGCACCAGGCACAAGGGTGGGTAGAGAAAAATCCCAGCATAAAGCTAAAAATGCCCCCAAGCCCCTCAGCCCGTTGGGTGGAGACCTGGTCATTCCCAGGATCAAACATCCTGGTTGCAAGCCAAGGAAAATGTCTCTTGTTGGTCTTAGTTTTGGTCAGGGTTAATCCACACCATTTTTTTCCTGCACTTTTCTTACTTAAACTAAAGATTAGTGAAGGGAAATGGGTCAGGTAAAACAAAACAGCTTGCTTGACCTGAAACAAAACATATTTTTTCCCTCTTCTTGTATTGGTCTTTTATTATTATCATCAAAAGCAATATCACTACCATGCTGATATTAATAATATTACAGTTGGCTGTTTTGTTTCAGTGAATTTTGAAGATAAGCTCGGATCCCAGAGGAATAACTCACAAGTTTCATTTCAAAACCCTAAACCTACAACATTTCCCAAATTCCTATCCAAGCCTTGCTTGCAGATTTCTTTCATTGAAATAAATAAATAAATAAAAATTGCCCTGAATTTGATACAAGTTTTCAGTCAGCATCACCCTGCACTTTTGGGTGATTAAAATAACCAGGGAAAAGAGCTTGCAGCAGCACTTCCACGCTCCATGAAATGAAGTGGGATCTCCCAGCCTGCTCCAATGGGGGTTGTGCAGAGCACAGCCCTTCCCGGACGTGTTGGATTTACAGCTGATCCCCACACGTGCCTGGGAGGTGCCCAGGGTTTCTGGGTGGATGGCAGCCAGACCAGAGAGGCTTTACAGTGGTTCTGTTCCTTCCCAAAGGGAGAGAAACCCACTGCAGATTTACATGGAGGGGAAAAAAAAAAACCAAGAAGAAACCACACATGAAAACCACAGACCTCAAACACCACCTGGACAAGGAGTTTAGGTAGGAAAATGAACATATATGTCCAGAAATCCAGATGCAGCAGGGCTTTAACCTGAAGGCAACTCTCTTAATTCACCACAGCAAATTCCTGCGTGCAGCAATTGTGACAGCTCACACCCACCCAAGGACACACAGCAAGACGAGTGCTGGCATTTTGGAACGTGGCACTGTTTTCACCAAGCCATGACCATCTGGGCTGTTGGATACACTTTTTTTCAGATATGTTGTGCTTATCCATGTAATATCTAGGCCCTGAGCAGGTAAATTAGTCAAAGAGCGAGGTCTGCAGTGGATGTCCTCCCTTCTCAGCCTGGTTTTGAGCGTCACTAACTGAGGTGGGACGAGCTCTGAAGGGCAAATCAGTTTTAGTTTGGAGAATGAATGACACCAGGACACTGCTGTGTAATTAGAAGTGTCTCAAGCAGATGCAAGTGAAGCTAATCAAACACTGCTTCATAAGAGTGATCATCAGCCTCATAATTATTATTATTCAATTCCCAAGAGGCAGAGACAAGGGGACTTCTCTTTCACGTGATGTGTGACACAAAGGCAAATCAAAAATCACAGTCCCTGCTCAAAACTGCTCGTGGCTCTGGTCGTCTGCACCTCCCACTCACCAGCCCAGACCATCCAGAGCCAGCTCATCCCTGTCTGGGGTGTAAGAGCCAGGGAAAGCACCTGGGAATCCTTCCAGATAGCAGGGTGACATCCCAGCAAGGTGTTAATCAAGTACCAGTGGCTCCCTGGCCGCAGCCCCTCGTGGATGTGATGTCAAAAGCAGATGGCTGTGTCGTCAGGGGGGAGGTGGGGCTGCACAGCAGATGGGCACTTCACAGACAAAGATCCCTCTCATGCAAATTGCCCCCGATGATAATTTAAAAAAGAAAAAAAAAAGATTACACAGGGAGAGAGAGAGAGAACTGGAGAAAACATCTGATGTGTGAGCAGTACAGTCCCTAAATAGAATATTTTCCCATTTTCCCATGAAGCATCAGGAGGTTCTTAAGCTCCAAAGTGTTCATTTAACTCCTCGAGACTCTGGACTCACTTTTCCCCTGCACTTTGCTGCCCTAATACACAACACACCCAAAGCTGCTGCCTCTGAGTTTATTTCTAGAAAGCCAAACCTTGTGCAACTGTTTACACACAAAACTTAATATAGCACTGATTATTTTGTTAAAGGAACTTCCATCCCAAGTTCCTCCAGGGGATTTACAGCCAACACATACAGACAGGGAGATCATCTCATTCCACCCCTGCCATGGGCAGGGACACCTCCCACTATCCCAGGTTGCTCCAAGCCCCGTCCAACCTGGCCTTGGACACTCCCAGGGATCCAGGGGCAGCCACAGCTTCTCTGGGCACCCTGTGCCAGGGCCTCACCACCCTTCCAGCCAAGAATTTCTAATTAATATCAAAACTAAATCTCTCCTCTCTTAATTTAAAACCCTCAACCCTTGTCCTGTCAGCACCTGCCCACGTAAAACGTTCAGACAGTACAAGGACAACTCGTCTTGGGCGCCAAGTTCACGCCCAGTTTACAGCAGTGATGAGGGAGGGGAGAACCCAGCACATATCTGAGAATATCGAGATTGCTATAAATCAGAAAGTACAGAAAATCACTTAATCCACTGAAGAAATGCAGCCAATTCTGGGGTGAGACACAGCAGCAACTGAAAGTTTATTCAGCCTCTTCTGAAATTCTCGCAGACCATTCCCAGGGTGCCTAAACGAGCGGTGAACACAGGGAAAGTAAATATGCAAACAAAGCCACAGCTTCAAACCAAGCCTGATACAACCACAGAAACACCATCAAAGAACAGAATCAAGGAATCATTAAAGCTGGAAAAGTTCACTGAGTTCATCATTGAGTTCAACCATCAATCTGACACTTCCATCTTCAGCACTAAAATGTGTCCCGAAGCACCACATCTACACATTTTTGGGACATTTCCAGGGGCAATAATTCCACCACTTCCCTGGGCAGCCTGTTCCAATGTTTGACAATCTTCTCCATGAAGAAATTTTTCCTAACAGCCAATCTAAACTTCACCTGGCTCAGTGAAGCCATTTCCTCCTGTACTGTCATTTATTACCTGGGAAAAAAGACCAACCTCCAGCTGTCTACAATGTCCTGCCAGGGAATTGTGGAGATCGAAATGTCAGGAAGAACAGGTGTGTTTCAACATGCACCAAGCAAACAAAATGTGTTAAACACACTTCTCCATGCCCAGGCATGGGGAGATCTAAATAATGGATGTGAGATCCATTTCTCCTGAACTAGAGCAGGTCCCAAGTGCTTGGTCCATCTCCACTCTGGTGATGCAAACAGGCAAGGCTCGAGAGAGGGCATTTTTAGGGATATCAGAGGAATGCAGCTGATGGCAGTGGGGATTCAACAAGCACTGGAGCGTGCTCTCCCAAAGGGCTTGGGCAGCACTGCTCTCCAGAGGTGGTGGCAACTGGAGAGAAGAGATGGGACAACCTCTCGCTCTCAGAAGAGCCTGGGTGGCCAACAAATCACTCTGACAATGATAAACACAGGCATTTACCTTGGGCAAGGAGCTCCAGCTCTCACTGGCACATCTGCTGTGGAAACTGGAGCAATGTGCTTTCCCAGCCCTACTGCCATGGATGCTTCCAGCTCCTTCATCCCTCTGCTCTCCTCCTCTGCCACGTGTGATATGCAGTCAGGGATACTGCCATCCACCTCCTGCCCAGAGCATCATGTCAGCTGCCAAGCTGGACTGGCTCCCCCTGGGATCCTGCAAACTTCCATCTGAATGGGGGCTGGCACTAATGAACCCTCGGCAATGAGTAAATAAATCACATCCTGTCCACATGCCCAGCTGCAGCCAGGACCCTGGTGACAGCTCGCTGACAAGGGACACGATGTCTTCTGATCCTTTGCCTTCAAGGTACGGCACCATCCGGCTCCGAACAGTGGGGAGTCAGGGCCAGGAGCGCCAGGGAGCATCCCATATTCCCAGATCCCTTTAATTCCCCTGGACATGAGATTGCTGCCCACATGGCAGCCTGCAGTCCCGCTCTGCCAGCACCAAGGAGGATGAAAGGACAGGAGACTGGGAAGAGATGGGAAGAGAGATGGATAAAATCCATCAGGTGATGCTGGGATTTGGGACGCTTTGCTGGCTGAATCGCTCGAGCTGCTGAGTGCAGAGGGAAGATCAGCCCTGGGTAAATCCCTGCTGGCAAAGAGCCTGGAGGATACCAAATATTACTGGCCTGAATCACCACTCATTTCTTTCCCTGCCATCTCTGTGGCAATGCAGTCAAACCAGTGACACGAGAGGTTATGGCCAGCAGTGGTGCAGGGACATCCTTCCCAGGTGTTATCCATGGTCACTGGTCAGGGGTTAATGTGAGTTCAGTTCAGATTGTTGTCCCACATGAATGAACACACGGGCATCTCAACACACACAGAGTGATTTAGGATATCACACCAGTCCCCTCCCAGTCCCTGCTGCCACCACTGTCCCTGCTTTGGGCTCACAGTGCCATCAACAGCCGCGGGATGAAAATGAAACCAGCACCACTCTGTGGCTTCCAGTTTGTGGCAGGCTGATGTCCAGTTGGCCTGGAGCATGAAGAGGGTGTGACCAGAGGTATCTGCAAAAGATGGCAAAGGTGGAACCTTCATCTGGCCGGAGGAGGTCAAAGCAATTGGTCACCCAGCCTGGGCTGACCAACCTTCAGGGCACAGACCCTCTGAGTCCCTGCACATGTATTCAAGCCACCAGCCCAGGTAGAGGAGATGTCCCCCTTCACTGTAGCCAAATTCAACTTTTCACCACAACAATCACACAGAGTAACAGAATATTCTGAGCTGGAAGGGACCCACAAGGATCATCGAGTCCAGCTCTTAAATGAGCAGCCCATATAGGGACCAAACCTTCAATCCTGGCATTATTAGCACCATGCTCCAACCAACTGAGCTGATCTCAGGGTGAGCTGATCTCAGGGTCTCCTTCAGCTGTGCCTTAGCCTGAAGCCATCCCAAGGATTGTCTTCTCAGAAGAAAATAGTAGAGACTAACCCTGACAAGTTCACGTCACAGGCAGCAGCAGATTGGTGGCAGTTTGGATGGTGGATTTTGGTGCAGGACATCATCTTGGCAGTGGCCAAAACAAATAGTCTGGTTCATCATTGAAAGCTCCTCAAAACTGAAGAATTGGAGATTTTGAGGCTCTGCTTTGAATCCATCATAGTCAATATCAAGTCTAACAGCGACAATGTTTGTTTCAAACACAAGTTGGTTCAAACTGGATGCCCTGAAAGGTGTATAAATTACTAATTTTTACTTTTCTACACTTTCCAACACTCCACTTTTTTTTTTTTCTGAGATCTGACAACCCCTTTTGCAAGAAATTATCCTAGCATAGAAAAATGAAGTCAAAACCAGAGTTGTGAGTGGTTTTACCCCACTGAGCTTTAGTTAGCCACAATGTTGAGCTGGGAATTAAGTCATCTCAGGCTTCCCATCCAGTCAACAGGAAAAAGACACATCCCTTCCCAGGGCAGTTGAGATCTGAATTACCTTCTGGACGTTGTAACCACAGAGTAATTGGTGCATTGACTTAACTGGTTATTTTTAAGGCATTTCTAGCAGCTGGACAAAGAGGGAATAATTTCACCTTCATGGGATCCAGCTGTACAGCCTCTTGTTCCTTCTAAAGTGAAAATCTGCCTGTGGGCAGCTGCTTTGGAAGGGGCCATTTTGGGAGAGGTCATCTCTGCTGCTTCCCCAGTATCCCAGGATCTTTAATTTGAGACGTGTCAGCCCTGTGCAGGATTTGAAAATCCTGCCATGACATTTTACCCAGTGTGTTAACAATAACCTCACATTTAAAACAAAAGAAATCCACCCAAATGCCCACTCAGCAGCCTCGTGGCAAGGAGTGCACTGAGATCATGTCCAGGCAGTGAGAAGAGAGATGTTCTTATCACCACTCAAAGATCTGATCTCTCCAAAATTAACCCTTGAAGCGTGGGGCTAAAAATCACCTACAAACAACTAAATTTTCCCTCCTCTTCAGGATTATTCAACAGCATGTTCTGGCTTTGCCTGCAGTCCTGCCCATCTCATGCCTGGCATCAACCACCAGATTTTATTAAGAATTTATTTTCACTTGTATGAGAATGCATCTGAGATGCTTCACACAAAGCCAACTTCACCTGCACGTCTGCGAAAAGCTGCCCCTATAGAAATGTGATCCCGAGAGTTGCCTTTATCCAGTTGCTAATGGATGTTTAGCGTGTGGGAATCCGTATCTGCCGAATTTTGAACATAATAAGCTTTCTGTGAGCTTTTCATATAGGAGATATCGACTGGAAGTAATTTAGAGAAGTTATTCAGCAATTGCTTGGCACAACAAAAGAGCTCGAAGCAGATTTACTGCCAGTTGACAGTCTGCATGCCACACTGGTGCAGCTGCCCACTCCTCCAGGAGAATTCCTGACGTGCTGTCGGATCAGGGCTAGCCTACCCCACCAAGCTACCTTCAGAGAGGAAACAACTGGATTTTAAACAGAGAAAACTGGCCCAGCTGAACCAGCAAACTCAGCTATCACCTCTGGAGCCAATAACCTGATTGATTTATTAATGCATTTGTAGGATCTGCAGGCTGTGGGTGTTGGAAGGAGAAATTCACAGTGAAGATGGTCTCGAAATCCATGCAGGGAAGCCAGCAACACTCATACAGGGACAGACACACTGCAAGATAATATATTTCTTTCCCCATCATCTGTCATTTGGATACACACATATTATCCTCCAGGCTTGCTCCCTACGTCAAGCAGCACTCCGGCTGCCTCAGTGCAAGATTTGGCTACTTTTACACCCTGCCAGGGGTATCTTATTCCAGTATCTCATTCCCTGGCAGCTTTGAAGTGTCACAGTGTACTGGCTACAGCCGCTCCGAGCAGGTGCAGCCTCACTATGGCTTTACAAGGATGCATTTTTTGCCTCTTTGCTCTGTGACTTGGTGCTTCACATCTGAAGTGTTTGTGGGCTTCTTGCCAGGGCGTTGCTTTCAGGCTGGATCCTGGTTGAACGTCCCTTGTTTTCCTGCCTCCTGCCAGCAAGTGCCATTTTTCCTTTTGAAAGTCTGTACTGCAGCAGGTGGGAGAGGGCGTAGACTCAGCAAAGTATGCACGGGAAAAGGCAGAAGGGGGGGAAAAAAGGTAAAAGAGGCCAGTTCCAGTCTCAGCACCTACTTTTTGTGCGAGTTAGAGATCAAAGGAAATAAACCCAACGGAGTGGTTTGATTATCACAGGGGCAGAGGGGAAGGATGGGGAAGATGAGAGCCGGGAGACCCCCTCCTTCACCTCCTGCAGGGCATCTCTTCCCCAGCACCTCGTCTCATCTGGGAAGCCCACCTGGTTTGGAGCAGGAGAAAAAGATTCCAAATGATGGTGTGGCAGAGCAAAGGACCTACAGAAAGCCAAGGAAGGGAGGAAAGGGATAAACAGCATCAAAGAGAGGAGGGAAGAATAAAAGCACTTCTCTGCTGATCCACAGCTGAGCTGGGCAAAGTTAGACACGATAAATAATGCTGACATTACAAAGCTCTGGTTAATTCATTTTTCTACTTGTCACCCCTTCGGATAATTGGCCTCTACAACAAATGGTGAGGAAGGAGGTTGGCTTTTTTGTCTCTTTCTTTTTATTTTTTCCCTTCCTGAGAGGTACATCTAGGATTAGGTGGTGTGCTACAGCACTGATAAAATAAAGAGAATGATCCAAAACACTCCAACTTTAATCCGGAGGGGTCGCCGGTGAATAGCAACAGTGCTGGGGGATGAAGTGAGACCTGGTTGTCTCTATGGCAACTAAACCACCACGGAGCAAGGATTGACCTGGAGCCCTCCAGCGAGTTTGGCTTTGTCCAAGGCACTGTCTGGTGTGAACTGTTCCCTGTCTGCTCTCCTGATTCCAGGGAGGTTTTCGCAGAAGCTCGGAGTTTATTCGGAATTTGTGGAATCGTTGAACCGTTTGGGTTGGAAGGGACCTTTAAAGGTCATCTTGTCCAACCCCCCTGCAATCAGCAGGGATGTCTTCAACTAGAGCAGGTTGCTCAGAGCTCCATCCAGCCTGACTCAAATATTTCTGGATTTTCCAGAAATATTTGAATCCAGAAAAATCCAGAAAAAGTTTCTGGATTCTCCAGCTTCTGTATTTAAGTGATTCATTTGGAATCCCAGTGCTGGCTTCTCTGCGTAAAAGGAAATTCTGAGTTCTTGGGTGGCTGAGGCCTGAAAATATGACCTCACCTACTTCAAACTGAGGAGGGCCAGTCTTGAAGCAGCCTCCCAATTCATGTACACCACCCAACAGAAACCACTGCCTTGAGGGTTTCAGGAGAAACCAGGATAAAGAAAGGAGGCTGGAAATCAGCACAAACACAGAGAAAATATAAGACAATCAAAAAAAGTTCAAATATATAGTAATTTTTTAATCTGATGGTTCCTGCTGCCTGACTCATGATTTCAGAACCTGAGGGGTTGCACAGCAGATGGCCCCAGATGGCCACTGGCTTTCAGGGCTGCTTTATCATTCCATGAAAGGTTTATGGAGGCAACCATGGCTTTGAACATCTTCCTTCCTATCAACCAGGATATTGTCTCCTGACATCCAATCTAGCCCTGCCCTCTGTCAGTCTGAAGCTCTTCCCTCTTGTCCTGCCTCTCCAGAGCCTTGTCCAAAGTCCCTCTCCAGCTCTCTTAGAGCCACAGACAGGTCAGTCTTTGCTGCTGGGCTGCATTCACAAGCCTTGGGGGAAAAGGGCTAAATAAGGGATAGAGGAAATACCCAGCACCAGGGCTGGGGAAAGCCAAGGTAAAGTGGAATGGAAATTTCCCAAATCATGTCTGGGACTACATCTCATGGAACAGCATCCCAAAGGCCATTCCTGGACAGAGCAGTGCAGGGAAGGTGCACAGGACACACCAACACGAGTTGTGGTGCTGCACAAGGCTTTAAAAACGAGGATGGGAGTGCAATTTCCTGACACGTGAGGCTCTCAGTGCACAGCCTTTGGAAGTAAACCCATTTCCCCCTTGCTTCTCCCATACCTTTATCTTGCCTCAATAAGCCAGAGCCATTTAAGAAACTTTAGAAACCTTTCAAGAAGTTTGTAAAGCAATTTATTGGGACTGGGATTCTTGTCCTCTATGAAACCGGATGACTGAGTCACCCTGGGCTTAAATGTGGAGAGCACAGAAGGAGCCATAAAAACCTTGAAAAGAATCCTGAACAGCTTCACTATGCATAAAAAAAAAAAATCACATTTTTATATCTAGCATTTAAATGCTTCTAGGATTAGAAATAAATATGACACTTCCTAATGCAGACCCAGTCCCTTGGATCAGAGAACTTCCACTTCTCCATCTCGCATATAAAGACATTTTTAGGCCCAAAACTTTTGGAAACTTGCCTGTCTTGAGCTATGGGAAGGATTAGACAAGGAATTGAAACTGCAAACTTAGGGGCAGAGACGGGAAGTACAAACCTTGGCAGATTAATTTCATTTTTCTGTGTCCTTGGCCGCTGGATGCACAAAAGTTGGGGGGTCAGAGTCAATTCAGGGATATGGATGAGAAGGAAAGGATCATACAATGGCCATGAGAAGTGATGCAATTAAACACCACATGCTCCATGAGACCTGGCTTGGGGTCACCATCAACAGAGAAGGCTTTGGGACAAAGAAGACGACACCTCTGTGCCCGTCACCAGCTCCTGCACCACTCCAACCTTTCCTTTCCTCGCTGCCTGCCAGCTCTCCCTCCCCCCTCAATCCCAAATACCCAATCCCAGGCATCCACCCCCCCACCTCTCCACCTTCTGCCCCCATCCCTGAAGGATGGATGAGCTTGCCAGAGCAATCTGGCCCTGGCTGGAGAAGCTGCCGAGAGCCGGCAGCCGGAGCGAGTGCGGCAATCGATTGGACACGGGACATTACAGATCCGCGAGCGCGGCCGGGGCTGCGGAGTAGCAGCTTTGTGAGGCTGAGGACACGTGAGGATTAGGGCATTAACAAAGCTCCCTTAACCCACCAGCCTGCCCCTAGGTAGATGGGGGACAGGGCTGGGCTGGGCTGGGCAGTGGCAGGGATAAAGAAGTGGCAGCGTGAAGTCGCCTTCCGTACAAAGGAGCGGAGGAATAAGAGGTCCCGGAGACACAAAACTGCCACCTGGGACTGCCGAGCCACGGCGCTGCTCATCAGGGCTCTGGGCCAAATTTCCTACCAGCATAAATCTGTTTGATGCCAAGAGAGTAACCCAGAGATGAACTGGACCCGATGGGGAGGGTTTATGGCCTTTGGTTCAGGCAGGAGAGCAGAGCTGTGCCAGCTGGGGTGTCAGACTGCGTGACTCAAAGGGGCTTAGGCACCTAAATTTATTAGGTGCTCCAAAAAAAGTGTTTTCTCTTATTTTAAGATCAAATCATTCTTTTTCCCCCCTTTATTTTTTTTTTCCTGAAGGCAGCTCTGAGGGCCTCTGTTTACTATTGTTTTTAATCGAAAAATAACAGTAACAACTTGCAAGTACAAAGGGCCTTTTATGTTTCTGCCGAGGCTTTTATCTCCACGCATTTTAGTAAGTGCTATATCAAAATCACCCCGCCCACCCCCAAAATTCAGTCATCTGTGGACTGCAGAGCAGCAGCTGGGTAACTGTGTGCAGGAAAGCTGAGCAGCAGCCCAGGACAGCCAGGTCAGGGGAGCAGGGTGTGAGGCTGGAGCTGACAGCCCCCTTCCAAATCAAATGTTACCTCAGAGCAGATAGGCTGAGCAAAGTGTTCAGCAGCCAGAAGCAGGTCCAAGCATTTATAGATTAAATATAACAAAAAAATTCTCTACTGGGAGGATGATGAGGCCCTGGCACAGGATGCCCAGAGAAGCTGTGGCTGCCCCTGGATCCCTGGAAGTGTCCAAGGCCAGGCTGGACACTGGGGCTTGGAGCAGCCTTGGATAGTGGAAGGTGTCCCTGCCCATGGCCTGGGGTGGCGCTGGATGCTCTTTAAGACCTCTTCCAACCCAAACCATCCCATGATTCTCTGATTCTAATAAGCACCTTGGAAAGATCAGATTCCCACCCAAACAAGCTGCTTCAAAGCACCCCCAAGTCCAACCACTGCCTAAACATTGCAGTCTTTATCTCCTGACAACACCCTTCAGGGAAAGGAAGTCTCACCAAGCCTGTCAGATTTCAAGAAGCAGCTGGACAATGCTCTAGGTCAGATGGTTTGGTTTCAGGTAGGCCTGTGAGGAGGAGAGAGTTGAACCTGATCTAAATGGCCCCTTCCAACTTGAGATATTCTATGGTTCTGTGATTCTATGAAGTGTTAATGCTGGAGACTGTGGCCTAACAAGCCTAAAGGTATCAGGGATTTATGTAGTTTATCCCAGAGAACAATTTGTGGGATGATGATGAGGCCGTTGGAGAGAAGTTTCCTGAAGTATCCTAAATTTATGGAAAAGAATTAACATCTCCCAAGCAAGCAAGGGAAGAGGGCACCATGGGCTGCTAGTGGACATTGCAATGCTGGGATAGAGGGAGAGCACAGGGAGATTTAGCAAAGGAAACCCTGAAAGAGGATGGGGCCAGGGAAAGTTTTAGAGGTGTGGATGGATTGGAAGGGCTGTGTCTCTGAAGCTGTCAGTGGAAGGCACCTGCAAAAAGCTTGTTCTGAATGTCAGATCCTGAACTGGGACTGAGTGACAGTCAAAGTAATGATTTTGACCACAGCGCCTAAGAAAAGTAAGGCACAGAAAAGCTGAAAGTGAAACCAGAGCCTTTGCAGGCTGGTATTCGCTGCTTTTCATTACACAGCCGAACCTGGGATGTCTTTAGAGAGACTTCCCACAGCCAACAAATGAAGCAAGTGGAAAAGAGGCAACCTGCTGAGGTGAGCTGTCTCCTGTCCCTGCTTTGGAGAGAACCTTTTCGTTCCTAAAAAGGGAGCAGGCATGTGGAGCCCCGTTAGAAAAGAAAAAGGGGCCAATTCCCGCATATTAAGCCTGTTATTAGGCTCAGAATCAAATTAAACCACAGGACTTTTCACTAGCAAAGTGCTATTTTAAGGCTTATTAGACTATATTAGGATTGGCATAAATTTCCACTGACATAATATAGGCCTTTAATTGGATTTAAGGGCGAGGAGGCTGCATTAAACTAAAATCAGTCCTCGCAGAGGGAAATTGGGTATTCTCCTCACAACTCCTCTACTTTCCCCTGGCGTGGATCCCAAGCAGCCGAGCAGGCTGGGTAACCCATTGAAATCCAGATGCAATTGCTTATAGGCTCCTCTATCAATTTGATAAGCAAGCTGGCTGCCAAAACACAACACTCACCGCTGTTTGTTAGCCAAAGCCTGGCTGCCACAGCCAGAGCTCTGGTTCTCTGGCAGCTCGGGCAGAAATGGCATTTCTTTGGCCACAACCTGGCTGCCAGATTTCACGTGAAGTATTTGCCCACGAAAGGTTATAACAACAAAAATCTCAAAGCCAAGACCTTGACTTAACCTCCAAAGAGCTGAGAGCACCAGAGCCACAGGCAGTAATGAAAACATAACCCCGCTGGTCCCCCCGTGCTGGGAGTGTGAGTCAGGAGTCACTGCCATGACCTGGCTTGTTTCATGTGTCCCCTGATTAGACACGGGAGGATCTCAGGAGCTCTGTGACACTTCCCTCCTTCTCCCAAAAAAACTGAGACCAGCCCTGAGACGAGCGCAGACAGGTCTGACACTCCTGGCATGTGAAACGTGGTGGGTTTTGCACTCAGCAGTCCCCAAGCCACTCTGCACTGAAGAAGCTATTGTAGGAATTACTGATTTTTGTTCTCTCTCTGCCCCTGAATCACCCACCCCATGTGAAATATGGAAAGAAATGCAGAAACTCGGGAAGGAGAAAATAAAACTCACTTAAATACTGAGTGGGGCACCTGGGCTTTTAACAGGGGCAGAGGCTGAGTGATTGTTCATCCTGCACCTTGAGAGATGTACCTTTTTTGGCACCTAAATGGGCCAAAATGGCTCTACCAAAAGGCATCTGAGCCCTTTTGAAGCATCAGAGACACAGAGGAACCTTCCAGCACGAAAATATTACTTTGTACATCAGTATTTGATGTTAGGAGCTGATCCACACCCTGGTGACATCTTGTGACAATTCTGTTAAACAAAAACAACCCATTTTTTACAATACCAACCACTCCACATCTGGCTGTGTCAGGGATGGGGGTCTCATAAAGTAGATACTGCAAGAGGAAAGCATTTTAAGTCCAGGCTCAACCAAACTTAAGGTTTTCCTGACAGGATGCTTCAAGATCCATTCTTCCAAGGTCATGGAGTTTCTAGATAATCTTCAGTCTTTCCTCTTCCAACCCACGACCTCTTAAGTTTCGAGAGATGCTACCAAAGCTTCCCTTCTGAGCTTGCCCCATCCCACAGTCACTAGACACACATGTTCATCGCTAGTGGAATATTAACAAAGGGAATGGGTTTGGTGCTACTCTTCAAAGAAATTTCAAAGGATGCTCCCAGGTGGGGATGAACATTTTTGTAAAGTGGATTTTAGGAGAAATTTTGTTATTTCATGTTCCAGATGTGGGTGCATTTGTCCATGTGTGGGGTGTGTGTGTGGTGAGATCTGACATGTCACAGCTCTGCAGCTGCAGCCCATTAGCACAAACATTGAGCTGCCCAAGAAGATTACGGTTTTCATCTGATGAAACAAACCTTATTCATTTTCTAACAGCCTGGGGATTGCTTCAAGATGTACCTAGGGAGCTCAGACAGGCCAAATGGGGCTCATGGATCCAGGGTGGCAACACAGCCCAGAAATGCTCTGTGGCCTCCAAGCAGCCACAAACCTTTTGCTGTAACATCCATTCCCAGTGGCCTGAATGGACATGGTTTTATCCATGCTGTCCTGGCTCCCTGACACTCACCCAACCCAGTATGAAGTGTGTGGGACCTACCTGTCATTCAGGGATGAATCAGGGGTCAGTAAAAGCTACAAAAGTGTAGCTGGAACTGGACAAAACCCTTTGATTACACTGAGATCTCCATCTTTGTGCTTGGCTTTAACCACGTCCATTAGAAAAGCCCAGATAGCTTCACTGTGCAGTGCCCAGGGGAGCCAGAGGAAGGAAAAACAAAACTGGGAACACCAACCTGCTAGTGAACATCAGGAATAAAGATGGATTTGCTGGTTTAGAGTTACAACTGTGAACTTGAGACCTAAAAGTCTCTCTGAGCAACCTCCACTATTCATTTACCTCGCATGCAAACAACAGAGCAACGTTTGTAGTGCAGACATCACGAAAAACGTGCCCTTGCTTTGGGGATTTATTTCTCAGAGGTTGTATAGACCTTTTCCCTTCAGTCTGAATTGAGAAAAGCTTGTTTGGGAGGTTTAGGAGTTTTTGGTGATCTGTGGAACTCTGCAGATGAGCCACAGACAGGCCAAGGAATGGACCTGCAACGCTTTAAAGCGGTTTCTGCAGTAAATTTGCTCTAATATGGACTCCTCTGGAAAAACACCATCCTGAAAGGGCTGCTCTGGCTCTGGTCTCTGCCCTAGATGCTCCCACACCTTTTTGATCTGGTGAGAAACAGGTGATTGAATAAGAGGAGAGAGCAGGAACTCAAAGCAAGCAGGAGCTGCCTCCTCAGGGCATTCCTATTTTTAATGCTCCACGTGATTCTGCACTTTCTGGCTCCAGATGGGACCCAAATACCAACGGATCAGGGAAAATGCTGTCCTCATGATATTCCTGGAGTAGCCAAAGTCAGGGAAATTCTAGACAGAAGATGGATTTCCCAGCTGTAGAGAAACTGGGTCAGACATCTGAACTTCTGGGTGCTCTGCTGCTGGCTATGGCCAGTTCTTGCCAGCGGTGCCAGGACTGGCCCAGTGCTGCCAGAAAGCCAAACCAAGAGGAGGGAGATGATTTTCCAGCTCTGCTGCATTAACAGACAGTTTTAGAGATGCCTCACCCACACCTTTCTCTTCTCCTCTGCCCTTGGAGCTGATCTCAAGACCTCCCTCAAGACTCGAGAATGGATTTTCTGTATTTTGCAGCCGAATTCTGCCTCAGCAAGAAAACAGAGGGTGAATATCAAGTCCCATTTCTGTCAGTCTGCAGGCAGGTCCCTCCTGGGACACAGGAGAAGTCCCATTGCTTGGGGCATTTAGAGTTAGACCAGCCAAAGCTCCTGGGAGTCTCCATGGGGAGACAATCTCGGCCCTGCCTCTGGAGAACGGAGCAGGCCTAATAAGCCTTCCCTGTGTCTGATTTCTCTGATCCTCTGATTAAAGTGTGTTCATATCATTTGCATCTGAATTTGCTTTTATCCACCCCCCTCCAATGCCAAAACATGGAGGCAGGCGATTCGGGAGATGATGTGTTTATGTAACTGCAAACTAGGTTTATAGCAGTTTAATTAGTAATATTAATAACGTCACCTAAGCTTAATGATGCCAATTATAACACAGTAAATATTTCTTGTTGGATTACAAGTAGCAATATTGAAGGATGAACTTTCATGCTTGGTCAAACTTTCTAAGCATATTATTTAAAGAGAGCGATAAGGCAGTTTGCTTTTCACATGTGAATAGCTCTTTTAATCTCAAAAAAGGGGATAATTATTGCAAATAAATATTTGCAGACAGGAAACACTGTCCCATTTCACAGCACCTCTCCTCTCCCTGCTTCTGCTTCTAAAAATCGGGAGGGAGAGTGGGGTTGCCCAAGTGCGCCAAGTGAAAACACCTTTTCGATGCCCCTAAAGGTGATTATGAGCTGCTGGGATGCACAGAGGGGGAGAAAGGATCTGCAAGAGAGGAAGATCAAGATTACATTAATCTGCTTAAGATGTGCTGTATTCTTTTAGGAACTGCGGATGCAGAGGAGCCAGAGTTTAGGAAAGAGCCTCCGGGTTATCTGGGATGGGTCTTTCATTTGACTTCCACTTCGGCCCCAAGGCAGCTTTGGAAGGTGGCAGATGGAAACAGTTAAGGCAACTGGGAGCTGTTTAAAATCCTATCAATAACAGCCCATCTCTTCCCCGTCCACGTAGGATTATCTTCGGCACTGTCTTGCCTCTCAGGACTGCTCAGGTGCTGCTCACTGTTTACTGACCCTGGTGAATTTGTCCCACTTCTCATTCCTATACCCAGATACACTCTGGATTGCCTTTGCTTGGGCCCTGGCAATGATCAAAATTGAAACCTTTGGGATAGGAGTTATCTTCAATACCTTAATGTCTTTATCAATTATCTGGATGAGGAGACTGGGGGCACCCTTAATCAGTTTTCAGATCACACCAAATTGGGTGGGAAGGCTCTGCAGTGGGATCTGGACAGGCTGGACCCATGGGCTGGGAACAATTGGATGAGGTTCACCAAGGCCAAGCGTTGTGTCCTTGGTCAAAACAACCCCATGGAGCACCACAGGCTGGGGCAGAGGGGCTGGAAAGCTGGAAGAGGCCCTGGGGCTGCTGGTGGCACTGGCTGGACATGAGCCCAGGTGTGCCCAGGTGGGCAGGAGGCTGATGGCACCTGGATTGTGTCAGGAATAGAGTGGCCAGCAAGACCAGAGCAGTGGCCAGCCCTCAGTGACCATCCTGCTGAGGGACCACCTCGAATCCTGGGGCAGGTCTGGGCTCCTCATAAGAAAGCCACTGAGGGGCTGGAGCGTGTCCAGAGAAGGGAACGGAGCTGGGAAGGGTCTGGAGCCCCAGGAGCGGCTGAGGGAGCTGGGAAAGGGGCTCAGCCTGGAGCAAAGGAGGCTCAGGGGGGACCTTGTGGCTCTGCACAAGTCCCTGACAGGAGGGGGCAGCCAGGGGGGTCGGGCTCTGCTCCCAGGGAACAAGGAACAGCACAAGGGGAAACAGCCTCAGTTTGTGGCAGGGGAGGGTCAGGTTGGATATTGGGAAAATTCCTTCGGTGAAGGAGTGGTCAGGCATTGGCACAGCTGCCCAGGGCAGTGGTGGAGTGCCCATCCCTGGGAGTGTTCAAAAACCATGTGGATGTGGCACTTGGGGCCTTGTTCCGTGGTGGGTTTGGCAGTGCTGGGGGAATGGTTGGACTCAAAGTTCTTCCCCAGCCTAAATGATTCTATGATGAGATCCTTATTAGACAAAATGATATCACAGAAGCAGATTGGCTGCATCCTGACTGTGCTTCCTCAGTATCCCCTTCCTAAACTTGGATTTACTAGAACTGCCTCAAGAAGCAAAACACCATTCTTGTTTCTAGCAGGGAGGTGCTCTTTAGAACTGCTCCAGAAGCAACTCAAGAAAACCATTTTCCTGCTGTTGCTCTTTTTTTTTTTCCACATCACTTTCCTTCCCTGGGAACTTTCTCATCCCACTTTTCTTGCCTCAATCAACCCTTCCCATGTGACCCTGTTAACCCACGGGAGCAACCTCACTTCCACTTGTCTTATGGACACTGGAGGCGAGTTTCAGCAGTGGTTCCATGAAACTGTGGAGTGAGAAGGGAAGGGGAGTCCTATGTGGGGTCTGTTGCCAGTGCAGTTATTTGAGCTCTGGAGAACCCACAGCTCGTGGGCTTGGCTGGAAACCACGTCCCCAGGTCACAGCTTAAGACAAGGCACCCTCAGGGGGTGCCACTGATCACTGAGCTGACTGCTGTGCAAAAAAATGACAATTTTAGAGGTCTAAAACACAGGGATGGGAATCCCAGCCTTAACACCCCCAGTAGGAAATCCAGCAGGTCCTGCAAAGAAACCAAGGGATGAGCAGAACTCCCAGATCTGCCTTCTCGTGGCAATGTCCCCACTATGTACATGACATTTTTCTCTCTCTGATTGCTGGGTTTTTGGTCTTGCCACACAAAAGTGTGCAGTGAGGCAAGAAGAAGAGCAAAACAGTCTGTAGAGGAGAAGGAAGGGGTAAGGGAGCAGAGGGAGGGAATATGTCTCTATCCACAGCCTCACCACATGATTTACAAAAGGGGGCAACTCATCATAAATAAGCTGGAGCTCCTGGGAACAGTGACCTAATCAAGATGTATAATTGCATGCCTTATCTAAATGAAAGCATCATTTCAGAAATGATAATGTGCGTCACTGTGGATTCAACTGCTATGGAGTTCAGCACTGAAGGGTAATTATAATGTTTAACAAATATATTCCCTTTGGGGGCCTGCAGTTAGAGATACCATGTCCTGGTTTCCCCTCATGGTGCACATCTACCACCAAATTCTGGGGGTTCCCTCTCCCTTCTGGAATTTCTCGTTGATCTTCTAAAAACGGTTGGCTCTTGTGCTGTCCTGGAAGGTGAGAGGCAGAGATTACAGAAAGAAAAAAAAGAGTTAACTAAGAAATGAACCGAGGAAAAAGTAGGTTTTAGAGAAAAGGAGAAGCCAAGCACAGCGAACACCACAAAGATCTGACAGCTTTGGGTTAAAGACTGTGACCAGACTCTTCCCACCCCATGAGGAAGGATGTTCTCCCCTCTAACAGCCCCTGCTGCCTGGATATTTGATAGGGTTCCTCAAAAACCTCTTTGTTAATTTTCTCCCCTTCCTTCTCCTCATATCCCTGTGGATAATTCCTGTCCCTCAGAGGGAAAAACACGGCTCAGATGGCTCCAGGTTGGTACCATGCAGAATTGATCTGCTACACCCAGCATGAGAGAAGGTCTGACACAAACAGGTGCTTTCATATTTATGCCTCATATTTATTTTTTATATTTATGCAGAAGAAGGGCATAAAATAAGCAGAAGTACAAAACAGCTTCAGAAAAGGAGATATTGGACCAGTAGCTTTTAGCCTGGAGAAGAGAGAAGTGACGAGGTGTCTGTGAAATCACAGATCAGAGACAGGGAAGAGCAAACATATTTTCCTTTTCTAGCACACAGGAGCAAAGGGATCTGGCAGAGGTAGCAGCAGGCAGCAGGTTGAAGACAAAAGAAGGGAAGCACTTTTTCATCCAGTGTGTAATTAAATTACAGAACTGGTCTGGGCAGGATGTCAGGCAGGCCAACAAAATATGAATGAATTAAAGAAAAAATAAATTAAAACTCAGATGACCGAGGGAGGATGAGTCCATTAAGGGCTATTAAACACTGCTCAGGATATAACCTTCACCTCAGGAAGTCCCTACACCACTGTCTGCTGGAAGTTCACAGGATATCCAGGACAAGGATTATTAAGCTGTGTTTCCATGTGCATCTCCAGCACGTGCCCCATGGTGCAGTTTGAGCACATCAGTGCTCACCACCAACATTTTTGGCCTCTCCAGAACAAGGTCCAAGTGCCACAAAAGGTGCAGAGTGACAACAGAACTGCCCAAGGATGTTCCAGTTCTCCCTCAGAGGCACAGATAGCACTGGTTGCTCCATGGAGACGCCTTAGAAAATATCCTATAAACAGACTGCCCCACTGAGCCCCCACTCTGCCCTGGGAGCATGAAAACCACGCCAAAAAATGTGTGCTATTGCAGTGGTGTCCTGGTTATCCCATGCCAGGAGTGGGATTGTCAAAGCATGGATGAGCTCAGGTCATTGCTGCTGTAGGGAGGGATGGGCCTGTG
Organism: Corvus moneduloides; assembly: GCF_009650955.1. Lineage (NCBI taxonomy): Eukaryota > Metazoa > Chordata > Aves > Passeriformes > Corvidae > Corvus > Corvus moneduloides. The sequence goes on from NC_045479.1 coordinate 72,334,932, forward strand.
GAAAATGAATATTTTTTTATTATTCTTTCTTTCTTTCTTTCTTTTTTTACTTCATACATGATGGATGAACTCAGCAAGAAAGACAATCTAGTTTAGAGACAGATCTGTCAGCTGCAAAATAGCTGATCCTGCTTTGGGTTATTAGTTGGGAAAACAAAATTGAGCCAGCACTGTAGTTTGAGAATCTTTTTAAACCCACATTAATAAAAAAAGAGAGACAGAAAAACAGAGAGAAAGAGTGTGAGAGGGGAACTTGGTTAGATGAATAGTTTTTGTGTCGTCTCCAACACTCTGATTAAAGCCTTGGTGCCTAAATCAAAGATACCAACAGCAACCTTAAAGGAAGACTGAAAACAATTTTGTGCGCTGCCATTTTTCCCTCTGCCTGTGTTTCATTACATAGAAAGTTTTATTTTGTCCTCTTTTGATCTTTGAAAGCAAAGAAGCGAGAGGAGGGAGGTAGGGAAACAAAAAAAAAAAAAAAAAGCCACAAAAAAATGTGACACCAATCTTGTTTGCCTCCTTCTCCCTGCCTGCATCGATAACTCAATTGGATCAGAAGTGAAGCGCCAGCAGAAATGAGCCGAGCACAGGCACCAAATGAAAACCAAATGCTGAGCTGCAAAAGCAATATTTCCAATAACACAAAATTACTGGGCTGACTCCGCTCCCTGCCCCCATCCCATCGCAGCCAGGCTGTTGTGGCCACCAGTGCAAACTGTATCTGCCTCAGAGGGGACAGGGACACTCTGCCTCTCGGCAGCCCTGGAGCTGCATTTCTTGGCACGAGACCCGGCAGCTCCTGTGGGAGACAAATACATAAATATATAAATATATAAATATAAAAATATAACCCTTGGATCCCAGGCTGCCTGGTGTGTACGGAAACATGGATGCATGAATCCACTTCCATTCCCAGCTCTGCTTCCATATGTGTTGGACAAGTCACAAAATCCCAGAATGGTTTGAGTTGGAAGGGAGTTTAAAACTCATCCAGTGCCACCCGCTGCCAGGGACACCTTCCACTGTCCCAGGTTGCTCCAAGGCCTGTCCAACCTGGCCTTGGACACTTCCAGGGTCACAGCACCGTTGTCCACATAGAATCACAGAATAGTTTGGGTTGGAAGGAACCCCAAAGATCATTTAATTCCACCGCTTTTGCCATTATCAGGGACACTCCCCACTAGACCAGGGTCACACACACATCTATATTTGCAAATTAGGAACTGTGACATCCCTTCGCCTTTATTAAACCTTTAGAAACAAGTGTGCAAACTGTTAGGAGTGGGAATTTTTAAAGTGTTCAGCCCCAATCTTAAAAAAAAAAAAAAAACAAATAGGGAAGATTTCTGCTTTCAAAAGCCCTCTCTTTGCCCCCTGTACCATTGCAATTCATCTGCCATTGGGACAAGGGTCACTGATGAGACACACAAGAGGATGAGGGTGACCCTTCATCCCAACCCTATCCTCCCATGGCTGCTGCCATTTCTCCTCCCTCCTCTTTCCAGGTGTTCCCCTCCCAAGTTTTGTGGTAGCTGTCTTGTGTCTCCCAGCCAACCAGAAATCCCAGTTTTAGGGATACATAGTCCCTCAGCGTCTCCACCTCTTGTCCAAATGACAAATTAAATGCTAAAATCCGAAGGGAAGGACTTTCTTACACACCCAAGTACCTGCCTGAGAATGTGGGTTAATGGCTTCCTGAATTTGGGATTCCTGTTTCAGGGAAAAAACCCCATAGATGTAAAGTCAAACCCAATAGACGTAAAGTCAAACACCACCATGGCAGAGCAAGTACCTGTATTTCCCCAAATATGCACTTCTTCCACCAATGACCCCTGCATTTGCAATCCACAGAGTGGACAGAGAGTGAAGAAGACATTTCCCAATCCTTCATGCCTTCATCCAGGGACACAAACCCTTCATGACCCATCAACACTCAGCAGAAGAGCCACAAGCTTCAGACACATTTCACAGGATCCAAGCTCTGAAACAGCAGCCACGTAAAAAGTAATGGGATGTCCTCGGGTTTTCACCTCAGCATGTGGATTGTCCCACCCAAAACCTGCTGCACAGAGGTCACACCAGCCACACAGCTTGGCACAGCCATGCCACGTCAGTGAAGCCTGGGTGCTCGACAGGGGTGAAACTGGCAGGACTGGAGTGATTAAAAGCTGAGGGATTACAAGGCAGTGATTCTCGCCTCTGAGAGGCGCCGGGCGATCCGTCCACATGTGGGCCGGGAATTGTTTGGCCGTGCATGTGGAGGGAGGGCCGCCAGTGGCAGGAATCCATTAGCATTTTGGTCATTGCATATTTATGCTCGGAACAAAGAGGAGACACATCGGGGTGCCCTGCTTTGCCAAAAGCTCTCTGACACCTGCAGCTGCTCCCGGTGCTGGTGGCCAAAGCCAGCCCAGGTCCCGCTGCGTGGCACACGCCAGGTCACCTGTGCCCCTGGGAGCCTTTCCACGCTGCTGCCACCCCGGGGTTTTTTCCCACTGCTTGAAGAGCACCTTTGCTGCAGTTTTGTCCTCTGGTTTCTCATCCCACTCAAAGCAGGCACAGGGAGTAGATAAATCCCTTCTTCCATGAATGGTCTGATCCCTGGACATCTCTGAGCAACCCAGGTTCCTTCAACCTGCCCTCAGGTGGTCCCATTTTGAGGAAGACCCAGCCAAGCTGCACAGGGAAGAGGGTGCAAACAGGAGAACAGCATCCATCCCTAACACCAAGAGCTCATCTAGCTCATCCCAGGGGTAGAAAGGCCATGAGAGAACAGCCCAAGAGACTGATACAGGAGATGTGCTCAGAATAGCACAGATCCCATAAAAGCTCAGCAATACATTCTCCCCACCTTCTCCTCCCTGGAAGTTCATTAGGAAGGAAAAGGAAATGACCTTACACCCTGAGAAGGTCTCATGGACCTTGCAAGGGAGCAGCAGGAGCTCTGGCATAGGAAGAGGCAATTGTCTCATTAGTTTGAGTTGTATGTTTGTTTTTCTGACCACTGCTGCTCCTTTCAACTCTCCTCGTCCCCTCAGGCAAAAATCACTTGCACAGGCTGTATTAAGCTTTGCACTAAGCCTCCTCTTTGATTACAATTCCCAGCAAACCACTAGGGTGCAAGAAACATAATTAAATACCTTGCTTGCTCTATAAACAGCCAATCCCCAGAGAAAGCAACCCAGGACTCCTCAGATGGGCTACCCAGAAAAAGTCTCCCCAACTTCAAGGTGAGACTGGACAAGCCATAGCTGCTGCATTTCTGTCCCTGAGACAGGATCCCACGGGGCCATGCAAAATGCCAGGAGGGGAGTAACCCAGAAAGGATAAAAGAAATCGTTTAAGTGTAAGTGACTCGAACTGATAAAAAGTAATAACTGTGCAAAGTGTGGAGCCAACGCTCGCTCCCTGCCCTGAATGCATTGCTTTGAACATAAAACTCATCAAAAGCATTTCGTTCTCATACAATTTCTCCAGAATGCCTAATCTAATGTCTTATCTGTTCCCGACAAAGCCCTGGGAATGGCCTGAGAAGGAGCACAGATGTAATCCAATGGTGCTACAAAACCGTTCCTTGCTAGAAGAAATAAAGAACTGTGTTAGAAAATCCTCCTCAGACTTCACCTATCTGGAATACTGTCTGGGAATGCCAGAGGTTTCCCTGTTGCTGTCTCTGGAGAGCCTTCCCACAGCTCCCAGCCACCGAATGGATCTCAGGAGGATAATTAAAGCAGCAAACTCGAGGCAGAGTGATGTGTGGATCACAGCACCTGTGGGAAGTGCTGGAGGGATGTTCCCTAGGGAAGGGTGAGGTGAGTCTCCGAAGACTGGGTTGATCAAGCACACGGTTTTTAGTGAATTTTGATGACTTCCACAATTATCCAAGTGAAGGAGATAAAAGTAAGGGGGGGAAAAAAAACCAACCAGACAAATCCTCAGGCTTCATGAAGGAAGTTCACAAGTTCACCAAGGAATATGAATTACGGAGTATTTTCACTTCCATCTGCAACTTCCAACAGTCAATGCAGTCTGGATTTGTCCCCCTTTCTGATAATTCCACCACATCATCCGCTAAAGAAAATCTGCTGGAGTCCAACCAGAGCCACTTTTTGAGAAGAGCCGAGGCTGTCACAGATCCTTTGATGTCCCAGCAATGTCTCAGGACACAGGCAGCGTGGCCAGGGCAGAACAGGACACCAGGTGTGAACATGAGCTGCGTGGCACCATCAAAGAGTGGAACACCAAGGCTGCCCCCAGGAAGGGGATGTCACCTTCAGCTCCAGCAGACTTGTACAAGGAGATTTCTTCAGCCCTCAACAAAAGACCTGTGGTTCTTTCAGAGCAAACCATGACCTGCCTGGCTGACCATGAAGTCTAAATGTTCTCCAGAACCTGGGAAAACCTCACTGAACAACATCTTCAAAATGTGAAAGCAGAAGGAATTTGGATGCAACATCCAAAACGTTCTCCTTGACAGACAAACCCACTTTGCTCTCCCCCATGTCATCTGCTTCCCTCTGGGAAGGTGGAGTGCGTGACCCACCAGCGCTTGGGACGCCGATGGGAATCTTTGATGTCACTGTGCTAATTTAAAACTTCTACGGAACCTTCCTTAAACAATCAAACATTTGGGGTGATATGGTTATTAATTGCCTTTTCAGCTGTTGCATTAAATAACGAGACACCCATATGGGATTGGGGGAGGGGGAGGCCACAGTAGCATAAAGGAAAGGAAACCAGGGAAATGTGAAACTTTCATGTGAGATAAGAACCTCATAACACTGTTATTATATCCCTCTGCAGTCAGGCAGTCTCCTGGTTTTAATAAAATCTCATTTTCCTTAAATTTTCCCATGTGGCCAACGTATTATGTGTGGAGTTTAATGTAGCAGGATATGATCTAAACTTAGACTCAGGTGGTCCAAGCCCTCTGGAACAGACGGGCTGGATTGTCAAACCCTGATGGGGAATATAAACAGCAATAAAAAGCTCTTCCCATTTTTTTTCTTTCTTTCTCTTTTCCAAGATCTGAAAAGACCTTACTATATTCAATTAATGATCCAGCCAGCCCAAATCAAAGAGACATGCGTGCAGCCATGAAGGGAGGGAACACAATCAACTCTCGCTTTTCCTTGTTGGAAGCAACAAAGAAATGAAAACTCAAAAAAAAAAAAAAGTTTCAAGATTTTTGCAAATGATTGATTCCTGCATTTCGGTTGGATTTTGAAATTATTTTTATTTTCAAGGATATCTGTTTCTGTGAACCTCTCCAGCTCTATTCCCCGCAGAGCTCCTTTAGGTTTTCATTAGGATAGGGGTATCACGTTCATTAGGATCACTGGTCCTGATGAATTCATTTTTGTTGTCACATACGATTCCATAAGTGGATTTCACTTATAGTTCCAAGGGTGATCCTCTGTCACACAGCATCAGTCAGCAGATCTTTAAGAAATATTCCTGAAATTGAATGGATGTCAGTGGAGAGAAACATCCTCTGCAAGAGCTCCACCTGAGAGCATCAGAGCATTTAGTTTTTTGGTTTTCTTGGTTTGTTGTCAAGGACGTATTCCATTAAATTGTGTGTTCCTAAGAGCAGCTCACCAAGAGGCATTTCCAGAGCTGATGCAGCACCGAAGGAAATTCTTTGTTCTGGTTGTAAAGCTTAGTCCAGCCAAGTTCTGATTTTATTTGCAACATTTCCTGACCAGTGCTATTCCTCCACACGTTTCCAGGAGGGAGATCCAGGTTGTTGCTGCAGAAGGGAGAACATAGGGGGCAGCTAAACAAGACATAATGGATCTGTGGTGCCCTGCTGAGCATCGATTTAGCAATTTCTGTCCCTGGCTGCAGCCTTCCAAATATAGGATCTCACAGTCAGAGATGCCTGGGATTAACTGGCAGGACTTCCTGGATCTGCATTGGCTGGTCACCCCAGTCAAGGTCAAAACAGATCCCTTCAGACCACAACACAGGGGGAAAGGAGACCTCTCAGAGCCTGGACTGTGTGGTGGGGATATTTAGAGTGAAATAATTGGGGTCAGGTTGGTGAATATGGGCACAAAGGAAATGTCCAAGCAAGGAAAGGTGACAAATACTGAGTACCCATCTGCTCTGACCACAAGGTTTCTGACAGGACAGAACTTCAACCTCCTCTATGAAGCCAGCAAGACACCATCCTACATGTGGAGGTGGGGAGCTCAGGACACTGGAACAGGATGCCCAGGGAGGTTGTGGAGTCTCCCTGTCTGGAGATATTCAGAACATGCCTGGATGTGACTCTGTGCAATCTGCTCCAGGTGATCCTGCTTTAGCAGCAGCACTGGACTGTATGATCCTCAGCAGTCCCTTCCAGCTCCAATAATTTGGTGATTCCGTGAGGCAGAGAAGGGTTAAATGTCAGGGTCTGTGGCAGAGGACTCAGAGGGTCCTGTTTTCCTGCTTCCAGTGTTACTTTGCAGTAAGATACAGATGCTTGTGGAGGGAGCAGGTCTCCACTGGAAATCCAAGGTGTGTTGTCCTCAGTGTTTCCCTCAGAAGCCAGGCTAATTTGGAAGCTCCCTACCTCCAGCTAATGTTCCTGAGCCTCCCTCCTGTCCTGGAGAAAACCACCACATCCACCACGGTGCCCCTCCATTCAACTGCAAGAAGAGGAACCAAGATGGGGCAGAAAACAACAGCCTAAAATACTTCCCAAAAGCAGAATCAGTTTTAAGAGGCAACTTGATTCTTTCAGCCTGGAGGAGACTGAGGGGAGACTCATCAAGGGCTGCAGGTTTCTTCTGAGGGGCAGTGGAGGGGCAGCTCCGATCTCTGCTCTCTGTGACCAGGGACAAGGACCCAAGGGAACAAATGGAGCTGCATCAGGGAGGTTTGGGTTGGATATCAGGAGTAGGTTCTTCCCCCAGAGGGTGGTGGGGCCCTGACCAGGCTCCCCAGGGAATGGTCACGGCCCCAAGGCTGTCAGAGCTCCAGGAGTGCTTGGACAATGCTCTCAGGGATGCACAAAGTGGGGTTTTAGGGTGTCTGTGCAGGGCCAGGAGTTAGACTGGATAATCCTTGTGGGTTCCTTCCAACTCAGGATATTCCACGATTGTGTGAAATCGTAGCTGCCATTTATAACTCAGTGTTTTGAAGATACCAAGTGGACAAAGGTGCAAAGAGGGCAGGATTATCTCATGTCACAGGTAGGGAACAACGGTCTTCAGAGTGAAATCCCATCCTGCTCCTTGCAGAGCTGCAATAATTACTGCAAACCAGAAACCCTCTGGTCTATGTGGTTTATACTCACGTTGTGCTTCTGTAAATGGTCCTGGTCAGCAACAGATGGGACCTTTGGGGACTCAACAAAAGCTGCAGATATTTTACATCAGAGCTGGGAATTGCACCTTGAACTCCTAAATTGCAGCCCAAAGCATTAACCAGGGGCTCATCCACTTATATTAAAACAGTGGAAACATTGCCTCCCTGAGGACTTGTCTTCTGGAAAAACTCACTGCCTTTAAATTCACATTCTGTTATGCTCTGGAAGAATGTTCATATGTCAACAGCTAAGCAAAAATGATTAAAGATCACTGTTTCCTATTTCCCTGATTGTAAAAAAAAAAAAAAAAAAAAAAAATTAAAAAAAAGTAATGGCTTCAGACAAAGGCAACCTTAAAATCCCTTTTTCCATTTCCTACATGAATAGACACAATGGGGTACCCCGAGCCCGCAGCATTCCCCATCAACCTGCTGAAACAACTCATTCAGAGTTGTTTCAAAATACATCTGGAAGGAAGAAAATCTTTTTGAATGAGCACCTTTCAAGCCATGTCAAGTGAATACAGGCTTTGTAACTGAAGGGGCGTTGAGCAAGATGCAACTCATCAAGACTCAGAATTGCACGGCTTAGATCTGAGGCCCGGGAGGTCGTTGCCTTCCAGATAAAATGCTCCAAGGGTTTTGATCAATCTCAGATAACGCTGAACCCCAAGAGGGAAAATTAGTAAAAACTGGTCAACTGATCTCCCAGTCTAGCAACAGCATAAGAGCTAATCTCCCTTAATCTGATTCAATGGACTCGACTTAACATCTCCTGCCCTTTCATTCTTCATGGGGGAATAGTGAGGGATGAAATCAGCTCCTTTCCGCTCTCTGATTGTGCTCAGGTTGTGCAGACCTTGCACTACCCCCCTCCTCTCCCACCCACAAAGTGCCACCCCAAGACTATTCTTCCCCTGCCATCTAAGATTTCACCCCACCTGGTAAACAGGGAGCTCTCCCCTCCATCCCCCTGCTGTTGCCCCCCACACTTTGAAGTCTCCAGGAGCTAATTAGATCGCTTGATTGGAGCAGGAAAAGCGGGATGCAGCCTAGAGCAGTGTTTGCTTACTGGGGAACTCATCCTGCCTGCGTGCTTGCTCTTCATCAAACATGAATGTCAACAAAACCTCACTTTCCTCTTTCATGAATTTTGAAAAAGCTCTTTCTGATTTCTATTTTTCTTCTAATTTTTTTCCTTCATTTCTTCCTCCTCTTCCCCTGGGATTCCCAGAAGGGAAACAGCTGAGTTTTATTGCAGAGGTCACTACAGCAGGGCTGTGAGTTTGATGGTTCACAGCCTTCCTCGTTGCCTCTTGACCCCCTATAAAATTATTATAAAAGCCTTTCACATGACACCAATCATACGACAACCCCCCACGAGAGAGGATGAGCAGACGCCACAGGCAGACCCCAAATGCAGCAAAGAAAAGGAGCTACACAGATCCCTGGGAAGAAGAAAAGGGCACGTTTCCCTTCCAGAGGCCAAGAACACCCCTGGATGTTTAACACCAGGTAGAGCCATGGATAAGGACATCACCTGGACAAAGCAGTCTCTGAATCACATCCTAATGAGCCATAAATGATGAGAAAGTTGTAAACAACCAGGCTGTGAAATTGCGAGTTTGGCATCTGAATTCACCCGCTCTGCAGTGCTGGGATTGAGTTACTTTGGGCATTTTCTTGTGCAGGGATGATGAGATGAGCCTGACTGATTTCAGTCGTTTCAGGGTCTTATTCTAACAGATCTGAGCTGTACTATTGAGAGAGTTTTCCAGACCTGTGAGGAAAATTTTAAATTCCAAACAACCAAAAAAAATGTGGAGGACTGGGGAGACTTTTTAAAATTGTGACTTTTCTTTAAATCGCACCAAATTACATTTTACCTTTATCTTACAGCATGGAGATAACATTTTACTGCACACAAAGCCCTCATTAGGAGAACTTTTCCACTTAAAATTTAGGCTTTTGCTTTTATTGCTTCTTAATATTTTTTTATTGAAAACTATCTCATCTTTATTCTCCATTTATCACCCTCTTTTGTTACAAATACCAGCAGACTGGCTCGCCCTACACACACTTCTCCCATTACCACTTTGTTTCTATTGCCTTTTCTCTGTTTATTGATTAAAGCAAGAGACAATCTATTTTTTTCTCTTTTTACCCCCTTCTTTTTTAATGGATATATATCACTGAGCCTTACAGCCACAAAGAACAGGCATTTTGAAACTGGTCTGAGCTCCGCATGCTGAGTGGGCCAACGAGGATTTAATTCAAAGGCTCCTAGAATCAATACTAGCCTTTGACTTGTCCTTATTTTATCCTTGTTGATGGTTGATGTCTGTTGTCAAAACTCCTGGAAGGCGTCTGCTGTGATTTGCTGTAGTGGCTGTGGAGACTTTAATGAGCAGAGTTGTCCTTATATTTGAGATCACCTTCAAGATCCATTACCTGCCCTCACTAGAGAGATCTTGGAAATCTTCCACATGGAGAAACAACCAAACACCTCCTGTTGTGCCGTTTTCTCTTCCGTGGTTGGACTTATCCTTCTTTAAATTGGCCACTTTGCAGCCCACAGCTCTCGTGACCCCTTCTACCATCCCTGAGGAGCTGTGTGCAGGGTTTGGGGACACCCAGCCTCCTGCATCCCTCAGGTTCCAAGCTGGCAGGCTCACATCTCACATTTGTCCGGTAGTTTTTCACAGGAATATTTCAAAGAGCATCCCAAGCTGACAAGGAGCCATTATCCTCATCGTTCTACCCAGGAGACAATCAAAGGCAAAGATTTGCCCCAGGAAACGTTCACTGGCGAGTCACACGCAAATTCCCAGCTCCTGGCCTAGCACTGACATCACGCTCCACAAGCACGAGGACTTAAAATCTCCCTTTTTAAAGAGCTCGTTAAACCCATCCCAATTCTGCCTTTATTCAGACAGAACCACCCGACCTCTGATAAAAGCCCACGATGAGACTGGATCTTTATCACTCTGTTTTGGTCTGCAGCCCTGAGCTAGAGTGGGAAGTGGTTTTTTTTCTGGCACTTGTTTCAACTGAGCCATAAAAACTCTCACACCAGCCCCGACCACGAGCCCTCCTGTTTGTTGAATGGGTGTGTTCTGTGTAATTTACCTTCTGCTTAATCGTTCTCATGCACACGTTAATTGTTCTCCTACATGAGCAGGATACTAATCGGGGCTCAGACAACCCCTCCATCCTACTTTACATGCTGGTTCACGCTTTCCCTTATTTTAACTGGAGCCGTTTTTAATTCCAGTTAGGAAATTGATTATTCACACTTTTATTTGCCTTCTTTAAGAAGAAAGCGCAAGGAGCGCGAGAGGAATTGTAAATGCCTGGGTTAAGACCAGGAATGGAAACCCTGCATGTCAATGTGTGCGTGTGGACGTGTTGTGTGCAGGAAGGGACAGGCAGGGAAGTGTCCTCATCGTGTTCCTGATCAATATTTGGGACTCTTTTTGCAACAGAGGTGCTGAGGCCAGGTCAGCAGGGCAGGGAGGATATAAAGCCTTTTAGGCTGGCAGAAGGATTGCAGGCAATCAGAGAAAAAAAGTCTTACCCAGCACTTAAACTTCCTTGTTTTTGCATGCAAAGCCTGTGCAGGTCTCAGGGGTTCTGAAGTTTAGGAGAGAAGCTTGGCTTGGGAACATCAGAAATGGAAGAGGAGCTGTGCACCGGGTGGGTCAGCGGAAATGGCCGTAGAATCCTAAAATAATTTGCGTTGGAAAGAACCTTAAAGATCCTCTAATTCCAACCTCCCTGCCATGGAAGAGCATCTTCCACCAGGCCAGGCTGCTCTGAGCCCAGTCCAGCTTGGCCTTGAACACCTTCAAGGCCCCCTGGTCTCAGACACCACAAGGGAGGTGTGGAGCTGGTTTGTTCTCAGCTCCTGCTGGGGTTTGCTTATGAACAAGTGGGTGTTGAAGTAGATATTCCGGTCCCAAAGCCCTCAGTGACCCCTCAGACCTCGTAGCTTTGTCTAAAAACCCTAAACTCAGGCTCCACTGTGCTATCCTTCATCCTGAGCTGGTCACTCATCTCCCTCAGCCAACAAAGAAATGGGCAGCTCTGGGCACCATCCACCTCAGCTCTTTGAGATGGGATGAGATGGTTTCTGTTCAGAAATTCCTCTTCCTCCCTGTAAAAAGGTGTGGGATGACTGCACCCTGTGGAGACACATCACAAGGCTTTTGGAGACAAGCTAGGCTTCATGAGATCTCCCCCAGGGTATTGGAACTTTTCCAAGGGGGCTACAGAAAGCAGAGGGAGGCAAAAGGATCTGCTGAAAAATGCACAGCAGGAACAAATTTCAGCTATGGAAAGTGGAAAGATACTGGATGTATCCAGAAAAATCCCCCCAAAAAAATGTTTTTCTATTATGCAGGTGGCTCAATCAAAGCTGCAATTTAAGTTTATCCTCACATTCCTTGCTCCTGTGCAGCCTGAGGTTTCCAGATGAACACCACCCCTCATCATATGACACAGCGAGTGGTAGGAAATATGGCATCCTGTCATTCTCTGGCAAATTGGGAAAATTGGCAAATTCTCTCTCAAAAGAGGAAAATTGCAATTCTCTGGCAAATTGGGGGCTGTTGCTGATGGAGCAGAGGAGGACAAGCAACCAAACCACAGCAATCACCAATCCCAGCTGGTATATTTTCTTTTCCAGTATCCTTCTCCTCCTTTATTTCCATTGTTTTTTTTTTCTTTTGATAGAAATACCAGAAATCTCTGCACACTCCACATTCTTCTGAAAATAAAACCTGCTCAGTAAAAAAGCTGGCTTTGTACTGAAAACAATAATAACAATAATAAGGAACGAAGTTATTTTAGGCAGATAATGCTTGGCTGGCTCTTATAAAATCCTAGAGGAAGGATCCAGAGCCTGATTCTGTGTTCACATGCATGGACAGCCTTGGCTTCCTCTTGCACACTTGAATCCACAGAGGTCAAATCGTCAGCCTGGTTACATGATGTGGACAAACTCCACCCTTGGGATAAGAAAACATACACAAAAAAGGAACTTTTCTTTCCTTTTGACCTGCTTAAGACTCAAATCCAGGAGTCAGAAGCCAGCATGATGCATTCACCAGTATCCAGCTATTTCATCTCTGGCCAGACACGCTCCGATGAAGTAACAACAGCAGCAGAGACCCGATGCATTTGAGATAGGCTGGGTATCCCAGTGCAGAATGCAGCAAAACCTCACTCCCCGAGCCTGGCAGGGGCAGTAGCATCTTTATTTCAACCTGGTTTCTACTTTTCTGGTTGAATGCACCAGGAAGTTCCATTATCAGACGTGGAATATTTGGTGCTGCTGAACTGGAACCGTGGTTCTGATATCATCGACCATTAGGAACCAGGCTTTGCTTGTGATTTGCCAGGCATCTTCAGGTCTCTATTAAACAAGAGAAGACTAAAACTCCTGGAAGCTGTGGGGATTTGAGGCTCCTGCACTGCCTGCATAGCCAGGCAAGTCCTTCCCTTAGTGTTTAAAATATGCTTTAAGCCCCCCTTTTAGTAACTTGATTTTTCAAGCAAATCGTTGAGGACACAAATAAATGCTCTTTCCTGCTCTCAGCAAGCAACATTGCCAGGACATATCCTGTCTTTTCACTCCTGTTCCCTCCAGGCAGTGTACTGCCAAATCCCAGTGGGATAAAATTGCTCGGATGTGGGCTGAAATCTCAAAAATCTAATCCGTTTCCTCCAAATGGCTGCAGTTTGGAAATACCAAATTCTGCCTGCCTTTTCCTCCCCCTCCCAGACTGGAAGCTGACCAGCAGGCAAGGAGTTACCTTTGACAAAAGTGGAGGTGACAGCACTGAGTCTATAAAAAACCAACACCTGCCCTCAGATTTCCCTCGAAGTAACAGATATTTTAGGTACTGTCTGCAGACAACAACCCTCTCTAAAGAACATCTGCTCTGGTGAACACCAGTTATGAGCTCTCCTCCTGGAAATCTCTATAAATAACAATGCACTGAGGGCTGAGTAAAACCTCATCAAATTTGGAAAGCCTGAGAACTTCTCTTTGCTCAGCACCCAGGAAGGGGAGGAAAAGGGAAACAGTAGAAAGCAGTGCCCAAAACTAAGTCCATGTGCAATGTCCGAATAGGAGCCCCAGAGACCAAGCCCAATTGGAAGGCACATGGATTCAGATACTGGGGATTTGATGAAGTGCCAGAGACATAAAGAAATCAGGCTGGGCTCCCCACAGATAGCTGGAAGGGTAGAGGGAAAGTTTTCAGGAAAAGTGCTAACTAGAAAAAGGAACCACAAGCAACTTTACTCCCGTTGTTTGATTGCCAGACGTATTGAGGGAGCAGAACTTTATGCATCCTTTATACGAGAGTGGGATTTCATCAAAGGGATAATAACTGCATCATCAATTTCTCCTTTGAAATGAAACCCAAACATTGCCTGAATGCAGAAGCCAACAGCAGTAGCAATAACAGTGCTGGAAAGAAGTCTGTAATTGCAATGCCATAAACCATAATCTTTGTTTTAGAAATAACACCTGCTCTCCAAGTGACTTACTCTCCGTGGTGCCACCTCTAGAAACTCCCTGCTAGCGGTGGCAGCCGGCTTAGAAGCTCATATAAAACGCTCAAGCACCCCCGCCTCGTGAAAACATATTAACTAAATGGAGCTGCAGGCTTCATTCCTCTTTCCTAGAAGATGATTCCTGCCTCCAGCTCCACTCCTAGTAATTTAGTTTCCCTTTTTAAGTGCTGATATGTATGCTGCTAAAAAAAAAAAGAAATGCTTTTCTGATTATAGTGGCAGAGAGAAGGCTGCAGAGCTGCTTTGCTGCTCTGCATGGGAAACTTTAGTTCACTTCTCTCCAGTGAAGATTTCTTTTTTATCTCCTTTGGGTGTTTTCGTTTTTGGTTGGGTTGTTTTTCAGTTGGTTTGGGTTTTTAGTTGAAAGCTCAGACATACTTATTATCCTCTCCATCAAGCAACTTCACAGCTGCAAAAATGAGGGGAAAGTTATTAGCCCAGAGAGCAACAGGGACTTATTTAAAGCAGGGAAGGAAGAGGGTTTGTGCAGCTCGCTGGGAGAGGATGGGAATGGAGCAAATGACTGCCCTGAAGGGGGGCAGACAGAGTTCAAGCCACTCCAGAGTTCAGGGCAAAGTGAACTGAGGACTTGTGGAAGGCACTGGCTCGGTGGTCTGGGCTGCAAAGCTGCTTTTCCTGCTCCTCATTCATCGCCCTGGGTCCATCACGGAATATCCTGAGTTGGAAGGGCTCCACAAGGATCATCGAGTCCAACTCCTGCCCTGCATAGGACACCCCCGAGAATCCCACAATGACCCTGACATGAAAATCATGGAAATGGGATTGCCTTTTTAATCAGGAGCATGGTAAATCGAGAGCCTCTGCTTGAATTTGCACTATGAAAGGGCACAACCCTCTTCAATCCCTGGAGATTTTCTGTTCCCATCCCTTTTTCCTAGAGTTGCCAGTGGGAACCACCACCCAGTTGCCAAACCCTTCACCAAGAAAACTTGGGTGTAAGAGCTCAATCTCATTCTTGCCTCAGTAGGGTCTGCCAAAAAAATTTCTTGTTGACCACAAGGCTTCAAATTGTGTGTTTGGAAACCCCCCTGTGGTTTGTGAGATTTCAGTGGGATAATATGAAAGAGAGAGCAAAAGGCACCATGGAAAAAACAGAGGGAGTGACAGGTAGATGCTGACTTTGCAGAAGGAGGGGAAGATTTTTGGGATTGGCATAAAACTCACCCAATGTTGCTGCAAGAAAATTACTCTGCACATTGTCTGGAGACTCCCAAAGTAACAGGAGTTTCCCACTGACTTCAAAGGGCTGTAGACAAAGTCCACAGAGAGTTTTTCACTTCCCTGTGCTGACAGAAAACCGAAAATTGCAGGAATTGAAGCAAATCTTTTCTTCTCCATTCGTGATACGCAGGGATTCCCCAGATGGGCTGTTCCTGCACAGTACAGTTTTGTCCTTAGGAAAGGCACCAGGAAAATGGACTTGAAAGGAAATTTGGAGTTTATCCACAGAGCACGTAAAGCAAAGTAGAGGTGACTCTGGAGCACTACAGAATCCAGGCTTAAGATTTAGGGTAAGTCTGAACCCCCTGCTTCCCCTGCCTTATTCTGTGCTTGCCTTTGGGTAGGATCAGCAATTTGGGAGGACTGAGTCAAACTCAACAGTGAAAACCAAGACGTGAAAGAGTCATGGGAAGCCTTTTCCTTCATGAGGTTGGAATAGCAGCCAGGACACACCTCACATTCACATCTGACCCAGTACCATCTACTGACTTAAGTACTGACCCATGTGATGGGTTCTACAAATCACGGAATCACAAAACCATTAAGGGTGGAAAAGCCCCCAAAGACATCGAGTCCAACACTGCCAAGCCCACCACTAAACCACGTCCTGTGAACCTAACCCACCCAACTCCCTACTTTCAAGGCAGGTGTTTTCCTGCCCTGATGCAAAGGACCAAGTCCAAGAGTGCATCCTGGTACTCTCACTCCCCATGGGGTCACACCACCAACCCCAAAGTCTCAGCTCCAGCTTCCTCCTCCTCCTCTTCCCACAGTGTTGACAGAGCTGATGTGGCCTTTCTTTGCCTCCAGCCCCGGTGCTCTTTTCCCAGCTCTCTCTGTGGGACTTTTGTTCCTCCCAACAAAGGGAGATGCTCTGTTCCCCAGCCAGGGAGCTCCTTTTCCCGTCTGGGTCCTGATGAAAGGAGTGACACTTGAAACCAGCCTGGATGGCTCTGGCCCTGTTTCTAATTAGCACATCATCTGCTCGCTTCTAAAAACAGCCGCCCGCATGTGTGCCTGGAAGGGGAGCTGCTTGCAGCAGCATCTCCCTCTCCAAGCAGCCTGGAATCAGCCTGGCTGGGCCACCTGGACACGCACCAGGGCATCTGATGTGGTTTTGTAGCCCCAACCCAGCCATGGGGAACCCAGCAAAGCCAAGCAGGGTGATTTTCCCCCAAGGGGAAGCAGCTGAGTAGGGAGACTCCTTGTCCATTCCACCCAGGGAGCTCACCAGGCCATCAAGTCTCCTTGGAGTTTCTCTCTATGCTTCAAGTCTCATGTTGGGATTCCTAGACTGTCTGGGCACTTCAAATTGACACCTAAACTGCTTTTTACACAGGGCACAGATCACAAAGAAGCAGACTGGGATGGGGATTTATGGTGGGATTTTTAGCTGGAAACAACAGTTTGGTCATAGAATCATTAGGGCTGGAAGAGACCTCTAAAATCAAGTGCAACTATTACCCTAAGGTGTACGTTCTCTCCCATTTTGATTCATTTCTTTTCTTTACAATAATGTCCTGAACCTACCTTCCTTCCTCCCTTCCTTCCTCCCTTTTTTTCCCCCTTTTTCCCCCTTTTTCCACCTTTGTTTTAATTTCTCCCTTTTCTTTCCTTTTTCCCTTCTTTCCCTCTCCATTTTTTTTCAAAATTCATTAGGCAGCACAGCAGGAATTCAGCCATTGAGAAACTTTCTGCGACGCAAAAATATCGTGTGCCATCTCGGGGAACAGATATGTGTGGGAGAGAGGTAATTACTGCTCTTCGTATCTGTCTTTGGCTCTGGAATTAATCCACGGAGAGCACTGAATTAACTTAAGACCGGGCAGATCTGAGGATTGTTTCTGGCAGTCCGTCCCAGCGATGCCGGACCTGGTGCGAGCCTTTGGACAGGAGCCAAGGCTGACTGAGAGCCAAAGGCAGGGCTGCAGACACGGCAGGTCCTGCTGGAACACAGACAGGCTCTGGGAGGGATGTACACGAGAAATTTGGGGAGATTCACTGTCTCATCCACCCTTCCAGATCATAAAGAGCCCAGAAATCAGGCTGCATGTTAAAGGATCTGTCCTTAAATCTCTCCTGGGAAGAGAGATGAGGGCGACTAGGAAAACATTAGATGGGTAGGAAGAGTAAGGTCCAGGTTAGCAAGGCAGCATGTAGGACCAGGAAAAGGATTATATTCTCTCCACCCTGTCTCCTGTTTCAGATCTGAGCCCAGTCTAATCCAGCCTGTCCTGGGCTTTATTTCTAAGACAGCAGTGAAACGAGATTTTTTTGATTTTTTAAAATTTTTACTGTGAAACAGCCACTGTGCCCAGTGAAATCTCTGTCTCTGTCTGGAGGGAAGCAGGAAGGGGACCACAGATGGCAAATCTCTAGTGGGAGGTGTCCCTGCCCAAGGCATAGGGACTGGAATGAGATGATCTTTAAGGCCCCTTCCAACTCAAACCATTTTAAGATTCTATGAAAAAGAAGCAAAGGTTCAAAAAAAGGACAGAGGGTGGATGGTAAAAGTCAGGTATTTGGGTCCTGTTGTCTCTTCAAAGCTTGGGCCTTCTTTAAACTAAGGAATCAGAGATGGCAAGCACAAATTTGTATCTGTATTATGGCTTCCATTATAGTCTTGAATTAATAATTGAGTCAATCCTGGACTTTAGGGCTATCAGATAAATATTGGATGTGCTCCAGCCTGGATTCAGCTTCCTACAGAGAGCAGGGGCAGCCTTTGAGCTTAAGCAAGGCTCCGCATTTTGCTTATGACTTCTCCAAAGTTCACGTTCTAAATCCGAGTTCAGCTCACAACAGAAGACACATAATCCCGATCCATTCCTGATCCCAGGATTCATTCCTCCCACTCATCAGCTCTCGGATTCATTTGGTCTATCCCTGCTCCAATATCCCTCCTCCTCTGCCAGTGTGGGATGCTCCACATACCCCGAGAGGTTGGCCGGGGTATGCTCTGCCAGCTTGCCCACATGACATGGCTGTGGCCCTCTCCGAAGGTATCGGGGTTTCGCGAGCTGTGGGATTTCCTTTCTGAGCACAGCTTGTCACACACCAAGATGTGATTTCTCTGAAGCTTTGCCCAGCCAACCTCCAGCTCGCCATAAACCCCTGGGGATACTGAGCTAAACGTGGTCCAGATGGCACTGGAAGACACGAGACATCAGCAAGTCACATCCAGCCTAAGACAGTGATATCTTTCAGGGGCTGCCCATGCCCAGACGATGACAAGGAAAATCAGAGCTGACCTGAAAAGGGAAAGGAGCTTTCCCTCCCCTCAACGCTGCCTCTGCTTCACGAGACTGTTTCCAAACCTATCCACTCCCTTGCTTTTCCTTTCACAGTTTCTTCACAGCTCCATCTCAGCCAGAAGTTGAGCCATCTGAGCTCACATGAGAAAGACTTTTCAGATGTGGAATCTGGCTCAGTGGCAAACCTGAAAATCTCAGAGGCAAATTGGGCTCACTGGGTTCACCACCAAATATCCCAAACGTTCACATGTGTCACCAGAGAAGAACTGAGTCTTCAACACTTACTGAACCCTCTGAGATTTGTCCAACGTGGCACAAATCTTCTTAAATCTGTGTTAAAAATCTCTCCCTTATAAACCACGTTTCCTGTTCTCCCTGTTGGAATTCACCTGGCAGTAGCAGCTTGGCAGGATTCAGTCCATGCTGAAGGATATCGTGGCATTTCTCATGCATCCATGAGCACCCTGGAGAAACAGGGATATGGCAAACAGACTCACATGAGAAAGACTTTTCAGATGTGAAATCTGGCTCAGTGGCAAACCGGAAAATCTCAGAGGCAAATTGGGCACGTTAGGTTCACCACCAAATATCCCAAAGGCTCACGTGTGTCTCTCTGGAGAATTAATGCAGAGTAAACTACACCGAGTGATCTTCCCCAGATCTCAGGAGACTGTGGCAGCATCTCGCACACAAGCTCCCAGAGCCTGATAGGGATGCTGAACAGCTCTGTGTCCATGTGACAGTACAGTGGGCACTGATTGAAAAACCCCTGGCATGGAGTGCCCTCACGTCACCTCCGAGCACTGCTGACATCCCTCATTCTGCTCCATGCTGGGAAGAATCTTCTGGATCAGTTTGCAGCCATTTGTCACTGGGAGAACTGGGAATCACCTTCGGAACATTTCCCTCCAAGCATCCCCGTGCCCTGCCCTGAATGTAAACACAGCCCAGAGCCACAGCTTGGTTTCCACAACTGTATCTACTGGGTTATTTTTATCTCTGGTCCTCTCTGCGTAAAATAAATCAGTAATTTATCCTTTGCCTACGATTACTGATGGGAGAGCTCCACATGTGGGTTCTCAGCGGGGAAATTGGGGATATACCAAGAGTTCCCATCTGTGCCCTGCCGGATCTGCACCTCAGTTCTTCCTTCCCTAACAAGGGTGATCGCTCACCACGGGGGGATTGTGAGCACAGGGATTTGGGAAAGGCTTATGCATGGAAGGGAGATTAACACGACCTCGAGCCGTCTGGCTGGAAAACATGGGAAGCATGAGAGTGATGTTCACTGGATCCAGCATTCCAGTGAGGCAGGACAGTTGCTGCCTTTCCTCTCACCTACTCCGTGGAAAGCTAAGCAAAAATTTCCTTAAGATTTAGTCTTTTGTGGGGTTTTTTTTTTTTTTTTTTTTTTTTTTTTTTTTTTTTCCCAGCTGGACCACAGGTGGCTGATGATTTCCATGGAGTGAATGGCCTTGCAGAGTGCTGGGAGGAGGCTGGTTTTGGTCCCTCCCCCCTGGGAAAACTCTGCTCTGAGGGATTACCTGTTCCCTAAGGCAGGTGAATAGAGGATGCTGCATGATTGGAGCCCCACAGATCTGGGTTAGCACCCCCCTTATGAGAGGCTCCCCATCTGACCTTGAACATGTTGCTTAGAGGTTCATCTCAGAGCCGATTAGGGGATTTAAAATAATTTTCCTTCAAACTACCAGGAAGGGTTTACTTATGGTTGTTTTTTTTTTTTTTTTCCATTTCTCTTAAATCTGTTAGTTGGCTTCAAATATCTCAGTCCTAATCTGCCTGGGTTGCAGATGCAGCCATCCATCAGATGCAACTGCTCTACACAGTCATTAATGAATTTCAAGTTCTTTGGACTGACTGCACGGTCCCTATATTATAATTTCTCAGTCTGACCAGATAAACTGACTTTTCAGAGTCCAGTTTCATTGCAAAAATGAACATAAACTGTGGTACCTGAAAAAAAAAAATCTGTAGGAGTGCTAAAAAAACACTTTGTGGGAGTGTCCAGACAAAAATGAGCTGCAAACACCGAGCAGCTCATCCCTTCACACCGATCATCCTGCTTGGCAGGACTCAGAGACCTCAGGTGACCTGGAACTGGACAAGATTTAAAAGTTTTCCTTGGTTTTTCCATGGGGGCCAGAGCTAAACTTGCTACAAGATCTCTTGTCGTCTCCTCCAAAGGGATCAATGCAAGTGCAGGGAGGAACAGAGGCCGTGGAATCAGCTGGCCAAGAGCTGTATTTGATCTTGTCTCTTAATATTAATGTCTTTTCTGAGGCCAAATTAAAGCACAGGATTTTGTGATATTGGGGTGTGAGTTCCTATCTGCTGCTCCTGAGATAAACAGGAACAGAGCTGTGTGAGATCTCAACAGATAAATTTCTGCCTTATCCCTGATCACCCTGGCTGTGACATTTTTGCCCTCCAGCTACAGGGACTGGGTGATCACAGACTTTATTTCAGCACTGCCAGAACAGGGTTTAGATCTCCTGTTGCATTGTGGATGCTTGTTTTGCTCTCATGTTGAGAGGAATGCTCCAGACAGAGGAATCATCAATGATCTTGGAGAAAAAGGATGCCACCTTCTGTGAACTTTTCTGTGTGACTTCCCCAGAGAAAGTTGTGTTCTCAAGTTCAGATGTTGTTAATATCCTCCATGAGGAGGAAAACACAGCAGCTGGTCTTGTGAGACTGACTACAGAGAGAAAACTCCCAGCTATGGCTTCAGTGCCATGGGAGAGCGAAATATTAGTCCATACCACCTCAAGCTTTTGGTGGAGGTGGATGAATTTAATCCCGTTTCTCCTAAGTTCTGCAAACACAGGGATGTAAAAGCACTGAGACAGTTTTGAAGATGATGGTTTTGAAGCCACAATTTGTTCTCAAAGACCACCAGAAAAACAAGGAGGAGAACAGACACAGGGAGATGAGGGAGGTGAGGGAGGTTTGGGAAGGACATGGAGCAGTGCCAGCCATGCCAGCAATGCAACACCAGTCACGCTGCTGTGGTGTTTTTAGCCCAAAAATGCTGTATTTATGCGCAGGGACACCAGGTACTCCCCAAGCCCTTGGGACAGGTATCAGTAAGTCCTTCAGGAGTGATCACAAGCCACCTGCACTGTGGCATCCTGAGATTTTGTGGAGGCACAGGATTAATCCGGCCAAACGAGAGGCCAAGCTTGGCTCCATGCGGAAGCATGGGGTGTGCACTGCTCTGGTCAACTCTGTTCAGATTATATTCCTCCATACCCTCAATTTTCAGTGGGGATGGTGGGCGGTGCTGGGCCTGAGAATGGGCTGATAAGTAGATAATATATTGATAATACAGATAATATATAGATAATACTCCCATAAAGACAGAAAAAGAGGGCATAACCCATTTTGAAAACCACAGGACCCACCACCAATGCCTTTCAAAACACCCAGGATTTCCTTTTCTGCTGAATCCAGCACACCATCCCCGTCATCTTCTGTAAGACCTCTCTAGTGCTCCTAAATTTGGCAGCTGTCATCTACAGGAGTTACATGATCTGGAGCTAATGCAATTAGCTGTGACTTTGAAGGCACACAGCAGCTTCTCATCATTCTCAGAAGAGCCTTAGACAACTTGGGGACAGCAGCCAAGCTCAAAATGACTGCCAGGAGTGTCATGTGCTGTTCCAGAGCTGAGAGAGTGTCTGCAATGGGAACGGAGCCTTGAACAGATTGGAGAAAGGATGGAGCAGGGAGGGAAGGCAAGAATGAATGAAGACAAAGATGGATCAGGACCAGAGAAGGGATGGCCACAGGTTACAGGGTCAGAGTGCAAAGGGAAGGGAAGGAAAAAGGGAAGGATGGTGGGAATGAAGATGGGACATAGAGGGGGTAGATAGAGGGGATAAGGCGAAGAAAAAATAATCAAGTGGGTTAAACTGGGTTAGCTGGGGGAGAGAATTTGGACTGGGAGGGGGAAGGCAGTGCATTGATTTTGGGAAGCTGGGGTTAGTTTGTATCAGTTGTAAGAAGCTTTTCAAGTGCTGTCATTGCTGGCTATGAATAAACATGGCCTGGCAAAAAAGGTGATATCACTAAAGTGCCATCAAATGCAGGAAAAGGACAATTGTCTGCAGCAGATCAAGTAAATAACTCAAGAAATAGTCCCCATTGGCCCATAAAGCTGTTCCCTGTTCATGTGGTTGGGTCTTTTATTAGACTTGACAGATCACAAAAAGTTATAATAACTCCTTTCAAGGATCGGGAGTTTTGCCAGAGGCTCTGAGAGGGTCCATTATGTTCCTTCATTTTATTGCCAGAGAGGCACTAGTGGTGCAACACCTTCACCAAGGAGCCCCCGCCACTGGTTTTGGGGGAGCAGGGTCCCAGCTGGACCAGGACAATAAGTTTGTGAATTTGGGGGTGTTGTCCCTGAGCACAGAGGAAGGAAAGAGTATTCAGGCTCAGCTACACAGGTAGGAGCTCCTCAAATTAGACATAAGAAGGAAATATTTTATAGTAGGCACGGTGAGGCACAAATTGCTCAGAGAGGTGGTAAATGCCTCATCCCTGGAAAAATTCAAGTTGGACTGGGCTCTGAACAACCTGGTCTACTGGAAGCTGTCCCTGCCCATGGCAGGGGGGTTGAACTACACCTTGGAAGGTCCCTTTTAACCCAAATTATTCTCTGACTCCATGCATGGAAGGCGTCAAAAAGAGCTGTGACATTGCAGCAAGCCATAATAGCATTCCTTAGGATTTCCAACTCTTACCAAGCCAGAAGGACTCCCAGATCCCCATTTTGCCCCCAAGGTGCACAAACGTTTCCCAGGCCGATCTGCATCACTCCTGAGCACCCCCTGTGCTCAGGGTGGCTGTGACTGATGTCACACGCGGAGCTGTCGCTCGCTGTGCCTGCCAGGGGCAGCCACCGCGCCCAGACTGGGGACAGCTGGGCTTCTTGGCCACACAAGATCCCTCTGCGGGACGTCTGTGCTTGCAGACAGTGTGTGGCACCTGTAAAGCAGGCACAGTCAGAGCCTTTGGGCGTGGGGAAGCCTGCCAGGATCCAGGAGCCACGGAAAAATGCAGGACTGCCTCCAGCTCTGCGTAGGGGAGAGCATGCCTTCAGATGCTCCCTGAGTGTGAAGGTTGTATGCAGATATCTGAACATATTTCTACCCTGGGAGGTGGTTCTGGGAGGCTGCAGCTTGACAGCCCAGTGAACTCAGCACAAAGTCCCCGGTGTTATTTTGAGCTCTGTAATAAGGTACCTGCGAATCCACACGTCCGTTCTCAAGGATAGAATGTTCATACAATCTGAAAACAGGTGATAACCCAGCCAGTATCACCTGTGCTCTGTGGCTTAGATAGGAGCACGGAGCTGTCCCTGGCCTGTGTCACAGCCCCTCTATCTGGACATATTCCACTTGAGGTGTGCCTGATTTTACAGCTCAAAGGAAAAGACCAGTCTGGAGGTTCACACCTTCCAGGAAAAGGGATCACAGAATCGCAGAGTGCTTTGAGTTGAAAGGGATCTTAAAGCTCATCCAGTTCCAACCCTCTGCCACGGGCAGGGATACCTCCCACCAGACCAGGTTTCTCCAAGTGCCACCCCACCTGGCAATGAGTGTATTCATATGAGGAGCTCCTTCAAGACCAGAGGGTCTGGAAGAGGAGATTGGTGTAATTACAAATCACTCCAGCATCACGCTTAGACCTCATAAGCCTAAATTCCAACATCCCTCCTTCCTCACCCTTTCCAGTCCACACCCCTCAGTGCACACCACGGTAAAAAAGGAGCAGAGCAGAGAAGCTGCTGCAAACAGATGCTGATCTAATCAAGAGGTTGAGGCAAGCAGGCATGGAAGGATAAGCAGGTGTCAACATCCCATCACCTGTGACACCATCCATCCCCCTGTGAGGCTGAGACAGGCTGCCTCCACGTGGCATCTAATCCAGGATGCTGGACCACAAAAGGGTTGGGTTGACATGCACCATGGTGGTGCCAGACATGAAAGGACTGATGGGGTGGAGAAGAAAAGCATCTTGCTGTGGTTTGCAAGAGGAGTCTGCCTCCCTTCCTGCAGCAGCTCAAGGAGACAGCCGGGATGAGGATGAGAGACGTGCGGCCGCTCAAGACGTTCCGGAGAGACGAGTGGTTCACCCACGGCACAGAACTTCCTCTGCCAGAGCAGCTCAGGTAATAAAAGCTGCACAAACACTGTCTGCAGTGCAGGGAGACTGGGAAGTTAATCATTTAGCAGTTTGGAAAGAGAAAGAAAACTTGGGAGTAAACATAATTTTTTCCCCAGAGCAGCATCCTGTATCTTGATGGAAGAAGACGACGACAGCTCTGAGCCCAACCCTGTGCTGCATCAGGGAGAGATCACAGCTGGGGCATCTCCGTGAGCTGTACCCACCCTGGCATAAATTAGATGGAAAAGGACAGGAAAACTGGAGCTAATATTCCCAGAACAGCCAGGACTTGGAGGTTATTAACCCCTATTTTCTCATTAAATTCTAGCTTAGACAAACACTTTTCTCTCATCTAATGTAACCCAGAGAGATGAGTCACTTCTCCCCTTCTACAGCTGTCAAAAGCATTGCTGGGCTGTTCCCCCACTGCAGGGAGAGCAGCTTTTCTCTCCTGGGTACAGCAGGGTGGGATAGACCAGAGCCTTTCCCTGTGCCCTTTCCCAGATTTGGTTGTTTGCAGGGAATTGGACTCTGTGATCCTTGTGGGTCCCTTCCAGCTTGAGATACTCTACAATTAACAAAACCTCCCATTTTAAGCCTAAAAACCTCACAAAGGATCACACTGGCCACATCCAGCTCCCAATGTCACCACATGTACCTTTAATTCAGTGGCTCTGCAGAGCATCCACTACACTCACCACGATGCAGAGTCTCCAAAGCGTTTCCCAAGACTGACAGCATGAGGATAAAAGCTGGGAACTTCAAATGCCACAGGAGGAGGGAGAGAAGGACACTGCCAACACGGGCTCCTTGCAGCAGCTGCTTAATTTGTCAGGTAGTAATTCATTAGGTCTTAATACACAGGGTGGATTTAGAACAATGAGAACTGAGCCGCACTCAATGTACACATCCTGTGACGTGCCAGCAACATGGAACTCTCTAGACAGCCACAGATTTGTTATGTTAATACCCCCTCGTCTCCTTCTGAGATTATCAAAAGGCAAGTGCTGTCACTCAGGAAAAAAAAATTACAGTTGGGGATGGATGGATGTGACTGGTGCTTATTGCTCATGCACTACTGGGGAGGCGCTCAAAAGAACACTGAAAAAAATTGAGGGAAAGAAAAGGATTTTACCATTTTTCTTCTGATTTATGGAATATCCCCCAGTTGGGACTCTCTGGACTAGACTCCACCTTCAAGAATACGCTGGAGTAATGGCATGGATTCCTACAGAGAGCTGCTCCAGCCCAGGATGGAGTAAAGATGGTAGGAATCCCACCTTCCCTCTGGAAGAGAGGCTGCCCTCAAAAGCTGCAAGCCCCAGGGAACGGGGCAGTGTGGGAGTGCTCGGGGCCTGCAGGCAGAGCCCACGGTCCTAGACGGTGTTCAGGAGGAAGAGCTGCTTTAGTTATCAAGCTCCTAATTGAACTAATTGAGCTCCTGCAATTTGCAGGAATTAACCCTCCCCTTGCCCACCGCAGGAGGCCAGAACTTGAAGCCAGTTTGGTGGTGCAGGGCACCCGTGCACGATGTTTTCCACAACAAAGGGGAGATGGAAAATGTTGTTGCTCCCAGACCTCCGAGGGTCTCCCTTTGATTGTTGCACTTCCTCCTGGTGTCAGCACTTGTGATATTAATGATGTAGGCAACGGGTCATTAAAAACCATTCGGGAGGGGAGATGCAGCCACCTAATGAAGGATTAGAGCCCCGGCGTTATTAAAGAGTGAATATTCACTCTGTCCAATTAAAGGGATCTTTGCCTAATAGCAGGAACACCGCTCCTCCAACTCCCCTCTGGCAGCAAAGCTGTGGAATAATTTCATCACCCTCCCGAATAAAGCTGAGGAGATATGGAACAAAGAGGCTGTTTTGCTGCATCTGAGATGTGCCCACTCCAAAACATGAAAGCGGTGCCGCTCGGGGAATCGCACGCCCCAGTCTGAGGAGGTTCACAGAGATATTGCAACCGAGGGAGACTGGTGGCTACAGCAAGGGGGACCTTCAATTTCAGTATCCTTTCATTTTCTTTGGATGTTAATTGGATTAACATTTCAATTGGTTTGAGGTGTATCTTTGCATGTATGAGATAAAGGCGCACAAACACGAGCGCTGTCGATGGGAGATGAAATGGGGAAAGAGGAGGATGAAGAGGCCGTGGTGGCTCAAAGAGGAGCAACATCCACGGCTTCTTCTTTTTGGGGAAGGCAAGATCTCTTTATTCAGAGCTGTGAACTTGATCTTACCCCCAGTCTGGAGTGGTGGGAAACCCTTTATTTGGTTGGGGTTTTTTTTGTCAAGAAGTACCATTAATACAAAGACAAAACAACAATGAGCTGTGCAGCAGGAGCAGCTAAGGAGGAGTTTGGTGAAATGAATCCTGTGCAAGTCCACGTTACCTTAGAGGGGAAGGAAAAAGAGCTACAAAACCAGAGTCCCCAATGTCCCCTCCTCAGCACAGCCTTCACCAGAGCTGCTCCCAATTTACTGCACTTCCCAGTACCACCAGTCCAAGAGGTCAACAAGCACCAGTCTCCCTCGAGGAGATGGCACACAAAGAAAATAAATTCCAGCTCTTTCTCTGGCATCCTTTGCTCTTCCTGGCCCCCAAAATGACCTTGCTTCACTTAATTGGACCCCCACCTGACCTCCAAACCCACCTCCACCTGCAGAGCTTAGAGCAACCTGCCTTCTCCAAATGAAATCCCTGCCCGTGGGGGTCCCAAAATCTGCTGCCAGCTCACGTATTGCTCCGCTGTTCTCCGAGCTCCTGAAAATCACCTTGCCCGAGCATGAAAAGAGAGCCCCTCTCCCTGCCCTCTCCAGGTTATCGGCTGTAATCTCCTCGAATGAAAAGCACAATGAGAAAATGTGATATTATTACAGCTACTTTCCCCTCTGGAGCTGAATTTAAGGAAGGTAAATAATTGGCATAAAAGAGGCTTTTGAAAAGCAGGTCTCTGTACCCATTTGTTGTGGGTTTCTAGCAAATGCATCACCCAGCTCGCTCCAGCGAACTCCATCATCATCACATGGGGAGAGAGAGATTAAAAAAATAAAAAGCTTCTATTTATTATAAAACTTTAATTTGCTTTAAAGAGTGACTGTCGTGCTGTCTGACACTTTAAAGTGTTCTGTACAGTAGGAGACATAAAACATGAATCAGCGCACTTGTTTTTCATCTTCTTTCCTGCCACATTTGCTAATTATTTAATCTCCCGTGTCAGAAGTGGGTCTTTTTGCTCCTTTTTCTGCCCATTTTTTTCCCCTTCCAATTCTCTCATTAGAATATGGATCAGGTATCTTCCTGGTGCAGTTTGGGTGCCAACGGTGTGGGATTTGGAGGGGTCAGGATAGGGAGGGGTTCAGAAAATGAGTTAAAGACATGCAGGGGTGGGAGATCATCCACAGCAACTCAACGTGACCATACCAAAGCAACTTTTTGTATGAATTCCTCATCTTCTTGATGCAGGCCGAGGGTTAGGCATCAGGGCCACTCTTTACTCTTCTCCCACACTTACTTATTCCCATAATCTTGGTCACCATTCCTAGAGGGATTTAAAAGCCGTGTGGATGTGGCACTTGGGGACATGGGTCAGTGGTGGCCTTGGCAGTGCCAGGGAAGAGTTGGACTTGATCTTAAAGGACTTTTCCAACCGAAATGATTCTTTTATTCCATGGTTCTAAAGGACTTTTCCAGCCTAAACACCACCGTGATTCTATGTTGGATATGGGGTATTTGTCCCACCTGGGAGAGCCTCTCTTGACTCTGTTTGCCTGTTACATTCTAATCAAGCTCACAGGTCATGATGTTTACATGGGTCTTGTTCACAAGGGACCAAGGAATATTTGTGGAACAACTTCCTGAAGCACCAGAGGAGCTCTGCTTTGTCAGGACAGAGCAGCTGCTTCTCTCCAGTCACAAAAAAAAAAGGTTTTTCTCTGCAGAATAAGGGGAGCAACATCTTCATGCAGCATTTCCTACCACATCCGTCACCCTCTGAAGACAAACACACTGTGCTCCTCATCCCTGTGAGAGTGTCCCCTCCCGTGGAGAGAAAACATCATGGAATCACAGAATTACAGAATGGTTTGGGTTGGGAAGATCTTCTGATTCCAACTTCCCTGCCATGGGGATGAAAATCCCAGTGGAAATCCCACATCCACCAGAAATTCTTGGAAGATTACAGAGAGCAGAAATGTAATA
Source organism: Corvus moneduloides (assembly GCF_009650955.1). Lineage (NCBI taxonomy): Eukaryota > Metazoa > Chordata > Aves > Passeriformes > Corvidae > Corvus > Corvus moneduloides. Next base: position 72,363,716 of record NC_045479.1, read on the forward strand.
TTTGTAATTTTTCTAGTTGGCAAGGCTGAAACAGAGGTCCTAAAATAATGTGAGATATTCCATGATAGAAGAGAAAAGCCCAGACTAACCAGCGGACGAAGCCACAGTCTTGTCTTTAGACACTGTAAAACTTACTAACAAAATCCTTCAAAAGCCAAAAAAAAAAAAAATCAAAAAACCCCCCAGATTTTCAGCTAGAAGCTACTGATGCTGATGTAGGATCTGTCTTTTGGAGATTGCATCAGTCCCTCAAGGAAAATGTGACTCAGAAGTTTCCACTTCCAGCAGGCAAAGTCTTAAATAACAAAAATGAGGGTGAAGGACCACAGCAAGCCAGCAAGATGTCATCCACCTTCCCATACCTGCAAGATCTGCAGGTTACAGACCGCTTTCCAGCTGGAAAAAGGTTTCCAAGTTGTCAATTCCCCATCCTGGAAGTGTCCAAGGCCAAGCTGGATGGGGCTTGGAGCAACCTGGGGTAGTGGAAGGTGTCACTGCAGGGACATTGGAATGAGATGATCCTTAAGTTCCCTCCCAACACAAACCATTCTGCAGTTCTATGACTTCCAGTGAAAACTGGGCTTTCTCCTCTGTCTCTGTTACCCAGCTCCCAAGAGATGGCATCCCAGGAGGATGCTCCCCTCTGCCAGGCTGAATGCCCACGCTGGGATTTATCTCCTGGCGGCAGAGCTACGTGGCACAGCGGCTTCTGAGGCACACATGGCCCTCTTGGAGAGATGAATCTGGGAAGGGGACAAGAATTCACCCCCCCTGGGATCCCCACATGCAGTTTGGGGCTGCTGAGTGATGCCTCAGATTGCAGGTTCCTGAAAGCTGCCGCAGGAGTTGGGAGCAGGGGTGGGGGGATGAAGAGAACAAATAATAGCACCACTAATAAGGCTGCATAATTTTATGGCTCCTGCTTCTCCATCTTCAAAGGGCATCCCACAGCTCTTGGCAAGGCCCTGTGAAGCAGAAGCCAGCTCAGAGTTCAGTATCAGCAGGATTTAAGGTGAGTGTTGATATCATTAATACAAACACTGGAACCCAAACAGCCACCAGGGAGAGTGTGGGACTGGTGACTGCTCACCAGGGGGAAGAAACCCCCATTCTGGGTGCTGTGGAGGCAGAAAAAGGGATTTTACTGCTTCAAGTAATAACTGAGCACCTTGGAAATGAGAGTGACCCAAGGAAACTGCTCAGCTTTGTGTCAGGGGGTGACAGAGCATCACTCATGCCCTGCTCCTCAGGGTGTGACAGGAGCTTTGTTGCCCCCATCCCCTTCTACCCTGTGCCTCCCTTTGAGCCATCGGAAGGTGCAGCCCAGGGAAAAGCTTCACACTGTCCAAGGAGAAAGCCCTAGGTCACCTCTCTCCACCCAAGCTGAGGTTCCCCATTCTCTGCATCACCCCCTCCAGGTGATGGAGAGCCTTCTGTGTCGCAGGGAGTGGACACTGGCCATGCACGGGACTTTTACCAGGCGTTCTTTTGCAGTCACAGCCCTCAGATGTGGTCAACAACACTCAAAGGCATCTGAGGAAGGGGTTTCTGCACCCGTGGAGCCTCTCTGGATATCACAACCCTTCCGAGATGCCTCATGCACTATGAAAACAACATGTAAAGCATTACCAGCGCTGGCACAACTCACTGACCCATCCAGGCAATCAGCTTATGATATGAGGGATGGGATCACGCTGGCTGAGCAGGCACAGCTGCTAATGTTATTCTTGTTCATCAGAATACTTAATCCGACTTTTTTTTTTTAATAAAAATAAATCCTCAATGACTATTTGCCCGAGGCTTTAGTTGGAGCAGCTAATGGCAGGGGGCAGGTCACGTGAGCTGAACCCTCTTTATGGAGTAGTGAACAGTAGCAAGATTGCTGAGCTTGGGTTGAGAGGGCAGGAGGAGCCCAAATGTGGGAGAAAAAAATCCATTTGCGTGCAAGCCTGTGTAGGGAGAGGTCAGGAATTGCTACAGCTGGGAAAAAAGAATCCCAAATAAACAGTGCCACAAACGCTGGGGATGGGAGCTGTGGCAGGCTGGAGTCAGACAGAGCAGAGCCCAGAGGAGGAAGATGCTGGGCAAGAAATGAGGAACAGCTCTCCTTTCAGTCAGGTTTCTCCACCAGTCCCAAGCCTTGGGTGGCCGTGGGATTCTGGCAGATGACATCCAAACCCTTCCCCCTCCAGAAGCACAAACACTCCAGCAGCTCCTGGCACGTGGCAGCACAGCTCATTCAGGAGACAGCTAAGAGCACGTGCAGCCCTGCTGGCACTGTCCCACCCTGCAAAGACGTGTCCTGCTGCCTGATGGGCTCCCTGCACCCTCCCAGCATTCCAGGGAGCCATGCACCAGCAGATCCTGCATTCCTGACACAGCCCACCAGCCACAGGAACCACGGAGAGCCTTGAAAAGGGGTTAAAAGGTTGGAAACCTCAGCCAACTGATGGAGAGCCCTCAGGAAGAGAAATGCCAGAGGGGCAGATCCAAGCCTGAGCAGGCAGCTTCACCATGCAATGCTCCTTTTTGCAGCCTTTTTTCTTTATTTTTGTTTACGGCCCCAATTCTCCTCCTGTCAGAGCAGCCAGAGCAGCTCACACCTGCTTTGCTCTGGGCACTGCATCCCTCTGAGCCAAGCCTGAGCCCAGTCCCCCAGCACCACACGAGACCTGAAGCCAACAAGTTTCCAAGGCACGCTCCACATACAAAGGGAAGAAAAGAAATGCCGGAAGATTAGACCCTGAGCTGAAACTAATTGTTCAATAAGCCATGAACAATCTAGCCTTGGTGCAGTTTGCTTCTCTGCCTTTCATCTGTGGGAAGGAAAAATAAACAGCACGGGGAGAAGGGCAAGAGGTGCCAAGAGCCAGGACGGGGTTGGAAAAGCAGTGTCTGAACCGGGATGGAGCTGGGATGTTCCCTCCTCACCAGTGAGCTACTTCAGCAAAGCTGGCAGGTTTTTAGGCCAAAGAGGGCTTGATTTAGCTCAAAATAATTGAACAGCCTCATTCCAGGGCCAGCAACATCAGAGTGTAGTCCACAAAGCAGATGAGGAATAAGACTTTACATTCAAGGCTATTATTCCACGAGCAGCAGCGACTCATTCAGATCAGATTAATTGACAGGAATAAAAAAGAATATGTTGATAACTCTGGACATACAGAACGTTTTTATTCATGCTGGAAAGAAGCCCAGATGTAATAGACTTGCACAGACACCTCCCTCCTCTCCATGGAGTGGGCACCATCAGCAATTTTTTTCCTGATCCTTAATAAACCATGGGCAGGACGGGATCTGGGGCACCCAGCGTCGACACAAGGCAGATTTGCTGGTCTTTGGCCTACTGCAAAAATTAACCATCCACCCAACATATGGGTCCCAGAGAGTCTCCTGCAGAGCCCACTCCTCCCTCCAATTCCCACCCCCCATGCAGGATAATCCCCTTATTGTTATTTAGAGACACAGAGGTGGATCTGATCCGCAACCCCAAAATCCCCGTGTCTGGAAAGAGCCGAGGAAGAGATTAGAGATTCACCTCCCATGAAGGGAAAGAACTGAAGAGTCACATCCAGGCTGCCCCGAAATCTGTGAGCGTCTGAAATTTGGCCTCAGACCCAAATTTCTCAGACACAGCCCGGCTCCATCAGCACTTTGGGGGTTGCTGCAGCCTAGCAACCAACAGCTGATTGCCTCATGAGCTCAGAGCTTAAGGAAGAAAACAGAGGATCAACTTCAAAACAAGGACAACCTCTGAGCAAACAAAGAGTTCAGGCTCACGAAACATCGATATAAGGAACAATTTTTTGATGATGATGGTGGTGAAACATTGGAACAGGTTTCCCAGAGAGGTGGTGGCTGCCCCATCCCTGGAAACGTTCAGGGTCAGCTTGGACAGGGCTCTGACCAACCTTTTCTTGTTGAAGAACGTGGCAGGGGGGTTGGACCTGGTGATCTTTAAAGGTCCAACCCAAACCCCTGATGGAGCAAATTACAGAGAGAAAAAGGAGCAGCATCTGTAAGTCAAGACTACCAGATGTCTTCTTTCCAGGCACAATCCCAACCCCACTCCTGCCCATGTGGTATGGAGGAGGCAAAACCCTTGAGCACAGGACGCCAGCCTGGTGCAATCCTGCTCTATCTCCTGCTTCATGTCTGTGTTAGACACATCCAGGAGGCAAATCCCAGCTCAGAGCCTGGCAGGGAAAAAGGAGAGATCCAGATACTTTATGAGCTGAAGAGAAACCCAGAAACAACTTAATCTGCTCCAAGAAGGAGTGAGATGACTGTGATATGCTGAGACTGCATGGGGCACCAGCTCACCTTCCCAAGGTCCCATCACTTGGGATGTTTTCCTTCAGGACAGAGTCTCCCAAATGCTGCCTCGCACAAAATGAATCTCTCTTCATTTCACACATGGTCTCAGTGCCACCATAAAAGGGTCAGGCAAAGAAAAGCCCCTTTTATTCCTTCTCAGAGTCTGTCATTTCTGACTAACATGGAATTCTGTGTTGCTTTGCTCACACTCCAAAATCAGTGCAAGGTCAGATCCAGAGGGAACTGAAATCCAGTGACAACTTTCTTTCAGTCTACCAACCTGGAAAACATCAGAAAGTCTGTCAGTGTGCCCCAAAGCAGCCAGGAATAGCTGGGAGGGAGACAAGAGATTGGAGCTGTGGGGTTTTTGGGGAATATCTTCCCAGCATTTGGGAGTGGGATGTGCTGCCATGTGCTGTCCCTGATTCAGTGCCCAGACCTATTCTAGAGAACACACACTCCCTGCTGGAGCTGAATTCCCACCTTTTTTCCAACACTGCCGAGGCAAACCCAACTCTTGTCTTCCCAGATGCCTTGCTGTATCCCTAAGTCCTTGCAGGAATCAGCAGGGAGCTTTATTGACAGGCTTGTTGTGGCAGCAGAATTAACTGCTGGGGTGATTTTACCAGCCCAACCCATCAATCCCATTTTCCATTATTAGGCACCTGTGTGTTATGTTCATTGATTCCGGGCACTAAATTTCCTCAGGGGTTAACAATATTTTTAACACACAGGCAAAAATCCATGGAAGCTTTAAGAATACTCAAGCCCAAGATTCCCAGAGGTCTCCAAGGCCTGTGTTTTCTTCAGTTTATAGAGACACATCAATATATCTCCTTAATTCCATCTCATTGTTCCTCCTGTGTACTGTGTGCTCCCCCTAGATAGACTCGAGGGAGTTTTTGATGACAGACAGGGAGATTCACTGCCCTGCCCATGAGGTGCACATTGTTTTTTGGGAGCTTGGTAGCCAGGCTTCAAGACTGGAGTGAAAACATTTCCAATTCCTTTGGTTCCCACAAGAAAAAAAAAAGAAAAAATGTAACCTTTAAGGTCTCTTGTGGATGCAACGTGCGATTCCAAAGGGATCCCATTAGGAAAGTCTAATTAACACCCTATTACAAAATGAGATCTAGTGAATATCCCCATTAGCTAAGCAAAGACGGGCAGGGATTTTCACCTGCAAAATCAACAGTGAATAGGTAAATGGAGTCTAAATGAACAGTCCAGGGCTGAGAAGAAGAGCAGAGGGATAACAGGCAGAGGAATGGGAGAGCACATGGAGAGGCAGCAACAGGAAGAGGCACAGAGTAGCTCAGCAGGATAATGGATGGATGGATGGATGGATGCATGCATGGATGGATGGATGGAGGATCAGATGGCAAATGTTGGCAATTCCACTACGTTCTGCCTAGACCTGTCCTGGCTCTTCACCCCTCAGCACTCCCCTACAAAAGGCACTTCAACACCAGGTCAGGCTGGCAGGAAGAGAATCAAAAAGAAGGAAAGAAACAGCTACAAGGGGGAAAGTGCTTCCCGAGAAATGGACACAATCCCAATCATGATCCCAATGTCTTAAAACCTGGAATCTCACTCATCCACCAGCATCCTGTAGAGATGATTTAACACCTACTCAGTGGTGCATCACTGCTGAGGGACCAGTTTTGCTACCATGGTGCTACTCTGAACGCTGAAGAGTTTCTTTAACTTCTGCAAAGTTACCTCAGAACGTTCAAAACCCAAACCTGGCCCATTTAGAGCTCCCATTTACCTTCTGTGCAGAAAGCAATTTCCTTACATCTGTTCTAGCTAACAAGCAGACAGAAAGGGTGAGACACTGAAGGCAGAAAAGACAGGAACAGGAGCTAAATGATGGCTAATGTGAAACTGATGGAGTAGAAGGACAGATGCAGAGAGAGATTAATAGAATAGATAAACAGGTATCAGACCCCAATCTCCCAGCAATTACAGTCTGCTCTGGATATCCTAATCTTCTGCAGTGTCGCTCTCCAATAAGTCCAGTTAAATTAGTTATTATCCCTCATTTGTGTTCGTCCCTGGAATTATTTTGGTGGCGTGGATCAAAGAAACACCACGGGCTTTAATGCAGCATGTGCTGCCGAGGAGTCAAAGCATTAGAAAGTGCCCCCTGCTCTAATGCATTCCCGTCTCGTGCCAGAATATGGATCTTTAACTTCTAATTAGTGCATCCCAGGATCTGTCCAAACAACCCTGCCGTGTCTTTCCTCACAAACACAAACAGATGAGCTTCCCCAGGGACTCGGAGCCAGCTTGACACCTATGAGGGGCAGCACTGCTCTCACAATTAATAAAGCATAGCAGGCACTAAGCAGAGCTGAATTGAGCTCTGGAACTGCAGCCCATTTTTTGGACTTTATTTTCCCCTTTCCCACTTGAGTCATTAAAAAAAAACTTTAAAGATTCCTTCTGCAGCTGTAGTGAAAAAAAAAATTTAAAAGGATGAAAAGGGGAAAAAGGATCTCATTACACATTTAATTTAAAACTCTATCAGCAATTAGGATATTTATGGGCTGATCACCTGCCAAATGTTTTGGTTTGAATCAAAGCTGCTCTGGAGTGCTGCAGTTAACAACCTGGCCTAGTGGAAGGTGTGCCTGAGCACAGCAGGGGCTGGGAATGAGATGGCCTTTAAGGTCCTTTCCAACCCAAACCATTCCATGATCCTACAAAACATAAAATAGACACTGAGTTTGGGGATTTTTTTTTTTTTTTTCCTCTCTGCTTTGGAAGATTCTTTTCATTTCAAAGTTTAATTCAGGAGATCAAACAAAATTGAGGTCTTAGACCATAGAAGGAAGGTCTGATTGGAAAACTGAAGCCACACATTCTACACTTCCCACGTCACCCGAGTTCGAGACCAGAGCAGCCCGAACTGGAGGAACACCTACATGCAAGGACAGCTGGATTCCCAGATCTATGACAGGGTTTCCTCTTTAAAGACACAAAAATAATTTAAATTAGTCTTGAGCAAACAGCCTCTTCTCACTCTGAGCAAGCCTGCGTGGAGTTCAGCGGCTCCAGCAAAGCCAGAGGCCCCAGTGGAACTGGCCAGGCTATCAGGAATCACCCAGGGGACAGCCCTAATCTGCTTTCTGACATGCACAACGCCCATAAACAAATGATTACGCTTCTGTGCCTGACTTTCCTTAATTTGCAAAATGTTGATAATGATCGGGGCTAATTGAAAATTTCCCATCAAGCATTATTAGGATGGGGAATGGGGATTTTGAATGAAACACTTCCAAAAAGCCCAATTTCCCCCATATATCTGATTTTTGACAGCAAAACAAGCAAACAAACAAACAAAGCACCCAAAACAGTCTTAAGTCTCTGGATAAATTTTCCATGGAAAACAACATTTACTATTTTCTGGATAATTCAATGAGTTCCCAGGCTTCATAAGGCTTCTGAGGGTTCTTTTATTGCTCTTCTAAATAAATACAGCTGCTTTAATGGGAGGTTCAGTAGAGCAAGCTTTATTTGCAAAGATCATGCTCAGGCCTCTGGCCAAGTGTGAGTTAAGTCTCAAATAAGGATGTGGGGAGAGGGCACTTCATCCACTAATGAGAGAGAGGGACAGCCAGATGATGAAGAAATTGCACAAAAAATGGCCAAACCTTGTGGTTTTTACACCTGATCCCAGCAGGTTTTTGAGGAGCAGCTGCTGGCAGGGAGAAGGGCAGGGCTAAACCCTTTTTTCCCTGTGTTTTCTGGAGGACTGGGTGGCTACATCTGTAGATAAGCCAATAAATCAGATCAGAGCTTATATTCCCCTTGCTTCCTAAACCAGTTCATGCCCATACTCCTACCACAGCTGAACTAAACTGCTGACTGGGTACGAATCCCAGCCCAAGCCACCCCAAACCTTGTGAGGGTGTTAGCTGGGAATTAAATTCTGGGGAGAGCCATGGGTCACAGCTAGTGCCTGGTGGACTTTCTATCATAACCTGGAAAGCCACGACAGGCTCCAGCCATCAGCAGGGTGGGAGATCTCAACCGTCAGCAACCTCAAATTTGGAGGTGGATGCTCCTTAGCACAGACCAAAATTGACTCCATCCGCTGCACCTGCCTTGATCTCCTGCCCAGCCAGGCCTGGCCTTCATTAAGGTTTAATTGCAGAGGTGGCCACAGGGCCTGGGGCCAGCGGTGTCACCTCCATTAAGCAGACTGCCCCTGTTTAGCCTCTGCTTTTCCTGGGAGAGCAGGGCCAGGGGAAACACACAGGGAAGGAGGACACAGCAGTTGCTGCATCATTGGACTAACAAATAAACAACACACAGCAGCATTACCAAGCAATTAATCAAGGAGAATAATTAGCAGAGCGCTGATTGAACTCAGGAGCAGAAACACGCTGAAGGCAGGGGAAAGCTTCTGTCAATATGAGGGGACATTTGGGATCAGGCACCAAAAGACACTTCCATGGGCAGTGAATTTTGGACACCTACACCCTACCCTGCATTATGCCTTCAAGCCTAGCCTCTGCTCTTTTTTGCAGCCTAAAAGGAGCAGAGAAGCTGGAAAATCCAAGAGGAGAAATATCACTGACAAGGGTTGAGGTTTCAAAGAAAATTGGTTCCAGCAGGACGGGATTTGCTGCTGCCTGAGAGCTCAGGATCCTCTCGTCAAATCAGACCTGATCTGAAATCCCAGCTCCCACCTGAGTCACAGGAAAGTTTAGGTCTGAAACCCCAAGTTTCTGTGCTCTGAGGCTGGGAAACCAGAGTTATGTGGGACCCTGACTTCTGATTCACAGCAAATTCCACAAGTTTGGGCTTCTGTTTGTGTTTGCTGAAGCAGATAAAATGTCGTATTTGGGTATTTCTGTGAGTGAGACTGGGAGGCTTCTTTATTGTCAGAGGAGAGGCTTTGCTTTGGGTTTCCTTAAATGAACATGGCAGAAAAAACACTCCTTGCCAGGCAAAAGTTCATTAAAAAAGGCAAAGTACAAAATTTTACCTCCTGATCAAAGACACAGTAGCTGCTTCTTTAGGGTGAAAGCCCCCTGACCAAAATCAATAAGCCCTCACAGAAAGTTTTATAGAATCATAGAATGGCTTGGAAGGAACTTTAAATTTTGTCTCATTCCACCCCTACCATGGGCAGGGACACCTTCCACTATCCAAGGCTGCTCCAAGCCCCATCCAACCTGGCCTTGGACACTGCCAGGGATCCAGGGGCAGCCACAGCTTCTCTGGGCACCCTGTGCCAGGGCCTCACCACCCTCAAAGGGAAGAATTTCTTCCCAAAATCCCATCTAACTCTTCCCTCTGCAATTTGAAACAACTCCCCTTTGTCCTGTCATTCCATGCTCTACTCAAAAGTCCCTGTTTTGTGTGGCCTTGCTTCAAAAACAAACGCCTGGAAATAGAAACCCAAATCCCTCTCCTCGAAAAAGTCCACAGCATCACAGTGCTCCTCATGATGCTGCAGGGCCTGGCACAGGGGTGTCCCCCCATCCCCAGTGCCTTTAGGGAGCTGTTGGTTCCTGATCATTATTACTGTCTATAATACGGTATTTTAAGTGTCCCAGCAGGATTTGTCCCCCAGCACAGGTCACCTGCAAACCCAGAGAACTGCAGGACAGACTGGCATCTGCAGGAGAAATCGCCAGGCAAAGTTAAAAGAGGATGTGCAGAGGGGAGGGGAGAGGAGGAGGGTGGAAATCAGTCACTGGGAGAAAGGAGAGGGGAGGAGGAGAGCGCAGAGGTGAGCTGTGCTCAGAAAAGGGATTAGCCACAGTGCCTGCCAGAGCCGGAGCCCCTGCACCTTCCCAGATCAATTTAGCGCTCCTGCTCTGCCTGCCCGGGGGGACAAAATACACTTCCTCCACTGCCCACCCTGCCTGCAGCCCCAGCTCCATGTCACACCATCTGGGTGACGTTTCTGACAGCCGTAAGGGACCCTTCTTTTCTGCAGGAGAGCAGGGAAAGATTCTGATCACGGCCAAGATCTAAGTGCAAGGTTATCCTTGGCAATGCATTTGTCACGGACATGGAGCCCTGCAGGAACAGAGTCACGAGGAACAGGGTTTTCAAGGGGTTTGCAGTGTTTTGGAGGGTTGCCATAGGTGTTCTGAGGAAGCCATAGGGGAAATTGGGTGGGGGAGATGGGATGAGTACAACCATTATCCAGGAATCTCCCACCCATCACAGAATGGTTTGGGTTGGAAGGGACAATTAAAGGTCACCTAATCCAAGCCCCCTGCAATAAGCAGGGACACCTTCCACTATCCCAGGTTGCTCCAAGTCCTGTCCAACCTGGCCTTGGACAGTTCCAGGGATCCAGGGGCTGCCACAGCTTCTCTGGGCAACCTGTGCCAGGGCCTCACCACCCTCATTGTAAAAAAACTTTCTTGTATCTAATCTAAATCCAACCTACTTCACTTTAAAACCCACCCCCTTTGTCCTATTAGAACAAGCCCTGCTAAAAGGTCTGTCCCTGATTCTCCTGGAGCCCCTTGAGGCCCTGGAAGGGGCTCGGAGCTCTCCCTGGATCCTTCCCTTCTCCAGGGGAACACTCCCAGCTCTCCCAGCCTGGCTCCAGAGCAGAGGGGCTCCAGCCCTTGGAGCATCCTTGTGGCCTCCTCTGGACCTGCTCCCACAGGTTTTTCATGTCTCTCTTCTTAAACACCCTGTCCAGGCAGTAAAACCTGACCTCTGCCTTGGCATTCCAAAACCCTTTCATGGTTGCTCTGGAATTTTGGGAGCATGGCAGCCATGGGAAGAGAGATGCTTGTTGGGTGGAAAGAGCTCAGGCAGAGCTCCTCTCCACAGCTGGAGGGCTCTGGCTGCCTGTGAGAGGCATTCAAGACCAGGGAAACATCAACATCCCATCCTGTCCTTGGGGAGAGAAATCCCCATGGGCTGGGGCAGAACAGGGGTCTCCACACTCAAGAGCTTCATACTTAGAAAAGAAAAAAAAACTTTTTAAACCCAGTTTTTCTGAGTCTCTGGAGAAAGGCTCATAAACTCTCACCATAATTCCAGGGCTTTGCAGACCTCATCTGCTCCTGCCGCACGTGCGAGGGGAATTTCTGCCTTCCCAAGCACCAACATCTGGCCACACATTTATTAAATAAATACCTCAGTGCAAAGCTCAGCTTATAGAGGCCCACTCCTCGTGCCATTCCCTCAGAACAGGTTTTCCTGCCAGCCCCACATCGTGGAGCCTCTAGTGTCCTGTAACAGGATTGTGCTCGCACTGAGCTTTGCCCCAAGTGACAGCTCTGCTTTGTCTCTCTCTCCCGTATCCAGAAGCCTGCTTCCATAAACTCCTGTGAGCTGAAAATCTTGGAGTCCTTCCCTCCTGTCAGACCTGGTGGAAATAGAGATGATTTCCTTCATTCATCCATTAGCTGACCACTGGAAACTTTGCTGGCAGAGGGCTGGGAGATGCTGGAAGCCAGGGTGGGCCAAAGCTCCCTGCAGCCTCCATCGTGCCTCTGGCAGGGCTTCATGCTGGTGTGTTTTAGGGAAAAAGCAGCTCAACCACAGCTGTCCTGCTAATCCACGTTTGCAGTGGATGGTCAGCTGATGGTCAGCTGAAATTGGGCAGCTTTGTCATCCAAGGAGAAGACAGAACATGAGGGTCCTGAATCAGGTCTCAGCATGGTCCAGAATGGTTTGGGGTGGGAAGGGACCTTAAAGATCATCTTGTTCCAACCCCCTGCCATGGGCAGGGACACCTTCCACTAGTAGACCAGGTTGCTAAGAGCCCTATCAGGGCTGGAGGAGGGGTGTGAAAAGCTTCATTCCTCCACTGGATCTCACACAACAATGCTACAAAGTCTGGTAAAAAGGGAAAGTGATGTTTTATTTTGTTTGAAGGCCCTTAATGAGACTGAACTTAAGTTGATCCACATAGAAAGCTCTACGGACTGTTGTGGGGTGGTACCATCACTCCAATAAATCCAGCAAAATTCATCTTGTGCTGATCTCTCCAGCTGAAGGCCATGAAGGTGCTCAGGAGAGAGGGACAGCAAAATGATCCTCACTGCCAAAAAGTAGGGAAATAAGAGAGAGGATCCTTCCCACACCACCCAGCAAAGCAGGGGATTGCCCCAGAGCTCATTCATTAGGTGATCACGTCCTTCCTACCAAGACATGGATTCACAATCCCTGGGAGTGTATCAAGGATCCCTTAATTACTCAGATCAGGTTGGATTTGCAAACTAACTCTTGCAGAGGTATTGCAGGCTCACTCCGGACACTCGTTGCTGTGTTAGACCATGAGCTCTGTGCTGAGTAGGAAGATCTGACCTTCAAGAACTCTTAACTGTGCGAGATTAGACGGCATCTAAACCCCAGATGCAAGTTTGCAAAAACAATCATTATTGAAAATAATTATAATCGCCTTATTTCAAAACAAACCTCGGAGTTTTCTAGGCAAAAGGAAAAGCTGCTTATCAGAGATCTCTGTATGTTCTAACTCCAAGACTGGAAATCTCATCTAAAGAGCACATTGTCATTCTTGCAGCTAAAGTGTAGGCCAATTTCTCTTTAATAGAATAAGATTTTCCTTGGAGAAGATCGTGTGTTGCTGATAATTATCTGGTGACATGTTGGGGTTTAGCAGATGGATTAATTTCGTTTTACATTATGTTATTAGTACCACAGAGGGGTGTGTGGCTGCATCCTTTTGGGCATTAAGCTGAGGACTTTGTAGGTATTTTGCAGGCAGTAGAAACAGCTGGGCTAAAAACAAACCTGCGCTGGCTTTTTGGGAAAAGGCATCTCCTGTGGTTCATGTGCTGTCATGCCAGTCACAGGGAAGGGCCACACGCAGCCTGTTAACTGAAGATGAAGGATGCTCTGGGTGTCCAGGTCCCTGTTTGAGTCTCAGGAGATTGGGATGTGATCCCAAACTGTGCAGAAAACACCGACACCAAACTGGATATTATGAGATGAGATGTCCTTGAAGGCCCCCTCCCACCTGCAGCACAGGAAACTTTCTGCCCTCCACAGCTCTCGCTGCCAAACCTCTCAGACCTCTTGATCCTGCCAGAGCAATTTTCTGCACACTCTGCTGCAGCCTGGATGTTCAGCAAATCAAATGACTCCACACACCACAGGCTCATTTTAAAGATACTTCCCGATCTATCCACCCCTGCTTCCCAGAAGATTTATTATACACAGGCACATGCAACGGAGGAAACAAGAGGCTGCTGCTCTCAGAATATTAAACAAATAAATTGGTTGCCCTCTAACACACTTATTTTTCTCTCACAAGATGACCTGGGCTACTGAAAAGCTAATCCAGCTTTCTACAGACTGGGAAAAGAGTGTGTGGAGTTCAACAGGGCTCAGCTCTGGAGCTCGGCTTGGATAAACAGCAAAGGTGGAAAGCAGGAGAGGGAAATGGCTCTAGGACATTGATCATCATGAGGGATGTCTGGAAGAAACTTGAGTGGTATCTACAGAAAATACACTGAGAGTAGCATCTCTTAGACCCTGAAACACTCTCCAAGAGTTGGGGGAAAGAGGGCAAACTCCATTACCCTCAGCAGGAACATTCAGGCTGGACAAAATAACCTGGCAGAGAAGGAATAACCTGGCACTGACTTACACTGCCATCCCCTAAAGCCTTGTCTTGCTATGATGGGACTCCAGGGACCTAAGCGGAGTTTGGAGATTGCTGCCACCCTGAGAGGCTGATTCTCCACAGGGGCTCAAGGAGAGATGCAAAGTTGAGGTTTCTGTGATTTTACACCCTCCCCAAACCAACACACTCTAACACAACACTCAGAGGGTGCACTAACACTCCCAGGTTTTATTACCTCTCTTCAAGGCCAGGTTTGGAGCAACCTGGTCTAGTGGAAAACGTCCCTGCCCATGGCAAGGGGTGGAATTGGATGCTCTTGAAGGCCCCTTCCAACCCAAACCATTCAACAATTCAACAAGAAAAACGGCCCCTGATTCAACAGTGGGTATTCCCACTCGTTTGGATGCATTTTGGGGGACATGGGCCATGCTGACACACCCAGCAGGGCTGGAAGAAGGAAATCTGCTGGGTTTGCAGCACACCCTGGGTGCCACTTCTGCTCCCTCCCAACCACAGCAGCTGAGCAGCAGCATCATTCCATGGTGGAGCATGAAACTGGCGTTAATCCCTGGGTTGTGCCCACACTTTGGGCAGCTCTGGTTAAAAATAGACATAATTTTCGTTTCCTTCTCTGTAATCTAGAGCTGGCTGGAACAAGGCAGAAAAACCCAGTGTGTTGCTGAACCAAATTTCAGAGGCAAGGACAAGTTGTTTGGCCTTGCTGGGGGCAGCAGCTCTCCATATGGCGGCTCCTTTTCTTGCTTCATCCCAGAGTTCCCAGCAGCTCAGCTGGATGTCGCTGGACCTGCTCTCCAGCCTCTCTCAGCACGTGGAGCCTGGTAGGTGTTTAAGCATTTCTCTTGAAAAAAATGACAGAGCCCTGGGCCCAGGCTTGCGATGAGAAATGGTTCTCATTTTTGTGAGTGCCGTGGGTTCAGCCAAGGTCGATGGCGGCGGCGCCGAGGGAAAGCCACTGGAAAATATAACTAACTTTGCCATCACTCACCTCCTCCTCCCCCAGCAGCCTGTGGGTTTTGTGGAGACAGCAAGTGTGTGAACAGGCTCAGGGAAGCAGGGCTGCCTGGGTTTGGGCTGAGGGGTTTGGTCTCTTTTTCATCCAAAGATGAAAAGGGCACGTGCTGCCAAAGCCACCACTAGCCACAACACACCACAGCAAGGTGTGACCCCTCCAAGCCCAATTCATTTAACAAAAACCACCTGCAAGTCACCACACAAATATTACAGATGCAATAAAACACATATTCACATTAAAACGTGCATGGTGCAGGCTGTACCCTCTGATTGCACCTCTACATACACTCACATGGGGTTCATGATCCTTCCTTCACTTTCTAACCCCCTAAAAAAGAGCATCTCTCTGGAGCACAATGAGAAACCCGTGCTGTTCCCCAAAATAGTTCCCAGTGTCACGGCTGGCAAAGCATTCGAGCAGCTCACCTGTCTCAGGCACCACTGGGATAAATTTGTGGGATTAGAACTAAGCAGGAGCTGCTTATCTTAATGAAACACATCCCCACCCACCCCCAAACCAACCTCTCCTGCCACTGTGTGTTTTTACATCAGTAATAGAGGGGAGTTGATGAGCATGATGACCAAAGAGTGAAGTTAATTGGATCAGCCAGAGTTGTTTAGTGCTGCTGCCACACTGCCCCTGGTTACAGCTGATCCCTGAGCTGTGTCCCCTCGGCTTCCTGAGCTCCTCTGACTCTGGTTAGAAGGTCTTGGCAAGGCAGCCCTGCTTGCCTGGGGTGGGATGTCCTGGCAGTCTGAACTGGAATGCTACAGGGAAAGATGGAGAGAGGAATAGGGATGGTTGCCAAAGGAAGCACGACAAAAGCCAGCCC
Source organism: Corvus moneduloides (assembly GCF_009650955.1). Lineage (NCBI taxonomy): Eukaryota > Metazoa > Chordata > Aves > Passeriformes > Corvidae > Corvus > Corvus moneduloides. The sequence goes on from NC_045479.1 coordinate 72,379,481, forward strand.
CAGAAATTCAGTTTCACGTTCAAGGCAAACCTTGATTCTGTGAGCAAGTAATTCAGGCTCTGCATTTTCTTTGATTTCTCTGTACAACCCATTTGCCACAATAAGAAGTACCATCACTAACACACTGCTGCAAGTTGGGTTTTTAACTGTGGTATCCCCATTCAGCTCAAAGATTTCCTTTTTGCACCCATGGACTTGGGATTACATCCCTTACCTCTGTTTGGCTCTGAGTAAGGTTGAATATCCCATTTTTTAAGGCTGCTGGGATCATAGTTTAGCTCAGGAGATGCAATGTTAACGCCAAAGGTGCTCTGCTTCTCCAACGCAGTCACTACACCCACCCCCAGCACTAATGCAAACCATGTGTAGGGGTTGGCTTGCACATGCAGAGGCCACGTTTCTAATATTTTATAGGAGCTATATATTAAACTTTACTCCCCAAACTCCTATCATCTTCCTAACAAGTTACCACCCTGCCCACATGCACTGCAGCAGGACTTCTGAAGGGATTACAGTCAGCTTTGACATGAAACTGCAGCTGCTCAATGAGAACAGCCCATCCTCTGCTGCCCAGAATCTCCCCGCAGAGAGGACATCCCTCTATTAACACTAATCATAAAATCATGTAATAGAATTATAGAGAAGGATTTGAGTCAGGAGGAACCTTCAAGATCACCCAGTCCCAATCCCCTGCCACAGGCAGGGACACCTGCCACTAGACCAGGTTGCTTAAAGCCCCATCCAACCTGGCCTTGAAACTTCCAGGACTGTGGAATCCTTCTGTGACATTTTACCTGCATAAACCTCCCACCACATTCCTGGTAAGCCCTTGTCACCCTGTCTCATCATCAGCTCCTCTCTCATGACACAATTCAGGAGGAGCAGTTCTGGGTCCTGGCCAGGTAGAATTGGTACTCAGTGCCTGGCAGGGATGTGGGATGTGCTGCCTGAAGCCTTCCCAGACTCCAGGCTCACTGCAAATGGAAATAAAAACCAATCCAGCTTCTGTCCGCATGTTTTACCCATCCCAGCTGCGTCTGCGTGGAACATTGTGTTGTTTGCTGTCATGTCACTGTTTAAAGGTTGACAGATTTGGTCACAGGAGGAGCTGCAATTAAGTGCCATGCTTGTCTTTTTTATTCCTCTCGTTTCACTGCGCTGGAAACCCACCAGTCAACCCCCAGCTCTGCTGAAGTTAACATTGAAACTCTGACCAGGCACAAGCAAAACTTCCCCCAAGATGTCAAGGAACAGAGTGAGTGGACTCCAACTCCACTTTCCCCTCCAGCCATCCATCTCCCAGGATATTTATTGGATCTTCTGTCACTGCAATATCCGAGTGTTCACAGCACCCACCAAAGCTGAATGAAAATCCTTAGCAGCGTTTTTATGTTGTGATGGCCCAGTGGCGCCCACAGTCGCCTCCAGCGCACAGGAATGAAAAAGAGAGATCCTCCCACCCTTTCCACTGATAACTCACAGAGGGCCTGAGGTTTGCTGAGGGCTACCTGGGTGCAGGTTTGAGATCTAGGATGAATAATGGTTTCGTTTATTGGAAATTCACTTTTCATTTTGCTTCAATTAAGTGACCGGTGGAATCAATCACACACCTTCTGCAAACACTGAATCTTCCAGAGGGAAAATATTTATCGAGTCCCAAGCCACCAGCTTTAGTCCCCTTATCCCTCTTGCTCTCTAGAATTGCCTAGAAATGTAGAGGGGGGGAAAAAAAGAAAGGAAAAAAAAATTGACAAACTGGAGTTTCTGAGGATAAAAAGCAGATTTTGAAGCAGTAATGAGGTTGCTCAACAGAGAAACATCCTCTGGACTTTAGCAGAGACAAACCCTGGTGTGCATCCAAGCGTCACTGAGATGACAGGACCTGAGGGAAGGGCATGAAGTGGTGTTGGGGGAAGTTTTGGCTGGATATCAAGGAAAGGTCCTTCCCCCAGAGAGTGGTGGGGCACTGCGCAGGCTCCCCAGGGAATGGGCATGGCCCCAAGGCTGCCAGAGCTCCAGGAGTGTTTGGACAACGCTCTCAGGGATGCACAGGGTGGGATTTTGGGGTGTCTGTGCAGGAGTTGGACTGAATGATCCTTGTGGCTCATGTCCAGCTCAGGATATTCTGTGATTCTATGGCACAGCTGAGGATGAGCCCCTCTGCACAGAGTTACCATATTTAGCTATTTTTCAACATCCTCTGAGACCTCTAACATAGGTACAGAACTCCTCAGGCTAGAAGTTGGTTAAAATGAGAAGTTGCTTAATTCTGTGAGACTCCTCCGTATGGCAGCAGCAGGAATCTGCCATCAGGGAGCTGAGGCGGAGCTGCAGCAGCTTTGGCAGACTGGAAACGAAACTGGGTTTGTCTCGAGCATCAGGTCAGGGTAAAGTCTCATTCTCATTAAACCTAGCTGAGCCTGGCTCACAGCACAGTGGTCAGGGACGGACAGGTTGTCTTTGGCAATACCCACATCCATATTACTGAGGATTTACACATCTGTGCTGCCTTTTCAACCCAAAGGGACCTAGGGATCCAGTTCTCACTCTGCTTCCAGTGGTCATTTTCTGAGTACTGGGACACTGCAGGAACGTCCCCCACAACCCAAACTCAGCAAAGTGGGGAATTTCCAGCTGCATTCTCGTCCACATCCAGATTTCCTTAAAGTGGGATTAATAGAGACCTGGTTTTCCTCTCTTCCTTGCTCACACAGTTTGGGATTTTCTGATGGATTTGGAAATGCCACCCATGAAACTGGTCCTCAGGAAGGGGCAATGACTGCAGCCTGCTGGCAGAGAACACAGGACTTCAGCTATCCTGAAACTCAGTCCCTGCAGGGAGCTCTGAGGTCTCTAAAGGTCAGAGGAAAACCCTCCAAACTCCCTAGAACTCTTGGTCTTAGATCCTCTCTTCTGACTCCCAGGGAAGGAGCTGATTTACAGCATTCCAGGCATTGGAGATCCTTTAAAAGAGCTGCTGCTCCACCAGATGCTTTTGCACCCTCCTCCCAAAGGTGCACAGGAGACACTGCTGGGTCAAAGGACAAAAACCTGAGCTGCAGACCTGGTCCTAAACGAGGGTGGCTTTTTACCTTGGGCTTTCAGGGCACAGAGGTACCACTGCCAGGTGAAAGCAAGAGCAGAAAGCTCAGCAGAATCAGAGTCCCTCCTAGGACCAACCAGGACTATGGCTCAATGGAGGGATCTTCTGTATTAAATCCTTCAAAAAAAGCTTTTGAGAACAGAGGCATTTTACTGAGGGAGACCTTTCCCAGCAGTAACATGAAAGCCTCTGATCAAATACATCTGAGAGAAAAGGGAAAAATGTGGGGGGTTCCAGTGTGGACTGAGCAGAAGCATTAAAAATAAAACTGTTTGAGGAAACACTGTGCAAACAACACTCAACTGTCCCATTGACCAACCCACAGGAGATCTGAGTGCAAACAGTTCCCACCACAGGCACAGAGATTCCTAAAGGAATCCTCTGTCTCTCCCAGCAGACCCATTGCTGGGACAGGGGGTGGAAGTGGTCAAAAAAGATCAGAGCCCTGGAAGGGGCCAGCAGCCACTACCAGACAACAATCAGGCACCAGAGCAGTTTGGGCATTTGAGGTGGAGGCTGAATAAACGAATCTAAAATTTATGGGACGGGTGAGGGCAGGAACATGAGTTCCAAACGTTGCTCAGTGATCAGACAGGGATTTCAGACAGGCAGGAATCAGCAGCACAGCATCAGACACAGCCAAAATGTTTTGTTAGGCATGAGAAGACAACAGATCCCAGTCCTAGCAGAGCTCCTGACCCAAGGATTCAGCCCCCTGCAGCCCCACATCCCATGGGATGCAAGTGGCTCTCCTCTTGCTTGCTTTGTCCTAAGTTTAATGTCCCACTGCTACCCCTTTGCTTCCCACAACAAAGCAGTGTCAGGATGTTTCCTCTTTCCACATGCCAGTGTGTAACCACCATATCCTTGTTCCCAATCCCATAACACTCCTGCACTTACTTTCCTGATCCTAATACACAGCTTTTTTCTCTCTGAAACTACACAAGTCATCCAACATTCCTGTATCTTTACAGCCTTCCCAACCCTCTGCCTCACCATGCAACTTCCACCTGGCAAACAGGGATGAATTCAATTAGGTATTAGCAAAAAAATTTTCCCCATGAGAGTTGCCCAGAGAAGCTGTGGCTGCCCCATCCCTGGAAGCATCCAAGGCCAGGTTGGACGGGGCTTGGAGCAACCTGGGATAGTGGGAGTGATGCCATGATGATTTTTTGCCTTTTCTTTTATACCCCTGTTATACCTTTTTACAACTTCTGTATTCTTTGTGCTTTTTGCCTACATGCTTGGACTTGTTTGTTCAGCCAGGAGACCGAACGTCTTAGAAGCTTTGTAGGTAGGGATCAGTGTGCCCCAGACCCCAAGGTCCTCTCCAGAACACATTCTGTAAACTAAGATAGAGCCATCCAGGGGAAGGCTCCTTGGTGGGAGGGGGGGGCTCATTCAAACCTCTAATTGGGGAATTTTTGATAGATATGCTAATTAGTAACACCTCTAATGTTATACCCAATCTATCAGGGGTGTGCATTGCGGTGTGCATTGAGGTGCATTCCACCTGGACATAGTGCACCTAAGGATCCTTAAAATAAATACCAAGGTAAAATCCCTTTTTCCCTTCTAACCGTGTTTGGCTCTTGATTTTAAGACCAGGAAAAGGCATCAGAAGGTGTTCCTGCCCATGGCAGGGGGTTGGAATTTGATGATCTTTAAGGTCCCTTCCAACCCAAGCCATTCCATGATTCTAAAGTCAAATGTGCACATCACTTTGCCTCCACTCTTTCCACCTCTCTTTTCCCTTCCTACAGCTTTGTCCTAACTCTTCCCTTCTCAGGCATAGATAGAAAACTTCAGGAAAAGAGAAAAGGGGTCCTTTAGTGACGATCTTAGACTAAGTTCTCCTAGAAGGATTCCAAATCTCAGCCCTAGTTCACATGAAGACAAACCCAAATTCTCCCAGAGAGGTTTCCACAGGTGGTCTTAAAACCCTTCACATCCATCTCTAGATGCTCCACTTAGGACTCCTTCGTACTCAACACCTGAAGCTCTGGAGAATATTGTTTTTAGTCCCGGGTCCACAACTTCTCTAGCCACACAAAAAGGTGAGAAAGAAAAGTAAAGTAATCCATACATACTACGAGGAAAAATTTGAGTGTAATGTTCCTAATAAGAAAATAGTTCAAGTCCATAAATCCAAGAACTCTGAAATTGCCCACAGAACAGTTAATCCCACTGAATTTATTTTGAAGGCCTAAGCTGGACTTGGCTGGGATTCTGAGGTCACCAACCTCAGTCTGCTGTTTTGGGCTGTGGGACACATTTCATTTAAAACAACCACAAGGAAGTCGGGACTAAAACTTTAACAACCCAAGATTAACATCCAGCCAAAACATCCAGCACATTCCAGAAAATACCACGCACCCCACTGCTCCATAGCTCCAACTTCTGCCACTTTGGGGCTTTAAGGCTCCTGTCCAAATGCAAACCCAGTCCAAACACTTTTAGCTTAAAGGTTAGAGCAAAATTAATGCTTTGGCATCACTAATTCCAGCTAAGTGCACTGCTTCCAGCAAAACTGCCTGCCTGAGGACCAAATAAATTCCCTCCACAACTCCAATAAAGCAATTCCAATGGGTGGAGAGACTTTAGAGATTTATCTGGTTGCAGGACAAGGTCATCTTTTCATGCAAAAATCAGCAACTTCCCTGTGAATCTCATTTAAGTAGCAAGAGAATAACAATTCATTTCAATCCTTTATGGATCCTCACTCTTCGCTTCCTGCGGACAGAGGTTCCACCAGGCGTGTCCAGTCCTGTGTTTTTATCAATGGTTATTGATGTTTTTCAATTACTTCTGTGGCACTTTCTGAAATACATTTGTGTGTGGAAAGCACTCGATACAATCCCATCCCAGCACTTTCCAGGCTGGGATCCTCTTAATGCTGAGCTGGGCTCACATTTTGGCAGTTTTTACGGCAGCTCGTCACTGCTTGGCCAACACATCCCTCAGTGCCATCCCATGGATCCTGTCTTTGCTAGGATAACTCCACATTCCTCTGTGGGTGCAACTAATATGGATTTGGGTCAGATCTCTCAAAAGCATCCCTATGCAGCAATATTTTCTCCAAACACCTTTGGAATCACTGTATTCACGTCCTGGAATTAAGAACCACGCAATAATATTGTCAAGTGTGGTTATTCTGCCTCTCAACCCCTCCCTTCAATATTTTTTCTTTCCTAGTCTTAACTGGTTATTCCTTTCACTGTTTTCTGAGTCTCCAATTCTATTTTCCTTCAACTACCACACTAAAAAAAAAAAATTTCCCAGCATCTCTACACTTCTCCTACCAAATATTATCCCATGCTGGATTTTATGCAGAGACAATTGAATAATTAAAAGCTGTGTGGAGTGAAGACCTTGCCTCAGTGGCAGCATTCCCCCAATCCGTGCCCCCGGCTCCCAAGCAGCCCAGCAGTCTCAACAACGTGATCACTTCTTCCATCAAACTTTCCATACACCAACAAATCACAAATGAAACCAGACCTTGGCACTTTGCATTCTCGCCTTGTTTCTCTGGGAAGGAACTCAAACTCTGCTGTAAATGCTCTACAAGATATCCATGCAAACCCCTGGATCATTCCATGCGGGATCATTCCAAAACACAGTGCATTTCATCCAAAGAACCCAACGTCCTCATGGAAACTACAGAGTTAGCACAAAACCACAACTCTACCACAAAAACAAACTAAAAACGATCAAGAACAGAGCTGATAGGAGGAACATTTTTTCATTAAAAAAAACCAAACCCTTCTCTGAATTTTTTTCATTCCTGGCCTTTATTGTAAATTTACCAAATATTTTCAAAATCCATTTGGGGAACTAAAATTCCTGCTTTCACTGAAATTAAAGACCATGGGATGCGCAGAGTTATTGGTTTTATGGCCATGTACAGTGATGGCATTTCCCTTCTGCACTGGTACTGAGAGCATTTTTTCTCTCTCCCACTGTGTGGGACCTGCCTCCTCCACTGTTTCTACCACCCCTCTCAGCTTTTCAGATGCTAATTGCTTTTCTCACTAAATTGAAGGCTTAATTAGATTAAAGGAAGAACAATAATTGTGTCTAACTAGTATTTAACTGGGATTTTGCTGTTTCTTTTCATATCCCGTGAAGAGATTTCTATAGAAAACTGGAGGCCCATTTGTTTTGGGTTCTATCTGGAAATGCAGATTTTTTTTTTACCTCCTCTTGCAGATTTGACACACTCATTCCATCAGTCTGGAATCACCATGGCTAAACCCACATTAGTCATTTAGAAGATCATATATTTACTGTTACTGTACCCACCACACCTGTCTTTAGGCTGGTTTTATACAGTGGAAATGGACACAGCTAAATAAAAAATTAGATTTATAATTAGCATGGCTGCATTCAATATTTTATACTGCCTGTCAATGGTGGACACCAGAAGGGATTTCTTTAGCATTATCAGGTGGTTTTCCAGTAAACTGAACACAAACACTTGTGGCAGGAGGGTTATTGGCGGAACAGACAAACTCTGAAAGTTGGGACATGAGGAGAACTGTCCAAATACCTTCACCCCTCACCTCCACATTCTGGATGCAGCCTTATCCCAGACATTTACACACTTAAAATCCACACTGGCTGCAGGAGTTTTTCCAGGTAAGCCACAGCAGCCCCATCCTTGGCAAAGACCGGCAGGAGCCATCAAAAACGAGAAGCAATTTTCTGTCTCAGACAGAGACAACCACATCCCTCTTCGATGCTGCCTCAAACTTTAATTGTTAATAAGGAAACCAGCAACTGGCTCAGGTCCTTCCTGACTCTCATTTCCCATCCCACTTTTTCACTGCATACTCAGGGCTGCACTGAGCTTGGCAAGAGCCCCTTAAGGGAGGAATATTTAGGATCCTCCTTTAAGCAAGCTGTAGGAATTAAACATGGCACCCTGAGTAATGCAGTACCTCAGCAAGATAAAGTGTTTTCCCCAACAAAAAAAAAAAAAGCCATGGGGAGCTTTTTCTTTGAAGAAAAAGTTGTCCAGACCTCTGTGTTTGGTTTGTTACACTCTGCACAACATCCTCGTGCCAATAGCTCTGGTAATGGGGTACAATAAAGGAGCTGCTGCCTGCCAGGAGGCTTTGCTGCGGAATATGAGCGAAGGGAGATAGGACTATCATTTATGCAAGTTAAAACAGGAGCTGAAGAGGTTTAAATCCTCTGGATAATCAAAATTAGATTAAATTCTTGGTGTAAGACCTGATTCAAAATAAATTGTAATTATAATGGAACGCTCTACAGTAAAAGCATTTTCTTACAGGGCTCTTTTATCTTGAAAGTTCCCCCGAGTCGCGAGTGGCAGTGGTTTTCTCCAGCATGGGACACAGCCAGTGCATGATAAACCTTGCACATAAGAGAGATTCTTTTCCAGCTGGGAAGAAGGGAAGTAAAACAAGCAAAATGAGACTGCAATTTGCTGGGACACTCCAGCTTATCCTTCCCCGCCCTCAGTACCCTCAAACCAAATCACCAGGTCACAGCATCATAGAATTGTTAAGGTTGGGAAAGACCTCTTAGTACCTCCAACACTTGTATGAGAGCCTGAGAAGAAATCATCAAATACCATCACAATCAAGAAGAAATCATCAAAAATAAACATAATTCAGGGCACTGCCACAGAGCAATGCAACCACAGAGCAGCATAGCCTGCCTGGCAAATTCAACCTCTTCCTACTTCTAGAGGGATTTTTAGGGAGTCACACAACATGTCAAACACACCTAGTTTTGTTCAGACAGGGAGAACAGGGACACCATTTCACATTAAATCTTCCTTACTCTGCCTAGTGCTGTAAAATAGATAAAAAAATAAGTAAATACAACGAGCATCCACTCCAGCCAAGCTCTGTCCTGTTATCCAGAACAGGGTAAATGTCCTCACTGCAATAAAGGATGGGACACTCAAGAACAATTCCCTGAGCAAAACTGTCATCAACTCTTCCTCTACTTGTTTAGTACCTGCACATCTTGTCAGCTTCTTGTTCAACCCCCAGAGGCCATCATGGAACCACAGAATGGTTTGAGTTGGAAGGGACCTTGATGATCTTCTCATTCCAACCCCACTTCCATGGGCGGGGACACCTTCCACTCAACCATGCTGCTCAAAGCCCAGCCCAGCTTGGCTCTGAACACTTCCAAGAATGGAGCATCTGTTTTTCCAATGGACTGGGAGACCCATGGGACACCTGCATGACGCAGATCTCAGCAGAGCCATTTTAGAAGGCTCTGCTCCACACTGGTTTCCTCCATGGGACAAAAGAGATTTGTCACCTCTCCCTCCTGTGGCCTGGAGCCGTCAGCGCTTGTTTACAAAGTTTCTGCAGTTTTGCTTAATTTAGAGCAGCTCTTCTGATGAGTGTCACCAGTTCCACTCGGCTGGCTTTGACAAGAGCAATGTGACTGCTGGGAACTGAGACAGCCCTTCCAGAGTTTTCACTCCGTTTCTCCATGTCTTTCTCTCCCTGAAGCATCTTTTGGGTGGAAGGAGGAGAGAGGAACCAATGCTGTCGGATCAAACAGCACAAAGTCATTTACAAACTGGCCCCAGGAATGGCTCACTGCCCAAGGCCTGAGCAATCGGAGGCATTCAAGCCCTTGCTTGACAGCAAATAATTTAAAGAAAAGAACGTTTTCATCTTCAGAGAAATCAGTGATCACCCCAAGCCAGATGCTTCCAGAGACAGCAATACTCCCTGTCCCTAGGACAGTTAAAATTAAGGTATCATCTTCCCTGTCTAAGGACTTTTTGAACCAAGGCACAAGAAATAAAAACATTTTTCCCTAAATCCTACAGACTTGATAACCAACACTCAAACAGAGCCTCCGCCTCCTCCTCTCTGCCTCATCCCTCATTGTTTCACATCTCTTTTTACAGTCTTTGCCAAGGGACCATCATGCCCAATGTCTGATGTGTTGGCACTGGAAAGATCAGCCGCATTTGGGCTCCATAGGGTTTCTCCATCAATCCTCCCCCACAGGATCTCAGGAATCACCTCACCACAGGCCATTCTTGGTACCACGGTCTGAAAGAAGAAATTCCAGAGGTTCGCAAGAGTGGACAGCTGAAAACTCTGTGACAGGAGCCAGCTTAAGAGCAGGTGCCCGTGAGAGCAGCTGATGGAAGCGGTGGTGTGGAAGGGAAGGATGGAAGTGGAAGGGAAGCATGACAGCAGGAGGTACCAGCAGCCCCCTGAAGATCAAGGGAGCACTAATGAAGAGAAGAAATACATCAAGAGCCAAAGTCGGAAAGCATCAGAGCCCACAGCTGCAGGCTGGGGACCTGCTTTGTTTTGAAAAGCTGTCCATCTCCACTGGCTTGATTAAAAAGTTTTAATTAGCCAAGCAGAAAGCAGCAGTGAACACACTGACCAAAGTTTGGCCATTATCTACAGAAGAGCAAAAAATGATGTGATTGCTTGGGAGAAAAGGGGATAGAGCTGGAAACCAATTCAGATCTGCCCCATGGCAATTGTGTCTCTCCATCCTCTTCCTCTCACCAAATACTTAAGGAAACCTTGGAAAACTGGTCTCCTTTTCTTCCCTCTGGCAGACTGTGTTTCCTCGTTATTCACAGTGACTGTAATTGTATTATTTCCATAACAACAGACTGTGAGATCACAGAGCTGCACATGAGGGGTTGGAAAAGGAAATCAGCCGCGTAGGAGGACTTAATTTCTCCACATTTCTTGTTTGCTGAATGGGACTTGGGGAGAAGCAACACCCAAACTGCCCCATGAAAAGTCACTGGGGCTACACCAGTTTCTCCAGTTGAGACTCCAGCTCATGCTCACAAAGACCAAAGCAAGGAGTGGGACAATGTGCAGACTCTCTACAGCTGATGTCAGGGCTGGAGGAGATGGACTCTGCCATGAACAAACCCTATCACTTACCAATCACTAAAGAAAACCCACACACTTCATTTGTGTCACAGCGAAGTTCTTTGTCCTCATGTAAAAGGTGGAGCAGGTCAGCATCTCCCCAAAAAGCAAGAAAGAGGCTCTTTCCCTGGCGTGGCAGGGCAGGGCAGGATTTGAGGTGGGAGCAGATGGGGAGAGCGACGGCCCCTGAGCGGGAGCGGCTACCCCAGCTCCATGGCTTGCACGACATCAGTGCTCTTGAAGGGAATGGCAAGTGACAGGAGAGGATGTCACCTCACAGAGGAAAAGTGGCCTCGGTCTTTGCACGCTCACATTTTGTTCCTCTGAAACCACTTTACATCGGGGGAGAAGGGGAGAGGGAGGAAAACAACCCAGAGAAGAGGAAAGGAGCACTAATGAAGGGAGAACATGCCAAGAGCTGAGCTAAAAAGCATCAGAGTTCACAGCCAGAGGGTGTGGAGCTATTTTGCTCTGAAAAGCTGTCCACCTCCGCTGGAGAGAGCAGGAACAGTTGTCACTGTCTCCACGAGCACAGACGGGAGGCACCGAGGGCAATTTCCTGCATCGTCCGCAGTCACGCAGGACGGACATGTGGGAAGCACAGACCACGCTGGCTGTGTCCTCCCTTCACCTCAACACGCTCAGAAAGAATCACAGGATTGGTTTGGAAAGGACCTTAAAGATCTTCCAAAATCTGCAGGGACACTGTCCACTGACCAAGGCTGCTCCAACCTCCATCCAACCTGGCCTTGGACACTTCCAGGGATGAGGGGGCAGCCACAGCTTCTCTGGGCAGCTTTTGCCAGGGCCTGCCCACCCTCACAGGGAAGAATTTCTTCCTGATATCTGAAGAGAACACCCCAAGGAGAGCCAGGCAGAGCAGCGTGGCTGACAAGGTGTCGCTAAACCAAGTGTGAAAATGGCTCTAAAAACAAGAGGCTGTGGCAGCAAACACTCCCAGCCCTGGTGCAACCACATGCTATCAGCATCCATGTGGTCAGAATCTGGCTCACAGGGCATATTGGGACTTCAACAGGCCAGCAGAGAGTGAAGGATTGCTCATGAGTGAGTCAGGAGTAGTTTTAGGTTAGCAGTTAATAGTAGCATTAGATTAATGGTTGGACTCAACCTTAAGGGCCTTTTCAAACCTAAAGGATTCCACGATTCCTACACCAGGCTGTGGCTGTACTTCACACTTCCGTGCACGCAGAACAGGCCATTTTTCATCCTGCTGCATTCCCAGTCAGAGTTTTCCCCAGCAAATACCAAACAGCCACAATTAGCTTGAAGAGAAAAATATCTTTAAGACGCATCCAGTCAGAGAGATGACCGACTGTTTTGTGGCTTTCATTTAGGGACTGGGTGAGGGGGAGGGGGCGAGGGGTGTTTTTAATACCTCATTAGCCAGCTTTCTCAAGCAGTCATTAAAATCTGCTAATTATCCCATGGTCTGAGAAAGAAGAAGAAAATCTCTCCCTCCGGATTATTCTGGTGCTGGTGAAAAATCTTCAAGGCCAGTAAGTTGTCACTTTCAAACTTGGAAAACAAACTCCAGGAATTCAACTTCGTATTGGGATTTTCACTGCAGCATTTCTGCCTCGTGGGTCAGAGTGGGCTTCCCAATGAGCTGCACCCAAAACAGAGGGTTTTAAGTGGCAAAACAAGGAAGGTTTAGGGGTTCCTGACCTTTGTGTCAGAGTTTAATATGGGTCTGGAAGAGCAGATGAAAGAACAGGGACTGTGATGAACCTTGGCAACATTTTTATGGTACCAGCAGCGTCATGGCCCATTGGGCTGTGCTTCAGGAGATCCTCAACCCAGGGGGTTGATTCAGGGTTGTTGTCCCAGGAGGTTCCAAAAAGATGGATACCCTGCACCCCTGCTCTGTAGGCCAAAGAGAGCTTGACAGTCTTGAATAATCTATCATTTTGTGTTAGTGCTTAGCATCCCACAGCCTGGACACAGCTCAGCCCTCTCCTGTAGAGCTCATGGCAGTATCAACTTGTGCAGAGACAAAAATCCAGGCTCCTCGGAAATTTCGGCACAGAGCCCCTTGAAGGATGGCTCTGGGGCCTCGTTTTAAATCAAATTAGTCATTCACTAGATCTCCATCACATGAAGGATTTCCCTTTGAGCTCTGTGTTGTTTATACAAGTCCATACCTTAATGCTTAAGACACTTCTGTGAGACAAGATGAGCATCAGGAAACTCATCCCAACAAAAGCCTCATCCTCTGCCCTGGATTTTGGATCATCAGGAGGCCCAGTGAGGAGCAGGAGTTAATGACAGCCCCTGGTGAATCTTTTGCCTCATTATCTTACACCTACAGACAGATCTGAATGCTCATTTTGAAGGTTGAAACCTATTTTCCAGCAGTTTCAGTGCCGTGGTAGGAGAGACACAGAAAATGGGAGTTGCTACTGGCTAAGGACTCCCCATACGGATTTGCAGGATGGGGTTGAGAGCAACCTATGGGGGTAGTAGGACCACAATAAATCAGACTGGAGACACAAAAGCAAAGTAGGGAGTGTTTGGCAGGTTGTTAAAATCTTTCACAAGGATAAACTGAGCCAGCAAAGCTTATTCATCACCAAAAAAATTGTGTATTGACGCAGACTCCCCTAAGAACGGCATTAAAAATGGCAAGCAAATAAAAACATAGCTCCTGGAAAAAAAAAAAAACAACTTAGGATTTTGTACTGGGTAAAATGAGTTGCAAGTCCACAGGCAGCTGGGGAATTCAGGTAAACAGAACCAAGCAAGGTCCTACTGAGGAACTTGGCTAGAAGAGAGAGGCTGGGATTTCCCAGCTCAGCTCTGAAGGAAATTTCTCTGGATTCTTTTATGACCAGAAGTCAAGACACTGATTGTTCCCACAACCAAGGACCCACTCCCCACATCCTCCACAGCCTCCCTGCGTTGCACTGAAGCAGAGAAGGAACAAGAATCATCTCACAACCGCTTTCTGCAGCACCCAGAAGTTCCACTGAATGGCTCAAATCGGGAAACCTAAGACCATGACAGGAGGGATGTGGATCCAGAGATCACCTCATCACCTGAGCACTCCCTCATAGACAATGGATCCAGTAAAAACCAATCACAAATTCATTTAGGTTGGAAAAATCCTCTAAAGCCATCAAGTCTGACTATGAACCCAGCATTGCCAAGGCCACCCCTAACCCCTCCAGGAATGGGGACTCCACCACTGCCCTGGGCAGCCTGTTCCAGTGCTTCACAACCCTTTGGGTGAAGAAATTTTCCCAAATATCCAACCTAAACCTCCCCTGGCACAACTTGAGGCTAGGAGGAGAAAACAGCTTTGGTGCTGCTGCTCTTGTGCAGAAGGAGACAAGGTCTGCAGGGAGCCAGGACCTGGTGGAGATTTAACTGGAAAACAGAATATCCCAGGGGAAAAAAACAGGGAGAAGGATGGAGGGACAGCAGGAGTGCTGCGAGGGTGCCTATACAGGTGAGTCTGGTTTCCGTGTAAATATTTTTATCCAAGACTTAGCCTGGAGGATAATTCCACCTCCTTCATTAATGCCTGTGACCAATTCAGCAGGCTTCTGAAATATGGGTAACTCAGAAGAATTCTTGTAGGTTTATGGACTTTCTAAAAGGGGTTGGTAAGAGGAGGAAGGGAGAGGACTTGTTGAACTGTCTCTGTTTTTTAAAATACTTAAACAACCTGCAGGCTGAGAAAACAATAGAAAAATACAGACTCCATTAAGATACTTAGAAAAAAATCACTGCCTCTGGATTGCTGAAGCTTGCCAATTTTCTGCCAGTCTCACTGTATTTGTTCTAGTCTGGGAAAGAAAGGAAGAGAAAGGGGAAAAAAAAAGAAAAAAGACTCATAATAGAAGAAAAACAACTGCATGAAACACACTGAAATAACATGAGTTGCTCTGATTGTATTTCCCGACAGACAGTCCTGGGATTGTGTTCTGCAAAAAGAGAGAAGAAAGCAATGCAAATATGTGGTGAAAGTGATGCAAATACACACCTCACACACACACAAATTAATAAATAAATACATCCTGGAATTGGAGGGAGAATCTTTCCCTCTTCCAGAGGGAAGGTTTGCACCTGGGAAGGAGATGAGATTTCCTCCCCATTCACACCAGCTCCTTCCAAAGTCCTCATCCCTATCCAGCCCCTACATCCCAGTGCCAGCTATTGTTGAGGTCCTGCCTTAGAGGTTGGTGTGGAAAAAGCCTCCCTCAGCATCGTATTCTCTGGTAGAACAACCCCCAGTAACTTCCTTGAGGATGCTTTTCTGCAATCCAGTGTTGGTGGGTCTCCCCTGTTTGTCTGAGACGGGACATCCTGTCCCAAGTTCCACAGATATGCCACAGCACAGGGAATTGCCACCCATCCCAAAAGGCACTGATCTGTCCTAAATACAGTCCAGGAAGCTGTGACAAGGCTGATCAAGGCCACGGCAAACCTTGGCTCGTGAAGAGGGATTAGCAGGAGCTCTCAGACTGTGCATTTCAGGGAGGAGGTGAATGTGAAGAGGGATGATAAAGGTATATTAGAAAATGATAGAGGGATCTTTCGTTCTTTCTGCCTCATAACACAAAAAAAAGGACAAACCCATGAGAAAAAATGGAATTTAAATTGTCCAAATGCAAAGCTGATAGAAGGAACTGGTTTTTTTCCTGTGCTGTATTATCACAGGAACTTCTGAGGCAAAAAGCCTACTGACCTAAAGGAAGAAGCTCACGTATTTATGCAGCCAGCAACAAGAAGCACTGCTGGGCAAAATACCTGCCAGCCATCAACCTGTGTGCCTGTCAGCACTGAGCAAGCCCAGGACACCGCCAGGACACAGCAAAGGGAGTTTCTTCAGCCTTTGACAAGACTGAGTTGCCCTCTTCAAGTTCATGCAAAAACAAATCTGCTGTCCAGACCCTCAGGAGGAACTGCTGGTGGTGCCCATCTGGCCAGTGGCACCCAGGGAGCCCTGCTGGGAGCTGGGATTCATCTGTCTGCCTGCTGGTTATTTCTCTTCCACTCCTGCCCAGAAGTGGCTGGAGATGACCTTACCTCAAACCCTTCAAATCCCAACACAAGCCAGAGCAGAACCACCCCACCTGCAGCCTCCAGCTCCTGCTCCTTTCGACCCCATCTCTCTGACCCCACTCACCCCAAAGCAGTAAGGAAACCTCCAATCCAACACCGAGGACGCACCTCAGGCAGGATTTCTCCTCTCCATCCCAGAGAGCTGTGCAGAGAAACCAGAGAGGCTGGGCCAGCTGGGACGGTGCTGGCAGCAGCAGCCTGAAGGCACACGGAGATGTCAGCAGCGATGGAAAAACAGCAGAACAGCTCTGGCTTTGGAGGAGGAGAGGGCAGCTCTGATAAATCCTGTTCTCCCCCCTCAGCAGCCCACCCAGCTCCCAGCACTGTCAGGACACGGGGGCTGAGACAGAAATTAAACACTCAGAGACTGGGATGAGGAAGGTAAGTCAGCACCAGCATGCAGGGGTGGCTCAGAGCTTCCTCCAGAGCCTGATGCTGATCCCATATGGATGAACAGGGTCTGTTTTCTGTAGGGGCACCTCCCGTCCCATAAGTGAGCCCTCATCGCAGGAGTGGTGATGCCACATCACCCCACAGACATTTCCCCCTGCCAAGGGACACTGGTGCTCAGACATTCCGCCCGGGCTTGTTCTGGCCTTCTCTACACAAAAACTACAGCAGCAGTGCGAGCTCCCCCTCCCCACCGTGCTGCAAAAGAGGAGTGGCAGTGAGAAAAGACAGGGGGCTCTGCTGGATCCCCAGACACCTCTGGGATGCACATCCCCGCACAAAACCCTCACCCACATGAGCAGAGGGCAGTGGAGGATGAGCAGCAGAGAAAATGAGTCAACATGACAGCAACGAGCTCCTGGGGAGCTGCACCCCGCGGTTCCCCTGGAACCTGGGCCAAATAGAAAGAAATCTCACTGCAATACCTCCCCCCCCGGCCCCTCCTTCTGCCCCGCACTCACCCCCAAATGCAACAAGCCAAATTTCCCTCTTTTTTCTTTTATTTCTCCCACACACAAGCAAACAAACAACTCAGTGCCAGAGGGAGAGGACCACAGATTCTCCCGGCAAAGTCCCTCCCAGTGAGAGTTCCACCTGCGTCATTGGAGTGCTGGGGAAAAAGGAAAAGAGCAAAGCTCTGGGGGGAACAGGGTGTGCCAGGGATGGGGGAAGGCTTGGAATTTCTTGAACGTAACACAGAAAACCGCATATGCATGAGCCTGAATGAGCCATCCCCAGGCAGCACCTCCCAGCCTGGCAGTGGTTCAGGTGTCCCCTCAATTCAGGTCCTGGCATCCAAGTTTCCACTGTGGATATTTTTTCTCCTCTTTTTCCTTTCCTCTCTCCCTTCCTGGAGAGCGTTGTACTGCGCTGGCAGCCTGCCATGCTCACGTCTGCCTCCCACTTCACCCCCATCTGCCATTGTTTCCAATCAGTTTAGGAAACAGCACTGAGAACAATTAGAAAAGATAACGAGGAAGAATTACATAATTACAGGCCACCGCATCCAAAGCATTTTCCCCGTCTGAGCTCCGCCTGAGGGAGGGAGAGGGACTTAATCACACTCTGTCTTTGCCTTAACTTCACTGTGTCACCATCACCATCGTCATCACTGTGGTACCTGGAAAGAGGTGCCTTCTGCAGTTGGACACTGCAAGCTGCCACAAGAACGGGTTTCTCCCCAAAAGCCAATTGGGTTTGGGAGGAAGGGATATCTTTCTTCCTCCCTCCCATGCCTTATCTGTCTGGGGAAGTTTCAGCCCTGCCCAGTTGTCTCCCTGGATCTCATCAGAGCAGCAGACTTCACCGGCAGCAAGAAGGAAGATGCTCAAGGAATTAATCTGCTCTCGAGGTCCCTAGTGAGGCTTATGCAATATTCCCCAGCTAAGCCAGGCTCTGATGTGCCAGCAGGACGATCATGAACTGCCAGCGAGACACCAAGGGCAGCTCCACACACTGGGACAAAGCTGTGCCCATATTATAAGCACCATCCCAAACCTCCATCCCTCTGAGCGCTCCCCACCAACCACATTCCTCCAAGGATATTTTGCTCCAAGGAAATCTGGTTGTGTGGCTGTAGCTAACCCAGGTTACACACCTGAGCTCCCCTCCCACCCAAGTCCTGCTTGGCATTTCACCTGTGTGGCCCAGGCTGCTCATTGTTCCCATTTTTTTTCCCCAGTTACCTGCCCTGACACCAGAGTCCAGGTTCCTCCAGGTGGCTGGGAGGTGACACCAGGAATGCCAGCGCTGAATGGCTGCTGTTTGCCTTGCTAAACACCTGCCTAATTCCCCTTCTCCGATTCCCTCGCCCCTCCCCACACAACAGGTTCACCACCTGCCACCTCTGGCATTGGAGCTACCAAGGAATAGAATGCCAGGAAAGGAGAGGTTTTCCCAGGAGAGCACTGTCTTGGGTGCTTTTCTTCTGAGGATTTCAAAGCAATTCTCCTGTCATCATCCTCATGCAGATGGAGGCAGGGGCTGCTATGTGAACTGATATTTGATCTGGCTTCAGAGCAGCTCTGAGCTCACTGCATCTTCCTTGCCACGCTGGGGCTGATTTGCTGCTCAGCCGTTATTTCTGGGAGCAAAAAAAGCATCTTCGAATTTAAGCATCCACTTCTTTGGCCCTAAGTGACTCTTAATGAACATCAGAGTAATTAAAAATCTCCCAAAAGCACAGGAACTGGGAAATGCCTTTGATAGCTGCTCTGAGGATGGAGGCTCTCTCATCCTGACTCAGTGTGTCACAGATGTTAACTGTGAACTCCCCTTCATTCTTTAACCTCCTGAGCTCAGCAATTCCACCATTACCACGTCCTTCCTGGTCGAGGTGTAATTCAGAGCTTTTGAAATTAAACTCCTTTCATATCACCTTTGATTGAGACATTCCTGCAGAAGGACTCCAGGGCTTCTCTGGTCCCTTTTAAGATGCCATGAAAGTAAGAAACTGTCCAAGCTTTGACAGAGGGCTTGCAATTTGAAAATCCGAGAAATAACACACAACATGTGGATGTGCAGGAGTTCCTACAAGCTTGGAGCAAAAGGGTTGGGCTTTTTGGCGGTTTCTTCTCCAATTTTGGCTGCTGGGTGTTCCCTACCTTATCATCAGGTCTTGCTGGGCAAGCAAAGCAAGATCCTTGCTTTGGATCCTTGTCCAAAAATACACATTTTGTCGTTTAACGTAAGTCAGTGCAGGCCAGGATTGAGGAATTACACAGATAAATGATGCGAACATTTCCAAATCAACTGCTCTGAGATCCATCATCACAGGGAGTGTTCAGACCTGGATTCACACCACAGAAGTTTTAAGGCAGTTTAGGAAACCAATCACTGCTGCTGCATCAGGCAATGAGAGGGAGAAGGCACCTTTGGAGAGCAGCTCAGATCCAGGGCAGGGAGACACCTGGATGTAGCAATGGCTCAGAGGAGCTTGTGGAAGGTTCTGGTGGAGGTGTCCTTGCCCATGGCAGGGGGCTGGGACTTAATGGTCTGTAAGGTCCCTTCCAAATCATTGTGCGATTCCATGAAGCCCAAGGGAGACCTCACAGCTCACTTAGGCTGGGTCTGTGTTACCTGAGGATGTGGCTCTCAACCATAAATACATAAAATAAACCACAAATAGTCAGGGATTGCAGTGTCCTGACTGGGAGATGACTAGTGTTGCTGAGGAAGCTTGGACAATGATGCACTGCTGAATAAAATTACCAGAATTTCCATATATTTTAACAAGTCCAGGGAAGGTTACCTCAGATTTCATAACTCCTGCTATCATTTAGGTTGGAAAAGCCCTCCAAGATCATCAAGTCAAACTGTTCCCCCAGCACCACCAAGGCCACCACTGACCCATGTCCCCAAGTGCCACATTCACATGGGCTTTTAAATCCCTCCAGGGATGGTGATTCCAGCACTTCCCAGAGCTCAACAACCCCTTCAGTGAAGAAATTTTCCCTCATATCCAAACTAAACCTCCCCTGGCACAACTTGAGGTCTTTTCCTCTTGTCCTGTCCCTTGTTCCCTGGGAGCACAGCCCAACCCCCACCTGGATCCACCCTCCAGGGAATTGTAGAGGAAAATCTTGGAACTTTTAGAACAGGACTGAAAAGCCACCCCAGGTTTAGGGTTTCCCAGGCCCACCCTGGATGCAGTAAAACACTGAAATAACTCCTGCATACTGTATAGTAAAATAATATGTAACAGTATGGTATTATATCATCAATAAATCCTGCCAGGAGGAGTTTCATGCAGAGTTTGAAGAGCTTGGGATGGACTTGGAAAGAGACACAGGAATTCCCAGGGAAGGGACAAAAGCAGCAACACACAGGGAGGAGCCTGTGTTTATGCAGATGCTTCTGTGTTTTCTTCTAAAACACAAAAAACAAAGCAGGAGGTTGGTAAAAATGAAAAATTCCAAGTCTGAAAGGAGGGCTGAATGATCTACAATGAAAATTCTGCTCAAAGCTTTGCAGGGGTCCTCAATGGCCCTTCACCACAGCTGCATAATGACACCCCCACCGGGGAGGGGCTGCTTTGCATCCACTTGAGCGAAATGAAAGCTCCTCTCCCAAGGTAGGGAGCCCAGACAGGGGTGGGGAAGGAGGAGGGGGGGGTCCTCTTTTGTCTCTCAGAACCACTCCTTATGGCACTAGCTTGATTTCCCATTGTTCAAAGGGTGGCTTCCCATCACTGCCACAATTCCCAAGAGGAGTGAGTTGATGGAGAAGAGTCATTACTGAGATGAATGTGCCAGGAGAGGACCCCAGTGGTTCAGAGACCTTTTTGGAGGCTCAGAGCATCCCAGCTGGGTGCCTTTGGGAGCAGGGTTCCCTGGGATATTCTCCCCTGCTCCCACAACATTGTGACCCTCCGGGGTCCATCCAGACCCCACTTTGTAGGATCCCTACAAGTGGAAAAGGTCTCCCACCCACACAGCCCTCCCTGGGATGAGCAGCTCCTCTCGGTACCTTCCTGGTCTCCAGAGCCCCTCGCCACCCGCACCACCTCACCCCAGGAGAGCAGATCTCCAACAAAACAACAGCAGAAAAAAGAAGCAGCATTGAGGGTGGGAGAGGAGGGAAAAGTGGTTTCAAAACCTGGACACATCAAGAGACTGTTTCCATGGCAACCTCTTGTTCCTACAGCAGCTCAAGCCTGTTTTAATCAGTGGTAGCATTTACCAATAAACTCTGCTGGGGTCTGCACTCCCTTCCCAAGTATCTGCACCAGGATGGGTGGGGCCACCACGCATTCCCAGGGGCAGGGAATACCTCTGGGAAATGATGCTGATTGTTTTTTCCATGGGGCTTCGGTGGCTGGAGCCAAACTGCCCTGATTCCAACCCCATGGCAGGGATGGGGTGCCAGGGATGCTCCAGGCGCACACACCTCTGCAGCCATCCTTATTTTCACTTCTCCTCCTGGAAAATCTCAACCCAAGCAGCTTCACAGCCTCCTCAACCAGCAAGTTTAGCCCTTGGTGGTTTGTAAAGCTACCCCAAAAGCCTTCAGGTGCCAGTGCTGCCTGTAGGGAACAAACCAGGGTGGAGGCAGGAGCGGTGGAAAAGGTGCAGAGGGAGCTGCTGTGGTGGAGGACACAGGGATGCACTGTGTTCGTGGAGGTGGCACATGGAGGAGGGGAACAGCTCAAACCTCAACAGCGGACACAGGGAATCTTGGATTTGGTTATTCCCACTGGTCTGGTTCAAGCACACTTCGTTTTTTCCTGCCTGGAGCCTGCAAGGTGCCAAATCCCAAGGTGACACCTCACAGCAGCTTCCATGTTTGTAACGGTGTGGTTTCCAAGGAGTCCAAGAAGAAAATTATGAACTTGAGCCCTGGTTCAACTCCAGAACAGCAGGTCTGGGTTAGAGGATTCAAATCAACTCCCAGTCCGAGTTCACCTCAATTCCCCCAGGATTTCACAGCGCAAATTTAACCCAACTGATCAAAACTCCCTAACGCCCTCGGGTCTCTGCAAAAAAATCCCTTGAGCAGAAAGTGTCACAAACCTCAGCTAAAAATCTTCATGCTCACTCTTTAAACAGCATCTGTCACATTGGGGTCTGAGTTAAAACTGGACAGAGATGTTGACTTATCACAAATCAACACAGGGCAAGCATTACCACAGCAAAATAGTTCTCAACAGCTTTGAGAAGTTTCTTTGTAAAATTGCAGCACTAAAGATGTTGATATTTTCTTTCAGAAGGAATTTTTAGTCGTTTTTTTAAATGACAAAAATTAGAAAGTATCAAAGTGAGGAGGAAAATATTTCATGAAGCTTCAAATATTTAACAGGGCCCTGTGTTAAAGCAGTGTGTCCTCTTGCTGCTTTTTTTAATGCCTTCATTTTAACAGAAAACTGGAAAAAAAAGTGGTTTAGGTCAACCAGAAGATTTTCCATGTGTTTCTGCTTTGAGCCACTGAACCTAAAATCAATTATTTGTACATGTTTAACCCTGATCCATGACTAGGACTTATCCAGTAATTCAAATAAACACAAATTGACAGTAATCTTGTTTTGTTTGGGTTTGCTCTCTGCAGATGTTCTAATGGACCAGTTTGCTTTCTGCAGGTGGACCAGTTTAGCACCAGGGAATTTTTCAAGCATAAATTCGCAGCAATTTTCAGGGAATGACTCTGGAGAGCGAATTTTGAACACATTTACCTGCTTTTCTGCCTACGACAGAGCATGGAAACAAGCAGTCTGTGGCATGAGACCACCAAATTTCATGGGATTGAGGTAAGTTCCTGATAATGTTCCCTGCTTTTTCCAGCAGGGATCACCCCATGGACCTGAAGCAAAAAAATTCTTTGCACAACACCTATCAGACCATGAAGTTCCTGCCTCAGGGCATCCCGGGCACTCAAGGTCTGCACAAAAAATTTGGGGGAGAAAAACCCACGGCAGGCATTAAATGCAAGAGCAGCACATGAGCCATCCCAGGAATGCCTCTTCCCCATGGCAAGCTCTGCCCCTGATGCCTCTGTGCACCTTCACTCCAGCCCGAGCTCACTGTAAATATTTCAAGCGCTGGATGTCTCTGGGGACCCCCTCGGCTGAGCACTGAGCAGCTGAACACCAGCCAAGGTTAACAAATCAGAGTGAAATGTCACGGCTTAGCCCTTCCTTCCTTCCCTGGCACCCTCCAGAGTGTGGATTCAAGCTCCACAAGCCACAGGGTGTTGTTGTATTTGTTTTTTCTTGCAGGGAGCTATTCCCATCCAATGCTTTGCCTGACAGCTGCTGTGATTAATAGGTGATGTGCCAAAAGCCACAGACTATTATTATTATTGTGGCAGCATTTCGAGGTCACAACCAAGAGCAGGGTCCCATTGTGCCAGGCACTGCACACTGCTGGAAGTGGTCCCTGACTGAGAAAACTTCCATCTAAATAGGAATTCCTGGGAACAAGCAAAAAAAAAAAAATGCACAAGATTCTAAGTGGTGTGAGGTTTTTCTACAGTTTCATGCACCAGGCAAGCAGCAGAAGAGAATTACTGTCCCGCAACACCCTGACACCCAACATTCTGGGGATTAATTCATGTTCATGCATAACCACTCCAGCATTTCTCAAAGTACATGCATGGCTACAAAGTTTGGGGTTACTGGGTTAGGTTACATCTCAGAGGTTAGACCAGCACATTCATGATGAGAAAAAAAAAAAAAAAAACACAGCCAAAAGCAAGCAAAAAACCCCAAAATACTGTTAGCCAATGTTAGAAAGCCATGCCTTCAGTACAGACTTCCTGTTCCATCCCAGAGAGCTCAACATTCCCTCTTTGTCACATGCATGTTATCAGAACTGCCTCATTTTCTAAAAAGATGAAGCTAAACACCAGGTCAAGGGATTTGGCCAAGGTTTTGAAGCAATTTGGTGGCAACGGCACAGAGAAAACCCTGAAATCAGAACAGCTTGTCCAGTGGGTTGTTAACTGGATCCCACACCCAGCCGTGGAAGATTGTGCATCCCTCATTTCCCTACACCACAGACTTTATTGGAAACCTTCTGGCCTCCCAGGTGGAGAATACAGGTTCTGCTTGATTTTTGTCAGCTGGTGAGAAATGGAGATTTCAGGCACTCAGAGGAAATACTTGGTGTCCTACGGTCACACAGATGAATTCCCAAATTCCATCAGTTGTAAAACAGGGGTGAGTAATATTCTATCTCCAGTTTTCTGTCTGCCTTTGAGCTCGGGTTTCATTCCATCCCCAGTAAGACACTGATGTTCAGAGGGAAACACCAACTAAAAGGATAAAAAATACAGGAGTAGAAGCACAGACATAAATTATTATTTAAAAGCTGCAGTTGCCTACAAGCTGTAAGTTCCTTATCACCCTGAAGTATTTAATTCTCAGGCTTTTTACAGGTTTGTGTCCAGGGGCTGAAATCTGAACCCTGCCTACATCTACTTGTCAGCGCTATTCCAGAACTGATGGATTTTTCAAGAGGACCCAAAATACAGCTACCAACCAGACACTCTTTTTAGCTGGACCCAGATTGGGCAGAAAGAGACCCAAGGCCATGGCAGATCAGTTTTAGGATTTTTCCTGCCTTACCCTTGAAGGAAACCACGTGGTGGAAATGGGCAGAGAGATGTTTTCCCCTCTGGACCTATGAATCCTTCATGACAAACATGTGCCCCTTTTTCTTCTCTCTCAGCCTAGAACTTCCACTGGCAAGGTATGGACAAGTGACCTCCTACTCTCTGTCACCCTCCTCTGCCCTTCCCACCTCCTGGTGTCCAAGCCCTGGCTCTGGATCTCAGCTCTGTTATCCAAGTGAAGGCCTGAGACCTCACACAATCCTCTCAAGTCGTCTCCTCTGCTCCCAAGAACAAATTTTGTTGTCAGATGCAAGGTGGGAGCACAGTCAGATCCAGAGTAAACCCTCTTCCAAGGGTTATTCCAGCCTCATAAAGAGGAAAAAGAACTGAGGAGAGTGAGAGGAGGAAGTATTTCTGGAAATGCCTTGTGCAGCACACAAATGACAGGGATGTTGTTATGGAATAAATCCTCCATTATCACACAGCACAGTGCGGTTTTTTACGTTGAGTAAGAGCCACCTCCACTTCAAAACAGAATAAATAAGTAAATAAGAGTAAATAATACAGAAAAGCTGCCTTGGATCCTGGTGGGACATTACATTTGTCCAGGCCTGTCAAACCACGCACACTCGACTCCGCATCGGAAATTCCATTATGATACACAACAGCCAACTTGGGATACAAAGGAAGTTGTCCCCCAATAAAACCCAATTTGCCTCCTTTTTGCAGTGCTGTCTCTGAACTAACCAGCCTGAAACTACCTAAAAACAACCTGACATGTAATTTATACTATGGTGGAAGAAAATAATTTCCCTTAAAGATGAGATGTCGTCGAGTGAATCGGAAAACAGTTACACCTGTGGAAGACAAGTTTAATGTAACAGTTCTGGGAGAATGAGATCAGTCATTCTCCCTTATATACTTCCACTTAAAAAAAAACCCAAATAACATAAAACCCAAATCCACCACAACTCCCTGAAATGCTGCTGATAGAATCAATCAAATCTCTCCTCCGTGGACAGTTATGAACTGTCCCTTGTTTGTGCAAAGGACAAATCAAACAAGAGCTGGGGCTTTGCAAGGGCTTCTGAGCTTTTCCATGCTCATGAAAAAGTCATCTTGTTTATCTCTGCAGAAGAAAAAAAATCTCTCCTTAGGGGAAAAAAAAAAAAAAAATTAAAAAGAAGGAGTCTTGAAGGCAAGAGCCACATGGAACACCAGAGGAGAGGGGGACAGGCACAAAGAGCACAAAGCCATCCCCAGCAGAACCTCAGCCAGAAACAGCCCCTGGAAATCCTTTCCCTTTATTACAGAGCATTAAAAGAAAATGAAAACCAACAAGAAGCAGGGATGGTTTTATCAAGCCTCCACAAAAGTTGAACTGCTCCTGGGAGCCTCTTTTTTTTCCTCCCCGTTCTGAGGAATTCAGCAGCGACAGAAAAGATGATTTCTCCTGTGTACACCACCCATAATTCCATCGTCGGATTTGATGTTTCAAAAGGAAGCTTCAATCCCAATGAATAAAAGCACGTGTTTGAAAGAGATTATTCACCTGCCATGTCACCTAGACAGGAGGGAGCTGCCGGCTCACAGCAGGTCTGTGATAGGACAGACTTCACCCCTCCAAATCTAGAGCCAAGCTGAGACATCAACATTGAATTTCCCTCAAGTGCTGATAGAAGTTATCTGCAGCTCTTCCTTCTCTTGTGTCCTCCTCACATGTGGAGCTTTAACCACAGCCTGGGCTGTCCCTTTCTCCCAGGGCTGATATGGTTTTCTTTTTCTGAATGAGCAAAAAGATTTGACTTAAGAGGGAGCTTTCTTTATTTGTTCCAAAGGCAAGGAAGGCTCCATCTCATGGTTATTGGACTCTACTCCCACGTAAATCCAAGGCTGTTTGTTGCCTGCTCAGAGCTTCCCTCACGTTCTCCCTGCTGCTTGACTTTCCCCCAATTACCTGTGCTACAGACCTTGGGAGGAGAGCCGGTGATAACCTTGGAGATAACTCTAGGTTTCCCATCTACTGGGAGGAGAGAAAATAGCTTTAAATAAAAATGTAAATTTAAAGTAGAAGGAGGACAAGAGGTGATAACAACAGCCAGGTCCTGCTGTCAAATAGCTCAGCGTAGCATTTACCCTTCATACAAAGCCATGAAATACTCAAGGGCTTTTTTACCTTGAAAAGAGCCAGCAATGAATCCAGTTCAGCCCTTCTGTTTTGCTGATGCTCTCCGAAATGTGAATGATGGAAACAATTAATTAAAAGCACAGTCCTCCCTTTCCAGTTTCCCTCCAAACAGCCCTAAAGTCACTCTTTCCCCTCTACTTTCCTCCTCTCTGAGCCAGCAGGTCTCTTTTATATTCCTGGGGCTCATAAAAGCATCATCCGTTCTAAAGCATGGAGAAAAGAAAGGAAGAGAGCCGTTCCATCTTCCCAGGAGAGAGCAGCCACCTCCATGCTCCAAAAGATGCTGAGAGACCTCAGCTGCCTCTCATGAAAAATTGAGGCAAATCCCAAAGACTTTTTTAAAAAATTCCCTCAGAACTATTCCTTACAGCACCCATGCTACTGGAAGCCAGGAAAACGAACCTGGTCCATCTTCACACTCTTCCTCAGGGTGCTGTTCCTTTTTTGGATACACATTGAGGTGGACAAGCCCTAAAATTGACCTTGACAGGCAGCACTTAGAGCACCTCTGTGAAGATCAAAGACAACTCTACTTATTTAACCTCTCTCAGTCCTGATGAAAAAAGATCACCTAGAATAGCACAAATTTCAGTGTAGACAATAAAAACTGTTTTACTATAAGTTCATCTTATTTTGCTTTAGGAAAGCATTAAGGAAAAGAGAAAATGGAAGAAGCAGAAAGCAGTGGGAGAAGGAGACAGAGGGGAAAAACTCTAATAAAGAGGAAAGAGAAAAAAATCTACATTTAAAAAAATATAATTAGCAGAAATCTGCCCTGACACAAATTAGTCCTGATCTTTTAGGCATCATCCCAGGGAGGGAAGAAGGGTCAGGGAACCCAATTTCCTGCCCTTCTTCGATGGAGCTTCCCAATGCCAAAGAAGCAAAGTATTCCCATCATCCCAGCCTATATTTAATGTCACAATACACATATTTGCACGGTGGAAGAAAGAAAAATACAGATGGGTCTGGGCCAATCCTACAAGGAATTTGTTGTTCTGCTACCCAGTGGTCCTTTAAGGAAGAAAGAAATGGATCCTTCTGGATCTGAAGTCAACACGAGCAGATGTGTCACAGTACAGCATTCCAGCATTCCAACCCTGGCATTTTTTTCCATGGATGTAATCTGGTATTTTTCACACACAATTTGTGGGACAAATGGACTGCACAGCAGGAATTTTGTCCTATTGCACTGCTGCTTCCAGCCTAGCTCTCACCATGGGTCTGAGCACCTTTCTATGCATAGGGAAATCCTTGTATCCTCCCTTGAGGATTGACATTATATTGCAGCAGTTTTTGAGAGATTTCCATCCCTGCCTGGATAGGCGAGACTCCAGGAGAAGCAGAAGCCAGATCACCAGTAACCCTCAGAACCAGCTTGTTCCTTGTCCACAGAACAATTCCCAAAAAGAGCAAAAACCTTAAATAATCCTTGAGGTCACCTGGCTCAGAAGTTTTATTCAGATCCCCAACAGGTCATCCTGTATCACCTGTTTTCCTACAGCAGCCTAATTGCTTTGCTCTGACTGGGAAGAGGATCTCAGTTTTGCTTCTCCTTGGTATTACTGAAAAAAATAATAATTTGAAAATAATTAAAGCTTTCCATCATTTTCATCCTGAAGTGACTTGCAAAAGTCCCTTGTTCTTAGTGCAAAAGACAACGAATAATTGACGTCTATTCAATTTCCATGGAAATTCCTCCCTCCACCCCCAAGAAGAACCCACCAAAACCCAGCAACAACAAAAATCAAGCAGTGTTAAAAGCAGGATTTCTCAGCAGGAAAAGAAAACTGAGGAATAACATCTGTTAGGAGACCTGTCTCAGCGTTCAGGTGATTTTTAATCCATTCAAACTTTATCCCTTGCTTCCACATTTGCTGTTTTTACCAAACACTTGACCACTTTATAACAACTCCTCCTTCACCAAAACCTCCTTTTCCCTAGCAAAAACTGAGACTTTTCACTTCCAGGCTCTCCCAGGACTTAACTTTATGGATACATCAGATCCATTTGAGCTCGACCAAACCACTTTCAAATTTCAGCAGCAAAGCCTGGCTCCAGATCCCCCCTCTCCTCACAGCCTCTGGTTGTGCACATCCATTATGCACATTTTCATTAGGAGCATTTTGCAAGTGATCTGTTGATTCATTGTATTAGAATTGCAAACAAACGGCATCATTTTCCCTGCACGCTCTTCCCGGAGAATTCAGCACTGATTTCCCAGCATTGTCGGGCTACTTGACTGACACTTCTGCTTGATTTGAACCCTTTGAGATTTCTCGCTGCAGCCACTTCTGCTCATCAGTTCTTCTGCAAGAACTCAAGAGCTTGCAGGAGCTCAGGCACCTGTGTTCGTTGACACAGGCTCCCCATTTCTCTGTTCTGCACATGGTTTATAACATTTTGCCTTGGAATCAGAATGTGGCAGTGAAAAGTGGGGATAGAGGGGGCAAATTCATCTCTACATTTCATGCAATTCCACTGATTTCAATGTTTGCCGTGTGTCAGATTGGCACGTGCATTTTTACCCCACCCAGACCTCCAATGCTCCAGGCTGGCAATGCACGAATTTATCCATCAAGTGTTGGGATTTTTTTCTTTTTCCTGCATTTTTTTTTCTTTTTAACAGACAAATATGAATTTGCCATGGCTGCTGTTAGATATGAAACCACAACAAAAGATCTTTAAATGCTGTCACATTCTTTGCTGGCACAGAGACCCATATTAATGGCTCTCAGACAGCTTTGCAAATATTCCTGGATCCTGATGTGTCAAACTTGCATAGAGGTTTAGGATCTTGCAGAGGAAAATAGAGGGACAGCAGCAGGAAGTGATTTGATCCCAGTTTTGGAAAGCTGGGTCTTTCTGGAAGATCAATGCCAACAGAACACCCCATGTAAAGGTGGCACTTTGACATCTTTCTTCTCATCAGAGAAGAAAACAGGATATAAAAAGTCCATTCAGGATCTGTGCAGCTTCTGGGGAAATCAGCAGGAATTTTTGCACTGATGTCACTGGGAGCTGCATCCTCACGGAAGGTTTTTAGGACATTTCAGCATATTCTGCCTTAAAGCAATGAGGATTGGGCACCTTCAGTAATTAAGCGTCTTCACGCCCCCATGACTCACAGAATCCCAGAATGGTTTGGGTTGGAAGGAACTTCAAAGATCATCTCATTCCAACCCCCTGCCATGGGCAGGGACACCTTCCACTATCCCAGGTTGCTCCAAGCCCCATCCAACCTGGCCTGGGACACTCCCAGGGATGGGGCAGCCCCAGCTTCTCTGGGTCACCTGGTACCAGGGCCTCCCATCCCTCCCAGGGAAGAATTTCTTCCTAACAACTGATCTCAACCTCTCCTCTTAGTTTGAAACTGTTCCTCCTTGCCCTCTCACCCTCTGGCTGTGGATAAAGTCCCTTTCTTCCTTTTTTCTAAGCCCTCTAAGTGCTGCAAGGCCAAAATGAACCCGAACTACAATGTCAGAGATCAACTCTCCCTGCAAATGACCAATTAGGGATGCCAAGATCCAATCTGACTACTAATTTAGGACTTTAAAACAAAGCACCAGAGCATCAAAGCCACCTTCATTCAGTACCAGGGCAGAATCCCCAGCTCATGAGGAAAAAGGCCTTTGGATGTCCAGGGTTCAGGTTGTTAAGCCAGAAGCACAGGGAAAGATCTTTTACCGCAGGAAACAATCAATTCAAGACAAGTGAAATTATCTGACACCTTTAAAACCAAATTGTGCAGAGGCCTGGCTAACACACTGGGTTGATGTTAACTACAAGAAGATAATTGACAAACCTTCCAAACTTTGCTGACTGGATAACTGAGCCCTCACTCAGCTGGATTCAAAGCGATCCCATGCAGAGACCTGAGGGCGTCTCAGTGCAGGAATGAGCTCCTCTCTGCTCCTCTGCCTCCCGCACAGCTCATGGAAAGCCTGGCCCAGTGCCATTAATAATGATATCTCCTGGGTGTGTTTCCCTTCCGACTGGCTGACTGATTTTATTACTGTGGCAGAGAATTGCGAAATATGAAGTGCTCAGTGTAGCAAAATGACATTTGTGTAAGCTATATTGTAAATAGTTACTGACACGCTGACGTCGTTGGTAATATAAGGACGGTAAGAGGCTATTAATTACATTAGTGCTTAATCAGCACTGAGCACTGCTGCTCTCCTCTCCAGTCCAGCTGCCTGGCTGCTGAGGTGTCCTCCAGAGAGGAGGCTGGGGATGCAGGAGAGTGCTGCTGGTGCCAAATGATGGTGCACGGCAGGGCAAAGCTCCGCTCAACATCTGTGCACATCTGGAGCCAAGATGGAATAGCTGCCTTGATGAGCCTTAAATGGATGGGGTGTCTGGAAGATTTCAGTGGTGTCCCAGCCCTGAATTGAATCTATGAACACAAAGGGCTTTCAGCTTTTTCCTGGTTCCTCGGATGAGCATCAAAAATGGTCTTTCTTGCGTTGTTTTTTTTCCTGCCTTCTCTTCTCTGTTTCTTCACATCCTTAGAAAACCCTGCTGCAAATCTGAGAAACAACATTTCGGTGCTGGAATAACTTAAGCTTTTCCTTATGCCCCAAAAATAACATACATCCAGGAGAGAAAAGACCATTTCACCCCTTGGTGGATACAATTCTCATCAATTCTCATATTTATGAGAATGTCTAAACACCTGGGATTTATGAACTCTGGTATCTTCATTGCTTACTTGAGGAAATGGCCTCATGTTGCACAAGGGAAGGTTGAGGTTGGATATTAGGAAAAGATTTTTCATGGAAAGGGTTGTCAAGCCCAGGAACAAGGTGGCCAGGGCAGGGGTGGAGTCCCCATCCCTGGAGGGATTTAAAAGCTGTGTAGATGTGGCACTTGGGGACACTGTTTAGTGTGTTTAGCCTTGGCATGCTGAGGGAATGATTGGACTTGATGATCTTAGGAGTTTTTTTCCAACCTAAATGATTCCGTGATTCTGTTTTATAAAATCTATTCTTTTAAACACTCTGCCAGAGTTCAATACAGGTCAGATCCAGAATCTTTGAGACTCCAAGAAGCCAGAGCACGAGGGCAGAAAAAGACCTGTAAAGTCATCAAGTCTGACCCTCTTTTAGTGCAAGGAGAGGCTCCCTTGGGGAGACCAGGGCAAAGGGACACGGAGAGACAGCTCTTGTACTGGGAAAACTATTAGCCCAATGAGTTGAAAAAGTGACAGACTGATAAGAAGTAGCCTGAGTATGAGGGATAACTTCCTGACAGCAAGAACCACCAGACTGCAGGGGAGAGGCCCAGGGGAAATATCAGGAGGAGCATCATTCGAGCCACTTAGAACAAAACAGACTTGGAAAGAAACCTGCAGTGACCAGGAGACTAAACTAAGCCCAGTATCTTGGCAATAAGTCTTTTGCATAGCTAATAATTCACGAGGAGATAGCTGGAGACACAAACAATGTCCAGAGAGGAATGCAGTTGACTTATTCAACTTCACTGAGCGAGCGAACAACTACTACAGTTCCTCAGTTCATGTGTCCCCTGGGAGCTGGTGCAGCTGAACTTGGCTGAACAGAGAGATTTGTGAAAAAGGCCAGAATGCAAATCCCTCCCCAGCACTGGCCAGCAGCAGCAGCAATGCAAGATTCACCACGACACATGTCCACAGGCAGCAGTGTCACAGCTCTTCAAGGCTGCACGATTTCCAATCTTCAGATGATCCCAGGGAAGGCTTTGAGTATCATCCAGCAGGGATTTGAAATTAAGGACAGGTCTTTTATCAGAAGAAAGCCATGCAGGAAAGCTTCTGCCTGATCCCTCTTCCCACAACTTCCACCTTGGATACTGAGTGACAACACAGCCAAATAACAATCCCAGAATGGTTTGGGTTGGAAGGGACCTTAAAGACCATCCAGTTCCAACCCCTGCCATGGGCAGGGACACCTTCCACCATCCCAGGTTGCTCCAAGCCCTGTCCAACGTGGTCTTGAACACTGCCAGGGATGGGACATCCACAACTTCTCTGAGAAACCTGTTCCAGGGCCTCACCACCCTCTGAATAAGGAATTTCTTCCTAACATCTAATCCAAACCTTCCCTCTGCCAGTATGAAACCATTCCCCTCTGTCCTACCACCATCTGCCCATGGAAAAATACCACTCTCCCCTTCTTTAAAAGTCCTCTTTAAGCACTGAGAGGCCACTGAAGAAGCCATTCCTCATCACAACGATCCCGTGGGAGTTCAGCTACCAAGGGCAACGTGCTCATCAACAGCTACATGAAGGTTGTGCTGGTTCTAAAGATAAACCAAAAATGGTTGGGGATTATCCACTTCCAGGATTGAAATCCTCCTGACTGGGATAGGCGATGCTGGGACATCAGGCCCAGAAAGATTGAGTGCATCCAGCCCTGGAGATCTGAGTGAGGGCTACCTCAGAACGTGCCATAGCCTCTGAATCAAAACTCTCCTTCATTCCCTGGCTCTGCCTCTGACTCACTGTCTGACCTTGAGAAAGTCATTTAATCTCTGTGCCTCAGGATCTGCATAAAAATAATTATTATGGCTGATGTTTTATGGGAAAAGACTACTACCATATAAAACATCATTCCAAAACGCCCTTTTCAAATCCTTCATCAGAAAAAAAAATCTACAGGGGGTCAGAATTTTAGAATCTTATTAAGCCTTTCCCAGCGCCTCAGTGCGTTTGACTAACTCTCAATACACACTATGCTACATTTAAATCAGAATTTGAGACTATGAATTGTTCATAAAACCTTCCATCTTACACCAGTTCTGATGATGAATTGTATCTAATTAGTTATTTTGCCATTTGCAAAGATAGCTGGATAATAAATCACTATTTCTAGCTAGAAAACTTTGACTTAGCATCTCCCCTCCTTTTTAATCAACTTTTGAGCTATTCATTAGGTTTTCATCCAGAAATCCTTTTTCAAACCATTGTCAACCACCAACATTTTTCAGGTTAAAATGAAGCTGGAGATTGTTATTTTAGGGGAAAAAAAATCCCTGATAGCTGTCAGCCAAAACACCATAATACATTCAGCTTAAATCTTATCTTCTGTAAAATAAACATTACTACAATTTTCCACCTCGTTCTGAGCCCTCCAGCCAGGGAGCCAAGGCAGGGGTTTGTTGACAGCAGCGTTGGCCAGAGCAGCTCTTCTCCCTCTGTATCAGGTTATGATCTCTGGGGAAGACGGTCAGAAAAAGTGGGAGTTTCTGAACCTTCTTCATGCCATCATCATTCCTCAGCTGGAATGGTCCTTCCAAGAGGAACGGTCTTCATCATCCCAGTAGAGAGTGCAGAAGAAAATTAATGAAGAGATTGATCTGTTCAGAGGGCTCACTTCTTCCCTCCCATATCATTTCTCCTCCTCTCTTGGCACGAATTAGGAAGCAGATCTTTTATCTGCCACTCATCCCAAGAGCAGAGACAAAAGTCTTCTGAGTGGAGCCACCACAGCTCAATCAGTGTCACAATTACTCCTGTCACTCACAGATTACACGATTCCTTCAGATTAAAGACCTCCTCGGAGCTGAGACTCTAAAACACCTCCACATCACCTGCTCCTCACACAGCAAGAACAAAGGAAAGAGAGGGCTTTGTTCATTCAGTAGCTTTGGAAGCTTCAGTGGTGGCTGTTGCTGTTGTTTAATGGACAAAAGAACTCTTACAGGGCCAAAAAAAAAAAAGGTGTTTGGGGTTTTTTTTTTGGCATGAGTTATACCTCCAGTTATTTCAAATCCAAATACTGAGGTAACAGCTTTCTGATCACAGCTTGGATTTTCTTCACGAAGTTTCCAGCCAGCAGGATATTCCTTCCTGCAGCACTGAGGGGTTCCTGGAACTCTTCCCTTGCCTCCAAACAAGGACCTGTGAGGGACAGCCAACACCCAGGCTTGGGGGATGGACCCTCCCTGTGCCCTATGCTGCAGGGAAGGCCAGGATGACCAATCTAAATAGAAACTCAATTTCAGGAGCAGGATCAAGGGAAGTCTGGATGCACTGACCCTTGCAGTGAGCTCCATAACCTCATGGCAGGAGGATATTCCATCTTCAACTTGGTATCTGCCTAATAAGGCCACAGGGAATGTCAGAGAGAGCACGAAGGAATCCAGCAGTGGTGTCCAGAGAGCACAGCGCATGCTGATGAATCCTAAAGGCCTGATAGGGAGGGAAAGTCATGGCCAGGACCATCCTCAGTGATTACAGGAGGTCCCAGGGCACCCAGCAGGGAGGGAAATCCCACATGGAGGGCAGGAGCTTTGATGGACCATTGAGCTCTGTGTGCTCAGCTGTGTCCCTGTGCTGGTCCTAAGCTTTACCATGATAAAATCACAGAATCATAGAATCATTTAGGTTGGAAAAGTCATTTAAGGTCATCAAGTCCAACCATTAAGATCACAGAGTCACAGGCTGGTTTGGGTTGGAAGGGACCTTAGAGATCACCTATTTCCACCCCCTGCCATGGTCAGGGACACCTTTCACTATCCCAGATGGCTTGGGGCCCAGTCCAGCCTGGCCTTGGACACTTCCTGGGATGGGGCATCCACAGCTTCTCTGGGAAACCCATGCCAGGGCCTCACCACTCTCAATGATTGTTTTTTTCCTGATATCGAATCTAGACCTTCTCTCTTCTCCCAGTTTAAAGCCATTCCCCCTTGTTCTGTCACTCCCTGACAGCAGGCAGAGGCAATGAGATCGCAGCAAGCCTACCCTGTTTTTCCAAGTTCAAAAATGAGCCCTGGATTCATTCATATGCACTTAAATCCTGGCATCTTTCACACGCCTGAAGGTTTTACCATCTTCTGAGATTTCCACTTGAATTACAGCAGCAATGGGAAAAGACTGAATGAGTCACAGCCTGGAACTCTGCCCTCCTGCCACCCCCTTGAATCACACACACAGATAACCTGAGGTTGTGCCTCACGGAGCGTGAGGCAGCCACGATTTGAAACGCGCCCGATGTCCAATCCCAACAACTCAACATTCAGAGCTGCAGGAGGAGAAGTCAGACACGGCTCAGGCACAAATCCAGGCCTGCTTTCTGCTCTCTTGGCCTCAGAGTTCATGTCAAGCTTGCAGGGGAGCAGGACATTGCACATGAGAGAGCTGCCAATGGGTCCTCAACATGAAGGGCACGGTCATGGGGTGGTAAAAGAACACAAGGAGTTTTGGATGGTCCTGAGTCCCACTGAAACATCCCACAGGCTACCTCACATCCCTTCCCTGAACACTATTACTCATCCTCCACAGTCCTTAGGGCATCGACTGTTGAAAAGAAAAGTTCTGATACCAAGCTGGAAGCCTGCAAGGAACATAGAGATTTATCATGGAATCACAGAATGAGTTGGGTTGGAAGGGACCTTCAAGATCATCCACTTCCACCCCCTGCCATGGGCAAGGACACCTTCCACTGTCCCAGGTTGCTCAGAGTCCCATCCCTCCTGGCCTTGGACACTTCCAGGGATGGGGCAGCCACAACTTCAAGGCTTAGGCCTTGAAACTTTACATTTCAATGCATAAACCAATCCTATGGGTCCACCCCTGTATAGACAGGTGAAAGAGAAATATTCCCATAGGTTGGAATATCTCATTCAATCATAAAATCATTACAGTTGGAAAAGATCTCTAAGATCATCCAGTCCAACCATCAAAACCACTACCCATGCTCCTTCCTGACAGCTTTCCTACTCCTTATCCAGAAACCAAGGGCAGAAGTCCCCCAGAGGAGCTGGACTTCACATCCACTCTGATTCTCTCTTCGGTCAGTGGCGCTTTCTGCCCTGTGAAGCACTCAGGTGTCATCTTTGTAATGGGAATTTTGGTCAGGGAGATGGGGAGCGGAGAGAAAGCAAGAAGCTGACACTTCTACATGCACCACATTCTAATTGGGGTCAAGGGATGCAACAGTTGGAGAGCAGCAAGTTATTTTCTGCATCACTGGCCTGTCAAAATTATGTTTTTACTCAGATATAAGGAAGGAAAAGGACAGAGTCTGGGAACAGCTCCCTGTCAAGTCACTTCTAGGAAATGTGGGGCGCCAGCAGCTGCCACCCTGAGCTGGGCACAGCAAGGTGCTCCATCCTCATTATCCTGGAGATGGCATGGAGCTGTATTGGTGATTAGAGAACCTCAACCAGCCACAATTATAGGAAGAAAGGCAATTTGAGGCAAAAATCACCCAGAAATCATTTTCACAGGTAGCTTTGCCCATGAGGTGACACAATCCTCTTGATATTTGGTGGACTTTGACTTACCAGGAGTGTTTACCCAGCTCCCAAGGACATCGGGGTGGAGTAATCACCTTTTTTACATCACCTTTGCACTGTCAGGCAAATTTCCCAAATTCCAAAAAATCCAACCTCACCCAAGAGCAGAAGCAGGGCAGTTCCTTCCCTTCCCAGCTCACTCCAGGAGAAAGATTGCTAGCCACTATAAGTCTGGAAAGCCAAAGATCCATATTTCCAGCTGATCAATGGTATGAGCCCAAATCCTCAGCTGGAAAAGTCTTTTCCTAGTTATAGGACTCTTACAGACTCAATGTGGATGTGGAAGAAGAGAGAGAAGAACTCTTGTGATGATCATCACCAGCTTTGGACAGAGGACAGAAGGTCTGAAGGGCAGGATGCAAATGAGGGCAGAGACAGAAAGTTAAAATCTGTGAGCAGCAGGATATAGTGCTGTGAGAAAAGCAGAAAAAGCATTTTCATCACATACCTGGAGAAGAAAACAAATAAAATTTGGGGCTATTATGAAAGTTAGAAGGGCTGCAGTGGGGGTTCCAGAGACAGATACCTTTGTGCACCCCCAGGAGGGATCCCTGCACTGCACTGCCCCAACAAAATGCTTTAGATTCGACCCAGAAACATCACAAATCATGCCAAAAGCACAGCTCGGTGTTT
Organism: Corvus moneduloides; assembly: GCF_009650955.1. Classification (NCBI taxonomy): domain Eukaryota; kingdom Metazoa; phylum Chordata; class Aves; order Passeriformes; family Corvidae; genus Corvus; species Corvus moneduloides. The sequence continues at coordinate 72,417,180 of NC_045479.1, forward strand.
GGTCAGGCTCTGCTGCTACATCACGACACAAGCCCCCAAGTTTGGTGCCCTCCCCATCCCAGGAGATGCCCAGTCCCCCACCACAGACCAGGAGACGCCCCAAGAACAGCACCCAGCTAGAAACAGCTCCATCCTTAGCACACAGAGATGTTCCCTGTGTACAGCCCTTTACAACCTTCCCTTCCTCATAAATGACTGATGAGGCCCCTTTAATGGAATTAATTCTGAACGCTGATCCCGGGGTGAATTATCAATGGAAAACAGCAGCACAAGCACGGGGAGATCACGCAGCACTGCCTGCTCCCTGGTGTTTCCAAACTGTGGGAAAGGAAGGAGGGAAAGGGCCAGGAGTCAAGGGCTGCCCTGATGGGATCCTCAGGAGCTCCTGCAACACCACCTCTCACCTGCTAGGAGCCCCCAGCACATCCAGGACACGTCCAGGAGGTTCTTTGGATGCAAAAAATTCCCTTCAGACAGTGTGTGAAGGTATTTCTTGAAATAAGACCAGAGGTGTGTGAGACAGGAAGAGGCTGCTGTTGCCCAAAGAAACATCCAACCACCCCAAATCCACCCCATCACCCCAGCCAGGTGAGGAGATAGAAACAAAGAGTCACCGAATGGTTTAGGTTGGGAGGGATAATGAAGGATCAAGCGTGGTTGAGAGTTTCACCACAAAGTTTGAGGGAGGACAAGCTGAACACCTGAACAACACCTGAAAATGGTGTTCAAGCAGCCAGTTCAACCAGCAGCCCCTGAAACATTAGGTCAAGGCTTTTCCTGCCTCAACACAAAGGATATTCCCTGTCTCACATCAACATCCCACCTCGGAGGGCTCAGAGAGGGATCATGTGGCTCGAGCCAAGCAGCCAGCAAAGCTGTTCCCACGTCTGCTCTTCCCAGCAGGTAGGTGTGAGAAGCCCAGCCATGCAGGAGGAGAGCTGCAGGCAGAAATGTGTCAGGCAGTGCTTTATCTCCTCCAGAGCCAGCACAGTTGGTGGAGAGAAGTTGGAAGGGGGGCAAAAAACAACACCGTGGTGGAGATAACTGAGATATGAGCAGTGGTGCAGAAAGCAGGATGGAAGCAGGTGAGAATGATCCGTTCCCCTCCTCCCACAAACATTCTCTCCTGAAAAGATGCTTCATTCCACTGCCACAACCCACAGACATCCCCAGGGCTGTTCACTCAGACAGCAGCTTCAGCAGGACCAGGATTTTACCCATTCAGCTAAAAAAAAACCAAAAAAACCCATGACTGCTTCACACAGCCCAGACACACATCCAAAATAAACTGCTCTGTGTGAAGGTATTGGCACCTCGGCAGCTCAATCCCTCACTCTGAGATGGGCTGTCTGTCCTGCAAATTCAGCATGTCCCACCTGTTGCCTTGGGATTACCTTCCCCCTCCAGTTAATCCTTGGCACAGCCAGCAGCTCATCACCCTCCACAAGCTCTATACCTGGCACTGTTAGTCAAAGGCTGTTCCTGAATTTCCTGAACAGGTTGCCCAGAGAAGCTGTGGCTGCCCCTGGATCCCTGGAAGTGTCCAAGGCCAGGTTGGACAGGGCTTGGAGCACCCTGGGATAGTAGATGGTGTCCCTGCCCATGGCAGGACAGGATGATAACAAGGAATGAGATGATTTTTAAGGTTCCTTCCGACCCCAACCATCCCATAATTCTCTGATACTTTCCTTACACCAAGCAGCCACTCAGCCCCAGCCCTCTGTGGCCCATCAAATTTTCTTCAAAGAAGAGTCTGAACAAATAAGGCCGAAACAACTCTCTCAGTCACAAGGTTTAGTGTAAGATTTGGGCGATACTGAGCCTATCCAAGGCTTGTCTCCTGTCTCCAAAAGCAATCAGAGATGACATTTTTATGGCACAGGGAGCAGGACTGATTTTTCCTCCAGTGCATCCTAAGTGCAGGAAATAAGCTCGGGAAAATCTCAGCAGACACATAACACCCAAACACAACAGCAAGGAGGAAGGGAAGAGGTGATAGAGCTCTACAAATCCAAGCTGAAGGCACTGGTGGAGGTGCAACCAGTGAGTAACTGTGGGGCATGTCTTGTAAAAAGGGTCCTGTAGTTACACACCACTTACTAAGTGTTAATCCCACATCAAAGACACTTCAGTCAACTACCACAGTCTGATCTTTCATTACATAACTGTCGTTAATACAATCAGAAAATTAGTGGCAATGCAGTTTTCCCAGCCCTTGCACTCTTACTGTGCTCAATACCATGGCTTCTGGGGAGTGGATTTATTTACTACAACCAGTTTATGACGTGTTTATTCTCATCTGCGCCGTGACCTTTGTGGTTGGGAAATTAGCAGTTCTTAGAGGCAGCTAAAATAATACAAGATAAAATAAAATAACCACAGCATCATCAAGCTGTAATTATTATTGAAATGCGACCTGAAAGAGATTCCATCTGTGTAAAACCCTCTCTCTTTGGATACACAGATATAGATAATATCTAAAAATAAACAGGGACAGATCTCTCTCTTTCTCTGGAGGTGTAATTATACAGAGACATCATCTATACACAGCCACCCTGGGTGTAAATTCCACCATGCAGATACAGTAGGCGGTGTATCCACGAGAAGAAAGTTATAAACTATATTTAAAACATTATCATTATTCAGAGTATTTGACACCTCGAGCATCAAGAGCTACATTCGCAACAAAATCATGTTCTGTTTGCCAATCACTCGAACACCAGTTTCCTATGAGCTTCCCCTCTCCTCCAAGCAACGGACTCAGCTTTCTGGAAAGTCTAAGAGATATTTCCTGCTTGTCAATTAAAGGCAAAGAAAAGCTGGCTGTACTCAAAATAATAAGCAAAACCAGTGCCAATTCCTCTGAGCAGTGACTGGGTGCTCTGTGCTGACTCAGCTCCCCCAGGACACAGAGCAGAACATAAAGCAGCCATCAGAGAAGCACTTAAAACCCAAAAAACCCCAGCAAAAACTAACCCTGTCCTGCACCACGAAATCAGAGCAGGCAGCAGCAGGAGCACATTTCATATTGTCTGCTAATAAACCCCTCCAACAAATTTGGCTGCTCTCTGTGTGTGAGGTGAGCACGTCTCTATCAAATGTTCCTGGTGGAAGCACTTGCAGAAAAGACTTGCTTGATGCCCAGTTTTTGCTGCTCTTTATGAAAAAACCATGGGAGAGGCAATTTTTAAACATCACTCCAAGGTTGGAGTCACTTCCCATCACAGCAAACAGGAGAGGCTCAGGTTGGACATCAGGAGGAATTTCTTCATGGAAAGGGTTGTCAAACACTGGAATGGGATGCACAAGGAGGTGTTGGAGTCGCCATCCCTGGAGGAGGCACTCAGTGCTCTGCTCTAGTTGGAAAGGTGGTCACAGGTTGGACTTGATGATCCTGGAGGTCTTTTCCAACCCAAAGGATTCCAGGACAATGATTCTATGACACCCGTGGCTTTGGGGCCATGGTTGCACGCCCACTCTGGGGTGGGATTGCTGTTAAAGGGGCAGCTGCAGCCCACAAACACTTTGCACAAAGCAGCTTTTGGGGATCCTGATCTCACCAACTTTGTGCAGACGGATGCAAAACCCTCTCCTTGCTTGGAGTGATCTTCTCTCCCTACACTGAGTAGAAAAGTGCCTTGGCCCAGCCCTAGGATGTCACCTTGCTCCAGCAAGGACAACATCTGTTGGAGGAGGCACCTTCCTGGGTCTCAGTTTAGGTCCAGTTCTTCCCACCTCTCCCACACACCAGCTCCATCTCTGTGGCACCACCAGCAGTGAGGAACCCTTGGGCTGGGCAAGCAGAAGAAGCAGATGAAGGTGAGGATGGAGCCTGCGAGGTTTGCAGTCAGAACCACACAATGGGATGCCGTGGCAGGGACACGGATTTGACCCAAGATGCCCTTTCCAGTCCTACACCTCTATAAAATGGGGCAGAGCTCTGCTCCCTGACCCTTCAACAAGCCCTGATGTAGCAGTGAGGGGTCAGAAAAGTCCTCCTAGTGTGGAGCAGGGCACATATTGGAGAGGACATTGATCTACCTCCTTCCTTGACCTGCTGTGGTTTGAGATGAAGCCAAGGAAGAAACGAGGAGCTAATCCAGCAGCTCTGGGAACAAAGCAGATCGAGAGTTTTGTTTTTCATTACAAAGCCCCAGCTGTGCAGAAATAACTGCAGAGAGGTGACTGGCAATGACCCTCCGGGGATGGTGTGAATGAAATCATGGTGACAAGGGGCTCAAAGACAGAGGGACAATGGGATAAACTGCAAAAGGGATGAAAAATATCCAGCTGATACATCAGATGCTGAGAGCAGAGGAAAGCGTGGCTGTCCATGCTGGCACAGAGACATCCCTGAGACTGAGAACTCTGGGCCTTCAGAAATCAAAAAGCACCAGCACTTGAGTAGAAGGGGAGCTGGGATGTTCCCAAGAAGAGAAAGGTGCTCCTCATTAGGCCGATTCTTCTGCAAAGATGGTTTTAGGAAGAGCAAAGAAGGAAACTTCACCTCAACCTCACAGATTTTGCATCTCCTGGGAAAATCACTTAAGAAATAAAAATAATCACAGGGCCACGGGCATTTGGTGGCAGTGGATGACCACACTGTCCCCTCTGCCCTTTTAAACATTTCTCTCCTGTAGTGGGAAAACCAGAGCCTCCAGGAGGAGCCTCGGGCAATGGGATGCTGTGATGGCAGAGGCATTGAGGAGACACAGAACTCTGCCATGAGCTCTGTGCATTGAGGACGTTTTGTTTGAGGCAAGAAATCTCTAAGACATCGGAATATCAGGATAAGGCACCAAAATTTGCAACCTTGTGTGAAGCCAGCCATAGCTGGGGAAACACAAGACCAGTGAAGACTCACGAAGAAATCTGGGATTAACAAGGGTATAAAATACCACCACAAGGCACTGTGGAGGCTGTTGGAGCACCAAGCCTGCTTTCCCTGCCTGTGCACACCCCGAGCACAGCTTCCCTCCTAACTTATTCATGATGTTCTGGCCGCCTCGCCAAGTTCACCCCAACACAGCTCATGCAAAAAACAAAAGCTCGGAGCATTACAAAGGGCATTTCCCCAGCGGTGGAGGGAGGGGGGAGCTCACAGTGCTTTTCCAGGGAGTGGTGCAGCTCCAGGAGATGCGAGGGGCAGGGAGGGAAGGTTGAGAACTCCGGGCAGCTCGGAGCTGCCTCTTCTGGGAAGTCAGGGCCTCCCACCGGGATGCAGAGTCAGCTCCAAGGAGCAGGGTTTGAAGCAGAGCCACTGCGGGGAGCTGTTTCCAATTGGGACTGAAAAACAGGAAAGGGATCCTATAATCAAGCTGCAGCCCTTCCACCTCTGTTACCCCTCCTCACAGGCACACTCAGGCTGAAAAATAGAAATGTGTTCTCAGCAGCTTCCCTGGCAAAAAAAAGAAGTCCGTTTATTTTTCCATACTGCTTTGGCCACTGTCTCCTGGTTATTGCCAGCACGTGGTCGGGGTTTGCATCCTCCAGAGGAGCCGATATCCATGGAAGAGGGAGGAGGAGGAGTGTGGTCACCTCCTGAACACCACGGGGCTGGTGTTCAGGCTGGAGAGGAAACTGTCTCAGAGACTCGTGCATCCAGGCTTCGCTAATTCCCCACTTTTTTATCCTGTTGTCAATCCTGGGAGATGTCCTCTCATGTCAGCACTGTAAGGAGGAGATCTAACAAATGTGATAATGCCAGATGATGCTGATAAGGGATGGGAAAGCGGCAGGTAGGGCTGCTTGCTTCCCCCCAGGGAGAATAAGTGAGATAAAACCCACAGCTCAGAGCAGCCCCATGAGGATCCTGATTCCATTTAACTGAGATTCTCTCCTCCTACCATTCAGGGATGCTCAACACTGACTTGCAGCACCCCAAAAAGATCTGCTGGACCTTCAAGAGGGCAGCACAGTACCCACCCCAAAGAGGCCCTGCTCCTGCACAGAAACAGTGCTTATTTTTAATATTATTAACAATAAGTGGGTTTGGCTCCAGGCAAACACACGAAGTGTGGAGGTATAAAACCACCCTGAGGAACATCCCTTCTAGTCCTTACTAAGAGCATCCTACAAGATACAATTCAGGTCCCTGCTGCATTTCATTCCCTGCAGGCTCTGCCCTGAGGGGAAGATGAGGACGAGGACAGAGCCCCGTGGCCAAGGGCAGCGATGGGTCAGGGTCAGCACCTCACCCCAGGCTGAAATCCAGCCCTGCTGCACCCTCAGAGGCAGGGAAGGAGAGCAGGTGATGGAAACCCAAGCCGGGCTCCAGCTGCCCAGCTGCTATAAATAACACCCTCCTGGCTCTCAGGGAAAGCCAGTGGAACAAACACAGCATTGCTCTGGAAGCAGGGCACGAGTGCACGGACACACACGTGGGGCAGGGCACATCAAGGCCCCGGCAAATCCACACCCTGTGAAATTCATCCCAGCTCTTGGACAGGCTGATGAGAATAATAATCCTTGGGGTCTGGGGGGTTTTTTTCAGGAATTACTCAGCCCCTGTGAGACTTCACCTGGTGAAATCCACCCAGCTCTGGAGTCCTCTGCATAAGACATGGACCTGTTAGAGAGGGTCCAGAGGAGGCCCCAGAACTGCTCCCAGGGCTGGAGCCCCTCTGCTCTGGAGAGGCTGGGAGAGTGGGGGTGTTCACCTGGAGAAAAGAAGGCTCCAGGGAGAGCTCAGAGCCCCTTGCAGGGCCTAAAGGAAGCTTTTAGAAAAGAGGAAGAGTAACTTTTTATACAGGCAGGTGGTGAGGCCCTGGCACAGGGGGCCCAGAGAAGCTGTGGCTGCCCCTGGAAATGTCCAAGGCCAGGTTGGATGGGGCTTGGACACCCTGGGATAGTGGAAGGTGTCCCTGCCCGTGGCCGGGGATGGAAGTAGATGATCTTTAAGGTCCCTTCCAACCTAAATCATTCTCTGATTCCATAACCTTAACCTGGCTCTATAAATCATTTAACTCCTTTCCATCCCCAGCCAAGGGAATGGACTCCGTATTTCCTGCCTTTGGCAAGTTGCTGAGAAATCCAAGGAGGAAGGTACCCTCAAAACACAAATTGTGTTTATTCCAGGCCACCCTCACATCCACCTGCTCACAGCAGCCATGGAAAACACTGACCAAGCTACAAATCAGGGAAGGGAGAGTGTGAATTTTGCAGCTTCCAAGTTCTCATGTGCCTCCTGCCCGGCATATCCTGAACATGCCAGCAAGGTTCAGCATTGCTCCCATTTGAAGTAAAGTCTCCCCACGTAATTTAAAAATACCCCACTCTCATGCCAACAATAGCTTTCAGCCATGCCACGCTGGCTCTGTATTTATAGCCACAATTTCTTCATGCCACACACCCCTGCATTGCCCATCCAATCCCATAAAAAGGGATTTTGTTGTTTTAACCAGCAGTGGTGACCTCCCTCGTTTCTGCCCAGGAGCAGTTCCAGCCCCACAACCACACATCCACACCAGCACAGGATTTCTCCCCCCTTTCTCCTCAGCAGCAATGACAAGGCAAAGTCTCCCAAGGGTAAACACAAAGCTACAACCACTTCCATTTGAGCCATAATTGAAAATCAATAGGATTGGTAGTTGGAATGCTCATGTGCTTAAAGCAGAGGTCTGGGAGTCAGGAGCAGGAGTGATTTCTTTCTCCTGGCCATGACCATAAGGAGAGATTTTTTTAAAGTTCTCTCAGCTTGTGATCTGTCACCAATAAATGGAGGTAATCCAGTGTTGGGTTGGAATGCACCAGAGCTTCAAAGTGCTGAGGCAGAGAGGTTGCTGGGACACGCTCACAGAGAATGAGTTATTTTTAAATATATTGAAGCGAGAGGCAGCAAAGGATGCCGAGCCTCCCTCTTTTCATTTTTTTAGGACCCATCAAAGAAAACTCTGCATCAGCAATCCTGCTCCACCTGTACTGATGCCAAGGAGCAGCAGTGCCAGGACACCCCAAACTGAGATCAGCAATCTCGGTGCTGCCTTAGGTGGAATCAGAGATAAAACAAGGATCATCCTGTCCAGTGCCTGGCCCCAAAAAGGACCACACAAGAAATCCCAGCCTGCGCTTCCCTGAGAGCATTGCCCAAAGATTCCTGGAGTTCTGGCAGCCTGAGGGCTGTGACCATTCCCTGAGGAGCCTGTTCAGTCCCCAAACACCCTCTAAGGGAGGAACTTTTCCTGATATCCAGCCCAAACCTCTCCTGTCACAGAGGGAGCCTGTCCTTGCTGTCAAAATAATGGACCTTGCTGCATTCCCTGACCTCTGCCACCTGGAGCACCAGGAATGGCACTTCCTCTTTATGGATATTGCCAGCAGGCTCTGGAAAGAAGGGATTCATTTTCACTAACAGGGTGAAAGACCATCGTGGAGGTGAAGGGGAAGAAGGTGCAATTACTGATTTACCCCAAGTCAGGATCTGTGACTAGAGGAGAGAATAAAGGTGCCACCAGATACATCTTTCAATCAATCAATCAATCAAAAAATCAACCAATTTCCCTCCTATTTCTCTCTCTCCTCAGCTGCAGAGAATTCCACCACTACTCCACATCACCCATCAACAAGAACAAGGTTTTAACCAAACCAGCGCTCCGGTGTGAGCAGAGCTATCCCAGATTAGGAGGATTTACTGCAACATGACATGTTGTCCCTATAAAAACCCTTTAATAAAACAGCAGGAAGAACATCTCATTCTTTCTTACAGTCCAAGCAGCACAAACTTCCTGTGGCACTCAAGGGTTGTGCCGTGCTGCCTGAGCTGCTTCACATCTGTCCTTCAGCTCCAAAGCAGCTGCCCAGCTCCTACCCAGGCCCAAACTTCTGCCAGCCCGAATCAGTAACACAAACCCTGTGCTCCCAGGCACGGGCAGCCTGGGTGGAAACCCTCCTTTTTCCCAGCACGGCTCAGAGGTGTCATTAAGAATCCAATCAATGTGACGTCATGGATGTAATTGAATTATGTGTATGCTCAGCAGACCCTTTCCACTTGGTATCCCCATTGGCTAATGTTGAATTATGATGGATCATACACAGGGATATATGAAACATGCATGAATAACCCAAGCATGCATTTTTAATGATACAATCCTGATAACTTCCCCCTCCTAACAAAATCAAAATGAATTAAACACAAGTAGCTGTCAGTGGCATTGCAGAAAAAAAAAACTCCTCATCATTTAAATGGCAACACGAAATGTTCCCTGAATTGCAGGGTGACTGGGACCATTTGTTGTAATGATACCAATTAACATATCTCTCCATTTAAAGTTTCCAGGGCACGAAGAAAGAGGAGCTTGGGTGATATTCAGAAATAAGAAAGAAAGGTGAGGATAACGGATGGCTGGGAGTGAATAGGGCTGAAATGAATGGGGTAATTCAGATGAATTGTCTGACAATGGCTGGATAATCCCCCAGAAGAGCACATCCCCAGCTACAGGGCAGGGCTCACAGGCTTGTGACATTCATTAAAATAAAATAAGGGTGAAACCTGCAAACCCAACAGTCAGAAATGATCCGAGTCAGGCAGAGGCCACTGGACTCGGGGGGGTCTGGCTTGAGACTCTGCAATGGTCGAGTTAATGGGAACGTCCCAGAGGGTGGTTTGGGGCACGGGGGATTTCTTGAGGTCACTTCCATACCTGTATTCCCTGATTTAACTGATCACGATCAAAGGAGAGGGAAGCACTTGCAGGAATGCTCTGGTGTCTTGGATTTGAACTCTGAATTATGACTGAGCTCTTCCAGCTCCAGTCAAGAGTCATCTTCCCCCTCCCTGGAAGTGCCCAAGGCCAGCTTGGATGAGGCTTGGAGCACCTGGGACAGTGGAAGTTGTCCCTGCCCATGGTATCGGGTGGAACTGGATGATTTTAACATCCCTCCCAACTCAAACCGCTCCATAATTCCATGGTGAGGAGGTCTGTGTGTCTCCATCCATCAGAGCTATCCCGAAAATCTTCTTTTATCTTCTGTCACATCAATCTATCAATATCAATTACCAAACAAGCTCTCAGAAGCACTCAGCCCAGGGTTATAACTCCAACTACCTGGGCTAACACCCTTCTGTTTTCTAAATCCCTGAAAAAAATGAAAAAAAAAATCTGCCAAAAAAAAAAAAAAATCCAATTTTTAAAGGTAAGTCTTTGGAGACTTCTGGACTTCTAAAGATTTTGAGTCATAAAGAAGAAAAATTTGTTCACACTCTGCAGATCAGGAGTTTCTGCGCGTTCAGTGCAAAAATCAGACATTTCTGCCTCATTGCAGATTTAGGATAAAGCACAGTGTCACAGACCTTGTTCCTAATTGCAGATGGGCTGGACACAGTGGCAGAGGATGGAGCCACCAGAGCTCCCAGGATATGTCTCATAACAAGCTCATTAGCTCCAACATCAGACCCCCTGCTCCTCAAAAACTGACCCAGGGCCCTCTCAGGATTTGTGCTGGAGCAGCAAATCTCTTGGAAACCTGTGGAGGGGAAGTCAATACACTTCAAAACAGATGAGTGAAGGGCCATCCTTTGCAATTAATAGTGAGCTGAATGAATAGATGAGAGATTGTTTATCTCCTCTGAGTGCGTGGCTGCCATGCCTTACTTGCCTTTTTACAAGAATTTGGCACATCAAGCACCACCAGCACATTCTGAAAATCTTGGGACCAAGGGTGAAACAAAATTCAGGGTGGAAACAGGGTCAGGGAAGATCCCCTCTTTCCCAAGTGCAGCAGAATAACTCGTTAAGGACAACTTCTGTGATTAAGGGAATAATTTTGCTGTCAGCCCAGGGACCCTGAGGTTTATTCCTGTTATGTAACTTGTGCAAGTCCAGACTTTCTGCTGTGATGGAGTCACCCCCTCCAGCATATCAAGAAGAGAATTTCGTGACTCTCCCCTTAAGGATTTGAGTTCTTTGTATAGAAAATAGGTAGATGTCTCCAAGGGTGGCATAAATGATGCTTTGAGCTCCACTGACTGACACGAGGACATCCTGGCTAGGAGGTGATGTGAACCACTCTCAAAATTAAATATCTGCCTCTTTCCCAGGTAAATCCACTTTAGCTCAGAGCCTGAATGGTTTTGCTCTCTCTGCAACTCTGAGACAGTCCCACTTCCACACCTGTCAGCAGAGCTGGGACGATAAATATATTTATTGATTTGATTTGCTGCAGCCAAATCCTACAGCTGGGGAATCCAAGTGGCACGTTTAGCAGCATCCCCAACACCCAGCAGAGACAACCATGGTTTGGTTGGAGCCCCAAAACTTCACTTTCCTTCAAAAAAACTGCAGAGGTTGGGTTTTTTTAGGGAACTGGTATCAATCAGGAGAGGAGGCCTGGGAGAAGACACCTTGATTTCTAAGGATTGACACCTCCTAAAATATCAGCATTTGTGATGCAGCAAGAGCTCAGCGCCCAAAGTCAAATCCCAATTTTCCTGACCATGGCTTTGAGTTTGTGAGAGAGTGGAAGCACCATCCCTTGAAGGGCTCATTGGTGGCCAGAGCTGGGAACTGTTCTTCACAGACAAACCATCCCTTAAGAGAGCATTACTGACTTACACTGAAAAACTCCAAGTGAGGTGGGTTTTTCCCCTTTCCTTTTTACACCAACTTCTCTGTTGCATGTAAATGTTAAATCATAATTTAGAGACAGGGTTTTTTTTCATTTTAAAAAGTGGCAGTTCCTCTTTTTGTGAAGGAAAACCTGAAAGAAAAGATGCTTCAGCTTCGTTAAGTTCCAAAACTAAAATCCCTTTGTGAAAAGCTGCTCAAAGATGGCACATCACTGGGAGATACTTAAATGCAGACAGCAGGTTTTTAACTGTTCCAGGGAAACCCTCCTGTTGAGCAGAACGAGGGCCACGGGGTTAAAACACAGCCATCATAACCTTTATTGCTTCATTTTTGTGAAGCCATTAACCACAGGAGGACCCCAGATGTGCCACAGCTCTGGCAGCTGGAGTGAAATTCAATCCCCACATCAGAACCTAATTTATGACCAACCTGTTGGAAGGGGGCAGGGAAATCAGGGACACACAGGGGGCTGGGGAAAGCCGTGTGTTGACAGAGCTCAGCCCAAGCCCTTGCACAAACACACGTGGGAGAAGCCCCCACTCCCATCAGGGAATTTTTGCACGTGGAAATTCTTGTGTCTGAAAGCAGCTGAACCCCAACACCCTCCAGCTTTGACCTCCGGGTTCAGCTGCCTGGGAAGCACCAAGATGAAATCAAAGGGTTGCTGCGCTGAGGGCAAGTGACAGCCCATTCCCTGAAGAACTCAGGGAAGAGCAGGGCAGGGATGGCAAGAGGGGAGTGATTTGCCTGAGGTCGTGCTGCAATCAGCAACAGAGCCAGGAACAGATCAAGGGTTCCTGCTCTGCCATGATGTCACACCGAGTTTTTTCTGACCACCCCTCGTGCTCTCCACATCACCCCCAGCCCAAGCTGGCCTTTCCCACCCACACCTGCTCTGCTCCATTCGGCTCCTTCCACAGAACTTGCTCCTCTCCACACTTTCTGCTTTCAGGGTCTGCCTGCTCCAGTTACTTGTGCCCTTTTGAGTGCAAGTTCCTGGGTGTCAGGGCCTCCTGCTACTGGAACCGTGCACCTGAGTACTGCTGAAAGCATCTTGATTTCATCTTTGCATGCCTAAATACTTCCTCGCTTCTTTAATCCACCTCAACCTGCCAACTTGAGTCTCCAAATCACACGGAGGTACATTGGGCATTCCAAAATATCCTCGAGTGTGCCATGTCACCCAAAGCATCCTGTGGTGCTGGTGCAGCAAAGCTCACCTGACTGTGACTGTCAGATGTGTGATCTCAAGGAGATCCCAGCCTCCTCAGCCACTCCTAAGTCCCTGAATTTTCTGGCAGTGCCCCTGGTCACTGCAGATGCCGTAAATTCTCCAGGCTTTCTTTCCCTTTTAAGCGAGACTAAAGGTTTTTCCCTCAGCTTTTAGCAGCTTAGGGAAGAGTTTGTAACGCCATCAAAAAGAATCCCTGGGTGTGCTGCTGTGCTAGGGCTGCTCCAGCCCCTTTTTCCCCCTAAACCACCTGAGTTTCAGCCCACTGTCCCCACTTTTAAGCCACCTCCTCTATATTCTTTGCCAGCTCTAGGTGCCTGGCCCTGGCATTCACAGAAGAGTTCAGACAATTCACCTGCAGTAGAACAAAGAAAATACCAAGACCAAAAGAAATGGCCCCACCTGAGCAGGTTAATCAAATTTCCAGCAGGAAAATCCTGCATAAAATAACCCTGCACTGAACTTTTCTGTTATCCTAATGTTGGAGCACCTCACAACCATAAGCTGTTGATGAGACCCTTATGAAAGCAGAGAAACACCATTACTGTCACAGGCAGGGAACAGAGAAATAAGGGATGTTCACATCTGAACAAGTTGCCCTCAGCTCCCCCTTAGCTCTAATGGAGAGAAAAGAACATTTTTGGACAGAACTCACCTGCCCTGGTTTAGGGCAGTTTTATTCTCTTGCAGAAAGAGATGATGTGTGTCCTGAAAGGTCTGATTTCTCTCCCTGGATAGGGGAGGAAGTTGACAGAACCGCCTGGGTATGGAAATATCCCACATAATGAGATGAATCCCTCCTCTCCAAAAGTTAGCTCTGTAAAAGTCAGTAGCAAAGCAGGAACTGAGTTCAGGATTCTTATATTTTAGTCTGATCAAACTGTAAATGGACATCAAAGGTGAACAAAGCCAAAGGGTCACACCAGGAGTAACAAAACTGTGGGGGCTTGAAGGAAGCTCCTTATGGGTAAGGAACACAGAGGGTGGAGGAGGGAAAACCGGAATATCCTAAAAATCAAGTTTAAAGGACATTCAGACAAGGTGATTAAGGGAAGAAAGGAGACAGAACAGCAGAGATGGGGGTCACACTGCTCAGAAAATGCTGCAGGTGTGAGGACAATCCAGAAGGAACCCACACTGACTGTCCCTGGGAATATATATGGAAAAAAACCTTGCTAAGACACCATCCCCAGTCCAGATATTGTAAAGGAGGAACTCAGTCCTTTCCCGAATATCATCTTCCCACCCCTCTCTTCATTTTAATAACTGCAGGATAAATAGGGAAAGCAGACAGTCAAGTCTGAGATCATCCAGAGATCACACAGGGAATGTAACTGGGAGCAGATCCCACCACAGCCTGAAACCCTGAGAGTGAACTTTCTGGGAGTCTGACTCCAATTCCAAATTTTGCAGCTTATTTTTTATTTAAAAAATAAAAATACAGAAGCAGATGTGGGAACCAGGTGACAAGGCTGACCTGTGCATCTTGGAGGGAGAAACTGCAAGGTGGCCACCAGCACCTTTCCATGAGGAGAGTGAAAGCACAAAAAGCAAGAGCTCAGTCTCTGCAAGCAAATAAAGAGCTGTTAATGAAATCACCTGCCACAGAGAATTGACAAAACATAGAAAAGAAGTCACTTCAGAGCCTGCCAGGGCAGCCCTGGCACGGCCAAGGGGCCTGCTGGCTGGGGTATATTTAGTGCCAGTGATATCATCTTTCCCAGCAGCGAGGAGAAGGACAGCACTTCCATGGCAATGTCAGGGAGAGCTTGGAGAGGGAAGAGCTCGAGATTTCCTTAACAGGGAAGGAAGCGGCACAGAGGCTACACTGCAGAGCAGGCAGCAGTCAGGGGCTGCAAAATGAGTAAGGCAAAAACCCCAGGAGGAAAAAAAACCCCACAGAATATCAATGTTGGTGTATTAAACAATGTCAGAATCAGTGTAATGTGTTTGGGGTTCTTCAGCTCCTGTTGCCACATCCCAGCCTGGGACTACTCGGAGCTTTTGAGGAGGGGTAGAGCTCAGATTCCCCTTGCCAGGTTCAAGCTAAAGATTAATCTTTTTTCAACAGAAGGGCATAAAACCCCTTGGTGAACAGCCCTGCACCTGCACTTCCACCCATTGTGCTGACAATTTGTTAATGCAGAACGTTGGAATATTAATTACAGCAGATCTTTCAATTGCCTGCCCTCCATCTCTGCTTCACAGCACTGCCAGTCCCCTAAGAAGAACCAGATTCCTCTAAAAACTGAGAGGTTGGCTTAAAAATCATGAATTAACAATCAATGCTCAGTTTTAGCTTACTATTACAGTTACTATCAGTGCCAGGATGCGTTTGGGACTATATTTCTATTTACCTGCACCACCTCAGCCCAAGCAGCCCCCTCCCCTCAAAGTAAGAATATCCCTGTCATGTGCCCCAAAGCCAAAGCCACATTTTACATCTCTAAATGAACAGATGTAATACACCAGGGCAGTCCTGCACTGCTCACCACCTTAAAATATATTCTTTTTCCTGCTATATTATGAAAATTTATTTCACTACTGGGGCTCCCAGGTGAGTTCAATTCTCCAGCTTCCAAGCAGATAAAAATGCTAACCTGGCAGAAGAAGTTTAACAAAGAGACTAAAGGCAGCAGTCTCACAAGATCTCCCACCTCTCCACATATTGCAGGCTAGAGGACAGACATGCAAGGAAAACAGACATACAAATTTAGAAACCTTTTTTGTTCTCTCTCCATGAATAGAAAAATTAGTTAAAAATTCAGAATTTAGGTAGGATTTGGGGAATTAATTTACATCACAGGGGGAGAAGGGGCTTGAAAGCATCAAAAGATTTTGACTTTTCCATATCATGGTAGAAATATCTGTAAGAAGAGAACTAATTAAACACAAAAAACTAAAAAAGAAAGGAGGGAAAGGGAGGGGAGGAAGTCAAGTAACCATAAGTGGTTGTTTCATAGACCATACAACTTTCACAGCTTGTTTGCTGTATTGAAAAAGAGAGGAAGAAGAAGCAATCAGTTTTGATTTGGCACAGAGCTGGGTTGGGTTTATTTATTTCTTGTAAAATTTTCCTCCATTCTGTAAGACAACAATAAAATTAGTTATTCTCATTTTAAGAGACACTCCAGCCTAACAGGATGCCGGGGTCCCATCACTCACCAGCACGCAGGTGTTGTCTGAAGGGCAGGAGAACTGTCCTTATCACTCAGGTTCTCTCTATCCTCAACATCTTCCCTTGGACCCCAAGGAGATCAATCGACAGTGCACGAAACCCAAGAGAAGCCCACAGAAACTCATAAGCAGTGGGGGAAAAAGATCGAAGTGCCTGTGGTGTGTGAAACCACATCCACCCCATCAGATATCACAAGCCATAAACTCCCCTGATAACCCAGCCCTTATCAACCACATGATAAATACAGGAAGATATGCACAGTGCCAGTCGTGGTGTTTAATTAGATTTCATCAGGAGGGGTCCTGAAAAATTCATATGATGAGGTCTCTGCCAGTCTCAGCAATAACCTTTTTCCCTGACATCACTGGAATTTATTGCCAGCTTCCGTTAAATTAAAAAAAAAAAAAAACTTACAAGAAGTCAAAAGGATGACTCCAGAGCTCAGCCATGAGGATCTCAGCAGGGTGGGATGCCAGCACATCTGGCAGGAGAAGCAGTGGTTTGCACTGCCAGGATGCCACAGACTCAGTGCTCCAGGGTCCTTGCCCAACACACCACACCAGCTGGAAAAACAACCCTCAGCAGAGCTTCCCAAACCCACCAAAATCCCCCAGGAGTTGCTGGTTTTTATCCAAAGTGACCCAGCCCTGTGAATCAGCAGCAGAACATGTTCAGCACGACAGAGTGCAGCCAGAGCTGAAACCCACAGAGGACTTGCTCCCAACTTTCCTCTACAGACTTTGCTGCTCTGGGCACCCCCTGGGGTCCCAAACCATCTCTCTTTACAGCCTTGGAGTGTTTCACTGGATTCTAACACACACTTCCAGGCTCACTGCTCCGAGGGGGATCCCAGCTTGGTGCCGATGGGATGCACAAGAACAGCTCTTAGGGGTGATGTTCCATGGGATTAAGGGATATCTCCATAAACACAGTCCTGCCATCTCTAGTCAAGTATGGACACCAACCCAGCCGGCAAACCTAGTTTTTTCTGGGTCCTGCACTGAAATATCACTCCAACTTTATAATTCAATGCTCTTTTAGTTTGGAGAATGAAAAGACCATCCTTGGTGTCGTAGTGACATTTGGCCAGGATGAAGAAATCCAAGCAATGAGAGTGAAATAATGACAAAAACATCAACATCAACCTAGATTTGACACCACCAGTTACAGTCAAGTCTGTAGGTTTAGCTGCTGCTATCACAGCCAGGAAGATGCTTTTTGGTCACCCTGCACACAGCAAATCTCATCTTTGATTAACTGCCCTGGTTTAGTCTTCAGTTCATATTTCTGCACCCCTGACCCAGCAATCAAAGCTTTTCTAATTCCAGACGGGGCCAGGAGCCTGCAGCTCTTCCATATGGTTTCATTTAGGGGAGGTGAGAGGCCACTGACAGGGTTTTGGAGGTTAAAGAAAAAAAAACCAAAGCAAAACAAAAAGACAAGTGTCAGAACAAGCAGGAACAGATCCCCAAATCCCACACAGCACCACACGTCTTCACTCCCACAGACACCGGATAGGCTGGGGCCTACAGAAACCAGCACAACTCCTCACACACAAGTCCAACAACCAGCAATCCATCAAAGCTTGAGAGCTCTCCAGCCAGGCTGCCTCCTCAGAATGGGACAGAACGAAGCCAAAGAGTCATTAAACCAAAATGAAAGAAGCACGAGGGGGGGAAGGGCTCAAGGTGGAAAGGAGCAAGGGGGATTTTATTTCTGCTTTTATTTCTCGAGCCCCACCAGCAGCATTCACAACTTCTGGAGGTGCTGGTGGCATTGGAGTTCCCTCACAGGGGTTCACAACCCCTGCACTGAGCAGAGGCTCTGCCACACACCAGGATGTTGGGTGTGTTCAGGAGAGACGTGGAAAGAGACCTTCCAACCATCCCCAGCCCAAAGCTGCTTATCCCAACAAAGGGAGACACATTCCTTTTTGCCTTTCAATTATAAGCTGGCTTGTAAATCAAACCTCTGGTTCCTACACTTCTTTGTCATTTGAGGGAAAGGCTCTTTTTCCAAGGATTCCTCCTGCAAGCTGCGGTCCCTTCTCCAGCTCCAGCGACACAACTAATTACACCACTTTTGTTTGCTATGAACTCACCCTGCCTTTGCCAGGCCAGGCATTGGACTCTGATTGCCTCCACAAATGCCTAATTATGGGTCACAAACCAAACAAATCCTCCCCCAGCTTAAACATCAGCTGTGGGGAGGAGAAAATTACTGTAAAATAAGCATTCCCCTCTATTTCCTCAGGGGTATCCCACAGCTGGTTTCAAATTAGAGGGTTCCTAGAGGTGGGCTGGGGGAGCTGCTTAAGTCAAATTGTTGTCTCAGTGCAATAGAGAACAAAACCTGCAAGACACATGTTTATTTAAGCAATATTTTGCACTCATACATGTATTTGCACAAAGTTCATTTCAAAACTATGTATCTGTGGCTGTTCTGTTTTCATCCCCTCCAACCCTACTCTGTTGTCTCTGCACAGCAGTGATTTCCAGCACCTGGGAAACAAGCTAAAGCTGTCACTCCAGACTACAGCAAATACCTGCAGAAACGGCCCAGCTGAGACTCAACAAAGCCAGTGTCAACTTAAGGAGTGAACAGTGGGGACAAGAAACTTCTGTGCAAAACATTCCCCATGGGCACAATGGGATCCTGCAAAAGAGCTTCAGAGAATCACAGAATATCCTGAGCTGGAAGGACTCCACAAGGATCATCCAGTCCAACTCCTGGCCCTGATCAGGACATCCTAAAATCCCACCTTGTGCATCCCTGAGAGCATTGTCCAAATGCTCCTGGAGCTCTGGCAGCCTTGAGAATGTGACCATTCCCTGGAGAGCCTGGTCAGTGCCCCACCACCCTCTTGGGGCAAGAACCTTTGCCTAATCTCCAACCTAAATCTCCCCTGACACAGCTCCAGATGTTCCTTTGGCTCCTGTCCCTGGTCACAGAGAGAGGAGATCAGTCTGCCCCTCAGGAGGAAGCTGCAGACTGTGATGAGGTCTCCCTCAGGCTCCTCTTCTCCAGGCTGAACAAACCAAATTACCTCAGCTGTTCCTCAAATGGCTTTTCCCCGTCTTCATTGCCCTCCTTCAGACACTCTGGTGGCTTTATAGTTATCTTTCTTCTACTGTGATGCCCAAAATTGCACACAGGACTCAGGGTGAGAGCAGAGCAGGACAATCCCCTCTCTCAACCACCCAGCAAAGCTGTGCCTGATGCCCTCCAGGACATGGTTTGCCCATATTCCACTTGCCATTGACCAGGAAGAGCAGGAAACTGAACCTGGATCTCACTGCCGTGGTTCACATCCCCAACAGTGCCCAGTTCCATTCCTCTGCCCATCCCTTCCTAAGGGCAAGAGATGTCAAATTGAGATATCTCCATTCCCCCCCATCAGCAGCGGAGGCAGAGATCAGTCATCTGGCCAAAGGGAGAGGGAGGAGGTGATTTTGGGCACAGATACAGCAGCAGGATGGTGAAGGGGTAGAGTAGAGGATGGTGAAAGGAAGAGATGGATGCACAGTGCCTTATCAGGGTCTTGCTGTTCTTTCAACTGGCTCCCTGATAACATATGGAGCTTAATCAAATATGCAAATGATGTCCTATGTAGAGACAAGGGAAATGGAGAAATAAACCCAGAGACCATGCATGAAAACAAGCCGATAACATGAGGGAGTGGGGAGAAGGTTTTCTCTTTTTGATAAAATTATTTCAAAAGATTAAATTAAAGCAAAACTAATTAGGAAAACCACACTTAAGCCGGCTTCCCCTAAGAAGGGTCAGCAGGCAAGAGGCATTCAAATCAAAGGCAGATGCAAGAGGCACTTCAAGGCCTCCCTGAAAAGTGATTATCCCAGTCAAAAAGGAAGGGGATAGAGAGGAGGAAGGCATCACAAGAGCCTTTTTGGCTGGGCATCCATCCGGGCATTCAATGGAGTGTATGGGGAGCTAAACAGCTTCTCTTTGTCACCCCGGAGAGCAAAAGGAGCAGGTGAAGACCAAAGCTGATGACCTGGTGTTCCAACCACAGCATTTCTCTGAGAACAAAGGAGCAAATGGACCAGAGGAACATGGGACTAGATTTACCTTTCCTTTTATCCCACCCCTGCGTGATTTCCATCAGCAGCACGGCCGTGCCAGGCTCTGCAGCCTGAACACCCCACAGAGCTGCTGACACCATGCAGAAAATCACCTGCCACCACCACAGGGCAGGTGACAACCAGCAGCACAGCAAGCTGTCCCCCTGGGAGGCTGCAGGACCCGTGGATTCCAGCAAGGAACAGGCAGCAGGACATTGTTACCTGTCTCCTCGTGTCTGGTTTTGTCACTAACATCCCCCTGCCATGCACAATGAACATCCTCAGCCCTCTGTGGGGAAATCCAGCTCTGCAAAGCTGTCAAATGCAGGCTGCATTTAAAGGAAGGGTTTGAAGAGATGAAGGTACAACCTGCTGCCTTCCCTGCTGCAGTGGGCTCACTGGAGCCGGCTCTTTCTCCTGGAGCTGGGAGTAGAAACACACAGCGCAGCACTGCTGGCATAGAATTTGGAGGGATTAGACAGTTATTTGCAACTCTCACTGCATGATCACAAGATTCTATCTCTGACAAGACTCTGAGTCACAGCTAAACCAGAATAACCCAAAAAAAAAAAAAAAAAAAAAAAGAGCAGCACTCGACACATGTGGGAAAGGCACCCAGCAAAAACACAGCTCAGCCAAACCCCGCACACCAGCACGGAGATTGCTGAGTAGTCAGAAAGCAGAGAGGGGTACTTGAAGGAGAGACATGGGAAATTAATCACTCACTGCCAAAAAGCAGGCTCCAGTTCTTCCCAGGAACAGCAGCCTTCATGTCAGGAGGAGGGGAAAAAAAAAAAAAAGAAAAAAAAAAGAAAAAAAAAAGAAAAAGGAGTTTTCCTACTGCAGTTAGGCACTGCAACAAGCTGCGGTGTGAGACATGGACAAACTGTAGCTGGAAGTCCCAGAGCAATGGAAATGAGGGAAACGAGGGATGTGAGAGGCAAAGCAGCCACCTGCAGAGATGGAACCCTTAGTGGGTGTTTCAAACAAATGTTGGCCGCACCAGTTGAGCAGCAGAGCCTGGACAGAGCCCCTCTGATGTGGGTTAGGGCAGGGGATGGATTACAGGGTAACCCAGGCTGGAAGGGACCTCACAGGGTCTCTAATCAAACCTTCTGTTCAAAGCACGATCTGCTGCAATATCAGACTGGGTTGTTCTGCCCCTTCTGGCCTTGAAAATCTCCAAGAACGGGAAGAACTGCTTCTTCAAGGTCTTCATGGACAAAAAGCTTTTCCTTATATCCAGTTGGAATTTCCTCATGCCAATTTGTGCCTGCTGTCCCACATCCTTTCCTCACTCACCAACAAGAAGAACCTGTCTCCAACTCCTCAACCTCCTTGTGGGCATGGGACTGCTGTTACCTGGTCCCTCCCACATTTTCTCATCTCCAGCCTGAATAAGCTCAGTTCTCTCGTCCCCTCCTCTCAGGGCAGGTTCTCCAGCTCCTGGCCAAACTCTTCACCCTTTCCTGAACTTGTTCTGGTTGATCAACAAATTTTTTTTGCTCTGAGTAGCCTAAAACTGGGTGCAGTATCTGGATATGGCCTGGCCATTGAGCCCAAGATGATCACCTTCCCTCCACCTACTGGCAGTGCCCCTATTTGCATATCCCACATCTTTGACTTCACCCACAGGAACAGAATCCATTCACTTTTAGGTCATTTTAGGACTTCATGATCACCAGCCAACAATTTTTACATGACCCAGGAAAAATTGTGCCACTGCCCAGTGTCCACATATTCCCATCACCCCTTTCACCCACCACAAGCACCAAGTGCTGAGTCCACCACAGCTACCAAAACCACAGCTTTGAGTGCTTTAGCCAGAAAAATTAACTGATTTCTAGGCATCCAAGCTGGCAACAACCTCTCAAAGAGGGGCTGCGCATCAAGGTAGGACACAGACAACTGCAGACATCAAATTCTGACAGGAACCAGCATCGCTCCATCACAAGTCAGCAAAGCAGCCGGACTGCTGCTGGCTCAGGAAGCTGTGAGGAGAGGCCAGGGTGAACCAGCCCCTCTTGCAGAAGCCATCTTCCCAGCAGGAGCCAGAGCCTCTCCAG
This sequence comes from Corvus moneduloides, assembly GCF_009650955.1. Classification (NCBI taxonomy): domain Eukaryota; kingdom Metazoa; phylum Chordata; class Aves; order Passeriformes; family Corvidae; genus Corvus; species Corvus moneduloides. The sequence continues at coordinate 72,439,301 of NC_045479.1, forward strand.
CATGTTTTCAGAGCAGTCAAGTCCACTTGCCAAACAGTGGGGGGAAAAATTAAAATTCAAAAGATCCCCGAGTGTTTCAAGGCAGCAGAGGGAAGGAGAAGAGAGCTGAGTTTCCCTGCTGGCATTCACACACAGGGCTGTCAGCTGCAGAATTCCCTCCAGGGAGTATCAAAACCGAGCAGGGCTTCTTGTTTTGTGTGTACTCGGAAACCCCCTGGCCTGGAGAAGCAGTGGGGATCTCTGGCTGTGCCTGCAGTTACCACCAGGCTGATGTTCCATGCATGGCAATCCCAGAGCTGCCACATCAGCTCCAGTTCCTTGGATGGGAAATAAATTCCAACCCCCTGGGTGGAACTGGGACACCAATTCCACAGGCAGGGACAACTTCCACTCTACCAGGTTGCTCCAAGCCTCATCCAACCTGGTCTTGCACACTTCCAGGGATGGGGCATTCACAACTTAAGCACTTTCCCCAACACCACTGTGAGAGGGGCCAAAGCAAGAACTGCAAATCCCAGCTCTCACATTTTAAATTCTCCCTGTGGTGCTTTGCCTCTGGATGCAAAGAAAGCACGGTCTCAAGGCTTTGGGGTTATCCAGAGGGTTGTTCGTGGAACTGGTCAATACTGAGAGTTTTCTCCTAAATAGAGTTGATACCTGGTGGGAAGTGCTGGCTGGATTTCAGAGCTTTCTGATCTGAATGAAAACCTTCACCCTACATGACATTCCATATATAAAAACCCTTCAAAGACCACAAACTGATAGGATTTGATGAAAAATGAAATACAGCCCACAGAGTGAAAGTGTTGGTTTTTAAGCTGAAGTTCTCTCTCTGCAAGGAATTCAGCCTAGAAAAGGCTTTGAGTGAAATATTTAGCTGGAATAAAAAGAAACCAAACAATTTCTTACAGGGAAGTTTTAAATTAATGAAAATTTCTACTACTCCATTTTTAAATAAACATTTCAAAATGGAACAGAGCTTTGTTTTGTGAGAAATGCAATTCCTAGGGCTGTTGCCAGGCTGACATTTGTAAGCTCAACTCTCCCTTTACACCTGCACCTACACACAGAATAATTGCAGGTGAGTTGTATTTCTTTGACTGGAAGTGATCTGCACAAAAGCAGTGGCCCATAAATTAAATGCCTGGGGAAGGAATATGAGGAATATGGGTTACTGCTCTGTTCCCCTAGTGATGCCAGGTATTAGTGGCACCAGGAAAAAAAAATCCAAACCAAGCACACAAAGCATCTCCATGGGTACATCCCTGGTTTTCTCCTACGACCAGAGCAAAGACCTGAGAGTGTCATGAGAGAGTGAGCAAAGGAAAAATAAAAAGCCAGGGAATTTTAGAGCCAAGTGGTTTGCAGGGAGAACATCCCCACAAATAGCTCCTGTGTTGTTTGCAGGGAGACAAAACAGACGTTTGTTAAACTCCAGTGAGGGGTTTTTTTCATCTCCTGAAAGAAATCACTAAAAATTCCCAGGGGTGTCAACTGAATTTCAGCCACAGGTTTTGCCTGAAGCATTCCCCATGGTACAGAGGAGTTCACTGCCAAAGAAGCCCATCAGGATCCCTGGATTACACTAAAGCTGTGGGAACACTCACCAAAGTGGTACAAATACAGGGAACACCACAGGACAGCCAGCACAGGAGGGAATCAAGACACTGGCTTCTAACTGAGCACAGCAAGATGAAATATTTCTCATTAAGCAATGCCACAAGTGGTCAGGAGCTGGTTTTCCAATACACCTGATTTGTTGAGTTAAGCTGTTTGAGGTGATCACACACCTCACAGCACTTAATGCATTCATTTTCTCAAGTATTTTCTGAGCAAGAAAAATATTCCCTACGTTTTGCAGGACAGAAAATGAAACATGGAGACACACCAAAAGATCCTGGCAGAACAAAGGACTGGACCTACTCCTCCCTAGCCCACCCTGCTCCATCCACAAGAAGCCACAAACCCCCATTAAACCTTTAATCCAAGGGCAGTGGGTTTTGTGCATTAGATATGGACAGGGAGAATTTTCCTTTTCTGTAGCTCTTCATTTTTATCCTATTTATTTCTTCATTCTGCAGGGCCAGGCTGTGCCTTGGTCAAGGCAGCAGAACTGGAGAGAATATTTCTCCAGCACATTTATTCCATGCCTCCCTGATGGACTGCACATGGAGCTTTGTGAATGAGCAAGGGTTGCAAAATGTATTTTGCCTGGGGCAGTGAAATAGCTGGGGCTAACCATGTCATTCGGTTTCACTCACACTTTCCCTACCCTATCTCTGTCTTGGTTTTTCCTTTTCTTTCTCTCTTTGTTGTCTTGGTTACATGGGCAGATTCCTGATATGCTGCTAGTGTTCATTTTAATGATATGTTCCTGTAAAGCACAATATTTTCCTTCAGTTGTGTGTGCCACTGGATAAATTCCTTTGACACATGTGACATTTGTATATCAACTATCAGATATTGCTTTATGACTGTGGGTATTTCGCAGAGCATTCATGGATCACCTAAATCAAAGTCTGATACACAGTCTGCCACTTTCATATATAAAAAGAAAAACCACAGAGAGAGGAAAATACAGAAACTGCAGAAAAAAAAGCAGCAAAGTTTCTCCAAAACCATCTTGTAATGACCTGCAGTGAGTCTCCCAAGCACAGAATAAATCCTGCTATCTTGGAGATAATCTCAGAACTGCTCTTTCATGCCATCCAAAATATTCCACTGCAGCTTGACTGAGGAGCTGCACTGCACCAGGAGAAGCAGCAGAGTGTGACATGCCTGGTAGGACCCCCAAAAGCACAAAAAAAAAAATCCCAGTTCCTGGAATTTGTTCAGGAGTTTCATCTAATCCTACAAGGCTTATTCCAATTTACCACCATTTTTAAACAGCAAACAAACTTCATGCTAAAACCATGGATTGTGCTGGAGCTGCAATCCCAACACAGCCTTTTCCTTGATCCCTCTTCAGCAGCACCTGATTGATGAGTCGAGGTGCAAAACAAAGCATCAGAAGGCCCATGGCAGGGGTCAAGGAGCATCAAGGGAAAATCCTGAGTGCCAAACCACCCCAAGGAGGTGACAGGTTGCTGTCCCAAGGTCAGACACCCTCAGGAGCATTGGAGGGGGACAATGTGTGGAGGAGAGTCAGGGACTGCAGAAGTCACAGCAAGGATGAGGATGAACCTACAGGACCTAAAGGTTTCCAGGAGTCCGGATCAACTGGTTCAAAACACTCACACATGTTCAAGGGAGCCCCATTTCACTTTGTGTCCTGCCTCTTTGGGGGAAATTTGTTCACCTGAGCCAATCTCAGCCCAAGGCTCCAGCCCTGCTCCAACTCACCCAATGTGGGACCTACCACAAGCAGAATATTCAGCACATTAGGAGAAAGCTTCATTTTATTCCCTTTCTCAAATTACATCAGCCACTTCAGCTCTCCTCATTCTTTACCCTATAAGGCTGTCCCTGCTCCCTACCACACTCCATAAAGCACAAAGTTTTCTCTCCTATTTTCCCCTATTAAAAAGGAATCAGATCTTGGATTCTGCAACACGACCTGCAAAGGCAAAGACAGAGCTGTGGCTGAGTTTTCTCCTGAACCCAAAAAAAAAAAAAAAAAAAAAAACCACCAACCAAAAGCTTGTGAGTGCAGGAAGAGCAGTCATTAAGTGTTTAGGTCTTTTGGATATTTACCATTCAGATCTCAGCTACCCCATTTCGCTCCCTCCAAGAGACTGGCTAGAGAACTGAACAGTTTATTATGATATCACAGAAGAAACTGAACAGTTTATTATGATATCACATATGACAGGGAAGCAAAACCTAATTAGGCAGGGGAGGAGATTCTTTTTATTATGACCATTTAAAAAACAATTTGGCTCCTTTTCCACGTGCCTGAATTAAAAAAAAGAAGAACAAAACCTGCCATATTTTTTTTTCAAAAGCACGAACAACCTTTCCTCTGTTTTGAACAAAGCCAGAGACATTTGCTAGCGGGCAGAATCCATTCCCTTGCAGCCCTCCCTCAGCATGGGAGGAAATGCCATCTGAATTTACAACCCAGATTTGCTTTTCAAGTGAAGGAACAGGTAGAGGAACAAAACCAGAGATTTCAGACTTTCCTTAAGCATCTGTGAACAAACAACTCCCTTCACTCCCCACAAGCCACGGGGGACCACGTTTTCACAGCACTTTCTTTGCCCCAGCTTGGAAGTCTTAACTAGTAAAAGGTATTTAAAGAGGAAAGGCCATCCTAAAACATCACAAGGCTCTGCCCAACCTCCCTTCCCAGCTTCTCCCCCATCTCCGTTATCATGGCAAAGCCACCATCTCCTTGCAACATTCCAGTTAATTTACAGCACTCCTGGGCTGAGCATTCAGACAAACATTGTCAGACTGGCACAGAGGGGTTGAAATGGAGGCAGTGCCCATTAGCTCCCTTCCAATAACCCTTCTTTCTTTGGGAAAGCCACAGGGAGATTATTCCACCCCTCCAGCCTCTCTGAGTGCTTCCCAAGGCAAACACCAGCCTTGGGCCCATTTCCGGTGAGAACGGCCCCAACCATAAACATAAAGCTCATTATGGTTCGGGACACAGCTTTCCTTTGGTGCAAACACTCTTCCTTCAGCACAAACCCCCAGCCTGACGTCAACGGCACAGCCACTAATCCCGTGCTGGGCTCGTGGTGAAATCACAGCCCAGTCACACTGCTCTGAAGATCTCCAGAGCATGAATCCTGTTTCCTAAACTTCAGCCCCATTCCATTTTTCTCCAGCATGCACAGACACCCTGTGATCAACAACTCAATTAGAGATGGTCTGAACACAGAAAATTCTGTTGGATGCAAATTACATCACGTCCATCTGCAACTGGGGCTGTGGTTTGACTTCTGAAGCACTAATTTCCTGATGAATAACCATTTGAAAGAAGGATTTTATCCTTTCTCAGATCATCTCTATCCCTTGAGGGCAAAACACAGGTTTTTTTGCCAACCAAACCATTTTTTATCCTCAAAATAGGAGCACCTTAGGACAAGGACTGTACTCATGCTCAATGCAACACTTAAATCTCCATAAAAATATGAAAATCTGAGTTAGAGGACCAAGTAGGACTTACCTTCTTGAGCTTCCCACTCTTGGTGCCCACAAAAGCCAGGGAGTGGTTCTTGTAGACATAGGCAATCACTGAGGTCATCCTGTCCCCATCCTCAGTGAAAATGGGGAGCCCTCGCACCATGGATGATACTCCCAAGGGGGCATTCATATCCAAGCCACAGAAATTGTCATCAATTGTTAACAGCTGCAAAGAAAGGAAGAAAAAGGGTATAAACAGCTGAAGTCACCAATTTTTCAGCCATTTGGTAAGTATCCATCCATTGCATAACATGCCTGTAATTTACACAGGCTGACAAAAATCAGGGAGGACTGTAGAAAGAGGTGGGAAAAAAAGTTGTCCAAAGTTACACAATGAGTTACCACCAGAAGGAGAACTGGAAACTTGGTTCTCTTGAATGACAGCCCAGCAGGATACATTACGCCTTTTTCCTACTGCTTTACCAGTCAGTTTTACCAGTCAAGACTCACCAATCAAACGAAAGTCTGCTGAAAATGTCTTAAACATACCTAGTTCTGTCAAAAAAAAAAAGTATGCACACCATTCCTGTTGATCCAGAGTAAGAACCACGGAGCTAAATCTGCTCTGGCAAATAAAATAGACCCCAACCTGACCCTGTGATCCAATACTAAGGATCACATATGTGAAACCTAAATAAGCACTCCTCCCCCTAATTCTGAACTCAGTAGGGCTGTTCATGCTGCATCTTGGGAATTACCATCCTCCAAGGAGTGTTCAAGCATTGTCTGAGAGAGAAATGGTCAGCCCAGTCCAAACCCTGCAGTAGGGACCGTGGTAAGAATTAAACACCATAAACTTAAAGCCCTTTGCAGTACCTTAAGGGGGCTCCAAGAGAGCTGGAGCAGGACTTGGGAGAAGGGATGGGAGGACAAGACAATTCCTTCAAACTGCCAGAGGGTAGGGTTAAATGGGGAGAAATTTTTGGCTGTGAGGGTGGGGAGGTCCTGGCACAGGTGGCCCAGAGAAGATGTGGCTGCCTCTGGATCCCTGAAAGTGCCCAAGGCCACGTTGGACAGGGCTTGGTGCAACCTGGGATGGTAAAAGGTGTCCCTGCCCATGGCAGGGGGTGGCCCTGGATGATGTGAGGAAAAAACACATCTTGAAAAGCCAGTCAAAGAAGACAAAGAAGTCCTGAAACTTCATTTGAGTAAAGGGAGAGAGAGCCCACTGGGGCATATCCCCATGGGGTTTCTCTCTCAAGGTTTCAGAGGACGCAGTCTCCTTTAAATCCTAAACTCACCCTCTTCCTTTCCCCATTGCTGAGGTATCAGGAAGGTCTTCCCAGCCTTCCCAAACCGCCTACCACATATCCCCCCTTGAACATGCCATTTTCCCCCAAAGCTCAGCAGTTCAGGCTGTCTGGGTTCTGCAGATCCACCAGAAGTTCAGACTGTGTGGGCTCTGCCATAGACTTTGCCCAGACCCATTTGTAAATTACCCTAAAGTCAAGAAGTTCAAACCGTAGTTAAATTTTCTGGGTTTTGTAACAAACTTACAAAAACTTGTGTTGATTGCAGTTGGTAGAGACATTAAGACCCATCTCAAAGACATTAACACCTATTCCTCCCAAAGAGCCCTCCCCAATCGAGTTGCTTGTAAGGACATTAGCATCCATCTTTCTTTAAGGTTCCTTCCAACCCAAGCCATTCTGGGGTTTTCCATTTTACTGGGATACTGTAACTCCCCGAAGTTCTTTGGAAAGGAGGGAAACTTCCACAGCTACTAAAGGGGCTTTCCAGCTTTTGTTGGAGATATCCATGAACTTCCCAACAACCAGAGAAAAACCCCTATTCATTAATGCTGCTGCCTGAGCTCAGCACCCACTGCATTTAAACTCAACAAGAGTTTCACCAGACAGATGCTCCCCTGGGATCCCTTTACACAAATGAATGGAGTGTCCAGTTATCCCTAAGAGTGTTTCTTTGGGGTTTAAGGATTTCCAGAAACACAGCAGGAACATGGCACAGGCAGCTCTTCTACCTTCAGATACCATCAAGGTGGGTGAAGCCAACACAGGTCACAGATCTCCACGGAATAAGTTAAATAAAGCTCCAAATATCCCAGCACACAACTGCCAGAGCAGACTTTATTAACTTCTCCAGGCCCCACTCGGAGATTTCAAGTTAAGCATTCACTTGACATGCTTTGCTGGACTAAGGCCTAGAAAAGCAATAATTAACTGTACAGGAAGGTTGCCTAGTTCTGATATATCAGTAATAAGGGACCACGACAATTTTCTTTGTCTGAACTCGCATCTTCCTGGAAACACAGCTAAAAAAAGTGGTGCTCCCTGCTTGAGTTCACGAGCAGTAAAAGCCTGATAGTTGATTCATTTTATCCTCACCCAGCAATTACAGGCAATAATTACAGATGGTTTTGCTGAATGGAAGAATAATGTGTCCTAAATGTGTTTATAAATACATAAAACCTAGGAGGAATTCAAAGAGCCATTAGGAGGGATCAGCTAGCCTGAGCTCTGGCCTGCAGGAGTCATTAATGTTTGTGGACTGCCCTTTTTAGCAGAGCTAAAACACCGGCTCAAAGAGCAATTAGGGAGCAGATCAGCAGCCTCCACGATGCTGGCTAGTCCAAAACACCAGCAGAAAGTCCAAGATAAATCTGCAACCCAGCTCTAGGACACGGAAATCCATAATCAGCAGGGGAAAGGAGGCATGCCAGAGAAGGAGCCACCCAAACAAACTGGAAATGGACCCTCCAACAAAGCCAGGTGCCCACAAAAGGACTCTAGATCATCCCCTCAGCCCAATTCTACAGCCCCCTGATGGCCTTCCAACCTGACTTGTCCTATGGATATAGGATTTGAGAAGAAACCAAATCTTCAAGCCAGGCCCAGTTTGACTAGAAGCTCTTAAAATCTCAGATTAGCACAATTTGTGTTTCAAGGGTGCAATCAAACTGCCTAAGTGCTCACTAATGGCCTGAGTGCAAAGAATCACCACAGGCTGAAAGCAGGAAACTCCCAAACAGCAGAAAAAAGGGAAAAGAAGAGAAGTTTTCAAGGAAAACAAGAGAGCTTTCTTCACCACCAAGAGGATGAAAAGCTTAATAGTGCCAGCAAACATCTTACCTGAGGTGCAGGGTACAAAGCTTCATCCCAAACAAGAGGAAATTAGTCTGACAAGCAGTGAAATGAGATGAATCCAGCAGAGCTGGCACAGCTAGAGGTATCCTCCTTGGGGGAGCACAGCCAAAACCAACCACTCCAGCTAAAGCACTTGAGCCCAGAAAGACTCCATGAACTCAGCTAACAACCTTCCTGCATGATCCAGAACCTCCCATCCCAGGCAGGGGCCTGGGAGGATATAGCCCCAAAAATCACAGCAGTAAGCACAAACACCTGTGGCTGATTTGCAGCCCATCTCCAACCTATGGAGGCTTAATTAATCTAATTGCCACCAGGTAGTTCCTCCTCCATCTGATTGGGCTCCAGCTGAACTCAGACCTATCCTTAATGGGGCTGATAAACCCACACAGACACAACATTAAATTTAATTTTTATTTATTTTATTTCTAAACTATTTATTTCATCTTTATTTTACTCCTGACATTATTTCCAGAGGGACACGTCCCTGTAAGAAGGATTTACACAGAAATATGGGGTCAATTTTTTTCAAAGAAGCTAGAGTCACACTAGATTTAATGAAGAAATTGTTTATAATGAGGGTGGAGAGGCCCTGGCACAGGGTGCCCAGAGAAGCTCTGGCTGCCCCATCCCTGGAAGTGTCCAAGGCCAGGCTGGAGAGGGCAACCTGGGATAGTGGAAGGTGTCCCTGCCCATGGCAAGGGGTTGGAATTTTACTGTCTTTAGGTCACTTTCAACCCAAACTATTCTGGCATTCTGAGTCCACTCACGTGCTGCTGGTTGGGTGCCAGAGAAGCAATCACAGAGTTCGGGTTTGCCATGTGGACAACCCTCCCCCAGGAGCAGGAGCAAGGCCAGCAAGCCACACGCCACACAAAAACTATTTTCATTTAACATATTTGGGTTATTTCCTCTGGGGATCATCTGCCAAAAAAACGCCAGCAAGCAAAACCCTACAAATAAACACCACCCGGCTCCTGCACAGCTGTGGCTCTCAGCTGCACACAGGCCTTTGTAGAGACAGAAATACAGTCATCTTCTGCAGCAAAGAGAGACACGTAAGGAAGTTTGGATTTATGATGAAAGGGTCAGGAGTTGCAAGCACAGGTTTATTTTCAATTCCAGACACTCCTAGCAGCAATATAAAGTAGCCACGTTAAACTCTCTGGAGCTTCTCTGCTTAGCAATTTCATGTTAACGACTTTCCAGAATGAAGGAGGAGGTGAGGGCATGAATTCACTTCTAACGCTGCTGCCACAGCAGCTGGGATAGCAGGGAGAGGCAAAGGGAAGGTCTAAAGATGTGGGAATAATATCAGCAATTCTCACATCCCAAGCAGTTAAAATCCAACCCAAGAAGCCGCTGCACAGCCAGCAGGTAACGTGGAAGGAAATGGGGGCCTGGAGTTGGAATGCTGGACTGGAATCCATCACTTCCTCATCTCACACCCAACTCCCACTTGCAAACGAGGGAATGTTTCTCACCACCACCCTGCCCCAGGGAAACTGAGAAACACAGGTTTATAAGGTGCTCTGCATAACCAAAATATCTTCATCTGAGACTAAGTGGCAGCTCCCAGGGTGTAAATGCCCTCCCCAGTCTCAGCAGCTGCCTCTCCACCTTGGGCTGATGTTCAGGTGGGACCAGCTGGTTGTGTTCTGCTCCTGCCACCTCTCCCTGTTACCAGCCAGGGCTTCATCTGCAGCTATGTCCAGGTGTCACTGTCACCAGTGAAATGGGAAGGATGTGCAAACGAATGGCAGGGGTTTTCTTCCTCCAGGATTAAGCCTATCAAATAAATAATTAACACATCCAAGCCCTCCTGGAGAGGATGGGTTTACAAGACTGGTGCTGGCTCAGTCCCGGAGGGATTTGCTGAGCCCTCAAAACCCCCAAATTCAGCAGAAGGGTTCGAGATTTGATTACACCACCTCCTTCACTGTCCTCATCTCGTTCCCCAGCAGGAGGGAGCACGTTGGCATTGCACGAGTGGCAGAAGCACCAAGTATCAGGGGGCATGGGCAAACAGTGCTCATAATACACCAATTGTCTCTTAAACATCTGCTTCCACTATTTGCCTCTGAAACAACCCCTGATAATTAAACACAGTCTAATCCACATTTGGGGAAAGGCCTCAATAAAGGATTAGCCACCCCTCATTCCTCCTTGCTTTCACTCCGGCAGAATCTTCCTCCCCAATCAAAGCACCGGAGCCTTTTTTCCCAGATATCTCAGCAGGCTCCAGAGCAATTCCACAGACTCACAAGGGATAAAGGCTGTCCCAGTGGCCAAGCCTTGCCTTTGATTTACAGCTAATACCTAACAGCCCTGTCTTCATATGGTGGCAGGTACTTGGCTCCTCTCTCCTGTTATCTCAGGCTTGGCTGATGCAGAGGATGGAGGGAACACAGACTAATGGATGTCTGTGCTGCCAGCAGGGCCAGGGAGCCAACAGCAATAAGAAATCAACAGTTACAGGCGTGTGAGTCTTTGCAAGGAGATATCCAAGGTCTTTTCCATCACCTGACTGCAAGATCTCCTTCCTTCCTGACTGAGGGTGAAGGTGGGCGCATGTCCACTCAATGGGATGTTTAAAAATCTAGAGAGATGGAAGACAGAGAAAAACCTCTCAGTAGGAACTTCACGGTGTCTGAAGAGACACAAGCTAAGAAATTCAGGGTCTAAATCGCCTGGTGCAGGGGTGAACCATAAATCCCCACAGAGTGGAGCTGCAAATAATGGAAACCATCTCCCTGCAAACCACGGGACTTTAAATTCCAACAGCAACAAGGATGGTACCAAGGTTTGGGCTTCTCCTGTTTGCCTGTGCATGTTCTCTTGGTGGTTTGAGCACAGTTTCAGCGCAGGGTCAGCTCCTGGCTGGATGCTACTTTGCCCACAGCATTGGTACTTGGCATTCCTGAAGCTGGGTTGACTCTCCCTCTGACCTCCTGAAGTATCTGCTTCTGGCCACGCTGCCTCCTGTGAAATCAGCGGATTTTGGTTCACCTGCCCTTCTCCCCACAGAGCTTCAGCAGAACCATCACGTTTTATCCTGCTGCTGTGTCGAGCTGTGAAATCCCAGGGCAGGATGGCACGGCCCCTCTGGCTTTCCCCTCCTGCCACATCATTCCCGGAATTTGATGCCCATCACTGCCCTCCCCATCCCATGCATTCCTGAGAGTGGGTCAGGGAAAGGCTGCAGGTTTCCCCAGCTGTAGATCTTTGTCATCTGTAGTTCCAAATTTTGTGGGCAAAGAGACGGGCAGCTACCAAAGATAGCACAGACCACCAACCCACGCCCTCTTTGGCGGTCGGTCTGCAGTCTAAGGACATCCAAAAATACCCAGTCCCATTTCCCCAGGGTGCTCTGTGATATAACAGAAGCTGCATAAAGAGCCAGCATTTGGAAATACATTATAATTGCACGCTGCTCTTCGCTCATGCACCCACAGCAGTGGTTACTGTGCAATTACATGTCACCATATACAAATGACAGTGCAGTTACAGTAACTTTACCAATTACAGGGAAATTGCACCCACTATGCTGAGAGGTTTTCATTCAGATGCAATTCAGGAATGAAAGAACAAGAGGGAAAAGTTACTCAAATTGACTAGAAGTGGTACAGGTATTTGGTTTTTAGGTCTGTAGTTTAAGCATCAGTTCAAGGGCTGGTGTCAAGTTTCAAGAGTGCTGCAGAATCTTAATGGAGTACAGACTTTTTATGCCTGCATTTATGCTCCTGCTCTGCTGTGAGTGTAAGGCTTCCCAACAGTCTGCACCAGGTTCCTCCACGTCATAAAATCTGCAATTTCCTGAAGAGGAGACTGCCTTTCTTACAGAGAGCAACAGGTTCTTTCAGTCTGCAGGGTCTTGCTCAGCAGAGCTGGGTGATTATCAGAAATTGGGGATAAAAGGAATCGTGCTATAAATTTTGCATCCTCTAAGTCCTGTGTTCCTGAGTGACTACAGCGCACAAAGGTCTGCACAAGCTAAATCCATCAGTGAACCCCTACAAATTTTTTAGACCCTGATATTACAAAATTTAAGCAATTCTGGCACTAAGTTTACTTTCCTTACTTTTTGCTTCAGACACTGGAGATGCAGAGCCCAACTTTCAGCATCTGCTGACCCTGTCACAGCCACGGTGATGAAATTACAAAGAGTTTTCAATTTTACTTTTTTTTTTTGTTCTCCAACTCTGGTTCCCACTTTTGCTGGGGGACTGCTCTGGAAGCAGAATTGAGCTATCATGGGGCTCTGAGCAACCTGGTCTAGTGGGAGGTGTCCCTGTCCATGGCAGAGGGGTGGAACTGGATGAGCTTTAAGGTCCTTTCCAAACAAACCATTCTATGATGCTGTGATCAGAGGGAAATTGGTCATGTCCTCACGAAGGAAAGTGATATTGTGATTTAAGTGGTATTTCCAGTGCCTTGGTTAGACCCCAAGAGCCTGATATAGGCAGGGAAGAGGGACAGTACCTCCAGCAGCAGTGCAGCCTGAAATAACATGGAAAGAGTGGTGAACCACTGGAATTGTCTGCCCGGGGAGGTGGTGGAATCACCATCCCTGGAAGTGTTTAAAAGTAGATTGGATGTGGCACTCGGGGCCATGGTTTAGTTGAGGTGATGTTAGGGCATGGGTTGGACTCAATGATCTCAGAGGTCTCTTCCAACCTGGTGATTCTGTGTGTGAATACAAACATTCCACTCATGGAGCTCTTCCCATTCCAAATCCCAACCATCATCACTGTGTCAGCCAAATCTCCCTTTTGCATATGGCATTTCCACCCCTTCAGAAAACTTCCAGCATCGTGATTCCAAATCTCAGCGTCAGCACCCCAAGCCGTGCAGGCAGGGTGAAAAGCACGCCCCAAAGCTGTGTGGTCACTGAGGTTCACCCCAACAAACCAGGATGGATGTGACCTGAAGAGCAGCAAGTGGGGCTGTAAAAGGTGTAAAAGGAAGCTGAGCATTCCTGTAGTCCCATAAACTTCCCCTTGCTGGCTCAGAGGATCATATGGATGAGGCACTGAAGGAGAAACAGAGGAATAGCATCTCTGTGGCTCTCAGATCAGTGCTTTGAAAACATCACTTAAAATTTTTCACAGCCCAAAAAAAAGATTATTGAGTGTGGAGATTGTGCCTTTGAAACTGCCATGGATTGTTGGGTAAATAAGCATTTAGGGATTTTTCAAAAGGGAAGTATTGATCAAATAAGCTGCTAGAGCTCTTCTGTAAGAACTTATTCCAGCAGCAAAGCTCTGTTGCACACCTGAAACACAGCAGCACTGATATTCTCTGGTGCTACTGTAGCTGAGACGGGGAGAAAGAGTCCCAGAGAGGGGAAATCTTAGGTGAAAAGGGTTTTTTGTGTAAGCAGAAAGACACCTTTGAGAGAAGGTGCTACATTTACCCTAAAGGATGTCACATTTTCCTGATCAGCCTTCTCATTCCTACTGAGTGCACACCAGCACCTGGTCAGATAAAGTCTGGCTTCCTCCCTCTGATGGCACCGCCAGCAATTCACTGCAGCACAGTTGCTATAATTATTATTTTGTTCCACAGGAAAAATCATCATTTGGGCTGCAAAGTGCCACCCGTGCCAACAGCGCTGCAGAAATGAAACAACAAAGCTGCTTTGCATGCAGGCAACACCTTCACCCCGAGAGCCCAGAGCCTCTTAAGAGCATTAATTGAGCCTCACCACGGTGCTGCAAAGGTGATTTAAGTGCTGTAATGAGTGAGATGTATGTGCTGCTGCTCTTCAGCACCGGGAAATGGTGAGAGCTTGGCTTGTTCAACAAATAACAGGGAGTAGAGATCCAGGGCTGGCATCTGTATCAGGGAGAATCGAGATGTGTCTGGTCCCATCATCTCACAGAAGATGAATTTAAAGAAGACTGGTTATCAGTTTAAGCAACAAACTAACGCACTCGAGCCCTGAAAGGGAAAATCTCCCGCTTGCTGCTGCTTATCTGTGCAGATCTCACTGCTTGAGGAATTCAGAGTGTTTGTAGCAGGCAGTGTAAATTCACTGAAGCTCCAACTCCTCCCAAATCTGAAAGCAGGACTGTGCAACTGGGAGGCTGCAGCCAGCCCTGGGAGCAGGGACACCATCACAATCACAGCCCTGTGTTTCCTGGCATGGGATCCCGACCAACAGCCCCAACCCAGGAGTGCTGGGTCATTCCCTCATTAGGAGGAGTGAATTTTTATTATTGCCTGCTGCACGTTCCCTCACTCTGCCTTTCCCACTCTCTCTCCTTGTCTAAATACATGCCTGGCTAATACTGCTTGTTTACAGGATAAATCAGCTGTACAAATCCTATTATATTTTGGATCACTGACAATGGCGGGGTAATGACATTGAAACGGGGAAATGCAATGTTGTTCCTGCTGATCTAATGTCACCCACATGTTCCATCACCTACACCAGCTCCTGGTCCTGCATGGAGGAAACAGAGGAAACTCTGTCTTCACCATTTAGTTCTATTCCTATCTGGGGGTCTTGCCTTTCCTAGTGTCGAGTACTTCTTTAAATATAGAATCAAAGAATAGTTTGGGTTGGAAGGGACCTTAAAGACCACTCAGATTCATCCCCTGCCATGGGCAGGGACAATTTTCACTGGATCAGGTTGTTCAAAGCCTTATCCAAACTGGCCTTGAACACTTCCAGCTCCACCCTGAACTTGGGTATATCTACCCAACCAGGTCTGTGCTGGCTCTGCAAACACAGAATTTTGTCCCAAAATTGTTGCCATGTTACCCAAAGATTGTCCCAGTCCTACTAAAATGCCTCTCAAACGAACTTAGAGCAAAAACTATATCCTACAACAGTAAAGTCATGCAGGTGCCAGGCTGGGGAGAGTCTGGGGCAGAAATATGGTCAGATGTGATTCAGGCATCTCTCTGAGTAAAACAGCTTTTCTCATTTCCATCTCCACACTATCCAGTCTTCCAATATCTGTGTTATCCTACCGGGTACAATGGGGACCCATCCACGCAATTTGGATAAATAGAGAAATTTCTGGGAGGGCAAAATAAATCAGTCTTATGTTATGTGTTTCCTGGAATATAAATAAATAGACTCACACATCAGATCGCTCCCAGAGGCTGAATATCTTCACTGAGCCTCCAAGTTCTAAGACAGACCCTGCACTGTGCTTCACCCCGACAGCTCCACTGGCATCAGGCGAGGGAGGAAGAGTCTGTGCAGGATTTATCCCAGAGAGCAAAGCTGGATCCAGCACCCCCTCAACCCCCTCCTCAACAGAGCAGGCATTGTACAACCTCCCCTGCTCCAGAGGCTTTAAATAGCATCAGCCTCACCAAGGGAGCAGGAGTCACTTTGCTTCTGGCTCTTCCAGGACATCTGGGGTTTGCTTTCTGCTTTTTTTTTTTAATTAAAAAAAAACCCCCTCTTGCACAAGCATTCCCCTTGGCCTGCCAGTGGACCTCCTGGTGAGGCAACGCAAGGTCAGGTTTGCGATCTCCTGGCGTGGAAGAGAATGTGAGGAGATCATGTGGAGCCCTCCAAAAATGCAAAGTTGAGCCACAGGCGACCACAGGGCTCGACCACAGAAGAAAACAGCCTGGGTTGCTGGCAGGGAAGCAGCAAAGAGCAGTTCCCAGAAATAAATCTAATTGTCCATGTGGTGAGAAGCACGGGGAGACGGCGCGGGCAAGGATGGAGAGTCTGGCACTTTGCTCACCTGCACACGGGGGACCAGCAGGACCTGGGGGTGATGCTGAGCTGCTCAGGCAGAGCCAGCTGGTGCAGAGATGGGATGGATGGGGTGGAGGGAGGGAGCTGTGCCTGGAATATCTCAGACACAGCAGCGGCTCTGCAGCCGTGGGTCCTGCTCTGCCCTCAATGAACATTTTGTGTGAGCAGGGTCACCCAGACGTGAGAGAACAGCTCTGTGAGAGGGTTTGGCACCCAGCCACTCAAAGGCAGAGGGTTTCATTCTGTTTCATGCTTGGAAAGGAAATAAATGATTTTGAGAAGATTGTTTCCAATGCATGTTTGGGGGTTTTTCCCCCCCAGGACAATGAGGATTTGAGAAGGAGAGGTTTCAGGGTGGGGGTGTTATGAGAATGTAATTAATTTCTGCCAGAATTCTTTCTGCATCCACTGATCAGGCAGTATCCTTTCAAGGACAGGTGTTTAATATCGAGAAACCTAGTTAATACCTCAAATGCAATCATCCTCTCCATGCAATTAGGCCCTGGTTTACAGCTCTTAAGTGCAAGCTTCTGTTGATGTAGGGGATTAAGAGTTTTTGTTTTGCTTTCCCTCAGAGCATCCAAAGCCACTTTTTTCCCTGCCTGGAGCGCAGAGCACTTTGCAGAGGCAGGGACCTGTCCTTATCCCTGCTGGCTGAAAACAGAGAGGTGGCACCTGGGAGAGAGAACCATCACCCAGGGAAAAGAGAAGATGAACCCATGAGCTGCCTGAGCTGACTCACAGGGGAAGCAGTGGGGAGAATTTCCCAATCCCAGTTCAGAGGGACCAGGACCCTGCTGGGAGCACTGGAGAAATGAACTCAATTGTTCTCCATTAGCCTGAGGAGCACAGCCCCGGACATCTCTGGCCACTTCCACCACTGACCACAGCCATGAGAAATACCAGCTGTGTCCCTGGAGAGAGCTGCCTCACATGGGGAGATAGCATGGAATTTCTCTCTGTGGAACTGTTTTTCACCCCGGAGCAGAGCCAGCTTTGCAGGGGAGGTGATGCTCAGGAGGTGGAAGGTGCTTCACGTGCTGGAAGTGGAACATGCAGTGGGAGATTTGCAAATCACAGAGCTCAGCTGCAGAAACCCTAAGCCAGCATTATACCCTGCGTCCCTCTTCCTCCCCAGCTCAGCCTCCACCCTTTCCAGCCCCCAGTGTCAGCAGGAGGGCACTTGTCACCTCTTATCACAGCTGCTGGGCTCAGTGGGTCCCTCACAACATGCTCTGCACACACGCCACACATTCCATCCAACACAAACTGATGGGACCAAGTGCACAAACACAGATCTGGCAGCAGGAAGCCTGTTTTCTCCGGCTCCCAGTCTCCAGCAAGCATTCCCAGAGAGGCATTACAGCATTGCTGAGGGTACTGGCCTTCCAAAATCTGAACTTCGCTGTTTTTGCGGGGGTTTCCTGCAGTTATTTGCGTTTTCAGAGGAAGAAGAAGAAAGCGCTGTTAAAAATTGACCAAGAACTGACCTCAACTGTCCATAAACCCTTTGGATCAGAAACACCAGCCCGTGGGATTTGGAATAAAGACGTGTACACAAAACTTGTGGGTGGCAACTGGGATGAGCAAAAACTCCTGTTGTGCAAGCACCAGTGGTACTGACACACACAGGGATTTACTTAGGATAGCCCAACTGGCAAATAAAAAGAGTATGAGGTAAAATGAAACTGATAACTCATCCCTGTGATTGATCCATTCCCCTGGGAAAGGGTCAGACTCACGTACCTGCCAGTCCAGCCAGGAGAAATGGGCAGGGGCTGGGTGTGCAAAATGCCAAAGCACCAGGATTGCAGGGACCTCCTTCCACACATTCCTCTTCTCAAGGACTAAGCAAAAGCTAACACTCCCTTTTCCCCAGTCTTTTAACGGAAAATGGGATAAATGACAGATAGGGATGACAATTCCTACTTTCTTGCTTGTCAGGTGACTTTTTCCCTCAAAACACCCCTTCTTTCCAGCTGGTCCTTCTTTCTGAATGACCCTGTTCTTCTGCCCACCATGCCAGGGAGGAATGCAAGAGCAAGGAAGATATTCCCTTTTCCTGCAACAGGTAGGCACAGCACTAAGATCCAGGAGTCCCCAGGCTATGCGTTGTGGGGTTCTGTGCCTTAGCCAACCCTCCTATAAGACAACCTCCCGCTGCTCCCCATCCTGGTGTCTCACAGGTGCTCTGTGTCCTGCTAACCCCAGGGATGATGGACACAAGCCTGGAAGGAAGAGGAATATGAAATAGGCTGAAAAATCTTGGCCATGCCTGTTAACACCAGTGATTACAAACAGAAGCCCTGGAAGGAAGAGGAAAATCATGAAACAGGATGAAAAACCTCGGCCATTCCATCACCACTGGTGGCCTTTCCAGGAGTCAAGCTGACTGTCCCGTACCATACATGAAGTCTTTCACCACCTGAGTTAAAAATGGCCCTTCCTGACCTGGTGGAATGGAGCAGGAGGGAGCCCATGGATCAGCCCCAAGGACCAGGCAGTGTTCATCCTTATGCTGCCAAAGGAAAATCTCTGGGCATCCAGCTGGCCTCCAAACATGCCCAACAGCTTTCCATGGAAGGACTAATCCACAGCCTCCTCCTGAATCCAGCTAAATCTCCGTGACAACAGCAGTTCTTGCTTGGTGGGCGCCAGGGATGGGCAGGGGGATGCAGGGAAAGGAGGAGAGAGCAGGAGAGCAGAGCCCACTTGAGGAACAAATGCATGGAGATGGCGCAGGGCTCTCAGAGATTTCACCAGCAGCATCAGCAAAGAGGTTTTGGGGAGTTACCAACAGCCACCAGAAGCACAGGAAGCCTTTACAGCCAAGTCACTTGTCAGACAATGGCTTGGGACCCAAACATCCACTTCTGGTAGCAAAGTGTTGGGAAAATATTGCCCAGCTCTTCACACAAGGCCTTTTGTTGGCCAGTCAGCTTTGAAAATATTTCTGTTCTCCCCCAAGTGACAGCGCTGCCATGAAAAACAGGAAGAGACTGAATACAGCAATTTAAACAGTCAAATCCTATTTCCTGCCAAAAGGAAAAGAAAATACCAGCAAAAGGCAGAAGCCAGGCGAGAGTTGGGGACTGACACTTTGATTATCTTGGACAGATATCGGTGCTGTGTGTCCAGCAGAAGCTGCAGCGATGGAGGTGACAGCTTTTCATGGCAGGGACTGGAGGCTGCTGGGCTGGGAGGCAGATCAGGCTGAGGAGGAGGCCAGGATCTCCCAGGAGAGCAGCCCTGGGATGCAAGCAGCTGCTGAGCTGACAGCTGGGGTCACATGCCAGCAGCACCCCAGGTTTGGGACTTCATTGCCAGCCAAAGTTCCAGCAGGATCCCCGCTCCTCTCCATCTCCCCACAGCCCTGACACCCTCAGGCTGCTTTGGAGTGAGTCTCCAATACCTTCCCCTTCTTCATCCATGCTTTTTGTCTCACAGCACTTCGCCTGCCTGCTCCCCAAGAGAGAGGGGAAGGCTCCCCTGCCTCCTCTGCTGAGCATCCCAGGGGTGGAATTCGTACCAGGCTTCAAAATGCACCCATTAATCTTATTTCATTGTAATGACAATCAACAAAGCCCCCAATGATCAATTCCTGTGCAGAAACAGCACATTTACCTCTCCACCCTCCTCTCAAACTGCCTTTTTTTCCTTTTTTTTTTTTTTAAGAAATCCAGCATTTCCTAATGGTATCATAGAACCACCAAATGGTTGGAAGGGACCTTTTAAGTTCCTCTAGTTCCTGTCACGGGCAGGGACAACTTCAACTAGATCAGGCTGCTCAATTACAAAGTTTATGAAGGACATTGAAACTACAGCCTTCTTCAGCCTACATGAAGCTGGTTTTCTGTTTTAAGAAGCCTGTTTTTTCCCCTCCAGAACAGCCCTGCCTTCTGCCAACACCCTGCATGACCATGGAGCCAAAGGGTTTGAAGGTGCCCTCTGACTGTATAAGTAGGAATGGCTTCAGTATCCGGAGAGGAGATTTAGATTCGACATGAGGGAAAGCTTCCTCACAGCACAGACAGATTTTAGGGAGAGAGAGCAACCTCCATAGCCAGAGGTTAAGAACAGGTGAGACAAACAGCTGTCAGAAGCGTTATAAGTAGGGCAGAAGGGCAAATCAGATGACCTCATAAGAATCCTTTTTTCCCAGCCTCATTTTTCTCTGATTATATGAATTTCTAAGCATTTGGGGTCAAGTGTACTGCTTAAATATAAGCTATTATCCTGCTTTTGCAGAGAGGTATTACCTGAGACCATTCATCACCTGAGTGAACATCACCAATTTGCAAATCAAGGGCCCAGACATAAAAATCTATCATTTTTTTCTGATTTATGCTGAAGATTAATAGGACAGCTGTAACACAGGGATGGGAGAGGAATGAACATTGAGGATTCTCCATTCATCTCTGGACTTTCACCTTTCCCACTCTAGAAATTCTGCTATCACACTGCTGATATCTCCAACAGGCACTTGGCATGGGAGAATCACAGGCTCCTCACACAAAGTTCTTTTGTTTTTGTCTTTGCCTCGACCTCTGCAAACCAGGCTGGGACAAGTCTCCAGGACATCCAACCCTGCAGGACATCTGGGGACCCAATGCCTCCAGCTGAATATTGACCATGAGACACAGTTTGTCCAGCCAAGGTCCTTCCTGACCTCAACTCTCTCAGCTCCAGATATAACCAAGCTGCCTGACCAGAGGAGCTACAGACTCTGCTACTGGGGACCAGAGCACTGCTCCCACACACACCTGCAATTATTTGTGTGCATATTGCAGCTTAGGAGAATTGTGCTGGGAATGGTCCCCAGGAGATTTCTCTTGCCCTGAAACGGCCTTGGGCAAGGATTACACCAAGGCAGGAGCAGAAGTATCCTGTCATGCGGATCCCCTTTCAGTCATTTATTGCCCTGGTAGAAATATTAGAAAAACTAAAAGAATATTTGTTGCTAAAAGCTGGACCTGAGCACACACCAATAGACCAGGACAGTGCAGTGAACTCAGCTCCCCAGTCCTACAATTAATACCATAAAGAATCATAGAATGGCTTGGGTTGAAAAGGATCTTAAAGATTATCCAGTTCCAACTCCCTTTCCATGGGCAGAGACACTTTCCACTATTCCAGGGTGCTCCAAGCCCCATCCACCCTGGCCTTGGACACTTCCAGGGATGTGGGGGCAGCCACAGCTTCCCTGGGCAGCTTGTTCCAATGCCTCACTACCCCCTGTGTAAAGAATTTCTTCCTAACACCTAATCCAAATCTCTCCTCTGTCACTTTGAAATGCTCAGCGCCCAGCACATCATCTGTCCCTGTTCTCATACAGGATTTCATCTGGGCAGCAAAGCTGAAGTTCAGTTCCAGCCTGGACCGTAGGCAGGTTAAGCCTCTGTTTGCACCAGCAGAGAAACGTTTGACATCCACACAAACCCAGGGAAAGGCTCACTGACGGCTTTGTAATCGGTTTTAGAGCTGCCTGGAACACATGTGCTGAGCGGCAGAGCAGCAGTGCTGGGGCTTGGCTGGCAAGCAGGACAGCAGCAGAGGAGACCAGGCTCTCACAGACACACATCCAGGCTCCGAAATACTTCAGCAACCATCAAATATTTTCCAAGCTTAGTGGCTGGACTCTGCAACCCCTTTCAGCAGCCAAGTCACTAATACCTCTTCCCTCGGGCAGCACAGCTGATCTCAGGCAGGGCTTGCCAGCAGCTCTAAGTAGGCTCATTTAAGGAGAGTACAGCCTACTTAGTTACACTCTTCAGACTTCCTGCTTTTAATTCAAGCATCTCCAGGTTCTTTTGCAGCGTCTCTGATTCACAGTGAAGAAGTACACTCAAAAATATGCTCTAATACTTTCCCCCACCGCGTCCTCTCTCCAGCCTCTGCAGTCCTGTCCCTACAAATTCCATCTGACATCAGTTTTCTCAGTTTGAGACTCACCCCATGGGACACAAGAAAGCTGTTGGCTTTTTTTGCTCCTGTCTAAAGCCATGGAAGGCAGGACTGAGCGGTTTCAAACCTCCTAATTGGAGAGGTCCAGCACTGCAAACGTTAGTATGGAGCACAAGCAGAGCAAATATGCAAATGCATGGAGAGGCTTAAGAGCCCAGGAAAGAAACTCCAGTGGGAAGCTCCCAGCTTAAATCTAAAGGCAGCTCTTTGAATGTGCACAGGCCTTGCAGCTAAACAAAAAAATCAAAGCCAGATTTGGGCACAGCCTTTCTCCCTGTGCAATGCTCCACAGGGAGCTTTGTGGGTCTAGCAGAAGAGATCTCAACTAAAATCAAGGACTTGTCCCTTCGGTGTGGGAGAATGAGAGCAGGGCAAGGTCAAGCAAGGACACTGAGGGGTGTAAAAGGGAATTAGGGCAGAGTAAGGCAGGATCAGTGTCCTTGCAATGAAATTCCCATCCACATTCCTCTTGGTCTGTCCTTGTCCTGCCAGGGAGCAGCAGCAGGAATCTCCCAGAAAGCAAGGCTTGCGCACAAAGGAGCAATCCCACATCCCAAGCACTGCCTGCCTGGAGATTACGGGGCAAGAAAGCACTCTGACGTTTCTCCCTATTCCCTTTGCTCACACTTGAACTCGCCTCTCACTTGAAAGAGCTAATTAAGGATGGGAATCAAAGCCTGGGGAAGCAGCTCCTGCAGCCCCGGGTGCGGTCCCGGCTGTAATGCCCATGTCTGTGCCTGCTATCAAAGCCAGCCCCGTGCACATTCCTGCAATGACACTCAGAATAAACCGAAGCAATTTCTTCAGACCATTTGTAGGTCAGACAGACCAGCCTCTTCCCCAATCCTGCCCTTAAATCTTGCAGTGTTTAATCCTTGATCTGCAGCCAGGCCTTAATTTCTCAGTGCAGAGCTGGCTGGAGACCGGAAGGCGAGGGGCTTTGATGGTTAATGACCAGTGCTTCTCAGCTCTGCGAGAAATGAAACCCTGGCTTCACAAAGTTCCCTGAATAAATCCTGCCCCAGCTCCAGCCCACAGAAACAAAATTACACCAGCGCAGGCAGAAACAAACAGTGGCACAAGCCACTGACATCTTTAGGCCCTCTTTTGGTTTAGGTTTGAGCTGACAGTGCACTTGGGTCTAAGTGATTTCACCGCTGTGATTTGCACCATGAAGTAAGTATAACAAGCATATCCTCCTAAATATTCCAAGGCCCCCTGGTTCTGCTCATCAGTAAACACAGCATGTCTGCTGCTACCTTCATCAGCTTGTCCATGAGCAAACTGGGGCATGAACTGGTCAAATTGGGTGGTGTGGTGGGCTGGAGGCAGAGCCAGGACTGGGACAAGACCGTCTCAGCTCCTTGGTCTCTGCTTTAAGGGTTGAGAAGGTTGGTTATCTGAAGACAAGGCCTGTTAATACGTGAGGAGAGCACGGTTGGGTGCTCAGGGGCTTCACTTACCGCACTGCTACAGGGAATGTCCTTGACCTTGAGCCAGGCCAGATCTAACGTCCCCTCTCCCCTGTAGCAGGACTGAAGCCTGTCCTTGATGCGGTCGTTGATGTTTTTCAGGACAAAGATGCAAAGAGCAGACTCATCCAAGGACTTCATCTTCCTTTTCTGCCCCTTGGAGAAAACTGTGAAGAGGATATCATCCTCAGGGCCAACATCCAGAGACCTGGCCAGGATGGCTCCAGCCTTGGACAAGTAGGCTGCCTGGAGCAATCGATATTCCACTCCGTTCTTCTCACAGCCAATGGGCACCTCCACGTAGGAGTTAAAGGCCGTGTCCTCCTTACAAAGCCGGACCAGCTTGGAGGTATAAACCTGCTCCTTTGTGGTGGAGCCGGGTGGGGAGATCATCTCAGGCTGCAAAGTCAGGAAGTAGACAAAGTTCCCACTGCTGAAGCCATAGATGTAGTAGATATCGAAGTCAGGGATGATGGTAAAGGTGTCTGAGGGGATCTTGATCATAGAGGCCACAAACTCATCGTGAAAGACATACGCAAACATCCCATCGGCCTCGGAGTTCTTGGTGAGCTTTCTGCTGGAAATGGTGGGGAAATACTCCGGTTTGCCATCCACGGCCGTGGCGATGAACAGCTTGTCATCCGTGTTGCTGTAAGAAACAATGACTCCAAAAACAGAGCCACTCTCGTTCACCCCAGAGAGGTAATGCTCCTTCTTGTGGAAGGGCTCTCCGAGCTTGAAGAGGTCATCCAGCCTCAGCAGCTTGCAGATGCCCTGGTACAGACTCCCACAGGCTATCAACCGATTCTCCTTGTAGTCTATGAGGAGCATTTTGTTTATGTTGTTGGTGGGCGTCAAGGGTTCATTGCAGGTTTGGACTATCCTGGGAGGATAACACTTGGGATTATCATCATCAGGACCAGTCTCATGGGTCACCAGGACCTTCAGGTCACTGGAGAGTTTGTAGATCCTGTTGACAGCACCCAAGTAAATGTGCCCAGTTCTTTCGTCCACCACCAAGTGGTTGAAGTTTCCCTCTGCTTGTTCTCCCGTGAAGGTGATGAAGGGCCTCTTTGGATGGGGTGGCTGCTGTCTGCCAAGAGGTGACACTGTGGTGGACAGCAGGAGGTGAGAAACCAGGCAAGTCCATTTCCACATGGCCAGAGACATGATTAGAGAGGTTTGTATTCCCAAGGCAATGAGGATTAGAAGCTGTAAAACTCTTCAAAACACCAATCCCCTGGCAGATTCTGTCCTACAAGCAAAGAAAAAAGGAAACAAAAGTACATGACTATGGAGTATTCCTTCCTCCTCCCTCCTTCACAACCATGCCATCATCAGAGCGTATTTAATTGCTAATCCTCCCTTTCTGCACTCTGAGCTCTCTACTTAAAACCAGCACAAAGGGAGCCCTCCTGACTGAAAAGATGCTGGGAGAAAAAGCAGAAATCACACAGCAGAGTAATAAATCTGCACCCTTTCCCTCTCCATTACACACACACACACACGTGCCCCACGGTGGAGCGCAAATATTGACTGGAAGTGCAGAAGGGTAACGGTAAAAACATCACCCAGCATTGCTGTTTGCACTGCCAGCGTCAGCCCAGCTGTGTATTTGCTATCTGAGACGCCAGAACTGGAGAAGGATTATTATCCTGCTCTTCTGGATGAGGCACTGAAGCCTGGAGAAGGTCAGGGATCTGCCTACAGGGATGGGGCCAGATGGATGCTGAGCTCTCCTGCAGCCCTTGAAGTTTGCCGGGAAGGAGCCAGCTCTGGTGTGACATTAACATCCTTTCAGGGAAACCTTGCTCCAGTTTGAGCAGGATCTCTGTGGCTTCCAGATCAAAGCTGCCTCACCCTGGCCCAGTCTGGAGTACAGATCCAGGGGCTGTGGTGTGCCAGCTGTCACAGCCACATCTGCAAAGGGCTGGGAGCAAACGGAGCACTAGTTGTCCTCCGTCGCCTGGGCTCTCACCACAGACCACTCTCCACCCACTTCACACTCTCCACCCACTCCACAGCCAAGGGAGCATCATCTAAAAGAGATCCAGCTCTCCTGGAAATCTCAGGTGGCTGAGGAGAAAGGGGTTGCTTATCTACCAGCAGTGATAAAGCCTAAAGCACCATGAAGTAGGAAAACTAATGACCCAAGGGCCAGCCTGGTACCTTCCAAAGAGAGGGGAGAGGATTTCCTTGCACCATTCAGTCTCTTAAAATCTCCCAGGTTTTAACCATGGTGATGGGAGCAGTATGGGGTTCAAACATTTGGTGGGCACATCACCAAGCCCCATGGAAACACCTCTTCCTACTCAACACATCGAACTGCTCCCTTTTCCTTCACTTTTTTGGTGGCGTCTGTACCAGGAGCAGATTTACCCCTTTATGGCCCACAGAGCGTGTGGGAGATGGAGTTCTACCAGCTCAGGCCTCACAAGCCGAGCTCCTCAAAGAGTGCTGACCACACAAACCTGGTGGTCTAGGACCATCATCTCTCTTTATCATCCAGATCAGAGCTTCGCAAAGCTGTTCTTGATCTTAAAAAGGACACAAGACAAACATAGCTCCACTCCTGCTGTGTCCCATCCCCTCTGTCACAGAGTGACTTTGCTGAAATCAGGGGTGTAACCAGTGATGACAGCCAGGCTCGCACAAGTAGCAGGCAAGGAAAAAAATCTCTGTTCGCAGATCCCAGCAGGGAGGAAGATGTGACGTTGACACAGGTCTGGCTGTGCAGCTCTTTCAAATCTGTGCCGCTCTGCTAAGGCCAGTGGAACTGAAAAATTTACTTCAAAAAATCATAGGGAGAATAAATCCCACATTCTTTTGACCCGTAGGCTGATTAGATCTGATAGTGGAAAGGGTAAGTCTGGGCTTGTAGAGCAGCCACCACTTTTATGCCACCCCAAATATTTCAAAATTCTCTCACAGCAGTCGGAATTTCCAAGCTGTTCTGGGATCACCTTCACCTCCTGCTGCCCTCTCTGCCACAGCAGCCGCAGGCGTCGGATGGATGACGGACAAAGGTCATCCCACATTTACTTTAGGCGTGTTTACCCCGTTCTGCTTTGCCTCTCTGGTCAAGCAAATATTTAATAAAACAGAGCTTATAGTGCAGAGGTTGCAGGTCTGTCTCGCGAGCTCTGCGAGGATAGGCAGGCTGGTCACGTAGGCTGTTAATAACCTTTATTGTGATGGATAGAGCAGTGATGGGATGAGCTCTCCCCACACAACCATTCCTCTTTCAAAAGAGCGCATCCTTGAGAGAGCAGCAGAAGAAGGAAGCTGTCCCTGTTTGAGTCCTGTGTTCAGAAACATCACGTGGTGACCCTGAACACCAGCTTCCGTCACTGATGAGTTATGATCCACATTTCTAACAGGCACTGGTTTGATCGAGAACTAGGCAGATCTAGGA
Source organism: Corvus moneduloides (assembly GCF_009650955.1). Classification (NCBI taxonomy): domain Eukaryota; kingdom Metazoa; phylum Chordata; class Aves; order Passeriformes; family Corvidae; genus Corvus; species Corvus moneduloides. Next base: position 72,466,118 of record NC_045479.1, read on the forward strand.
AGAAATTATTCTTTTCAAGTACTATAAAGGTATCTATTTTACCCCTATATTTTGCTCTGCAGAGTCAGCAGAGCTTCAGGGCAGGGGAAGGGGAACTGCTGCAACCCCAAGACTGAAGAGGGACTGAGCAGCCCCTCTCTCCAAAAGCAGCCCTCTGCCCAGAGGTCATCACAGCACCTGGACACAGCACCTGCAACAATGGGATGAAATCTACCCATTAAAACAAACAGCCAACACAAAATGAGAAGAGACAAATTCCAGACATAGATTCTTCGAGGCCCATGCAGGTGAGAATTGATTTGAGGTCAGACTGTCACTTGTAGAGGAAGGGAATGGTGAGAACCTTGCTAGATCCCTTCCAACTCAAACTGTTTTGTGATTCTGTGATTCCTCCAGGCAAAGACAGCGAATTTAATCTGGAAACCAGAGAGTCCCCAGTGAGAAACTCCAGGAAGGCTTTTGCAGCAGGCAAGGGCACTTTCCAAAATACTGAACCTCACGGGGAAGGAAGTTCACCTGCAAAGGAAAGAGCATCAGCAGTCTGAGAGCACCAGGAATGGCAGGAACTGCCTTTTGGGACAAAGCAGGGAGAGCAGGAGCCTGGGGCTGTTTTGCCATCTTCCAGCAGCCATCTGAGTGACCCTAGGAGCAGGATTCTCTCTCTGCCTGCTGCTGGCACTCTCTCCTCTCCCATCTGCTCATGCTGTTCACCCTGTACCCTCTGTCCTGGAGCCCAAATCAGTCCTGGAGCCTCTGAGGGCTGTAATTTATAATTTGGCTTAATTAATAAATAACAGCAGAGGTCAGGGGCAAGGAGGCCTGGACGTTGCAGAGTTTGTACAACCCCTTGGAGGATGCAGCAAGGAGAAGGGGGTTATGGGTGTCTTTTTATTCCCTGTGTCTGGATGGATGACAGGAACTACAGCAGCTGGGAAGACAATAATGCAGTGCCATGGACATGCACAGTCTACGAGAGAGTAATTATATTCCAAAAACAAAGCAAATAAACAAAAGGCCACAGCCAGCAGGCAGCAAGGGCTGGGCTTAGGCTCTGAGCTGGCTATTTCCAAAATAAACCCAAAGTGCCTTTTCTGCTGGGGATGTGGCCAGCAGTGATGCCGTGAGCCACCACACAGGGCTCCTGTGTGAGGCCAGATCATCCCTCGACAGGGCTGCTGCCACAGCAGCCTCGCCACCAGCACATTCAAGGTCCCTGGGAAGGACACAGAGCAAATCCAGCTGTTTCAGACAGGGTTTCATGCATGGTAGAGGAAGGTCTGAGTCAGCACCCACAGGAGGTTTCACGCCACTGTCCTGCCTGTGGAATCACAGCCTTACGGCTTGCAAATAACACATTCCCCAGAAGATGCCTTGAACTCCCAGAGTTTGGTTTAAGTACTGGTTTTCTCCTGAAGGACAGCAAGTTATGGTGCTACCCCACGGTGTGGTTACTTTTTTACTGATATTGAGCATTTCCAGCAAAAGATTTGAGACCACTGAGTTAAAGTTTGTAGTTTAGTTCTGCTCAGGGATCTCCAGGACATGGCCCCAAGACCATGAAATTCTCTGGTAAATACATGGGGTCCTGGACAAGAAAAATTTGGATGTGAAAGAGCCTTAAGAGGAAGAAACATTCCAAATGTCTTTTAACTCTGATTATTACATGGGGAAGTTAGGGAGCGATGAATACATCCTCAAAATGCAGCAGCATTCAAGGGGACAAAGTCAAGGATGAGTTATGCCTGAGGAAGTAGGAATAAATCAGGAATAAAGAGAACACAAAGGACTGCTCTGTCAACTGAGAGAGAGGGAAGGACTTGGGAGGAAGTGTGCAGGGAGAGGGGAAAGAGAGAGCTGGGAGAGCTGGGGTTTGATTGACAATCTCACAAAATCCATGGTCATGTCCCTGTACTGGAGACTGAGACAAATCCACCCCACTCCAGTGACACCTCCTGAGAGACAACAGCACTTCCCCATTTCCCTCACACACACACAGCCCTCCTGCCATCAAAGGTGTTAGACAGAGCCACGTCACCAGGTCCCCTGCCACGGCCACATGTGGCAGCAGGGACACAGCAAGGTCAGCAGGAAGAGCCTGGATACAGAAAGGCATGGAAGCAACCCCACTGGGTCCATCTCAGAGCAAAAATACATGTTAAAGCCTTGAATATAACCAAAATGAGCTGAAAAACAGCTCTGGGAGAGAGCGAAATGCCAGCACACCCTCACGGACAGTGGGTCTGGCAGCACCACGGAGTCCCAGTGGATGGACACAGTGAGTTTCTCGCCTGGCTGGGAGGAAGCCAAGAGCACCCAGGACTCCTGGGCAGTGCCAGGGTGGTTAATGAAGCCCAGCTAATCAGGCAGCACACTCCTGTGTTTGCTTTTCCTGCAGCCAGGCTATTCATTCCCGGGATGCAGGAGGCTGGGCAGAGATGCTGACGAGGCAGACGCCCAGTGCTGGAGCCAGCACAGAGCAAATCAGCACCAAGTGCAGCTACACAATCCCTTTAATCTCATCTAAAGACTTTTTTTCGTGGTTTCCTTTAACAAACCCTGATTACCATGGATAGAAGCTTTTCTTTGGGCTCCAACACAGCAAGAAAACCCATACAGAGATTGTCAACAGCTCCCCTGAACAAGACCGGATCCTAACTTTGGCTAAATCCTTTCTCCCCGAACTTACAACCTGTCCAAGCTGAAGGCAAATCTCACTTTGGGGACACCCCACGTCAGACCAGCTTTTCTTCGGAGCTCACCAAAAAGAACAGATCCCAGCACAAGCTGCAGCTTGTCCCAAATAAAGAGATTAATTTCAGGAGTGGTTTGTCTGCAAGGGAATTAAGATACAGAGGGACAACACAGCCTTCCCTCATCACACAGATTATTCCTCTCAGGCAGTCAGATGCTGCCCATCACCTTGTTACCTGTGTCTGTGCCAGAAGAGCATTAAATGATGGAATTAACTTATGCCATCAGTGGGACTTTCTTCCTTTTTTTCCTAGCTCTTCCCATGTGATAAAACTGCATGTGGATGTTATTTCTGCCTGCATTTCAAACCTGGTTTCCTACCAGCAAAAGCCGGTCAGAGCTGTGCTCCTCTGTGCTTGGGAGGGAGAGCAGAGAGGTTTGGAATGATTTCTCAGCTCCTCCAGGAATTTGCTACTGAGACTCGAATGAAAGAACACAAATATTCAGTGTCACAGAAACGAGAACAGAGTTTTGAGGTCATGTAAATAACCTACAAATCCAGAGACCGGAGTTAAACTCTCTTTTCCAGAGCAGACAGGGATGTGATTCCTCAAGCTGGGTGTTAAGAACCATGGAACATCCCGGGCTGGAAGGAACCCAACCTGCCAAAGACATGACACCCTCCACGACACAGGCATTTCCCAGCCTCCTGAAAGTATCCTGAGGATAAATCCATCAAAATTATTCCTTATCCCAGTAACTGGGGAAATGCAAACCCCCGGACAAACAAACTGTTGTAGCAAGAGCAAGGTCACTGATTTCAAGCAAACCATGTCACAACAGTGCCTGACTTGATCCCACCTTGTGTGTGTGAGATCATAGAGGTCCAGAGCACTGAGAAAAGGGAAATATTGCCAAAAGCAAGAGTGTCAGGTTGACTTCTGTCTCAAAGTCTCATTCCTGTCCCCAGCAAAGCCATCACACACTCCTGGCACTCTGTTCTCCCCAGCACAGAGTTCCTCTGCTGTATTTCACTGAGGTGCAGCTCTCACGGGGTTGGCAGTGCCAGGTTGGCCAAAAAATTAAAATTTTGTGAGATATTCCTTTGGCCAGTTTGGGTCAGCTGTGTGCTTTCCCAGTTCCTGGTGCACCTCCAGCCTTCTCCCTGTCGGGGCATGAAAAGCTGAAAAGTCCTGGAGTTGGTTTAAGCACCACTTAGAAACAACTAAAACCATCAGTGTGTTATCATCACGATTCTCATGCCAAATCCGAACCATCGCAGCTACAAGGAAGAAAATTAACTTCATTCCAGCGGAAACCAGGACAGCAATTCACTGGGAAGGAGACCCTGATGAGCTCTAGACACAAAGAGGAATAAACACAGCCTCTGCCCCTAAAGGAGTGATGAATATTGAAAAGAAAATGAACTGGGTTTCATCCCAGCAGGTCTCCCCAGCTCATGTATCCATTCCAGCATTTTAGGACAGCCTTGAGGAAAACGCCGTTTCCTTCCTCAGAAGCTCAGCTTATGCTCACGCATTCCTTCCGAGGCTTTGGGGGCTCTGAAAAAGCCCAAATGGAATCTAAATTTGCTGGATCTGGTTCAGATGGGAGCCCTAAAACAGCAAGGAAGGGTCTATGACCCCGGCTTTCCCCATGAGGAAGCTGTTTTGTTTCCTTGCTGGCTGAAGCTGTTCAGCAGAGTTTATGTTGCTCTGGATGCCAGTGAGTGGATGTTTCCCCCTGCCTGGCAATTCTGGGAAGATCTGGGAGACACAAGTCCTCTCTCTCAGGCTGAAGCCTCACAATTAGTGCTGTGTGCATCCACCAAGAGCCAAATCTCATCACACTTCGGCTGCCTCCTGAAAGGCTGGCAGGGAGAGCAACTCTGCATTCACAGGGACTTTGTGACCACTGGCTCTTCAGTCCTCCATGAGCTAAAACATGGGACTTCAAGGGAAAAAACAAAACCTTTACACCTTGGTCTGCTGATTGTGGGAGCACTGAGATCTATATTTGGAGATGGGGAAAGCACTGGCAAAGAAGCTAGGAGACAATCCCCAACCTTCAGAGTCTGAGACTTTGCTATATATTCAAAAGACAGCTGGAGCAGAGTGGTCTGAGGGAAAAAGTAAAACAACAGGACTGGGAAAATAAGAGATGATACCGGGATCAGGGAATCCTGGAATGGTTTGGGTTGGAAGGGACCTTAAAAATCATCTTGGTCCAATTCCCTTGTCATGGGCAGGGACACCTTCCATAGACCAGGTTGCTCAAAGCCTGGATGGGGAATAAGGCTTGGAAATAAAGCTTCACAGGGATGTAGAGCAGTGGATTTGCTACACAGAATCAGGCACTCTGTAAACCAGATGGGCTTCAGTTACCAGTGACCAGCACTTTCTGGCTCAGAGCAAATGGGCACTTGTCCCAAATGAAGAGTTTACAAGTGGCCAGGCCAGTGCGATTAATGCAGGGCACAGCTGTGTGCTCCTAGAGAGCCAGGATCCCTGAGGGAAGGACCATCAATCCTGCAACTGCACCAAACCTGGCAGGAAAGAGGCTGGACACACAGCAGGAGTGGGAACATAAAGCAAATGCTGTTAGTGGTGCTGTATTGCTGGGAGGGAAGAGTCAGAGGTGTGATCATTTCTCTTTGGTGATGCAGGGTTTGCAGCAGAGGCAAGAACAGAGTCTCTCTTTATGCTTTACTCAGCATAAAATTTCCTCCTTTCATTTGTGGCAGGTATCCAGCCCCTTTTGGAGCAGCAGCCACCAGCTATGGATGAGGCCAGGGAAAAGATCTGACACAGCAAATTCTTCATCCTCAGCCTCTCGTGAGAGTGGCTAAGGGGAGCAGATGAGTGAGTCCCATAAAACAGGGATGGCTGGGCCATCCCACATCCCAGCCAGACCTCCAGTCCAACACAGCCCTGGAAAGCAGCAGTGCTGACTGGCATTTGCTCTCCTAACCCTAAAAAAAAAAAGCTGCATTTTACTGCAACCATTAGCAGCATTTTGATATTTACTGGAGATTCTGAACAAGAAATTATTGGACACCTCCTTGTTTTATTTGCTCTGCACTTCCTAACTCTGACCAAATTCCTAAATGCTTCTGGGTGGGTTTTTAGGTACCCTGAACCTCCTGAGCAGACACGTGCTGTTCATTTTATCACTCTGCCTTCTTCATGACAGCTCTTCCACCAACTGCTCCCTGTCTTTCAGCCCTCAAGCAGGTCAGATGAGGTCGGGTGAATCTTTTTTCCATCTTTCTGAAGCACTCAGGCCAGTTAGGTCCCAATCTGGTAGGTCAAAACTCGCATGTGTCAGCTGAAGTTATCTACTCCTGCTGCCTCCAAGGGCTTGGAAAGAGCTCTTGAAGGGGTGTCAAAAGGCTAAAAAGTCCATATTTCTACCCCAAAGCTCACCAGCCCCAAATTCCAGGCATGAGATTGCTACAGAGCACGATCTTTTCTTTACAAATAAAACAGCACCAAATAGACAGTTTTTTTAACTGATACTAATCTCTTGTGAGCTTTTCTTGGCCTGCCCTTACAAATACCATAAAAAATGCATTACAGTTGTTTATAATTTTTAACCATTCTGGCATAACAGCACTTTTTTGTGAAGTTCAGAATGAAGCAGGGCTCAGTGCAGCTGCTGTGTTCAGAGCAAGATGCTCCCCGAGAAGAAACACCCAAGTTCAGACCAAGCAAGGACTGTCCTCTTCAGAGACTTCCCCTCAGAGAATTTTGGTTAAAAAAACTTCTGTCCCCACTTGACTTGGATGTTTTGAGCAGGCTGAAGGGCAGCTGATCTGCCCCTGAGCCAAAAGGCAGACGCAGGGACAAGACTGATGAAGAGCCCCACGTTTGCCTGAGCAGAGACTTCCAGCTGAGACACAATTTCCAGCCCAGCAGCAGCACTGGGGAAGGACTCTCTGTGCTGAGAGCTGTAATGAGGCAGTGTGGACACAAGCCCTGATAACCTGCAGCTTTGGGAGCATTTCAAGGGAAAAGGAAAAATAAAAAGCAGTCTGACATCTATCCCACCACAGTCCCGTGATGTCCCAATTTGCAGCTGACAAAAGAAGTCCACAAAAGGCAATTTCAGCAAAGAATCAGCAGCAAAACTCAACCCCCCGTTCCAAAAAAAAAAAAACCTGGATAAACTATTACTAATTTGCTGTTAATTTTCTCTTCCAGTGACTTTGTCACCACAAGCCCAGCTATTGCCAACACATCCAAAGGCCAACAGAAAGTTATTCTTAGAGCCCAGCCCGGCTGTTGCTGCAGGATAACTAATCCCAAATCATGCTTGAGAGTCTTGAGCTGCTGCTGAGCTGGACAGGACACCTATGGCCAGGATCAGAAGCAGGCAGGAGGCAGAACAATGCTCACATGGGTGAGAAGATAATCACATGCTCTGTTTGTTAATGAGCAGATTAGAGGGGAGTTGATGTACACACACGCACACAGATTGTGTTTGCAGGGAGATACACGACTCCATCCTGTACAGACACATTTATTTTTGCACCAGAATGATGCAATTCCTGTGCAGGGCGCTGTGTGCATGCATAATTCCAGTGAGCATTAGCAGCAACACCTACAGCTCAGGTTGTCTGACATGTTCTGTGCCAAGACTCACTTTTAAGGTCCTCATTACTTTGACAGACCTGAACCACTCAGGGGACAATTTCCTGAGCTCAGTGTCTGCCTCAGGCTACCAGCGCTGTGGAAAGTCGCATTCAGAATGACTTGGGCAATGCTGAGAACTAAATCAGGGGAAAAGTTTTTGTAGGTTACTGATTTTAACTTTTTTTTTCTAGATTTGACCTCGGTTATATTCTTCTTGCTGCCTCGCCGGAAAGGTGGCACGCTTTGGGGCTGGGAGGAAAAATTGGAATGTTCCTTCCCTTGCGGCCATGGCTAAAAGTCTGTCTAGATTTGACCAGGTTGAGCATGTGATAGCACAAATATTGCAAGGAAAACTTTTGCTTTTTCCACTGCTCCTAGAATGGATCAGACAACACTTGGGATGACACAGAAGGAGTAGGATATGTTCCTGATGAGCATCCTGGGTTAGTGGAAGTTGTCCCTGCCCAAAATGATCTTTAAGGTCCCTTCAACCCAAACCAATCTGTGATTCTATGGCTTGTCCGAGGTCACACAGGGTCAGCAAAGCAGAGACAAATCCTCATCCCACATTTAACTCCAAGCTCAGTGCCACAGCAACAACTATTTTGTGGAGCCACAAGTGCAGCCCCAGGGGAACCTCCTTCACCAGTGATTTTCTCTATTGTCATCTCCTTTGGTGCATGTTTGAGGGACACACACCTAGATGTCCCCACAGTGATAAATTCCCCTCAGTCCTAAACCCATCCCCTGCTCCAGCACTTTGCCAGCATCAGCAGAATTGGTGCATTACACACCCGAGTGTCGGCAGTGGAGAGACTTTAAATAGTTCAGTGGTCACCCTGCTCAGCTGTGGGGCACAGGGATGCATCCAGGGTGTCCTGAAATGATACAGCAGAGTCCTGCTGCTGGCACCCAGCCTGGGAGGCTGGGGGGAGGAAGGGAGGAGGTGTCTGCTCTTACTATTCTGATGCTAAAGCGGCCTTGAGAGGAGACACTGCCAGACTTCCATCAGCAGTGGCACTTCATGGGCAGCTTTCTGCTGCTGCAAAACACACCTGCAAAAGGCAAAATCTCTGCTTTTCCTTCCATAAGTATCTCCCCGGTCAACTCAGACACAGATGGAAGCTGCAGGTGCCCTGCACTTCACGGACCTGACCCTTCATCTGCACGAATCATGCCTAGCGCTATCAACAGCTCCACAAATCACCCCAGAGCAGGCACAGGGAGGGTGATGCAATCGTTTTAGCTGTTTGCACAGCCTCATAATTGCAGATCCATCATCACAAAGCATTAGCTGTGGTAGGACAGGTGTTACACAGAAACCCAGCAGCAGAAAGGGGCACGTGAGCCAGGCAGCCTGCAAAGGACACTTTAGTTTTCACTAAGAGGTTTGAGATCTGGGCTGTGCTACCCAGAAGAAAGTTATTTGTTTGCCAAGCCAGCTGCAAGCAAAGCTCTAATTTAATCCAGATCCAAATACCATCTGCTTTGTTCATCTCTGCTCACACGGGATAAAGGCACCTGTAGCTGAGACAGGAGGTGTTTTTAACGTGGGGGGTGTGCAAAGGTCACCTCTGTTCATAAAATGCTGCTCAGAGGAAATGGAGGCCTTGATAACACAGGTTTTAAGATGTGAAGAAACACCATTAAGCAGATACCCAGGTGCTAAAAGAGTAAAGTCCACAAGTACTGTACCAATGTGCACTCCAGCCCCTAGGCCTCACCTGCCACTGCCTCCACGTCTCCACTCACCCCTCTCTCCAAAACAGGAACTGCTGCTCTATTCCCTCACCTCACAGGACCCCACAGCTGCACTTTGAATGCCACACAAACCTCAAATACCATGAAAAGCTGTAAACCTGTGCCCATGCCCCTCTGCCCTTGGGGATGCAGTCACAGCTGTTGGGACACGAGGCAGGAGCATCCTCCCTGCTCCTGGAGAGCATCACCTGTGCTCCACCTCCCAGGGGCCTCAGATGAAGGGCTGGAGGACACAGGGCCTTGTCCTGGCTCCTGTGTGGTTGGGACATACCCTGGGTTTGGCTGCAGGTGGGTTTTAATGACATGAGGCATCACTCAGACAGGAGGCAGGGCTGGAGTATGCCCTTGACTCAAGAGTTAGAGCCTGAAACGTTTTATCTTGGACTAGAGGAAAAAGGCAGAGGGAAAGAGGGAGGGAAATGAAGTTTGGGTTGTTAGTGGTGGAATTAGGCTGAAAACAGCAGTGTTTTGTACTGGGTGCTGTTGTTCTTTTTAGGACAGACCTGGGGAGTGCATCCAGGGGCCACTTCTGGGCTTATTTATACCTTTACCTTAATAGAGCAAAATTATAGTGGTAAATAGAAAAAAAAAGGGATTATTGAAAAATAGAGAGACAGAACAAGGCAAAATGGCTTTAAATTGAAAGAGGGCAGGTTTAGATTAGATGTTTGGAAGATATTCTTCCTTGTGAGGGTGGGGAGGCCCTGGCACAGGTTGCCCAGAGAAGCTGTGGCTGCCCCTGGATCCCTGGAAGTGTCCAAAGCCAGGTTGGATGGAGCTTGAAGCAACCTGGGATAGTAGAAGGTGTCCCTGAGGGAAGCTGGAACTAGAATTTTAAGATCCCTTCCAATCCAAACCATTCTCTGATTCTCTGAAAAAGCAGCAAGTCCACACAGGAACTCCCAGGCCAGAGGGACCCTTGCCAGATCAGCATCAGGAAACACCCTCAGGAGCACAGCACCAAAGCCCTGCAGCCAATCCATGGTCATGGCTCAGCACCCCAAACCCCGACCTGTCCTCTGTCTCTGCAGAGAACAGGAAATCCCCAGCAGCTTCCTGCAGGAGGGAGCCCACAGCTCCCAGCTGTGCTCCTGCCAGAGTGCTGAGACAAAAACTGCAGCGGCGTACGCAGGTGTAAAACCGCTATCACAATTCAGTGGGTTATTGATAACAAGGTATTTCTCCTCTGGGGCCATCTGCATCCCACACACCTCCACAAATCTGGGACTTTCCTCTTCCAGTTACAACAGCCAGGGCAGATAATTCCTTTTTTCCTCTGCCTTCAAGCCATGCATGAAGGTAGACCTCAACAGGCAGTTTCCTGCTCTAGACCATGCAGACAAACGTTGTGCCAAGCCCCATGAACTCAGAACTGAGGTTTTTTTTCCTACCAAGGTGCCAGAAATAATACAAATAAACTCTTCTTCTCTCCCTGGCTTTGTATCTACAGCTCCCACACATCACTACCAGCAAGGCTTTAAAACTAAAACAGACTGGGCCTACGTGGCTTGAATTTATTCTGGAAATTTATCTCTTCTTGCTGAAAGCTCTGTGTTTGCTTGATCTTCCTGCCTTCCAAGTCCTACAAGTGCCACATGTTGCACAGCTGGATTCCTGACAGAGAAAGAAAACAGGAGGGAAGAGAGAACAGATATTATACATATATATTTATAGAGATATATATACATGAATGCAATGGCCAAGGTTTTCAAAAGTCGCCTGTGAACTTTGGCAAAGTGGCTTCAAATATCTCCAAGGGACCTGTGCACAGGAGAGACAGAGCTCTTGAGCTTCCAAAAATCTGTTCTCCACAGGCAGAAGCAGAAGGAAAAGGAAATGGGGCTCCAAAGGACTTGCTGCTCTGAAGATGCTCAAGACCAGCTCCTGTAGGAAAGGACTTACAGCAAAAGCTGTGCCAGGGAAGGCTGGAGATAAGGCACCCAGGAGGAAGAAGGACAGATCCATGTGGCACTGAGGGAAATGAGGAGAATTTTTAATTCTCAAACTTTCTGGGCTCTGACTACTAAAATAATAATGTGTTTTCCCAGCTCCAGGAGAATTTGTTCCCCCCCCTGCAGCTGTAACAGGGGAATATCCCTGGTCCCCCAAAGACAGGGGCAGCAACATCCAGTGTGACAAGCCAAGGATAAAGCACGGAAAGCTGAGGGGGAGAAATCCTGTTCATCTTGAGCAGCATTTGAAAAAAAAAACCAGCAAAGGAGAAAATGAAGAAAATGTTATTTCCTTTGAAATGGAGTATTGCACTCTGTAACGGGAGGCCGGGGGGTGGGGTGGAAATCAAACCCCAAAGTGAGCCAGAGATTCAGTTCATAAACACAGGAGAAGGTCAGCTTCCTCATCACCAATAACTCAGTCCCAAAGGAACCCAGCATGGCATTTGAGACAGGGCAGATATTTGATTCCTTCCTCTGCGTGGGGAGCCTGACACACACACCCTCCATCCCCTGTCCCTGTTCTCCAGCACATCCCAGCCTTGCCAAGGGCTGGGTTGGGCCCCTCCTGCAGCCACCCTGCCTCAGCAGCAGCAGGAACAGGTTTGAAATCTGCTTGCTGAGCTGAGGAAGGGATTATTTTTGCCCTGTGTTTGAGAAGAGGCAGTGGCTGTAAAACCTTCTGCCTGAGCCCAGCAACAGCGAGATTTTGGGAGAGGCTAATTATGGGTGGTGAAGGAAGTCCCCCACAGGCAGAGAGCAGTGGAGAAGAGACAGGCAAGCACAGCCCTGCACCTGGAGACCTTTTTGCTTGTTATAAAATACAGCTGATTCTGCTGCCTGTGCTCCCAGGGAAGGAGAGGCAAGGCAGGAGAGAAGACAACGACCAAGCGAAACCAAGAGGCAAATCACCGAGTGAAAAGGCTTCAAGCATCTCACTGCCACTTTTCCATACCCTTGTGCAAGTATGGAGAAGCCTCAGAATTATCCTCCCGCACGGAAATACCCAGAAGGAGGGGAGGCAGAGCAGGGAAGCAGCCTGTTTGGCCAGCAGGGCTGTTAGCGGGGGAAATGTGGCTCAAAGCACCCCATGCATCAACCAGAAGGAGGCACGGAGATGTCTGCACGTGTCCATGCACAGCCAAGGACTGGAAAGCAGATTGTCATGGAGCTCCAATCTGCTTGGGATCTCCTCCAAGCTCATGACACCTTGTGCTGCCCCACTTGAGTGCTCGTGGCCAGGGTCCAGCTGAGCCACTGGGAAGGATGAGAATTGCTGCACAGTCATCCCCTACCCCTTAGAGACCCTCAGAGACCCCTTTGCCATTGGCAGGGCCTGGACCAGCACCTTCTGAAAAGCATTAAAGCAGCCAAGCTCAGCTGCAGCCACATTCCCAGACACAAAGGTTTGTCCAAGATTGCTCTATTTATTCCCGGTTCTGAGCTGGAGGAAAACCTCAAACTCTTTTCTTTCTTCCCTCTCCTCCTTACAAGCTGGAAAACATCCCTCTCCCACCAGCATCTGATCAAGGGATGCTGGAGGAAAAAGGAAAACTGGTTTTTTGCCTAAATCCCTCCTAACTCCAGATATTGCAGCCAGCCTGCTCTTCCTTCTCCAAAAATCTGGACCTGCAAAACCTTTCCTGAACTGTGAGGGAGAATTGGCAGTGATCTGTGAAAAGTGCAGGGTGAACAGATTGGCATTTCCCAAGCATGTGTAGTTTGCATTTGTGTGTAGCAATGTGCATATAAATGTGTATTTTTATGTATATGTATAAAACATACACACACACGTATATATCTATATATATGGATGCATGTAGCTGTATTTAGGGAAAAAGGCATCACAACTTCCACCAGAAGATAATGAGAGAGCTGGGAACGTGCAGGCAGCAAGATGCAACTCCAATCTCCTCCTTACACTGCAGGACAATCAAGACTTCTTCTCTGAAATGAATGCAGAAAAGGGCCCAAACAGCTGGGGAAAGGGTGATGCTTGTGAGAAATCGGCTTTTTTTGTGGCTCATGCATTGCAAAGTGTGTGTGTGTGTGTGTGTGATGAGTCAAAGTCTGAGGGCTGCCTTGTGTCAGCCATTGACTGTGCCAATGACAGCAGCTCCCGACAGCCTTTAATAACACCACTTACAGACTCTGGAGCAGGGGGAGGCAGCAAAGGGGGGAGGAGAGTACTTCCCTCGCAGGCTGGTGCACAAAGCATCCCCAAGCTCGCCAAAATGTGTCACAAGAACCCGTTGATGGCTCCATAATTGCAGCCCACGCTGCAATGTGTTGTTCTAAGAGGCAACAGAGAGCACAGCCAGGAGAGCAACTTTGGGTACACAGGGGTAAAACGTGGCCAGGAGGACATGGGGACATGCTGGGCTCAGGTAGGGATGGAGCAGGTGGTGGTTTAGGGGCTCATCCCAATCACATTTCCTGGTGCAGCAAGGTATCTCCATGTGTTCACACCCAGGTTTATACGGAGAAGCAACCAGGAGACAAGAAATTCCATGCAGAGTAGGTGAAACGGGGAGAAGTATGTACAGGAGACTCCTGGAATATGCAGGTCCTGCTGCCTGCCTGTGCCTTGGTTCTCCAGTATGAAGGGGGAAAACAAGCCTGATGGATCCTGGGAAGCTCCTGGAAGGCTCCTGGTGAAGATGCTAAAAATCCCCAGCTTAGTCCAGATTTGGAAATCTTCGGGAAGAGCTTTGGGAGCACATCATGTTCTGATTATTTACTTCTGTGAGCTAAGGAGAGACCTACTTCACACACCGCCTCCTGGAGAGGCGGAAAAATCAGACATGTAAAATAAGAAGGAAATGGAAATCGACTTGATAGCTCCTTCCCCTTCCTAATGGGGAATACTTACCTAATTAGGCCCGCTTGCCATTTCCTCTCCTTGCTTTCTTTGAGATGTTATGCGGACAGAAATTTGTCCTAAAAGTTGTTACTTTCGTTCAGAGGCGTCCCCTTGAGCTGTTTGCCTTGCTAAGGCAGGCAAGGGCAGCACCTCCATCATCAAGGAGGGAAAAAATGCCTCCTGAATGGCTCTAAGGGATGCTGGTTTAAGCACCCAGCTCCTGCTGCACCTGCCTCACCTCCCTTCTCCATCCCTCACCCAGGCAGAAGGTGCAGCTCCAAGGTGCCTCCTGCCCTTGCCTGGCCCAGGTGAGCAGCTCCTGATCTCTGGGAGTGACCTTGGAGGCCAGGAAAGAAAAGCCAGAGGATGCAAAGATGCTCTGAGTCCAGTGGCCAAAATGACTCTGCCCTCAGTGGGCTTTTGGAGACAAACCTGAGACTGGATGATCTCAGGGCTGGTGGGATCCACAGGGACTCCCCAAACCAATCCCAAATCCATTCCACCACTTTGATGACTTCTCCAAAGCGCATATCCAAGCAGCTGGTGCAGCTCAGAGTGGAGAAAAAGGGGTGGTAGAAGGAAAACCCAAACCCTCCAGACCCACACGGACAAGGGTGATCCAACCAGGACACAGCAAGTTCTCCTTTCCCACAGCCAGCCCAGCTTCCCTCCTTTTGGAGAGGCCCCACTCTGGTGGTCTCCCCTCACCGGGAGAAGGTGTTGGCGCATGCAGGACATGCAGGAGCATCTCCCACCCCACAGGATGGTCCCAATCATCACTGCAGCAGAAACAGGCTGGATGTGACCCTACACTAGGGACTACAGGGGTCTCTGGCACAGTGAGGGGTCAGCACTCATCCCTAGACCCCTACACTGGACCCCTTTATCTGTCCTTCCATCTCCATCTCCATCCTACACTTTCCAGGAAGGCCCCCCCATCCCCCTCAGCCCTGCTCCTGCACCCCAGGAGTTTTTTCTCTTCCCTGCAGGGAGCAGAGCTTCCAAGAAGGAAAATGCAAAGCCCAAAGGGAATGACTTCAAGCAATGAGACAGGCTCTGCAAAGGAAGGTGTTTTATTCCTGCCTGAGGGGGTGCTTTAAAGAACCTCCTTTTGTTTCCTCAAAGGCGCCGAAAGAGGAGACCTGGAGGAATCCAGGGAACTGACTCTGCAAGCAGCAGCAGAGATTTCCCCGTGCCCAAGTCTCTCCATACCCAGCATCCTGCACTGGTCCAGCCATTCCTGCATCCCTCCCCACCCCATCTCCCAGGGGAGCACCTGCAGCTGAGCCCAGCCCTGCACCTGCAGCACCTGTGCAGGGTGTGAGAGGAGGGGCTGAGCCACCCCCTGCAGCTGCTCCAACCAGCCCTGAAACTTCACCTCCCTGTTGTTAATTCTGCATCCAGAAAAGCTGTGTTGCTTTCCTTTTTTTTCCCCTTTTTCCTTTCTTTCTTGTTGGGTTTTTTTTTTCCCTACTAGGCAATTTCCAGGGAACAAGAACTGCACAGCTAATCCCTGCTGCAAGCCAAGCCAAGCCAAGCCAAGCCCTCCCCTGCCCCAGCCAGAGAGGGAAAGCATCCCCATTCCTCTCCCAGTGCCCCTGGACATCCCTCCACCCTCCCAGCCTCCTGTCCTCACCAAGCCACCCCTCTGCAGCCACTGCAGCATCCTCAGGGCTGCCAGGGTGTGAAGGACAGCAGGAGGGAGGGAGGGAGGTTTCTTTGCAGAGCCACTTCTGCAGCACTGCCAGCTTCCACTGGCACTGTGAATCCAGTGGCTGCAGGCAGGAGACCCCTTTGCATCCCTCCTGCACCTCCTGAGCATTCCCAAAAACAATGGGTGTGCTGGATAAATGGGGTCCAGGCAGGACCCCTTGCTGCAACTCCCAGCAAGTGCATTGCTTGGCACCCAGCCTGCAGAGGACACCTGCTCCCTCCCCCTGCACCCATTCCTGGGGAGCAAGACCCCCGCCAAAGCAGGATTTGTCCTGCCCATGGCAACTGGAAAGTGATGGTGAGAGCAGGCAGAGTGACACCCTGAGCAGGGCTCGCTCTGCCTGGCCTCTTGGGTGCCCAGCTCCAGGGCAGCTCAGCAGAGCAGGACCCCAGGCCAGGAGCATCAGAGGAGCTCCCCTGCCTCCCAGCGCAGAGGGCTGGGCTTGCAGACGGGAGGGACTCCAGCAAACATCGAGGAGCAGCAGAGGCAGAGGTAAGAGAAGGTTTTTACCCAGCAATCCCTACAAGGTGCTGTGAATGCAGCGTTTGTGCCGGGTGAACAGACATATTATGGCAGACCCTGATGCCAGCCCTTCGCCTCCCAAACGGTGACAGTGATTACCAGCTTGGAAATAACTAAGCTCATTAGAACGAAACGCTTCGCCCAAATCCCCCTCCAAAGGAGGGATCTGACCAAGGAAGGGACCTGTGATGGGAACATACTGGGGGGATTTGTTTAACCAGATCAGCCCGCTGGGCAAGCACAGCACGGTTCCCTGCCTCCAGCGTGGCTAAAGCCGGGATTCCTGGGAAGCTTAACCCCCCATCCCACATGGACAGGGTGGGCACTGTCCCACAGCTAGCATCGGGGTCTTCTGGGCACAACCCTGCTTTGAAGGGAGGAAAAGAAGCACCTTTCAATAATAAATAATAATGCTAAGTATGTGTTTCTATAGCAACTCATCACCATAGCAGCTCGGCGCAGGAGGGAAACTCAGAGCTCATCCCGCCGTCTTCAGGGTGAGGAGGCAACTGCCCCCCCAGAGGTGGCTTCAGTGGTGGCAGAAATGGGACTTGAAGCACAAAGTCACCCTCCAGGTTGTCCCTGAGCACTGCCCTCCCTGGGGAAGCTGTTGGGATGATCTGGAGAGGAGCAGTCAGGGTGATGGGAGTATGAAGCACCAGGTATAGAGGTCACTGCAACCCCCCAGTCAGCCCTGGGATCCAAGGAGGGATGGGGGTATGAAGTCTCAAAAGCACCCAGTATTGAGGTCATTGCAAGCCCCCAAATCAGTCCTGGGATCCAGGGTGGCTGGAAGGAAAAGAGGTTGTGACAGGGGACAGCCCCACCGTCCAGCCAGGTGGGCGCTGTGAAGGGGAGAGTGCAAAAGGTGAGGCACAAACAAAAAGAGGAAATGGCCCGAAATTATCCATGCAAATACCAACCCCCCAACTCTTACATGTCTCAGGATAACAGCTTACAAGGCTCCACGTGTTGCTCTGCTTTTAGCAAGACCCAGAAATTCGCACCAAACCCTGACAAAGAGAAGCAGTTTCCCAAAACAGCCCAAAAACTCACTTTTTCTAAGGCACACATGCCCACCTTAATTTGGGTGTGGGGACTTTCCCCCCTAGATAACCCATTAAAGAAAAATCCAAACCTTTGATTAGCTCCGCAGTTGGTGTTGTCCCAGCTCACCCCCTCTCCCTGGCAGGGCTGTGGTGGCAGAGCCTTTGCCTTCAGTATAGAACAGCACCTCTGAAAGCCTCTTCCCAGCCAGCAGAAGAAGGTGACACTGCCCAGGAGTGGGACAGTGGCCATTAGTGACCATCATCCATGGACATCATGCTATTCCTCAGGCTGGTGAGTGAGTTCCCAACCAGGCCCATGCTGGTTTTACTCACTTTACAAAAAGTGAGTCATTTTTAAAGGTCATTAGAGCAAAACAAGAATTAGGTGATGGCTGAAGGGACAGTTACTTCTAGGAAACCACCCCCACTCGATAGATGGGGAAACAAGAAGCCAAGGAACACACTCAGGGCCATGGGACAGCTCTCCATCAAATCCGAGTGTCCCTCTGGCAGCCCAGGATAAGTTTCCCTAAAGTAAAATGAAGCTGTGTAGCACACCAAGCACTTGCTATTCCATCAATAGGCAATTGTAACAGGATACACCTCCTTAGTCTCTAAATGAGTTTTCTTTCCAGCACTACATTATAGACAAATCCCCTGCCACAAAAAACAAATAAATCCCTTTTCACAATCAAATATGCTCTAACCAAGTCAAACAGGGCCACACGCACGTGCAGCGAATCCGCAAAGCTTCTCCCAACTTCCCGGCGTGACCGTCCTCCCTTCAGGTGAGGAAAGAGGTGAGAAGGAAAGGAAAAAAAGAACATTTAACAGGAGAAACGAAGTGGCAATTTCCCAGTTCAGCTGGGAATCAGCACATGGGGTCCTCGTGGTTCCTGTTCCACAGGGGCTGAGCTCTCGCTGCCGAGCCCGGACTGACACCACACCAGCGCTTGACTTATGAGTGCTTCATCCCAGCAAGATATTTTTAATTTAAACCTTGACACAGCTGAGGACGAAGCCATCCAGGCTGTGATTTACTGCTAATTCATCCCTCTGATCCCTATAACTCTAAACTCAAGTCACCAAACAGCGGAACTCCCAGACACTCTGCGGTGAGGCTCGGCATGAATGAGCGTCAGGGGGCTGCTGGCGGCAAGTGCGAGTTCCTCATTCAGAAGAAACAACAAGTATGTAAATATTAACCATCTGCAGGCCACCCCCAGCCCAGCATCACCTCACTGTTTCCCAAGAAACACCACTGGGGATAAAACACCTCCACCAGCCTCACCTTTCCTCCCTCGTGGAGCATTTTAAGCTCCGGGAGAAATATCACGGAGGTCGCAAACATTTACGTGCATTTGGCTGCGAGGGTTCACGCAGGATCAAGATTTATCCCTCTGGCCCTTGCAGGAGAGCAGGGGAGGGGGAAAGGTGTGGGTATAGATCATGCAAATGCCTGTAATGGAAACCTAGCCCATGTTATCTGCATTAGAGCCATACATTCGTCCTGTCAAAAGGATGAGGCAAATTCAAGTGCCAGTCAAATGCCATAAATTTATTGCCAGTGGCTGGGTGGGAAAGCCCCAGAAGATCAGTGTATGGATAATAGAGCTGGAAAGAAACTCCGAAATCAGGCATGAAAACCAGGAGAGTCAGAGGTGCAACAGCTCCCTTTTGGGTCACAACTGCAAATTCAGGCACAATTAACAGGACTTTTTATTTATCCCTATGCAAAAAAAGCCTGGGAATCTCAGCCACTTGACTTTTGGGTCTGGATTTTGGTTTCACTGCATGAAGCACTTAAACAACCCTTTTTAGGGGGGAAACCCCTCTCGGCAGCAAAGCCTGGAATAAAAGCAAGTCACAGAGTCTGCAAATGACCTCTCTCTCTCTCTAGGGGTTCCTCTACAGGTGAGGTCAAAGCCACCTGATGAGAGGCGGCATAGTGGGACAGAGATTCCACCTGGTCACTGCTGTCCCTCAGGTCTTCAGGCTCTGAGTGTTGGTGTCTTCTACAAACATTAGTGTTTGAGGTAGGAACAACTGGGAACACTTCAGCAAAAATTTGGCTTCCTCCACGGCTCCAGGAATCACCTTGGAAGGGAACATGTCCCCAGCAGGGTTCACATCAGCTGGAGCTGAAGTGCCACAGGTGTCAAAAATGAAGTGGCCATTGGGTTTCTGGGTTTATAAACCAAAAGGTGCCTGTTCAAGGCCTTCAGAGCACCTCTAAGGGCCCATCTCGAAGGGGTTTTAGTCCTCAAGGAAAGGATTGAGGGCAGATGCCACACGACACTGGGTTCTGTGGCAGGGCACGCAGTGTTGGCGCCTCTTACCCGGGCGGCTGCTCAGCCCCTTATGACGAGCAACCACTCAAGGATGAGGCAAACTGACAGAGCTCATGCACCAACAAAGAACAAAAAATCCCAGACTGTTACTTGGGATGAGTCAAAAAAACCCCAAGGGAGAATGCCAGATACAGGAAATCACCACACAGGCTGTAGGCATCTCAACACGTCATGCTTGCAGTGATCTCTCCATTCCCAAAGGTGATTAAAAGCATTTTGTAGCAAATGTTAAAGGCACTGGGACCGAGGTCCATGAGAGCACAGCTGTCCCCAGGCCAATGCACAAACCCAAAATGTTAGGCTGTCCCTGCCCATGGCAAGGGGCTGGAACTAGATGATCTTTAAGATCCCTTCCAACCCAAACTGTTCTGCAATTCCATGATTCTATGATGCTTTCTCATCTCAAATCACCCATTTGCCATTTTAACTGGAAAAAATTCAATCCTGAAAATGCCCTGCTCTGTCCAAGGGCTGCTCTTGGCCATTGAAGCATAACCTAAAGGCCAGGGCACCACTCCCTGCTCTCATCACCAGGTCCCACTTGGGGCTCAGTTTGCATCTCAGGCTGCTGAGGGAGAATTCCCATGAATAAACGTGGACTGAGTCTTTTGCCTCGCCATGCCTCAGTTTCCCAACCCACACCACAGGAATGGAGTAAATGGTTGTATTTTAAAACCCTTCAGAGTCTGAGTGAAAAACACGTGGGCAGCACCACGCAATTTTTTCTTTTTTCCTTTTTTTTTTTTTTCTTTTTTCTTTTTGTCACAGGCTCCTTGAGAGCTCAAAGCTGAGGAATATAAAGCACTTTTCACAGGAAGACAGTCACGCAGGGAAGCACGCTCATCACTGATGCCCTGCAGAAAGGCGGTGGGCAGCCCAGACTCTCTGCACAGACGGGAAGTCTCGTTGCCTTGGGCGCCTGGAGCGCTGCTATCCCTTCACTGAGTCTTGCAAGCCAGAAGGAAGGAGTAAGAAAGAGCCCTCTGAAGCCTTTCAGAGGGCCAGAAAGGTTCCCCAAACGCTTTTTGTTAGAGGATCAAGCAGTCTGAGGGCTTTGCTGGGGGGAAGAGTCACAACCCGAAACGTATCCCTGGGTGGGGAGGGGGATTCGTGGGCAGGACATGAGACTGTGGAGTCTCAGCTCTGTGGGACCCCACTTTAGAGGGGGTTTGTGAATAATAAATCCAGAGGAGCCAAGTGATTCCCAGGTCACCATGCCATCCTGCTGCAAGACACATGTGGGCAGTGCCAACCCCCAAACTCTGGCACTGCCGACTCCAAAACTCAGCAGCCCCACCTCTGACACCCTCCCCAAGTCAGAGCCCAGCGTGGAGCACCAGCCCACAGTGCCAGCATCCTTCTCAGCTTCGCAGGAAGCTTCTCAGAGGTCCCTTCCAAACACGAAATTGATTCCCACACGGTGTTAACCCTCGGCACACCCCGAGCATCGTAAGACCTTGCCAGGCTCTTCCCACGAATCCACCCCCGGCACGGCGAGAGGGAGCCTGGTTTTACTGCAACCGCTCGGCATCGAGGACATCGGGAGGCAGAGACAAAGCGATTCAGTGCAAGGAAGGAGATGCAACACAAAAGGGGCGCCGGCATCCCCCCTCCCCTCCTCAGCCTGCCAAAGTAGAGGAATCGACATGAAACCGGCTCCGGCAACCCAGTGCCCCCGGGATGGGGCTGCCAGAGACGGCTCCTGCCTTCCCGGCGGCGCAGCTCAGCCGCTCTCCCGCCTCTGCTCAGCCCTCTGCTTTGCCACATCCACAGGCTGCCGAGCGCCAGGCTCGCTGCGGTGCAGGGAGGGATGCTGGCAGGTGAATCCGCGAGGAAAAGCTCAAATATTCCCTCTCCCCGCGGAGAAGTTCAGCATCTCCCTTTGGGTTTGCAGCATCCCTCCCCAGCCGGGCTGCGCGCTGAGCACACTGAACGCCAGCCCTCGGTGCCTGCAAGGCAGTTACGATCATCAGCAAACGCTTCCCTACAGCACCGCGATTGATCATCAGCCTGGATCCTAAAACACCCGTCTTGGACACAAACAACACTTAGATCATGCGGCTGCCATTTATTTCGCGTGGTATCGATACCGCCGAGCGCCACACATTGAAGATGGGACAGAGAGAAAAAGCCTTGGACTGGTCCTTTCGGAAAGGAGACACCCCCGTGGAGGGTGGGTCTGGGCAGGGGAGGGAAGAAAACCCCAGGTTTTCGTGCCGGGGCTGGGGTTGCGTGTTTAAACCTGGCTGCACACGCGAGGCAGACACACATCTGTTGCACCAGCTCTAGCGAAGGATCCCACACACAAACAAGCAAACAAACAAACACGCACTTCCCCCGGCAAATAAACCACAAATAAAACGCTGCTCGCATCTCCCGGACCTCCAGCCAGTGGCTTCGGAGGTGGGGTGGGGGGGAAAGCACCTAACCCCACACTGGGAGGCACACGCCGTAATTAAAGTCACAGAGACGGCAAAGCCCGTGCCCCCCGTGCCCCGCTGGTCCTGCCCGCTCGCGGATCTCACCGGCTTCTACAAACAAGACCCGGGTGAAACAGAGGGCAGGGAAAGAAAATAAGTTAGCGCGCTTTCCGCCTTCCAAAATATTTGTATAGGACTGGTGCACGCTCAAGATAAGTCCCTAGAAGGCTGCGAGCAGTTGCATCGGCTGTAAAAATCCCCTGGCAGCATCATTGTTCCCGCGGAATGAGAGCATCCCCCGGCAGTCTCCGGGGTCCCGGTCCAAACCTCTGCACCACTCACCCGCACGATTTGGGAAGCATCAGACCCCCCTCGCTTTTCCCAAAACCTCTCATCCCAGGCATCGCATCCCGGCAATGGAGGGAAGGCACGGACAATCAGGTGCGTTTCCAGCGAGCTCTCCGGCACGGCTGCCCGGCGGCAGGGCTGGGAAGCAGCGCGGGGTGTGGAAGTTTTACGGGAGAGGTGCAGAGCCGCACGCGTTCCACCCAGTCTTTCCCACCAGGGCGAGTCCTGCGGGTCCCACCCCCGCATTCAGCACCGCAAACGCCGCATCCCTTGCCGGCACGGGGAGCAGATGGAGCCCCGGGAGGAGGATTTCCTCCGGGCTGGGGATGGAGCAGCCACATGCAGCCGCTACAAACCCAAACAGCCCTGCCGGGGCTGAGCAAGTGGGTTTGTTTATCTGGGAGGAACTCATCTGCTGCCGGAGTATTAGATTTCCACCAAAACAATGTGCGGCTCGGTGTTTAGTCGCCGTCTACATAATTTAAGGGCATATGTCTGATAAATGCAGAGCATCAATAGGCAGGTTTCGGTTGCAGCACACACATGCACCGAATGGAAGGAGGGAGGTTTAGCAGCGCTGACTCCGCAGCCGGGATTTGGGCAGGAAAACTCCCCAGCACCTTGCAGTAAGGGAAGAGACGGGGGTCTGCCCTTCCCTCTTAGGTGTTCACCACCGGGGGTGGCCCCTGTCCCCGTCCCCGTCACCCGGGAGGTTGTTATCCTCCGCGGGAATAGAGCTCTGCCTCCAGCCCCGTCCAGCTGCAACCTCACCGGGAGCAGGAAAAGTTTGCAAATGCCTCCAGCCCCTCGCCCGAGGAGAGCTCTGGAGCATCGAAAGGGGAAAATACCCCCCCGAGGGGAGGAAAATCCGCAGCCGGGGGATGCCGGGGGTGATGAGGGACGGGCTGCACCGCTGGAGCCGCTACCTCCGGGGAGAAAAGTTGAGCCTTGTGCATGGGGAAAAAGCCATCGGGGAGCAGGGAAAGGGGGACACCGAGCATCGCGTCCCCTCCGCGGTGGGGATGTGGAGAAGGGGGGCTCCCCGCTGCGCCCCCCCCGCCCAGCATCCTCCCAAGCCGGGCCGGGAGGGGCGGAGGGGCCGTGCCCGAGTCCCCCGGCTCAGCCCGCTGTCCGCGGGGGCCCCTGCCCTCCATCCCCGACCCCCTTCCCAGCACCCGGGGGTGGGGAGCAGCGGCGGGGGCGCCTCCCAGGGCCCCCCCCTCCTCTGCCGCCAGGTGTGGAGGGCAGGTACCGCTGCAGCCCCGCCGGCCCTCCCGGGGCATCCTCCGGGGCATCCTCCGGGGCATCCTCCCGCAGCCCCCGCTGCCCGGGCGGGGCGGGGGGCTCCTTACCTGGGAATGCTCCTCGCTTGCTCTGGGTGGGTTTTGGTGTGTATATATATATATAAATATATATATATATATATATTATTTTTCTCTCCTCTCCTTTCCCCCCACTTCAGTCTTCAGAGCAGGCGCCGCATTGACACTGCAGATGGTCTCTGTGTGCGTGTGTGTGTGCGCGCGTGTGTGTGTGTGTCTCTCTCCAATCCCAAATACTCCACGGAGGCGGAACACGGAGCCCCTCTCTCTGCACTGGGCAAACCGTGTCTGGCTCGCCCAGAGCCGGGGGGGGGGACTGGGGAGGGAGGGGGGGAGAAACGCAGCTCCAGTTTTCACTCCCCCCCCAAATCACCCCTTCCCTCCCCTCCCTCCCTCAGCCCTTCCCGCCCCCCCCCCCCCCCCCCGCATCTAAATCAGCCCGGAGTAGGGGGAGCCAGGCAGCGGAGCAGGCAGGCGGGGTGCAGGCAGGGGGATGCAGGCAGGGGATGCGCTACGGGGCCATGCCCGGCTCCGCGCCCGGCTCCGCGGCCTCCCGCCCGCCGGGGAGGGCTCGCACTGCGGCTGTCTCGCCAGCCAGCCCTTCCTCCCCAGCCCTCCTCTCCAATGGTGGCTGCGGAGCCGGCTTGGACACCCAGGCTCTTTTGCAAACACAGGCACACGCACAGGCACACACCCCTTTCCCAAAAAAAAAAAAAAAAAAAAGAAAGAAAGAAAGAAAAATTGAAAAAAAAATAGCCGGAGAGGTGTGGAAGTGCGGTGACAGCGGCAGCCCAATGCACCGGGGAGGGATGATTAAAAAAAAAAAATAAATGAAAAATTAAAGCGATAATAAAAATCCCTTTCTATTCTTTTTCTCTTTCTTTCCTATTTTTTTTTTTTTTTAGCTTTGCAGAGAGAGTGGCCGGTTGCTCCTCCTTTCTCCAGCCCACCCACCTCTGGGAGAGGGGAGAAGGCGGAGGAGCGCAGGTTGTCTCTGGAGGGGGTGCCCCAAGGCGCTTTTCGTCGTCCTAAAGTTTGCAGGGGCTGGGGAAAGGGATGGGGACGGGGAGGGGAGCGGGGCCGCCTCCCGGGGCTGCCAGAGCCGCCGCCGCCGCTCTGCCACGGCTGGAACTCCGGCTGCCTGGATTCCTCCTCCTCCGGTGCCTTCTCTCGCTCCTACTCACTACTGACACCTAGGCTCTCCAGCCTGATTGGGCTAATTGGGAAACGTCTCTGCCCCAAAAAAATAAAAAAAAAAGAATAAAACCCAAAACCCACTCACGGAATCAACGCATCTCGCTGCCTCCCCCCATCTGCTCCTCAGAAAAGCCCTTCCCGGCTTTGGCTGTCATCTCCCTTGCTTTTTCCCTGCCTCCCCTTCGCTCTCCAGGCTGTGCCCCTCTGCTTTCCTCCGGCTTGGACCCAGCGAGGAGGGGAGCGGATCAGAGAGGGCGTGGGGAGGCTCAGGGGAAGATCAATCTCTCAGCTCGGGTGAGCAGTAATCCTGGAGAGGGGCTGCAAGCTGCTGCCCTGGCCGGGGCTCCCTTTAACTCCCAGCAGCAGCAGGAATAAGATTGTTTGTCAGAAGCTGCCAGTGCTTCCTGCCCGAGTTTGGTGCCCCCCAGGCTGCCGGGACGCCCCTGGGAGCAAATCCCACTCCCACAAGATCATTCCCTCTGTGAGACCCGCACTCCTCCCTGCAGGTGATGCCAGAGCCAGCACCAGGGCAAGCAGCAGAGGGTGGGAAGGGAAGAGATGCTCTCGGGGTGTTGATAGCAACAGGGTGCTCCCAGGCACCCCCGATTCCGTGAGCATGGGCGCCTCACAAGGGTCTGAAGAAGACGAGAAGCAGCTGGGGGAGACCTCC
Source organism: Corvus moneduloides (assembly GCF_009650955.1). Lineage (NCBI taxonomy): Eukaryota > Metazoa > Chordata > Aves > Passeriformes > Corvidae > Corvus > Corvus moneduloides. The sequence continues at coordinate 72,491,612 of NC_045479.1, forward strand.
TCTGCTTGCAGGGGTGTTGGCCATGCCCACATCGGGGAGAAAACTCTGCAAGTGACCCTGCAGCCTCCCCTTCCCCGGCAGAAGGCAAAGGCATCCAGCAGGGATGCAGAGGGTGGCTGGGAAAGGGCGTCCCAGCGCCCACGGCAATCAGTAGCCGAGATCAGAGGCAGCAATTGCCTCTCCAGGGGTTGTGCAGCACCAAACACAGCAGGACTCCCCCTCCTCCCCACAGCCCCCACCACTGATGGAAAATCAGGCTTAATCCAAGCTTTGTATTTTTAATTATCTTAAATTTATGCCACAAAGCACGGGGGCCGGGGGATGTCTATTTGCATCCTCCAAGATATTTATTTGGAAACAATATCATGTTTTCCTTAAAACAAGTTTTATCTCCCCAGCGCGTGCATGCCTGCGTGCGTGCGTGTGTGTTTTGCCTGAGCTCCAGTTTACATTTCCTGATGGATGGATGGGGATTCACAGCCCTTTTTTTAAGGTGGTGCATAAAATGTATTTATTATTCTTTATCTCCTACCTCTTGCAAGGAGTCATTTGTTTTCATTCAGAGAAATGAATACAATGTGAAGCCTGAAGAGTAATAACACAGCAAAATGACAACGGAGGAACGAGACGGGAATCTGAGAGATACAATGGCAGGTTAGTAACCTCTAAAGATCCCTGCTGCTCTGAGTGCTACAGAATTATTTAGTGTCCGGTCTGGCTCGCAGCTCCATTTAATAAAAACATATGAAAATCTCGAGGAAATTTGGTCTCGCATTTAAAACCTGTTCCGCTAAACACGGATAATCTGGATATGCCCAGATTACTTCCCGCTCTCTGGTGGGGAGGAAGAAATTAATACCAGTTCTTTCTGCTTCTTGAGACAATGGCACGAGTCAATATATCCCCATGCTGTTTGGGTTCATGAAGGAGTGAGTGACAAACGGGACTTTATTTATAGGCCTTTTCATGAACCAGGCAGCGGGGGCAGAAAAGGGTTAGGGCTGGAAAACCCAAATGACCTCCCCTGACCCGTGAATTACTGCAGTAAAAGGGCCCAAGGACAAGGAGGGTTCAGGCTCACCCTGTTGTCATCCAGGGGATATTTTCACCCCCCAGGTCACAGAGACAGCAGAGGTGCTGGGCACCCCCTGCTCTGCTCCTGGGGGAAAACCCAGCAGCACCAAAGCTGCCTCAGCACCATCTGGGACGAGGCAAAGTCCTGTTGTCTCCATCCAAACAACCTTACACACCTGATTTCCCTCCTGCTGCTCCAAAAGTTCCCCCACTGCCCGTGAAGTCCTGGGTGCCAACAGCATCCCTGAATCCCTCTGTGCTTCCTCCCTCTCCAGTGCGTCCTTTCATTTCTTGTTACGTTTTCTTATTACATTATTTCATATTACGTGAGCCACACACGGGAATCACTTCCACCAACACCCAAAGAACAGAGAACACCTATTTTTCCCGGAACATCCACCTGTACACTTCAAGACTCCAACAACAAAGAGGAAGAGCCAATTTAAAGAAAGAAGAAAACAAAACAAAAAAAAAAAACGAGAGAGAGAGAGAGAGAGAAGGAAAATCTAAATTAGACCGCGTGGCGATTTTTCTATTATTCTTTCCCCCCGCCATTTTACAAGTTTGTTAAACCAGCGCGGTGTTTAAGTTGCTGAAAGCCGGAGCTGGCTGTTCCAGCTCGGGGCTCCAGCGAGCGCAGGCAGCGCTCAAACCCAACATCGCAGCGCCACCTGCAGCGACCGCGCTTGGTGGCAGCTGCAAAACGCCTCAAACTGGGCGAATCCTTGGGAAAAATCGCCCGGGGAGAGGGCAGCTAACTTAAAACCTTGTTCCTCCAGGTCTCTTTTTCACCCTCTTCTGCCCTCCAGTCTTTCAGGTCCTTCCAACTCGCCCGTCTCTGCTGATACACGAAAGAAAATTGGCTTCTCCTGGGTAGCTGTCACCATCCCTGCTGCTGACAAAAGGATGTCTTTATCGTGCTTGTGGGGGTTGGAAAATTCAGTGTAAGCTGGTTTAAAGCTGGGCCAGGGCTCTGCGTTGTCACTGTGACACCCCAGGGACGCACAGGGTGAGCTCTGCCCCCAAGGGCAGTTCTCAGTCCCGCTCCAGGGGTGTCACACTCTCAGATTTTGGCAGTGCTGCCAGCTTCAGGAAGGGTTGTTGCTGATAGAAAATGAGATGAGAGTGCTACCCCAAAAAATGTAAGAGAAGAAGTTTGCAGGGAAGAGCAGGATTGTGTCACCTGGTCACCTGGCCACTGCCTTCCTCTTCTTTCCTATCATCTTTGCAACCAATTTCTGATGATGGGTGGAGAAAAAGCTCTCGGGAGGGTCCATCTCAGCCACCCTCTGTGCTTTTTCCAGCATTTCCTTGGAGTCCTGGGAGTTTGCACTTTGGATTCTCTGAGAGGCCCAGGGTCCTGGCATGGAGCAGAGGGGTGCCACATGCCCTTTCTCCTCTTCCACTGATTTCATGCACAGCCTCTGGCAACTCCCGTAACTCCCCTGCCAGTCTTTGCAGGGATACTTTTTGGGGCCGATTTTTTAGAAGGAAATAATTAAATAACATTTTTATCAGTTATCGAGCATCTCCCCCTTCCCAGCCCTTTAGCAGACACCAAGTGCCAAACAGAGACAAGGTTTGCTGTCTTTTTTTTTTTTTTTGACCGTTTGTTTGGATGTTTTTTGAGGGAAGTAAAATCTCCTTTCACGTTGTCCCAGGGTCAAATCCAGCCACTCACAGGAGCCACAGACCTGCAGGGTGTGACTGTCCCCTCCCTCTCCAGAGCTCCTTCCCATCAGTTTGTGCTCCAGTCCATGTTAGCATCTGGATTCAGACATCAGCTCACCAACCCCTCAAATTACAGGAAGATTTCCAGAGGTTTCCAGCCCAAATTTCCCCTCTTTGCTGTAATTTCATTACCCTTCTCTCCCTTCCGGTTCCCTCTTCTCTGTCCCCCTGCTCCAGCTCAAGTGTCCCCAGCAAAGTGCCACTTCCACAGAGGACCCGCCCTTCCAAGCAGACCCAGGGATGAGAGAGATGCTCGTTCCCCATCCCCACCCACCCAGAGGGGATTTATGATGTACTCAGGCCGACAGCATCATCTGCACATCTTCCCATCCCATCCGCCCTCTCCCCGTCCCAGCCCTCCCCCTGCCAACTCTCCCTCCACTCACCCCCTTGTGCCCTCCCCCTACAAACTCCCCCAGGGACAATTTTTCTCCTTCCCCCTTCAAATATTTGTCGACCATTATCGCCTCTGGTCACACCCAGGCTGTCATTTGTCCAAACAAAACAGCAGGGGGATGGACAGGGGAGAGGGGCAGATGGACGGAGGCAGGGTGAGATGGGAGCCAGGGGAGCAGTCAGGCCATAATGATAAGGGGAGTATAAAACCCGGGCTGGGGCTGGCCAATTAAACGAGGGGACGCCTGAGAGGGGCCACTTTAAACGGCAGGAGACAAGTGAAAGGGAATAATATTGGAAGCAGGCAGGTGGAGTGATAAGATACAACCACAGAAAGTCAGACAAATTCATTGTTGTTTCATTTTGGAGGACAATACCAGGAGGAAGAGCAATCAATCCCTGCTCCAGAGGGCTGGAGAGCTTTGGGGGAAGATAAGGAGTGGGATGAGATGGAGAAATGGGTAGAGACTCAGAGGAAAACAGTCCAGGGACACGCAGGAGGAGCTGGAGACTGTCTGGAAGGAGAGAGAGGAAGGCTGGATGCTGACACTGGGGCTGCTGGATTCAGCTGAGGAGAAGCAGCCCTTAAATCAGAACAAACCCAAAGGGAAATAGGACAGCCTGAAGAGGGGAAGGGCCTAATCCAGAGTTTAGGGTTTTAATTTGGGATTTCAGAACCCAGGTCAGACTTGCTGCTGATGCAGCTCCTGGGTAATGGTCCAGTGGGTACCAGCAGAGAGATGAGGAGCCAGGATAGAGCTGCCCAGATTTTCCCAGGAAGACACAGAATTCCCCAGCCTTTGCAGCTGGTAACACCCTGGAAAGGTCTTTTGGGAAGTTTGCCTCCCTCAGACAGTGGGGAAAGGATACATGAAATGCACTTTACAGCCTACAGAATGCTGCAGCTAATTGTGGATGTCACTGGAGGCTAATCCTGAACGGGGGGATTTATGAAGATTCTTTCCCACTTTGGCATTTCTCTCACTCAGGGAACATCCACCCAGCCACCTACTTCCAAAAACTTTCAGGAACAAGACATCCCTGCTGCCTGTCAAACATGGCTCAAACTGCCCCAAATCAGCAGTGGGCCCTATGGACAGCAGGGGGTGAAAGGTTTGTTTCGGTAGAACACCAAGCTCCAAAGAAAACCAGAAAATTACACAAACCCAGCCCAACATTTGTGATTTTTTTCATTGCTGCAATTCATGCTTTTTGAGCCAACTGGAGGCAGGCAGGAGGGGGAAGGTTAGCCCATCTTTTTTAGCATGTGGGGTTGGCAGCACACGGATTTACCCACTTAGGGAACGTGGGAGACGAGAGAGGGGGAGAAGCATAAGCTCATCTCAGGATGCTGCGGGAACCCCGGTGAAGAATAGCTATTTCTACATGTCAGCTCCATCACCATGGCATCAGAGAGGAGGAACAGAGGGAGAAATGACAGAAAACGGTGGGGAGTGGGGCAGGGAGACTGAGGAGACAAACAGGATGGGGAAGAGAAAGATATTTCCCTGATGGACAGTGTCACTTGTTAAACAGTTGGTGCACAGTGCCCTGGGCTTACAGACTGGAAGATGCTGCTGGGCCCTTTAGAAAGGACATCTTAACCTGTTCCCAAATTCACAAGAGCAGGTCCTTTCTGGAATGTTGGAGTGGGGCTTGTTCAGTTAGCCCTTCTTTAAAACTTAAAAAAAATATATATGTATTTCCATATAAGTCAATATTCACAAGAAGCCAGCTGCCTTCTCCACTTTGTTCACTGGCAGGACCTGTACAAAACACATGGAATTTGCTCTCCTGTTACCCTGTGCTGGGTGGATTCATCTGTGGTGGAAATGGATTGTGCCAGAGAACAGCTTTGAAGACCTGAGACCCCTTTGCAGTGCTACAAACCAATGGCGCAGCACCTCAAGTGTACAAATCCCAGCTTTTTTCCTTCTAAGTCCATCTTCTTTTTACCTCCTTTCACCTCTGTGTATACAAATTTCCAAGCAGGTTGGGATAATGGTATGGAATTCAGCCACTGAGGGTGCTTGGGGCCACCACTCACGCTCCCATCAGTAAAATCTGGGATAAGAGCCTTCCCCTCCATGGGGGAACACCATCTAGCTCGTGTTATTCCTGTGGGTGTTCCCACCACCAGTATTTATTCTGTTTCTGGATCATGCTGAGCTCCCCTCCTCTCTGCTTTCCCCTCTTCCCAACCTCATGGAAATCTCTCCTTAATTCAGGTACAGCAAAAAGGGCACAACGAATTTTTCCTCTCACTCCTGATTATTCTGGTTATTTTCCACCACTTCCCCAAACCATTACCTGCTCCTTTTGGGAATCTGTTCATCCCAAATCCCTCCCGTGTTCTGGATCCTCTGCAACACCTGCATCTCTCCCTTTCCTCCATGCAAACTCTCCAGGAGCAGGGGATATCTCACATGCTGAAGTCGCTCAGCACTTGGGTCAAAGCTTTTGAATGAAACGATCCAACATCACCTCCTTAAACCCAGGTCACTTTGTGCAGCTCCTGGCACCAATATTTTTGTTAAAGCCTTTGAATTAAGTTGCTCCACTCCATCTCTTTGAAGCCATTTGACTTCCCACCCAAGGAACCGGGCAGAAACCTCCTCCCCCTTCCCTCCCCACCTCCCCACACCTCTTGTACAAATCCTCTCGGAAGGAATAAAAGCTGCTGGAGGGTGTGAGCTGGCCACGCATGTTGTAGCCCTTTATTATCTGGGGACCCCCACTCAAATGTACAGAGAGATAATGTTAATGGAATGATGCATTTGCTCTGATCTGGAGCTGTCTCAGAAAGATAAATGCCGAGGCAAAGCAGAAGCGTTTAATCAAAAAATAAACCACCTCAATATGTTGTGTATTATGATTTTTTTCTCCTAAAGAAGCAAAGCTTGGTCCTGTCACTGCATGTTATTTTGCCAGCATTATCTCTGTTATTTCTAAATAATTCCATTTAGTGCTGGTGATGGGTAGGAGGGCTGAGATACAAAATCAAATTAATTAGAGTGACCCAACAAACTCGTGTTTGCATTGCGAGATGCAACATGGCAGCAAATCTCGCTGAGAACAAATTGCATTCAAATTAATTTAAGAAAAAAATAATTTGGGGCAGATCAGGTTTATTTAGGATCAATTTTAATAAGCTAAAATAAAGTCAAGGCAATGGGTGATACTATCAGCCAGTCAAAAGCCAACTTTGATAGAGGTTTATACAGCTGAATGACAGTTACCTTCCAAGCCATTATTAAAAAAGCTGATTTTTTTTGGAGTGGCTTGGACAATTAAAAGAGCACCTCAATTACAGCCGCTGGAGATATTAGTAATGAATAAATTATCCACCAGGTTTGACCCTCCCTTCCTTCACATCATTTCCAAATAATTAATTTCCTTGCCACGTTTCGAGGCGTTGCATTAAATCCACCCGCAGCAGAGGAGGAGCAGAAGTGGGGAGCCCTTCTTCGCCCCCTGGGCTGGTGATAAACCAGGCATGAGGGTTTTGGGGGGTTCCAAAACAGGGCTAGAATTTGCAAAATTTTTCCTGGCACATCCCTGAGCCAGTGTTCCTGCACAGGTCTTTTCCAGTCTTAATGATTCCATGATTTTATGCTCAGATCTGGATCTCTCAGTCCTCATGCCCAGAGTGGGGGGTGGCATTTTTCCATCTCCCGCTGCATCCCAGAACATCAGGAATGGACTCATGGCAGGCTAAATCACCAGGAGAGCTTAAAGAGCATCGGATGGGCCTCAGGTGAAAGAGGCAAAGCCATGGGGAGCCTCAGGTGTGTCCGTCATTTTGGACCTATCCAGGATATTCATTATCCGTGCTCTGCTCCAGAGCTGGTACAGGAGCTCATTCCTGCGTCACAGCAGAGGGAATCTGATGAGGATCTTCTCCAGAGCAGCAGCTCTGGAGCACACAGGACTGCAGGGAGAATCCCCAGCCCTGCAGGCTCTCATCCTGCACTGGAGTCACTGAACAGAGCAGGACAAAGCCACAGGTAAAAATCAGAGAATCACAGAACAGTTTGGGTTGGAAGGGACCTTAAAATCTCATTCCACTCCCCCCAGGGGCAGGGCCACCTTCCACCATAGCAGGAGATATTAAACTTACAGTTTGCCCCATGCCACACTTGCTGCACCATTTCCAGGACACAAACCCAACTTCTAAGGTGTTGTCCTGCCAGGATATTTTTATTACCCTGATTTAAATGTTTCTTTCACTCCTTCTCCATTATCCTTTACCTCGTAGACATCAACAGCTGATGGCCAATATTTGGAGGTATCTGTCTTTCACCACTGCAAAATGAGCCTGAGATTGTAATCAGTACATGCCAGGCCAGGAGACATTACAGAAATTTAAAGGCCTTTCAGTGATTTATGGCTCTTTAATCAAGGGCTTTTAATATTTAATTGCAAAGCCACAGGAGTTGTCTTTATTTCTGAAAAATCTGTTTTGGGTGGAATTAGACAACGTGAAACTCGACATATTCTGCACGTCCTGGGACCACAGCCCTCACTGGAACAGAGGGAGAGAGGGTGGGTAACAGGAGAGATAATGTAGAGCTTTTTCCTTATGGCTTTGAGATGCTGCAGTGATTTAAGGTGATAAATTAACCTCCGTTATTTTCAAGGAGCTTGGGAAACCATGGAAGGCTCATCAGAGGATCACGTTAACGATGCCACGGGCAGCACATTGCAGAGGAAACGTCCCAGGCAGCAGAGACAGGGGGCAAATGCAGAAGGTGGTGACCGAGGCCAAGCCCATCCTACTCCCCATCCCTCCTGTGGCCCCGTGGGATGCTCTGGGAGAGCGTTCTCCAAATTCCTGTTGCAGCTGGGAATGGGAGAGTGTTTGGATTTGGGGATTTGGGACGGCTCCACCACGATGGTCACCCCTGACACCCAGCTGAGGCATCACCCCACTGCAGATACCCCTCAGCTCACACTCAGGGGCTGCCGTGCCTTGGATAAATGTCTGAACACTCCCTAAAAGGCCAAAAAGCAGGGATTTTTGTTTTGTTTTTTATTCTGCTGAGCATCGAGGGAGGCTTGGAGGTATCTTAAATATAAACATCTCCAGTTAAATGAGATGAATCCTACCCTGTGACTGGAGCAGCAGAAGAAAAATGACCCCGCGAGCTCCTTGCTGGGACAGCAAGTCCAGAGTTCCTGCTCAGTGAACATTTTGTGATGTCTAAAGAGCAAAAAGGCAGAGAAGGAAAGAGGAAGAGTCTCTCCCCACACACTGGGCAGTGGGTCCATGAACTCAGGTCCCCCACTAGCTGAAAAAGTGCTTCTGCCCCTGCCAAAACAGCCTGGGAAGAAATTGCATTATTTTTCCTGACAATTTTATTTTATGCCTGAAATAAAAGCAAGTGCCAGTTTAATCTCATTTGTATGCTCTGTGGTGGAAGTGGATCTGGGCATCAGGAGGACTCAGCTTTGTCCTGGCAGTCTGGCGACCTTCAGATGGGAGCATGTCCCTCCTTCCACCGCTCCTCTTCCCGAATTTGGACTTAATTTTGGAGCTGTTTGCATCCAGGGCTGTCTCTCATTATGTATGTGGGTGCTGCCTGCCACAGCAGAGATGTGATCTTGCCTGTGGCCTCTGCAGCTCCTCTAGTACAAATAATAATTTCCATCCCATCTATTCTTTTGTTTGCTACTGATCTATATTAAACAGTTGGTGATGACTACGTTTATGGGTGATTATTGCACTTATGCTGTGTTAAATCTAAATGTTTGTTTATCTTTATGTGGTCTCTGTGTATTCGCTTGCACGGCTTTTAACTTTATGTATTGCAGAGCTCCTTAATTATAAAATCAATAAATTTTTTAAACTTATGACTCTCGCACAGAGAGAAACACACACACACACCGTCCATGGCCGGGTGCAACAATGATCCTTGCCTTGAGCTTGTGGCAGAACACAAACCTCAGCTCCAGGAATTAACAGATTTTTTGTTTGGGGTTTTTTTTCTGTCCTAATGGCAATTATTTCTTTGTTAGTTTGGCTCATCCTCCAGCTCTCATCAAAGCCTTCCTCCTGCAAGCTGTTCTCCTCAGTCCAGCTCTCATCTCCCCGGAGGTTTTTGACTTTGGTTAAAGATGTGACCAGTGAAGGTGACAGCCCGGTGGTGCCTCTTGAGTCAAGGCTTGGAGAGAAGATTCAGTCCCCAACTCTGCCATGGGCATTTCTTGAGTCACTTCTACACCGTGGAGAAGTCCTGGATGGAGTTAGAGCTGGATTGGCTCTTCCACAACCTCGGTGCACTGCCAGGAATTCATTCAGTCCCTGAGTAGCCCCGGGCTCTTCCAATCTCCCATCCAGCCCTGCCCTCTGGCACTGGGAAGCCATTCCCTGGCTCCTGGCCCTCCAGGCCTTGGCCCCAGTCCCTCTGCAGCTCTCCTGGAGCCCCTTTAGGCCCTGCAAGGGGCTCTCAGCTCTCCCTGGAGCCTTCTCCTCTCCAGGTGAGCACCCCCAGCTCTCCCAGCCTGGCTCCAGAGCAGAGGGGCTCCAGCCCTGGGAGCAGCTCCAGGGCCTCTCTGGACTCTCTCCAGCAGCTCCAGGTCCTCCTGACATTGGACTGGAGGCAGCTCTGCAGATGGGGTCTCACCTGAGAGAGGCACAGGAGCAGAATCCCCCTCCCCTGCTGCCCACCTGGGGGATCAGCCCAGGGCTGGGGGGGTTCTGGGCTGCTGGACCACGTGGCGAGGTCATGCTGAGTTCTATGAAGGAATCAGGCTGAGCTGGACATCAAAACCACCTCTCCATCATTTGGGGACAATGCACAGCACCCAAAGCACCCATTTGCTTGATTTAAGCTCTGCTCTCATTCCTGCTTCACCCCATCTGTGCCTCAATTTCCCCTGCAGGGCTCTAGTAACGTGTTATAATCAACATTTCACCCACTCCCAAGAGTCCTGAAGCTTCTCTGGCCAATTAAAACCTGTGAGCTGACAAATCCATCAGTGCCCACTGCCCAGCGCTGCTGAGGAGCCTCCCACGGCAGCAGGAGCTGTAGCCACTCATGTAAACACGAGCTAATCAGCAGCCAGCATTAGAGAAGTGTAGTCAGGTGCTGACCCCAATTTCTTTGATTTCAGGCTGTATTTCTCAAGCAGCAGCTCAGATCGGCTCTTTCTTTGCCACTTACACCTAATTAGGATCCGTGCCCACAACGAGCAGGACCAGCTGTAATTAAACCAAACCAGGGGGAGTTCACTCAGGTGGGAGTTTCTGGCACAGCTGGAGGTCAGAGGTTCGGTGGGAAATGACCATTAGGACCCTCACTGTGGACAAAGAGTCCTGTTAACCCTCCCTAAAAATGAGATATTTACCTTATGTCTTTACAGGTGAATTTGGCAGAATAAAGCTAGTAAATACAATGTGGGTTTTGGGCATGTGCACATCTGAGATCAACCTGGACTCTCAGTTTAATTTTGAAGATGCCATCGTGTCGCATTTCAGTCCCTCACACTTCTTCACTCACATGAATTCTACCCGCAGAAATATCAACATGTGTTAAATCTCATGCCTGAAATTAGGCAGGTGATCCAGAGAACTGGTAAAGGAGAAAAAAGAATAACCCAGCTTAGCTAAATTTTTTCAGGATCAGTAAAACAGCCTCACTCTACCCCAGTACCAACTCAGAGTCACCTTTTTCATGCCAAACCAGGAAAAGCGAGGGGTTGTAATATTGACACTTGGGCTGATGAAAACAGGAGAGAAAGAATCCCAGAGAATTGCCGTTCTGAGGGAAACGTGGGAGCGTAATTGATCCTGGAAAGCAGCCTGCGGAGGGACGTGAGTCCCTGGCTGGGGCTGGAGGCACAAGTCAGGTGTTACCAGGTCCCCTTGGTCCCACGTGGTCAGAACTGCAATATCACAACTCAATGGAAAACCTCATTCTTGTTGCAGCATTAAAACACACCGGTGGCAGAGGCATCCCAGGGACTGTGTAATTTGAAAAAGACACATTCCAGCAATTACCTTTTTTTTTTTTCTCCCCTCCTTTGAAATAAAAGCTGATCTTAATGGTTTCAATTATTTTTCATCCAGTTGCTGCCCCAGGATGATGCGGAGCTTTAAGTACGGGCAGGAAATAATTTCCAAGGGGACATTAAATGTATGTTTATGGAGTAAAATATGTATAAATGCAGACTACAAGAAATGGACTGCAAAGCATTTTATGGAGCTAATTCCATCAGGGGAGGGAAGGAGCCCACAAGTTCACTTGCACAGTTTATAAGGTCAGCGCAATCCCTCTCTGGGAATTATTTCCGTCTAAATAACTGTTGCCTGACTATTTTTCTGAAACAAATCCTGCATCTTCCAGGCGGAAAATGATCCTAGGCTAAAAGCGTCCCTGGATGTGGCTGCTCTCCCTCCTGCAGAGACAAAACGTGGCCTCCTGCACATGAAACCAGAATCCAGGAGCTCCGAAATTCTCGGTGCTCGAAGATGTCAGGAGTTCCAAGTCTGCTGGGTGATTTTGGGGAAGACTTTTCCAGCTCCAGCCTGCCTCCTTCTGTGATAGCTGCAAGGAAATGTTTCACGTAACTCAGCCCACACTGTTGTAAGAAGTCAATCCAGGAAGATATGTGAGGGTTTGAGAGTTCTCCAAAGGCAAGGCAGGACTTCTTAATTTTTGAATTTTTTTAATCTGGAAGACGTCTCCTGGGACACAAAGATGACTTCCAAGCTGGCTCTTGACCCGATGATGCTTCATGAGCTTTCAGATGACTTCCCTGTGGATTTTGAGGCTGTGGGCCCTTGGCCAAACGGAGCTGTGCTACCTGCAGCCCACAGGTCTGCCTGAGCTCCTGATGCCCCAGAGCACCACATCCCACCTGTTCAGCCATCCTGAGGAAACTGGGGCATATCTGCTGATGGAATTGGGATCAATCTGCCGGTGGAATTGGGATGTGTCTGCACAGGCTGCAGGGCTGGTACCACCTCTCCCCTGTGCAGCAAAATCCCTGACCTCTTACTAGGACAAGACACAAGGAGACCCCCATCCCTGGAGAGCTGCTGCTGCTGCCAGATGGGCCAAATTCACAGATTGTGGTGATAAAATGTCTGCCTTGTGAAGATCTCATGAACAGAATGAGTGTGAGGAACAGGGAATCCTGCTCCAGTAAAGCCAAAGCTTCCCTAGAACTGAAATCCATGGTGATTTCAAACAGGCAGCTATTTTGGGTCCTCATCCCATTAAAACTCATAATTCCGTTTCTAACCCCAGTGAGGATGTGCACTGCACTTAGCCAGGACAGAGAAATGTTGATGGGACACTCGGCAGAGGTTCTCTGTGGTCATTCAGTTGGCCCCAAATTCCATAAGTCATTATCCTTGTGAGAGTTCCAGGGAGATGAATCAGCCACACTCCCTGAGCAATCATTCCAGATCCTCAGATCCTGGAAGAGGCACAGCAAGGAGAGATGGCCTGGTGGTTAAAACATGGGTTTGTATCAACAGGGAGGGCAATTCCTGCCAGCTCTTCCACTGCAGCCTCGCTGCAGGTCACATTCCAGGATCTGGGCACTTGGACTGAGAAGTGCTGGAGAGCAGGAGGCCAATCCTGTCTGCACTTCCCAAAGGGATGGAATGGCAATTCTGCTTGGCTTATGTAAAATCTACTGCAATGTGATGAATAGTAATGATTATTATCTTTGTTCAGCCTTTCTGGGGTTGGTAAAACCAGTAAACCTCTGAAATTGGAGGTTTAAACACAGAGAGCACAGGCAACTGATTCAGCCAGGCTCTGGCTGAGGATGCTGCACAGACTGGAATACATGAAGGAGGTGAAGCTACAGCCCCTTGAGTCTGTCTGGGATTTGGTGGATGCAAGAAAAGGAGGAAATTTTTTAAAAAGCAGAGCCCTTTGGACCTGGAAATGTTTTTTTCCTTTATTTTAGCCTGGTGACAACCAGAGTTCCTGCCTTGTACTACACCAGTAAATTAAATAATCCTCTTTCAGTGCAGAGAGAGAGAAGATAAGGCACTGTGGGGTGCAGTGTCCCCAGGTGAGGGAGGCTTGGAGGGCGAGGAGGGGCTGTGGGGGTCCCACAAGGCTTCGAGTTCATTGCGATCTTCCATTTGTGGGTTCAGGCTTGTGTGAGTTCATACAAAAGGAAAGGTTTGGAATCACATCCCAGAACTTCTTTGGATGCCCTATAGCAACATTTAGAGACCCCCCTCTCCATCCAGAGGCTTTGCAATGTCCCTTCACAGCACCGTTTTCCCCAGCCCTTTCTGTCCTGCAGGAGTAAAAAAAACCCCAAAACTGGAGCAGGATGAAAAAATTCCTCATGAAAGGGAAAGAATGATTCCTGGCCAGGTTCCATCCATCCATCCAACTTTCTGTGTCATCAGCTGGGATGTGTAAATCTGCACGTGCTGTCTGGGTGCCTTTTATGGTGGATGGAGAGAAAGAGGAACTTCCCCAGTGCGATTCAGCCCAGCTGGGAGAGATGAATGGTGCTGTGGAAGGAGCCATCCCTCTTTACCACCCACCCCTCAGCAAGCTGCAGGCAGCTGCGAAAAGTCCCAAATAATCCCCAAAAAACCGCCAGCTCACCGAAACAGAAATTAGGGTGGAGCAGAGTGGGAGCAACGTGCTTCCCACAGACCTCAAACCAGCAAAGCCCCAGCCCTAAGTGAACTTATCCAACTGCTTGGATGCACTGGACCAGAATTTAGGATCAGAATTTGGGGCTGTGTTGTTCTAGAGGGATTGTGCTCGCTCAGGCCATGGTTGTGCAGCAGTGGAGAAGTTGGAAGGAAATAAAGAGGGTACAAACCCTCCAGGAGTGGTGTGGGCTGTGCCACAGCAGGAACAGCATCTGATTCCCTGAGATACAAGGACAGAGCACTGGATTGCAAAAGGATGGGAATTTTGCTGCAGATTTTCCTGACAAAAGAGGCTCCACCTTTCCCTCCTTTCCAAAGATGGGGAAAAATTCTGAAAATATTTCCTCTGCTCCATCAGAGGCTCCATCAGCACAAACACACACACACACCACTCTAGATACACAGCCCTTCCCCAGGTTTGCTTTTCAGATTTGCCTATTGACATTTCCCCTCCCTCCTTCCCTCCATCTCCTGATTCTCACTTCCCCCACTCCACGAAGGCACCGGCGCGACTCGATCCTTTCTATCCTTCACCATCACTGGGAGACGTGCAGCTGCTTTGGAAAATGATAATAAAGCAAAATTAGAAAAAGGGAAGGGAAAAAAATGGGGAAAAAACCAGAGGAAATGAGCAGAGGAAAAAAGAGACATGGAAAAAAGAATGCATGTCAACTCCAAGCCGCCGCCGTGCCGGCGCACACGGGTTGCCTTTTGCTCAGCGCACATCAATGCCTCTTATCCTCCGAAGTTATTTCCCCTGGAGTGAACCTATCAAAGATTTTCAGCCTCTCTGGAGAGAGCAGTTCCAGATAACACTGGATTCCCTTGTCAATTTTTGCCTACCAGGCTCTGGCAGCATTTCCTACCTGACACTCTGATCTCGACACGCGCGGGCTGGAGGAGTTTGTGTGTGTGTGTGTGTTGTGTGTGTGCTTCTGGAGCTCTTTCCCCCTCTTCCCAAGCAGAGCAGATGCTTTTAGACTGCAGAGAGGAAGGGAAAACCCACTAACATTTGGCATCTGCATACACCCTACTCATCTGCAATTCCTGTAGTGTCTTGCCCTCCTTGTAATTACAGTAATTAATATAATTACACTAATAATAATGATTATTATTTAGGGTGTGCCAGATCTTTCCTAATACAGCTCCTTGCCTGGAAATCCTGGGCCTGTATTTGTAAAAGAAGTCACTGCAAGGTTTCCAAATAAATGCTCTCTGCAGAAATCCCACTGCTGCGACAGCTGGGAATTCAGAAATATCCATCCCCTCTCCTCTCTTGGCTGTGACAGCAGTGTTGGAAGGCCCAGCCACTCCAGCAGCTTCCCAGCATCTCTGGGGTTTCAGACAGGTCTTTTGGTCACTTGTAGTTTATTTTTGTTGGAGGAGAGAGAGTTTGGCATCCCAGGATGGCTCTGGTGTGCCACTCATTCTTCTTCTTCCCTCTGAGGCAATCTTATCCCAGGCACAGGGTGGAATTCCCTGGGATGGGGTTGTTTATTTGCACTGTCCATGATCTTCCAGCTGTCTGGAGATCAGGTCATGCCCTGGAAGCAGTGTGGCCCCCAAGGGCAATGTGAGACCTCCTGAAGGTCTCAGTGATGTGAGAAAGTGGGGAGAGGATCCTTGATTACAATTTAGTTGCTGTTACCAACATTAAATCATTGAATCATTGAATCACAGAACCGTTTGGGTTGGTGGGGACCTTAAAGCTCATCCAGTTCCAATCCCCTGCCATGGGCAGGGACACCTTCCATAAACCAGGTTACTATAGGGGAAATGATAGACCTGAAACCTAGAGCTCCGTTGGAAACTCAGCTGCAGTGTAGCCCCTCAAGAGCAAATCCAGCCCCAGAGAGGACACTTTTAATTGCAAGATTTACTCCAGCACCCACCTGTGCTGCTCCAGCCCTGTAAATACACTTTGGAGTCCTGGGCTTCTGCCTGGTTCCTGCTGTTCCCCTACTGGGAGTTCCAACGTTTGTGAATTCCAGGAAGATCCAATAACATTTTAAAGGCAGGATGTGAAATTGGATTACGTGGGACTCAGCCTCTGAGCAGAGAGAGGTGGCTGTCCTTAAAGGCCAGCAGCAATCTCTCCTTTTTCCCTGCCTGGGACCTTCCCTGAACCTTGAACGGTGAAGCACACGGTTATTCCATTTCACCTTGCAGCATTCCTGCTATAATTGATTATGTTTTTCAGCTACTTTTTTTCCTTTTTGAATGCCATGAATGGGTGGATGCAGCACGAATGTGTAAAGCAGAGCCGCTGCCCTGCAACAATTGTTCCCTGTTATTCCCCGTTTCGTGCTCACAGTGGGAGAGATGCATCCAAATAGGACAGAAAAATATCACTCTGTGAGCCTGAAGTAGGTGTGCAGCATCTAATCCAGCCATCCATCATCTCCCTGCTCTAATCTGCCCAAAGTCAATGGGAGGGAGAGGGGAGAAGCAGGCAACAATAACAGTATCATGGTAACGGGGAGAGCCGTGCCGGAGGGGATCGCCGGCTTCGGGAGCTCAGGGAGGGCTCTGTGCCCTGGGGAAGCATTAATCAGACACAAAAGGGCACGTGCCACATGAGAATAGCTCTGCTGTTATTATTATTATTATTATTATTATTTACTCCAGGTGATTCTTTAGCTCCTCAGGCAGGGCACAGCCTTGGCGTGTCCCTTGCAAGCCCCAAGTAGCCGTGCGTGGAAAAGAGGAAATTCTGCAGCCCCGTTTCCAGCTCTGCTCGGGGATGGACTTGGGGGTCAGACAGCTCCTGGGGCAGGCTGGAGGTCACTGTGCCCCTGGATATGGTGTGGAGCCAAGAGACCAGCTCGGTGTGAAGCATCCTTCCCTCCAGAGCCCCAGGGTCATTCCCGTGGGAATAACGGCATCCCTTATCCTGGCAATGCTCAGTGTGATGGCAGGAAGGGAAATGTGGGCACGATTTAAAGTACAAATTATCTCTGACAGTTTCAGCTTTGCAAGACCTGCAGTCCCGTCCCCCCCCACCCCGATATCTTTCCACAGATTCATAGAATGGGTTGGAAGGGACCTTAAAGGTCACCCAGTTGCAATCGCTCTGCCATGGGCAGGGACAAATTCCACTATCCCAGGTTTCAAAGAGAAGCTGGAATGAGCCCTGCTCTGCTCTGAAACCCATTCCTGGTGTCATCACAAGCTGCAGTCACAGCAAGGCACTCCTGCTGTCTCCTTCTATCCCAGGATGTGTCTGCTGATGTCAGAGGGAAGAGGGTTGGCACGAGAATTGCAACTCAGACCTTCTGCAAAAGGCACCACCTGATGTGAACTCAAATATAAAAACCATCTGGGGTTTTGCTCCCGTGGAAATCAGGCCTGAAAGGCACCATTTAGAGGGTAGCTGAATTCCTCTAGTCCTCTCTGATGCTCAGGTACCCAGGAAGAACCAAAGGGAATCCGCAGTAGGAATTAACAGGGTGCAGAGTAACTCCCCACGGAATAGGATCTTTAGAGATACTTCCAATAAAAACCCAAACAAATGAAAAAAACCAACCAAAACAAGCCCCAAGTAACAAACCAGGAGCACTATGGGGCTGTGTTCTTCTCTCTGCTCCTATCTGAGTCTCACAGTGCAGGTTGCCCTCTTGCAAGAGATGGCAAAGACAAGAGGTGAGGAGAGATATCAGAGCAAACCCCCATCCCTCAGGGCCCCGTTGCACGGCTGCTTCTCTGAGGCTTTGGAGGAGCTGCAGGGATGTGACAGCAAAAGGCAGCAACTGCAGCTCCAGAGCTGCCAGAGTCATGGTGATGCGATGACAATCAGGGACACAGGAGGAGCTGTTAATGCAGGGGAGATGCTAGAGCAGCCTCAATTTGGCAAATTGGTGCCTGACACTCCATAAAGCTGTGCATTGAGAAATCCAGAGAGTGTCTGGGTGAAGTTTGGCAGGGTGTGGTTTGTGTTTGTTCATGTCTGCAACAGCAGAAGAGAGGAACCCTGGTGTATTCATGTATTCACCAGGGGGAAATCCTGCTGTACTCCTGCCTGTGCCGCAGCGAGGCATTTCCAGGGGTGCCCAGGCTGGATCTGGCTGGCAGAGGTGGCTCCCACCCCTGCTGTCCCTGCTGTGCTGTCACAGCAGCTCTCTCCAGTCACACATTTGGTGGATGGTCACACTCGGTGGTGCATGGACAGGCCTGAGCCCAAATCCACCTTCTGCGCTTTGGTGCCCAGCCCTGCCCCTGCTGTGAAACCTGTAACAGGCAAGTGGAGAGGCTGCAAACACTGCCAGGGCGCTGCAGCTTGGTTCAGTCACAGAGCAGGTGCTTTTTGGGACATGGTTCTGCAGTTTTCCCTCATCCATGTGTGCCCAGAGTCTGCCTGCAAGGTGAACCCATCCCTGCAGGATCAGGAGCGGGAACACCAATCCGTCCCCTCTCTGCGAACCAGCAGAGGTTCTGCTGCAGGGAATCTTTGTGCTGGAGGTGTGGAAGCTCAGGGATGTCCCCAGTGCCACTGGGTTGGGATCTGAAAGCAGCAGGAGGGATGGATGGATGGATGGATGGATGGGTGGATGGAGGGATGGAGGGATGGATGAGGGAGGGATGGATGGATGGATGGATGGATGGAGGGATGGAAGGAAGGATGGATGGAGGGATGGATGAGGGAGGGATGGATGGATGGATGATGGATGATGGATGGATGGATGAGGGATGGATGGAGGGATGGATGGGTGGATGGATGGAGGGATGGATGGGTGGATGGATGGAGGGATGGATGGAGGGATGGATGGATGAGGGATGGATGGATGAGGGATGGATGGAGGGATGGATGGAGGGATGGATGGATGGATGAGGGATGGATGGATGGATGGATGGAGGGATGGATGGATGAGGGATGGATGGATGAGGGAGGGAAGGATGGATGGATGGAGGGATGGATGGATGGATGAGGGATGGATGGAGGGATGGATGGAGGGATGGATGGAGGGATGGATGGATGGATGAGGGATGGATGGAGGGATGGATGGAGGGATGGATGGATGGATGAGGGATGGATGGAGGGATGGATGGAGGGATGGATGGATGAGGGATGGATGGATGAGGGAGGGAAGGATGGATGGAGGGATGGATGGATGGATGGATGGAGGGATGGAGGGATGGAGGGAGGGATGGGAGGGATGGGTGGATGGAGGGATGGATGGGTGGATGGATGGACGGATGGAAGGATGGATGGATGCTGATGTTACCCAGCACTCACCATCACCTAAACCCCAGAATTACCCTGACAAGCTTCCCTCCAGCAAGATCCCTGCTACAGATGCCTGGGAATGGGACCTGTATATTCAAGAGTCATTCAGAATTTGGGTTTTTTCTCTCAGGAATTTCTCCAACAGCTTTTTGACCCTGTGCAAATCCCTGCTGTGAGGATGCAGCCAGCAGAAGCTCCCCCCAGGAGGATGTCCTGGTGGTTTTTTTCAGCTTGGTTTTTACAAAGTGCTGCCTGCCTGGCAGAGTGGATGCCCCCTGGTTATTGTATCTTTCAGCGGTATTTGTGGTTTTACAGACATCTCCAGGATGTCATTTCTGGCTCTAAGCCACAAACTGAGCAAGATTTGCAAGGAAACATGAAACTTTGCAGTGCCTGTGCTCCTGGCTTGCTGCAACTCACTCTCGCCTCCAACACAAATTTATTTTTCAGTCCTGTACGAGCTCCCTGAAGTAGGATTCACCTCCCCAAACTCTGTCTTTTTACAAGCCAAACATAGGTATTTGCTTTAAGGGCAGATAAATCCTTCTGTGGAGTGTCAAAGGACTTCAACCACCAGCCCCTGCAGGGGCACCTTTATCTGAGCTGGCTGAATCCCACCTGTGGGGTTTGGGGAGGGAAATTCAGCCTCCTCCTTCCCACACCTCTCCTACAAACACAGGCAGCTCCCCCCCACCACCACAGCACTATTTAGAAGCTCAGTTAATCAACAGCCTCAAAGTGCTGGCAAGATGGATGGCACATAGGAGCAGAAGGACTTCCATGGCTTTTTTAACAGTAATGATAATAAAAAAAAGCCACCTGACAAATCTGTGGCTAGAAGGGCCCAAGTTGTCAAAAAAGATGGACAGGGAGTAACTGAGAAGGGGATGGGATTCCAATTCATCTTCCAGGTGGCATTTGTCTCATTTTTATCTCCCCTTCAGCTCGAGGGCCTGAGAACAAGGTAGGAGAAAGAAATTTTGTCGTGAACTTATGAATGTCTCTGATAAAGAGCAAAAAACCCTCCAGTGCACGACAGTGACCCTCCTGTGTCTTTGCTGGTTTTGCTATTTCTAAGGTAAAAATCAGGCAGGAAAGGGGAAAAAAAAAAACAGCTGGAAAAGACCTTTTCAGATTAGTTTTTAGTGTCAAAAAAAGTGGAGAGGTGAGCTAAGGCTGTTATTGTTATTTTTTCATAGAATTATAGAGTCATAGACTGATTTGGAAGGGACCTTAAAGCCCCTCCAGTGCCACCCCTGCCATGGGCAGGGACACCTTCCACTATCCCAGTTGTTCCAAACACCATCCAGCCTGGCCTTGGTCACTTCCAGGGATGAGACATCCACAACCCCACTTTTTGAGCCCAGATGAGTAAAGAAGGTGCAAACCTCTCTCCAACATATTTTTTCCAGTGCTTTTGTCCCAGAACCTTTTCCCTCGCTGCAGGCCCGCCCTGTCACTCTGCAGTGCTGAATTTTTGCAGCACTTCAGGCTCCTCTGAGCCTTTTCTGCAGCAGCCTCGTGCCGTCAGTGCCGCTGTTTGCAGAGCCTCTAATACCTGAGCAGGGCAAATCCCCCCAGCTCCCAGCAAATCCAATTTTATGGACACAGCTAAACGTGGGTGTGATGTGGTGCTGGATTAATTCCTGAAGATCATCGCCTCCTCAGTGCTGTAATTCCAGCTCTTTTCTTGCATGGATATTTTCCCATCATGGGGCCACTCACGAGGACCACGGTGGGATGCAGGAGCAGTGGGGGGGGATTGTGCTTGGCCACAGGTCAACAGGACTATTATAGGGCTGCCAGGGATTGGGCAAAGGGCTGAAGTGAGCAGCCCAGATAGGTTAATTCTGATTCCACGGATGCTGATGAGTCAAAAAGCTCCCAGCCACTCAAAAACTTCACATATGTCATGTCCATTCAGGGATTTTTGTGCTGAATGGATGTGAACAGGCCTAAATCAATAAATCACCGCTCCTTTTTGGGTCAAGATGGAGAGGAAAACCCTCTATTTGGGACAAACAGTCTGCTTACACTGTGATGCTGCCCCATGTCCTTCTGCTCTTTGCATTTGTGGGGTGTTTTTCCCTCTGTGCCCCAGAAAAGCTGCAGGTTTTTGCTGTGCCTTGCTGCTGTCCCCTGCCCACTCCAAAACCCTTTATCCATGAGCAGCAAGCACCACTGCATCCCCCTGGCATTTCTTCCCAAAGCAGAATCATAGAATCATTTAGGTTGGAAAAGATCCTTAAGGCCATCAAGTCCAACATTAACCCAGCAGTGCCAAGTCCAGCACTAATTCCTGTCCCTAATATCACAATTCCTACACGGCTGGAGCCCCTTCCTTTGAAGGCAAAGCCAGGAAACTTCACTTTTCCCAGGCAGGGCTGTTTAATGGCAGCACTGCTCCCAGAGACAGGAGGATCAGGGATATTTTCACCCTCCTTTACTCTGAGGAGAAACCTGAGGCCCAGCACAGCTGTGACTTCTGGACAAAGCGGTGTTTCCCACACCCAGCATCCCTTCATCCCGTGTTTTTCCATCTTCCCAAGGGTTGTTCTACTGGTCCTGCTGTGGCAGGAGCCACCACGGCCAGCAGTGTCCGCAGCAATGTCACTGCTGCCTCCAGCCTTCATCTGCCAGCCTCTGTGGGATTTGCTGGAGCTCTCTGAGGCTTGATGGGATGCTGGGAATGGCAGAAGTGGGAGCCTAAAGAGGGTTTGAGCTGAGGGAGGCACATCTTGGATAAGGAAAGATAAAAATGTGCATCAGAAGGTGGGAAAAAGGACTTCATGTCACCCTACAGGGCGCCTTAAACATCCCACAGGCCGAAGTACCCACGGGTGTGTGGTGGGTTCGTCCTGCTCCCAGCCAATGCCCGGTTTCTCCTCACTCATCTCTTTTTTCTTCTAAAATCTGATTTCTCAGACTTTCTGGAGGCAGCCAGATGGGAATGACTCTTTACCCCATCCATTAAACCCTGGCTCCCTCTCCCTCACCTCACATACCTGTTTATATCCGTTTCAGATGGATGGAGAGTGCTCACTCAAAGTGTTTTTCTGGGATATTTTTCCACAAATTGCACCATTAAACCTAATGTATTATATTAGCAAAGTGTGTGGCATTAAACAAAGCAGTATTTAGCACATAAAATAAATTCAGAATATTAGAGATTGGTCTAATTTGCTCTTTACAATGCTTGAAATGTGTTGGAAAGGGTGGGAGAGGCACATTAGCAGAAGAATTCCAGGCTGAAGGGTTGAAGCTCCCTGGACCACTGGGACTGTGATCCCTTCTCCAAATCATTTTGGGGTCATTCTGTGGGCTCTGGGAACTTTAAACTTGCATTTTCTGCCTCTTGTGGCTCTAAACCATAATTTAATGTTGCATTAGAACAGGGATTTTTCTTATTTTTCCCCATTAAAACAGTCCTTTTTATTATGTTTACTCCTGATGCATTAGCTTGGAGAGGGGTTTGAGAGTGACATTTCAAATGTGGGGAAACTGGAGAGATTGACTCAATTCCGACACAAAAACCCACATTGGGGGTTATTTTAAGGGAGGGTGAGCACACCATAAAACCCCTTTGTTCAGGGTGAGTGATGGAATGAGACCTTCGTAGGAACAAGAACCAGATCCATAAAAACAGAGCGATAAACCCATCAAAGGAGCTTTCTTCATTTTGTTTCATGTGGAAGTAATTTTTTAAATATGTAAAAAATCACAGCTCTGTGTTCTTAGTTAAGAGGATTCTTCCACTTTTCTGTCCTTTCTCTGAGCTTCACCTCTCCTCAAACCCTTCCTTCTTTGTTCTTTTTCTGAGCAGTCTCGGTGACTCCCTCTGCTCCCCTCTGGTCCTACATCGAGTGTTTGCCCCATTTCTCCACTCCCTGAAGACCCAGGGTTTTTATTTCATGATCTTTGAGAGAGAAAATGAGTTTTCATGGATTTGCAGAGCACTGGGCAAATATGAAACTGTTGTTATTTCATTTTCGTGCCTTGCGAGCAGGGCTGGGGGTTTACAACTACTGAATAATTTTACAAAGCCCCTGTTTTAGACATCTTTTATCCATATCCACCTTATCAGAGAGAGCCAAGGGTTCAGTGCCCTGCCCTTGGACAGGATTGTGGGCAAGGAACATGCCATAGATCACTTATAAAAGTTTCTTTTTTACTTTCTTGGACATCAAGGCTCCTCCTGACTTGTCCAGGAGTAAACTGCTCCCAGTTTGCAACATCACAACAATTAACAGCAGAGACAGAAGATTGCAGAGGGTTTAATGGATAAAATGGTTGTAAAGATTAAAAAAAAAGGAATGGCAAGCTGGATCAGAGGGCACGGGGACCCTTTCCAGGCCTTGTATCCCGGACTAGGACAGTGATTCCACATCCACAAAGCTTGTGGAAAGCCAGCTCTTGTATTCCCACACACTTTGCAATAACATCTCCTGCTTCCAGTGGAAGTGCATCCCAAAAAATACAATTTACTCAGCAAGGGAAACAAAACTACAAGTTGTTGGAGGAGAGAACAGCATGGCAAGCAAGCAGCAGGAATTGAGAGAAGATCTCCTGGATTATCTAGGAGCCCATCTGGGTATATGCAATAACCCAGCAAGGAGCTGCAATCACCACCCAACACTTTTTATTATTATTGTAATTGTTAATTAAATATTGACATTAATTCCTTTTCTACCTCACAGCCTGCTGGACATCAGGGGCTCCTGTTGTTTCCAGCAGCTTTTGGACCAGGACATTTTACCTGTTGCATTTCAGAGCTGTAAGAAAGACAGTAGGAACAGAAAAAAAAAAGGCAGAGAGAGAGTTAATAGAGTCTGAAAAAAGGAAAATACTTCTGCGAAATAAATGGGGACAAATGTTGAGCCCAGGGATGGTGTTTGCAAAAATGGCAGCCATTGGCCAATGCTCCCTTTCTCATTATTCCTCATTTGCGGAACGAACTCAGGCATTATCTCCGGGGAGGCTTTCAGAGGTAAATAGATGAGTAGGCATGTCCAGCTGATTTTTGCCATCCCCAGTGTTTATGTTTCATATTGTTTCCTGGGCACACTTCAATCAGATTGCATCAGAACTCCTAGCTGGATCAGGGGGGCTGGGGCTGAAATGAAGATGAAACGTTGCTCCAGACGATTTCCAGCTGTCCAAAACTCGATCTAGGAGGGAGCTGAGCCATTTGTTGGGCACTTTCAGAGCCTCAGGGGGAGGAAGTTTTGTGCAGATTTGGGTTTTTTCGTTCTGTGTTCTCACCAGCTCTCCCTAATAAGAACAATTTCTCAAATCCTCGGGGTGTGTAGAGCACCAGCTCTGCAGCCTTGAAACCAGGGGGCTGAATATGAGCACATTTCCATCTGGCCACATCCAGAGGGACTGGTGGAGCCACAGAGTCTGGATCAGCCCCTCTGCAGAGTCACCTGCCAGCTGTGTCCTCTTCTTTGTCACCCAGGAGATTCGTGCGAGGCTTGAATCATATCCAGACAAAGCCCAGCTTTGGAAAACTTGACCTCTCAAATCAAGTTTTTCATGACAGATGTAATTTTTTAGCGTATTTTTCTTCAGTCTTTGAGTTACAGCAGAACTCCAGGTGAGGCACAACATTTTAATGGAGCTTTTTTTACTTGAAAAGGAGGGAAAATTTGGGATCTGGTGGACGTCCCCAGAATTATGCCTACTACTTTTCCAGGAGTAAACTGCTCCCAACTGACAACATCACAACAATTAATAGCAGAGATAGAAGATTGCAGAGGGTTTAATGGATAAAATGGTTATACAGATTAAAAAAAAAAAACTAGATGACAAGCTGGATCACAGGGCACAGTATTTTCCCAAAATAATCTGTTGTCAAGGAATTTTGCCAGGGGAGGGGTTCATATTGTGTCACCAGGTGAGCTGGGTGTTTTGGAGACAGCAGGAACACACCATTTGCACACTCTCCTTGGTCCATCCATCTTTGCTTGAGCAGGTGGAGCTGATTCTTGGGGAAATTCCTTTTTTTTTGCATGGTGCACAAGGCAGCAGCTGGATGAGGGGTAAAGAAATCCATGGATTTCCTACAGATTTTGTGTCCTAGGGCAAAAGTGTAAGTTATTTTTCTCACTGCTGAGTCTGGTGGCATAGGGAAAAGGCAAGTCAAGGCTCATCCTGCCAAAGGAGAAGGATCTGCTTAACTTGCTGAAAGTTTGCAGCCCCTGCACGGTGCCATGGGAAAGATTTGGGACTTTCACAGCTCCTCCACAAGATGAGTTGGAACTCTCCTCACTCTGTAACCGAGGACACAACACCCTGAGAGGGTGCCTTGGTGCACTGCATGTCTTAACCTGAATTAGATGGTTTTTTATTGTTTTATTTCATGCTGTTGATTCACACTTCTCAGCCCTCGGCTGCTCCTGGCTCTGTGTCCTCAGCGGACGAGGAGCAGGGTTGTGCATCTGTCTCCCGCTGCTGCCACACAAAGCAGCTCCTCTCTGTCACATACGGATGCGACTTGGCTCTGTCCTGCACGGCAGCCAGAAGGAAATCCACAGGAATCACAGTTCCCCAGGTGTAAAAGCACAAAGAAAAGAAACATAAAATAGCAGGCTGGCAGTTTGCAGAGAGCTGGTGGAAGGCACTGATGCTGTTCTGCCAGCGTTTGTGATTTCCCTGCCAGCCTCACAACGTCTCAGGGTGTCTTGAACCAGGGAAAGGATTTTGTGTGGAACAGCAAATGTTGTGTGGATGTGGCTGAGGAGCAAAGCCAGGACACGTGAGCCCTCCAGGCTGGGAAACCAGAGGGCTGCAGAAAGACCCCAGGTGCCAGTGCTTTTCAAACCCTGAACTGTTTTCCTTTTCCACTTTGGACTGGCAATGGTGAGATTAATGGCTGGATTGTGCCTGTGTTCTCCAAAGTTTCTTGCTACAACGACTGATCCCTGAAGATTATCCCTACATCTTCTTCAAGCTCTTTCTATTTAAGCATTTCCTTTACAAAGGCAGCTTTCAAGCCTGCATTTGAGAAAAAAAAATATTAAGCTGTTTTGACAGAGAAGAGACACGTATCAGAAAGGGTTTCTCTCTGCAGCCTGTGCCTCAGACCTCCCCAGCTCCTATTTATGTTGCTTTTGAGCATAAGGAGAGTTTGCTTTCATCTGTCCAATGGATTTCTGTTGCTGTGATCATTTCTCCCCCGGGAAAGGTGTCTGTGGCTCTTTCCACCACCACTGAAACACAAAAGACCCTGTTCCTTTTTAGTCAGGGAGCCAATGTCGAGAATTTGCTGCTCTCTCACTCGGGGGTAGTGACTGACTGGGAAAGAACATCTCAATTGAGTTTCCCCAGATGAAACACCACTTACCCTCCTCTTCCCAGTGCCCTGAACACCATCGCTTTCCAAACACTGTATTTTCTCCATGGTGGATTGCAAAAGAAAGAAAAAAAAAAAAAAGAAGAAGAAGAAGAAGAGGAAGGAGCAGCTTTGCCGATCTGTGGCTTGGAAGAATGTCCAGTCCTCGTGTCTCCAGCAGATATTAAAGATTGATAGGATGTGCCCTGAGGCTGATAAATCGCCCTCCACCTTCGAGCAGAGTTGGGTGGTGGCTCAAAGTGCAGGGAGAAGGAGGGCGGGGAAGCCAGGAGAGCAGAGCCCAGGCCTCACAAGGAGTGGGAGCCTCCATGCTCCATCTGCGGAGCGCTTTCCATCTGGGTGTAAGTGAATTATCGTGCTGGGGCTGATAGCCCCACTCGATAGCCTGCTTGCCTTTAATGGGTTGATAAAAGGATGGTGACAAGAAGATAAATAGAGATAATACTCCAGGCTTCTTGCAGGAGAACCATTATCATTAACAGCATTAATTAGCCCATGATACACTGTACAAAAACACCAGATACATCCAGTCCAAAGGGAAGCAACCTGACAATTGTCAGTAATGTGATAGCTCAGCATTAGCATGCACTGATCGTGGAATATCTTCATCATCCTAACCTGGCCTCTGGAAAAGGGAAGAATTCCCAAGGCTGCCTTGCAGGCAGCATCTCCAGCCAAGTCATTAAAAAGATACATGATTATGGAAGTGGGAGCTGCAAGGGTGGGAGCAGACTCCAGAACCTTTTGCTGTCAAGCCAGCCCATGCAGGACTTGTCCTGTTGTACCCTCTGGAAACTCTTTGCACTTAAAGGCACATTCAGGTGGGCTGAATTCTTTCTAAACCTAAGAGCGTTTCCCAGCAGAGGCTGGCAGGGCCTTTGGAGAGCCTCATGGAGAGACCTGGTGAAGAGAAGTGGAGAGATTAACCCATAGGAAGGAACGTGAAGAGACAGAGATAGAATTGGAATTAGACTAAAATTAGAATTCAAATTCAAATTAGAATTAGAGTTATCTATTTCTCTATAGAGATATAGATAGAATTAGAGTACAGCCCCAGGCTGAGGGGTTACAACCTAAAATCAGCCTCATCATCCAGCGGCCTGGATGTGCAGAGATGATAAATTATATTAAGGCACAGAGAAGCGTTTTCCTGCTACCCTTGGGCCAAACCCCAAGGCTCATACTAAGGAGAGAAGTGAACTGTGGAATCAGTTTTGGTTTAAGGTGATCCTTCCTTTGCAGGGAATCTATCAAGCCACAGAATGGCAGGTGAGTTCCTTGGATCAAAGCTGAAGCATCTGGCTCAGGCTCAACACAAGTTTATCCCAACTGTGAAAAGCTCTAATCAGGGAATTCCACAGCCATCCCTGTTCAGCCATTTTAGTATTTTATTGTGAGCATGACTTCTAGTCTCCCCTAATATCCAAAATGAACCTTTTTTGCTGAAAATAAAGCTCACTTCTTATTTTTCTCCCAGGAAAACTAGAAGAATTGCTCTCATCGCTTTTTCAAGCACCTCCAGTCTCCTGGAAGACAATTATTCCTTCTCCACTTGGCCTCTGTTTCCTTGGCTGAAGAAACACAATTCCTTCAGCCCGTTTTGCTGATTCCAAAAGTAATCAAACTACCAGAGAGGGTTCCCTCTGAGCACAAAACCCCTCTCAGCGAGGAGCCCTGAGACTTCTTCCATGAAGCTTTTCTGCAGGTTGCATTTTTCCCCACCAGCATAAAGTGCATTGAAAGGAATATGGAATTTTAATCCATCTGCTCCTGGTGTCTCACCAGCCTGAGGAACGTGGGCTCTGGGAATGTTTTGGGGAGGCCCTGGGAGGGTTAGGCTGATATCCCAGCTGATTTATGGCACTGGAGGTTATCACAGGAGTCTGCACCAACGACCGCTTTGGGAAAACCTTCCCAGGGAGCTCCCAGAAAAAGTCTGAGAGGATTTTTAACTCAGAACCCCTGGGTTGATTTTAACAAAAACTCAAAAGCGACATCTCCAGGAGATGTTTTGTCCCAGATGCTGAACTTAGGTGGGAATGAAACTCTGCTTTTGTGGAGAGAGACCTAAACTTTGCTCAGCCTGGGTGTCCAACCTTTAGATGAATTAAACTTGACGAGATGGGTTATGTGTCTCTGATTTTCATTTTCCTGTCTCACAAACAGCTCCAGTCCAAAGAGAAGGAAAGGTTTGTTTGTTTGTTTGCTTACTTATTCAGTGATAGCAACAATCTTTATGCTCCCTATTCCTTGGGTTGCAACCCCCTTTTCATATCTAAAAGCATTTATTTTGCTTTCTCACAAACAGCTCCAGTCCAAACAGAAGGAGAGGGTGAGTTATTGATTTATTGATTTCTTAATTTCTTGATTTATTGAGTGATACAGGCAATGTTTATGCTCCAAATTCCTTGGGTTTCAGCACTTTTATGTCTAAAAGCATTTCTCTGGCTATTGAAGTGGGTGCTTTGACCAAACCAATCCTTACAAGAAGAGGGACAACCAAGGCCAGCCTGTCCTGGTGTGATGAGATGGACACCCCATAGCAAGGTCTTTGCAGCTCCATTTCCCAGCTCTTCCATTTCCAAACTGTCCTTCCAAGTGGGAATTGACTTGGCAACAGCAGGGAAGAACTGTGCTTATCCATAGAATTGGTTTTTGGTGACACAGTTGAGTTGTGGGCTTGGAAGTGCTGGTTTAAAGGTTGGATTCCATGATCTGAGGGGATTTTTCCAACCTAAATGATTCTCTGATCTCACCTGTGCTCAGGAATCAGCCATGGAGGCATTTCTACCTGACCAAATTCTGCAAAAAGCCCATTCTGCTTGGGAGGAAGGGAGGGGAAGAATGAAATCTTCCTCGGGGGGATGAAAACTGTGGAAAATGAAACAGCAGGCAGCAGAAAGCCTGACAGCTGGAGCCTGCTGGATCTATGACTATTGACTGCAAGCTTAGTTAAGGTGGCAGTTCCCAGTTATAGCATCATCCCACCTAAAAGAAGGAAGGAAATATCAATAATGAAATGGTAAAGGCACAAAAAAAAAGAAAAATAAAAAAAGAGCAGAGCAGAAGGAGACTGTGAAATAACAGGGCTGTGCTGATTAAGACAGACAGAAAGTGATGGTGCTGCAACAACTCTTGGCAGCGCTGGGAATGAAAGTCTACATTTCATTGTGAAAAAACATAAAAGGAGATGAATTTGCTCCCGTGCTGCCTGCAGATTTTGGTAGACCATAGAACAGTTTTCCTGGTTTCTCTGAAGGAATTGCTTTCAGCAAATATCCAAGTCAGGAAGGTTACTCTTTTTTTTCTTACAGAAGATACCTGGTTATAGCACCTACACCTCCAGTTCTGGAGCAAAGGGATGGATTCACACCTCTCCATGTATTTTAAGAGGTCTGAAATGGCTGGAGGTCAGTGGTTTCTGAAGAAAACAAATGAAGCAATTGGTTCTTGCTGCTTGGTGCATATTTCCCCTCGCTTGAGGAGCAAATTGGCCTTGGAACTGTGAACATGCATCAGTGTGTGAGGGAGCAGGGGTCAGGCAGGCACAGCATCGTATAAATAATAGGAAAATTTATCCCTTTGCCTGGTGCTGGGATCCAGGGCTTATTTCCCTGGAGCTCCACGTGTCCCATGTTATTTATGATCTCTAATGGCCCCATCCCAAACGGTGGCTGCTCCACAGATGGGCCTGGCTAACCAAAGGGGACTGCCCCAGGAGTGCAGCCCTTGGGCAGCACCAGCCTCCTCCTCCTCACTCTGTTATTGTCCATGGACACCCTGGAGGAGCACCTTGCTTTGGGATCAGGCTCACTTTTTTACTGTCTTGAAGAAATAGTGGGAATGCACAAAACTTGGAAATTATTTTGAAGAACAAGGCAAAGTCATGCTTAGTGCAAAGAGTTTCCTTGCAAGGGAAGTTTTTAAGATCATGGTCTTCCTGTGCTCAGAATCAGCACCCTAAATCCATGGATCTCCTCCCCTGTGACATCTCCAGGTTTGTGCATCTTGCTCACAGGAAGATTTCACAAAATCTCTTTTCCTGCTGCAAAATCAGCTTAAGAAACCTCAGCCTCACTGTCCAGCTCCTTTTTTCCACATCCAGAAAGTGGCCCAGGAGAGCTGCCACACCAGAAATCATATCCCTGAAACATCTGGGCAAAAAAAAAATACCTGCTGGTGATTGTTCTGTTGCTGCTCTCTAGGATTTAAGGGTTGTTTTCAACCCAGTTTATTTACCAGATTTTCAGAATCATCCCTACTCAAAATACCAAGTTTGTGGTGGAGCAAAATCTGTCCATCCCCCCCTAAGGTGGAGGCAGCTGCTCTCCCTTATTTTTTACTCCCAGACCAGCCCCTGCAGTCCCAGGTTCAGGTTGGATATTAGGGAAAATTTCTTCCCTGGAAAGGTTTTCAAGCCCTGGCACAGGCAGCCCAGGGAAGTGGTGGATTCAGCACCCCTGGAAGTGTCCAAAAAATGTGTAGATGTGGCACTCAGAGATGTGGTTTAGTGGTTGGGCTTGGCAGTGCTGGGTTAATGACTGGACTTAATGATCTCCAAGGTCTTTTGCAGGCTGAATCATTCTATGGGTAGCCTGTAAAAGAGAAAAGAAATCTGTTTTACCAGGGGAATATTTCCTTGGCTGGTGTAAAGCATTGTAGCAACGCCTTTCCAAAGGCCAGGACGGACGGATGACGGCAGCCCAAGGATTTCCCACCAAGCTGCACAGATTCGGGATGAAATAAGCACAATTCATTGCAAGTCCTTAGCAAAACAAGCACACAGCTTGGTGCTTAAATTCCCCCACAATCTCAGCTATTTTTATGTACAGCCAGCCAGCGCTGTATTTATTTTCCCAGCATCATCCCCTGCTTGTTTTACAGGAGCAGGGCTTGACACGCAAGGTGTCAGGCAAATAACTCAGCCAGTGCTTCAAAAAGCCAGGGAGAGGGTCAGGAATCACAGCCTGGCACCGTGCAAATAAACACATCTGTCCTCTGGCTGCCTGGAAAACTGCGGGCGTGGGATTTAGGGGAAGGTGGGGAATTGGGAGTAGGGGGGAAGGGGCAAGGAAAGGAGCTGAGAGGGGCGTTCAATGAGTGTGTTTGAGGGGGAGGCAGTTAGAGGCTGGTTTATGGGCACTGCATCACACATTCACATTCATCCCTCCTTAAAGCAGTTTGAGTTTCCTTTACTCACTACCAAGGCAACAAATTCCTGCAGGGAAGCAGGGTGAGCTCCCACGGAGTGGTTGTAAACAGCAGTGAGAGCAGCCACTTGTGGAGGCTCAATGGCCAAGGCCAGAGCAGCTTAAAAAATACAGAAAAAAACATTTTTTGGCATCTAAAAACCTCTCCCCACACAACTCTGGGATCAGCCCCATGAATATCCAGTGCAGGGTGCCCCTGTGTGGGACAGAGAGTGTCAGATGTGCTGCTCAGAGGCTGAGGGGTGCTCAGACACGCTCAGTGAACTGTGCTGATGGTGCTGGCGGTTTTCCTTCTCACATCTGACTCCAAACTCCTCTCGCCCAGCTCAGCTGCGCTGAAAACTGAGCAAGGAGAGGTGGTTTGGAAGGAGCTGGGGGCAGAGTGAGCCGTGCAAGGCGTCCTGTTAATGACATTGATCTGAGTTATGGGCACCGCAGGTGTCACAGCCTGGGCTTGACCCTCAGCATCCCATACTGGGGCAGGGACTGTCCCCACACATCCTGGGAGGAACCCTGGGCCAAACCTCAGCCCTGTGACATGACAAGGAGAGGGGCAGCTTTGCCTGTCACCTCTCCCAGCAGGGCTCACAGGCCTCAGGGAGAGAAGGGCTGGAGCTCAGCTGGCGGAGCCTTGGCTTAGTTACAGCATCGCTGGCGACCCCGTGGCCTTTGTGACAAAGTGTGCTCAGCCCCGGGGCTGGAGAGGTTGGACACCTCTGGCTTATTTATCCAGAGGCACCGACACAGCCCAGCAAGGTCCCAGCCCCAGGAAGTTTGTGGAAGATGGATAACACAGCACAGATATTAATGGGCCATAGGGGAAGGCAGCAGAAAATGTGAGGAAGGTCTGTACCCGGTGCTTGCTTTCCAAATATAATTGTCCCTTGTCTGGTTGATAGAGGGATTTGAACCTGGAGCTTCCAGTGCTGGAAGCAGAAATCTCCAAGGGATGCATGGAAGAGTGAGGACATGGCTGCACCGCTGACCCACCAACGGAGAGCTTCAAACCCCAAACGACCAGCCAGACACTCCCAATTAACAACAGGAAGGGAGGAGAGCATCTCCATAGCCATCCTCATTGTCTGCCCTCGAACAAGCCTACAAACAACAGAGAGTTTCCCCACAAGACACCTTCCTCCCTGATAGCCAGGCAAGTCTGGGGTCCCCATTGGCACAGCCCCTCGTTTGGTCAATCCATGGATGCCAAGGGTTGCTTTCTATTCCACCAGAACCCAAATTGATCACCCAGGGCTTCCTCAAGACAAATAATCACAGGTAATGCTACACATCTTAAAATACAGATGGTAAAGAGATTGGCCAGCCTGAGCCTTGGAACACGGCTCCTGTGAGGATTGGAATTGTTCAGCCTGCAGGAGGCTCCAGGGAGAGCTTCTTGTGACCTTTTAGTACCCAAAGGAGCTCCAGGAGAGCTGCAGAGGGACTGGGGACAAGGCATGGGGGGACAGGAGCCAGGGAATGGCTTCCCAGTGCCAGAGGGCAGGGCTGGGTGGGAGATTGGCAATTGGGAATTGCTGGCTGGGAGGGTGGGCAGGGGCTGGAATGGAATTCCCAGAGCAGCTGGGGCTGCCCCTGGATCCCTGGAAGTGTCCAAGCCCTCTACTGACTGCAATGTGAAATCTCCAACCAAGTGGAGAGAGGTGGGAATTTATGACTCTTCTGGGCAGGACAATACCCCAACTTCTGGTTTTGACATTTTCTTGACAAGAGTCCTCCACTTATCAAAAGCAGCCAGAGATTTTTGGGTGCTTCTTCTTCCCAGGGCCAATTTCCTGCACTTCAAAGAGGATGGAGCTCCAGGAAGCTCAAGCCTAACCCTCTGAATGACAAATCCCTCTGAAGTGTTTCCCACAGGCCACCTAACTCCAAATTCCCTCAGAAACTGATTCCCAGTCTTCTGTACTCCAGTCTGCACCTGATTTTTCCACATCCCATCATCTCTAGTGCCTGATTCTTTTCAAGGTTTGTCCACTGTGTTTCAGCTGAGGGTTTGAAGCAGATTAAGGACAAAAGGGGGTTTGGAGTGCTCCTCCCACCCCATTTCCTGCTGGCACCGCGATTTGTCTTTCCCCAGACACACAATATTATGTGATTTTGATTTTCAGATGAACAATGATAATCAAGAAGACAAGAAGATTCATTTAATTTTTCTCTGTTAATGTGATGCATTTTGTGCTCCTGCCTCCCTCCCCCTGTTTACTCGGAGCTTTCACTGATTCCAGGATCAGTTACTGGGTATTCCTCAGAAACAACTCATCTGTTTACTGTCTCCGCAGGAGGTACTATTGCCTCTCACAGCTTAAATTCATGGCTTCGGTTTCTTTTTCTGCTTGCTTGTGTTTTTCCATCTCCAACCTTCCTTCTTGCCTCCACTGCCAGAGCACATGGATACTCAAACTACTTTGGAGACAAACCTTACTGGTTTTCGGTACCTCAGTGATGGACCCTCACCAGCCAAGGGCCACTCAGGGACTCCCCTCCATTGCAACCCATGGGGTGAAAGGGAGAAGAAGATAAACCCCAAACTGAACCGTATACAGGCTGAATCACCCGAATATGGGACAGAACTTGTCTCCCAGGACAGTGGTGATTGATTTTGGTAAGACCAGGATGGTCTTCTAGCAGAGAGGGAATGGCCCATAGCCCTGGACAGACCTCACAGTGATTTCATCCAGGACCTTGGACATCAGGAGGAATTTCTCCACGGAAAGGGTGGTCAGGCACTGGAAGGGGCTGCCCAGGGAGGTTTGGAGTCCCTGGAGGTGTCCAAGGAATTCCTGGATGTGGCACTCAGGGCTCTGGGCTGGGGACAAGGTGGAGATCAGGCACAGCTTGGACTCGATGGTCTTGGAGGGCTTTTCCAGCCTCAGTGATCCTGGGATTCTGTGAGCTTAATTTCCATGGGCACCAATGTGCCTTTGCTGTTTTTCCAGAGGGAGAGACACAGTCCCAGGAGATGAGGCTGGGAGATCAAATGGCTCCATGGCTTATTTTGAAGTGACAGATAAGCTGTAGCTCTCAGCTTGGCCACTGATTACGCAGGAACATTTTAAAAAGAGGAGTATTCCTTTTTTTTTTCTAGGAAGCACTACTCATCTGGTTGTGCAGGCTTCCTGGGGTCAGTTCTAGGGTCTGGATTCTTGGCCAAGATCATTAAGATGGGCACCAGCCTCCCCTCCTCCTCCTCCTCCAGCATTCCACTGTGCCAGCAGGAGCTCACCCCAGTTCCAGCAGGGATGATGTGAGGGATGATCCTCCAGTGTGAGGATGCTGGATCAGGCTGATGTGGAGCAACCTCAGTTTCTGGTGTTTGCCTCCACCTTCGGTGCCCCTGTTTGGGTCAGCTCCTGCTCTCCCTGTCCACAGAGACTTCCTGCAGTGGTGGCTGGAGAGGGCACAGCTGGCCCAGCTCATTGCAGGGTGCCAAGGACAGGGAGCAGAGGGGTCCCAAGGCCCAGAGAGCCGAGGGGACCGAAATGGGAAAGCCTAGCAGGGACACAGCCCATGGAAAACGGGCTGTCATTAAATGGGCTGTCACTGCCTGCACTGACCCCTTCCCCGTGCTGAGCCAACACTGCAGCTCGCATTTCCAGGCAGCTGGAAAGGTTTCCTTGCCTGTCTGCAGATGCCAAAGGTGCCTGAGCCGAGACAGAAGCTTTCAGGGAAGCTCATCTCGAAATGCACCACCACAAACTCCCCCAGGGCTGCAGCTGAGCCTTCCCAAGCTCTGTTTGTGTGGAAACTGTGCCTGGCTCCACGGCCCAGCACAGCCTGTCAGGAGTGGGACAGGCACAGCACTGCCTGTCAGGCTGGGGGATTTCTCTCCCTCTCTCTCCCTCTCCTTCTCTCTCTCTCTCTCTCCCTGTCTCGGTGCCTTTGGTGCAATGCAGTATTTTCTGCTCCGGCTGCTTTGCTCACTGGAGCCCTGTGAGTGCTGGAGGAAATGAGGGAGTTGCTCTGCAAACCTGCTGGATGCAGCCACCATTCCCATCTCCTGAGGGTCCGTGCTCAGCCTGGGAATGGAACAGAAGCCTGAAGAAGGTGTTTTACACCCTGGCTCTGCTGCTCTTAGCAAAGTGAGGACTGGGAAATGAGAACCAGCAAAGCTGTCCAGTGGGGGAGTCCAGGATTTTGTGTCCAGAGCAGCTCGGAAAACACCTCAAGATGTTTCTTCTTCCACCATGTGGTGGAAGAGATGGATTAGAGAAGAGATCATCTCCATGATGCAGAGAGGGATTAGGAAAGGTATCAGTAATGCATTCCTTGTCACATCAAGGATGGAAAAAACAACTGGGTAAATCCAGAGTTTCTCTGGCCAGCAACAGGGCAAAGACCACGTGAACCATCTTTGTGGTGTCCATGTCCACACACATGCCCCAAGGCCTGTCCATCACACTGAGACAGAAAAATTAAGTTTTGACAGATTTTTTAATCTCCAAAATGCCTGAAATGTAGAAGTTATCTCCCCAGAAAGTTATCTCCCAGGCTTTGTCACAAAAGGATTTGAACACAACTGTGGAAATGAGCAAGGGGAAGGGGGAGGAAGGAAAGGAAGGAAAGGAAGGAAAGGAAGGAAAGAGGAAGGAAGGAGAGGAAGGAGAGGAAGGAAAGGAAGGAAAGGAAGGAAAGGATGGAAAGGAAGGAAAGGAAGGAAAGGAAGGAAAGGAATTCGGAAGGAAGGAAGGAAGGAAGGAATTCGGAAGGAAGGAAGGAATTCGGAAGGAAGGAAGGAATTCGGAAGGAATTCGGAAGGAATTCGGAAGGAAGGAAGGAAGGAAGGAAGGAAGGAAGGAAGGAAGGAAGGAAGGAAGGAAGGAAGGAAAGAAGGAAAGAAGGAAAGAAGGAAAGAAGGAAAGAAGGAAAGAAGGAAAGAAGGAAAGAAGGAAAGAAGGAAAGGAAGAAAGGAAAGGAGGGAGGGAGGGAGGGAGGGAGGGAGGGAAGGAGGGAAGGAGGGAAGGAGGGAAGGAAGGAAAGGAGGGAAGGAAGGAAAGGAGGGAAGGAAGGAAAGGAGGGAAGGAAGGGAGGAAAGGAAGGAAGGGAGGAAAGGAAGGAAGAAAGGAAGGAGGGAGGGAGGGAGGGAAGGAAGGAATATGGCCCAGAACTCCCATTTCCCTCCTCACTCCTGTCCCCTCTAACGAGAACCAGGCAGAATTCCTTGTTCCCCAGCAGCCTTGGAGCCTGTTTGAAGCAATTTGGAGGCAATTGAATGAAAAGGAATAAACGAGTGGATATTGCAGTTTATGGATGGCTGAGTCAAACCCACAGGCAGTGATTAGAGGCCCACAGTCCCTTTCATGCCCACAGTAAGAAAACGACTTAAATTTGTTCCATTTTAGCTCCGAACAGAAGGTGAAGTTGTAGTGGGCTGGAATGTCAGTTATGCCACCTTCTAATATTCATCTGGAGGGAAAACAAAACAAAACAAAACAGATTTTTTATTTTAATTTTAAAAAATTGTCAGTTGATTCAAATCAAATTTCTCCTGTTAGTTGGGATGCAAAGAAATGATGGTGGGGAAAACAGAGAATAAATGATTGCAACTTCCCTACTGTTTCTCCCACCTTCATTTGCCCTACAAATAATTTCCAAGGCAGCTTTTTACCCACCTGGCCCCTTCTTATCATGATCTGTGGTGGTTCCTCACCTTCTTCCTCACCTGTTTGCAGTTTGATATTCTTAAACCACCTTCTCTCATCAGTGTCACTCATGATTTTGGGTTGTTTATTTATTAACATGGAAAAGATGCCATAAGATTTAAAATGGATTTGTCAACCTACAATTCTTACTGTCTTGTTTTTAGATCTCCTGGGATTTAGCCACCATGGCACGAGTCTGAATTTGGACATCAAACCTCGTCCTTTGCAAACTGATGGAAATTGGACATTTTTCAAGGCTTTCAGAGAAATTACAAGCGACAGCAAAAAGAAAACAAAAAGATTTAAAAAATCTGAAAAGCCACAAGCAATTAAAGCATCAACTGCTGAAGACATAGCACGTTTTCAATGGATAAAAAAAGAGAAAAATAAAACAAACACCTCACAGATGCTGAATTCTCATGCTGCTGGTGGTAACTCTCACTCTGGTCCCAAGTGCTGCAGTGTTTGTGCTGTTGTTTGGCCAACTCGACTGGGATGGGCTTTTTATAGCTCGTGTTTGGCAAAGACAAAACTTCAATGCCAACATGATGCCAGTAGGACCCTGCACACCCTCGCTGCTGTGGGTTTTCCCCAGAGGTAAAGGCAGAGCCCCATGAACACGGGCTGAGGTGTGGGATGGGAACCCAGCTCCAAGGCAGCTGCAGAACAGTTTGGTTTTTCTGGCACTCTGCCACATGCCGAGGATTTGTTAAAAAATGGACACTTGGAAACAGCATTTCTATCAGTTTTTGAGGAAACTCGAGGGGCTTTTTTTCTTCAAAAATTATTTCTGATGAAAAATGGGCCCATTCAGAGAACCCCTTTCTTTTTTCTTCTTTATTCTTCTTTATTCTTCTTTATTCTTCTTTATTCTTCTTTATTTTTTTCTTTTTTCTTTTCCTTTTTTTTTCATTTTTCCTTTTTTTTCCTTTTTTTTCCTTGTTTCTTCTTTCTCTTTTTTCTTTTTTATTTTTCTTATTTCTTATTTCCTGTTTTCTTTTCTCTTCTTGTCTTTTTTTCTTTTTTCTCTTTTTTCTCTTTTTCTCCCCTTTTTTATTTTTTTTCTTTTTTTCTCACCTATTTTTCCTTTTTTTTTTTTCTTTTTTTCTCACCCATTTTTCCTTTTTTTTTTTCTTTTTTTCTCACCTATTTTTCCTTTTTTTCATGTTTTTTTTCTTGGATTTTTTTTTCTTGTTTTCTTTTCTTTTTTTCCCCTTTCTTCTCTTTCTCTTTTCTTTTTTCTTTTTTAATTTTCTCTTTTTTTCTTTTGCTTCTTTTCTCCTTTTTCCTTTTTTGTTTTTTGCTTCTTTGTTTGTTTGTTTGTTTTCCGAAAACACTAACAGCAAAACAAGCAAAACAGTAGCAGAAATCAAGCAAACAAATCCAAGAACCTCTTATGTAAAAAGCCCCCCAGGCTCCTGACCAAGCACCCAAGTGAGGAGATCCAATTTCCAAAAAAAAACCGGCAGGAGCCCCCGTTTTTATCAGGAATACTGCTTCCATCAGAAACTATTCCTGGCTTTTTACAGGGACTCAGACAAAACTCTCTGAGAGTCTGGTCCTCTCCTCAGGATGGGAGATCTGTCCTCTGGTTTGGGTGGCCAAATAAGAATTCCAACAACAGGGACAACTGAAGTGCTTCACAAAGCAACCCCAACCACGGAATCATGGAATCTTAGCCTGGAAAAACCTTTAAGATCATCGAGTCCAACCATTCCCAGCACTGCCAAGGCCACCACTGCCCATGTCCCCAAATGTCACATCCACACGGCTTTAAACCCCTCCAGGGATGGGGACTCCACCCCTGCCCTGGGCAGCTGGGGCAGGAGAAGATGAACATTGTCACTGTCCCTGTCCCTGTCCCTGTCCCTGTCCCTGCACTGCAGCAAACACCACTCCTGCCAATGGCAGAGTGCTGGGAGCCACTTTCCCACCTCCTCCTTGCTCATGAACTGTTTGGAGCTCAGCCACAGCCCTGGAAGAGAGCCCAGATATTGATGTTCCTGGACCCTGGCTCATGGCAGCCAGTGTTTGGTTTTGCAAACAACTGCTGATTAAACAGAAATCCCCTGCTGGGCAAACAAAAAGAATCTTTTCTTCCCCATTTTTGCCCATCCATTTCCATGCCTGGGCTGGACCAGGAGGGTTTTGCCAGACAAAATCGCCTTGGCTAAGTCCAAGCTTTGGCTCACACCTGTGCTGATGTTCCCAGGGATTCAGAGCCTGAAGAAACTGGGAGATAGTTTTGGAGGAGGGAAATTTAAACTAGCACTTAGGTAAAATTCCAGATCATCCTCAGAGCTCTCCATTAGCCCTGCAGGGTTTGATTTCTGTCCCTAAAACCACCCTTCACTGGTGACAGCCAGGCCACAAATATCACTTTACACAGCCCTTCAAAGCGCCCTCAGTTTCCCCAAGATTAAAATGATGTGAGAACCCTGCAGCTGCAAAGTTGAGATGCAAAGAAATGATGGCGGGGAAAACAGAGAACAAATAATTACAGCTCGAGCCAAAATAGCCCAAGTTTGGCTCAATTTGGCCTCCAAGAGACCACAACCCTTCTGTCCATCCCAACAAGGCCATGTTATCCCCAGCTGGAGTCTGTGCCTTTCGCCAGGTTTGTGTTTGCATTGCTCGTGACGCTGCTGCTTTCAGCTCTGGTGGAACTCTGTAGTTCATGGTGCTCTACATCCCAAAATATTTATAAAGGGAGTAAAGCAGATGCTGTTTGGGACCAAAAATAATGAATATAATGTGGTGTTTTGAAGACAGGGGATGGCTGGAGGCTGGCAGTTCCTGGCCATGAGTTCATGCACGGTGTACTTGATCAAATGGCCTTCCACAGTTCACAGAATCGTGGAATATCCTGAGTTGGAAGGGCCCACAAGGATCATCCAGTCCAGCTCCTGGCCCTGCACAGACACCCCAACAATCCCACCCTGAGAGTGTTGTCCAAATGCTCCTGGAGCTCTGGGAGCCTTGGGAATGTGCCCATTCCCTGGGGAGCCTGGTCAGTGCCCCACCACCCTCTGGGAGGATTCCTTTTTCAGCCCTGCATTTAGGAATAAATGTAATTTTCCACCACAAATTATTTCTCAAA
Organism: Corvus moneduloides; assembly: GCF_009650955.1. NCBI lineage: Eukaryota > Metazoa > Chordata > Aves > Passeriformes > Corvidae > Corvus > Corvus moneduloides. The sequence continues at coordinate 72,531,997 of NC_045479.1, forward strand.
GCAATAATTTTTTCCCAAAACCACACTGTTTTCCCAGCAGCATCTTCAACACCAAACCAAACAACTTGGTGGCTCAAACCTGAAATGTTTGGGTGGGAGCATTTCTCATTTCCCTTTAGCCTCATTCTCCCACAGTGGGAGATTTCCTGCCTGGAATAAATCATGGAATCACAGAATGGTTTGGGTTGGAAGTGACCATAAAGTTCATGTTGTTCCAACCCCACTGCCATGAGCAGGGACACCAAATCCCTAACAAGGCTCCACCAACATTTTTCCTCTAAGATCCTAGAGGAAGATGCTTATCAAGAGATATATCCAGAAAAAACGGAGGAATTCTCTTTAGGCAGCAGAGAGTGATCCATTGGAATCAATTTTTCTTATTTCCCTGCCTTTGTCTTCCCGAGTTAGTATTTTCACTGAACTGAAAACTTGTAAGAATGTAGAGATAGAAATGTCTTCATTCAGCTGTAACTGCAATGGAATTCCATGGAATAAAAACAAAAAGGAGGTTTTCAGCTGTCTTTCACACTTCCAGTAAAGTCAGTTCTTATGGAGGGAGCTTGGCATCCCGCTTTGGGATGGCATCCAGATGATGCTGGATGATTTCAGTGATGCCATTTCTGGGTTTGCCCTGTCATTGCTGATCGTCTCTGCTCAAGAAGCTGAAAAGTCATCCAATTTCCCTTGGACAAGTGGCCCTCTGACCTGGACAGCAGTGCCTGTCAGTGGAAATATCCTTTAGTTGGGCTGGTCTTGTTTGGATTGACTTTTGAGTCAGTGACCTGGAGGGGAAAGCCTCTGGTGTTCCCTTACTAATTGTGATCAAGCCAAAGGAACTTGTAGGACATGGTTACAGGAAAAACAGCAAAGCAACTGCATGAGTATTTTGAGCCCCAAACATCAAGGAGCCACTAAATCCACGGAGAATAATTCTGAAGGTCGCGTGTTTGGATGGAACTAAGTAAAGGAAAATAAGAGTTTTATCCTGACTTGTTCTCGATTCACAGCAGCCTAGAAAATCTGGAGGAGACTGATGGCAACAGCTTAGTGAAATTTGGTGTCCTCGGAAGAAGGGAAAATTATTCAATTTGAGGGAGTGTCTTGGGCTGAACCCATTTTTTAGAGAGCTCAATCACCTCTGGACACTGAACTGAGTAACCCAGAGAAGGCTCAAGGGCTTGTCTAGAGAAAAGCTTCTCTTAAATGCTTGACTCTAAGTTTACAGGGGAATACTTCGTATCCTCACTTCCACTTGGATGGAAAATGGACACAGAAGTGCTTTGCTGCATTTGATTCCAGAACCAGGAAGTTCAAAATCAGAGCTGAAGTCAGATATCTAAGAGAGGAAAAAAGGAGAAAAAACCCCCAAACCAGCTTGATGATGAGGTTTGGGGCAAGCCTTGCTCTGTTCAAATCTGTATTCCCAGCCCCAGTGGTTTGGCTGTGGGAACAGCTGGACCTCAGGAGTCACCAAGAAATGGGATACAACCAAGGTAGCTCTTGAATAGTTAATTTTATTTCCCCAAAACCAGGAGAATTCAGATGAATTCTTTTCTCCTGGGCTATGGGATGAAACTGGAAGCCATGCCCAGGTGCGCATTTCAGCGGTGGAAAAGTCTCCTGCAACTTTCTCTCTGAGGTTTCCTTCATGTGGGTGAGCCCCAGGGGCTGGTGCAGGCTCACCCTTTTCCTTCTGCTTCCTTCACCCCGCAAACCACCCAAAACAGGGCACAAAGCACCCCCACCCACTTTAAGCCCAAGTTTTAGGACAAAGAAAAGCAGCTGCCTCGAAGAGCAGGCCCAGGATGATGTCGCCCTTATTGAACTGCCTCGCCAGCGTTTTTTACGGCAGTTTAAAACACCATCAAGGCGTCATCAAACTGCCTTTTACTTCCAAACCCAAATGGCCATGGAATGGAGCCCAGAGTGAAATGCTAAATTGGATCCTATCAAACCAGCATCAGATCACACAGGCTAAGCGGGAACGAATGGCTCCTAACGACGGAGTTCATCATTATCAAGTAATGACAAAGGATGCAGAACCACTGAGGTCTCCAACAGAGCAACCAGCCCTTCACCCACCCCCTCCCCTCGCTCCAATGCCTGCTGATTTTTTTCCTATTAGGGTGAAACTTTTTTTTCTGGGGTGTGTTCTTGTCCCTGCAACTGCCAAAGGGTCTCAGGGCTCATTCGGGATAAATTATTCAGTCTAAACGGAGATGCCATAAATCTTAAATGGCAAACAATAGATGATCCTCCCTTTAGACACACGGAGCCTGCAAAACTAATCTCCTGCTAAGCAGTGGTGTGTCCCACTCCAGCTGCTGATGGCAAAATTTACAGGGGTAGCATTTGTTTCCTTACGTGCATCTATATTTAGGTGGCCACAGGGCCTCCCCTTCCCACAACAACGTGTGAACTGGTCACCATGGGAGAGAGAGACAGGGAAACAGCTCACCCAGTTTGGAAAAGACTCTATCATGCAAACTTCCAGCTCTTTTGCCTGTTAAATAAGGACACTTGGGAGTGGAAGAAAGGATGGAGCGGCTTGCGAAAGTGAATTAGGATTAGCAGCCCCATGTGCTGTTTTGCTGAGATTTAAGCCTCTCACGTAGTGGGACTTGTGCTTCTCTCTTTGGAAAGCTTGGCATGAAATCCATACTGTTTAAAGCAATTTTATGCACTCTGAACCCAGCGGACCCAGCTGGAAGAAGGTGGAGCTTCAGGCCCACCTGCAGCACTCAAATCCCTGCTCCATCACCCAGGCGGGCTCCTCCTTTTTCCTCCTCCAGAATTCAAAGCGCAGACTTAAGTTTGCAGCATCTGGAGGGTGTTGCTGCTCCTTAAGGAGGAGAACCAGCTCCAAACACAGCGAATCCCCACCACAGCTTCGGTGCCAGGAACCACTTGAAATAACACTGTGGGCTAGCACCAGCTCCGGCCACCGCACGGGAACGGCTGCCAGCAGATCCTCGGGAAAGCACATTTCCCCTGGCTGGGTGAGGAGTTGGCCTTCTGTGTTTAAATCTTTTCTCACACTGCACACCCACTCCTCCCTGCCATCTGCCAGGCGCGCCGTGCCCCGGGCCAAGTCTGGAGCCGGCTGCTTCTCCCGGCAAAACCTTCCCCAGCCCAGATCTGCCCGAGCGCTTCCGCACGCTCCAACTGCTCCTCTCCACCCCGAGAGGAGCCAAGTTGGGAGCTCTGCTGCCATTCCCCCTACCCCCACATCAGCTGTAGCAGCAGTGAGCAACTGCTCTGGCTTCTCTCTACCTTCCAGGGCCATCTGGACAACCTCAGACCTCGTGCCGAGGGGGATGGAGGAGGGCCAACAGCACCTTGGTGTTGTCAGCCGGGAAGAAAGTTATGGTCTGGAAGCAGGAGGTTTATGTACATACATGAAATGCTCACGGCTTCCTCGAGCTCCTTTATGTCTGCTGAGTCCTCTGGGGATGGCATGGACTCCTAATGGATGCTGCATTAGCTAATCCAGTGATTCAATTACTTCTAAATACTCTCTGGTGGCCAGGGCTGGTCTTCCTGCTCGCTTACTGGAAATAGTTGCTCTTACAGGGGGAGGGGAGCAGAGCTTCCATTATAAGAAGCATCCCCCTCTGTTCCCTTTGTGTTGTCTTTTCACAGGGAGTGCTCAGCTTCCAAGGGCAGGGATGGAGGCCGACAGACCTGAGATCCACGGGACAAGCACAAACCCTTCCTGACTCCATGACTGGTGGGTCACACCAGCCCAGCACCACAATGCCCCAGTAGCCACCAGTTGCCACCAGTTGCTGGGAGCTGGGCCATACCCACCTGGCTCAGGTGAAGCCAGAGGTGCTGGGTCCTGGTGACACTCAAATCCCTGTCAGTCTGGGAACAGAATCCAGGTGATGTCAGGGGTTTCCTCATCCATTGGCTATGGTCATCCTTCAGCTGGACAGCTGTCCAGTGCTGGGCTCATGACAGACATTGAGGGGCTGGAGTGTGTGCAGGGAAAGGAAAGGAGCTGGGAAGGGGCTGGAGCCCCAGGAGCGGCTGAGGGAGCTGGGAAAGGGCTCAGGCTGGAGCAAAGGAGGCTCAGGGGGGACCTTGTGGCTCTGCACAAGTCCCTGACAGGAGGGGGCAGCCGGGGGGGTCGGGCTCTGCTGGCAGGGAACAGGGACAGGAGAGAGGGAACGGCCTCAAGTTGCACCAACGGGGGTTTATGTGGGATACTGGGAAAAATTTCTTCCCTAAAAGGGTTGTCCAGCCCGGCACAGCTGCCCAGGTAGTAGAATCACCATCCCTGGAGGGATTTAAAGCCATGTGGATGTGGCACCTGGGGACGTGGGTTAGTGGTGACCTCGGCAGTTCCAGGGAATGGTTGAATTTGATGATCTTAGAGGATTTTCCCAACCTAAATGATTCCATGATTCTGTGATCCCTTGAGGGGATGGCAAAACTGTGGATCCCAGGCTGGACAGATGCCTATGCAAGAAATCACTGCATATTCTACTGCCCAAATTCACATTGCAGGTTTAACAAGACATTTCTTCATTCCCTACACACTCTGCCTCTGGATGGATAAACCTGTGTGTCCTACAGCAAATCTCAGTGCTTTGCTCTGTGGACAGATATTTATAAGGCTAAGATCATCATTAGTCTTAGTTCTCAAAAGTACAGATGTGATGAAGGACACACGTGTCACTCAGAGGAGTAAGAAGCTCATGCCAGAGAAGAGCAGGTTTGATCCTGGAATGTAGGATGGCTGAAAACTGGGTGGGTACACACATGGAAAGCAGTGCTTCGCTCTGGAAAGTGCTCAGCCAGAGCACAGGAGGGGCTGCCATCAGTCTCAAGTGACTTTTACATAATAAAACACTTCCTTAGAAAAACAATTTCTAAGATACAGACAGAAAAATGAGGAAAAATTTGCACAGAATGGGAGTGCCAGGCACACTTCCCTTTGATTTGTCAGGGATGAGCCATCAAAGAAGATCCACTTTTGGCCTAACTTTTACATTAGGATTTCTATATTCACTCTTGACCAGGGAAGAGCTAAAGTATGTACAAAAGACATTGTCTCCATAGCCTCGAAAGGGAAAGAAAAAATCTTACAAGCTCCTGCCAAAAGCTTCATATGGCCAGAAACCACAAAGCAGACATTCTCACTGTGGTTCTTAGCCCTAAAGAGCAGAAGAGACCAAATGGATATATTAAAAAAATATAAAAAAATTAAAGCTCTTTAAAAATAAAAATATAAAATATTCAAAAGTATATTTAATATCTATGTCTGTATATACACAAATACATCTCCTCTCTTCAGAGCTGCTCCAGTATTTTCAGAAACCTCAAGTTCAGAGTCAGGTTTTGAGGGAATGAAAGACGTGCTTTGTGTGAGGACAACACCCAGGCTCAATTTGGAGGAAAGTTTGTTTCCAAAGGATGTTTCCAGCAGATTGCTTGGATGAAGCCACTCTGGTTTTCAGAAGAACACAGATATGGGGATATGATAATGAGAGGACAAGAGGTAATGGCCTCAGGTTGTGCCTGGAGGGGTTTAGATTGGATATTAGGAAAGATTTCTTCACTGAAAGGGTGGTCAAGCCTTGGAACAGGTCACACAGGGAATCAGCATCCCTGGAAGTGCTCAATAGTCATTTGGATCTGGCACTGCTGATGTGTCCACACGGATGTGCTGGTGCTGTTTAAGGATAGCAAACCAAGCACTGTAAAAAGCCCATGTTTAGTATCAAGAAAACCATGATTTCTTCCCCCTTATCTTTAGGGAAAACCCTTTGGCTAAATCCTGCAGTCACAGGTGGGATGCACAACATGGAGAGAGTGGAAAAGGAGGCATAGAGAGAAAACCTGCAACACAGGACAGGCAGAAGAGACCATAAACTCAGGGGAAAAGAATCAGACAGACACAGCCTGAAATTCAGATATAATCACACATTTTCTTTGCATTGCAGAACTAATTTAGAGAAGAAATTATGGATGAGGAAGGATTGGGGTTGGAGTCATCTTGGGAGGTGGAGCAAAGTATAAAATAATTTTGCTCCTGTAACCCAGAAGGTGCAAAGTTCCTGATGTTCTTTGCCTTGGTGTGTCTGGAGACAGCCACGTGGTTGTGGGGACCACTCAGCCCCAAGGACAGGCAGCCAGGGGCAGCCAGGCCAGCCCCTATTTAACATCCCTAAAACCCTTCTCAACCCTTCAGAGCAAACCTCAGGCATTTAGGAAGAGCCAGAGTGTGACAGGAGGACCACGGGCATTTCCAAGCGCTGCTTGTGCACCTCATTGGTGGCAATGATGGAGTTAACTCTGCTCCCATGTGGAGCAGGCAGCTTGCCAGAGGCTCCAAGTCTGGGAGATCAGCAGGCACATCTTGGCTCCCTGGGAACAGATTGTTACCTCGGCTCAGCTCCGGGTGAGCCGCTGTCCTTAGCGGAGAGGATTCCATGGTCACGGCTGAGTGTCCCCGTGTCACAGCGGGGACTGGGGACCTGCAAAGAGGAAATGGCTTTGGATCTCCACCAAGTCTGGCAGCCCTTGCTCCACCAGCATTCCCTGTCCCGGTGTAACCTGCTGATGCATGGGTGCTTTGTGTTCCTCCCCTGGCAACCCCAAGCCTTCCACGCTGCTCTCAAGGGCTGAAAGTTCCCCAAACCCACCCTGAGTCCTTCCCTTCGTGCTGATCCCAGTGCAAGGACCACCAGGCTTGTTAGTGCTGCTGGTGTGAGCTGCAGGCAAAACCAGTTTAGCTGGGTTACAGGGCACTGGCAGACACGGAGATCCTGCAAGAGTCTGGAGGGGGTGAGGTGGGCACAGCAGCCTCCCCTCTCCTGGCAGCCACCTCACCCAAAAGGCTGTGGCTGTGCAGCTGAGCACCTCTGTCCACCTAAGGAGCCCCTTCCCAAGACAATGGACAAGATCCATGAGAGAGCTGCCTTCTCCAGCATTATTCCTGGGGCAGAACCATCAATTGAGCTTCAGGTAGTGGAGCCACACCATCAAACCCCCTGCTAAAACCTTCCAAATCAGAAAACACAGCTGTCAGGAGACCTGGGTAAATTCTGGAACACAACCCATTTAGAGGGGGAAAAAACTCAGCAAATCCATAGCTCACCCTGTGCTATTCCCTCAAGCTGGAGCTCAGACACAGAATTATGGGCCTGTTATTTGGGCTGGAGGAAAAATCCATCAGAAGTCGTCAGTGTAGGGCACGCAGTGTGCATTGGAGCAGTTTCAGCTCGGGCCAGCACAAGCCGGGGGGACTCCATCTGCTCCAGCCAGCTTGTCACAGTGCCACACTTGCATTTTATTTGTGCATCCTTGCTGCAATTACCAGGATCTACATGGGAACCTCCTCTCCAGCCCCCGTTTGCTCTCAGCATGCAGCGAATTCAAAGCTGCGCTTCCGACAGCACGAGGAGTTAGAGCAGAATTGGCCGCAGCGTCTCCAAATCAGCTGGAAAGTTTGCAGAGCTGCAGCGAGGCAGGCGGGCTCATTTTTCTCAGCTGATGAAAAGCCTGGAGAGCATTTTTATTAAATCCATTGAGGGGAAACCCCAGGATCGGTGGCAGAAGGGGGCAAGGGGTTGTTATGGAGAAAAATCCTCTCTTAAACCACACAGAACTCTTGGAGAGAGGCTCAGCAGAGGCGCGATGAATTATGAAAAATTATCAACAGCTCCTACAAATGAAACGGCCACAGCGCTGTAACAAATCAGCTCTGAAAAATACACTCTCAAACCCCATTGGGAGGTGGAATCCACACTGTGTAGCGATATGGCTTCATCACAGCCCACACAGCAATCACGGGACAAGTCCTTTTGCAGGCACAGAGCTGCTGTTTGCCCTCTGAACCCAGAACAGACCCACCAGGGTTATGTCCAGCAGCCAGACACCAGGCAGGTGCTGGCAAGAAGCATCTCTGTGATGTGCAGCTTTGAAACCCTGTCCTGTACTTTGAATTCTTGCTCTGAACCCGCCCCATCCGTATTCCTTGTTCACTGATCCAGCCTTCTGCTCCCTGGTGTCTGTCCCTGACCAGGAATTCAGCTGTGTCTGCTGCTTTCACAGAGCCTTTCCCTGACATAGTGCCTGATGCCAACTTCTGCCCTTTCCCTGCTCCTCGATTTTGTTTCATGCTCTCTTTACTGTTTTTCCACCTTCCATCCAACTCTGCTTTGAGCAGCAACACTCACAATTTGGGGCCTCCAATACTGGAGAGCTGGCTTGGCTTCCAATCATAGAATCATGGAATGGTTTGGGTCGGAAGGACCTTAATGATCATCTCATTCCAACCCTCCGCCACGGGCAGGGACACTTTCCACGATCCCAGGTTGCTCCAAGCCCTGTCCAACCTGGCCTGGGACATTTCCAGGGATGGAGCAACCCCAGCTCCTCTGGGCAGTCTGTTCCCACAATAACCCATACCCGAACATAGAGAATACCTAGGTGTCCTCTTTCCACTGCAGGATTTGCATCTGCAGCCTTACTTTTACACAGAATGCAGGATTTGAAAGCAGCCTGGCAGAAGAATGGGGGTTTTGCCATCAAAGAAGCCAAAAGGAAGCTGGCCATGTGCCTTTACCCATAGGGAGTCTCTGACGGGGAATCCCTCACCACCATGGAGTATTTCTGTGGCAGATGCTCAGCGGAGTTGATTAAAGAGAAATAATCTCTCACTCCCAGGCCCCCCCCCCGGCCCTCCCTCTCAATTCAGGTGGAGAAAGAGGCTGAAGAGAGAAATCTCTCTCCTTTTCAAGTGCTTCCTCCTCCGTGCTACAAAGTGTTGTTCCCACCCTCCAGCGGCCTGTGCAAAGCAGGAACACGCAGCACATCAACCTTTCCTGGGAAGCAGACTCCCAAGGAACAAGTCCTACTATTTTCTGCAAGCGAACTTTAAAGAGGAGGAAGTCTTTGTTTCTCGGCTCCTTTTAGGTGCTGATCAATACCAGAGCTTCAAACCCCCCACAAACACGCCTTTCCCCGCACTCAAACCAAGCCTGGAGGCTCCTTTTGCTCCTTCTGATGCTGGGCAGCCTTTCTTCCAGCCCTGCTTCCCCACCCCTCTGCCATCAGAGCAGGACCCAGGGCCGGCACATTCCAGATTCCAGCCGGCTCCACATCCATGGAGCCAATTAGTGAGAAGGGCCGGCTGCCACGGGAGCGGTGACCGATGCCACTTCCCAGGGAGGGCCAGCAGAGAGGGGACATCTCGGTGACACAGGGCAGCCCATCTCAATCCCAGCTGCATGTCCAGCTCATCCATAATGCAGCTGGGCTGCTTGCAGCTTTTCCCTGTTGCTTTCGATACCAGATGAGCAGGAAAATCACTGATCATTAGCAACAACAGACAGGAGGATCCCAAGGGCAAACTTTATGTCGTATTCATAAAACCAACCCTCCTCTCAGGCAGTCTGTCTCCCCGTGGCAAGGCTGCTGCTCAGAGCATCGTGGAAAACACAGGTTTTATTTCAGCAGTGCCAAAAAATCAAGGCCACCTTATGCAAGGCACAACACAGTTTAAGGAGATCATCTCTGGCCTGTAGAGTTTAAAATTCAAATAGTCAAGACAATGTGGGAAGGGAACACAAGACTTAGGGAGGTGAGCTGGCTTTCCAAAATCGGATTGGAAATTAGTTCTGGGCTGGGAATGCCACTGTGGCGTCCTGTCACAGCAGCATGGTGGGACTGTCCCCTTAGTGACACATTTAAATATTCCAGGTGCTGGAGTGTTTATCATTTTCCTTGCTCCTGCACCCCAGCCATCAGGAATTGGTATCTCTGATACTTGGCCTGAAGTGCTACTCTCCCCAGTCATGATCCAGTTCACTGCCCAACATCACTTTCTCTCCTTCTCTGGAGAGATACTTACACTCTTCAGAGATATTTATTGGTTTAGGATGTGCTCCTACCTGTCACTGCCTAGTGGAATTACACACCTGCTCCCTGATCCTCTCCCTGCTCTTCCCTGAATAACTCTGGTTTGTCAAAGTAATTCAGGTTGTACTGTGCCAAATTACCAGTACTGTGGTCCTTTGGAGGTAGCTGCACAAGAGAAGATGACTTTTGTTTGAAGATCATTCCAGAAAATAGTGTTTTCCACCCTGAATATGTGCCGCCACCATGTGCAGACACCTCGCAGGTACCTGACAGGGTGGCACCAACATGTCACACACTTCGCCCAAGCCTTGGCAAAGTCAGGTCAATTTAAAGCAAGGCAATGGCCTGACAAGTTCTTCCCTAATAAGCTGGGAGCAGCAGGGTCTCTCTTTGGGATACAGCTGATCCCTCAGTGTGGAGTTATAGGGGTTAAAGAAAAACCTCTGAGCTCATTTGGGACCCGTAAACAGAAACCATAACACCTGATACCAGCCCAACACCATGAATGGCTGTGGCCAAAATTATATGTCACCAATAGACAAAAATTCATGTTTAAAACCACCCTCCATGGCTGCAACATCCTGTGAGGAGAAGATAATTCCTTTGGAAAGCAGGGAAAGAGGTCTAGAGCAGCATTATTCACATAGATATAGAAATAGACATAGATATGGATATAGATATAGATATAGATATAGATATAGATAAAGACAAATAGGAAAGGAAAGAAAGCAATGCAGGCATGACTGCTTGAAGCATCCTGGTCTAGTGGAAGGTGTCCCTGCCATGGCAGAAGGGTTGAAACAAGACTGTCTTTAAGGTCCCTTCCAACCCAAATTATCCTGGGATTCTATAACTTTTACTTTTTATAATCGTGGTTCATACAAAGGTCTTTGAAATTGTGTGTTTTGCAGTGCTAAAAAAGCACCAAATCTCACCAGGACCTTCATTTGGGGCTGGTACCCTGTAATGGCTTTTTTCATTACTGATTCAGACATGGGAGATCACTGAATTTTCTGGAGATAATGGAATGAGGGCAGTGGTTGGAATTCAGGAGGACACAACCATTTGTTCTTCTTCACAGAGAACAGGAAGAGGCACAGAAGTAGAATATGAAATTTAATGGGACCAAGTGTGAAGTGACTGGCAGGGGTAAGAGCAGCCTCAAGTTAAGTGCAGTTTAAATGATGCTGAACGAGCAACACGAAGAAGTAAAATCCAGACTTCACCCACGGAATCAACACTGTGCAGGGATGTAAAATAAAGTCTGGGGGGTCAGGAGGTCAGCAGGAGAAGCAGGTGAGGGCTACAGCAGGCTCAGCTAACGACCACGAAGGTAGTTAGAAGGAGACTCATTTGCTTCCCTTTCTGATGCCAAGCCCCATCCTCAGCTGCTCCTTAAAGCTGTCAGGCCACTCGGGCTGCTCACACCCTGTTTCCTGATCTTTATTACTTTGCCAAAGTTTAATTGGCCCAGCTGATGCTTCCCAAGCTGGGTGCCTGCTGCAGGCTGGGGAGTTGGTTCTTCGTGTTGTTATTTGCCAGAGGAGGTGGAAACAGGGAGGAGGGGAGGAGGGTTTCAGTAAAAAATGAGTGCAACTCATTCCGAGCAAAAATGCATCGGAAAAACCATGAAAAAATATTGTTTCAGCTTTCTAGGGGAGCAGGACCAACTCTTCCATGCTTTGGAATGGGGATTTGACACGAGAAAAGAGGAATGGAGTCATTCTGATACCTGGGGAATGGCTTTTTCCACTCCCTGGGGGTCGTGTATTTGCTAAGTTAAAAAACCTCCAAAAACTTTGGCTTTCCAATTATTTAGGAAAAGCTTGCTAGTACATGGTGACCACATCCCCCGAGTCATTTGTGTGCACTGGCCATGCTCTTTCACCTCCCCCATCCAGAAAAGCAGCTGGATAAACCCTGGAAGATTTGCCTTGCTAGCCCGCCCCAGCGATGGTCCCCTCTTATTTAGGACAAGAATTTGGAGCAAGAAAATTTTTCTCCATTAATTCACCAGGGCCCCTTTTGGCTTCCCAGACAATGACTGAAGAAAGGATGGAATGGAATGGAATGGAATGGAATAGAATAGAATAGAATAGAATAGAATAGAATAGAATAGAATAGAATAGAATAGAATAGAATAGAATAGAATATTTCAGTTGGAAGGGCCCTACAATCACCATCCTGCCCAACTTCCTGACCAGTTCAGGGCTGTCCCAAAGTTCAAGCCTGTTTTTATTGTCCAAATGCCTCTTCAACACTGTCAGGTCTGTGGCATTTACCACCTCTCTAGGAAGCCTTTTGCAGTGTTTCAGTGAAGAAATGCTTCCTAATATCCAGTTTAAACCTCCCTGGGCACAGTTTTGAACCATTCCCACATGTCCTATCAGTGGATACCAGGGAGATCAGCACCTCCCTCTCTGCTTTCCATCCTCAGGAAAACGAAGAGCCCCTCAGCCTCCTTTTCTCCAAACTAGACAAGCCCAAAGTTCTTGGACATCCATCACAGGACATTCCTTACAGCCCTGTCACCAGAAAGAGTAAACAACAGAGAAGGAATGAGAGAGAAGAACTTGACACAAGCAGATATTGGCTGAGAGTCTCTGAACTGATGGGACAGAATATTGACTGTCCAAACCATGACAAGGCATCATTTCAGGATGCACTGTTGGGCTTGGACCAAAACCTCTCCAAGAATCCTGCTCCCGGCCCAGATCCCGGCCTGTGTTTGTCAGCACTGATGTAGCCTGGTGCTCCCATCCCACAGTTTTTCCATTATCAGGAGACAGAAACGAGACTCTCCTACTCTCACCTGCTGCTCAACACAGAGCACCCCATCACACTTAGCACGAGCTCTGCAGGATGAGTCTCAGAGATGAATCCTGATGACAACCAACAGAGCAGGCATGAAGGGGGGAATTCATGAAAATTCAGCCTTTTTCTGTAAAAAAATAGGAGAAAAGCTAAGAAGAAGAAAAAAGTTAGAGATAACCCTGAGCAAAATGAACATCAGTGTTTTAAAATCAAAGCTAGGAAATGCCCAAATTGCCAGTGTGGATACTCGAATTCAAGCCCTTTCATACATATTATTACATTATAATCTTGGTTACATGGCTGAATGGGTTTTGTCTGCAGAGTTTGGCTCCCAGGACACGATTTCCTTACAGAGGCAGGCACAGGTTTCTCCCTGTCATTCAGGGGGTGACCCCATCCTTTATTTCCATGGGAATACGAATTTCCTTTCAGAGCACTTTCCTGAGATGAAGTCGGGATGTGATCCTCACAGTAAATTCCAGGAGCTGATACACAGATAAAAAACATACATCCATTAGGGCTGCTTGATTTGAGCTGCAAAGTCTCATTTCTTTCCAAAGCTGAGCCTTTTTTAGAGCTTTCTTTTTCAGATCTCTAAGGAATCATTAATTTTTAGCTGCAATTTTAACTATTCAACATTTTTACAAAGTGGATTGCTTGGTTTCAATGAATGGTCAACAAAGAAGATTTTAGTTTAAATTACCTTCTGTGTGTGTGAGATGAAGGGACTTTTGTGGGAGAGCCAAGGCTGAAATAGGGCTGGTCACAACCCAAAAATTCTCTTTTGAAGGAGGAGAAATGAAAAATCAAGATTTAATTTTTAAAAGGAATCATCAGGATTTAAATGTTTAAAATACATTAATGAATCCGAGACTTTATGCAAAGGATGAGAGGGGAAAAAGAAGTAGAGTCGTGGTCGGGTTGTGTTTCTGGAATGAGCTTAGGCCAAGAATTAGTTCCTGATCTGAATCAAGCCACTGCTGCAGACCACAACCTTCACAGCTCCTCTTCAGCAGAGGAGACAGATCCTGTTTAAAAAAAAAAAAAAAAAGGGATCTTTATGAGATTTTTCCTTCCCTTAATAAGTCAAGGAAACTGGAGATTTACTAAACCCTAAGGTTTTAAGTGAAAATGCCACACAATCAACAGGAAACAAAGAATAAATTGGAGACTCACAGGGTAACTTGGGCTGGAAGGGACATCTCTGGCCCAGCTCCCCGCTCAAAGCAAGGCCAACTCCAAAGTTAGACCAGCTCTGAATCTAGATGAGGTTGTTCAAGGTCATCTCCTTGAGCTGTGGGTTTAGCAGAGAACCAATCCAGTGTCGTGGTTTAATCCCAGCTGGAAAAAGCCCCACACATCCATTCACCCATCCCAGTGCGATGGGGAGACAAAGGGAGGGGTAAAAGTGAGAAAACTCATGGGTTGGGATAAACATATTTTGATAGGGAAAGCAAAAGCCATGAGCAAAGCAAAACAAGGAATTGACTCCCCTCTTCTCACCACAGCCATTCCCGGGACAGCAGGGCTCCACCACCTGTAATGGTGACTTGGGAACACAAATGCCATCACTCCAACCATCCCCACATCTTTCTTCTCCTCCCAGCTCTAAATACTGACCACATGGTCTGGAATGTCCTTTTGGTCACTAGGGTCAGCTGTCCTGGCTCTTGTGCACCCCCAGCCTCCCCAGGGTGAGGAGCTCAAAAAGCCTCGACTCTGTGCAAGAGCTGCTGTGCAATACCCAAGCATCCCAGTGTTATCAAACCCAAAGCAGCCCAATTCCAGCTATTACGAAAAAAATTTACTTTACACCAGCCAAAACCAGCACATCCAGGGATTTCCCTTGGAAAGGCTCCTCAGCCATGGGCAGACACTTGTGTCCAGGGGCTCTTCTACCTCTGCTTAGGAGATTCCTGGCTATAAATCTTTCCTGATTCACCAGAGCAATAAATTGCCTTGTCCACATCCCACCTGCAAGACATGGATGTGTCCATCCGTTGTCCTAATCCAAAAATGTCCCAGCTTTGGGAACTGCCACCAACACCTTACTTTTCAGAGGGATAACCATGAACCACGTTCCCTGCTCTCCCTAAAGAACTTCACAGCCCTCGTCTAAAACACATTTAATTGCACTCCTTGTACGTTCAGTATAATGTCATGTCAAAGAAACGAGTGCTGAGCGTGTCACCAGCCAGAGGTGTGACAAAGGTGATGTTCCAGGCCATGGGAGCATCTCACGAGAGGCAGCTTAGGTGACATCCTCCCATCCTTTACCCTCGTGCAATTAGAGCTCTTCTCCTAATGCCTGTCCCCACGTGGGCACGGGCCACCAGCATCCTGCCCTTTCCCAACTTCTGAGCACTCATCTTTGTAGCCTTAATGTCCTTTTAATGCAGAATTTGGGATGTAATTATTTATTTACATGACTGTGCAGCCTGGAGGGGCTCGCTTACAAGGCTTTCGTGAGAAGACTCTGATTACTGGGGCTTTGCAGAAGATGATTAAAGCAGCGTGACTAAAGTGTTTCAAGTGATCTGTCCTAAAAAAGGGCAACGCATAAAGTGCCCTCTTCCTGCAGCTGCTGTCTGTGTTCAGAGACAGATTTGTTAACTGCAGTGACAAAAGGAAGCTTTTTTCCCTATTCCTTCTCATCGCCTCGGCGTTAATCAAATACAGCGCTGGGTTTTACTCCTTCCAGTTGCCCGCTCAAATTGTTGACTCATTTCCAGGCAGCTCCACACTCACCAGGCTCTTGACAGCAGCGAGGTGGGAGACGGGTCCCCAAAGGCATAATTTGAAGACAGGATATTTTACAGAGCTGTCAAGAAGTTCTTCATTTGGGCTGCCGAGCCTTTATTACTCGTGACGTGCTGTAAGACAGAGAGGACCCAACTCGCATCTCACATTTCAGGATGAGTTTGCAAGAGTGAAAAAGAAAAAAAAACACACCAGCAAGAGCCCTTCTCTTCAGCGTGGAGCTTATCTAAGCTGCTGCTCGCCAGGGGAGATAAACGTGGGCCCTCTCAATCTGATTATCACAGCCATTTTACAGGCTTGATACCATCGTTAATCCACGGGCCACGATGAAATTAAACTGGCTGATCTGCTCGGATAGAGGCCAGGCTTGAATGGCTGAGGGATGAAAAGGAAGGGTGTAAAAGGGGAGGATGGAGGAATTTCTTTTCATCCCTCGGTTTTTACAAAGCTGGGCTGAATATTCATGGTGGGTGGCAAAGTTTGGGAGAAATGGTGAGGGGGAAGAAACATGGCAACAGGAAATCTTAACTTGGGGGAGTTTGGTCGCAAATATTTTCCCTAAACATTTGTAATGGAAATGCTGGAGGGTGCCTGCTTTTGGTACACAGATGGAATCTGCTGTCTACTGCAAAATCACAAAATAAGATGAATTAGAAGGGACCCACAAAGGCCCTCAAGTTCAACTCCCAGCCCTGCAACGAGAAGGAAAGAAACTGAGGTGGAATTTAGAAGCATTTACTGGGATTTTAGAGCATTCTCCAGCTGGACAAAGTGGGTAAGACGTACCTTGGGATTTCAAAAACTCTCCTGAAGAGTAGCAGCAGCCTCCTACCCCACCTGTAAAGGTCAGGTTTCCATAAAAACTATGGGGTCTTGCAGGAAAAATCATCAGCACGGCCACATGGCCTCATCCAGGAGAAAGGGGAGAAAAGGACGAAGCTACACCTGAATGTGGTTTGCATTTGTAAACACAACACTCTCAAGGAGGGATCTCATCAAGGAGCCACCTTTCCAGAAGGCAAGACCCCTCCTTCCAAATAATCCTCACCCTAAGGTAGAACTCCCCTACGCAAATACCAGATTTACTCCCCAAAAGAGTTCCTCCTCAAACAGAGAATGAAAGGAGGGAATTCCACTGCATGCAGCCAAAGTGTGATTTTCCTGAAAGGTGACAAACTCCACCAGTTTCAGTGGACTCAGTGATGTCACAGAGATCAGAAGTGGGGCTCGGTGTCACGGAACAGGCCTTGAATTGTCCCCGCCACCGCAGGCTCGCTTTGGTCCTGTCAAACCTCCACCTCAGCACCACCAGCTCCACAAAAAGAGAAGCAGCAGGAGAGTGTGGGAGAGGCTGGAAAGGCTTTCATGGGAGGAGAGGGGGGTTGGTCACCTCGCCTTTGAAGAGACAGAGCCACAGCCAGGAACTGGAGCCTTTACAAACGGAGCCGTGTGAGGAGTTATGAATGGAGGGAGCTTTTAATCTCCGAGCGAGCTACAAATCGAAGGTGAACCTCATTAACTGGGACACTTTGTGTGTTAAAAAATGAGAAGCTTTTCACCTAATGAGAAGCTCTTAATAGGTGTTGTTTTTTTGCTAAATTATCATATTAAGCAGAAGATAATTAACAAGCATTTTCTTAATGTGGTGCTCTGCTGATAAAATCTCATTGTCTATAAATCATCAAGACACTTCAAAAAAAACCCAAAAAAGCCAAAAATTGCTTTTTAATTATGCTGGGCATGATGGACAAAAAGTACAGGACAGTTGTAATTGTTGGGGAACTAGGAGGGAAAGACGAGACCCTCCAGCCTGCTGGGGCATGCATGAGGTCCCATCAGGTAAATCAAACCCTTAGGGCTGGTTTTTAAAACACTTTACAGAACTTAGGGACACTGATATGTCATTATTGAAATGGCTTCCTCAGGGCTACAGTGTGGCAGAAGTTTCAGGGCAAATGTCAGCTCCGAGTGATATTTTAGAGGAGATGGGGGTGTTTCCTCTATGAAAAAAAAAAAATCCTGGCAAGAAAAGTGAGCCAAGATGAAGCCCTAAAGGTACCTTTTGAAAGTAGTGGGATATTTAAAACCCACTTGCTGTCAGAAAGATGCAGCACCGTGACGATGCACCAGCTCAGTGTGGTCTGAGAGCAGGGAACTGCCAACAGAACCATCCCTGGATGGCTTGGAAAGCAAAACTTGGGGAGCTTCCACAGCCCCGAGCCCTCACCACAGCCCCTTTCAGCTGTGGCCAGCACTGCTCGTTGTACTCCGTGCCAGGAGATGTTGGAGGGGGCCCTCCAGTAAAACCCAGTGCTGGCAAGACACGTTGGAATTGGTGGCAGGCTCGTCCAGTTCTACATGAAGGTTCTGTGTTTCGTTTGGGTTTCTACCGGTTTTTACTCCATGTAGGCATCAAAATAATATCTAAGGGGTTCCTGTATTAATTCTAGTCCATGTCTCCCTATCCCTTGCTTAAAGACGTAAGAAAGTTGAGGTTAAACCCAAAGTTGACCTGCAATTTCCCAGCTCCTTCCTGTTCCTCCCAACCCAGTTGTCTATTTATCAGGACAACATCTGCACAGGAGAATGGTTCTCATTTCTGGCTACATGAGCGGGACAGAGGCAGCCCCGAGTTCCTGGTACCCAACACCCTCTGCTTTGCTGGGGTGTTTATCAGACAAACCCTCCCTCCCAAGCACAACTGTCCTGTGACTCGTTTCCACCCAGGTGCATCCTCCCAGCTCTCCTCTGACATTTGCACCACGCTTCCTCACTGAGAAAAATCCCTGCTTTGGTGCCTTTCAGCCTGGATCTGACCAGGATCTTCTTCTTCCTGCAGAACAACCACAGAGTCATTGGCAGCAGCTCCTGAGATGTCCTGGTAGCTTTTCTAGAACTGCTGAATTCATTTCAGCCTGTCCTCACAGTTCTGCTATTTCACAGCTCTGCCTTTCCTATCAACTTTGTCTTTTCTGTCTGCAGGGGAATTTGGGTGGATTTTGCAGGGAGGAGAGGGACTCCCTGCCCACATTCCCCCAGTATTTGCAAACTGTTCTGGCTCAGAGTGACACGACAGCAGCTTTTTTTCTTGGCATCCAACCACTCTCACCACTTGCTGTTGGCTTGGGTCAAACCAGAGAGCAAAGAACAAAACCACAGAGATCAAGCACAGAAGCAAAGAGGAGAAAAGCAAAACCTTCAAGCCCAAACCCTTTCCAGGGATCTTGGAGTTTGGGTATGAATGCTTCAAATCTAGTTGAGAATCCAAAGCTATCCAGAGGAGGCCAGCTGCCCTCAGGAATTCTCATTAATCTGTGGGCATGGAAACAGATCTCAGATCTTTTTGCTCTTGTGGAAAGTCACCAACAGGTCAAATGAAAGGAGCCTTCTGATGGCCATTGTCAAAACTGTGATGGAAGTGCTGTTCCACAGTCCTCAGTCCACCTGGCAAACATGCACGAACCTGTGCATCCAAGAGTCACAGAAAATGAGCTGAAATACATCATATGGCCACGTCCTAAAAATACCTAAATTACTCTCACATGGTCAGAAAGGAGCATGATGATTATCTTGATGTTCCAGCTACTTTCCATCCTTCTGTACTTCTACATACATCTTCTATACTTCTTCTATACATCCTTCCAATGGAGTGGAGAGGCAGAGTCCCAGCGCAGAAAACCCAAAAAAGCCTCTTAACAGTTCATGGTGAGCTGCATCCTAAGAGGGAAAAGCAGGATGGATGGAATGGTGAAGAAGATCTGGGCTCCTGCAGGAGATGTGAGAAGCAAGACGTTGGTTCCACCAGAGGAATTCTGCATGAGGAGTTGCCAGGGAATGGTTGGCAGGGAGTGGCTCCTCTCTGTCTTGTCTTATGCCCCAGCCCTGGGACCAGCACTGAGGGAATGGGTGCTGCTCTGCCTCTTCCCAGCTCTCATGGGAAAAGGAGAGACAGAGCTGGAGAGGCAGCGTGAGGTGAGAATGGAAGAGAGTGGAAAATAAGGGAGGAAGGAGGAGAACAGAGCCCTCAGCATGACCCAGTGTTGGGAGGGCACAGCTCCAAGCACAGCCTCTGTGTTTGTAACCTGCCCTTGGCACTTTATTTTATATCCAGCAGCACGAGGACTTGTTAGAGGGAACTCAAGACCACCAGGAGCCTTCATCCAGAGCTCGCACAGCGGAAACTCTTCCATTAACGCTCCCTCCCTGACAGCTCTTCTCCCTTTCATCCTTATCTCACCTCTAGGTTACGGCCAGCACTCCACTGGAATTACCTGGGGCTGCTGCTGCACCAGCTCTGACCTCTGCTGCAAATGTTTTCGGAGCAGGGTGACTGACAGGGAGCCTGGATGAGCAGTGGGAGCTGCACACCCTGGGTGCCTTCTCCCTCCGGCCAGGGTGAGGAGGGCAAGGTTGTTTGGGGCTGTTACAGCGAATTTCCGCAGTGATTTATGGACAGGGAAAATCCATTTGTAATTTAAAACTGCTTTCAGCGTTCACGTGTCTGCGTGTGTGTCATATATATATATAATATAAACCTTTATAAAAATCAAACCTAACGAAAAGGGGAGGCACAGGGGTGTTTGCCAGGCTTGCAGCTGGGAATGTGCACCAAGTTTCATAATTACCGTGGCATTTCCAGGGCATTTGGCCACAAAAGCTCTGGATTGAATTGCGGAGCATCCCTCTCTGTCTCCCTGTGACTCCTCCTTGCATCACAAAGCTCGGGAGCACCATTTGAAGTTTCAAAAGGAGCGTTTTTGTGAATGAGATAATCGGTGCTGACTGATCAGCCCCGGCCCCTCTGTGTAATCCCTGCACCTCCAGAGCAGGGAACAAAGCCACATCCAGATAATGCCCAGGGCTTTGCCTTGAAGCTGTTCGTGGGCCCTGTGGCAGGAGAGGAAGGAAGGATTATCCTGTCAAGAGCAGAAACACGTCTGTGCTCTTACAACTGGGGTCCTCGTTAGGCCAAATTCCAGGTAAAGAACTCCAGGAATGAGGCAGTGACAATGAGCCATGTGGCACATTTGGGTCCCTGTAATGATGGCACAGAGGTGACCCCGCTGAGCAGCAGTGGGAAAGCCCCAGAGCCCTGAGCCCTGCAGACGGGACAATTTGAATGACACATCTCACCCACGAGATTGCCATCTCCTCCAGCACCTCAGAACAGGCCTTAACCACAACTTTATATCCTTCTAGGAGGTGAAATCCCTCCCCAGCCCATAAACGGTGCCAGGCTGTCACACCAAGACCTGCAGGACCAGGGGAAAAGGAAAGGTGAAGTCGCTGAGGGTGCAGCCTGGTGCTCCGAGTACCTGAGGGAGGGAGACGAGCTGCTCTGGGATCTGGGCTGCTCCTGCATGTCACACACAGAACCCCTGGATCAAACAAACAGCAAAACCCAGGAGAAGCCCCAGAAACTCTTAAACCCCCTATTTCCTCGTTGCTGTGGAGGAAGAATATGCTGTGCAGGGAAAGGTGGGCAGGAGGACGGCTGTGCCCGTGTGTGAGGGTGCACAAATACACACCTGTGGCTGGCAGAGAGCACATTTCTGACCCCACACCATCTGCAGGAGTCAATTTGCTGATAAAAACAGCCTCAGAGCTCATGCTCACCAACAGGAGTGGTGAATCCTTGGGATCTAAATTTGCTCTGCACCTCAGTGTAAAACAGAAAGTTTCGTTCGCCTTTCTCCAAAATGCACTCCAGAGAAAAGCAGCTGTTCCTGTTGAATGTCTTTGGAGAGCCCTGCTCCCTCCAGACAGAGGAATCCTCCGTGCTGACACCCTCTTATTCCTGCTCTGAGCATCTCCAAAGGGAGCCATCACTCTCTCCAAAGCACTCTGCTGCAGTCAGTGCTGATAGGCAATGTAATAATACCTTTTATTGGGTCAATACATCAGCTGGAGAACAGCAGCCGTCCCTTTCTGCAGGTGATGGCCAAGGAGTGACCTGTGTGAGTGGGCAGGATGGGCTGTTCCAGCTTTTGGTCTGGCCTGAAAGGCAGGAAGGGGGCATTTTCTCCTTTTCCAACAGGTAGGAGGGGGCATTTTCCCCTTTCCCAACAGGTAGGAGGGGGCATTTCCCTCTCTCCCAACATGTAGCAGGGTGTATTTACCTCTCTTCTTTTGTCTCTCGGTGCTTTATTGCATTTCCTGTTCTCTGGGCAGCCACAATAAAGCATCTTTCTGAAGGGTTCTCTGCTGTGCAGTAAATACCCTCCTTCATCTGCCAGCTTAGATAGAGATCAATCAATCAGAGGAAGTCCCTGGGGATGCCAGGGAGCATCATTCAAGGTTAGGGACCAGACAGGCAGGTGACAGCAGAGGGATTGCAGTGCTTCTGCTAGGAATTAACCCCCCCACCCCCACCTATGCCCCTGCTTGCCAAAGTAATGTTAACAAAAAAAAGGTGATGGAGAATCCTCCAAAGACGGGAAAGTTTCGTGTCCCATCCTCAGCAGGGTTTCCTTAAACAGCCTGGAGGGAAACAGGTGTTCCTGGAATCTCAGTCTGGGTGCCTTGGTGTGGTCACAGCAGGATGCCTTGGGCTCTCCTGCCAGGGGTCATCAAGATCCAGCCATGGATTGAGGGGCACCACACATGGAAGGACTTGCGAACCTTCCCGTGGAGAGCTGGGTCAGGACCAGGGTGGAATAATTCCCATGGGCAAGGACTGATGGTGGCTTTGTGCTGCCAACACAACAAGAAATGCCATTTCTGGCTGGTAAATCCAGGGTGGCTCCAGTTTGGTGGGTGCAGGAGCTGCCTGGGGTGAACCCAGCCTGGCTCTCCTCACTGTCAGAGCAGGTGACAAGGAATCTGTCCCCATGGGAAGAATTTCCCAACAAAACCCTGACAACAAGGTTTTCCTGTGCTTCCCAGCTTTGCAAGCATCTCTGATATTAACTGGTGCCTTCCAAAACGCAGAGAGGAATCCAAAGGATGAATTTATTGCTCCATCGTTAACACATTAAAATGTCAATATTGGCCTTTTGTGGCAGAGGGGAGTGTGGAAGCTCTTCCTGCGAGGAAGCTGCGACCCTAAGCAACAATGACCTTTTAATTGGGCCATTATGAGGTCGGAGCTTGGCCACTACGCTGGGAGAGTTCCCTAAGCAGTTAATCCACTTAGCAGAGCCCGGATCTTTGGAGAGGGTGTAAGTGGTGTGGTTGTTGTCTGAGCTGCATTTGAGAGTCATTAAAGGGTTGCTTTGTGCAGGAAGAGTCTCGTTTTAAGAGCATCAGCTCCCGGCTGCAGCAGGAATTACCCTTCACTGAGGCTGCAGCTATAGATTTCAGCTTATAGTTTCTGTGGATAATAAACGACAGCTCTCAGACATCCTAGAAAAGGGCTTCCAACTGGAGTGGGGAGCAGACAATCCATCCAGGCTTGGGAGTGAATTAAACTCCAGCTCTCTGTAGACAGCTCCTCTCCAGCTGGACAGGAGACGAGAGGCTGGGTAACGTTTGCAGGATGAGTTTCCTGAATTCCTAATTTCCTAATCTGGGATTTGCAAAAGATTTATCCCAAGGGGGAAGGTGCCACTGTTTAGTTACAGAAACCCCTGACCAGACAGCACCAGCCAAATTCTGACCTCTGATAAGTTCACAGGATGAGACAACGACTGAATCAGAAGGATTTGGGGTTAGAGTGGGGGAGGCTGCAGGAATGACAGGAAGACAAGGTCCTGTCCTGCACAGTGGGGATGGTTATCAGAGGATAGGAATGGCCATTCATTAATTCATGAGTGTTTTAAGGCCTCTGCGTGGTTAAAAACACCAAAGAGATGCTACAGAGATGCTAAGAGAAAGGCCTGAGTGAAACCTCAAAGCCTCGAGTGGGTTTGGCTTCCTTCCCTGTCTGCTCTCCCTGCCTTTCACTCTAGTGGATCTACATTGGGATGCTGCCCCCTTCACCTTCCAGAAATGATTGTCCCAGCTGCAGGGCACCCTCTAAATCCTTCCCTGGCCAGAGGGACAGTCTCCTGCACATCTCCCCCAAGACAAAGAGCCCCAATTACTGAGAAGGGTAAGGGTACATGGAAGTTCTGGCCCAGCAATGGCACTTAGACCACAGGGTTCACCACGAGGCTGCAACAGGGCAAAGTCCTGCAGGCCCTCTCCTGAAAATGATGGGAATCGTGATGGGATCATCTCCAGGGAGGAAAGCTCAGGCTGTGGAGGTGCATGGCCACACTGCTCAGGTGGGACAAGATGACACCAAGAGTCAGGGTCAGAAGGGGGACCTGAGCCACCCACGGCTCCTGCTGGTGATCACTGCGCTGGGATGAGCTGCCCCATGGACAGAGCTGCACCTTGCCCAGTCTCCACCCACTCATCCCTTCACACTCCTCTCTCCCCCAGTTTCTTTTCCCAGATAATCATTGCTCAGCCTTGGCCTCCCACCCCCAGACCCATCTGTATCTGAGCCAGCTGTGACTCTCAGCCTCAGCCCAGATCAGAGCCTTGCAGACAGAAGCATCTTTGTTCCCAAGCTCTGACCTGTGGCTCGGCTCCTGACCCCAGCAGATTGGATGTGTCCAGCTGTTTGTCTTGCTGGGAAGAAGGACAGGAGAAGGGAGCTGAACGGAGCAGGGCTCTATTCTTGGCTCCATCTCAGACTTCCTCCCTGACCCTTGGCAGAATGACCTCCTCTATCTATTCCCAGGGGTCGTTCCCTGCTGCAGTGGAAATCCACTGGAAGGGCTCATAGCAGGAGGATCAAAGGGTGGAGGATAAATTTGGCTGGACAAGTGTTGAACTTGAGCCTAAACCCCAGTTCTGGACATTCCAGAATCTCAGATGGACAAGGACTGTGAGGAAACAAGGGGAATTATTCAAATTTACAGCCACACCTTCTTCATCTCCCAGACCTTTTCCACCACCACATCCCAGCCCCCCCAGCACAGCTTCCTCCCCTGGGCAGGATAAATCCAGACCCTACATCTGCCCCTTCCTCCTCATCTCTGGGGATGCTGGTCTTACTGATGCCCCTCCACCTATTGCTCCTGCACACCTGAGAACTGGAAAAGAGCCCAAATTTTGGCATTTCTCAAGTGTCAGACTCAGCCTCAGAGTCCACAGGTCACATTGTAGGAGAGTTTGAGTCCTACACCCAAAAACTTGTGGGCAAAACCAGATCCCGCCAAATTGAGGAAAACAATGAGTTTAATTAGCGGGGGTGTGATGCTCACCATGCCAGAGTCCCTGTGGGTCCCACAGTCAAAGAGCAGAAACGTAGGTGGGGCATCACCATCCTCAGGAGGTCCTGCAAGGACGGAAGGGATCTGGGAACATGCTCCCCAGAGAAAGTTGTGGAGTCTCCTTTCGTGGAGATTTTGAAAAGTTGCCTGGGCACAATCCTGGGTAGCTGCTGGAGCAGGGAGGGGTTGGACTGGGTGACCTCCAGTGGTGCCTCCCAACCTTCCCCATTCTGTGATTCTGGGATGTCCATCCAAATCCTAATGAAAAAAACTGGGAGAAGGAATTAACTTGCACCATGCATGGCAAGAAGATCACATCTCCTACATCCAAGCTCCAGTCAGACAACCCCAGGCAACCCATGGATCCTGTCAGTCTGTCCTGGCACTACAAAGACCCTCTTGGGCATTGCCATGAGGGCAGGAAGACCCAACAGAGCCCTTCAATGTTCATCTTGCCTTCCATCCTCGAGAGATCAGCTCCACCGTCATTCCCATGTCCATTTTTCCCTTTTGGTGATCACCCACAACTGCATTTCAGACATTCCACAGCAGGAAACACAAAGGAGGACAAAGATGAGCATCCAGGGGGAATGCACTGAACTCCACTCTCAGGCCCACAAAGGTCAAACCCCAAAATTCTTAGAACTCATTGGAAGTCCAGATACAAGATTTATTTGACTGACAAAGGACTAATTGGTTTCAGGACTAATTAAGTACATATACTTGTCTTTGCTTAATCAGTGAAATTTCCAGTGGCATTAAAATGTCCAAGAACACAAATCCCAGGAGATTTAAAGCAAATAGTTAAAATCAACTTAGATCCAATTATCATATAAATCACTAATGACCTGGGTAAATTGGAAGCTCTTTGGCTCAGCCTCTAGGGAGGAATAAACCTGATAAAAAATGAACATGGTACCTGGATTAATGCACAGGCTCGGGGGAATTCATGGCAAATATTCCAGGAGGACTTTTTCACTGACATTGTTGTTCACTGCAAAATGCCAATATTTCTAAACAAACACTTTCCAGGAAGGTTTGGGTGAAACTTTCAGCAGGAACTTTGTGTTCAGCATCCAAAGCTAAAATCACTCAAGAATTGCCATCTACCCATTGCTGCGTGTATTCCTGATGAATAATTTTCCTGGAGGGAAATTAGTAATTTCCATGGTGTCTTCCCACCCTCTGCTTTTCATCTTGCTCATGGTCACAGTCTGATATCTCACTTATTAAAAGAAAAAAAAAGAAAAAAAAAGTTATTAAAGATTTTGGGGTTGGGTTTGGATGATTTTTTCATTCAGGCTCATTTTTAGCTGCAGGTACAGAAGATCCAATCTCCACTAACCACCTAAGGTGTCTCATCTTGACCTGTTTATTTTGTTTATCCCAACCTTATTCTCCATTCCTGGGAATCTGAGGCTTAGAAAAAGCAGTACGTGAAGGAAAAAAAGGAATAAAAAAGGTTAAATATGTGAATAATATATGAAATACAGTTTTTATACATCCAGTGATCACAAACCCCAGGGTTTGCAAAATTGCAATGCACTTTTAGGAAGTGCTGCCAGTAACTGACATTCAAATCCTGCCTCTCCTGACTCCAGAGTTCAGCCAGGAATTGCTCCCAGTCAGAAAACCCCAGAACGTTTTTTTTATTGGTGATTTCTTAATGCCCTACCTAGGAGTGAATCTGAGTGCAGAGAGGCACAAATGGGATGAAGAATTAACAGCAAATATCTCACCCACGATGGGATAAAGTGATTAAAGAAATGTCCTTGGACCTTGGACTGTGTCTTACAGAAAGAACAATGCTCAGGTGCACCAAACACCCCAAAACCACACGAAATTAAAGCTGTGGTCCCTGCACCCCGAGCAGCCTCTGCAGAGCCATGTTTGGATATGTTTTGCCCTAATTTTATTCCAAGCTCCTGCTCTGGAATCAGAGCGGATTTTGTTGCGTCCATCGAACGGTGGTGAGAGGGACATTAAAGAGGATGCACAGCAGGAGGGCTGTGGGCTGCAAGAGGGGTCTGCTGTGGTAGGAAACCCTCCCAAAAGTCACATCAGCTTGCCCAGGGAACCTGGTTTTTAAAGGATGGAGTCCACTGAGCCCACGCTGGGCGATTTCTGGTTGACCAAAGCACCCTGATGAGACCCAGCTGAAAGGGGTGAAAGCCAACCACGCCCTCCTCCCTGTCTGCCCTCTTCATCTCTGCCCTTCCCACTGCACTGTTATTTTTGCTTTTCTACGTGCCCACGAACTCTCTGTGAGTTTAAAACACTCAGGCAAGTAATGAATATTTTTGTCATTTCCTGGCGCAGAGCACTTCAGTGCTTGAGGTGCACGTGGGTACTGTTTGTTTGCTTTCAAAGAAAAAAAAAAGGCTTCATAAATAGGCAAAGTAGAAAAAAGAAATCCAAATACCTCCTGGCTCAGCCTCTTCCTCCTCAAGGGTCTCCAAAAACTCTCAAACATGGTCCAAGCTCAGCAGCTCATCGCTGTTCCTTTTCTCCTGTATCATTAGGGGGATTATTAGGGGTCAGAGGGCTCACAAAAATTTGGGCCTGTGGGTAAAGAAAGCTCTGATGGAGCCACTCTCTCAACCCCTTGTTGCTGAAAATTCCCAGCAGCACCAAAGTGTCCCAGGTGTAGGGATGCAGCAGATTTGGGATGGATTCACAGGTGGGAGAGAAGGAGGAGGAGGAGAGGTTGAGCTGCAGGGAATTGGTGGAAATAATTTGGCTGCTGCTCTGGTTTTGCTGCTTTTCCCATCCTGCCTGGGTTTAAGGAAATTCAGGGAAAATTTTAGGATGTCAGATCCCCACAAAGCCAAAGGCAAAGCAAGGCCAGGTCCAAGACAAGAGAGATGATGAAGTGGGCCTGGAAAGATGGAAATTCAAGGGTTGTTATTATGAAGGGATCTCCTTCCAGCTGGTGAGAGGATGAACTTGGTCCCTGAATTAAAGATCTGGTCCTAGAGCTCCCTGTCAGGATCCCAAACATCTGGGGACGGACCCAACCAGGTCATCACCGAGGGCCGTGGAGCAACACCCGCAAGGGAAGCGCAGAAGCTGAGCACCAACCCCTCCATCTGCAGGGCCCTCCTGGACCAGGCTGGGGCTGATGGTGCTTCCAAAGGCTGGGGAAAAAAAACCCCCAGGGCTGCAAAACCAGGCCTGAAGGGACAACTCCCACCTGGGCCTGGGGTGAGATGTGACCCTGGCACATGAGCTGGATTGTCCTGATGTTACCTCAGAGGAACTCCATGCTTTTAAATCACTTTCTGCTTTTTATTCCGTGCCATCGCCGTGTTACAAAAGTATTCAACCTCATTTTATATTCATTTATGGCCTCACTCTATGGCTCTCTGCCCAACTCCACAGGCAGGCACCATGTGCTGAGCTCACCCACCCAGATATTCCTCACACTGGACAATCTCAAGCTGGGCAAAGCCAGTCCATGGCCACTCAGTTCAGCCCTGGGTCTGAATTTCAGAGCTAAAAATATCTTTACATCTCTGCAAGCACAGAGTCGGCTGCACTCAGGCAGGGAGGGATACCCAAGTGGAAAACCACATCCTGCCTCACATGACAAGTCACATTTGGCCTGGAGAAGAGGCTTTTCTCTGGGGAGTCAAGTCTTCATCTGTAGTCAGTTCATGAGATAAAAATAGGTCAGATCTTGTTCCCCCTCAGGACTCCGGGTTGTGGTTTGGTTGGGTTTTTTTTCTCTTTGTGCTGGAAAAACCCCCCCCTGATATCCCAGGGAGCTGAATCTGGGATTTCCCTGCACGTCCTGCAGGATCAGCAACCACCTGCACGCCCATCTGTGGCTGCCAGCTTGGTCGTCCCCAGAACTGGGTATCTGGGGTAGAAAGGCTGGAATTTGCTCTGCTGGCTGCAATCCCCGGAATTTCCAGGGAACATCCACAGCCAGGGCAGCTCAGCACCGACTGGAGTGTCCCCACAGTCAGTGGGATGCTGAAATTCCCCATCTCTGTGGAGTGTAAGTGTTGGCAAACACGGGTTTGACTGTTGCTAAGCTACGTGGAGCTGATGGGCGAGCACAGGGAAGCCCAGATCCCGAATCCATGGGGTGAGGAAAGGGGTTGTCTGTGCACGGGAGACGCCGTTCCCCGCACAGCCAAGGCTGCAAAGGCGGCTGCTGGGATAAAATCCAGGGATAGCCCGGGGCTGGGTGGCATGGAAAGCACACAAGGATGCTTCAAGATGTGTCTTTTAAGCTCAAGGAGGCTTTAAAGAGCTTAGGGCCTCGCTGTAAAAATAAAATCAAATGCTGTTATGTAACTCCCAACCCCTTTAAAGTTTCCAGAGCATCCCTTGAAAGCAAAAAAAAAAAAGGAATGGGGAAGATTTAAATCTGGAAAACCCCTCAACCATCAAAGGAGTCCAAAAAAGTCCTAACAAACAACAGCACTCCAAGCAAAGCAAATAAAACCCACACCCTGAGCAGGGGGAAGCTGCAATACAGCCAGACTGGGACCCTGCACCTCCCACCCTCCCCGGGCTCTCCCCAAAGGTCAGAGCTCCCCGATGTCAGGGCAGACCCCTGGGGGTTTTCCCTGCAAGTTTCTTGCTGTGGAGGCTTTTCCTTGACTTTTCCATTTCCCACCACTGCTGTTTAATGAATAAAGCCTAATCCATACCCTTAATAAACCTCCCCAGGTGGTAGGAGGGAAAGAGGCGCCTCAAAATTATCATTACAGTGGGAGGATTGATTCTCCCTCCAGTGACTCAGCACCCAGGTCACAAATCTGATTTCTTGTTTAGCTCTGGCTGGTTATGGCCCTGCCAGCATGGACAGATGTCCCCCCATGTCACATCACCCACCCGAGGCAGAGAGCCCAGGATGTTCCAGCTGCAGCCTGAGAAGGTCTTCCAACATCCCAGCACCCCGTGGAATTGATTTTCCCGGGAATTGGTGGTGTTAATGCTACACAAATCCACACCATCTCTTGGCAGGTGTTTTCAGACTGGCTGGAGACCGAGGAAGGGATGTCACAGCCTGGCTGGGGCAGGTTTACCTTAGTGCCTCCTAGCAGGGGGTTTTGGGGGGTATTTCTCCTCGGAGAAACTTTTCATGTGTCCAGGATTTTACAGCAAATATTTTCTGTCTCCAGAGCAACACAGCTCCATGAGCAGGGAGAGCCTGAGTGCTCCTCAGTGGGGGAAGGAGAAGCAGATTCCTCGGATAATTCAGCTCCTGGCTCTTCGGCCATGGCCACCAGCACTGGCACCAGTGGGTGCCCCTGTACAAACCCCTCTGGGCTGGATCCAGGGTGATCCTCTGGGTCTTTTCCAACCCATACAATTCCAGGATTCCGTGATCATCAGCCTGAGGTAGGGCTGAGTCTCCTGCTCCTGCCAGGCTGCTCTGGGACAGGAAAAATCCAGCATCCAGTGAGCCCCAAGTGTTCCAGGTTCTTCCCGTCCAGCTTTTTTTGTGAATGAATTAAAAACAAAAACTGGTCTCATGAGAGAAAACTGCTGTATCCAGCAAAGACCAGGGATCAGCAGGGAGCTGAGGATGGGATTGTTTCCCAAACAAATTCCCTCAGAGGCACAAAGACCGATGCTCCCCTCCATGTTCGATGGAATAGGGATAATCAGAGAGCACAACCTGCAGCAACACAGGGAACTGAAGAGGGAAGAGCTCCATCTCCCCATGTCCAGGTGCAAAGGCTCCATCCAGAGATCCATCACCCACACCCTCCAGGGATCTCACCCGCCCTTCTCCACGGAAGAAGAGCATTCCCAGCCCCCTGGAAGGAGCTGGATGAGCTCAGCACTCAGCACAGTGAGCACAGGGCTGGGTTTAACATCCTGAATGCCATTTTTCTGTCCCTGCTTCACGAGCCTGTGGTGAAGTGTTCCCAGCAGCAGCTCCAGCCCCAGCACGGCCTGGCAGGGGCCCAGCTGCAATTCCGCGAAGGAGCAGCCAAGTGGGAATGAAGACAAAGCACTGGGAGGGTTTGACGGACGACAGGCAGAGCTGCTTCCCGGCCCAGCCGCTCACCCAGCACCCAAACGAGGACACAAATCAATGCAAAGTGTTTGAACTCCTGAAAGAAAGGGAAAATCAGCACATCCATCACATTCTCACACACGTCCACTCGAGTCCGAGCGCTGGCAGAGCTTTGGGGAGCAGCTGGATTAATGCAGGCTGGGATGGGCAGGCACAGGATGTGAGGTCCCTCTTCCTTCCCTAAGAGGAAGATAATTCCCAGTCACCTTCAGCATCATCACTGGGATACACATATTTTTCCTTAAAAGAAAGGATTTAGCCCCGCTTTAAGGAAGGGACACTGAGGGGATAAGTTCTATCCCAAAGCTGAGCTTTGGAAAGGAAGACTAAATCAGGATTAGGAAAGATACTGGGGAGGAATTCTTGGCTGTGAGGGCGCTGAGGCACAGGGTGCCCAGAGAAGCTGTGGCTGCCCCTGGATCCCTGGAAGTGTCCAAGGCCAGGCTGGACAGGGCTTGGAGCACCCTGGGACAGTGGGAGGTGTCCCTGCCCGTGGCAGGGCTGGCACTGGATGAATTTTAAAGTCCCTTCCAACCCAAACCATTCCAGGATTCTATATATGGAGCAGGAGGGGGATACCACAGACCACAACCACAGATCCTCACTGGTTTTTTAGCTCTGGAATATGGAAGAAGCTCCCAGGGACCTTCTGTCCCTCTCTGTGTCCCCACTTCATTAAGGAGATGGAGTTCACTGCTGCCCACATGTGACTGAAGGCACAGCCTCGAGTTTATTAAGCTCTGTCAAGCATTGATTCTTTTTCCCTGTCAGTGATTAGCATCGTTTGGGGGGTCCTGGGCATACAAATGAAGCTTCAGCTGGATTCCAGAGAGCTTGGTTGCTCACTTTTGTCTGACACCGGGCACTTTGGAAATACCAGAGGGGGAAGTTGTCTTCTCCCCAGCCTGGATGTCTGAAACACCACCGTGTTCTACAGCCTGCTCCTTCTCCCTCTTCATCCTCTTCCTACTGGAAATTCCAAACAATCCACCCTAAGAAACAACCACTGCACCAGTTTATCAAGATTATTAAGATCATGGCTACCAGACTGCTCTGAGCATTTCAAAGAGCCTAAGAACAAGGAACAAATTCATAAAAATCAGATTTAATGAGAAGGTTGTTAACAGTGGGAGTCCTTTAGGGAGACTTTCCCACCTGGCAGAAGTCATTTGCCTCTGGCAGAGTCTCCTGCAGAGATTCAGTCTGCCTGCCCACCCTGGTGGGCACTTCCAACCTGCTCCTACTTTGTCATGGCTGTGACCTGACTTTGCCCAGAGAAATGCAGAATTTGGAATTATCATGGAATCGTGAAATGGTTTGGGTTGGAAGGAATTTTAAAGATCACCCAATTCCAACCCAATGGGACACCTCCCATTATCCCAGGCTGCTCCAAGCCCCAATGTCCAGCCTGGCCTTGGGCACTGCCAGGGATCCAGGGGCAGCCACAGCTGCTCTGGGCACCCTGTGCCAGGGAAGAATTTCTTCCCCATATCCCATCTAAGCCTGCTCCCTTTAACCAGATTTGGAGAGAAAAGCACCAGAACCAACCTGCAGCTCCCAGATCAGCTGGTTTGAATCTTGGACAGAAACACCACTGCAGAGATCCACTGAAATCCATAAGAAACTTGCTCCTGAGCATTCCCAAGGCTCACCAGGGTCACACAAAGAGACTGAACTGAGAGTTCAGCTGAGGTTTAGAACCACAAACTCATTTCTAATCCTTGCATCACTTTCAGGTCATTCCCCAAGCTCCCAAGGCTGGAGCAGGAGCCCTTCAAATTCCTGTGGGATCCAGCAAAAGGGAAAACTTGAAGCAGCCCCCTGGGTATTCCTGTGTTCCCTACAAGGACCAGGAGACACTTTATGGGGAGCACTGGCTCCCTGCTGCCCCTATAACATCTCTGCTGCCCCTATAACATCTCTGCTGCTCCTATAACATCTCTGCTGCTGAGGGCATAAATCACTCCCTTTTCCTAAAAACAGGGTGCAGTTCTTCTTCTGGATTTCTCCAGCCCAGGGTGTGAGTGCAGGATTTTTTGAACCAATGTTGGTTCAAAACAGAAGGTTTGGAAAATGGACTCATCAAGGACACTGTAAACTCTTGGATTTAGGGAGCAGGTTTTGTGCCAGTCCATGTGGTGCCAGCCACAGAAGCGTGACCAGAGATGCTTCAATGATCCCAAATAATTGCCTTTTAATGGGCAAAATGAGAGTTGGTGCAGTGGCCAAACATCTGCCAGGAAGGGGTGAGGTGAAGTTCATCCTGCCCCAGGGTGGGAAAGGATCTTCTGGAGCTGTCTGGAAGCACACAGGGGCTTCAGCCAAACACCCAAAGCCTTTTCTGTGACATCTCCCTGTGAAACCTCTCCCTCACCAACCTCCCAGCCCAAGGGGTCTCCTTCTCCCACAGAAAACACACCCAGATCTCCAGTATTGCAAATTACAACAGCTCTGGATGCAAAGTAAAGGCGATTTTGTTATTTTACTGGGCTGTTTGAAACTGCAGGGAGCTCTGAAATCTGTAAAACAGGGCTGTGCTTCCATTCCCACACAGACATTCAGCCAGAGTGTCTCCCCACCATGCCCAGGCCCAGCTGCTGACATTCCCTTCTTACCAACACAGGGCCAATAAGGAAAAGCAGTGCAGGGCAAACCAGTGCAGGGCAAACCAGTGCAAATCAAACCAGTGCACACCAGCTACCCCAAAACTCTCCCTGAGCACCCCATGCTGCCCCCCCCCCACCTCAAAATCTGGGTGCTGATCCCCTGATCCCCCTAACCCCAGCCTTCCTTTGTGCCTTATCTCCATTACAGGACACCCCATTATCACATTCTGGTCTATATCTTAAGTCTTGAATCACTTTCACCCCTCAGGAACACTCAGCAAATGACCAGAACAAACATTTGCCTTTTTAACCAGAGGAGTGACTGCTGGGGAGAGCCCAGCAGCTGGGCACAGATGTGTCCCCAGGTCAGTCCCAAGCCTGTTGTCATCCCCTGCCAGCCCCTGCCAGCAGCAGGCAGGCACAGCTCCATCAACCAGACAAGGTCAGGGCACAGAGCAAATGCAGCTCACAATTACACATCCTCGTAAGCTCTGGCAGCTCTGTCACAGCCTCAGACCACCCTGAGCAGCCTCCCAGGCAGTGGGCAGACCTTGGAAGTCTTACCTGGGCTAAAGGGCTCTGAATCATGGGATGGTTTGGGTGGGAAGGACCTTAAAGCTCATCCTGTTCCAATGCACTTTCCACTATCACAGGCTGCTCCAAGCCCTGCCCAACCTGGCCTTCCCAAAACATAGCCTGGGTTTGGTCACCCTGTCCTGGAAAATGAGGAAATTTAATCATGGGGACACAGTGATGCCCTGCTGATCAATCTCTGTCCCGTTTTATTTATGGGGGACAAACAGCCCTGGGCTCTCCTGCACCCTCTGCTCTGGAAATGCCACCTGACTGCAGAGTCTTCCTCACACTCCAAGGGTGGAAGTTGTTCAAACAGAGAAGGGGGCAGAGAGGGTTGAAGGAGGAATTCTGTATGGAAAAAAACAGACCCCAGGCTGTTCCCCAGGATCTCCAAAAGCTGGGAACAGCATGGTCCTTGCGTGCCACCCTCCTGCCTTGAGATCAGCTGGTGGCTGCACAGCTCCTGACTGAGGGAAAAGTCTCACTCACCCTCAGCAGAGTTTTGGGAGAGCTGTAACCAATCCCCCCACCCTTGCACCCTAAACTTCAGTGCCTGATGGGCTTTTACATTTTACCTTTAGGGTTGGGAAGAAAGAGGAGGCCCCTTCCCATCTCCAGGGGGAATGGCTGGGACGGGAGCCCTCACAGCTGGATGGGGCAGATGTGGGGTGTGTGGGGAGCCTGGCGGGGATCCTGGCTCCCCCATCCCCTCCCGCCAGCCGAGCTGGGGAAAAGACTGGGGAAAAGAACGTGCTGAGAGATTTTCAGTGTGCTGTCACCATGGAAACCCCTTCCCCGGCATCCCAGGGATGCTCCTGGTATGGGGCGGCCACAGAGCCCTGGGAGAGCACCAGGGGAGGGAACGGGGAAGCAGAAAAGGGGAGTCCCTGGCCCTCAGAGCTGGACAGGGTCAGTGTGCACATCTCAGCCATGGGGAGTGGCAAACTGATCCCTGCCTCAGCCCTGGCACTGCCTGGGAGGGCCGGGCAGCCCCTGAGGAGCCTGCAAGGACATCCTGGGAGGCGCGAGGGGGAACAGGGCCAGGCGAGGGTGCTGCCAGCGGATGAAGGGGCAGAAGGAAACTCCCTTTGGTCCCGTACTCTGGAGTTGCCCACCATGGGGAATCTGCTCCAGGACACAAAACCAGGAGAGCAGGACTGGGAAAATATTCCATAAAAATCCTCTGCTTGGCCTTGCATCCTGCAGCAGCTGTCCTCAGGCATCCGCCCATCATGGGGCTCTTCTGAGGACCCCTGGTCCCTTCTGCCCACACCTCAAGCCAACACTGTCCTGGGCACAGAACAACACCCCCAGCTCACAGGTTTGTCACAG
Organism: Corvus moneduloides; assembly: GCF_009650955.1. Lineage (NCBI taxonomy): Eukaryota > Metazoa > Chordata > Aves > Passeriformes > Corvidae > Corvus > Corvus moneduloides. The sequence goes on from NC_045479.1 coordinate 72,567,207, forward strand.
GGAGCCACGCAAATCCCGGTGTTCTGCCGCCCAGGAAGGTGGTGAAGGAAGGATGGAGGATGGATGAGGCACCCAGACCCCACCATCACAGCCTCCCTGTCCTCCACCACCTCAGGCAGCTGCTCCCGAGTCTTTGCAAGACCCGCTATGCAGGAGAGGGGTTTGGGGCCACACCATCCTCTCCTGGAGGTGCTGCAGAAACACTCGGAGGTGGCAAACCTCACCTTGAACCATGCACGGGGTTTTAGGCTCCATTGTCCTCGAGGGGAACTGAGCTGGATCACGCTGCACATTTTGTAGGTGTTTGACAGCTTTTCAGCGCATTTCAGGGGTTTTTTTGTTTGTTTGTTTTGTGCCACACAGTATTTATTGTGTGTTTTACCAAACGGCAAGAAAGATGTAAACAGCAAATGATCAAAGCGAGGGATCTTTTCTATCTAAAGGCAGGCGAGCCAGATGGAGTTAATTAATGAAGATGTTTAGCAAGACAAGGGGCTGGTATGCAAACAGGTTGTTCCCAGAAGCATCAATCTAATCCAATAAACAAGTTGTGGGGGTGTAAGAAACGCTGCTTTTGTTCCTTCCTTCCCTTTACAAAGAGCTGAGCGAAAACTTTTGTTGTTGCTCTTTAATCCTGGAGAGAGGGTTTGAATTAACAGCACCAAAAAGATAATTCCCTGCCCGTGCTGGAAACATCCTCGTCTGCATGCGTTGATCCTGTTGCTTCAGGCAAAAGAGGAGTCAGGTAACCAGAAGCAAATTCCACGCTCAGCCTGCCAGCAAGGGAATTAATTATGGCCAACAATAACAATGTGGACAGCACCGCGCAACTGCAGCCAGCCAGGAACCCTCTTCCCCATCAGAGGATAATTCAGGATGTTGTGTCAGGTTTGATTTTTATTCCAAAAGATATTACCAGACATAAACCTCTGCGATGCCCCAAGTGACAGCCCCTTCAATCCCCCGCTCTGTGATCCACCCCATAACTCACATTTAGGGTCCAGCTTTCTGCCACAGATATTGATCAATTATCTGGCCCGGGCTGCAGCAGGATGGGAGGCCAATCCAAGGAAAGAGGAGCTGGCAGCCTGCTCTGGGACAGCAGGGATGGGTGCAGAGCCAAACGGGGGTGCTCGGAACTCCTGGGGGCTGCAGGGATGGGGATCCAACAGTGTCAGCATCTCCCAGCAGAGAGGGGAGGGAGGTGAGGAAGATTCCAGAGCAGAGCAAGGAGTTGGCTCCATGTGCTGCAGAATGGACCACGGGGACAAAACAATGAATGATTCAGGTCTTATTCATGGAATCCCAGAATGGTTTGGGTGGGAAGGGACCTTAAAGCCCATCCAGTGCCACCCCCTGCCATGGGCAGGGACACCTTCCACTGTCCTAGGCTGCTCCAAGCCTTGTCCAGCCTGGCCTTGGACACTGCCAGGGATCCAGGAGCATTTGGAAAACCAAACCAGGTCCTCACTAAGGGCAAAGGGATGTTATTTGATGTTATTTTTGTGTGGAGAAGTCTGAAATCTGTCTCTGTGCATCCTTACCTGGGTTTTTCCGAGCTCAGGGTCTGGAGGCACATGGAGATAAATGACTCACTGCTGGAAAAGGAGCATTTAAACCCCTCCAAAGTGCGTGTTGGAAGGGATGGAGGGGGGCTGGAGGAAGAAGAGGCACTGACTCAAGGGCTTCCAGCTGTAGGTGATAAAGAGGGGGTGTTACGAACATGAAATAAAATTATCCTGATGTTTGCTTTCCCTGTGTCTCTGACATCTCTCAAGAGCCTGCTGTGACCACAGCAGCTCTGGGCTGCTGAGAGATCTTCCCTCAAAACAGACAGGTTTATAGAAACTCTACCAAGGACAAACACCAAGGAAGAGTTTCCCCTGGATAAAGAGGTCTCCTGCCACCTCAGCACCTGCACGAGGGCCAGATTCAAGGTGCCTCAAAGCAGGAAAGTTCCCAGCTGTGGGATGACGGAGCAGGAATGTGGCAGGAAAAGGGCCTCGCTCATCTTCATCTCCCATTTCCACCAGTCTGTGGTGGGAAAAGAGGTGGGAGGAAGGGTAGATCTGGATGGTTTTGGCAGTGGCGTCTCCACAGAAGATGCTCTCCCAACGACAATCTGGTTTGCCAAGGTGAACAGACCCCCTGGAGCTCCAGAGGGAATGAGATGATCTCGAAGGTCCCTTCCAACCCCAACCATTCTGTGATTCTGTCAACTTCCAGGTAAGTTTTAGAGCCCAATGGGATGAGATTTGCTGTGTTATCCCCACACCGTGGCTAGGAAAGGTCAGAATTGTTTTTAGACCCACTGACACTCTGTGAGTGCTGCAGAGCAGACACCTCCCCAGCCTCCCCGAGGGTCGAGAACAGCTGTTCAAAATTCTCGTTAAGCAATGAAAGGCTTGGCATTCACACCCCCTCAGGTGGCTGTAACCACAGCGAATTCACACCAAACTGCAGCCAAAGGGACCTCCCTGGAGCCTGAAACGGCCTTGACGGCGTAGATTTATGGGAAGTAGCAGCAATCTTTTGTGTTTCCTTCTTCAGCAATTTGGCTTCTCTCCGAGTCTGCCTTAAAGGGAGATTTCCTGGGGCGTGGGGACAAAGCCACTGCACTGGTGGGTGCCTGAAACCACAGCCCAGGTGTATTTAACACTTGGAACCCCAGCCCAGATGTATTTAACACCTGGAACCCCAGCCCAGGCGTATTTAACACCTGGAACCCCAGCCCAGGTGTATTTAACACCTGGAACCCCAGCCCAGGCATATTTAACACCTGGAACCCCAGCCCAGATGTATTTAACACCTGGAACCCCAGCCCAGGTATATTTAGCACCTGGAACCCCAGCCCAGGTGTATTTAACACCTGGAACCCCAGCCCAGGTGTATTTAACAGGTGAAACCACAGCCCAGATGTATTTAACACCTGGAACCACAGCCCAGGTGTATTTAACAGGTGAAACCACAGCCCAGATGTATTTAACACCTGGAACCACAGCCCAGGTGTATTTAACACCTGGAGCCACAGCCCAGGTGTATTTAACACCTGGAACCCCAGCCCAGGTGTATTTAACACCTGGAACCTCAGCCCAGGTGTATTTAACAGGTGAAACCACAGCCCAGATGTATTTAACACCTGGAACCCCAGCCCAGGCATATTTAACACCTGGAACCACAGCCCAGGTGTATTTAACAGGTGAAACCACAGCCCAGATGTATTTAACACCTGGAACCACAGCCCAGGTGTATTTAACACCTGGAACCCCAGCCCAGGCATATTTAACACCTGGAACCACAGCCCAGGTGTATTTAACAGGTGAAACCACAGCCCAGATGTATTTAACACCTGGAACCACAGCCCAGGTGTATTTAACACCTGGAGCCACAGCCCAGGTGTATTTAACAGGTGAAACCACAGCCCAGATGTATTTAACACCTGGAACCCCAGCCCAGGTGTATTTAACAGGTGAAACCACAGCCCAGGTGTATTTAACACCTGGAACCCCAGCCCAGGTGTATTTAACACTTGGAGCCACAGCCCAGATGTATTTAGCACCTGGAACCCCAGCCCAGGTGTATTTAACACCTGGAACCCCAGCCCAGATGTATTTAACAGGTGAAACCACAGCCCAGGTGTATTTAACACCTGGAACCACAGCCCAGGTGTATTTAAGAGCAGTCTGTGCTCAGGGCTTGGGCCGCAAATGTCTCTGCTCCAACTTCCCAGGTTGGGAACCGTGGTTCCCCTTGGGAGTGAGTGTGTGGCACGACTCAGATGGATTTTTTTTGGTTCTGAAATGTGTTTTTATGGCTTCAGTAAAGAACTCACCTATTGGAATGATAACACAGGGAAAGCACAAGGATTCAACTCCATCCCACAGTGAGGTTCCCAAACCTCCGGCAGCTCCCTGCAAAGCTCATTGGGAGGAAACCACTGGAAGCCAGTGAAGGAGAGATTTGAAACAGGCCTTAACATATTATAGAATCAGCCAGACATCACACCCACACCCAAACTGTCCCCAGAAGTGGTCACAGGGTAATTCCTGACGTGGTGTGGGGAGTTCAGGCACTTCATTTCCCAGCCCACAGCCACCAGCCACACTCCAAACCCCAGGGAAGTTTTCCAGCAGCAAAATTCCACCTGCAAGGTCTTGAGTGCTCTTCACCAAACCTCTCCTCCTCCTGCACCAGGCTCTGCCCAGTCTGTTACAGCAAAACTCCAAGATGCCCATGAATTGCAGCAGGAATTGGTCTGATCCCCACCCACAAAGGGATTGGGGAACCAAATTCCTCTGATTTCAGTGGCACAAAGCACAGCTGAGGATCTGGTCAGGATTTCTGGTCCTGGAAGCAGAGGATGATGGTGCTACTCGTGGGATTTAGGGTCTGGGAGGCTTAATTCCAGGCTGGAAAATGATCTGTGCTTTGATAGCCCTCAGCAGGAACAGCCAAGAGAGAAGAGCTTGGTCAGGAATGGTTTTAAGAAGAAAGAAAAGTTATATTAAAAAGGCAAAATTATAAAATTACCTCCTGGGACAGAGGGTTTTGTACTGGGAGAGGGTCTGCTGCTCAGCTCCCCTGTCTGTGAGCAGGATCATGATCCAGGAAATCCCCAGCACAGAACAATTTACTTGGAAGCCAGCTGAGATCCCTCCTGTCCCTCCCAGGACCCTGCAACTGCTCCTTCTGAAAGTTTTCGCCATTGGTTTCATTTAATCTCAGCTCCCTTCAGGAGAGAAGATCATCCAGGATCCCTCTAGGATCAGTGGGAAGGGGAGAACACTCAGAAGCAGCTCAGAAAACCCAACAGGAGCAGTTCAGATAAATCCAGCAGTGGGGCTGAGGCATCCTCAGGATGAAACACCCCCTTGTCAACAAGGAAGAAAATTCCACGGGGACACAATTTTAGGATGTGGCCTCCTCCTGCCCACATCCCTCTTCCCATGAGGGCACCATCGGTGGCAAATCAGCCTCTGCAAATGTCCTAAGGAGTGTCAGGAACCTTTGCACAAACTGAGGGGCTCTGGGCAGGCAGGAGCAGGCTGGGAGAGCCCTTGGACAGGGCTGAGACCAGCAGGGCTTGCAATTAAGGACTTGGCTAACGAGCCTCGACCTCCTGAGTGTGTCAGGGCTGTCCCTTAACAGAGGCCCTAAAGGCAGAGTCAGAAATGGTAGAAAAGTTGGGAAGAAAAAAACTTTTCCTCCTCAAAACCCCTTCTCTGTGGTGACATCGAGGCCATTTGGTCCCTCTTGCAGGACCAGAACCCCTCTGCAGGCACCAGGGACATCTCAGCACCCCAGGGATGGAGCTGCACTGCAGGTCCCCACACCCCCATGCTCCTGCTGCTTCTCCTAGGGCTGGAACAGAAAAAAGAATTCAGATTTTGTTCCTTTTCCCTCCCTCCTCAGCAAAGAGCAGGGCATGAAATGCAAGCAGGTTAGAGAGAATTTCCCTGGCAATATTTCACGCTGCCCCAGGTCCCTTCTTTCCTACTGAGGATTCTCAGCCTGAATTTTGAGTAACTCGAGCTCCAAACAGTCTGGGAGGTGATGGATTGCTGCTGAATGCAGGCTGAAGTTTTAAGCCAACAATTACTTTTCCCTGAAGACTTTTTCCCCACCAGAAACCGGGTGGGGGTGGGGGGCAGAGCACCTCTGGATTGTTTTTATGAACAATGCTGTCTCCTCCATGGGAACTGGAATCTTTAAGGGATGCTGGGGTACGAATGGCTCTCATTACTGGGGAGGAGGTGGAAATGCCCAGGGCCACGTTGGTGGCTTTTTGTACACAATCCTGCTGTATGTGAGGGGATTAATCACCACTTATAAGGAGGATCAGAGCTGGAATGATTTAACCTCTGAGCAAAAACTCCATTCAAAAACGAAGGAGCCCACTCAAGAGCCTGCCTTGGATCCAGAGCCTCACCCAGGAAATGAGGCTCCCCAGGGGCAGCTGGGATGGACCTGGGCAGAAGGAATGTTTGCAGTCCCTTAAATCTAGTGGAGAATAACTTCTGGCTCTGAGAAGAGATCACTGAAGAACAAACCCAGGAGAAGGGCTGGACCTCCAGAACTTCAGCTCGGTGTTTCTGCTCCTGGTTTCTAATTTGTTGGCATTTTTTGTGTGACATGTTGTCAGTTTGGTGTTTCTGCTGGTCTTTAATTTGCTGGATGTCAGCGTGACACGCTGTAACCCACGCCCCAAAAACCTAAATAATCATTAAAAAAAGGCAGCTTTCCCCCTAATCCAATGACTTTAAACACAATTTAATACAAGGTTGTCTCTGCTTGAGAGTCTTGAACTTCCCACAGGGCACCTTTGGGTCCTTTGCCTGCCCTCAGCACCTCATGGTCTTGAGCAGGTGATTGTTGCAGGCTTAGATCCAAGGAAAAAAAATGCCATGTGATCCACAGGGCACTGGGGACAGCAGTGACAAACTGGGATTTCAGTATTTTTAAACCAAGCTGGGTAAAGTGGTTATTATTATATCTGCTGTTTCTCACCTGCCGAGCTCAAGGGCAGAGCTGCTGAACCATGTCAGCTTTTCCTACAAGCCCCGGGTGTCACAGGGAGGACACAGTGACAACACAGCTCCAGGACAGATCCAACACCACTCCTTAGCGCAGCTTGTCCAAAGCAAAACTCAGAAACAGGAGAGAAACACCCACCCCCACACCCAGAGCCCATTCCTGGTGGGTCCATCCAACATTCCGTGCTCACATGTTCCCTCCTCCAGCGCCCACAGAGCATTGTCCAGCCAGGCAGAGTTATTCCCACCAGGAAACAGAGCCATGAAAAGGCTGAATGATGCATTTAGTGATGCTCAAATTAAAAACCACATCCCCTGATCACAGAATCATTGGGGTTGGAGATCTCCGAGACCATCGAGACCAAGCTGTGCCCGATGCCCACCTTGTCCCCAGCCCAGAGCTCTGAGTGCCACATCCAGCCCTTCCTCAGACACCTCCAGGGATGGGCACTCCAAACCTCCCTGGGCAGCCCCTTCCAGGGGCTGACCACCCTTTCCATGAGGAAATTCCTCCTGATGCCCAACCTGGGTGACCCCCATGGAGCACGTGGCATCCTTTGCATGGACCAAAAATAAAGCTCTGGTTAATTCAACTGGGGAAAGAAGGGAGACGAAACCACCCTCTGGACCCCTTGTCTTGAGCCTCACCACCTGGAATATTCAAAAAACACCTGGATGTGGCACTTGAGGACGTGGTTTAGTGATGGTTGTGGGTTGATGGTTGGATTTGATGATCTCCAAGATCTTCCCCAACCTTAACGATTCCATGACCTCACCTTGCGCACGGGGTCCCCTGGGACCTGCAGGAAGCTCCAACCTCGCTGGGCAGCAGAAGGGAGGACATGAAAGGCCACCAGGTCCCTGAGAGTGAGCCCAGGGAGCGGGAGGAGCAGCACAGTGAAGAGCAGGGGCTCTGTGGGAGCCCTGAGTCACCGGGGTTTGATGACACACGGGTCTGAGTCTCTCTCTGGTTCCCTGGTAACAGCTTTGCTCAAAACCCCCAAAGTGCTGCCGCGTCAGACTAAAAACCTTCCATTTAAAGAAAGAAAAAAACCCACAACAAGGCCAGACTCGGTGGTGAATCACAGTGACGCTGCTCTGGAGGCTCCCTGAGGGTGCATTTTGCATCCAAGGAGCACACAGAGCTCACTGGTGGAGCAAATGATTCTGCCACAGAGTTCGATGGCAGATCCCAGAACACACTTCCTAGGAAAACACCCACTCCAGAGAGCCGGGAAGGGATCACAGCCAGCTCCTGCTTTACTGGAGGTTATTTGCTATTCCTTGCTGTCTTTCTCCCACCTCCTCTCTCCAGCAGTTTCCCCCCAAATCTGCAGAACAACACTCATTCATTTGCCACATCATTCCCTCACTGCTCCTCCGACACCGACCTGGGACCGAGGCACAGCAGCTGGCGGGAGATTTCCCTCCTATTTGATGCTAAAAAAAGTGGTTTTCTTTCCAAATCAGTTCCATCTACCTGCTGCAGCCTCACTCGTGTGTCCCATTCCCAGCACGTCACAGTATTCCAAGTAACAGCATCAGGATCAACTTCCACGGCGTAAAACCACAAATCCTCTCCTGCTCTCTTCCTCTCCTGTGCTCCTGCAGCTGCAGCTGGATCCTGGTCACAGAATTCTCATGGCAAAGGGAACTTTGTCAGGCAAAAGCAGAGCTTTCATTTGTTCACCTGATTCCAGGAGTGGGACTTCCAGCAAAAACAGAGATCAGAGCCTGCCTGCCCTCAAACAAACAACAGAGATCAAACCTCCCTGCCCTCAAACAACCCCTGGCCATCAGCCAGACCTCACCCAACGCTGCAAACTCTTTTAAAACACATCAGGCTCTGCCGTTTAAAGGCAGCTCCGGGATACAGATTTCTTGTTTGCCTGCTTTTCACCAAGTCACATTAGAAGACATTCAAGCGGACTTCGACCTTTTCAAAGCAGCCCAAGTGTTAATAATATTAAAACTGAGAGGGGGAAAAAAACATTCTCACTACCTGACATAGGAAATAGGAGAGAGATCCAGTGAATTCTCCTGTCTAGCAAAAATGTTTCATCTATTAATGGACTTTCATCTCCCTGCTCTCACTGCACTTCACCCACCAAACCCTTTGCAGATCTGAGCCCTCTGCCACAATCAAACTTGTGAACAGCGTGGCAAGGAGCCGAAGGAACTTGTGAATTCCTCACTGTCAGTTTTTATGGAATAGTGGACTCCAGCACATGCCAAGTCCCTCCCAGCCCTGCTATTTCTGTATCAGCAGCAGATGAACGCAAGGAAGAACCTGCTTAGCTTGCAGTTCACTTGGGAATTAGATCCACTTCCTGCAGCTCCAACCTCCCAAATGAGCACCTGCAGTTTGATCCTCATTTTGGGATCACTGGGACAGCTGCACTGCCTCGTCCACCCACAGGGCTTGCCAAGGAAGGAGGGATGGTTTTCCTGGGCAGGGTGGCCAGAAAATACCTGGTTTCATACGACACAGGCAGAAAAAACTCCCCTCCGGGTGCTGAGCTGCACCCTAAGCTGGAAATGGCTCCAAGGCCAGGTTGGACAGGGCTTGGAGCAACCTGGCCTGGTGGAAGGTGTCCCTGCCCATGGCAGGGGGTTGGAATGAGATGATCTTGAAGGTCCCTTCCCACCCAAACCAATCTGGGATTCCATGGAATGCCTCTGCTGAACCAGCAAAGCAGCCCAGGGGTGAAGGGATGTGAGGGATGCAATGCAAGGAGAAGGGATCAACCTCAGCAATGCCACAGGGACACTTCCAAACATTCCTCAAGAAGTGTCACCACCCAAAAGGTGTCCCCAGCATTCTTAAGGGGATGTAAAATCTCGTAACAAACACAGCAGTGCTGGGTGATCTGCCTTAAATCCTACACAAGCACTGCTGGGCATCATCAGAAGGTGGCTCAGAGGTTTTTGGGCACAAGACCTCTGACAAACTGGGTTTGTGTTTTCCCTCCAAACCACCCCGTTTCACCAGTGTCAGCTGCAGCTTCCCATGCAGGGGGTGAAGGGTTAACCTCGGGGGTGCTGCAGCCTGAAACTCAAGGTGCTCCCTCCAGCACTTCCCAGCAGTTACTGGCTTGAGAGAGAATCAAACTAATTACCTTAGTAATTACCAAACTAATTACCTCTCTAATTACCCGGTGTCTTTGTTCACATGGAGCTGACATTCTTGCAGAGGAGCCCTGGCTCAGTGCCCCAAGTTCTCTGGGAATTTTGCTGCCTCTCTCAAGGACTGGAAGACCCAGGTCCCCTCACACCCTGGCCAAGCTCAGGTCCTGTCCCTGTTCCCAGGGAGGGGCAGATGCTGCTCCAGTTCCTTGGCTGCTGAACACTGACAGTCACACCGAAGGTGCCCTTGTCCCCAGGCCCTGTTTGACACTTCTGAGAGCAGCCAGGAAGGTGACAGATCCAACACAGAGCCGAAACCAGCAGGGTGTTCACCAGCAAAACCCACCAGGAGCATCCCAGCCACCGGGCCTCACCTCCCCAGGCTCACTCCCTTGCCGTTTTCCAAACCTCCACTGGAATCCTGCCTTGGGCTCTGGGGGTCACTCACTGCTGTCCTGAACTCTGATGTGACAGCGGGTGCTGATCCCTGGGAACAGCCCCAGATCCTCAGGGAGTCAGTGCTGCAAAGTGGGAACATGGCCGGGGTCATTAATGCTGGCTATGACCCTCAGAGGGTTTTGTGGGAAGAGATGGGAGAGGCTGAGCACAAAAGGACTCTCCTGGCTGCAGGACCTTGCACAGACACTCTCTCCTTCCACACCTCCTTCTCTTGTGTCTTCAGCCAACTCCCAAAAGTGTCAGCTCAACACAAACCTTCACAAACTATGGAAGGTCACCTATGACCAGGTCATCAAATCCACACCTGCAGCTGTTTGCACCCAAACCTAAACCCAACTCTAAATCCTTGTCTGCTTTCATCTGGCAGCACCCGCCTCCTGATGGAACAGGACTGACCACAGGCAGGGAGCTGCAGTTTGCTGTCACCTGGCATGGGACAAACGATGATTTCTGGGTCCTGCAAATGATATTTGACACATTGGACAAAAATCTTGGTGCTTCTCCACTCCCTCTGTCCCTGCTACTTGTGAAGGAAGGTGGCCTTGCTCTGTCCCAGCAGCACCTGCCGTGACCAACAGCTGGAGTTGGTTTGGGATCTGCAGGTGCTAAAAAAGAGAATCATAAAATCAGGAATAGGAGGGAAACTTCTCCATAGGTTTTCCATACTAAAACCCCCCAGAAACTTCCAAGATTTTAAGATTTCAGTGCCCATAGCAGGAACTGGGGAGAAGGAAGAAATCAAACACCTACAGAAGGACAGGGATGCAGGTATGCAAAAGGAGAGGTGGAAAAAGCAGAGGAGGTGGTGAAACTCCAGAAATATCCAGACTTACTGCTCTACTTTGAAGGCAAAAGTTGTCCCCACCATGGACAGTCTGAAAGCCCACACCAGGGACAGCTCTGAAACCCACACCAGGGACAGTTTCAAAGCCCACACCAGGGACAGTTTCAAAGCCCACACCAGGGACAGTTCTGAAGCCCACACCAGGGACAGTTTCAAAGCCCACACCAGGGACAGTTCTGAAGCCCACACCAGAGACAGCTCTGAAGCCCACACCAGGGACAGTTCTGAAGCCCACACCAGGGACAGTTTCAAAGCCCACACCAGGGACAGTTCTGAAGCCCACACCAGGGACAGTTTCAAAGCCCACACCAGGGACAGTTCTGAAGCCCACACCAGGGACAGTTTCAAAGCCCACACCAGGGACAGCTCTGAAGCCCACACCAGGGACAGTTTCAAAGCCCACACCAGGGACAGTTTCAAAGCCCACACCAGGGACAGCTCTGAAGCCCACACCAGGGACAGTTCTGAAGCCCACACCAGGGACAGTTCTGAAGCCCACACCAGGGACAGCTCTGAAGTCCTTACCCCGTCTGCTGCCACCAGCCTCCCCCAAACCCAAGCCACACAGGCTGCAGATGCCACCACTGATGCTACAGAAGATGTTTAAAGAACACAACACCTCAAACAGTTGGAACAAAGCAGGCAAGACTGACTCCCATTGCTCAAGGCTGTCAGGATGGGAAACCAATAAACATTTGGCAATAACAGAGACCTTCCTTCCCGACACAGCTCTTCCCCTGATTTTACAGCATCATCTGGCCTGAAAAACGTCTGCTTTTCCTCTATGCTGCATTTTGCTGCCAATTCTGAGTCTGGCAAGGCTGGATCTGACAACTTCTTGGCTCTCTGTTACAAAAGAGAACATTACAGAGAAGGATTTGTGAGTTAGCTGATTTGTAAACACTACAGCAAGTCACCATGTAAACATGGTACCTGGCACCTGATGTTGAACTCCAGGATCCTCCCCTCCCACCAACATTCCAGTTGCTTGGCATGTAAAAAAAAAAATCCCAGCTTCTCTGGGTAGCATAAAAAACCCCAATCCTTAATTAAACAGTGCTCACAAAGCATCTTGATAATTAGGAAAGTCACTGGTAATACTTTGCATGAATAATAAAAGAGATCCACAGGTGCACTCGCAGTTGTTCAGGAGGACGAGGTTCAAACACAGCCAATTAGAGAGGGAGAACAGGTAAATAAACAGCAGAAGGCTCCAGACTCGCTGCTCATTTGACATCAATACTTTCACTGCCGTGTAAAAAGTCCCTTCTAAAATTGCTTGGGACAAGGAATGTGGCAGTTTTTACCTGAAGAAATAGAATTAAAGGAGACTGGGTGCTTGCACAAAGCTGGGTTTGGAGATTTTGGGGGGGTTTCTGCCCTTCCACAGAATCCCGGAATGGTTTGGGTGGGAAGGGACCCTAAGACCATCTCATTCCAACCCTCCCAGGGGCAGGGACACCTCCCACTATCCCAGGTTGCTCCAAGCCCCTCAACCTGACCTTAGACATCATCAGGGATGTGGAACCCACAACCTCTCTGGGCAACAAGAGCTTGGGGTGCTCCATTCACAAGCATTTTCCACGAGGGAAAGTGGTGGTGGATAAATCACAACACTCCCATCACGTGGGATCCTTTTAGGTGGCTGTGATGGAAAACAGCTCAATCCAAGCCCCGTTCCTGCCACCAGGGCTGGTTGTGTGGAAAAGTCTGTGCTTGAAAGCTTCAGCAACAACATCTGCTGGGAAAGCATGATTGACACAGCAGAGGGAACGCCATCCGCCCCCGAGGAGTGGGAAGGGAGACAGACTGCAGCATCAATCTTGTGCATAAAATAGATTTATTGTTGGTACAGAGAGAGGGATTTTCGTCAGGACTTGATACGAGCGAGGAGCACAACAGAACCATCCCACGTAAATAAAGGCCATGGAGCACCCTAAGCGTTGGATCATGAACATCATTCCAGCAGAAGGCCTGCAGGGAGAGACCTCATCAAGTCAGGTAATTTGGGAAATAAGTTAAAGCACAGTTTACAACTCTACACTGCAAGGAGAACTCAGGCACAGGGACCAGGGGCTGCTCCCGAGGAACGGCCGCGTCCCGGCACTGCAAGGGTTACATCCCCTGCCTGTGACAGGGAGATGTTTCTGAGGAGATTCTACAGTGAAATAGCAGCATTTGAAGGATATTTCCCCTCTCCGAGGTCAGAGAAAGGTTCTTTTCTTTTCCTTCCTTCAATCACCAGTAAGTGGGCTTTGATAAGGCGAACAGCGGCCTCGGACGGGCGAGTTCTGATGGAATAAGATCCAGGTCTCGGCTTCTCGAGTGGTCACGCTGATTGAGCCGTGAGGATGCTGCCCTTCAAATGGCTCTTCCACTTCTTCTCTTTATTGGGCTGCCCTGCAAATGGGCTGCCCGATCATTCTTGGGGAGAAAAAAAAAGCTCTTCTGCTGAAATTAGTTGATGGTCTTGTGCTTGATTTGGACAATGCCTTTTATCCTCCTCTCCCAAGCAGTCTCTGCTGCAAAAACGATCAGAGGGGAGGGCAAGAGAGAGGGAGAAACACAGATTTAAGTAACTCCAAGTAATTCCAGACACTCCCTGAAGTTTGGCTACAATTCCTTCCTAAGATCCGCAATTTTTGAAATAAAAATACAGAATCAGAAACATTGCTGATAAACACATCACGCCAGAGACAAGTCACAAAGGCAGAATGAAGCGATCTGAGGACTCAACAAGGCAGTGGTTTGGAGGCCTGAAGAGCCTCAGTAATGATCCAGTTTCATCTCCCTTCATGCTATTGTGACTTTAGTGCTGTGGCTATCAAAGGAAATTAAAACATCTGACCTTACAGTAAGATAAATCCAATTCCCAGCAATTAAACTCTTGAGGAATGATATCCTGAAGTCATCTAACACTGAGTAATTCCCTTACCTGGCTCCTTCCTGGGTTCTGAGTCAGAATCAAAACCCCAACAGCCTGAACATGTTGCACTCATCTTGGGAGTCGTTACAGAACCACAGATCGTGGAATGGTCTGGGTTTGAAAGGACCTTAAAAATCATTTCATTCCTTTCACTAGACCATGTTTCCTGTTCCTGGAAGTGTCCAAGGCCAGGCTGGACCAGGCTTGGAGCAGCCTGGGACAGTGGAAGGTGTCCCTGCCCATGGCAGGGAGTGGAATGAGATGAGCTTTAAGGTCTCTTCCAACCCAAACCATTTTTCTTGCCTACAAGATTCATCAAAAGAGTAAGCAGTAATTATGAGTCTCCTTGCAAGAAATGGTAGGAAAGGATTCAATAATTCTGAGGCTTCATGTCAGGAACAAACCCAAATTTAAACCTTGAAATCTTACAGGTGACCTCCAGACAGCTGATTCAGGTGTCTGAGCAACACTTTGTGGCCAGACAGGGCACATTCTCCTGGGAGTCTGGAATGCATTGTCACAGTCACAGAAATCAGGGAAAATTAAATGTAAAGGGAATTAAAACCATGTCAGGTTTGGCTTCAACCAAATTCCCATATTATTCCTAAAAATAACCCCGTAAACTGTGCTATTCCACCCAGTTCCTGCAAGGGTTAAGAGCTGCACTTAGATTGGATTTTAGGAAAAACGTCTTTCCCTAAGGGATCGTCCAGCCTGGCACAGCAGAATCCCCATCCCTGGAGGGATTCAAAGCCGTGTGGATGTGGCACTTGGGGACATGGGCCAGTGGTGGCCTTGGCAGTGCTGAGAAAGGTTGGACTCGATGATCTTGGAGGTCTTTTCCAACCTTAACAACCACCTTCCGTGATTTTAAGATTCTCCAAGGTGTTCACAGGAGCAGGTGGTGCCTGTCCTTGTGCCCACAAAATCCTCCAGAGTACACAGAGGAGAAGAAGAGGCTGATGGAATAAAAGGAGTCTGTTTTATGCTCCTTGGGTGTGTTTGCAAATAAAAATCTGGGAAAGTTTCATCCGTAACCAAAACCTCCAATCTCAGATCCACGGCAACCCTATGGAGATTTCTGTAAAGCTCAGGAAGGCTCCTCTACCTGGAAAACTCCTTTTTGCAGAGGAATTAAAGACTCACTCCAAGCCATCTCTGGGCTGAATATTAACTTTATGTCAATTTAACACTGCACAAGTTAAGGGAGGAAATTCCTAAGGGATCCAAGAAAAAACGGGCTAATTTCGTTTAGTGTCCTAAGGAAAGAAATTGCAGATATTTGTTTATCATGTGCGTATTTCTGCCCACAAAATTTCACCTTCAGGCAAATGGGCACGTTCCAGGCCTTGCTTTGGTTTTACCTTCATTTTGGAGGGGCTTTTTTAGTGTTTTTTCTTGTCATTTTAAATTAATGCATTCAAAATATTTCCCTTGTGTTTTTACGTAACACCATGGAGGGAGCCTGCTCCGTAACAAACTTCCTTCAATGAGGGCAGTGGTAAATGATGAGGCCTTTTTGTTGCATTTCAGTTCAGTGTTTCCAGATACACAAATTCCACAGATTCTTCTCTTAGACTGGAAATTGGTTTTAAGTAAAAATACTGGAGGATGAGGCTAAAATCCTGGTTTAATTCTATTTGGGATGCATAATTAAGGACCACTTGATCCAAGCAATTAAAACAGTGGTTACAAGGCTGAAGGATAACATTTTGTGGCCAGGCTGTCAGGCACCAGCAGCTGCTGGTATTGTTATTTTAAGTACTGTTAAACCTCACCTGCCTGCAGAGAGCAGGATCCTTCCGGAATTCTGTGGTTTAACAGGAAATTATTGCACAGATTCATTAAACCATGGACTAGTTATGTTTTTATGTCAGAATTAGAACTTCTTGTAGCCCAGGGTAGAGAGAAAAATAGAAAAAAAGAAAAACCCAAAATGTATATTTTAACAGCTATTGTCCATATCTATGGCTGGAAAACCAGGATAAAGGATTAAAAAGCCATGGATGGTCTGGCTGGAGTTACTGCAGCAGTGGCAGCACAAATAAATGCCACACACAATCCCAGTATCTTCCCCTTAATGGCTCCATTAGGTTAAGTTTTCCTCTCCATTACTGGTATTATCATTATAATAAAATGCAAACATTAATAACGGAGTTTAATTTATCTCCCCAGCTTCTTGTGACTTTGGGAAGAGATTTCAAGGGAAGATACAACAATGTGTCAAACCCCTCTGAATTAACAACTCTCTGGGCTTTTCCAAGGAGGGGAGAAAAGGACAGATAGGGACATGAGATTACAGACAGGATGAGAAATAAGGAGCACACAGAAGAGAGGGGGAGATAATTATAAGCAAGATAGGAAAGAAAGAGGAGTCAATAAATTCAATTTATGAAAAGCACAGAGTGTGCTCAGCCCGAGCACAAGTGCCCAGACTCACCGCCAGGAAATCGGATTAGTTCACTTATTTGGTTTTCAATATCTTGCTCTATTCCCTCTAGCAAATTTTCTTCTTCCTTTGTTTCTTGTAGCCAGTGTCAGTTAACTTTTTCATTTCTGAATCTGCCATTCATCCCCCTCCTCTGGCTCCCAACCAGGCGCACAGAGAAGGTAATTTTGAAGTTATTTTATAGCAGCGTTTAGAAATTATTTCAAAGTAACTGTCTGGACTTGTGGGCAAACAGTGAGTAAAAATAATTATGATTACAGCTGCAGCACGTGGAGGATGGGCTGGTGTTCATTATGAAAAACAATTGCTCCTGCTTGCAAATATTTCCATCATAAAAGGCTTCTCCTTCTCTATTATCATGAGAGAAACCTCTCTGAATTCTCATCTTGAAGCATGTGTGAAACAGAATAAGAAACATTTAGGGAACACTTTTAACTACTTGACAGGCTTGGGTGAAGATCTTCAACAAAAAAAAAAAGGTGTTTAAAAGGGTTCAAAAACCTAATGCTCATATTTATGCAATTTCCTTTCTCCTGCACCATCTGAACATGAATTAATCCATCCTCATCAGAGTCTTCTGAAGAAAATCCTATCAGATACAAACTCGAGTTAGAGCTTAAACATGTCTAAGTAATTAATCCATTTTTCTCTGGTTACTTTAAAAAATAATACAAAATTATAAATACATTAATTACTGTTGCAGGTGCTGCATGGCCATGGGGAACCCACTACAGAACAAACCCAAATAGGTTTACAAGTGACAGGACAAGAGGAAACGGCCTCAAGCTGCACCAGGGGAGGAGGTTTAGGTTGGATCTTGTGGAAAATTTCTTCACTCAAAGGCTTGTCTGGCCAGGGCAGGGGTGGAGTCCCCATTCCTGAGGGGATTTCAAAGCAGTGTGGATGTGGCACTTGGGGACACAGGTCAGTGGTGGCCTTGGCAGTGCTGGGGAACAGCTGGATTGGATGGTCTTAAGGATCTTCTCCAACCTTAATGATTCCGTGATTTTAATATTACTCACTGGACTTTTCCTAAAAAAGGAGATTGGTGCATTCCAAAATGGGCAGGAGGAGAGTTCTTGGAATCACAGAAGGGTTTGGGTTGGAAGGGACCCCATGGGCAGGGACACCTTCCACTATCCCAGGTTGCTCCAAGCCCCATCCAAGCTGGCCTTGGACACTTCCAGGGATGTGACAACAAATATCAATAAAGGATGTATTAAAGGAGGTGATTTTGGAAGCTCTCAGTGACTGAGGAACAACTTCAGCACTGCCACACCAGCACTGCCTCCTCCCATGCTCACCCAGCACCACAAGCAGTGTTAATTCCAGCAGATCTTCGGGAATACCAGCTCCAGGCTGCAGCATTTTACAGCAAAAGGTCACAGAGAAGGATCAGAGCCAAAGTCTCACGGATTTTCTGCACCGGCAGAGTTAAGCCCAGTGAAGGTGATTACCATGATCAAACACCAGATGTGCTTGCCGGGTCTCCACTATCACAGAGAGATGGGTGTCCTCACATGCTCAAATATTAACTCACAGATCTGAGCAGAAATAAAGATCAACAGACTGATTGAAGCACTTTCTACACATCCTGCACGTGGACTGTGAGCACATTTCCAGCTGGTTTGTTTAAGAACACAACTGAGGTCAATATATGAATTTCTTTATTTGAAAGATGCAAGCTGATGAAAAAGAGAAAAGCTGAGAAGTTGTAGCTTCTTTTAATTTAATGATTTCCATATTGCTGTCATTTTCCTTCATGCTGCACTAATAAAGCATGAAGATTTAATCTGCAGTGACACCCACACCCTAAAAACTGGAAGAGAGGAGGCCAATAGCAGTTTTAGACCCTTGGGTAATGCAAGACAGAAGAAATCAAGAATTCCAAGTGGTGACCAATCTAGTTGGAGACATCCATGAATTCCTCATATTTATGGCGAAGAGTCCCAGGTAATTTAATCCCCTTGTTTTACTGCTAAAACTGCAGGTAACAGGAAACATCTGCCAACAGCAAGAGCTCCTACACTAAACAACAGCTTCCTAGGGGAGAAGATGGAAACCTGAGCATTTAAATCAACTCCAAGTGGTCTCCACGGAGCTCTGGGAATGCACGTACTGGGAAATGCTTAGGCATGGAAGAAGGACTAACTGGATAATCCGATCAGCATCCTCTCCTCATCATTCCATCATTTTTCAGTGGGAATAAGCCCAGCTCACCTGTTTGGCATGATTGACACAGTGCAGGTACTGGCTGGCCAGGGCAGAGCAGCTCAGGGTCTCCTGGGCGTGTTCCCGGTAGCACTGGAGGATTTTATCCTGCAGCTCCCCACAGATCGGGTGGGACTCGTATCTCCTGTGGGAACAGAGAACAGCTTCAGGGTTTCCTTTTAAAAACATCTCAGGAAAGACAAAAATCTTTTAGTATTTTATTATTATTACGATTGAATCGGTTTGGGTTGGAAGGGGCCATAAAGACAATCCTGTTCCACCCCCTGCCATGGGTAGGGACACCTCCCACGATCCCAGGCTGCTCCAAGCCCCATCCAACCTGGCCTTGAGCACTTCCAGAGGAAGAAATTCTTCCCTGTGAGGGTGGGGAGGCCCTGGCCCAGGCCACCCCTGGATCCCTGGCAGTGTCCAAGGTCAGGCTAGACAGGGCTTGGAGCAGCCTGGGATAGTGGAAGGTGTCCCTGCCCATGGCAGGGAGTGGAACTGGGTGATCTTTAAGGTCCCTCCCAACTCAAACCATTCTGTGATTCCAATTCTCATTTTGCTGATTGGCCAAGGCAGATCTATTTTCCTCCAGCAAGGAAATGAAACACAAAGCACAAACGCTGCTCCTCCAGGGAATTGACTTCTTGACAATCACTGAAGACGTCATGCTAAAAAAAGGGAATGTTAAGTCACCTTGATTTTACACTATGTACCTATATAAAACATCTCTCTCTCTCTTCATTCGTTACCCTGCATCTGTAAAATCTAAACCAGAATTTAAATGCAGTCCCAGGTACTTCCACACTTTATGATCTCCGAGTTCAAACTCGTGCAGACTCTTACAGAGGAGGATTTTCCCTTAATCCCCCCTCTGCTGAGATCAGCACGCGCTTCAGAGGCGTGTCAGGCATCCAAATGTGCCATCACAAGCACCTGCGCATGGAGGGAGGATGGCAAGGTCTGGACTGGGACAGGGAACAACAGAAGCACCAGGGATGTTCTCTGTAGACGTCTCCCAGCAGTGATGATTTAGGTCCAGCTAAACCAGAGCTTGTTTAAAATGCTCAACCCCCTGGTGTGAATTGATAAACCAATACAACAGAGCCTGAAGTAACTAAAAACACCCAGAGTAAACCTCGCTGTGCCTATATTCCAAGTGATTTTAGAGTGACTTATATCCAGGTGAGGAGAAAAGGGAATGGGCTGCTCTACCCTGGCTGCATAAATTCTGTCAGTGTATCTAAAGCCATTTCAAGGGGGGAACTCTCTAACCCATGATAAAGAGCTTTTTGATTGCTTTTTTTCCCAGAGCCACGCCATCAGTGACCAGAATCCAGGTATTATCCCTTCTTCCAATGCTTCAAAGGATTCCATACATTGCCAACCATATGGGAGCCCTGTGGGACACATCATCTCCCGCCCTACAGTGACTTCTTTTCATACTCTGACTTTTGGGGTGGGATTTTCGAAAACCTGCTCTCAGCCCTATCCTTCCAGGCACTGCAGGTCAGTGAGAACAAGGCCACTTCCTTCAAATCAACCAAGTCCGTTTTCTTGGATTAATCTCTTGAAGGCAAGCACTGTCTCTGTATTGATCAGCTGTGCTTGCTCCACTCCCCTAATGCTCTGCTGGCACTTTTGGGAAAGCACTAAATGAAATTACTGCCTGGCATTAGAGGGCCACAAACCACAGGCTGCAGGATCTCCTCTTGAGGAAAGGAGATTCCATCGTGCATTATGGGAACCCCTCCGAAGGGTTTCCCATTGATTCCTGTCAGTGATGGATCACAGGACCCTCAGATGGATGGTCAGAAACAACAGCAAGGAAACTCCTCCAAAGGGAAATGAAGTATCTCCCTAGCAGAGAACCTCCTGAAGCTGCTATGATTCCATCAATTAATACTTAGATGGGATACTGAGAAGGAACTCCTGGCTGGGAGGGTGGGGAGGGGCTGGAATGGAATTCCCAGAGCAGCTGGGGCTGCCCCTGGATCCCTGGAAGTGCCCAAGGCCAGGTTGGACATTGGGGCTTGGAGCAGCCTGGCACAGTGGAAGGTGTCCCTGCCCATGGCAGGAGTGGCACTGGATGGGCTTTAAGGTCCCTTCCAACCCAAACCCTTCTGTGGTTCTAAGAATAAAAGTAATTTTACAGAAGCATTTAAGGGTCTGTGGGGTTTGACTGGGGGAAAAGCTTGTAGGAAAACGTAAACATTGCAAACCCAGCAATTATGTGGATGTGTCAGGAAAATGTGGAAGTTTTAAATGCCTGAGTGGATAAAGCAACCTGGTCTGGTCCCAGGTGGGGCCAGAAGATCCTTACAGCAGGAGGTCCCTTCCCTGAATTATCCCATGTCCCAAGAGAGAACTGCATTTTTGGACATGTGGTGGGACAAGTGTCACCAGAGAATCCCAGAATGGTTTAGGTTGGAAGGGACCTTAAAGCCCATCCAGTCCAGCCCCTGCCGTGGGCAGGGACACCTTCCACTGTCCCAGGTTGTTCCAAGCCCCATCCAACCTGGCCTTGGACACTTCCAGGGATCCAGGGGCAGCCACAGCTTCTCCAGGAATCCATCCCAGGGCCTCACCACCCTCACAGCCAGGAATTCCTTCCCAATATCCCATCTAAATGTCCCCTCTTTCCACTTAAATCCCTTGCCCCTTGTCCTATCACTATCTGCCCCTGTAAAAAAAACCAAGATTGTGTCCCACATCGTATTTATTTATTTAATTGCTCCAGGATTTCACAACTAAACTGAAGCAAAAACACCAACCCTAGGAGTGCAGCAGGAATGCCAGGGAATGCTGACAGATCTCCATCTCCACTCAGTGTAATTCCAGAACTCCTTTACAGAAACAACACACCCAAAATCTCCAAATGCTTTTCTCAGCAAAAGTCAATACGAGCAGCAGCCACATGGCATGCGAGGAACGAGGTGTTTCTTAATCAAGTTTGCAATTCCTTATCTGCTTTCCCTTCTCCAGCTGCTCCTGAAGCACCTCCCATGCCAGAATAATCTTTCTGTGCTGGAATAAACCTCTGAGGGAGCCATGCACCCACCTTTTCCATCGAGCTGATGCATCACAACCTCATAAAGGTAATAGGATGACAACACAAAAGGAAACGAGAGAGTCTTAGAAAGAAATATCCTATGCTAAAGCATGAAAAGAAAATTTAATGAAGGGAACTTTGTACTCATCTGGGTTCTCTCAAAGAGCATAGCTTATTGTACTCCTGGGGGCTCGGCAAGAAGAGCCCCTTCATGGCATTCAAACAAAATGTCTACTAAAGAGGAAATCTGAAATCACCACGGTGAGCTTTGCGAGTTCCGTGCTAAAACTGACACTCTCACTGAAGGAATCTGAATGGCTGATGAGTTTCCAGCTGTGCAGGTATCTGGCATAATCCCCCCCAGATCAGGACTTCAGGCAATTGTCATAAAATATGGGGGGAAAAAAATAGCAACAAAAAAGCAGAGCAAGAGATAAAAATAGTGCCATGAGATGGGCAGGAGTATCCAGGGCTTAATTTAATTCCTCATTAAAGTGCTGACACCTATCAAAGGCAGCTGATTTTATTTGTGTAACCCTGGGCTACTTGTGAAGTACTAAATAAAACAGACCAGACTGATCCTCTGTGCCCAAGCAGCACGGAACAGCCCAACCTGCAGCTCTTTGAGGTCAAATCTTGCTGTGCCTCCTCCGAAGAGCAGCTCAGCACATCCAAACCATAAACTGGGGGTGGTTCCTGGCATGAGGCCATGCTGGGGAAATCCAGGGAAGTCTTAACTCGCAAACAAAACCCTACAAATGAACGTGATCCCACTGAGCCCCAAAGCACCAGCACAGGAGGGTGTTGGAGAGGATGCTCTGACCTGTTTTATTTCGCCCTACTGATGGAGGAGAGGAGCCATGCTGTGACCAGGCCTGGCAGAATGCAAAATAAACAACAAAAAAAGGAGGATGTTTCTTGTCTCAGTGCTGTCATAACACACACAAAGGTAAGGAAGAACAAATTGATGCAAACAGGTGGTGAAACAAAAGGAAACTAAGGCAATCTACACCCTCACGGTGAGCAGCCCATAAAGTGTGAAACATCCTTATTGTTTTCAAGTGCTTTATGAACAGCCAAGAGGGTTTTCAGAAGGATCTGTGGGAATTTAATCAATCAACATCATCTGTGTCCAGCAGAAATTCCTTCTGAGAAAGAACAAATCATGTTTCATGGAATCAAGGAATGGTTTGGATTGGGAGGGACCTTAAAGCCCATCCAGTGCCACCCCTGCCATGGGCAGGGACACCTTCCACTGTCCCAGGCTGCTCCAAGCCCTGTCCAGCCTGGCCTTGGACACTGCCAGGGATCCAGGGACAGTCACAGTTCTCTGGGCAGTTTGGAAAGGGGATGAGTGAGGATAGAAGGTGGAGTCACAAACGCTTCAGAGAGAAGTCAGTAGGGAACTGGAAATAGCACAGAAGCAGAAGTGGGACATAGAGGGCTTGGAAAATGAAGATGTGTGATTTTCCTGGGATAACAGATGAGGAAGCCAGTGGCAGGATGAAAGGGGATGATGTGAATTTGGGGTAGGAAAGAATCTGCAGTGCTGCTTTCACCAGACACAGTCAGGGCAAACATCCATTTCTGTCGGCCAGGAGGGAAAAAAAAGGTAAAATAAACATTGGTAGCCTGATCAGAGATGGATTTGGCTGAGCAGATGGACAGGAAAGGCTACGCTGGAGGTACTTTGCTTATGGAGGCAGCAGGAGAAACGTGAGCCCAGCTCAGGAGACCCTGAGGGAAGGGCAGCTCAAAGCTGAAGTGTGAACGACACCTCTGAAACAGCAGCGAGGCACTTGTGCTCTCCATCATCACCCTAAAAGGTGCTGGTGAGAGGGTTCTTTTTTTAACACGACCTCACCCAAAAAGAGTCTCTTCCAGCAGCATCACTGCCGAGCAAATCCACAGGACGGGTTTGTAGCACAAAAAATAGTTGTAAAACAGAACCCAGGGAAAAAAAGACAAAAGGGCATATGGTAATGAAGGTCCTCATTGCTGCACCATTATTTTTAGTTTTTACACTAATTTACTCTTTATATTAAACTATTTTTAAAGATTGTCTTCGCACATGAAGTAGGTGATGACTTGAAGGCGTGTCACGAAACACACGAGGCACAAACCGAACGGTTCCGCTCTTCCCCGAATGGTTTGGAAGGAATAACACAGATCTGATTGCTGAATATCCACCAAATGCTGGTCCCTAATCAAGCTGTGCCCACACAGAGCCCTCACAATCACTGTGTGGGAAGTGCTGCCAGCAAAAGATCAAGTACTGCGGAGCCGATTCTTGCTTTTATTTACACTCCAATGCAGAGTGTGACTTCTCCAAAAGGTGTAAAAGAAAGAATTTTCCTTACAAATCTCTGCTGAAATGCAGGAGGAGAACCACGGTGGTTTCTGCTCCGCAATTGAGAATGTAAAATCTACAGAGTAATGCTAAATAAATGATTCATGGAGAGGTTGGAGCTCAACTTACTGCACCTTTTGTGCTACTAATGATCAAGTCCGGTGTTAATCTTCCCCGTGTTATTTTTAGATCCTTTCTCCAAAAATCCCAGCACCCCCAAAATCACAGGCAAATGTTTGCCATCCTCTCATTTATTTCATCTCTCACCCAGCCTTCTCAAAAGCAAATAAAGATCCAACACACATTCTGACCTTTGGAATTTAGGGACAGAGATGAGAAGAGGAGGGAAGACATTCCAGCGCATTCACACACACTCACTGCAAGAAGAGAGACATTTAATGATGTCTGGGGAGCACCAGGCCAAGTTCAGTATGTTGGCAAAATCCTGGTTTTACAGGGATGACTGGCAGAAAATCCTACTGACCTTGCTAGAGGGCCGGGTTTTCAACCTGGAGAGTGTTTCCCACCTGGTCAAACACCTGGAATGCTGGCTGGATTTTGGAGCGGCCTCTTGGAAAAGCAAAGTGGAAACAATTTCCTTGTGTTGTAAGAAAGAGAGGGAGGGAAGAGCTTCTCTGAGTTAAACAGAGAGAAATTATGATCTTATATCTGGCAAAGCAAGTAATGAACAGAGCTTCAAGATGCTGGAGAAGGACTGGAGACAAGGCATGGAGGGACAGGAGCCAGGGAATGGCTTCCCAGTGCCAGAGGGCAGGGCTGGGTGGGAGATTGGGAATTGGGAATTCCTGGCTGGGAAGGTGGGGAGGCCCTGGAATGAAATTCCCAGAGCAGCTGTGGCTGCCCCTGGATCTCCCTGGAAGTGTCCAAGGCCAGGTTGGAGCAGCCTGGGATAGTGGAAGGTGTCCCTGCCCATGGCAGGGGTGGCACTGGATGGGCTTTAAGGTCCCTTCCAACCCAAACCATTCCATGATTGAGCAATTCCACATTTGCACATCCTTAACGCCTTTCTTGGGCAAGGACTTAGAAGACAAAGACAATAGGATGAGGATGAGGAAAAATTATCCTGGTTGGGAACCCTGATTTGTTGGATGAACTGGTTGCCAAGGTAATTCTTCAGGCCCTCAGGACACTACATGAGGACCAGATCTCTTCAGCCCAGAGAGGACAACTACAAGAGCTGGATCTCAAATATCAATGAGCTACAGGATGAAATTATCAATGGATTACAGGAGACAGGCAGCCAGAGAGGTTTTCTAGCAGTGGCTTTACAATGCAAAAATAATCCAAACCTTTCCCAAAAAACAGCGAATGAAAAGCTGGGACTCACTGTCAGGGGATACTGGGGTCATCAAAAGCACGTTTGAGTTCAAAAATAATTACCCAGGAAGGTGTGAGATGCCCATCAAGAGATTACAAGCAAGATTTGGCTCAGGAAAGCCCCACACCACCACTTGTTTGAAGGCAAAATGGCGTAACTGCTTATTTCCCTCATTTTTGGCACACTCCCTAAAAACCCACTCCCAGCTATTGCCCAACAAGCTCCGGGGACTCTGATCCGACCTGCTGTGGCTGCCTATACTCCAAATATCTCGAGGAGCAAGCTATCAAATGAAAACAGGATTCCCATCAACCCTGAAAGACAAAATGAGTCTGAATACTTTTATTTAAATGGCTATGAATCGACTTGCACTCTCCCAAACCACAATTTGTTTATAAAATTCCCCTCCCCTCCAGAAAACGAAGAAAAACCCCCTTAAAATAAAAAGCACACCACCATTACCACACAAATGCACCTCTCCCACAGCTGGCTCCTGCAGCTGCAAAGGGAGCAGCGTGTGGGAATCACCCAAATTTAGGATGCACGTTTCTTTTCAGCTTAAGGGAGAGTTTTTAGTGAATAGCAGGATACTAAAATAAACAATCACGTGGATGGCAAGGATACAAATTCCTTCTAACAGGGGCATGGATGCTGCTACAGAGTAGGAAAGATAACATAGGAACTGCAGGCTTTAATTAGAAGGAACTCGAGGAGGACCAGTTTTATCTCTGTGGAATATTGTGTAGTACCTAAATGTTATATATAGAAATAAATAAAAAAATACTTCTTGGGCTTGCACACATCAAACCCAATGCCTAATTTTGACAAGTTCACACACAAAGAATGATCCCAGATGTAGCCAAGCCTGTCCAACCACTATTGAGGACAAAATCCAAACTCTTCGCAGCTCCAGAGTCCGATCAGCTCAGTGGGGATGGAGCCAACCCCTCCAATTCCACGATTCCGTGATCAGCAAACCAACATTTGCCTTCCAAACCTCATCATGTAAACCCAGATCACCAATTATTTTTAGAGCTTGCATGTGGAATCACTTGAGCTCAGCTTTACTCCATCCAAAAAAAAAAAAAAAAAAAACATTTAATGAAGATTGGCAAGACTCCACTTGGCTGTTCAGGAGAACACAAGTCAAGGATCATCACTGCAAACAACACCATGTGCTAGAATTCCTTACTATTTACTCCTAATAAGGAATTTGGAGGAGGTTTATGAAGGTTTAGGGAAGCAAAGGAATCAAGGCTCTCCTCAGCTCCAGCTCCAGCTCATGGAAAGGCAGATCCAGCCTCTGGGAGACTGAATTGATGCTTTGCTGATATTTCTATGATAGAAGTGGCTGATGCCAGTTCAGGACTACTTGGATATATTAACTATCAGTACACGATACACTAAACCTCGCTATTTCTGATTTTTAAAGGAAGAAATAATTCTGCAACAGTTTGAAACCTGCTTCTATATAAAGGTGGCAAAAAATACAGTTTCATCCACTTAAATGATCCATTTTAATGGTATCCCTGTCCCTACATTGAATTTCCCACAGTAACTTTCCATCACTGTGTGTGCAAAGCACACAGACACACACACAAAAACTACAGACAGACCCAAATGAGCAGCACCAACCAAATCCGGGACAGCAAAGCACATTCTGGATTTATTACTGCCACTTACTTCCCAAGAGCTACGACTCACTGCAGGCTTTGTAAAGGCCTAACATCACACCATCATCCCCAAATCGTGGTGATAAAACCTTCGCTGAGCCTCACACTAAAAAAAAAAACCCAAACCAACCAGTTTTGCCTTTATAAAGGTGCTAAATAATATGTTTTAACAAGCAGACACTTCTCTCCTCTCCAGCAAAGGTCAACTACAGCACTCAACACAAAGCACCACAAGACACTAACTCGTGGCACATTATTATCCAAATATTACTCTCCAGAGCAATATATATTTAACTATTCTCTTCAGCTATAAAAGGCCCCAAAACCCTGTTAACTGACCACAAAAATAAAAGATATTATGGACAGAAGCAGCGTCCAGAAAAAGCAATCACCAGTTAAACACTTCAAGCCTCGCCGCTCCCGTGGGTGACGATTACTTGAGGGAACTGAAGGTTGTAATCTTAAGAGACAGCAGAACAAATGCCAATTTTCCATTTGGGCATGAAGTTATTTAAGAAAACAGGCTTGGATTCACTCTGCTAAACCACAAAGGCCACGTGTGATTTCACAAGTCTTGGACTGGGATGAGGCCCTGCCACTCTTTTCATAAAATAGAATCGGCTGGGCTGCAACGACAATAAAATGTCATCAACTCCAACAAAGAGCAATAACCCCACTGAGAACACGCTGATGGTGAGGGGTTACTGGACCTTGCTCTAAATTATCTCAGCCTTAATGTGCTTGTGCAATGTGTTACAGAAACATTCAAACAGAATGCCCTCAGCAGCCTTTCTGGCATCCAGGGAGGGAAAACACTCCTCACTGGGGCCAGGTCACGAACTGGACCTGGAGGGATGAGCTGTGAACGACAACATTCACAGTTTTTCACTGTCCTCATTAGTTTAAAATTATTTTTCAAGTTGTAATCTTTCACTGCCTGTTGGTGGGTGTTTCCCTCAGGCTGTTGTAAAACACAACAATGAGGATACTCCAGGGCTGGAGACCCTGGGAGAGCTGGGGGTGCTCACCTGGAGAAGGGAAGGATCCAGGGAGAGCTGAGAGCCCCTTGCAGGGCCTAAAGGGGCTCCAGGAGAGCTGCAGAGGGACTGGGGCCAAGGCATGGAGGGACAGGAGCCAGGGAATGGCTTCCCAGTGCCAGAGGGCAGGGCTGGATGGGAGATTGGGAATTGGGAATTGCTGGCTGGGAGGGTGGGCAGGGGCTGGAATGGAATTCCCAGAGCAGCTGGGGCTGCCCCTGGATCCCTGGAAGTGCCCAAGGCCAGGCTGGACATTGGGGCTTGGAGCAACCTGGGATAGTGGGAGGTGTCCCTGCCCATGGCAGGGCTGGAATTGAATGGTCTGGAATGTCTCCTCCAACCCAAACCATTCCCAGACTCTGTGAGGGCACCAGGGGAGCAGTCTGAAGCAGAAGGCAGAGGGTACTGATGGAAACCTCAGTGCCAGCTCACAAAGACCTTCCAAAGGTCTCTCCTCACCCCCTCTGTGTGCTGGCAGCACTAATCAGACTCTGGCTTACTTAACAGAACTTCATTCTGCTCCAAGAAAGTCGTTCTTCTGTTTTATAACCTTAGCACAGATGATTTTCAAGCTCCTATTTCTTTGTGCCAAGGTCTTCAGGTAGTTTGGGAGAGGGATGCTTTTAAGTTAAAGCAGCTCAAGTTTGACAAACTTTAGATTAACCACTCACATTTTCCCCAGTTAGGTCGTGGCCCTTGATTTCAGCTGGTTCTCACTCAAGTTTTCTGCTAATTGCTGCTGTCTGAAGAATTCAACTTGCCGCTGCTGAGGCTCATATTGTTACAAAGGATGGTGCCAGGCTGAGAGAAGGAAAATAGTTCTTGCCATCTACAGATGAAAATGGTGATCTTTGCCATCATGCTGAGGTTTTTGGGTTTGTTTTTAAGGGCTTAAATATAACAGTCTGAAATAACCCTCACAGGAGAACAGTCATAATTTAGGGGAAAATGCGCCAGGGATGGAAATTGTAAGAGAAACAGCTTTTTTTTCCCACAGACCTTTCCTCCTCCTCCTCCTCCCGGCTGGGAGAGCTGGGAATTCAGCTCTGGAAAGAAGGCTCCAGGGAGAGCTGAGAGCCCCTTGCAGGGCCTAAAGGGGCTCCAGGAGAGCTGCAGAGGGACTGGGGCCAAGGCCTGGAGGGACAGGAGCCAGGGACAAGGGATTGAGGGGATGGGACACTTGTGCAAGCAGGTATAATTTCAATGACCTCTTTCATTCCATACAAACAAAAAAGGCCTCTCTGGGGGGTCCTGCCAGTAGAAAGCAGCAGGATTTTCTCATGTTCATCCCACTCCATGGGAAAGGTGAGTCCACTTTAAAGCTGAGGTGGGAACAAGTGCAAACCCCCACTCCCCCAAAAGGTACAGGGAGCTCAGAGAGACAATAATGAACATAATTAGTCAGTTATTGTTTGCTCTCCTTACAACCCTATTTTATAATGCTCCTGCCAGCAGAGCTGGTTTATGGCATGTCTTTTTCATGCAGCAACCTTTCCATAAATCAAAGCCTCAAAGCAATACCAGGCAGTTTCTCCTGCAGCCTGTTTGAAAGTAAAAGTTAACACCGAGCCCTGGCTGTTATCAATCTTCATAAATGTGCCCATGATACAGCAAATCTGTTCCATACTACCCCAGCTCTGATCCTAATGCATGCACAGGAGCAACCCAGTGGCTTAATGGAGCTCCTAAATGGCTTGGAAGTGGGAGCCACGTTAAGTGGCAAGGGAACTTTGAAAGGACTAACTGCTTTTCTCATTTCTTTCGATATAGGATAAAATTATTCCCCTTCTAGCTTGAAAAATGTGTACTGTGCTACGACAGGAATTTTCACACACACAAATAGAGACCCCAGGAAAATGCGGGTCGTGTTCCAGGGACTGCAGTGAGAAGGGGAAATTATCAGTATTTGAGCTGTTCCTTTTAGCAGGGGTCTGTGGGACTGAGGGCTTTTATATTCAAGCACTGAACTGAAAATCTGAGAGAATTAATAAACTTATTGCAGTGGCACACACCCCCTCTGAAGGAGGGGAAGGGAGAGCTGATCTGTATTAATTTGTATTTTCCAGGGCCTCAAGGGGCTCCAGGAGAGCTGCAGAGGGACTGGGGCCAAGGCATGGAGGGACAGGAGCCAGGGAATGGCTTCCCAGTGCCAGAGGGCAGGGCTGGATGGGAGATGGGGAATTGGGAATTGCTGGCTGGGAGGGTGGGCAGGGGCTGGAATGGAATTCCCAGAGCAGCTGGGGCTGCCCCTGGATCCCTGGAAGTGCCCAAGGCCAGGCTGGACATTGGGGCTTGGAGCAGCCTGGGACAGTGGGAGGTGTCCCTGCCATGGCAGGGGTGGCACTGGATGGGCTTTAAGGTCCCTTCCAACCCAAACCAGTCTGGGACTCTCTGAAAACAATTTATTTCCAGCGCAGATCCAGAGCAAGAAGTGGAATTTGATCTTCCCACATCTGCAGCAGAAGGATCCAAGGTGCAGCAATGACTTTTTCTGCCTGAATATCACATTTCCCAGGTACTGAGCAATCAAAAGAATTCCTGCCCCTTGCAGGGTCATGCTCAGAAACCAGAGAGGAGCAACGATCTCCACATTTAAATTAGAGCTAAATTAACTTTACCTTGAATTACTTCATTTTAAAAGCCCCCACATCCCTTTTTTGGACTATCCACAAGAATATCTGCATTCCTCTACCTTGAGAACCAGAAGTATTTAGTAGAGAAAAACTGGTGAATTGCCTAAATTTGACACTGAATTTACCAACAAACCACTTGTTTTTAAGATCTACATTGATCCCACTGATGGGATCTTTTTATTGAGAGGATTTTAACAATTTTTTGGCCAAACTTTTGCACCTGGTCAAGGCAAAGGGAAAATACAGGATGAAAGAAAAGGGCCTGGATTCCCTCAGCCCCTCCCAGAGCAGGATTTCACTGACAGCAAAGAGGTTGTGTCCATTCCACACTGATCTACAAACCCTGTCCAGCAAAACCTTTCCATTCTGATCTTTCTCTGCTTCCAGTAATTCCCATGGCACAGCATTTGTTTGGAATTATATCCCTCTTAACCCTCCCTTGGAAGAGGAGTCCATCCTTATAGTTTACAGCCACACTCCAGTGGTCTCCTCTAACGTACTCAAAATAATTTTATTTTATTTAGTTTCTTTTGCTCAGTTCCTTTCCTCAGGCTTAAAAAACCTGGCTCGAAATATTTCAGGGTATTCTTTATTTAATATCCCAGGCAGGTGGATGGGAAAACACAGTGAGACAAAGTGTGTATTTATAATTATTTAGGTTTTAAACACTGAAAAATTTTCCAATTTTAGTTACAGGTCTCCTGCATCTACAGAACCATTAACACTGAACTGCTCCATAAACAGCCCCGAGGAAAAAAATCTCCTAAATCTCTCCTACTGAGCAGTTTTCTGTCTTTTTATCCTTTTTTAGGGATAGAAGGATGTGCTTTTTGTGCTTCCATGGAACATAAAACTCAGGTCACATCCATCCAAGCCAAAAATGCCAAAGCAAACCACAAACAGCTCAGAAATCCCCTCTAAAAACCAGCAGGAAGAGTTCTGGCTTGCTTCAGAACGAAGCTCATGTTCAGGAAAACTGGAAAATGCATTCATCAAATACCATAAAAAGCTTTAAAAAATTGGGTTTAGGTGATTTCATGACAGATATATTCATTTTTCTCCCACAGATCTCAGTTTTATGCTTTAAAAAGCCACTGAAAGAAACAAGCAGCACGCTCAGAAAATAATTAGCATTTTGCAGCGAGGAATACTGAGAAAAACAGGCCAAAATTTGAAGAAAATACAGGCAGAATATCTGGAAAAAAAAATCCTGTAAAGGACAAAGATTAAATAACAGCAGAGCATTTGAAGGGAAATAAATGAAACTTGAATTTTCTGCCAGGGAGATGGGATTTTGTTGGATCTGAGTCCTTCCAAGCCCCCTGGATAACCTTTAGCTCCACACATGGCACAGTAACACCAGCAAATGTCTACAATTAATTGACTCACAGTCATTTTTTGAGATGCCCATTAGGAAACCTTGGGGAAAGCTTGGGAAAAACCGGAATTTTCAAGCTAAAATAAGAAAGGATTTTTTTTGGTCAAGGTTTGGTATCTTCTGGGAAATACTTCCAAAATGGCCCTATTCATAAATGGCAACTCATGTCTATAATTCAGTTGTCAAAATGACCAATTTTCCTTGATCCAAGGAGTAAATTGATGAAATGTGGAAGTTTCAGGGTAGAAAGAGGAAGTAAAGCTCATGAGAACAGGATTGATGCTGTTCCCCTGTTCAAAGCTGTATGAAAATGTACATTTTGGTGAACTCCTGGAGAACACAACTGCTTAAGAAATGAAATTATGGTGAGAAAAACCCACTTAAGCTGGAAATGCTACAGCCAGGATCAACAAAGAAAGGCAAAACCTCACTGCTTGAGGCTACTGAAGATGGAAACCAGAAGTTTGGTGACTTAAAACCTCTTGCTGTAAGTGAGACCCAAACCAATTCACTAAAAAAAAATACACATTTTGTATGAAGAAGTAAAAAATGGCAGTAATTAACCCCTTAATTCCAGATTGAACTACTGTCCCTTGGACCTTGGCCATGTCCCCACCCTTAAGGGATCCCACTGGTGTCCCACTGTACAGGAGCTTTCTGGTTTTAATTCCACTGCAGAGATGGATTAATTAAAGGTAAATTTACATGAGGCAGGTGATTTGCTGGCATTTTAAACCACAAAAAAAGCCCAAACCCCAGGCACACCTGCAAAGGCTTCCCCAAAATCCACATGCTGCTCCTTCTCCAGATGTTTCCAGCTGCTGCTCTGCACTGCCAGGACCTCCAGTGTGAGGATCAGCCTTAAATAAATGCAGTTTGGTTCTGGTGTCAGCAGCATTTCTGCTCTTTGGATGCTCTGAGGATGAGGATTTATTTTAAAAATGTAAAGGCAACAGCACCTGGTGCTGGGTGGGTGTCGGAAGATAAAAAAGTTGTTGGAAATTCCAGACCTGATGGGACACCTGAAACCCTGACTTCTACCCAAGGTCCAAATCTGGTTGGGATTCACCTCAGTTTAGACTGCCCTGAGCAAAAAGAAAAATAAACCCCAATATTGGAAGATAAATTGCAATTACCAGTGTAGCTCTGCCATTAGAACCTACCTGTTCTCCTAAATTCTTACCTATTTCCCAGAGGAAAAAAAAATATAAATATTTTTATGCCATTCAGGATTTTTATACCACTTTACCTGTTAGTAACAGGGTAAGGCAGGTACACTACACCTGCCAGGTGTCACCATCCTCAAGTCCAGGAATCATTTTTATTCCCAGCAGTTAAAATTTCCCTTTTGAACTCATCTCATGTGAACCAGGAGGTATCAAGATGGTTTAACACTTCCCTGGAAGTGTCCAAGGCCCAGCTGGATGGGGCTTGGAGCAATCTGGGATAGTGGAAGGTGTCCCCACTGGATGTCCTTTAAGGTCCCTTCCAACCCAAACCATTCTGTGATTCTACAATTTGACCACTTTAAGAAACCTAAATACTCATTTTACAAACCTTATTTTACAGCACTTTGCAACAAAACCCAGGATTTGAGATTATTTCCCCACATATTTACTGCCTGCTTTGACTTTAGATTGGGATTTCCCTCAGGTGCAGTCCAAGCAGAATGGCTGTGGTGTATTTTCTTCCCTGATTTTCCAACACTACTGGAAAGGAGATGAAAAAAAGAAGAAAACCGTATGTCATGTGGTAACATATAGAGACAATTGGTAATTCATTCTTCACCCTGTGCCCAGGAACAGGTGAATTCTCCTTAAAAAAATCCCACCACCAGCTCTGGGAAACATCCTCCTTCCCCTAAGGGAGGTTTGCTGCTGTGGGCTCCCACATGAGATTTGTAGGATTTGATCCTACGGATGGCTTGGCCTCATTAAAAACATCTTTAGAAAAGGTATTTGTAAATGTCAGCCACGAAAGATTAGGAAATACAGAACAAATTAATAATAAAAAGGAGCTGCTCTGGGGTTTAACCTCACGGCTTTAACGCTGTAATTGGGAAATCAGCGACTCGTGTTTGGAGGAAATCCCAACAAAGGATAAGGCATTAAAACAAGAGGCTTTATTCCTTGTTTGCAATAAACCTTGGGAGGGAGCAGGCAGCCAGATGTCCCCTGGCAGAGCCTGGAAAGCCAAACTCACTGGGAGGAGCCACTCATTCCTTGGGAGCAGCTCCCAAACCCGCAGCTGGCAGCAGGGACTGTCCCTAACGAGGGCATCCAGCAATTTTCCCAGGACTGGGCTGATTCCCAGCCCACCAAAGGAGAATCCCATCGATTTTACTGGGGGCCACCAAGGTGAGAGTGCAGAGTTTCACTCGCTTCTTTCACAGGGAAGCCTTGAAACGACTTCGTGTTTCTCTGTAAGCAGAGAAGAGCAGTGGTGCTGGAACACATTTCCCTTTCCAACACATCCACCCTGAACAGGAAAAGGATCTTCTGAACAGGAAAAGGACCTGCAGATCATAAAATCACAGAATGGTTCAGCTTGGAAAAGACCCTGAAGATCATCAAGATCTTCCAGTTCCAACTCCACCACCACAGGCAAATTTTCCCACACAGTTATCATCCCACTCTATCCTGCAGTTATCCCCCCACAACAATATCCTACAATAATTATCCTGCTCCACCTGTCCCCCCTCCCAGAAAATCTTTTATTTTCCGTATTAATCCCTATAAAATTAAAAAAATTCCTACTCCTGACTTGGTGCTTTACAAACATTAATTTTAAGATTGCTTTCTCTATTCCAGACAGTAAAGGATCTCACTGTGTGAAAAACTGGGGATAGCCCGAGGGGAGATTTAATGAATGTATCCATGATTTCTAGAAAGGGGGGGAAAAAAAAAGATTATGCCAAACGTGGAAAAAATTGACTTACCCTCTTCATTAATGTGCTATCTAAATTTTGAATAATGGATTTTAAAAGTTAATATCACTCTCAAAAACCACAGAGCTTCGATCCTGTTTCCTGACCAACCAAGCACATTTAAATCTCACATCAGAGCTCAGAGATTTCAATGAAAACACATCCCCCTGCACAGACTCACCGTTCTCCGTGAAAGAGAAGCACACAGATATTACACCAGGCTCCCTGGCTCCCACTTTGCTCAGAAGGAATCTGCATCCAGCTCCAAATGCACAATTAATATTTCATCCAGCCCTGCTGAGTACCCTTGAGCTCCTAATTGACTGCACTGATCAAAGGAACAAAGTTAAATATCTGCGTTGCTGGAGGGGAACCCAAAGTTGTCGTGTCTGAAGTGACAATCACAGGTAAACACACTGAAAAAGGGCTTTAGGGAATTCTGAGATTCCAAAGGATAACAGGAGAATGGCCAAAGGATTCTCTTATTTATTTATCGGTGCAGAGCAACTGAGACAGGGGGAACTGCTGCCCACCCAAGTCCCCTCCTTAAGCTGGAACCAGATGATTTTTAAGGTCCCTGGGTCAAAGCACAATCCTTTGAACAAAGCAGCAGAAAGTCCAACAGATTTCTTGAGTGAGTTCACAGCCCTCAGGTGAATCCATGAGGGCCAAGCCCTGAGTGAAAGAACTGAGCAAAGAGAAGAGTTTATTCACAAGGAACAGGATTTGGGACGTGCAAGATAAACAAGAGACTGGAAAGATCTACTGAAGTCTCTTTCCAAAGTCTCTTCCCACCTGAAGCAGCTCTGTGTGCTCAGAATCTGGACTGGTTTCAAGCTAAGAGGGGTGACAGCATCACTTCCATGCTGGAAAACTGTACCTACACTTGGCTTGTGGAGTGAAATGTGTTTGAGATCAGACACCTCTGCTTGAGTCACGGTAAGAAACTCTCGTGGTGTCAGCACAGCTGTGTGCGAAGAGGTGAAAGAGCAGAAGGAGAAATAAGACCTTTGAGTAGCTCTGTTGCTAAGAAAAGCTCAGGGGTTGAGCTGAGTTATGGCATTTAACTCTTTAATTCCCAGCATCATTTACAAACAGCTCACACCTCTCTAAGGGATGTCAGGAGTAACTTGGGACATCATCCCCAGACAGAACACGTGAGAAAAAAATCAAGGAGACCACCAGCAACAGCATCATCAGCAAACAATCCTGCAGTGATTCTCTCCTGACAAAGCACCACCTGTTTGCTGTATTTGTAAGAGAAAAGATTAATTCCCGAGGTTTCTGTGCAGAGCTGACGGTCCTTGGCTGAGCAAAAGACGCTTAACTAAAGGCACAAAGCCTCCAGGCTCTGCCCAAGGATTTTTAGTAGCTTCCTATTTTCTGTTATTGAAAAAATAGTATTCATATAGGATTGAAAAAGTAGTATTTCATTAAGAACTGATAATCTGGACTTTTAACTTTCGTTTTTAAAAGCAGCTGATGTTAATTCAGGGCCAGGTTGGATGGGCTGAAGCAACTTGGTCTGGGGAGAGTCCCTGCCCATG
The DNA here is from genome assembly GCF_009650955.1 of Corvus moneduloides. NCBI lineage: Eukaryota > Metazoa > Chordata > Aves > Passeriformes > Corvidae > Corvus > Corvus moneduloides. Next base: position 72,603,693 of record NC_045479.1, read on the forward strand.
GCAGGGGTTGGAATGGGATGGGATTTAAGGTCCCTTCCAACCCAAACTGTTCTGGGAATCAATGATATTATTTAAGGTACAACAGGAACTTCTACAAACTGGAAGTTTGGGTCTGCACAAGCAGAAATAAAGCACAAATTCTTTGTGTGGCTCTCTGCACCACAGATTTCTGTGTTACAGAGGTATGTGAGTGCAGCAGGATGGTGACTGAAGATATTTGCATTAAGAAACTATCAATATTCCTCATTTACAGGCGGTGCAAGAGCCCTTCAGAAGTCACCATATGTGCCCCAACATCAGAAGGGTAACGAGGACAAGGAAATAAAGCCACACGTCCCTGGACTCGGTCCAAAGCCATCAATAAAAAGCTGATTTTCTCTCTCTCCTGCTTTTTTTCCCTCAGTGTCCAAAGATTTGGCAGCACTGCTTTGTGAGACAATTATATCTGAATATCAAAGTGTTGCTGTTATTAATTTACTGTGGTTTCACTGTACTCCTTCTCAGCTTCACAGTTCACAACAACACCAGTTAGAACACAAAGGAACTACTGCTAATATTTCAAATGTTCACAGCTGAGCATCAAACAGAACTTCATGTGGGAGGTGTCCCTGCCCATGGCAGGGGGTGGAACTGGATGATCCTTAAGGTCTTTTCCAGCCCAAACCACTCCATGATTTTCTGATTATAACAATGCCTTAAATTCTATTTTCAGTAAACATTATTGAACCAGGCTTTGTGATAGAGAAATCCCAATTAAAGGAAGACATGATATTGATGATTTGTCATTTATTCCCCCCCATTCTATGGGAAATGCCAATGAGGGTCATGTCCAAAAGTTTGTAATAAAGGGACAAAGCCCCCCAAAAATCTGTGACTCAATGAACACCCCAAACTTCCAGATGATGCAAAGGATCCTCTGGATTACAACTGTGTCAAAGCAAACTTTGGGGAATTAATTCCATTCTTGGGGAAAACCTCACCACCAAACTGATCAGTCAACCCCCATGGAGGACTTGGGGTTTCCATCAGTCTGGCCAGCTGGGGATTAAGTTTTTTCCAAAAAAACCCAGCAGTAAGAAGCAATTCCACATTGTCCATGAGAGCAGCGGAGCAGGAGAGGAATGGCAGAATATTTAGGAAAAAGCACCAATGCACAGCTACAAATTCTAAATATACCACCAGAAATCAAAACCCACAGAAGAGAAGAACATTTATTTTAGGCTGCCTTTGCCCTCTCTGCTTCTTAAATGAATAATGAAGATGTCACTTGGCTCGAGACACCACAGGGGAATAAAATGTCACCACCGCAGCTGCCGAATTCCCCGCTCCCAGCCCTCCAAATTAAGGGGAAAAACCCACAAAACAAAGGGAGAATTTGATTAGGAAAAGTTCAAATCCTTGCCCAAAGCCTGGCTCTTCCTGTAATGCTGCATTCTTCTCTTCTTGTGTAAACTTCTCATTACAACAGAGCCATCTTCATAATGGAATAATTGGGGTTATAATGTAACTGTGGGAACATAATTCCAGCTTTAGGAGGGGCAGCATGGCCCTGTAATGTTGTTTTAATGTGATTTGGGGACTGCAGGAACTGCCTGAACCTGCTCACTTAGGATTTGATCAATGGGAATTAGGCTCTTAAAGAGATGAAGCATTTGATAATTCCCAATTTGATCAATGTGAATCAGGGCCTTCGTGGAGATAAAACATTTCTCATGGACGTTTGGAATATCAGCTTAATGCAGGCAGCAATAGGAACTGCAGACTGAAGACTTGCAGGTCTCTGATCCAGATCCACGTGGGGTATTTATATTTTTCCCCTTTTAACGGGGTTTAATTATCCCTAGAGACTGATGAAGCCACGGCTGATGTAATTTCAGGGATTAAATGGAGGAAGGAAAATCCAGGAAATATTTAATATATAACAACACCATCCACTTCTTGCTCTTGGAAGTGATGCAGCTTAAAAAGTGGAAGAAATTCAAGTTCTATCACTAAAACTTGGTCCCTAATTCTAGACATGCCTAAAATAAAGTCAGACTATTTGCTAATAACCCCACAATTAGATCCATTAATCTTGCACTTGGAACCTGAAATCACAGGCAGCACATGGCTTTATGCATTAACAAAATTTAGCAGCTCAACCTTACTTAATTCTTCTTTTACAGCCAATTAAACAACTCTTTAAACACCACTGGAGCCTCTGTCCTCTGAATCCTCACGTGCAATTAAACTGCACATGAGAAGTGCCTGTGACACCAAAGGAGCATCTTTAGGTCTCACTAAATCATTCCTCATTTATCCATCAAGTTCCATGAAGGAGGCAGTGATAAAATAACATCTCCTGCATCGAAACCTTCAATAAAAGGATACGGTGTTTAAAAGGATTTTATGTAAGGGAAAACCTTTAAATTGGAAAGGAATATTGGTATTTCAGGCACTTCATCAAATCTGCCACAATTTATGTGCATATTTCAGGCACCTTTTGATTTCCTGGTTTTTTCCTTTTGTTGTCTTTGAAGGCAATGGACCAATACTGGATCCACTGATGTAAAAATTACAAATAAATTTTAGGAAATTTGGCTTCAAGTGCAAAAGCAGCACAGCAATTGCAGTACTGCTATTACAGACCAGTCAAATGGATGATTTCAATTTATACCTTTCTAGAAAATTAAGAAAAGACCAAGCTCATCGAGTGTTAGGAATGTGATTCCCTCTCCAAATTCTCCTCAGTAAATATTCCTTGATTTCTGTACCCTTTAAAATGGTTTTCTTCAGTTTCTTCGATGCTCAAGACTGGCCCCTGCTCTATCAATCAGCTCCATTTGTACAGAAAGGAACCCAAAGTATTTGATTTATCTATTTTATTTAGGAAAACATTTATGTATCAGGAGGAAAATCCCAATCCCAAACCCATCTCCCATCTCTGACCACTAAACCCAGCCAGAGCTCTTCAAATCCCAACAAAACCTTGTTTTGGAATAATGCAAGTGAAATGAGGCAATCATTTGATTTAAAAAGCTGAGAATATCCCACTGTAACAGAGGAAGGAGACACCCAGGTGGGAATTTTATCCCAACCTACCTGGATTTCCAGACATGATGGAAAACCCTCCGAATTATGCTTAAATCAGACCTTGATCAATGGTCGTCCTGTCCCTCTTGCTTAAGGGACAGATGAATTTAGTGCTCAGTATACTCTGCACCATTAAACACTACAAAATTTTTTACATATACACCAGAGAATATTCAACAATTCATGCTGTTAAGAGATAAAATGTGTTTTTCTTACACTTTAAAATTTTATTTGTATCATTACCAGCAGCTCAGAGAGGACTTTTCTCTTCCTGCTCATCAAAAATCAAAACAAAACACAAACCAGAAGAAAATCCCTCCACAAATCTAAAAAACTCGTGGCAGAATAATTCATTTTCTGCAGCATTTCTTGGTTAGAGGAGAGAATTGAGGCTGTAAAAAGTTCTGTGTCCTCACTAAAATGATAAATGGAACCTCTTGCCTGAGGGATGGAGCAGCCCAAAGGGAAGAGTCCAAGGCTAAGGGTCACTGTCACTTTGATCCATCAATTACCAGATCTTCACTTCACTCTCTTCAGGACTAATCAAAATTATTTAATTTGACCTTCACTGTTGAGGGCAGAGTGAAATTTCTCATTTAAATCCTTCCCATGGTGCGAGCACGGGATGGATGGGATCGTGATGCAAAGCTGGAATCCCATTTTCGGGGCTCCATCAGAGAGAGGGATCTATTCTTAGACTCTTTCATGCTTCTTATCAACTACAAATTAACAAATGTATACTAAGTGGGCATCCCATTTCTCTGCAGCTTATGGTTCCTATACATTGGCCTCCAAATTCTCCCAAATTCCCTCCTTTTAACAGCCAGAGGGACTGATAGGATCTGTGAGGGAGGAAAGGGGAATTACTGTGCATTTTAATGTGGACAGAACTCATGCAGCTGCCAGGAAAAAACCAGGAGAACAGACTCACTTGAACCGAGCTGAGACTTCATCAGCAGCTTTTTGGTATTGCTCAGTGGTGACTTTGTAGAACTGGGCACTCTGGAAAGAAAACAGAATAAATACAGATTCCAGTTAACAGCATTTACAGGCACGCTAATATCTAGTCAATAAAGCTAATTTGGATTTGTTTCAAAAAACCCTCAAAACCTAACCATAAAACGACAAAGTTTCAGAAATTACTTTTTTTGGGGGGTGGTTTTTTTTTAAGTGCATCCTCTTGATTATGCAAAAGAAATGGCTCCTGGGGAGGAAACCCTAAAGGGACACGGGGTAGGAATCCCATAGTCAGCACAAGGTGCTCCTGGACTCTCTGCAACTCCTTCATTAGAAATTAAAATCAAAATACAGATTCTTTACTCCTTTGCAGTGCCCTGTTTGTGTTCCTCACACACATCTCCTCCCCTGCCTCACAGGTGACACTCGAGCCAAGCTTCAAAGTCACACAATAAATTAACCATGGCTCCACCTTCCCTTTTGCTCCTTGCCTTGAAAATGCCTCTCTAAGGAGCTCCTGGAATATTCCAAACTCCCAGGTTGCTTCAATCAGTTGCTAATTTTAATTTTTAAAGCCAGGCAGCTTCAGAACTGATTTTCATCTCCCTTAAACCCAGGGATAGCTTTGATTTGGTTCTACAAAATCATTCATTTCCAAAGCACAGGTGGGAGATGCTCACCAAGTAACAGAACTTTTCTGTGTGTGAAAACAGCAAGGGCAGTTTCTGGCTGTGGGAAGAAGGGGGAGGATATTCCAGAGGAGCACAAGGATGGCATGAGGTCAGACAGCTCTGGGAGAGGCCTGGAGGGCCGGGAGCGTGTCCAGGGAAGGGAACGGAGCTGGGAAGGGGCTGGAGTGGCTGAGGGAGCTGGAAAGGGGCTCAGGCTGGAGCAAAGGAGGCTCCGGGGGGACCTTGTGGCTCTGCACAAGTCCCTGACAGGAGGGGGCAGCCGGGGGGGTCGGGCTCTGCTGCCAGGGAACAGGGACAGGAGAGAGGGAACGGCCTCAGGCTGGGCCAGGGGAGGGGCAGGCTGGATACTGGGAAGATTTCTTCCCCAAAAGGGCTGTCCAGCCTGGTAGTGGTGGAGTCCCCATTCCTGGAGGGGTTTCAAAGCCGTGTGGATGTGGCACGTGGGGACATGGGGGCAGTGGTGACCTTGGCAGTGCTGGGAATGGTTGGACTCGATGATCTCAAAGGTCTTTTCCAGCCTAAAGAATACTGAGATCCTACAGCCTGAGACAAATCACTGGAATGTTGTTTTGCTTCATGTCTCAATAAGACAGAGGTGGCATTTTTCAGGAGGTTTTTATAGCCTCGGCACAGCTGGACTTCAGCTATAATAACCAAGGCACCTGGCTGCCCAGCTGGAGGGAGAAAGCAAAGTTGAAGCAGCTCAAAACTCCTCTGAAACCGTTTTCCTCTGAATGCTGGTGGAAACAGGGCGTGGAGAGGCAAAAAGGTTCTGCTGGCATTTGCAAGAATTCTCGTGTAGCTTTGAGTCATCGGCATCCCAGGGAGTGATGTTAACATGGCAACAAAATCCTGACAATCCCACACTGGGAGATTGCATCAAAACCAGCTGAATCCTTATTTTAACAACCTGGGACTTTATCCCACGGTTTAGAGTTATTGATGCCTCAATATTGATTTTGCATCTTTCAAATATTTAACATATGTCAGGCTGGGAGAGCTGGGAATGTTCACCCTGGAGAAGGTTCTGGGAGAGCTCAGAGCCCCTTCCAAGCCTAAAGGGGCTCCAGGAGAGCTGCAGAGGGACTGGGGACAAGGCCTGGAGGGACAGGAGCCAGGGAATGGCTTCCTACTGGAAAAGTGAAATTTAGATGAGATATTGGGAAGGAATTCCTTGCTGAGAGGGTGGTGAGGCCCTGGCACAGGTTGCCCAGAGAAGCTGTGGCTGCTCTATCCCTGGAAGGAATTCCTGGCTGGGAGGGTGGGGAGGCCCTGGAATGGAATTCCCAGAGCAGCTGGGGCTGCCCCTGGATCCCTGGAAGTGTCCAAGGCCAGGCTGGACACTGGGGCTTGGAGCAGCCTGGGACAGTGGGAGGTGTCCCTGCCCATGGCAGGGGGTGGACTGGATGGGCTTTAAGGTCCCTTCCAACCCAAACCATTCCATGATTCCATAACAAACATGGATGCCATGATCCAGTCCACGGGAAGCATCATTCCAATTTTAATTTGGGGTAAAACAAAGCAGTTTAGCTTAAGACACTGATGTATGGAAAAGCAAAATGATGGAAACATTTTTAGGAGGAAAAAAGTGGAAAAGCCTGGAAGTGGAGAGATCAGTCTTCCACAAAAGTCCCAGATGACACAGGTCTGTGGTCACTGGGGGAGTAAACATGTCCTGAGGAATATTTATCATCTTATGAGCAGTGCTGGTCTCACTCCTGCAAAAGCACTTCCGGAAATTCCAAAAGAAGCAGCACCAACTACAGAAAAAAGGCAAAGAAAAACATTCTTCCAAGCTCTCTCCTTGTGAATGATAATCCTGAAATGTACCGAAATCAGTGAATAAAATGCCAGCTCCAGACAGGGGTAAAATTGTATTGCAGGGCTCCTATTTTCTCACAAATGATAACAAATTGGGCAAGAGGCACTGCAGGCAAAGGTCAGGCCTGGATCAGCAGGAGCTCAGAGCTCTGCTGCACTCCTCACTGCCAGCCCCACACCTAATCACTCATTTGCACCAAAACCGAGGTTTCCACGCACGGCACCGGCGGTCATTTATTTTTTCATAAATCATCGTTGGCCGGCGTGCAAATGGAAGTGAAATTCTCCTCACACCAGTGACCCCCTGGCATGCAGCAATCCCAGCTGCCCAATGACAGCCAGGCCCAGCTTGTTGGGATGGGATGGGATCGATAGGGCCGGGATGAGCCCGCGACGGGCGGCGGGGCGAGCGTGGCCGGGGCAGGGCTGAGATGATGAATCGCCCTCCATCACCCCCTGTCCCCTCCCAGGCCAACATGGACTAGAATCTTATTTAAGCTGCCATTTATCTTTCTTTGGCCCGGTCAATAAAGATGAACAGAACAGTTGTAAGGATCGATTGCAATTTTTTATCATTTTCAAGCATGAAGGAGCATTTCTGACATAAAAACAATATTGGGGGTGTACTTGTTCTGCTTTTTAATTGCAGTTCAAGTGATCAACTGAGCTGCTATGTATGCCCACAAGTTTCAATCCTACAAGCTATCAAGAAATCATTTGTTATCTTAGATGAAGTGTGCTGTTTGTTGGCTCAGGCCTTCCTTTGAAATTCACTCAGATTCTCTTTTAGAGATAAACTCTCTGTAATCCAGAGATGAAGTTTCATTTTCCCAGTCCTCCCTAATCCTCCAGATAAAAGTGCAGTGGTCATTTCCCTAAATGCAGATTAAAAATGGTGCCGTAGCATCATTTCCTCATCTCCAGATAAAGGCATATATTTATTATCTTCATCCTTGGAAGTGTCCAAGGCCAGGCTGGATGCGGCTTGGAGCACCCTGGGATAGTGGAAGGTGTCCCTGCCATGGCAGGGGTGGAACTGGATGAGTTTAAAGTCCCCTTCCAACCCAAATCCAGTGGTTTTGGCCCAAAGGTAATGAACATATTGCAGTAAAATTGAGTAACAAGTGGTGCCTTTTCCAGAACCACCTCCAGAGTGAACTGAGAGAAACAGAGGCTGAAAGAGAAGTTAAAGAGAATTTCAATTTTCATTGTAAATCCATCCAATTTTCCCTGACACATACACAGAGCCATAGAAAATACAAATAATGCCATAAGTCACGAAGAGCAAAATGAGATCTAACCACGGGTGAAAAGTGTTTTCACCACGTTTGCCACTGAAATAATTTTCCCTGAGTGAAAGTGGGAGCAGCTTTTTAAAGCTGGAGGAATAAGAGGAGAATTATTTCTCTCGACAGCTCTGATTTCAAAGGTCTGTGTAAGAAAATAAATTCCTGGAGCCCCTCACAAGGTCACTGTTTTGTCTGCATGGGGGACCTCAAAGCACGAGTACACGTTTCACTCTGGGCTGAAAATCTTCAGATTTGCAGCCAGGTAAAGTTCTGAGAGATCCTGTGTCATGCAAGCTGATAAAAGATTATCAAAAGAACAAGGAGAACTTGAGATCCCTCATTTAATTTCACCAGAGCTACTTCACCTATATGCACCATTTTATTAAAAATGTGGTGAAGCTGTTCCTGCTGCAGACAGACCACGACTTATTTTGGCACTGAATTCTTGCTTTTAAGCCCCCTGGCTCTTAAAGCCCTGAAGAAATTCATTATGAGAGTAACATTCATGCAATCTATTTAATTTTTTAAATTAAATTTAATAGTTACGTAGTTAAGAGTTGATTTGACAAAGAAAAAAAAGACATTTGACTTGCATACAACAGAGACAAATCTGCCCTTTTGCTTCAAGTTAGTGCTGTGAAAGACAAAAATGAGCCCAGCTTGACTCCAGCTCAGCTCAGCACCTGCTCCACCCACCAAAGGAACGAAGGGCTTGGGCTGTTTGGCACCTTTGAGAATCAGGGGAGAATTTTTAATTTAAAGACTTCTCCTTCCTTCTCATCCTCCCCCACGGAAAGACTCAAAGCATCGGCAGGCAAAGATTATCCTGTTCCCTGAATGGCAAATTGGGAAGTTTTCTGTGCCTCTTTTAAATCCATTTCTGCTGCAGTTAAGCTTCTTTTCTCCCTTAATTGTACTTGTGGCCATTTCATCTCAGTATCTCTAACAAAGCCATTTGTGGGTAATAGGAAGCATTTTGTTTTAATCATCCTGTTGACACAGAGCCTGAGATCTGAATGGCCTCAAGAGAGGAGATTTCCAAAGCCACAATGAAGTTGTTTCACTGATTTTAGTCCAAATTCAAGACTGACCAGGCTGCTCCCAGCCCCAATGTCCAGCCTGGCCTTGGACACTGCCAGGGATCCAGGGGCAGCCCCAGCTGCTCTGGCAATTCCATTCCAGGGCCTCCCCACCCTCCCAGCCAGCAATTCCCAATTCCCAATCTCCCATCCAGCCCTGCCCTCTGGCACTGGGAAGCCATTCCCTGGCTCCTGGCCCTCCATGCCTTGGCCCCAGTCCCTCTGCAGCTCTCCTGGAGCCCCTTTAGGCCCTGCAAGGGGCTCGCAGCTCTCCCTGGAGCCTTCCCTTCTCCAGGTGAGCACCCCCAGCTCTCCCAGCCTGGCTCCAGAGCAGAGGGGCTCCAGCCCTGGAGCAGCTCCGGGGTCTCCTCTGGGCTACAGAGGAAAAGGCAAGATTAGAAGAAATAAACTTAAAAACATCCAGTCATGTTTCATCTTTGAAAGCGCCACCAAGTGAACAAGGACAGGAGGAATTAGGGGAGAAGAAAGAACAAAAAGAGAATAAAACCATCAACTGTTCTGTGCCTACACCCCAGTTCCAAGTCACATTAAATTACAGCTTTATAAATATGACCATTCCGATGGCATTTGCATTCGAATTTAATGCCTCTGTTTGTCTCTGAATTGATTTTAACAAGCTATGGAAAAGCAAGCATTTAACATCAGACAGCTTCCCAAGTAAGGCTGCATCTTCATTCTGCCTCCCAGTGATCTGTGGATGAGGGAATCTCTTCTGAAATGTCAGCAGATCAGGCCTGTGCTTGAATTTTTAGATAAGTTATTTTTTATACAAGTTCTGACTGCTCTCATTTGATCCAGCTGCTCTACTCAGTCCATTGCTGCAGTTTTTATTCCAGAGATGAAACTAAGGATGTCCAAATCCACACTCAGGGATTCTACAGAACACTTAAGACTTCTACTCTTGTTTTAAAATCATATTATGAGCTCCTTCGTAATGAGGGGGCTCACTGCCCTCACTGGGGCTGTCATTAGGACTCACTGGATGGATGAGAAAGTTCTCTGGATCTGTCACAGGGCTGAAAATTGGGTTTTTATGAAATCTATCCAAATGGAGCATCTTTCCTTAAAAAAATGGTTGCTGCCCAAAGCAAACCAGTTTTCCAATCCTTAACTACAGCATAAAAGGTGCCTTTGGAGAAGGACCTAAGAAATCCCTTCCACCACAATTTAGGACAACTCAGGGACTAAAGATGAATGAACAGAGCAGGGGATGAGCTTTTGCAGCAGAGGAGAAATTTTTTTTATGTGCAGTAAGCGGGAGAAGTAGCTGCAAGGCAGGGGGAAGGAATTCAAACTGAAAGAGAAGCCCCACAGAAAAAAAATGCAGCAAAGGAAGCAAGCTGGGATGCTGGACTAAACCTGCAGAGGACACACAGATAAGGGAGTTAAGGCTAAAGCAAATCATCAGGATTTTGGTGGTGCTTGCCTAGAGCTGCCTATTTCAAATTCAAGTGCAATTCCCTCTCTTCTGCCTTTATAAAACCTCATCTGTCCCCTGTGGCCTGGAAGAAGCTGCGTCAGGACCAGGCTGTCCCTCTGACAGAAGAGATGCCTGAACTGTTATGGACTGGAAGGAGGATTTGGGACACCCAAAACCACCCAGTACCTGCTCCTACAGAGAGATAAAACCCCAAAGGTATCCAAATGTGCTGCAAATGCCACAAACCCACCCAAAAAAACCCCTGGAAGGTGTCCCTGCCCATGGCAGGTTGGAATGAGACGGTGTTTAAGGTCCCAAACCAATCTGTGATTCCACGAAACAAACCAATCTGTGATTCCACGACACGTGCTGTGCCTGGCAAACGCCCTGCAGGAAGAAAATTCACTTCCCATCAGTGATTGCTTGATTCCATGATGGGTGCTTGTCAAAGATATTCAGTGTGCAGCATGCGGGGTAAAATACTTAACTCAGTTATCAGCAGAAAATGGGGGGAAAGAGAGTGATTTTTGACCTTTTCTTCTGAATTTCCAACTCTGTTTTTCAGGCACCACTAACTAATGCCTTTAACTGCAACTATTAATGGCTCTGAAGTTTCTCCCCAGCCATGCCTCACTTCACTTTTCTGCCCTGCTAGAACATCGATCTCTAATTTGTTAACACTCAGAGCTGCCAAGGAAAATGAAAACCTTTGTGAAAAGGACAATTCTATTCAAAGTTCTTACAGCTATTCAGCCAAGCAGCTAATCTGCATGTAATTGTAGTCCTGGTGTTAATACAAATGTGCTCAGGCTTAGAGACGCACCTGAAAATGCACAACTGTATTTATGGCCCCTCCTGATGACAAGAAGCCTCATTCAAATCATTCCCATTTACAATTTTCCTTCTCAGCTCAGCCCTGTTTTAAGGTTTTTTTAAAAAAGCCACTATTCTGTGTTTTAAATTATGTTCTCCCTCAGGAACCAATGGGGTTATTTCTCCACAACCTAAAGCAGGCTTTGCCCCCCAAAAGGAACATGGTACATCTTTGAGGCACACGGGAATGGGAATTGCTGCTGCCAGGGGTGATGCCCAGGAAATGTAAGTTGGGAAATCCCTTCTGTTGGTGGCATCAGGTACAAACGGCAGCACAGGAATAAGGATTTTAAATTTCTGCCGTTGGTTGCTTTTATGGAATTAATTCTTAAATACTGGTCCAATGGGCCACTTATGCAAAGCAAAAACCACACCACAGGGAGCTACAGCAGCTCACAGGCAAACCATGATCAGCACGAATCCTAAAATCCTGGAATGGTTTGGGATTGAAGGAACCTTCAAGATTATCCAGTTCCAACCCCGTGCTGTGGGCAGGGACACCTCCCACTACCCAAGGGTCCTATCCAGGAATGGCTGTGACTTCCAGGGATATTCCAGTGTTTTATTCCAAGGTCCAGAGCTGTCCATTCTGCACATTTCATTTCAAAATACAGCAGCAGAAAGTCAGCTCAGCCTAAATCTCCTACTCCCTTCCTGCACAGCTCAGCTCATCCTGCATGAACGACTCCCACAAAGTCCTGAGGTGTTGGAAACTTCAAGGCAAGACAATCTGAGGTCACTCACAGAGCTGTTTTGGCAAAACTTTTAGCAGAGACAGCGCTAAGTCCAGGGAAGTTCTTCCACGGTCTACAGCAGCCATGATTTTAAGAGGAAGTCTCAAACTCTGAGAAAATCTGGGAAAACCCCTTTAACCACCACTTGTTTCCAACTCATTTTGACCAGAGGCAGAGGTCCCATGGAGTGGTCAAACAAGTACCTCCCTCCACGGACAGCAAAGGGACAGGGATCCTAAGAGGCTGTGGTATCTGCAGCCTCGGAGGTCCCCAACAATTCCACAAAGCCCTCACCCATCTGCTCAGCGTCGGTGCTGACGCTGCTCTGAGCAGGTGCCTGGACCTCCCAAGGCCCCTTGCAGTCTTAGCAACTCCATAAATATGGAAATTTGGATCTGCTATCAGGGTGAAAATCTCTTTTGCCTTGTAGATGTGCAATCTGCTCTGCAGCTGGAGGTGAAATTCATCTTGTGGCAGCAGCCCAACAGAAAGAATCACAGATTAGCTCTGTCTTCTTTCAAATCAATGGAAAATAGCTGGGTTTAGCTCTGTTTATTAGATCTCCCCTATCACTGCTGCCTGAGATTGGCTGCCTTGGGCCATAATGACTGCAAGATTACCATTTTTTGAAAAGCACAAATAACACTCACATGCCAGCCCAAGAGATACCACGAATAAAGTTCCTGAAAGAAATTCTAAAATATTCTGTCTCTTTCAATCCAACAGCCCTGGCAACAGTGTCATGGCACAGGCTTGTGCTGCTGTCTCTCTCTCGATGCTTTAAAAAGTTTTGTCTGGTTTTTCCAGCTGATATTTGTGGGAACTTCCCTCAGGAAGCAGTTTGATCAATCCTACCAAATCCTCATTTTGTGGAATTATGAGCTGCAGTACCCAAATAGGATGAGTTCAACATCCAAAACCACTTTAATATTTGCATTTGGTCTGAGCAACAGACTTCTCTGAATGTTGCTGCCACAAATACTCTGAATTTTGGTGTCACCGTCAGGTGGTATTTTGATGATTGGGATTAGCAGGAGAGCAAAGAGGGGGTGAATATGGACAGCAGTTTTTTTACTGTGCCAAGTTCATGATCCAGGTGAAAACAGCCACAAGAAAAGGCAGAAAATCTGATACCAACTGACTGACAGCTGATGCTGCTACAACAAAAGCCAAAATGTAAAAATCTACGTATCAATAACAGGTTTTGGTGATGGTGAAGCAACTGAAGAACTTCAAGGATGGTCTCTGGCAGCTGCTTTGAACACCAGGTGAGAGCAGTGAGGAGGTATCAGCACTGGTACAACAAAAACCACTGAGAATATAAAAAATCCCTGGTGAAAAACAATGTAGGTATTTGTTTGGATGACTGATAAGCACCTGAATCCAAGAAAATCACATTTTACACTCATATTAGGTGGAGAACTCTGCTCATATTTAGTGAAGCAAGAAAGGAAACGAGCTCTGAGCACGTTTAAATCAAAGTAATGGGAGAATTTCTCAGTGCTCTTCCAAGAGTGGATCCCAGCAGACCCATTGTGCTCGGAAGCTGCCTCGTGAAGGAAAAGCAGCCACAACTCAGACAGGTGGGCTCTCCCTAAAAACCTGCTCAGATAAATTCCAAGACCTAAGAAAACGAAAGCATGGCACAGTGGAATTATTAGCACCAAACACATTGATCTGGAAGTTTAAAAAGTCACTGCACTGCTCTTAATAAGGCAAAACCCACAGAATTCCTACGGCTGGATGACACACGAGGCCAAATAATTCAAACAGATTCCTACAAGCATTCTGAATTTGTAACTATGTTCTGTGACCTCTGAAGATGATTCCCACTATTTCCTGGGCTCCTTTTTCCTGCATTCCTCATGCGTTCTGTTTATTCTCACTGCCCATTTCCAGCTCCCTCCTGCAGTGCATTGTTGAAGCCAGAGCTGTTATTCTGCACTTCAGCCATCCCGCAGGTATTTGGGGGATGCTCCCTCCTACAGATGGATTGTTTTCCACTGGAGCCCTTATTTTTCCTTCCCATTCCAAGTGATCCCTTGTGCTGCACACCTCCATTTCTCCAGGCATCCACAGACAGACATTCCACCTTTTCCCTCACTGGCCTGAACAGACTTTCAGTTGTTTTTGTGAATGCATTTTGTGTCACCTACATTGTCCCCCTATCACGGCCATTTATTTTGGTAAAATCTCTGAACTCAACATTTCCCTGCGTAGGGTTAGAAAGGGTCTGCCAATCCCTGTGCCCATCGTGGAATTTGTTTTTTTGGATGGGATTCACCCCTGGAAGTGTCCCAGGCCAGGCTGGACAGGGCTTGGAGCAACCTGGGATAGTGGGAGGTGTCCCTGCCCATGGCAGGGGTGGGACTGGATGGGCACACACAACCACAATCATTTATAATTCTCCTTCATTCCTCACAGCAACAGGTCCAGCTGGATAAATTCCATCTCTGTATCGATTACCCAGCTGTCTGAGAATACATGGAAATACCTGTAAGTTTGGATTTTTGTATTTTACTTTATAAAGTATGGGAGCATTGCGGATGAACTTGATATAATCAATATTTTTTCTCCTCTTTCTCCCTCCAAAGAACCAAAGTGACTCTAAAAAGCTCCCACACCTTTGATCTGGGCAGCTACAGGAAAAACATCCCTTTTGTTACTATAAAATCTGGAATTACCTCATAGGGACAACACTCTCAGGCACAGGGTGGGTTTTTTGGGGTTGTCCTGTGCAGGGCCAGGAATTCCTGCCAGCCGGAGTTTTATTTATGCCACCTGCACCCTGAAATTTTCCAGTTATTCTGTCTTCAAATTCTTAAAGCCTGGGCAAAACACTTCCAGGAAACTCAGTCACATAAAAAGAGGTTAGTGTGTCTGAAAACTTTTAATTGCATCAGCTACTCAAGTAAAAAGACATCAAATGTCCTCTCAAACACTGTCACCAAATCCTTGTTCTGTCAACAACTGGTGAAAGTCCCACTTCGAAAACATCCCACACACTGCACGGTACAAACACACAGAGCATTTTACACTTGATTTTTCCAATATAAAAGCACAGGTCTCGTAAGGATTTTTCAGTTTTTCATTAAGTTCTTTCAATTTTACAAGTACCTGAAATAATCTCTTGTCAGTTCAAGGCAACGATTCAAAGAAAAAAATTCATTGATGTTTTCTGAATTTAAAAGGGTCATTTTCTGCTTTTTAAAAAGCCTTTAAAAAACCCCAATTTCTGCAGATTTGCTAACAAAAGGAAGTCCAACCTCTACTATTATCCAATAACTCATCTCACCTATACACAGCATTATTTTGTTTTGCTCAGTTGAGATCCCACTGAAAAACTCCTGCCTGATCAGTCACAAGAGATTCTCAAATCATCAGCATTCTGCACATTATTTTAAACATATAATTAAAGAAAGTTTCCAAAAAATTAAGTGACAGTAGCAGCAGAAACTCTTAAGAAGGAAGGAGGCTCACAAAAGCTGTTTGAAAGGTGCAATGAATACAGTCTGGGCTGGATTTGTTCCACGGGGCGTGTTTGGCTGGCAAGGAATTATTGGGAAGAGTTAAATAAAAAAATATTGCACCTATTCAGTGGAATTAGAGGGACAAGAGAGAAAATATATCAATGGTTTTTCATATAAACACAGCAAATGGAACAGCTTCAGCTACAGGGAACTGCACCGAGTAAGGACAGACAGAGCTCTGAGCTCTGGCACACAGGGAATGGCATTCCCTGGAAAACAGCTCTGATTTCACACTGGGGCTCTTCTCTTATTCCAAAACATCTTTGATTTTCTTCTTAAAGAATCACAGAATAGTTTGGGTTGGAAGAGACATTTAAGCTCATCTCATTCCACTCCTGCCATGGGCAGGGACACCTCCCACTGTCCCAGGCTGCTCCAAGCACCAATATCCAGCCCAGCCTTGGACACTTCCAGGGATCCAGGGGCAGCCCCAGCTGCTCTGGGAATTCCAGCCCAGCCAGGAATTCCTTCCCAAGATCCCACCCCAATCTCCCCTTTCCCAGTGGGAAGCCATTCCCTGGCTCCTGTCCCTCCATGCCTTGGCCCCAGTCCCTCTGCAGCTCTCCTGGAGCCCCTTCAGGCCCTGCAAGGGGCTCTCAGCTCTCCCAGGATCCTTCCCTTCTCCAGGGGAACGTTCCCAGCTCTCCCAGCCTGGCTCCAGAGCAGAGGGGCTCCATCCCTGGGAGCAGCTCCGGGGCCTCTCTGGACTCTCTCCAGCAGCTCCAGGTCCTGCTGCTGTTGGCTCCAGGGCTGGGGCAGCTCTGCAGGTGGGCTCTCACCTGAGAGGGGCACAGGGGCAGAATTCCCTCCCCTCTTACTCTTTACAGAACAACCCAGAGCTTCCAAAAAGCATTTTTTGGTGTGTTGTGCTCCCTTCCAGCGTCACCTGCTGAATGCAAAGCTCTCGAAACTGAAACCCAGCAGGAGATGGGAATGAGAAAAGGAGGAAAAATCTCCATATTACTGTTGTAATCCCAAAAAGCCACACACACATCCAGCCCCTAACGCTGCTGCAAATCCCACCAACTAGGGTTTGCTGAAAACTGATGCATGAGATATTTCAGTACCACCTACAACAGTCCCTAATATTCAGTTTTGTAACCTGCATTCTGCTGTTTCACTGCACTGCACGGCAAATCCACGTGAAATGGGAGCTGCCCAATACGAAAAACAACAATTCCCCATCTTAAAAGTTGGAATCTGATCCAAAAAGGGAAGTAGGATGCAAACATGTTAGACAAGGAATGCCAGAAATGAGTAAATAGTCATTCAAAATGAATGCTCTCACACATTGCTGAATAAAAATGGTGGAAGGAAACGACTGCACGTTTTAACCCATGTCTCAGGATAATGAATTGTGTGCTGCCTCCTTCTAGAGAATTTATCAGGGAATTCACTCAATATCTGGATGATTCCACTGCTTTCCTCTTGCCTGGAGAAAGTGAGGCAGTGAAAAAATGGTGAATTTCCCAAGAGATGAAACAGAAGTAGTTCCAGTGAGGCCCTGGAATGGAATTCCCAGAGCAGCTGTGGCTGTCCCTGGATCCCTGGGAGTGTCCAAAGCCAGGCTGGACATTGGGGCTTGGAGCATCCTGGGACAGTGGGAGGTGCCCCTGGGATTGGTACTGGATGGGCTTTGAGGTCTTTTCCAACCCAAACCATTCTGATTCCATGATTCTCTGAACTCCTGAAATCCACAAGAAGCTTGGCATGAACAGACATCGGAGCTGGCACGGAACAGAAATTATCTGCAGTGCTTTTAAAAACACATATGGCATCAAAAAACACCAGAAAATATTCTGTATTATTGTCGCAGCCTATGAGAAACAGGGAATATCTTCTTTGGGCTTTAAGTTGAATGTATCAATTTATATAGAGAATAATTTTTATTGCAGGAAAAAAATCTGTGAACTGGATTAAAGTGGTACCGGATATGAAAAACAGTCTTACCTTATTAAGGTAAGACATTTAAACAATTCTAATTCTCTTCTGAGAATCAGGAAAATGTTTGAACTCCTCTGCTGTGGTTCATTTGGATTTGTTTCCTAATTAGCACAGATCTGCTTTGGTATTTTCCTGAGCATAAATTTCCTGAGTGATTATGGCCTACAAAGGGTTAAATTCCCTGACATGCAGGGAAAAAATAAAGATTTCTAAAGTGGCAGGAGAGTATCTCCTGGTTTCAAACACATGATTTTCCTCCCCTGTTTCAAAGGGAAAGGCCTTTTGAGGCACAGCAATATGCATGTGAATAGATCTGCATTGAAAAGTCCCAGCTCTCAGGTAGGAAAATGCTTTCTGCTTCCAAAGGAGTGAGGTGGGGGAACTTTCATTCCTCCCCGACACGCTGAAGGGGCTCAACATGCCACCAGCAGCAGCATTTCTATCCCCAGTCCCACCTCTGAGGGTTCATCCACTTCTGCTGTGTCAAAATCCTACTTAAAACCAAGAGCAACAACGAGCTCAGCCCAGCAGAGCTGGGTCTAGTTCATACCAAGCTGGTGGCAGACACAGAACCCACAAACAGGGTGGAAAACAGACCACATAAAAAAGAGAAGAAACTTCCACCCTGGAAGGATTAGTGTGAAAATGACACGTTATTTTTCTAGGAGGATCTCACAAATACAGAAACTCGATGCCACCTCTTCTCTCCTGATTCACAGGGGGTCAGGGATTTTAAAGGAAACTTGCAGTGCTCAAGACCAATTGGTTTTGCTCTTTAAAGCAAAAATTTGGCTGCAACGAAGTTGTCACCAGGCTCTTCACAAAGTCCACTACTCTGATTTTCTCTCACCTCTCCTATTTTCTCCCGTTTTCTTCCTACAACTCCCTCTGGTCATCTTCAATTAGACTTCCTTCTCTCCGTTTGAAATTTACTGGTTTAGTTTTGGGGGAGTTTGTCACAGAGCACAGAAAAATACAGAATTTTGCCTTTCTGTACTGAATTCTAAATGCAGAAGAAAAACCTTTACTTAAACTTTCATTCCTGTGGCAAAGCCTGGCCAAAGCTGGATCTGTGCCACAAGTAATGTCAGAAAAAGCTGGTACAGCTCTCTTCTCTCTGCAGTGGGGTCGCATCCCAGGATTTCGGTCCAGCTCCCACTGTGGCCAGACTCTCCCTGATTTTAAGGATGTTGCCACTGGACACAGCTGCTCCTGGGCAGGGCTTGACCTCCCGCACATGAAAAGCACAATAAAATGAGGTGAAGAAATGCTACACCCAGAGCAGGGCGTGGTGCAGAGCCCAGATTTCCTCAGGTATTGTGGGAGCTGGTTTGCTTTACACAAAGCTTTCCCCAAACCCAGCATCCTCTGTGCTTACACTACAGAAACAACAATTAAATCCACTGTCTTCTTGTTTCCTGTAACACAAAGGTGAACCAGCAAAACTCATACGGAAAAAGCCGGGTCTAAATCACAGCTTATTGCTCATAAACCTGAATCAACTTCCCAAAAATCCATCGCTGCCAGATGTCAGTGGTCCATCTCTGGCTGCAGAGATCCCTCTCTCCCACTGAAGGCCAAGTTATTAATAAATTGTTTTTCAACTTAGGCTGGATTGATCATTTATTTTCAAAATTCCTTTTCCCATCATTTATTCATTACACGCCTCCTCCTGATGTAAGAGGACATTTATTGCCTTCTGCATTTATTGTGCTGGCAAACAGAGCCATTCAGCAGCACTTCCTGGGGATTCTCTAATTTATCTATCAGTTATGGCTCTGGACTATTTTTAGGGGCAGGAAGAATTAAAATATCACTCAGAGTGACAGCAGTGAAAATGAAGGCAGCGAGTCCTCGGGAAGATTATTCCTGTGATTCCATGATTGCAGCCATTGGGTTTACAGGATCATTTACCAAAAAAAAAAAAAAAAAAAGGCATCATTTCTCATAAACATCGCTGCTTTCTAATGAGAATAATTACTCGTTAATGCTGAGGCAAAAAGGGTCTGTTTTCCTCTAATCATAAAATCATTTAGGTTGGAAAAGCCCTGAGATCATCGAGTCTAACCATTCCCCAGCACTGCCAAGGCCACCACTGCTCCCATGTCCCCAAGAGCCACATCCACAGGGATTTGAAACCCCTCCAGGAATGGGGACTCCACCACTACCAGGCTGGACAGCCCTTTTGGGGAAGAAATTTTCCCAGTATCCAGCCTGCCCCTCCCCTGGCCCAGCCTGAGGCCGTTCCCTCTCCTCCTGTCCCTGTTCCCTGCCAGCAGAGCCCGACCCCCCCGGCTGCCCCCTCCTGTCAGGGACTTGTGCAGAGCCACAAGGTCCCCCCTGAGCCTCCTTTGCTCCAGGCTGAGCCCCTTTCCCAGCTCCCTCAGCCACTCCAGCCCCTTCCCAGCTCCGTTCCCTTCTCTGGACACGCTCCAGCCCCTCAGCGTCCTCCTCCTGAGGGGCCCCGGGCTGCCCCAGGATTTGAGGTCCCTCAGCAGGGCAAGCACAGGAGAATGGTCACTTCAATTTAGAGTTGTAATAATTTCTGATCCTGTTACCTCAACAAAGAAATCCTGCAAAGCACCTCCCTGAAGGTTCCTTTAATACAGAGTTAACTTAGCTCAGTATTTGTTCCCAAACTTCAACCTGTGCTGGGGAGATGGTGGGAGGAGGGAACAGACCCGGGTGAAGCGAAAGCTGCTTATTCATTAACTCCCCATATGTTGAAACATTTTGCCATATCCTATGCAAAGCGATAAACACAGCTTTGAACATTCAAATGACAAATTCCTTCAGTTTGTTCCTTTTTGCCTATTTAAAACATTTTCCTCTCGCGACAGTTTTTTCTTTTGCTCGGTAAGATGGGGAAGGGGAAAAGAGCAGATGAAGCAACACCCAAAAAACCCCATGGTCACCAAGGGGGGCTGAGGCAATGCTGGAATGTTGGATTCAAAAAGTGAGTGGTGCTGGATAAACTTGGCCTCACTGAGATTCCACTGTCCCAGGCTGCTCCAAGCCCCAATGTCCAGCCTGGCCTCGGACACTCCCAGGGATCCAGGGGCAGCCACAGCTGCTCTGGGAATTCCAGCCCACCCAGCCAGCAATTCCCAATTCCCAATCTCCCATCCAGCCCTGCCCTCTGGCACTGGGAAGCCATTCCCTGGCTCCTGGCCCTCCATGCCTTGGCCCCAGTCCCTCTGCAGCTCTCCTGGAGCCCCTTTAGGCCCTGCAAGGGGCTCGCAGCTCTCCCTGGATCCTTCCCTTCTCCAGTCTGGGCATTCCCAGATGGTTTGGAGCACCCTGGGATAGTGGAAGGTGTCCCTGCCCGTGGCAGGGGGTGGAGCTGGATGAGCTTTAAGGTCCCTTCCAACCCAAATTATTCGGTGATTCTATAAACACATCCCAGCTCCAGGGCTCTGAATTGTCAGTTTCCATCCAGATACCATCACCCCTCAGACTTGTGCTAATTCTTCCAAAACAAAAACACGGTATTAAGTCATCTTTTTCCCCAAACTAAAACTACAAAAAAATCAAGAGTCTTCCTAAACCCTTGTTTGTTGAAGAAATAAAAAAGACTGCAACAACCTGTATGAAATTGTGGTTACACATTAAAAGTTATCAGGTGTTTTAGTGCACAGTAGGAAGAAATCCTGGAATATTGGTTATCAAGGGTTTTTTTGTTCTCTATAAAGACACACATACATAATGGAAAAATAATCTATAAACAAACATTTAGAGAAACATCAATACCTGCTATTCAGCGTGGAACAACTCCTCATTTTGTTATTAAGCAACATTTCAGCCTTGCTATTGATTGGCTATGTGATAGTGAAAAATGAGACTGAACCAGGTATTTTTCATGGTGAACATGAAACTGCATTTTTGGTGCGCTTCGGGGAAAAACACATGGCTGAGGTGTGTGTTTAATAATAAACATCTTAGCTACTTAGTCAGAAATGGTAAATAAAAGATTATGAGGAGGAAAAAAAAATGAAATCAAGGCTGAGACCCAATTGTTCAGAACAATGATTGTGGCTGAGCAAGATACGGAGGCAGAGCATTAAATTCAACACTCCAGCCCGGGCTGTCAATCAGGTGGAGGTTTCAGATATTGTAATTGGTAGCAAGTTTCCTAATCTCAACCTGCCAGGCAAGAAGCAATTCAACAAAAGCTCTGTCCCCTAAACAGAACGAAATCTGAAAAGAGAAATTTGCTAATATTGGCAAGATCACAGGGTGTGTTGACAGCTTTATTATGCTAAACTGACATAAACATTACACTCTGGTCAGTGCTAAAAAGGGTGGTTTTTCAGGAGCAATGTGGAAATACAAAGCACTGGGAAAGTCTGATGAACTCCTACTTTTATCTCCCTGGTGCAGCACATGAGCTGAGACATTGAAAAGTCTCTTGGCCCAAGTACAAAATGAGAAATTAATATATCTTGATTTTCTCCTCAGCTCTCCCACCGCAGCGATTTGGGAGAGCTGCAAGAAGTCAGTGTGGCAGCTGAATACCCATTTAAAAAGGAAAAGGCCCCACTAACTTCACAGAAATAACACAATTCATTAACAATGAGATGATATGACAGCCTGTGGAATTCATCAGATGGAAGCTGTAATATATTTTATTGCTTCTATTAGAAAAGGGTTTGGAAATGGAGTTAAAGTATTGACTCTGTGTGTGCGTGTGCATATATACATTTATTTATTTGATACAGAAATAGAGCCAGCCAAACAGAAACAGGACACAAACACTGAGAGTATCTCAAAAATAGGAGCAGAGTGGGAATGATGGAATTATTTTCTTTCAAACCACGGATATTTAGGGAATACTGGACTAATTCCATGCCTCCATGGGAACAAGGACACCAGGTTTGTTGAGCTGTCCCTCCCTCTCCCCTAAGTGCTCATCAGCCAAAATAACTTCCTCCTTTGCTGGATCCAGCCTCAAGTCTCCAAACATGCACCTACATCCCTGCAAGTTGGCTTAGGAATGTGTGAAGGAATGCACACAAATGTGGGGAGAGTAAACATGTTTGCTCTGGCAAATACAGACTCCTAAACACGAGAGGTGAGAGCAGAATCATCCTCTGCTTGTGGAATTCTTGCTGCTACAGCCACGTGCGATGATGAAGAGTAAACAGACTGATAACTGAACACAAATAGAAACAAAAAAAAGCCTTTAAACTGCTAAATTACCTCGTAGGGAATGAAAATGTTTGTGGTTATTATCCTGCTTTGTACCTGTCCTTCCTCTGTTATCTACATCTTGCAAACTCCAGTGTAGGAAAAGTCCTGCAAACAGCTTCTGCTTATTGAGTTGTTGAGATCTGAAAAGGTAAACAAGGTTCTGAAGCATCTGAACAAATGTGGGGCTGGCATTGTTGGCACCTGAGCACTTCTGTCTCCACAAAAAAAAGCCAATTCCTGGCTGGGAAGCTGCGGATCAGCTCCTCAGCTCAGCGCTGGGGCTATCACTGCAGAGCATGTCGGGCCATCCTAAGCCCTGAATAGAAAAAGGAAGAGATCATTAAGTTATAATTTCCCCACACAATTGGTATAAGCATTTCCTACCAACAGGATTAGGATGAATACAAGATCCCAGAATAAAGCTGCTCAGCAGTGAGGATGGCAGTTTAGTGTCTAGTAAATTTGATTTCTCTGAAAATCCTGACACATCATAATAGCAAAATCCTATTTACTGTAGCAAGCAGGATGGATAATACCATTTAACACCTGGTATAGAATGTGCCATCAGCTCAGAGCTTTGTGCTCTGTGTGCTCATCTTACCTTAAGGTTAATGCTCCTTGACAGCCTCCATGGAAAGCAGAATCCCCAAATTAAGCGCCAAGCTTGGGATTTGCAAATCCTTCCTCAACGTTTAAGTCAGGGAAAAAAACGGATGCAGAGAAGTGGATCAACATTTCCTGAACTTAATGTCTGTATTCCCAGGCTGGGATCTGGCACTGAGCCCTGTGTGGAGCAGGAATGTCCCTACACCAAGGCCACCACAGCTCCAAGGCCATGTGGGGACTGTGGAATGGGCAAAGAACTGTCAGGGAGGTGACTTGTAGGCTGTTAAATCTGTAGTGAATCCAACGTAATACTGAAACCTCCGAATTCCTACAGAACGGCAGAATCATGGAATTGTTTAGGTTGGAAAAGCCCTTTGAGATCATCAAGGCCACCAGCGAGCCATGTCCCCAAGTGCCATATCTTCAAGTTGTTTAAATGCCTCCAGGGATGGGGACTCCACCTCTGCTAGGGCTTGACAGCCCTTTTCATAATGAAATTTTCCTGATATCCAAACCTCCCCTGGCCCAGCCTGAGGCCGTTCCCTCTCTCCTGTCCCTGTTCCCTGGCAGCAGAGCCCGACCCCCCCGGCTGCCCCCTCCTGTCAGGGACTTGTGCAGAGCCACAAGGTCCCCCCGGAGCCTCCTTTGCTCCAGGCTGAGCCCCCTTCCCAGCTCCCTCAGATTTGTGCTCCAGGATAATCCCATTACCCCACCCCACAACCACATTCATCTACAAACTGCTCAACACTAAAGTATTTCTAGGAAACTCAGGAGCACAGGAACTTGGCTCCAGTGGAAAGTATTAAGATTAATATGGGGATCCATATCTTGCTCATTCACACTGATAAACTAAGTAGTTGTGTCGTACAGCAGGGTATTAAAATTAATTTCCTTCTGCTCCCATGACTTGGGGCAGGATTCTCCTAATGATGCATATTAGCATTAGGAAGCAGTGCAACATGAAAATAGCTGGGTTTGCTGGAGGAAATTGGAACTGGGGAGTCCCATCAGTCTCAGAGACAGAGCAGGAGCACAGGCAGTTCACTGAGTGTCTGTGTGATGCCAGAACTACAGCGAGAAGCAAGAGAGGGTCATGCTTTCCTTCATAAAAAATGTTGTAAAGCAAAAGCAACAGGGGTGAGGGAAAACTGGGATGTCACCTGCTCTGCATGAAAATTGTGTGCAAGTGTTGATGGAGACTGGGACCTGCACAGCAAAGGGACACCAGAGATGCAGAGATGGTTATGAATAAAGGCTACAGACACTGAGGCACTGAAACCAGTCAAAAATACTGCACCTCTTCACTGGAACTAGAGGGACAATACAGTGAAGATATCAACAGTTTTTCCTATAAACACCAGAAATGGAACAGCTTCAACTACAGGGAACTGCACCGAGTAAGGACAGACAGATCATGTGGCACACAGGGAATGGCATTCCTTGAGAAAGGGCTCGGATTTCACACTGGGGCTCTTCTCTTACTCCAAAGCATCTTTGATCTTCTCCTTAGAGAGTCACAGAATGGTCTGGGTTAGAAAAGACCTTCAGGATCACCCAGTTCCACCCCTTGCCATGGGCAGGGACACCTCCCACTGTCCCAGGCTGCTCCAAGCCCCAATGTCCATCCCAGCCTTGGACACTGCCAGGGATCCAGGGGCAGCCCCAGCTGCTCTGGGAATTCCAGCCCAGCCCCTCCCAGCCAGCAATTCCCAATTCCCAATCTCCCATCCAGCCCTGCCCTCTGGCACTGGGAAGCCATTCCCTGGCTCCTGTCCCTCCATGCCTTGGCCCCAGTCCCTCTGCAGCTCTCCTGGAGCCCCTTTAGGCCCTGCAAGGGGCTCTCAGCTCTCCCTGGATCCTTCCCTTCTCCAGGGGAACATTCCCAGCTCTCCCAGCCTGGCTCCAGAGCAGAGGGGCTCCATCCCTGGAAGCAGCTCCATGGATTCCTCTGGACTCTCTCCAGCAGCTCCACGTCCTCCTGATGTTGTTCCCAGGGCTGGATCCAGCTCTGCAGGTGGGGTCTCACCTGAGAGGGGCACAGGGGCAGAATCCCCCCCTTCCCCTGCTGCCCACGGGGGATTCTGGCTCTCAGTGCCCATGGCCAGGGCAGGTCCAGCTCTCACCCACCAACACCCCCAAGTCCTTCTCCCAGGGCTCCATTCTCCCCCCAGCCTGGATTTGTGCTTGGATTGCCCTGACCCTTGTGCAGGACCTTTCACTTGCAAGTAAATAATTAACACAGTGTGGGGCAGACACCGCTCAGTGACTCCAGCACTGCTTTATCTCTGGGTTTTGCTGTAGTCAAGAACCACCTTCAGCCCATAGGTGGACGATGAAAAACAGTGACAAATCTCCCTCCAAGCTTCACGTGTGAACACTTAAATCACAGCTGCACATCCCAGTCAGACCCAGAGCACGGGAAGGTTGTTCTTTAACTCCTTTGTTAAACTCTCTGCTATTGCTCTGCTGCTGTGGAGCATGTAATAACTAATAGCTTATGTGCTATCTTTGACCTAGAAACACTGGCAGCTGTTAGGGGAATTGCTGGGTTTTGGGGAAGTATCAAAAGGTTTTTAGCACATAAACCAAATTTATGAGCAGTTATTCCCCTGGAGAATAGAATTGTTTATGTTTTACTATCGCAGCTGTCACTAGTGCACAGTTATTTTGTCCTGTATTAATACCCTGTAAAGGTTGAGCATCTTCCCTCAGTCACTGAAATATTTTCAATTGACAGACTTCATCTGGCACTGAATATGGATAATTTTCTCCATAAGGAGCACGCTGTGCTGACACTAATCTGTTCTGTTGTCATCTCCCTTTATTATCAACGTCTGCATTGTTTTTTCGGCAGCATTGAAGAACACAAATACGAAGCTTCTAATTGAAAAGGCTAAGTAATCAAAAAGCCAATTAATCATCGAGATGAGTTCTGACACTCATGATGCAACAGCCAGAAATACCACATAGGCACAACTGAAGTGTTTTTAAAGTGTGCTTATTTGATGTGGGAATGATCTGAGATTGTAATTAGCATTCTTTGTCACAGGTGACAGACTCGGATTGAACATTTCTTCATCCTGACATTAATTCTCCAAGCTCCTCTTGCTCCCACCCCACCTCCTGTTCCAAACTTCCCTCTGCTGAGCAGCCCATGCTCTGTCTCTGTGCACCTTCCACTGAAATCAGGACAAGTTTAGGAACAACCAACCAGCCTCTTTTCATGCTCTGTCATTTCCAGACCTTTTTTTTTTTTTTTTAAAGCTCTATTTCCATCTCAATTTTCAAAATTCCCAGCACAGAAGCTCACAGGTGACCCCAGTGAGGGTTGCAGGGCCTGGCCTCGGGGAAGGTGGGATTGCAGGAGCTGTGACTCCTCTGCTTGTCCAGGTTTTCAGTCTGCAACCTCCACCTCTCTGAAGAAATTCCAAGTCAGATCTGGAACGCAGAGCTCGCTCCTCTCAGAGCTGGAACAGCACTTTTTTGTGTAGGAGAGAGATGAAAATGTACCTTGATGACAAACTGGGTGACAGCTTGGAAAAGCAGAGGGGCTTTGCCTCACAAATAAAGAGTCAGAATGAAAAGACAAGGCTTGGTATCACAGAAACTCCACTCTGAAGACAGAGCAAACATCACCCATGGAATAAAACAAGGAATTCAGAATCACTCTGCTGTAATCCTCGAGATTTCCAAGCCAAGCAGAGAAACCAAGAGACGGCAGAACTTTCCTATTTCACATCCCCTGGGGGTGACAGTCTGGCAGAGCTCAAATAAAGTTGTTTAAAGTTCATTATCTCCTTTGCACACCACAAGGATTGATTTATACACACGATTCCACATTGGAAGTCTTCACTTAACAGGAGCAAGTGAAGCCAGTGCATCAGTGACCCATTCGAATGTGAAAATAAGAAAAACATCTAAAAAGATGTAAAAGGTAAAAAAAAGGTGAAAGAAAAAGCTGTCCAAGATCCATGGTTTATCAGACATCCTGTGCCATGAATTATTCCACACTAAGAGCACAGCTACAATCACTCCAAAAGAAGCCAGGATGGGTAAGATCCCACTGAAGCTTTTTCCTCCAACACCAGCCAGTTACTGGAGAAAAAGGAAAGTATTGTGTGGATTTTTTTTTGGTGAAGGATCTTAATTTTGAGCTGTTTAAATTGATGCCATGATGATTTTTTGCCTTTTCTTTTATACCTCTTTTATATACCTTTTTACAGCTTTTGTATTCTTAGTGGTTTTTAGCCTACATTCTTAGACTTATTTTGTTAAGTAGGAGACTGAACATTTTAGAAACCCCAGACCCCAAGGTCCTCTCCAGAACACATTCTGTAAACTGAGATAGAGCCATCCAGGGGAAGGCTCCTTGGTGGGGGGGGGGCTCATTCAAGCCTCTCATTGGGGAATTTTTGATAGATATGTTAATTAGTAAGACCTATAATGATATACCAGATCTTTTGGGTGTGCATTGTGGTGGGCATTGAGGTGCATTCCACCTGGACGTGGTGCACCTAAGGATCCTTAAAATAAATACCAAGGTAAAATCCCTTTTTTCCTTCTAACTGTGCTTGATTCTTGATTTTAAGACCAGGAAAAGGCATCAAAACAATGAACCAATTTAGAATCATTAAACGAATTTCCCCTCATCCTTTCAAACTCTGTTTCATTGCCAAGAACATGGGACTTCATTAACGTCATCTTCAAAAAGGGAGGACAAAACACCGAGATGGTATCGGATATCCTCTCAATTTAAAATATTCATTAAGACCAATTATACATGCTGATAATTCATGCAACATGTTCTACCTCCTAATCCATAAAAACAAGGGGTTTTCTTCTAGCCTGCGAAGCTGCATAAATGAGTATGTACCTTGTTAATAATTTTCACAACCAACTAACACAAAAACCTCCAAATTAGTCACCAATATTTAAGCTCAGGAAGAAGGGAGAGAGGTAAAGGAGGCAAATGTATTCAGGCTGGAGGTTACAACCAACCTGGGAGGCAGAAAACGATGCCAGCAGTAATTATTTGAAATTAACATCCTATGAAATAATACCCTATAAAGGACAGGAATGTTAACAGCAATATGTTAAGCCACTGTAAGCAAGTCCCACAGCTTCCCAAGCTGCTCTCTGCAGTTTAATTTCAAGTCTGTGATGAGATAAAGACACAGCAGTGCTTTTTAAACACGGTATAAACTCGGAATTAAAATTAAACTCTCCATGTACTGATGGAGGAATCACTAATTCCACCCACTGAAAGCAGAAATTCACTATGTCTCTTCACACATCACTTTTTTTGTTGTTATTTTAATTTAAATTATTTTTACTTGGTGGCATTTATTCACTTCCACTGGCTCTTCATCAGCATTGGTAAAAAATTACCTCATTACTTCATTTTTCTGTCTGTAATTACCGTGACAGATGAAATCCTACAGCGAATGCAAGAACTTTGTTAGTAAAGAAAACAATATTCTCACCACCAAACCTTCCACCTTGTCAATATTAAGCCAGAAACAGCAGCAGCAATTCAAAAATAACCCCTCTGGCCTGAATTTTCATCTTTTTTCTCCTTTAAAAAGTCATCTTGGAAATATAACCAGGAGCAGAAATGAGCAGAAAACTCTTCATGAAAAGGGGAAAAAAAAAATGTTTTACCCTCTCTTCCAGCCGAGCCAGCTGCTCTTTGTAGTAGGCATCGTGTTTCTTCAGCTCCCTGTCCTTCTCTTCCAGCTGCCTGGCCTAAAAAAAAGAAACAGGGTAATAAAAATGTTGGATCATGAATACTGTCCACAGTCCTGGGTTTTTTCCTCCCCTCCTCAAGAGTTCTGCCCGAGTTTGTCCAAATGGATTTGGAAATGGCACCAAAATGGACCAAGCTGGGATTTATTTTTATTTTTTTTAATTTGAATTAACTTGGAAAATCACTTCCAAACTTAGGACAACCTAATTCTGAACAGATGGAAACTTGGGAAGAACAAAATCCTTTTATATATTTGCTAAAAAAGTGCATCTAAAACTCTGCTGGTCTTTAACCAGAAATCACTCCTCTAGAAACTCCCAGATTGGCTGAAGTACCCACTAAGTTGAAAAACTTGACCACAGGATCACTCCCATGTCCAATGATCTAAAAAAATACAGAATAATTTAAAATATTTATCTTTTCAATCCCAGCATGACTTGAGTGTTCATTTAAGAGACACTGCTCCCAGCAAATTGATGTTTTTGGCTTTTCATCTGCAGTATTTCCCAATTTCCAGGATTAAGGGGACTCATTAAAAATTAGAAAATCCATTTCAAAAGCACACATGCACAGAGGAATTTATTAAAAATATATAAAGCTGTAAGTCCTGCAGTATAAATACCAGACAAGAGATTTTTAACAAGCTGTGAAGGGTTTAACACCTAAATTATCAATGCAAATACTTTCCAGGTTCATCATTTTTTAATAAAATATCTTTAGTGACTAATAATTATCTAATAGAGGTCATTATAACAATTACATCACATATTGTACAGACACAAGACTTGATTCCCTTTGTCAAGATTAATTTTTTGGGGTTTTTTTAGCAAACACCCAAAGAATACAGTAAAAAGTTTGGATTCTCCCATGTTTCCTTTTTCAACTACTTACCTTTGTTTCTATGTCCTGAAGCATGTAAAAGATGTTAAAATTCAAATTAGATTTATTATATAATGGTGAATAAAAAGAATGCAAGAAAAACCCCCACCCACATGCACATCAGGTGTGTCGAGAAAAATGCAGAAAACTACTTGGAAACTGTTGGGGTTTTTATGCAACGTCACCAGAAATACCCCAGAAAGCCGTATTTGGATGAACCAAACCCTGTCCTCTGCCAGCCACTCCAGCAGAATTCCACGGAGCACATGCCCTGTCCACCAGCATTTAAATCAGCCTGGACTCACTAATTACAGGTTTTCCAGAGCTCATTCCATGAAATATTCCACAGCCAAATTCCCATGTTTTGTACTGATCATGGTTTGCTTCTTTTTATAGCTAATTCCTGATGACCTCCCAGACCTGGTGGTTACAGAACAGCTGAAAATTCACGGCAGGTTCTGTGTGCCCCAAAACCATCCTCTCCCAAATGTGGATTCTTGGAATGGTTTGGGTTGGAAGGGATCTGAAAAATCATCTCATTCCACCCCCTGCCGTGGGCAGGGACACCTCCCACTGTCCCAGGCTGCTCCCAGCCCCAATGCCCAGCCTGGCCTTGGGCACTGCCAGGGATCCAGGGGCAGCCACAGCTGCTCTGGGCAACCTGTGCCACACCACCTCATATTCCAGATCTAATATTCCATATCTGGTATTCCAGATCTAATATTCCAGATCTGCAAGGCACCTTCATGGGTACCCAATGCAATTATTCCATGTCTAACCATCCCATGATCCCCAAAAGACAGAAGATCCCCAGAACATTCCTTCTGTGCAAATGGATTCAATAGGCCAGTGACAAAGAAAACACAAAATCAGTATTCCATAAAGCTCAGGAGAACTCGGTTTAGTTCTTACAATCCAACTGTGTTTCCCATGAATCTGTCCATGACCTGGAACTAAAACTGACTTTGGAAAGGCAATGGGATGGAATCAAACCCAGGGAAGAACCTCCTGACTGAATGCACTCACCCCATTTCTGACGATTCATGAGGGCAGAGCTTTTCAGGGTGTAAAACTCAACAGATGAAGGGCACAGCAAGGACAGAAGAGACAAAACCCGTCCTTATCCTCCAGAATTTAAGCTGAGCTTAAATCCTTCTCCTCTGTCTTGCTCTGATCAGGGAATGCAGTAACATTTGTTCCAAGGTTATCCATCTGAAAGGAAGATTTTGCCCTGGAAAGTTTGATTTAACCTGGGAAGTTTTTTGGTTTTTGGGTTGATTTTTGGGTTTGGTTCCCTGTCCCCCTCAAAATAATTAATCATCAAACCAGCTGGGTTTTACTGCTCTCAGTGACTCTGCTCATTGCCCTGATCCAGCACTGATAAAGGAGAAATACTGTATTACAAAAATACTAAATAATATGGTTATCCAAATGTTTGCTTCCCTGTATTGTGGAAGTAACTGGAAAACTTGGTTGGCAAGTAAGAAACTCAGCAAAAAAGAGTTTCTTCCACCCCGACACTTGTACAGTAACGCAGACACAGCAAAGTGCAAATGAATAAATAATAAATAAAATTATTCATTTATACAGGAGACTATAAATATGCCAGTAGAGGAGAACTGAGAGCCAAAATAAAAGGTGATATTATATTTATGGGGCTGCAGCAACGAGATCCCTGTGAATGTCAATGAGCTGCAAAAAAATAATTAAGAATAGCCATGTTTTCAATTAGCTGAATGCTGCACTTGAGGTGTACTGCTTCTTCACGAAGAAACTCTGATAAGCAAAACCTTTGCTTGGGTGTTTTTTAAACAGCAGCTTCAAAAGGCCACCTTTGGTTCCCAAAACCCCCCAAATTTAATACCCAACAGAGAGCACGAATATTAAATACAGGTTCTTCACAATCACAAGGAAGTTGAACCAAGATTTAAAGGCCAGCCTGGGTTTTGTTTTCAAAAGTAGCACCTGGATTTGGCACCGCACTGGTAGGAGTTGCCATCACGGGAAAAATGGGTATCTTCCCTACAAAGAAATTCCAGGAATCGCCTGGCTGCATCTTTGACAAAGCCAAGCCCTGCTCACACTGAACACAACGAAAACACATTTATTTTTGTCCTCTGTGAGGCAGAACAGAGCAAACAAGCAGCTGGCTGAAAAGTCATGTCTAATAATTAAATTTTAAAAGTAAATAAAGGAATCTGGTCAGCTGGATGCAACAAGATTCCAGGTGTGTGTGGTCATAAATTGTTGTTACTCAAGGAGCTGATGAAAAAGAAAAATCATTATCAGGTGGTTTAATGTAGGTTTTTAGGTAGATTTCAGACTCAGCTCCTGAAGCCTTCGGCAGTCCCAGGTTTAGAGCTGCCCCTCAGCACTGACTCCAAGCTCCAAATTCATTAACATCCCAAAAATTTACAGTGGAACTGCTGAGATGGCTCCAGTTTGCGTTTCTCTGGGAAAAGAATGATCTGCTTCAAAACAAGAGTCCAGTTTGAATTTATAAATTAACATCAGCCAGTTGAAAGTCCTCTGAAGGTCTTGCTTCAGGGTCATCTTGTTGGGGTCCCTCCCCTGCCGTGTAGCCCTGGGAGAGGGGCCCTGAGGGCACAGACACGGGGCTTCCCTGCCCCTGCTCAGCCTCGTTCCCATGGGTTGGTTTGTGTTCCCTGCGCGGGCAGAAGGACCCTTGGTCCCGTGACTGGAACAGTTCCTGGGCAGAGCTCCGGCCATGCGGCTGGAGAAATAAACACCTCTGAAACATCTAGCAAGAATCTGTCTGTCCATATATATTTCCTTTCCACGGGACTCCTGGTTTGATATATGCGTGCTGCAGTATCCCCACTGCAACAAATGGTGGAGATTTGTAAGCAGAACGATCCCCGATCCCTAAGCGACTGATTTGTGTGAGTAAACCCTGGAAACTTTGGATTCCTCTTCTTGGTTTTGCTTTGCTATTCCATATCTAAACTATGGAGGAACCGTGGGAAGACTCTTGGCTCTCCGAGCCGCATATGGACATTTATCTTAAAATGATTCTTGAACAACGATTTGTAAATTTTAGCTTGATTCAAGCTCAGAAAGAACTGAAACACTTCCTGGCATGGTTGTTTAAGAACTTTTTCTATGTTTCTTGGGATTTAATTCTTACCAAGGGCTTTTGGAAAACCGTTTGGACACAGTTAATATTTGAGTCAAAATATATGCCGATGGAAGAATATTTTCGTGAATATTATTTAGTTACCGAGACTGTTGAGCAATGTCAGCTGTGTCTTGGCGAAGGGAAGCCTGGCGCAGGGACCGTGCGGCCCAGGCCACGTGCGCCGAGCGCTCTCCGAGCAGCAGCGAGGCAGTTCCCGCGCGCGGGCGGAGCCACGCGAGCCGCAGTGTCGGTGGCGGAGCGAGGCGCGGCAGGACCCGGCAGTGCCTGCCCGGCCCTGCGCAGCGCGTGGTGGAGCGAGCCCCGTGAACACCCGACTGAGAGGGGCGGCGCGCGGGCGGCGGCGGGCGGCGATGGCGGTGGAACGGAGCCGCGCCCAGCCGAGACGCGCGCTGGAGCAGGGCGCGGGGGGGTCGTCGCTCGGGGGCCTGGCCGAGACGTGGATGCAGCGCCCGGCATCGGCAGCGAAGCTGCGACCAGAGGAGGCGACGCACGGAGAACTGAGCGGCGCGGCCCGGCCCGGCCCGCGCAGCCCCGAACGCGACCCCGGGAAGAGCGCGCAGGCACCAGCAGCCCCGACAATTCCAACACGGGAGCGACTGAAGGAGAGAGCAAAGACGCAGCGAGACAGAAAACAGCAGCCACTCGGAAAAAGATCATAGTAACTAAGACCTTAGGGATAGTAAAATGGTATAATGTTTAGCAAAATTATGGTTTTATAACAAGGTGTGACAACCAGCAAGACATATTCGTGCATAGAACTGCTATTAAAAAGAATAACCCTGAAAAATGCATCCCAAGCTTGGGAGATGGAGAGGTGGTGGAATTTAAAATTATACGAGGTAGAAAAGGGTTACAAGCATCGCAGGTCACTGGGCCTGATGGTGTTCCTGTAAAAGGCAGTATATATGCAAAAAATCGTAGTCATGTTAGACAGTATCTCTATTGTAAAACCCCCCTACAGTCTCCCTTTCCTAATCCCACCTTTCCCTTTTACCCTATGTCCTATTACCCCCGGTGTATTCCCAATCCGTTTTTTCATCCATGGTTTCCCTCACAAAACCATGCTTTTGCCAGTTGTTTCCCCAAAAATCCCTTTCCAATGCCGAGTGGGGGATGAAAAGGGGGAGGGAAGAAGTTAAACCCTCTCCTGCCTCAGTTTCCCCACAAAGCATGCTCAGAGAATTCTGTCTCCCTTCTGTCAGCCCTAAGATGTTCCAGAGAATCTGATTGGACATTTAAAGACTCAGGAGGGTGGCTTGTTTTGTTTTGAAACTGTTCTTGTTATGTTTATCCAGTTGTTTTCATTCTCCTTTTATTAAAATAAAACGGGTGAGGTGTTGGGGTCTCTCCCCCGCCGTGTAGCCCTGGGAGAGGGGCCCTGAGGGCACAGACACGGGGCTTCCCTGCCCCTGCTCAGCCTCGTTCCCATGGGTTGGTTTGTGTTCCCTGCGCGGGCAGAAGGACCCTTGGTCCCGTGACTGGAACAGTTCCTGGGCAGAGCTCCGGCCATGCGGCTGGAGAAATAAACATCTCTGAAACATCTAGCAAGAATCTGTCTGTCCATATATATTTCCTTTCCACGGGACTCCTGGTTTGATATATGCGTGTTGCGGTATCCCCACTGCAACATCATCTCACCAAACATCAGGGGATGGGGTAGGTGGACACCAAGGGACTGGTGACCTCCCAAGGCACATCCAAGGATTCCAGACCTGGCACTGAGGGTTGGGGGCTGGAAGAGCTCCTGTCACATCAGGTTTATGAGTGAAGGAGATTTTCCAAATGAAATCCTGATCACAGCAATGAGGGAAAGCTCACATGGAATATCTGCAGGCCTTGGGGCGAGCCTGAAGGAAAAATTCATGGATTAAAGGGCTAAAGAAAGTGGTGGCAGCTCCACGAGCTCCACCATCCCACAGGAGATCTGCTGGCAGCTCAGGATGAGTGGGATGCACCAGCACAAGAGAGATCTCAAAACATGATCTTCCTCTACCACGTTGCTGGAGGTTTTCCGTGTCTTTTCCAACCTGAGGTTTGCTGGATGAGCACATCCAGGCGTTAGGGCTGGGTGTGAATCCCACAGCTCACTGACATCAGGATCACTCGGGTCCAGGCTGTGAGTGCCACATAAAACAATTATTCAGCATTTCATAAAATCAAGGTTTGGGCTGGAGGGGTCCTTAAGGATCATCTCCCAAAGCCCTGCACAAGCAGAGACATCTTCAACTCCACCAGGCTGCTCAGAGCCCTGTCCAGCCTGACCTTGGATGTTTCCAGGGATCTGACATCCACTGGATTCCTCTCCCCCTCACCCAGGTATAGCCCTGTGCATCCACGTTTGCACGTTGATAAAATCAGATAAAGCTTCATTATTTGCATAAATTATTACAATCAGCAAAACTACTCTCTTCTTCCACTGCATGGAGTGTCCCAAGAAAAATAATTCCCAATTTCCACATTTAATGGACGTTTTAATTTTTAACCTTCTATTTCAGCATATAAATACCCCCATCATTCTGAAGAGGCAACACCAGTAACTTATGGATATTCTTGGGAACATATGCTGCTCCCTTCCCCCTCAAAGAATTCCTTTTTAAATCATCACTATGCACAAAATCATCCCGAAGCACAAAAAAATCATGTGGACACATCACTTGAAAAGAGGGATGTTCGTTTCCACTTATAAAGGTGGAGAATTGTTAGGAATTCGAAACGGCAGCACCAATAATGCATCATAAAACGGAGTCTTTGACAAGTGTAATTAAAACAAGCTTTTGTAATTACCACTAAATGTGCTACAGTACATTTTCTAAAAATAATGAAGTCCTAAAAGAGTGAGTCGAGCAGATAAAAAAGATCACATTGAGAGGAAGAGGCTAATGGAGAAAATTAAAAAATTGAATTTATGAACAAGTAAGGATCTAGAACAGAACATGTGACAAGAAGCTTCATTTACTGAATCTCGTTATGGACCAAAGGAGAAAAAAACAAATGTACAAATGCCAAGCAAAAGAATTACAGATTCCAATCCTAATGTGAATCACGGGAATATGCACAGGAAAATCCACAGGAACGTCGCTCTCCTTCAAGGCAGAAATTCATTGATGTTGTTGCCCCAGTAAAAAGCTGAATAAAAATGCCATTATTATGCCAGAACAAAAAAGCTGAACAAGGAAAATGCCAGAATGACTGAGGTTGGAAAAGCCCTCCAAGATCACCAAGGCCAAGCTGTGCCCGATGCCCACCTTGTCCCCAGCCCAGAGCCCTGAGTGCCACCTCCAGGAACTCCTTGGACACCTCCAGGGACAGGGACTCCAAACCTCCCTGGGCAGCCCCTCCAGAAGGTGGGACAGCCAGAGAAGGAGGTGGATGATTTAGGGAGAGCAGACACAGCCAGAGAGATCCCAGAGGTTTCTGCTCCAACAGGGGCAGTTGTAGAGGCCACAGCTGGCACCCCAAGGCCGTATCCAGCTGCGTTTGAAACCTTCCCAGCATGGAGACAGAAAAGCTCTGCTGAGCCTTCTCAATCTCCAAGGTCCCCCAGACTCCGTGGAGGCAGAGGGATCCCAGAGGAGAAGCAGCAGGAGGGAAGTTCTGAGTCACCACTCACCCGAGAGGACCCCGGGTTCCTTCCAGCCTGATTTATTTTATGATCCTATCGCAAAATGAGGGGCAGAAAAACCACATGTTTGTACCATGTTGCCAGAAATAAGAAATTAGAATCCCAGACTGGTTTGGGTTGGAAGGGACCTTCAAGATCATCTCATTCCAACCCCTGCCATGGGTGGGGACACCTTCCACCAGCCCAGGCTGCTCCCAGCCCTGTCCAGCCTGGCCTTGAACAGTGTCAGCACTAAAGAAAAGCCGCCACTTCTCACCAAACTCTGAATGAACCATCTGGTTTGCTCAGCTTAAAAACAACAGACTCTGAAGACTTTATTCCCTTGAAAATAAAAATTGAAATACACTCATGACTATTCTATTCATTAGCAACAGGCTTTAGAAAAGCCTTGTGTTCCCATCCAACCGTGGTTCAAGGGAAAAAGAGATGCTAAACAAATCTGAATTACATCTCTGCATGTCACTGGGAATGAAAGAAAGGCATGACTTATTCCTGAAACTCTACCCATGCTTTTCAGGCAGCCAACACAGTCCAAGGAGATCAAACATTTTAAAGACTATCTGTACTGCTGCCAGGTATTTGTAGCAATTCAAATATTGTCTCTAACCGTTGCTGACAGCTTCTGATGTTTCAGTCATATGTCAAACATGTAGTTTTCCACTAAACTGAAAGAAGCAGCGACTGCTCCATGAGCCAGAGTGAATTTCTCTCTATAAAACAGAGCAAAAGGACCATTATCTTGTAAAGTTCAGGAAAAAAACTGCCAGCAAACTGATTTAGGACTCTGTTCTACTTCCATCTTTGTTGCTGTTGTAGCAAATCATAAATATTTTTGCCATTTTTTACCGTGCTCAGAATTGATATTAATGATGATTTTGCAGAAATACTTTTAAATTCCTGGATTAAACAACAGAAGGGTAAAGAAAAGTTATGGCTAAGCACAGTCAGCCAATATTTGAAGCATTTTTAAACAAAACATGATGTAAAGCAAAGTAAAATATAAGGAAGCACCTCCCTTTCAGAAGTTCACCACTGCAAAACCAAGCCAGAGAGAAGAAATTTGCACCTCAGTTGCCTCACATCCAAATATTCAGAGAAAATTTTGAAATTTCAGCTTTCCACCCAGAACTCTTCATTCTTTTGTCCAAAACCCAGCATCGTTTGTCACCAGTGTTGTATTATTATCATTTTAAAAGCCCCAATTCTCATGGTTTGTAAAGTGAAGATTCAATGGGCTGCACATAAACAGTGACATAATTCTTAGGGCCGCTGCATTAATATCAGCAACAAAAACTCACCACCTCATTGAAGCCACTTCAAAGCCAATCTCATTTGGAATCCCATTGAAAACCTCCTGTATTTTCTGTTTATTAGAGGCCTCTCAGCATCAGGGGCCGTTCTCCACAGTTATTTTCCATCTGTGAATATCCCACTTCTTCTATCAAATGATCAAAACCCTGCATGAATTGGTATCATTTCCTCCCAGCACAAGTTGCCTCATTGGAAGAGGTTGCTCAATCTGTTATCCTGGGAACCAATTCCCACTAAAGGCAGAAAGTTATGATGCCCAAGGAGGCAAATCCACTTTGGAATACCAAATAAAAGGACATTTATTGCTGCTCAGCTATTCAAGGGATTGATTTCTGCTTAAGACACAGAACTGCGTCACTTGGAACTACATCAGGTGTTTCTCAATTTGAAAGCTACAACACAAGCAGAACCTTCATTTTTGGGTGTTCAAAAAGGCACTTAAAAATACAGATAATCTATTGCCTTACAGGTATTTTATCTGTGTTTTTTGGAATTTTGAGCTTGTTAAACTGAACTCTTCTAATAAACAAACCATCAAAACTCATTGATTCTGTCCCAAATTATGCAGCCATTTTATTTCCCATTAATCCCAAACAGAGATTTTCCTGCTCAGCTTGAGAATGAAAGAACTGTAACCAGCAGACAATTTAAGACTGAAGACGTAACTTGGAAACAAATTCATCTTTAAACAGAATATTTGACTTAACAGTGAAATGTGGGGATCAACCTCAGCATTGCCAAGGGAAGATACTTTTGGTGAACTTCTGGAATGCTACAACTTCGTCCAAAGACCTTTTGGCATCGAGACACACAAAAAATTCACATGGTAAAGAAAATATTTACAGCTAACTCATGTGCCAGATATATCAAACGAAACAAAATTTATCTCAATTAATAAGTCAGTTTTTAGCTCTGTTTCATTTTTTCCAGCACTCTGAAAACTCAATTCAAACAATTAATAGGACGGTTTGTAGTTCTTCACTTTATAGCCATAAAATATTTAACTAAGTGTGAAAATCCTGAGTTAATACTACATAGTTACCATAACTCTTTAAATTACTACCTACAAACCAAGATCCAGCAAAGCCTTGGGAAAGTGGGAGAACACAGCACGATTTAATGCTCTTTGTATTTTAATTACTAAATTACAACACTGGTCTTTCAGCATTTTCTTTAAAGATTTAACAACTTACTCTGAAATAAAAGCACCAGACGATTACTACCTTGAGTAGAGCAGCTCTGAAAGGGGCTGGGATTGATTTATGCATCGATTATTGGTGAGCATCTTCCTTTTATATAATCCTATAACACGTGTCATTGAATTTCTGTGTCCAACTTCCACTCACTGCACTTTTATTTCTCTTCTCATTTGATTGCAGAGTCTCCAGGGCAGAGCCTGGAACTCACTACACATCTGTGCAGTGTTTAACATAATTATACTTCAAGCTCTGCTGGTGTTTGTGTTATTCTAACAGAAATAAGTAATATTCTAAGCACTGAAAATATTCAAACTGGATGGAAAAAGGAGGTTTAATGCAAGACAGGTGGGGAAACAAACACTTGAGTTTTGTAAAAATCATAGCAGAAAAAGAAATCAAAATAATCAATTTTTTTAAAAGCCCTTGCCCTGTTCAGATGGCTGAGTGTGCCAGGAATTTGGGACTGGGCAACTAA